>NW_026294762.1:0-1302070 GCF_026119805.1 Tympanuchus pallidicinctus
AAGCGAGCGCTTTATTTTTCAATTTTTTTTTTTTTTTTTTTCCTTTTTGTTTTTCAATCTTCGGCTTTTTTATTTTTCAACTTTTGGCTTTTTGTTCTCCCGTTTGCTGCTTTTGATTGTAACGTTTTCCCACTTTTCCGTTTCCCCCCTTTTTCCCCTTCCATTTTGCCCTTTTTACTTTCCCATTCCCCCCCGTTTTATTTTCCCACTCCCCCCCCGTTTTTCTTTCCCATTTTCCCTTCCTCCTTTCCCATTTTTTCCCCTCGTTTACTTTTCCGTTTTTCCCTCCCCCCTTCCCCCCCCCTCCCCCCCCCCCCCCGCTTTTCTATTTATCCCTTTCTATTTCCATCTTCCACTTTTTTTTTTTTTTCCTCTGGCATTTTTATTATTATCATTTTGCAAGTCGGACCCTTTTTATTTCCTCCTCGCCCCCCCCCCTCCGCTCGGGGCCGCCCCCCCTTGCTCCCTTGCCCCCCCCCGGGCCCCGCAGAGCTTCGCCGGAGAGAAAGAACGCGCGGACTGCTCCAGCCTCCGAAATGACTCAGTAACTTTTACGCCTCGAGTCTCAGCTCTGCAATTAGCCACTTTCCCAGCGCCGCTCGGGATGTATTCGTCTCCTCTCTGCCTGACCCAGGTAACCCCCCCCCCTCCTTTATTCCTTACCTCCCCCCCCCCCCCTCCAACACCCCACCCCAGAATCTAAAAGAGCTTTTATTCCTCACTTGCCGATGCAAAAAAAAAATATATATATATATAGATATCGGATAATATTAAAATAATCATTTCTCTCTTCCACCCCCCCCCTCCCCACCCCCCCCCCCGTGATAAAAATAATAACAGCCGTAGGGCGGGTTGTGCCGAGCGGTGCACGGAGAACCGCGTTTTGCTGTCGCTTTCTGACCCCCCCCCCCCCCCCCCAGCACTGCTTGTTTTGGGGTTTTTTAGGGTGTTTCGGGGGTTTTGCTGCCTCTGCTCCGCTCGGTGCTCCGGGGGGGGGGGGGGGGGGGTCATGGTTGCGCTGCGGTTTTGTTGTGCTGTGCGTGGAGGCGTTGGGGACGCCGTCGGGGTTTGGGGTTTTGGGGGGGGGACGCTGTGAGGTGGTGCAGGGAGGGTGGGGGGCAGCGGGATCGCTGTGCTGGGAAAGTTTTTTTCCTTTCACCCCCCCCCCCCCCCTCCCCGCTTCACTGTGTGCAGCGTGGCCGCACATGTTCACGGGGCAGAAGGAAGGGGGGGCATAGGGAAGAGCAGGGGGTACGGAGAGCTATGGAGGGGCACAGGGAAATGAAGGGGGCACAGGGACGTGTGGGGTGCAGAAGGAAATTGGGGAAGGGGGGGGGGGGACACACAAGGCGACGTGGGGGGTCACAAAGCGCTCCGAGTTTCGGGCTGGCCGCGCCGTGCCGTCAGGTTGCGCGGGGGGGATCTGGGGGTCCCCGCTGTGTCCCAGCCCCCAGGTTTGGGGTCACCCCGTGTGTCTGGTGGTGGCCGTGGCCGCACACAGGGGCACCAGTGGCAGCTCGGGTGCCGCCGACGTGGCCCGCTTGAGGGGCGGCCATGGCGAGGCCTGGCGAGCTGCAAGGGGAGGGGGGCTCCCCAAAATGAACCCCCCTCCAACCTTCATATCGGGCCTGGGGGGGGGGGGAAGGGGGGGGGGAAGCGGCCGCCATGCCGCCTTTGCTCCGTCCTTATTTATTTAATGCTATTTATTTAATTGCCAAGCTGCTGTAACCTCTTCCCTGCTGGCGGCCACCCGCGGCTCCGGCCTTGTGCCACGCTCCCACCCGCCGGCCTTCGGGCTTCGCTGAGGCCTTTGGGGTTTTGGTTGGTGTTTTTTTTTTTTGGGGGGGGGGGGGGCTGTTTTTTTGGGGGGGGGCCCTTTTGGGGTTCATTGTCAGCTGGGTGTTTTTTAGAGGGGTGTTTTTATGGGGTGGTGCAGCTGGCAGCACCCCCTGCCCACGCTTTGGGGTCGCAGCCCCGCATCGGGCCTGGCGGGCCCAGCTGGGCGCCGTGGGGTCGAGCAGGAGCGGGCCTCACTGCCAGGCCTTACGGGGGCCTGGGGGCGCAGTGTGGTCCTCAAGGAGGGCCCCCCGAGCCCTGCGCCCCTCATAGGTGGGGGAGTGGGAAGGAGCCCCCCAGGCTGGGCATCACTGCGGGCCGTGCCATGGCGGGGAGAGGCTGCGGGGCTGGCATGGCACGGGAACGGCACAGCATGGTGTGGGCACGGCATGGAGGTGGGTATGGCACGGCGTGGACGTAGTATGGCATGATATGGCACAGTGTGGACGTGGTATGGCACAGTATGGATGTGATATGGACGTGATATGGCACGATATGGACGTGATATGGCACGATATGGACGTGATATGGCACGATATGGACGTGGTCCGGCACGGCTGGGCTGCACGGTTGACCCCGCTGTCGGCGCTCCAGGCTGCACTTGGCGCAGCTCACACCTCAAGCCGCCTTTTTTCTTCCCTCTCTTCCTATTCTGATTGTTTTCTTTTCTTCTGGCCTTTTTAAAAAAAAAAATACATTTTTTTTTTAATATTTTGTTGTTATTTTCTTTCTCCTTTCTTTTCTGTTCTTTTTCCTGTTCTGCATTCTCTTCATTTTCCTTTCCCTCTTATTCTCATCCCTCCCTTTATTTTATCTTCTCCTTTTTTCTTTTTTTTTTCTCTTCTCCCTCTTTTTTCTATTTTCTTTTTTCTCTTTTCCCTTTTTTCTTTATTTTCTCATTTTTCCCTCTTTATTTTCTTTTCCTTCTTTTCCCTCCTTTTTTTTTTTTTTTAACTTTCTCTTTTATCATTTCCCTTTTTTTAGTTTTCTTTTCCCTTTATTTTCTTTTCCCTCCCTTTTGTCTTTCCTTTTTTTTCTTCTCTCTTTTTCTCTTCATTTCCTTAATTACCTTCTCTCTTTTCTACATCTTCTCTTTTTTCTTTTCTCCCCCCCCCCTTTTTTTTCTTTTCTTTTCCTTTTCTCTTTTTTTATTTTTTTTTTCACATCTTCTTTTCCCTTTTACTTTTTTTTCTCATTTTCTTTTCCCCTCCTTTTCTTTTTTCCTCTCTTTATCCTCCCCTCTCTTTTCCCCTCTCTTTTCCCCTCTCTTTTCCCCTCTCTTTTCCCCTCTCTTTTCCCCTCTCTTTTCCCCTCTCTTTTCCCCTCTCTTTTCCCCTCTCTTTTCCCCTCTCTTTTCCCCTCTCTTTTCCCCTCTCTTTTCCCCTCTCTTTTCCCCTCTCTTTTCCCCTCTCTTTTCCCCTCTCTTTTCCCCTCTCTTTTCCCCTCTCTTTTCCCCTCTCTTCTCCCCTCTCTTCTCCCCTCTCTTCTCCCCTCTCTTCTCACACCTTCACTTTTCCCTCTTCTTTATCCTTCACTCTCTTCTCTCTTTCCACGTCTCACCCTCTCTTTTCGTACCCTTTTCTCCTTCTCCCGCTGCCCCATGCCATCCCCACTCCCTGTTCTGACCCCGCTTTGCGGTGTGGCAGCGCTCAGCAATGTGGGCAGCACATGGCCGGCAGCGTCCGCTCCCCAAACTGTTGCCGTTCCCATCGCATGGGAGGAGGGGGCAAATTTCCAACCGCTCGCTTCAGGCGGGCCGCAGCTCCCCTTTTTCCTATCAGATCCTCTGCCTGAACCCGGCCCAGTCGGGGTCTGCGCCCTCCAGACCCCTTTCCTGCAGCGCAGCCCCGCCAATCCCACCCCACTCGCGTGGCGGGCGCCCGGGGAGCTGCGGATGGTGATGTGGATACATTGGAACGTGCGCGGGAGCCGCCCTGCCCTTGGCTTCGTGCATCTTCCCCGGCCGCCGCCGCCATCCTCCCGTGTCCCCGCATCCCTCCGGCCCGCGGTGGCCGCTCTCAGCCCTGCTTGGGCAGCTCCGTCCCATCCTCAGCCCCACGGCACCAAAATAACCCTGGCATAGGCGGCGGCCGTGACGCGCTGCTGGCCGGGGCCGTGGCAGGAGGGTAACATTGTGCCCCGCTCAGCTGTCTGTCCCTGCTTAGGGACTTCCTCCCCTTCCCCCTGCTCACCTCTGTCCCCTCTCAGGGACCGGGCAGGAAATCAAGACGGAGCTGCCCAGATTAGCAGGGAAGCGGCAGCGGCATCACAGCCAAGGGCTGTGTGCGAGGGGGGGTCCGGCTGTTGGCACCCTGAAGTCGCCCCGGTGCTGCGCACCCATCGCGTCCCCATCATCCCACCGCAGGGGGTGATTTTCCCAAATTCTCAGGAGGCTTGCAGGTTGGACGTGCGGCAGCAACGTTTTCTCATCTCGCTGTGCAATCCCAGAGCCCGGTTGCGTCCCTTCATTGGGATCCTGACCCCCAGCACCGTGCAGCGTGGGGCAGGAGCTGATGGGGAGCAGCGGGGTGCAACGTGGTGAGCTCACCCTGCTGCCCTCTCCCCTCAGCTGTGCCCCAGTGCCACGTTTTGCTCTGATGTGTCCCTGCAGGGCTGTGATTTCTGAGGCCGTGCACCTGGCTCTGATTTGGGGACATCAGTACTGTGGGGGCAGCGGTGCTCCCCACGCCAGGTGCCCCCCTCGTGACCGGGGACACATGGCTCCACCATGGTGCAGTGCCACGATAAGCAGCGTGGCCACGTGGCCTTTCCTTGTGGCTTTGTGTGCCCGTGAGGCCGTCCCCACGGCGCAGTGGGGCCGTGAACCACGGCCTGCTTGGGCACGTGGCTGCCCTGAGCACCTGGAGGTGCCGTGGAAACCGATTTGGAGCAGGGGTGACTCCGTTCCTGGGATTTTGGGGATGGCAGCGCGGTGCAGCCGGCGCCTCGCCCCTCCACCAGTAGCTGCGGCAAACTGGTTTACTGGTTTCCAGCCGGGAGCTCAGATCAGCTGCCAAAGCATCAGAGCCGCTCGCCGGGAATGGCGGGGGGGGTTGGGGGGGGGGGGGGGGGGGGAGTGAGGGAAGGTTGCAACACACTTTCAATTCTCCCATCTGCTGAGCATTGTTTGGGAAAAACAATGGGGCCGTTCTTTAAGTGCAACCTTGGGGAGCGCCTGGCTTTCCCCGCGCTGTGCCCGCCGTGCCGGGACCTCGCAGCTTCTGCCCTCCCTAATTTTAAATAGATAAAAATAGATCCTGATTATTTTTTTTTCCTTATATGCGATTTATGGACAGGAGCGCTCGTTAGGGCAGGATGAGGCCCTCAGCTCTGCGGCATCACCTTGAACTTGGGCTGCGCACCATAAATTTGCCGCCGTGCTGCCCGGCCGTAATTCTCCCTCCTTTCTCCTCCTCCAGGAGCCCAAAGTGTGCAGAGCCGCGAGGAACAAAGCCTGATGTGAGCAGGGAATCGCTCCGTGCGTTGCCTTTTCCCTCCCTGCGCTGCCCAGCGAGGATGCTCTCATCCTCCACCTCAGAGCTTTTTCTCCCTGCACCCTGGCCGCATTCCCTCGGTTCCCTTTGGTGCAGCCCTGGTGTGATTCCGCAGTGGCAAAGGAGCACCCCTGGGTGCCCAGTGCTGTGAATTAAATGGATGCCCACCCCTCTGTGCCATTTAGCATTGATGCGTGGCTTGTGCACCTGGGCACAAAGCGGAGCACAATGTCCCCTGCCTGGATGGTGGTGGTGGCACAGCCCAGGGTGGCACTGAGCACGGTGTGCCCAGCTTGCTCGCTGTGCCCAGTGCCAGGACCCCAGTGCTTGGTGCAGAGCCGTGGGGAAGGTGATGGTGTCGGTGCTGTGGGTCTCCCTGCATGGGAAGAACAGACGGGCTGTTGGGTCTCGCCATGAATCTGAATGCCTGGGAGACAGAGGGACACGTGTGCCCCATCCCTGCAGCCAGGCCGAGGGCCACAGGCACGACCCTGTGAGCAGCGTGTTGGTGCAGTTTAAATACTGGGGAGCCGTGAGTTTGGGGTTTCTCCCGTGGGGTGCAGCAGGCCCGTCAGAGCCGTGTTGGTGCTTCAGTTTTGCTGGGTAGGGCCAGCAGTGCGTGGCGTCACCAGTGCTGGGTGACATCCCAGAGGGGAACCCGAGACGCCGCGTGCGCACGGCGGTTGGGTGGAGGTGCCCTGCTGGGGTCCGGTTTGCGCGCTTCGAATGCGCGCCAGGAAAAAGCTGAGCCCCTCTGGGGGCGGGAGGGGGGACGGAGCGGAGGATGGAGCCACGGGGGTCCCCGCAGGCATCCCTCTGCTGGGTCCCAGCTTGCAGCAGGCACGCGGCCACCTCGCCATCCGTCACGTCGGCCCCGGGCAGGCATCCCCCGCGGCCGCGCCGCGCCGTGCCAGCTTGGCCGGCACCCAGCGCCCTGCACCGCCGCCAAGCCCCTGTGCTTCCCAAGTCCTGGCGAGGAGCTGGGAAAGGATCCCGCTGCCCAGGTGCGGGGAGCGCGGGGCGGGCCGTGCCAAGGATTGATTTCTCAGTTAACTCGCCGCTGCTTTCAAAGCGCATTAATCCGCCCGTCACCTGCCAGCAGCCGTCCGTAATCGGCGTTTTGGGCAAAATCCCCGGCTCTGAGCTGGGCATTCCCCTCCCGGCTGCGGAGCCGGCACCCAGCCCTCCCGCTGACCCCTCGGCTTTGTGGGGTTTTCTTATTTTTTTGCAGAAAAAGGGGCTCGTGTTTTGTTTTTTAAGACGTTTTCTGCTCTCCTTGCGAAGGGCCCCTCTGTGCCGAGAGAGCGCTATTCGAGCGGCCGCCGTCCAAAAAAAACCCCCAACATGTTTCTGATCACCAAAACCCAAGAAATATTTTTACTTTCAAAGGAAAAAAAAAAAAAAAAGAGAGAGAGAGAGAGAAAAAGAAAGAAAGAAAAGAGAGGGAGAGAAATGTTGATTTTCCACCCAGACGTTTCCTTTCTTCCCCAAACCGAGAGGCGCCGCTCCCTGCGCCGGGGGCTCCTCTTTGGGTGCCCCAAACCTCCCCGGCTCTGTCCCTGGGTTGGCGCTGTGTCCCTGCAGTCCCCCGTGCTTTGGGGAAAGTGAGACGGCGAGCGGCGTAAGGCGAGCCGCGAAATCTCCTTTGGTAACCTGTGCGCCAGGACGGGCGGGCGCGCGGCGTGAATACCAATGAGGGGAAAAAGTGCAGAGTAAAGGGTTTTGGATGGAAATGGCATCGCAGGAGGAGGAGAAGCCGGGAGCCAGCGAGGATGCTGGAAGTGTGTGGGTGCGTGTGGGTGTGCACGTGCGCCCTGGCATCGTTGCGGCCGTCCCCGTGTCGGCGCTGCGTCCCCGCGGTGCCCCGTGGGGTCACCCCAAAGCCCCGTGTGGCTGAAGGGGAACCGCTCCTCTTCCTCCCCTGATTTTTCAGATCAAAGTCTCCGGGGGCAGAGAAGCGGGGCCTGTGTGAGCAGAGCTGCTGGCAGCGAGCCACCCCGCCGCCTTCCCGGAGAGTTTGTTAAACAAATTTCTCTTAATTGCACGAGGCAAGGAGCGAGTCGTCGTCGGATGGAAAAAAAGAAGGGGGGAAAAAAGGTGGGGAAATTCCCCTCTGCTCAGCTACCCCGAGCAGCACGTTTTGGCTGCGGGGTGTCCTGGGGTCACCCGGTGCCTTGCAGCCCATTCTGCTGTTGGGAATGGTCCTCTGTGAGTGTGTGCAGCCTTTGAAATTGAAAACCCACGGTGCAGTGAGCACAGAGAGGGATAAAAGCTCAGCGCTGCGGCGGCGTAATCTCTTTACCAGGTCTGGGCCGTGCCGGACCCATAAGGGAAGGAGCAGGGCTCCCGCTGAGGTCATGGCTATAGATAGATAGCCCTCAGCCCTAGATGTGTGCAGCGCTGCTGCATCGCTTTGGCTCTGCCAGCAGCTCCCCAGAATGGGGCGAGCTGTGGGGAACGCAGTGCTTGCGGGGGTCCTGCACCCATGGCTGTGCACGGAGGCTGCGTCCCCAGCCCCATTGCAGAGCACCTTTCTCCATCTGTTTCCTGCTAGGTGTAGCTGTGCAGATGCTCCTGAGCAAAAGGCGCCTGCAGGGGGATGCAGGGCTGCACCCGTGGGTGCTGTGCAGAACCCCGTACACCAGAAATGGCAGCACCCAGGTTGGTTTGCAGGACGGGGCTGTGCTCTGCACTCAGCTCCTTTGGGAGCACCCGGGTTGCCTCGTCGGGTGGGGCCATGCTCCCCCTTGCATCCAGCTCCTTTGGGAACACAGAGATGTGGCTGCATCCCCACAACCCCACACGTGGCCCCATTCCCAGCCCCACTCCCTGCAGTGGGTGCTGGCACTGAGGGTGCCCCGCGGTGCCGGAGCGCCGGGGTGGCTCGGAAAGGCGTTGTCGATGCGGGGCACTAAAAATAGAGAGCCGTACTGGGATCTTAATGGGACTTTGTGGGAAACCTGGAAACATTTTCTCATCCCCATAAATGAGTCCAGATGCATTAGCGATGACTGCATCGCATCCTGAGGTGCCGCCGGAGGAAAGCGGGACGCGCTCGCGAGCTCCTCGCCCTGCGGTGGTGGAGTGGGAATGGTGGGGGTGGGGGGCGTGCAGCGCCGCAGTGCCATCAGCGCGGGGTTCCCAAAGCCCCGCACTGGGGCAGCACTGCCCCACGCCATCGCAGGGCCGTGGTGCTTGGGGACGCCCAGCCCACGTGGGTTTCCTTCCCTTGGGCACAGCAGCGGGTGACGGGGACGTTGGCCCCGCTCGGGGACCTCGGACTCCTGCGGGTGATGGATTGGGGCCAGGCTGGGCAAGGGGCCCAGTGCTGGTGGCCCGTGGATGCCCCGTCACGAGGCAGGCTGGCACTGTGGTGTGGCAGTGTCACTTAGTGGTGACAGCGGTGTGCTGGGCGCTGAGGAGCCATCGGTGCCTTCTGCCCCTGGAGGGAAGATTTTACGGAGCGCCGTGCCTCAGTTTCCCCATCTCCACGCACCTTTGCGCCCCTCCCAGCCCTGTCTCCAAGCAGGACTGCGTCCCCAACCCCTGGCGTGACACGCAGGAGCTGGAGCTGAGCGTGGCCAGATGGGACACAGGCACTGGGAGGGGGGGCCGGGGGGCCGTGAACTCTTCACCGCGGCCAATCCTCCTGCGAGGTCGCCGGCCGCGCCGCGAAAGGCCGGGGTTATTTTTAAGCAGTGACAGGCTGCCAGCACGAGGCTGGGGGGGGGGGCACACTGTGGGCACCCCAGGGAGGGGCAGGTGTTGAGCTGAGTGTGATGGAGCTGAGGGGGGGGGTTGCACCCTTTGGATGTGCGGTGATGTGTGGGGGGGCATAGGGCCCTCGCGGTGTGGGCATCCATGTGAGGGAGTTGGGGACCCCCTTGGCACCTCCATACCTTTATCGGGGTGGGAGAGGAGGGAATTAATCCCCCTTGGAAAGGCCAGGAGGGAGCAAGAAGGGCTAAAAATACAGTGGGAGGGAAATAAAACCTCCTGCGTCAGGGGCTAAAGCTGGGCTGAGAGCCCCACGCTGCCCGGGGAGGGGGGGGGGGGGCACGGGATACTGGGGGGGCACTGCTGCCAGCGCTCCCAGTGCCAGCGCTCAGTCCCTCCTGCCTCAGTTTCCCTGTGTCAGGCAGCAATGCTGGCCTGTCTGCACACAGCCTCCATCCCCGTGTCACATCCTGGGGGGGCCCGGGGGGGTCCAGCGCTGCCCCAGCTGACGCAGGGCCGGGTGGAGGAGCTGGCAGGCTCGTTGGCAATGCTTTTTTTTTTTTTTTTTCTTCTTCTTTTTATTTTTCCAGTTCCATCAAACATTTCCCTTCGTCTCAGCTCCAGGGACGGGGGCGGGGAGGGGGGGGTTGGCTGGGAAGCCACGTGGCTGCAGAGCTGGCGTCCACGGGACACTTCTGAGGATGGGGGGGGAGAGGGGGGGGAATGCATTTCCTTGGTGCGTCCCCACTGCCCGTCCCTTGCGGGTGCCATGCCTCAGTTTCCCCATCCTCATCCTTAGGGGCAGGGATGTGGCTGAGCTCTTTGCTCCCTCACCCCTCGGGGGTGGCACCTGGGGGTACCTGGGGGTACGGGGACACCTGGGGCTGCTCCGCTTGGCGCACGTCCGTGCAGTGCTGGCACCTGAGCCCGGGGCTGCAAAGAGAGCTGCTTTTCTTCCTGCTGTTTTCCAAAGCAACTGGCAAGTTTGCTGCTGCCTTGGCCTCCCGTGACCCAGGGAAGCTCCCGGCCCCACAGCACCTGCGCCGGCATCGCCGCCCGCCCCAGCACGTAGGCGCGAGCACCGGCATCGCTCGGGGGCTGCTGCAGCCCTGGGGGGGGGGTATGGGCTTCAAAGGAGGCAGTGGGGCGTTTGGGGTTAAGGAATGGGGTGCTGGGGTGCCACGGGGTTAGCACGTGTTGGGGTTAGCATATAGCAGGTTTGGGGATGCTGGTATCCCACCCACAGCATCCCTGCCTGCGCTGGTGTCTGCGCGCTGCTGTTCGGTTGAGGTGGTTGATGGAGCGTTTTGTGGCTTTCGTTGTCCGTGTGTCCATCCTGGCTGAATCCATCCTGGCTGAATCCATCCTGGCTGAATCCATCCTGCCCTTGGGATGCTGGGTGCATCCCGACCCCGCGGTGTGCGCGCTCCCACCTTTGTG
Source organism: Tympanuchus pallidicinctus (assembly GCF_026119805.1). NCBI lineage: Eukaryota > Metazoa > Chordata > Aves > Galliformes > Phasianidae > Tympanuchus > Tympanuchus pallidicinctus. The sequence goes on from NW_026294762.1 coordinate 10,488, forward strand.
CCGTGCCTACGTGGTGCCACCAGAGCAGGGACGGAGCTCTGCACGGGCACAGGGCGCTGCTGGGAGCTGCGTCCTCCTGCAGCCCCGGCGTGGGCTGTGAGCGTTTTGCAAGCACGGGGCCGGGTCGTCCCCACCCCAAAGCAGGGAGAGCCGGGGACAGAGCGGCTGTCACAGCGTGTTCTGCCCCCAGGCACCTCCGGCACGGCGCGTTCCATCCCCACCGAGCTCTGTGTCCCAGCCCCTGCTTGGGGTGGCAGTGAGGGGCTCCCTTTGTCCTCAAGCTCAGGGAGGCGCTGCTCGTGTCCGCCGCTGTCCCGTGGCCCTGCTTGCACCACACGCCCATCCTGCATCCTCTTTGGGGCTGATTTCGGGGTGCACTGCATGGGGAACCCCCCTGCCTGCGCCATCTCAGAGCATCCAGCTCTTCCCCACCCGCTGGCCCCGCTTGGCAAACGCGTGCAGCCTTTGTCTCTCCTCTGGTTTGGTTCTGAAGATGCTTTGGGCGTTGGTTGGTGCAGCACACAGCATCCAGCGTGCCTCAGTTTCCCTCCCGGCCGCTCACCTGCACCAGGACCTGCAGAGCCGGCCGGGAAGCTCTGCTGCACCGTGCCGGAGAGCAGCAAAAATTATGAATAAGCTCTCATTAATAAATACTTGATGATGAATCCAAATAGATTTCCTCCTCTGGAGCAATTATTGTAAAATGGGCTCTAATACGTTGCAGGGACGGCCCCGAGAAAGGTTGGGTGCATTTCAGGGACTAAGTGCCTTCCTTCAATGCACTCTAATGAGCACTTTCAAATCATTTGCATCTGTCTCAGCAACAGGTCTCATTACCAGGTTAACTTATTACCGAGCGCCGTTGCTGTGAACAGTTAATAAGCGGCTACCGGAGGCCTCGCCGCGCGTTCGTGGGGAAACCAACAGCAGGGCGAGCGCAGGGAGCATCTCCCCATCTGCACCGTGGGTTTGCAGGCAGCCACGACTGGGATTTTGGGGAATAGGGGAGCGTTGGTGCATCCCCTGCTCGCAGCGGGGTTCCTGCAGGGCACGGCGCAGAGCGCAGCATGCCAGCCCCTGCCTGGGCTCGTCCGGCCGCGGGGATGGGGAGCTGGCAGCCGCAGAGCCGGCAGCGTTTTTGAGGTGTGTGGTTGGCTGGCGGAGAGGCTGAGCATCCTTTAATAACACCAACCCTGTGTGGTCTGCGCGGGGCCGAGGTGCTGCCTGCGCGTCCCGCGCCGCGATGGGTGACCCGCCGTCACCGTCACTCCCGTCCCCAACTCCTCCTCCTCCTCCCCCCCATGCAAACTGCTCGGGAATTTCCTGAGGAAACGTGGGGTTTTGGTGCTTTTTTTTTTTTTTTTTTTTCCATTGGAAAATTCAGAGCTCACAGAGCTCAACCTGTTTGGACGAGGTGCTCGTGCAAGGGATCCTCAGGTCGCCGTGCTGTGATGCCGTCGTGCCACGGAACCTGTGCCACAGCGCCCGTGCCGTGATACCCATGCTGTAGTGCTGGTGCTGCAGCACACGTGCCGTGGTGCCCGTGCCATCAGTGCCCGTGCCATGGTGCATCCTGTGCCATGGTGCATCCTGTGCCATGGTGCATCCTGTGCCATGGTGCATCCTGTGCCATGGTGCATCCTGTGCCGAGGTGCCAGTGCTGCTCGTGCCATCGTTCTTGTGCTCTGGTGCCCATCCCGCAGTGCCTGTGATCCCCGGGCTGTGATGCCCAGTGCTTGGCGTGTGGCACAGAATTGCCCACCTTTCCCATGTGCAGGAAGCCCCCCCCCCCCCCCCCGACACATCCCTGGGTGGCACAGTGCATCCCCCTCTTTCTCCAGGGCGGGAGGCTCCTCGCTGTGCTGCTCATCCCAACACGGCCTGCCCAGCACCACACAGGGCATCCATCCATCTGTCCATCCGTCCACCCGTCTATCCATGCATCCCAGATGGGCACTGGGATGGAGCCAAGGTTTGCCTTGCCTCGGTTTCCCCTTCCTGCAAACACTCCCCTGCCTGGAAGGGCAGTGTGGGGGGGGCCTGGTGCCGGCAGCACCCCGGTGCCAGCAGCACCCCGACGCGGGCGGCTCCTCCTCGGGTTGCGGGGCTTTACAAGCCCGGGCTGGAAGGGCCCCAAGAACAGACTCTGCTGCCAGATTCCCGGCCGGAAATGCCCTGAGAACAGCCTTGTCTGTGGTATTGCAGCATGTCTCTGCTTCCCAGCCCAGCAAATGAAAAACAACAGGGGAAAAAGTTAACCAGCCCCGTGCCGGCGCTGCGTCGTGCCGCTGTGAGGCGGCGGGCTTCAGGGTGACCCTGGGGGTCCCCAACATCAAGCAGCGGGGACCCGGGAACCACAACCACGGTGTCCCCAAACTGTCCCGGGTGCCACGGGGGCGCAGCTCCCTGCTGGGACGGCAGTGAGCCTTGGCTGTCCCCAGGCGCGGCGTCCCCCCGGCTGTCCCTGTGCCCCCGCCTGGCCCCGCTAAAGCAGCTTAGCTGGATGCAGCATCCCCGTGTGGGATAAGCTGGGCGGGAGGGAAAGTTGGCGCGGGGCTGATCGGCTTTGGGCCCGGCTCTCGGCTCGCCCTAATCCCGCCGTGGTGCTGTGGGGTGATCGCTGGCCGTCGTCACCCTGCAGTGGGACCATCCGGAGGGCGCCGAGCGTCCCCTGTCCCCGTTCACAGTGCTCCCTCCCTGCTGTCCCTGCAGTGGGACAACGCCAGTGCCCTCCGGCTGCCCCTGCCCGGGGTGTTGGCAGGGCTGGGGTATGGCAGCAATTTGTAGGGCTTGCCTGGATAACCGGCCACCAAGGAAGATCGGCCGCCCACCGCCCCGGCCAAGTATTGTTTTTGGAACTTGCTGCTTCTTTTTTCGGCTCCTGTCTTACTTTTCTTTGACCTTCTTCCCTGATTTAAGACACATGCCCAGCCCTTGCCCAGCTGCAGTGAATTAGCGGCTGCTGCTGGGGAGGGAACCAGACCCTGCGGCCACGCGGGGCTGCGGACGTCCCAGGAACAGCCGGCAGGGGCGAGTCCATGGGCAGGATGAGTCCTATGGGCAGGATGGGGTCCTGCGGGGAGAGTGGGATCCTAGGGACTGGATGAGTCCTGTGGGCAGGATGGGATCCTGTGGGTGGATGAGGTTCTGTGGGCAGGATGAATCCTGTAAGCAGGATGGGAATCCTGTGGTCGGGGTGTATCCTGTAGACAGGATGGATCCTACAAGCAGGAGGATTGCCATGGGCAGGATGGGATCCTACGGGTGGGATGTGATCCCATGGGCAGGAAGGGGTCCTGTGGGTGGGATGTGATCCCGTGAGTGGGATGGGATCCTACGGGTGGGATGTGATCCCAAGGGCGGGATGGATCCTACGCACAGGATGGATCCCTTATGGGTTATGAAGGGCCAGAGCTGTGCTAATGCTGTTGGGGTTGGTAGGGGGAAAAAAGTGGATCTGGAGTAGGGGCCATCAGCTTCCAGGGTGAGATTGTGCTGGAAAATAATTGGGTTTGTGCACTGGGGAGACTTTTGGGGTTGGTGGTGCTGTGCTGGTGGGCTGTGCTGGGTCGGGGGACAGCGGGGGCAGTGCTGGGGCAGTGGGGCCGGTGTGGGGCTGCTGTGGGGCTGCTATGGGGCTCCGTGCTGGAGCAGGGAGCAGTGAGGTCGCTTGGGGACAGGGCTGCGGTGGCTGAGGCGCAGCTCCTCCCGGCTGCACTGAGACCCTGCGCTCTGCTTCGCCCTTTCGTCGCTGCGATTGCAGTCGGGAGGGAAGCAAGAAAATGAGGGGAGGAGGAGATGATTTTTGAAGGGTTTGGTGGCCGCGCTTTGCCGCCTCCCAGCTGGGATTTGGGGGCCGTTCCCAATGCAAACCCAAGCACGGATTTTTCCGAACTGGGAGAATCGGATGCGGGAAGGAGGGGCCGTGGAGATGGATGCACTTTCCTTGTTTTCTTTCGGGGACGGATTCGTCCAGCAGCCAAATGGAAAAAGACAGTCAGAGCACGCATTGCTCACCGGGCCTCGCGCCAGCAGCCGGGCTGCCCAGAACTGGGGCAAACTGGGGGGAGTTCCCTCGCGCCGGGGGGAGCCCCGCCGTGCCGCCCCATGCCCACACCACACGGCGGCCCGGGTGCTGGGAGATGCTTGGCATCTGGGTGAGGTGTGGGGTGGCCCCCGTGGCTCCGTTGCACCCTGGGCAGGATTTATGGGGACGGGGAGTGATGTCTGTGCCCCCCTTGGCATCGCAGTGGTGTTGGGGTCCCTGTCCCTGTGGTGGGCATGTGCCATGTCCCTGCCCTGTGGGTGCTGGCTGGATGGGGACGTGGCACAGCGTGGCCCCACAAGTGGTCATGGGGGGTTTGGGGACATCTGGTGTGTCCCAAGCATGGCCCTGCAAGAGGCCGAGGGTTGGATTGGAGACACCAGGCCTGTCCTTGTCATAGCCCCACAGGTGGCTGAAGATGGGTTTAAGGACACTGGGTCTGTCCTCAGAAGTGGCCATGGGAGAGTTTGGGGACATTAAGTTTGTCCCTATTGGAGCCCCACAAGTGGCTGGGGTTGGGTTTGGGACACCAGATCCGTCCTTGGTGGGGCTCCACATGTGGCCAAGAGCAGGTCTGGGGACACCAGGTCTGCCCCACTGGTGCTCGGCAGGTGGCTGGGATTAAGTTTGGGACACCGGTTCTGCCCCAATGGGGCTCTACAGTTGAATTTGGAGACGCTACGTCTGACCCCGGTGTGGCCCCACAAGTGGATAAGGTTGGGTTTAGGGACACTGGGCCTGGCCCCATAAGTGGCCAGGGGTGGGTTTGGGGGCCTGTCCCCATCGTGGCCCTACAAGTGGATGAGGTTGGGTTTGGGGTCGCGTTCCGGGGCCCTGGGGTGACGCGCTGTCTCTGTGCCCCACAGGATGAGTTCCACCCCTTCATCGAGGCGCTGCTCCCCCACGTGCGGGCCTTCGCCTACACCTGGTTCAACCTGCAGGCCCGCAAGCGCAAGTACTTCAAGAAGCACGAGAAGAGGATGACGAAGGACGAGGAGCGGGCGGTGAAGGACGAGCTGCTGAGCGAGAAGCCCGAGGTGAAGCAGAAATGGGCCTCGCGCCTCCTGGCCAAGCTGCGCAAAGACATCCGGCCCGAGTGCCGCGAGGACTTCGTGCTCTCCATCACCGGCAAGAAGCCGTCGTGCTGCGTCCTCTCCAACCCCGACCAGAAGGGCAAAATGCGCCGCATCGACTGCCTGCGGCAGGCTGACAAGGTGTGGAGGCTCGACCTGGTCATGGTCATCCTCTTCAAAGGGATCCCTCTGGAGAGCACCGACGGCGAGCGGCTGGTCAAGGCGGGCCAGTGCACCAACCCCATCCTCTGCATCCAGCCCCACCACATCAGCGTCTCCGTCAAAGAGCTCGACCTCTACTTGGCCTATTTCGTCCGTGAGAGAGGTACGGGGGTTCCTTCCCTCTTTCCTTCCCTTTCAGACCTTGCAGAGAGGATCCCGGCGCTCCAATCGCTCCCACCCCGAGCGGGTGTCCCCCACCGTCCCCTTTTCTCCATCTGACTCCGATCCCAGTCCGAGGGGCGTTGCTGGTTCTGAGGGCAGTGGTTGGGTGGCACGTTGTGTCCCCGTGTGCTTTGACATGGGTCGTCCCAAAGCCTTTGGGATCCAAATGGGGTGACTGAGGCACGGTGCAGCACCCAGGCTTGGTAGCCAAGAGTGGCCCCCGAGCCACTGTCCTTGCATGCCAGGAGAGCAGAGCTCCTGCCTCAGGCCAGCTCCTGTGCTATCCAGGCTCGTCGCCAGCCGGAGCCCTGCTGGCACATGTGGCCCCAGTGGCAGCAGGCACATGGGGGGACAAATGGGTGGAGTCCTTTTGGCAGGGACCTGAGGCCCTGAGCGCATCATCTGTGGGGCTGAGCAGGGGTCTCACTGCTGGGACACCACGCTCCCCGATGTCACCCGTGCTTCTCAACATCCCCTCTGCATCCCGTTGTCACCCACATCCCTCTGCATCCCGGGGTGGGAACAGAGCAGCAAGGAAGATCAGGGCTTGCCAGTGAATCTCTGCAGAGCATCCTGCAGGCAGGAGACCCATAGCACCAGGCTGTGCTGCCAGGACCCATCCCCCCCCCTAGGGCCATCCCTCCATAGGGCCATCCCCACCCCAGGACCCGTCCCCACCCCTGGACGTGTCCCATTACCCCTCTGCAGTCTATGACCGCTCCTCACCCAGCTCTGGCTGCAGCCCAAGGACGGATAATGACACCGAGGGGGGCACCCGGTGGCTGTAATCCCAACAAAGGGGATTGACGGAGCCATAAATCACGGCGGGCGCGGGCGGATGTGCCGGGTGTCACCTCGGTCCCCCGGGAGCCACCGCGGTCTGACTGGCGTCACGTGCGCCCCGCAGCCCCCACCACACGGGGGTCACCAAACGGGGATGGCTTTGGGCAGCTCGCGGCCAACCGGGGTGCGGACAAAACCCCGATGGGTGACCCTGTGTAGGGTGCTGGGGGCTCCCGGCGGCCATGCGATCCCCTTGTCCCCAAGGGAAGCAGCCGCCCCTCTGCCACCCCCAACCCGTGACCTTGACCCCAACGTCTGGGTCCCCAGCAGCCGCAGTCACCTGATGTCTAATTGGGAACACGGCGGCTGTAAATACTCCCTGATAAGGCCCTGGCAGCGGCTCACTTTCTCTGTTAAGGTCGCTCTGCGCCGTGGTTAAGGGGGACTGGGGACGGTGGGGCGGACCTTTGGGTGCTGCTGTGCTCTCGGCCCCATCGTGCGCCCTCTGCTCTGTGCTGGAGGGGTCAGCAGGGTGCAGCAGGGAAATGGGGCAAGGAGGGGCGTGGGGGGCACACGCTGGGGGGGGTGGGGGTCCCCGTGGACTTGCTGCCGCACACTCAATCCTGCACAAGGCTGCATTTTCCTGCACGCTGCTGCACCCTCAGTCCTGCACTTGTCTGCAGTCCTGCGCAGCTGTTTGTGCGGGGTTCTGCACGATCCTTTCCTGGGCTTTTGCACGCTCAGTCCTGCGTGCATCTGTGTGCATCTGTGTGCATCTGTGTGCATCTCTTGCACAGCCCTGCGCGATCCTTTGCAGTCAATCCTGCACGCTCCCACATTTTTGCTGCACGCTTCCACTCCTTCCCCGCTTTGCACGCTCCTCCCCACCTTTGCACACCCCAATCTGTGACGCCCCCCCCTCCCCCCCCATCCCCTCGCTGTAGGCAGAAGGAGGTTGGGGGGCCTTCATCCACCCGCTGCCCGCAGCCCCCCGCTATGGGGCTGGAGCACGTGGGCTCAGCCGCCCGCCCGCGCCCGCTCCTTTTGCTGCTGTCAGCACAATTTCCCAACTGCTGCTCTGGCAACGCGAGGGAGGGGGGCTGCGGAGGAACCCCCACGGTCAGCCCTCCCTGCGTGGGGAGGGGGAGCGAGCCGCCCCTGCAGAGCAGGGCCAAGGGGGTGGCGCTGAGCCTGCGGGATGCCCGAAGGAACCCCGCGTGCGCACGTGGGGAAACCGAGGCATGGATGGGGGGTTGCGGGGGGGAGGCAGGGGTCTGTGCCCCGCTCCTCGTGGGCTGTCTGCAGCCCCACGGTGTGCCGGGTGCTTGCTGCAGGGCTGGGTGCAGGGTGGACTCAGCGCTGGGTATGGGGTGGGTGCAGGGCAGTTAGAGGGTTGTTGCAATGCTGGGTGCACACTAAGTGCAGGGTGATTGCAAGGTGGGTGCAGGGTGATTGCAATGCTGGGTGCAGGGTGATTGCAATGCTGGGTGCAGGGTGATTGCAAGGTGGGTGCAGGATGATTGCAGTGCTGGGTGCAGGGTGATTGCAATGCTGGGTGCAGGGTGATTGCAATGCTGGGTGCAGGGTGATTGCAAGGTGGGTGCAGGGTGATTGCAATGCTGGGTGCAGGGTGATTGCAATGCTGGGTGCAGGGTGATTGCAAGGTGGGTGCAGGGTGATTGCAATGCTGGGTGCAGGGTGATTGCAATGCTGGGTGCAGGGTGATTGCAAGGTGGGTGCAGGGTGATTGCAGTGCTGGGTGCAGGGTGATTGCAATGCTGGGTGCAGGGTGATTGCAATGCTGGCTGTGCACTGTGTGCAGGGTGATTCCAGGTTGGGTGCAGGGCGATTGCAGTGCTGGGATCACGCTGGATGCAGAGTCATTGCAATGCTGGGTGCACGTTGGGTGCAGGGTGGTTGCAGCATGGGGGAAGGGTGGTCGCAGGGTAGCTGCAGTGCTCAGTGCAGGCTGAGTGCTGGATAGGTGCAGGGTTGTTCTGCTGCAGGCTGCAGAGCAGATGCTGTGCTGGGTGCAGGCTGAGCGCAGGGTCATTGCAAGGTTGGGTGCACGTTGGGTGCAGGCGATTGCAGGCTGGGTGCAGGGTTGCTGCTGGCTGGGTGCAGTGCAGCTGCAGTGCTGGGTGCAGGGTGGTTGCAGGGTGGCTGTGGGGTTGTTGCAAAGTTGGGTGCACTCTGGGTGCTCGCTGGGTGCAGGGCGATTGCATGCTGGGTGCAGGCTGAGCGCAGGGCTGGGTGCAGGGCTGGGCTCTGCACACCGCAGTGGGGGAGGGGTTGGCGCTGCAGCCCAGGGCTGGGTGTGCAGCAGAAGGGGGGGGGAGGGGTGGGGGGGAATGGTGGGGGGTGGGGGGGGAGGGGGGAGAAGCTCGGAGGTCGCCGGTGAAAGTCAAAAGCATTGCAGTAAAATGGTAATCAATCTCCCCAGTCGATTGTGCCAGGACCTTCGAAGCATTACAGAGAGATTCCTCCCTACAGCAGCAGCCTGGGCAGGGGGGGAAGGGAGGGGGGGGGGGGGAGAAGCAGGGGGTTCCTCCCAGCCCCGCATCTCCATCACCCTCATCCCTGCATCTCCATCCCAGTGCCCCATTGCTGCATCCCCACCCCTACGTCTCCACTGCCTCCATCTTGGCACCCACGTACCAGTGCCCCTGTCCCTACCCCCCACCCCTTCACCCCCCCCGCACCCCCATTGGCACATCCCAGTGCCCCCCTCCATACATCCCCACATCCCCTCACCCTCACTCCCTAACCACTGGGTGGGGGCACGGGGTCAGCACGACCCCCCCCTCCCCTCCCTCCACTCCCGGGGTGCTCAGGGTGCGAGGGGGGACCCCGCAGCCACATCCCCACCTCTGCCCCGCTGCGATCTTCCCCCAGCAGTGTCCTTTGGCTGAGCCCAGCGGGGCGAACAGATGGGTACGGGGGGGTGGTGTGCAGGCATCGAGCCCTGCGGTGGCACCGTGCTCCCCTTGGCACAACGCCGTGCCCCCTCCACCCCCCCCCCGGGCCTGGCAGCCCCTTATCTCCCATCCCCAGCCCGGCGTGAGGCAGATGGCACCAATCTGCTGGGGACGCCGTGCCAGGGCGCCCGGCCGAGCTGCCCGTGCCAGGGGGGGCCGTGCCAGATGGATGGGGCATCACCGCCAGCACGCCTGCAAATATTTATGGGGGGAGTGGTGGGAGGGGGATTGGAGAGATGGATGGGGAACGCAGCGTTCAGGCCCCGCATCTCACTGAGTGCCTGTGGGCAGAGGGGTGGATGAACCCCCACCCCACCCAGCGCTGTCCTGGCAGCCACGGATTTGGGGCTTGGGGGGCCTGGAGATGGGCAGAGCCATGAGGGCAATGGGGCAGGGCCCCCTCCCCACTGGCCCCCAGCGCTGCGCAGTGATATCAGCCATCAGAGAATCCCTGCGGGCTGGGTTCCTGGTGTGTGTTGGACACAAGGGTGGGATGGAGGAGCGTGTGGGGTGTATGGGGGGTGTGCTGGACCCCAGGAGCTCCGTCCCTTGCGGCGCCACCCCCCCGAGGTGTCCCAGCAGGCAGGGGCCGCGCTCTGCCCCCCCTCCCCAGTGCTGTTGGCACACGGAGCTCTGCAGATCGATGCCGACCTTGCGAGGTCAGGGCTTCCCCGGCGATGCCCGCATCTCCTCACATCCCCTTGTCCCCATGCATTCCGGAGCTTCCCCAGCTCAGCGTCACTCCTGTCACGAGCTGCTCCGCGCTCAGCACCCGGCACCCAACAGCGCATCCCCGAGGCGCAGGGTGGGCAGGGGGCTTCTCCCCACCGTGAATAAAAGATGAGCGCTGCGTCTCGCCAGCCCCTGCCACCCCCCCGCCACCCGCCGTCCCCCCACAGCGCCCAGTGCTCTGCCCTCCCCAGGGCTGCCGTTGCCATCCTGGCTGCATTCCCGGCTCCGTGCCGCGTTGGCGGGGACAGCTGGGGTGGCAGATGCCAATGGGGAGGGGGCGCACGCCGCTGAGCCCCCCGTGCCCGGCTGGCATCGACAGCTGGGGCCGCGTCCCCGACAGCCCCATAGGGATGCTCCCATAGTGCCTGTGGGGAGTAATGCCTGGGGGGGGGGTGAATGGTGGGGTGTTGTGGGGGCACTGGGGTGGCGAGGGGCTGCGCCGTGCTGTGGGGCTGTGCTGTAGGGTTGTGCCATGCTGTAGGGTTGTGCCATGCTGTGGGGTTGTGCTGTAGGGTTGTGCCATGCTGTGGGGTTGTGCCATGCTGTAGGGTTGTGCCATGCTGTGGGGCTGTGCTGTGGGGTTGTGCCATGCTGTAGGGTTGTGCCATGCTGTGGGGTTGTGCCTTGCTGTGGGGTTGTGCCATGCTGTAGGGTTGTGCCATGCTGTAGGGTTGTGCCTTGCTGTGGGGTTGTGCCATGCTGTAGGGTTGTGCCATGCTGTGGGGTTGTGCCTTGCTGTGGGGTTGTGCCATGCTGTGGGGTTGTGCCATGCTGTAGGGTTGTGCCTTGCTGTGGGGTTGTGCCTTGCTGTGGGGTTGTGCCATGCTGTGGGGCAGTGCTATAGGACTGTGCCATGCTGTGGGGCCGTGCTGTAGGGCTGTGTTTTGGGGTTGTGCCGTGCCTCAGTGCTGTGTGCAGTCACTGCCGTCCTTCCTTCCCTCCTTCATTTCATTCTTTCTTCTCCTTCTTTTTGCTTTTGTTTCTTCTTTCCCTGCTTCTCTTTCCTTCATTCCTTTACAGTTTTTCTTTTATTCCTTTTCTTTCTTTCTCTGTTTTTCTCTTTTCCTTTTCACTTTTATTTCCTTTTTCTTTCTTTCTTTCTTTCTTTCTTTCTCTTTTCCTCTTTTTCTTTTTTTTGCCTTTCCTTTTCCTTTTTCTTTTCCATTCCTTTTTCTTCCTTTCCCTTTTTCCTTTACTTTTCTTTCTTTTTTTTCATTCCCTTTTTCTTTCTTTTTCTTTCTCTTTTTTTCTTTCTCTTTTTCTTTCTTATTTTCTTTTTCTTTCTTTCTTTTTCTTTTTCTTTTTCTTTTTTCTTTTTCTTTTTCTTTTTCTTTTTCTTTTTCTTTTTCTTTTTCTTTTTCTTTTTCTTTTTCTTTTTCTTTTTCTTTTTCTTTTTCTTTTTCTTTTTCTTTTTCTTTTTCTTTTTCTTTTCTTTCTCTTTCTCTTTTTCCTTTTCTTTCTCTTTTTCCTTTTCTTTCTCTTTTTCTTTCTCTTTTTCCTTTCTCTTTTTCTTTTCCTTCTTCTCTTTCTCTTTTTCTTCCATTTTCATGCTTTTCTTTTCCTTTCTCTTTTCCTTTCCCTTCTTCTCTTTTCCTTTTAGTTCCATCTTTCCCTTTCCCTGTTTTCTTTTACTTTCCTCTTTTCCCCCCTCTCTCCTTACCTTCCCCCTCTTATTCCCCTTTCTCCTTTCTCCTTCCCTTTCTCTTTTTTCCTTCCCCCGTTTTCTCCCCCCTTCTCCCCCTTCCTCCCATCCCACATCCCAGCTCCTCCTGCCAGCACCTCCGTGCCCCCAGGTCTCCCCATCCCTTCCACCCCCTAGAGAAGCTCTCAGGGCCCCATCGCTTCCTCATCCCCCCGTCCCATCCAACGAGCGGGGGCCAGCATCACCCACCGCCCCCCTCCCGTCCCTTTGTCCCCTGCCATCTGTCCCGGCTCTGGCACCAGCCCAGCTCTGTGTTGGAGGGGGGCTCCGTTCCCCCCGCGCCGCCGCCGCCGTCTCCGCTCTCTCGGGGTCGGCCGAGGACAGCAAGCAGCAGCTCGGAGCTCACAGCCCGCCTGGGCCAGCTGGCTGCAACCAGCAAACGTGGCAGCCCAGCCACCTCCGAGCAGCGAGCAAACCCCTGTTCGGGTTTACAGGGGGGGCTGAGGGCTGGCAAACTCATCGCAGTGTGAATGGGGGGCGTTGGGGCTGGGGGGGGGGGGGGGGTGGTCAGGGGTAGCCAGGCTGAGCCGGGCTTTGGGGTGCTGGGAGGTTGCATAGGGGAGGTTGCACAAGCAGGACGGGGCTGGGATCTGGGTGTGGGGAGCTGTGTGTATGGAGCTGTGTGTATGGAGCTGTGTGTGGGGGTCTCTGTATGGGGAGCTGTGTGTGGGGAGCTGTGTATGGGGGTCTCTGTATGGGGGTCTCTGTATGGGGAGCTGTGTATGGGGGTCTCTGTATGGGGGTCTCTGTATGGGGAGCTGTGTGTGGGGGTCTGTGTATGGGGGTCTCTGTATGGGGAGCTGTGTGTGGGGAGCTGTGTATGGGGCAGTGGGGAGAGCTGTGCTGATGGGGTGGGGAGGGGTAAAGGGGGAGGGTCCCAAATCGCACCCCACAGCCCCCAGCTCAGCTTCCCATGGCTGGTCACTCTGATGGTCCTATGATGGAGGGGTGAGGGGGTGCGGGGGCTGCACAGCCATAGAGGGAAGGATTGGGGGGGGGATTGTTAACCCTGGGGAAACTGAGGCACACAGACCCCCACGGCCCCCCCCACACCAAGCATCTCCCCCCGCACCGCTGCCAGTAACGCCGTGCCCTGTTACCGTCAGCACTCGGGCACACAGCCAGGGCTCAGCCCCGGGGGGAGCCCATCCAGCAAGGACCCCCCCCTCCTGCCGAGCACAGCCCCAGTTGGGGTGGTGAGGCCCCAGCGGGGATTGCTGTGGGGGGGGGGGCCGTTCCCAAGCGGCGGTGCCATGGGGTGGGGGCACCCTGCCAACCCGGGGAGGCCATAATTCAATGGGTGGCACAGCGCCAGGCTGCCAGGCAGCCCCTATCAGCCCCCCCTGCCCTCCCCCTTTCTCCCCCCCCTCCTCCCCCTTTCCACGGGCACACTTTGCTACTTTTAAGAGCCATCGACCTGTTTGGGCACCCAGGCTCAGCACAGCGCTGTGGGGGGGAACGCTGGCACTTAACCCCATGCCCTACATGTTACCCCCCCCCCAATAATTCCTGCTTGCAGCCCCCCCCCCCCCATGCAAAAGGAAAAAACTTGGGGGGGTTCCCAACAGCAGTAATGCTTCGGGGTGCAGCTCTTTGGGGTGCCCACACCTCCCCGTTGCACCTGAGCTGAATGATGGCTGCGGGGACCCCCTGAGCCCCTTTAGGTGATGTGGGGGGGTCGGGGGGGGGAAGGCACGCCATTTTAGTGAGCGTTGGCCGGCCGCAGGCAGCCGTCACATGGCGGTGAGCACAGAGCTTGGCCGGCCGCTACGGCGCGGCGAGGCAGCCAGAAATGTGCTGGCACACACAGCCCCAGGCTGCCGGGGGGGCCCCAGCCCCATAACGGGGCTCCTGATGGGGGGTGGGAGAACCTGAGCGATGGGAGAATTGGAGACGTGAGGGTGCGGGGGTTTGCCTTTGGGGGGGCAGGGAGGGGGTCGGTGGGTTGGGGTGCCCCAATGGGGGATAAGGGACGGGTGAGCGAAGGACTTGTGGGGGTTCAGAGGGGTGAGGGGGGTGATTTAGCGAGCCCGTGGGGTTGGGTGGCGCTTTTGGGGGTGGAAGAGCCACGGGGGGCGTCTTGGGGTGACCTCAGGAAGGTGTTTTGTGAGAGAAGAGCTCTTGGGGTGACCGGTGAGGTTTTTTAGGGGGGCATCGTGGGGTGACCAAAAGTCTGCAGTGTTACAGAGCCGTTTGGGACGTCTTGGGGTGACCAAAGGGCTATGGATGATATTTTGGGGGATGGAAGAGCCATTTGGGGCATCTTGGGATGACCAAAGGGCCTTCAGGGGTTTCTGGGGGTGATGGAAGAGCTGTGTTGGCCATTTTGAATTGACCAAGGAAGTGTTTTGGGGGGGAGAAGAGCAATTTGGGACATCTTGAGGGTGACCAAAGGGCTGTGGATGATATTTTGGGGGATGGAAGAGCCATTTGGGGCATCTTGGGATGACCCGAAGGGCCATGGGTGGTATTCTAGGGGGTGGAAGGCACCTTGAGGCGACCAAAGAGCTAGAGGAGATATTTGGAGTGATGGAAGGGCTGTGTTGGTCATTTTGGTTTGAGCAGTGAAGTATTTTTGGGGGGGGAAGAATCATTTGGGGCACCTTGGAGTGACCGTGGGGCTATGGGAGGTGCTTTGGAGGTTGGAGGAGCCATTTGGGGCATCACCAAAGAGCCATGGGAGGTATGTGGAGCGTGGGAGAGCCATTTGAATCATAGAATGGCTTGGGCTGAAAAGGACCGTAGTGATCATCTAGTTTCATTTTGGGATGACCAAAGGGCTATGGGTGGCATTTTGGGGGGTGGAAGAGCCATGTGGGGCATCTTGAGGTGACCAAAGAGCTGGAGGAGATATCTGGGGCAATGAAGGTGCTGTATTGTCCATCTTGGGGTGACCAGTGAAGTATTTTGGGAGGGATAAGAGCCTTTTGAGATGGCCACTGGAGAGATGTGGGGTATGGAAGCGCTATTTGGGACGTCCTGGGAGGACCGAAGGGCCGCGGGGTCATCCTTATGTCACGGTGCAACCAAGAGGCTACGAGGAGCATCCTGGTGTCACGGTGGGATGAAAGGACCACGAGAGACATCTTGGGGTGACCACAGGGCCTTGGGGTCAGCGTCGTGGGGGGAGCAAAGGTCCGTTTGTGGTGTGACGGTGCAACGAGGGGCGCCTTCCAGTGAGCGCAGGTGATGCGAGCAAAGGGTGGCGGAGGTGGGAAGAACCACATCGGGAGCTTGGGGTGACCCCAGAGCCCACGGGACGTGGGGTGAGGCGCTGGGGGGAGCGGTGCTGCAGCACTGAGCCCAAAGCTGCTCACCACCATCCCACACTTGGCCGCGCTCCATCTCTAACCACATCCAGAGCCTCGCCGGCGCTGTGCCGCAGAGAGGGGCTGCATCCAGCATCAAGATGGGGGTCCCACGTTCCAGATCCTTCAGTGATGATGGGGCGCGCTTTGGTTTTCCAAATTGGGGAGGGGGGGGGGGGTTGGGGAAATGGGGAAGAAGCCAACGGTGCCGCGTTGAACGCAAGGGGGAATTTCTGCTCCCTAAAATGGCCGCTCCGGAGGAAGCGGAGTGGGGTGTTGGGTGGGATGGGGCACAAAATGGCTGTTGGGGGAGAAAGGGAGGGGGGGGAGGGGGGGAGAAAAGAAAGGAAAGAATGAAACGTTGAAGGAAAAAAAAAATAATAATAATAAAAGAAATGGAGAAAAGAAAGCGGCGGGCGGGCGGCGGTGTTGTGGCTGCGCTGTTTGGATTGTCTCAGCCTTTTCCTGGCATCAGGCAGCACTGCTGACGGCCAAAGGGGTGGGAGAAGGAGGAGGGAAGGGGGGGGAAATGAAAAAAAGAATAAAAATAATAAAGATGGGCGAATGCTTGGAGGGCTCCGCAGGGCCCGGGATGCGCCGTGCGCCGGGGTCGGGAGGAAGGATGCTCCCATGGCTGCTGAGCTCAGCGTCTGTGCGTGTATTTTTAGCCCAGGGCCAAGCGGGGCTGTCAGCGGGGTGGTGGCCGTGTCACAGCCCCACAGGGATGGGGAGCATCTGCTTCAGGCCGTCCCCAGCCCTGCCGCCCTGTGACGGAGCCCCGGGGGTCCCCGTGAGCAGCGATGTGCCGCTGTGGTTGTGGGTTACAGCATTTGGGGACGGCCGTGCCTCAGTTTCCCCACGTCTCAACCCCTTTTTCCCTCTCCCAGATTCCGAGCAGAGCAGCAGTCCCCGGACGGGCATCGCCTCGGACCAGGAGGACACCAAGCCCAACACGCTGGGTAAGAGGGGACGCAGTGGGGACCACGTGGGGTGCCAGCACCCTGATCTGTGGGGCGTTTGGGGACACGGTGGGGACACGTCACCCTGCTCGACGGGGCGTGCATCCCAGAGCAGCTGACCTTGGTCTTGGGTGCAGCACGGACACATGTGGAAGGGGTGGGGGATGGGGCTCTGCCTCTTCTGGGTGCACAGGAGGAGGTGTGGGTGCACAGGGCATCGTGGCACCCCCCACTCACGCTCTCCCCTCCCAAACACAGACTCCACAGACTTCCAGGAAAGCTTCGTCACCTCGGGGGTGTTCAGTGTCACCGAGCTCATCCAGGTGTCCCGAAGTGAGTGCCATCCCAGAGCCCCTTCCCCGGCACCCACCCTGCCGGTGCCGCCCTGGGGTGTCACTGTGCCCTTACCGATGTCATCCTCTCCCCACAGCGCCGGTGGTGACGGGCACGGGCCCAAATTTCTCCCTGGGGGAGCTGCAGGGCCACCTGGCCTACGACCTGAACCCCTCCAGCACGGGCATGAGGAGGACGTTGCCCAGCACCTCCTCCAGCGGGTGGGTGCCGCCGGGCGGCGCGGGGGCGATGCTGGGACCGGTCCAGGCACGGCTGTGTGGGACGGCATGGGCGCGTCGGGTCCTGCCGTGTGCTGCCAGGCTGCCTGCACTGTGGGGTGGGTGGGGGGGAGCTGGAGGGGTGGGCTGCTGCCCTGCTGCTTTGGTACCGTGCAGCCATTTGGGTACCCCGGCACGGTTTGGTACCCCGATATGGTCTTGGCAACGTGGTTCTGAAACCTGTCGCAGCTTTGACATCCCAGAATAGTTTCAACACTCCGGTGTGTGGGTTTGGCAGCCCAGTATTGGGTTTTGCATCCCGCCACCATTTCTTGCACCCCATCCTGGTGTCAGCACCCCAGTGTGGTTTCTTCACCCCGGTGCTGTGTCAGCATCCGGCCGTGGCTTTGCATCCCAACGCAGTTTTGCACCCCAGCGTGGTTTGGCCACCCTCTCCCCTCCACTGTTGGGTTTCGCACCCCAGGACGGGTTTTGCTCTGCACTGTGTGTTCACACCCTACCAGATTTTAGCACCCCAGCGGCGGGGCTCGAGGCGCATCCCCATGGGCACAGCGCGTCCCAGTGTCACCCTGGGGTTGGGGACCATGGCACGCGGGCAGGATGGGCTCCGTGTGGCCGCCTCCCTTGGGGTCACCCCGCTGATGTCACAGCAGCCCCATAGCGTGGCAGGGGATGCTGACCTCTGGCTGTTCTCAGGAGCAAACGGCACAAGTCTGGCTCCATGGAGGATGACATCGACACGAGCCCCGGCGGCGAGTATTACACCTCGTCCAACTCACCCACGAGTAGCAGCCGCAACTGGACAGAGGACATGGAAGGGGGTGAGTGTGGGGCTGCCCCCTGTGGGGCTGCCGTGTGGCACGGTGGGTCGGGGCTTCCCTGCACAGGCTGTGGTGTTGCTGCAGGGCAGCGGAGGAGCTCTGTGTTGGTGCAGTGCTATGGGGCCCTTGGGGCAGAGGTGCTGCCAGCCCCCCACTGGGACACAGACCCTCTATAGGTGTCGTGGGGCTGCTGTAGGATCCCCCCAGTTAAACACAGACCCCCTATAGGTTCCTTGGGGCTGCTGTAGGATCCCCCCAATTAGACACAGACCCCCTATAGGTTCCTTGGGGCTGCTGTAGGATCCCCCCAATTAGACACAGACCCCCTATAGGTTCCTTGGGGCTGCTGTAGGATCCCCCCAATTAGACACAGGCCCCCTATAGGTTCCTTGGGGTTGCTGTAGGATCCCCCCAGTTAAACACAGACCCCCTATAGGTTCCTTGGGGCTGCTGTAGGATCCCCCCAGTTAAACACAGACCCCCTATAGGTTCCTTGGGGCTGCTGTAGGATCCCCCCAATTAGACACAGGCCCCCTATAGGTTCCTTGGGGCTGCTGTAGGATCCCCCCAGTTAAACACAGACCCCCTGTAGGTTCCTTGGGGCTGCTGTAGGATCCCCCCAATTAGACACAGACCCCCTATAGGTTCCTTGGGGCTGCTGTAGGATCCCCCCAGTTAAACACAGACCCCCTATAGGTTCCTTGGGGTTGCTGTAGGATCCCCCCAATTAGACACAGACCCCCTATAGGTTCCTTGGGGCTGCTGTAGGATCCCCCCAATTAGACACAGACCCCCTATAGGTTCCTTGGGGTTGCTGTAGGATCCCCCCAATTAGACACAGACCCCCTATAGGTTCCTTGGGGCTGCTGTAGGATCCCCCAATTAGACACAGACCCCCTATAGGTTCCTTGGGGTTGCTGTAGGATCCCCCCAATTAGACACAGACCCCCTATAGGTTCCTTGGGGTTGCTGTAGGATCCCCCCAATTAGACACAGACCCCCTATAGGTTCCTTGGGGTTGCTGTAGGATCCCCCCAATTAGACACAGACCCCCTATAGGTTCCTTGGGGCTGCTGTAGGATCCCCCCAGTTAAACACAGACCCCCTATAGGTTCCTTGGGGCTGCTGTAGGATCCCCCCAATTAGACACAGACCCCCTATAGGTTCCTTGGGGCTGCTGTAGGATCCCCCCAATTAGACACAGACCCCCTGTAGGTTCCTTGGGGTTGCTGTAGGATCCCCCCAGTTAAACACAGACCCCCTATAGGTTCCTTGGGGCTGCTGTAGGATCCCCCCAATTAGACACAGACCCCCTATAGGTTCCTTGGGGTTGCTGTAGGATCCCCCCAATTAGACACAGACCCTCCATAGGTGCCATGGGGTTGCTGTAGGACCCCCCACTTCCTATAGGATCCATCCCATTTAGACACAGACCCCAATAGGTGCTATGGGGTTTCCTTGGGACCCCCCCATTCAGGCACACGCTCCCTATAGGGCCAGCCCCACAGCAGCCTCTCCCAGCCCCACAGCTGCCGTTTGCACTGCGGACAGATTTCTTTCTTGCTTTGCTTTTTTTTTTTTTCCTTTTTTTTTTTTCCCTTTCCTGTCTAGACAGCCCCAATTAGCTGTTCATTAAGAAAAGGGGGGGCTGGGGTGGGTTGGGCTAATTAAAGCGATGCTGCAGGGCTGGCACGGCGGCTCCCACGCCCTGGGGCACCTTATGGGCAGCTGAGCCCCCCCTGCTTTCATCTCCCCCCCATCCCATCCCACACCCCAATGGTAGGATGGGATCCACACCCCACGGACCCCATCCCACAGCTGTGGGGTGCCTGGGGAGCAGAGCAGGGGGCACAGAGCCCATCGGAGAGATGAGTGGGATTTTTGTGTGCCGTGGGAGAAAAACCCTTCCCAATGGGGTTTTCATCCCAGAGTGGTATTGTCCTCTTGGTGATGTTCTCAAGTCCTTGGGGTCTGTTCCCCAGTGCCTGCTGTAGGTCACTGTGCTGCCCTAAATGTGGGGTCAACCCCACAGCGGCCCCCAGACCCCATATGGATGCCCATAGCAGGGCACTGTGTGCTCTGTGTTTGGAGAACTGTGCCCCATATGGACTGTGCCCTATGAGGAGCAGCGACTGTGCCCAACATGTGCCAGGGTCTGTGCTCCCTATGGACCAGGTTCTGTGCCCCATATGGGCTGGAGATTGTGCCCTATACAGGCCGGGGCCTGTGACCCAAAGAGTGATGGACTGTGCCCCATACAGAAGATGGTCTGTGCCCTATATGGCCCTTTAACTGTTCCCCATGTATGCCAGGCACTCAGCCCTGTGTGTACCAGGGATTGTGCCAAATATTGGTCAGGGATTGTGCCCCAAATAGGCTGCGGTCTGTGCCCCATGTGGGCTGAGGACTGTGCCCTATGTGGACCAGGGACTGTGCCCTATGTGGACCAGGGACTGTGCCCCATATGGGCTGGAAATGGTGCCCTATATAAACCAGGAACTGTGCCCCATATGGGCCGAGGACTGTGCCCTATGTGGACCAGGAACACTGCTCCATATGGGCTGGGAATGGTGCCCTATATGAGCTGTGCCCCATATGAGCCAGGGTCTGCGCGCTATACAAACCAGACTGCGCCCCCAGCCTGAGGCCGTGTCATGAGGCCACGGAGGGGGCAGGAGGAGGTTGGCAGTGGGCTGATCCCGTTGGGGAAGGGGGGGCAGCGGGACGTGCTCGGCATGGTGGGCTTTACAGCAATCCTGTACTGGATGTTCCGGGAAATCCTCCTAACGCAGCGACTCAGACAGCACTAAACCCATTAGCAGCACCAGGGCCAAATGGCCGCGGCTAAAGCTGGGGGGGATTAACCACCCGCCCACCCCCACGGTTCAGGAAGCCAGCAGCGAACCCCCACGTCCTGCCCCACATCGGGGCTCTGCGGGTGCCCACAGCGCCGTGGGGAGGGCGTGAAGCACACGCGGTGCACGTGCACGGACATATTGGTGCACAGCGACGCGCACAGCAGCGTGCTGGTGCACAAACGTGGCGAGCTCAGGGTCTCCGGCACACAGCTGTGCACACACACTGCTGCTGCTGCACAGCCACGCGCAGCCGCCCAGATGCGCACGCAGCGTCGCACGCCTGCCCCGATCTTTGCACGCGCACACACAAAGGTGCACAAGTG
Organism: Tympanuchus pallidicinctus; assembly: GCF_026119805.1. Taxonomy (NCBI): domain Eukaryota; kingdom Metazoa; phylum Chordata; class Aves; order Galliformes; family Phasianidae; genus Tympanuchus; species Tympanuchus pallidicinctus. Next base: position 31,026 of record NW_026294762.1, read on the forward strand.
CAAAACACAGCTGCAAGCAGCTGCTGCAAACGAACGTGCGGCCCGAGGCTGCACGCACAGCCCCCCCTTTTGCACCCCGACACCGTGGGGCGCTCGGCCCCTAACACCACCACCCCCCCCCCCCGGCCCCACAGGCATCTCCCCCAACGTGAAGACAGAGATGGACAAATCGCCCTTCAACAGCCCCTCGCCGCAGGACTCCTCACCCCGCCTGAGCAGCTTCACGCAGCACCACCGTCCCGTCATCGCGGTGCACAGCGGTGAGCCGGGGCTGTGGGGTGACGCGGGACCCCCGTGGGGTGACACGGGACCCCCGTGGGCTCTCGGTGACGCCGTCCCCTCCCTTCACCCCTGGTCCCTGTTCCACCTGCAGGTATCGCTCGCAGCCCGCACCCTTCATCCACGCTGCATTTCCCCACCACCTCCATTCTCCCCCAGACGGCCTCCACCTACTTCCCGCACACGGCCATCCGGTACCCGCCTCATCTCAACCCGCAGGACCCACTGAAAGATCTCGTCTCGCTGGCCTGCGACCCGTCCAACCAGCAGCCTGGACCGGTAAGGCTCCCACATCCCAGCGCCGCTCCCACCGCAGGGACACGGCCACCCCAGGGGGACGCAGCCATCCCTTGGGGACACGGCCATCCTGTGGGGACGGGGGAGCCAAGAACCATCATCAGCGCGTGGCCGTGGGGATTTGTGGTGTCGCCGCATGGGGACGTGGGGTGCGATGCGGTGGGGACGTGGGGTGTGACGTGGTGAGCTGCTCCGCGGGGTGCCGGCAGCCGGCGCTTGGGGTTTTGCGGCCCCAAATGAGCGTCGGCATTGGTTTGGTGCAGAAATGGAGTCGGCGCTTTGGTGGTTGGTGATGAGGTTGTGGGGCTGAGCCGTCACGTGGAGAGGGGGTGGGTTGTTGGGGGGTGGGCTGTGGGTGTGAGCGTCTGCAGAGAGGCACCGTCCTGGAGCTCCCCGTGCCCCGTCGGTCCGTGCGCCCTTGCAGCAGTTGGGGACCCGTCGGTCCGCGCCGCATCCTGCTGGGGGAGTCCTGGGGGAGAGGGGGGGTCCCGGGGATGGGGGGGGTCCTGCTGTGCGCCCGTCTCTGCCCCCCGCACTTCCAGCATGCCGTGCACCGAGCGCCCTCTGCACAAACCGGCTCCCCGTGCGCCCAGCATGCCTCAAACCCAGCGTCCTCCGTGCTCCCGGCGCACCGTCAGCCTTCACGCCCCGCACCGTGCGCAGCCAGCGCGCCGCTCAGCCCGCGGCCCCGGCCGTGCTGCTCGGGTGTAGCCAAGCACCCTGAGCTGTGGGGCACGAGCATCTGTGTGCCATGCACCCAGCGTCCTGCGCACCCCATGCACACGGCGTGCCTTTCGCCCAGCACTGCGAGCGTCCCCTGCACCCCTCACCCCCTGCACCCCAGTCTCCCATCACCCTGCCTACCCGGCACTCCGTGCATCCTATGCATTGTGCACCCAGCACCCCGTGCACCCCACGCACTCCTCACTCTGTGCACTCTGTGCATGCAGCAGCCCGTGCATCCCATTCTCCCATCACCCCGTGCACCCTGTGCACCATGAACCCAACACCCCCATGCTCCATGCATCACTCACGCTGTGCACCCAGCACCCTGTGCACCATGCAGACTGCACCCCACGCACGCCATGCACCACACACCCCATGCACCCCGTGCTTCCTGTGCACCATGCACCCAGCAGCTCAGGCACTCCATGCACCCAGCACCATGTGCACCATGTGCACCGTGCACCAGGCACCCCTTGCACCCAGCTCCCTGCACCCCAGGCACCCCTTGCACCCCGTGTACCCGGCGCCATTTGCACCATGCACCCAGCACACCATGCACCTCGTGCACCCAGCTCCCTGCACCACGCTCCCTTTGCATTGACACCAGTGGTGACCTCCATCTCTGCAGCACCCTGAAAGACCGCAGCTCCGTCACCAAGCACAGAGGGTCCTGGGGACCCCCCGCTCAGCCCCCCCGGGGTCTGACACCACGATGTGGGGCACAGCCGCCCTTCCCAGGCGGGGTCGGGCCGGATCGAGGCCGGCACTGTGATCCCCCCACCCTGTGACCCCCAGCTGGGGTTTCATCGGCGCCGTCAGCTCTGAGACCCAGCAAACTCGTGCCACCGAGGGCCGCGCCGCCCTCCCTAATGCCTTTGTGCTGTTTTTTGTGTTCTGTGTCTGTGTTGTGTCCCCAGTTAAATGGAAGTGGTCAAGTGAAAGTGCCCAGCCACTACCTGCCCACGCAGATGCTGGCACCGCCACCTCCCCCCGGCATGCCCCGCTTGGCCGTCTCTCCTGACACCAAATCAGCCACGACAACTTCGGAGGGAGGGACGACCTCACCGACGTCACCCAGTAAGCACCCCGCGGCGCCCGCCCACCCGCCGGCCCCCCAACCTCCTCCGGGATGCGTGCCACGAGTTTGCCAGGTCTCGGGCAGGGCGACCAAGGGCGCACGGCGCCCCGTTCTTCCCACCCCCTGGGGGGGTGTGGGGTTCCAAGTTGGTCCCTTGGACCGGCAGGAGCCTCGTGGCCCCCCCTGGGAGGCCGGCGGAGCAGGAGAAGGCGGCGGAGCCGTGAGCCCAGGCTGCGTCTCTCCGTGCCTCGGTTTCCCCAGCGGTGCTGCGGGGACGGTGCGGCGCTGGGCTCGGGGGGGGCCCACATAGCAGGGTCCCCACCGGCTGCGGGGTGATGCTGGAGCGGGAGGGCTGGCCAAGCCCCCCCCGGATGTCAACACTGTGCTTCGTTAGCGGTGGCGGCTAATGAACTCAGCCCCCTGTGCTCTGTTCCTGGGGATTTCAATGCGTGGGGCTGCGGGGGTTTCAGGAGCGTGGTGGCGGTGGGGAACGTCCCCGTGTCACTGCACCAAGGGGGCACCACCAGGGGCCAGCAGCCGGAGCGTGGATGCTGAGCGTTGGTGGCGTTAACGTTTCGTGGTGGGATGTTTCAGCTCGTGGCCTGAGATCAACCAGGGCCTCGGGGAGGGGGCTGGGCAGTGCCAGTCCCCCCCAGGCACAGGCTGTCTGTCCCGAGGGGACACGGAGCCCGCTGTCACCACCTCCGTGGGGTCCCTTTGCCGGACCCCATCCCATGGTGGGCGCTGCGTGGCACTGTGCCCAGCGGCCGTGCCGTGGGGCCGGGCCCCTCACCCAGCCCCGGGTGCCTGGGACGCCCATCCCTGCAGCGGGGGGTTGATGGCATTGCCACCCACAGCGCCGTTAATCAGCTCTCGTTTGTTCCCCAGCCTACTCTGCACCAGGCACGCCCCCTGCGAACCGTTCCTTCGTGGGATTAGGACCAAGGGATCCTGGGAGTATCTATCAGGCACAGGTGAGATGGGGCGGGTGCTGGGGGGACCCTGCTGCCTTCGCCCTGTGTGGCATCAGCGTGAGCGTCACCGCCGTGGGCACCGGGCTGTGGCAGTGCTGCAGCGGGCATTGCTGACTGGACCCTGCAACAGGGGGGCCTTGCAACAGGGGGCATCACTGCTGTGGTGCTGCAGCAGTGGGCAGTGCAGTAGTTGGATAGCACTGCCTTGGTGCTGCAGCTGTGGGCACTGCAGCAGTGAGCATTGCTGCCGTGGTGCTGTAGCTGCAGGCATTGCAGCTGTGGCGGCACTGCCGTGGTGCTGCAACCTTGGGCATTGCAACCGTGGGCTTTGCAACCATGGTACTGCAACTGTCACTGCAATAGTGGGCATCGCTGCCTGGTGTTGCTGCTGTGGGCTTTCGCTGCCATGGTGCTGCAACCGTGGGCTTTGCAACCGTGGTGCTGCAACTGTGGGCATTGCAGCTGTAGGCATTGCAGTGGTGGGCATCACTGCCGTGGTGCTGCAGCCGTGGGCATTGCAGCTGTGGACGTTGCAGTAGTGGGCGTCATTGCTGTGGTGCTGCAGCTGTGAACACCACTGCAGTAGAGCTGCAGCTGTAAGCACTGCACCGGCAGGCATTGCTGCTGTGAGCGCTGCACCGATGCCGTGGCATCGCAACTGTGGTGTTGCTGCCGTGGGCATCAGCACTGTGCTCTTGCAGACGTGGCATTGGCACCATGGGCATCGTGGTGTCACCAAGGCATCACTGCCTCAGGCGCTGCAGCTGTGGCACTGCCACCACGCTGTTACTGCTTCAGGCATCGCCGCGCCACCAGGCGGGCAGCAGCACTGCAGGCACTGCAGCCGTGGGGATTTGGGCTGTGGGCATCGCCGCCGTCCGACCGCCGCCGTGGGCACAGCCAGCACCGTGAGCATCGTCACCATTGTCACTGCAGCGTCCCCAGCGTGGGCACGGCGATAGCAGGGGGTCTCCAGGTGACCCCCCCCCTTGGCCACGTCCCCCGTCCCACTGCAATACAGCCACGGCCCCGTGGCATCACTGGGCACAGGGACGCCCCCACTGAGCAACGTGCCACCCCCAGCGGGTCCCCTGCAGTGACTGTGGGTGTCCCCATAGCTGGGTGTGAGACTGAGGGGGGGGGACACGTTGGGGAGCGGGGATCGGCTGAGACCCGGCGCTCTCGGTTCATGTGTGGAGGGGCCAGGAAGGGTTAAGGGAAACGGAGGCCCCCGAGCTGTCTCGTTGCCAACGGAAACCAGACATGAGGTCATCGGGGATGAACTTGGACTTGGGGAGGCTGGAGACAATGGGAGAGCAGTGGGGGGCCCCCCCCCGCCCCACCACCTCTGAGCTGGGGACAGCGCTGTCCCCAAGGGGAGAACCCTGGGGGTGTCACCGCAGCGCCTTGGTGGGGTGAAGCCATCCCCAAAATCGCCATGGGGAGGTGGGGGGGGGGGGGGTGGTTTGGGGCACGGTGGCCCCAAAATGGGGATTTGCTCGGTGGGGTGGCACTGATGGGGACAGTGTGGGGTGGTGGGGACCCGTCTTGCTGCTGGCAGAAGGGAAAGCTGGGCAGGGGATGTGGGGACATGGAGGGGCACAGCGACATGGGGACATGGGGACGTGGAGGAGCACAGAAATATGGGGACATGGGGACGTGGAGGGGGCACAGTGATGGGGGGACATGGAAGGACACAGTGACAGAGGAGAATGGTGACATGGATGGGCACAGAGATATGGGGACAGGGAGGGTCAGAGTGATGTGGGGATTTGGGGACGTTGAGGAGCACAGTGACATAAGGGCATGGAGACGTGGAGGGGACACAGTGACATGGAGGGGCACAGAGATATGGGGACTTGGGGACGTGGGGATGTTGAGGAGCACGGTGACATGGGCATGTGGGGACATTGAGGGGCACAGTGCCATGGTGACATGAAGGGTCACAGTGACGTGAGGTCTTAGGGACGTGGGGATGTGAACACGGTGACATGAAGGGGCGCAGGGATGCAGGGACATGGAGGGACTTGCAGGGGCACAGGGATGTGGGGACTTGAGGTCATGCGGATGTGGATGAGCACGGTGACACGGGGACACGGGGACATGGAGGGCTGCGGTGACTTGAGGACGTGGAGGGGTGGAGTGGCATGGTGACGTGGAGGGGCACACGGTGACATGGGGTGCAGCGTCACGGGGATGCGGAGGTGGCGCGGTGACCTGGGGACGTGGTGACATGGAGGGGGGCACGGTGACGTGGGGATTTGTGGACCTGGGGGGGGGCACACGGTGACACGGAATCGCGAAGGTGGCACGGGGACACGGGGACACGGTGGCACGGCGCGGGAGCTCCTGGATGCGCAGCAGCCCCAGCACGGCTGGTCGCGGGCTGCCAGCGCAGCGGGGCCGGCGGCACGGGGGACAGGAGATGTGGCCCAGCGCCACCGGGTGAGGGCGTCCATCCCCCCCTCGGCCTCCACTCGGGGCTGCAGCACTAACGCCGCCTCTCCTTCTCTCTGCAGTCCTGGTACCTGGGATAGCGCGGCCGTGCCACCCTTCGCTCCCTTCTCCTCTGCTTTAGGCACCCTGAGAGGACCCCCCCCCCCCCCGGCGCAGAGCCCCCGGCGGACAGCGTGCATTTACCACCACCGCCATCGCGACAACGACGACGACGACGACGACAAAGCCAAAAAACAAAACAAAACAAAACAAAAAATAACCCCATCCCATCCCGGACGGAAAAGAGAAGAGGGAAAGGAAGGAAGGAAAGAAGGAAGGAAAGAAGGTTGGAACTTTTTTTTTTTTTTTTTTTTTTTTTTTTTTTTTTGGGAAAAGGATTAAAAACAAAACAAACAAACAAACAAAAAAAAAACACAACAAAAAAAAAAAGAAAGAAAAAAAAAAAACCAACCGACAGCAGCGACCCGAACCGACAGAACGAGGAGGAGAAGAAAGGAAACGAAACAAAGCAAAGCAAACCACACACATAGAGTGAAAAACGGACAAAAAAAAATAACCCTGCAAGGACCTTTAGGGCCCCTCACCCCCCCCCAACCCCCCACCCCCAGCCCGGCGACGAGGCTGAGACCCGACGCAGCTCGTGACGGCGGTGGCCCCGCGAGGCTGCGCGTGTGAGGTGCTGGGATTTCATTCATTCATGCCTCTACGTGAGTAGAAATGAACAACCCCCCCCCCCCCCTCCCAAAACCCCCCACCCCCATCCCTACCCACCCCTGCACCCCCCAGGTGCCGTGGGGAGGCGATTCGGGGGGACGTGGCCGCGCTCTTCCATCGCGCCGTGGGGACACCGCGATGCGGGGACAGGGGGGACGCGGGGACACGTTGGCAGCGCGATGCGGGGCCGTGCTGGCACAGCAAGGCAGTGCTGTGGGCCTGCAGAGAGGGGGCGCGCGGGGGGGGGTGGGGGGGGGCTGAGGGGGGCGCAGATGGGGACGCGCATGGGGACAGGCGGTGGCACCACGTGGGGACGTGGGGTGGGGACCCTCCTGGTGCTGTCCCCAAGGGGGCGGGGGGGGGGGGGGGGGTGACAGGGCTCAGTGGCTGCTCTGCGCTGTCCCCACGCGTCCCCGCGGGCCCGAGCTATGCATTCCTGTGGACGGGTACCGTGCGGACTCGCAATGAGGAAGGGAGGGTTCCGATTGTGTTGCACATTTTGTAGGAAATGCACTTTGAAAAGAGGGAAAGCTGAAAAAAAAAAAAAAAAAGACAAAAAAAAAAAAAAAAAAGGAAACAAAAAAATCACAAAAGAGGAAGAGGAGGAGGAAGAGCAGACGGAACCCGGCACTGGTTTTGCTGGGGTGGATGGTTTTGGGATTTTGGGGTGTTTTTGTTTTTTGTTTTTCTTTTTTAATTGCAAATACGATGGAGGAAAGGAGGAGAGCGAAGGCACTGCAGAGCCCCCCCGGACCCCCCCCACCCTCCCCACCCCCATTGCTTCAAGTGCCTCAATCCCCCACGGTGGGGCTGGGAGATGACAAAGCCCCTGCACCGGGCACTGCTGCACCTGCACCGAGCATTGCACAGCTGCACCAAGCATTGCAGTGTCACCAAGCATTGCAGTGTCACCAAGCATTGCAGTGTCACTGAGCATTGCACAGCTGCACCAAGCATTGCAGTGTCACCAAGCATTGCACAGCTGCACCAAGCATTGCACAGCAGCACTGAGCATTGCAGTGTCACCAAGCATTGCACAGCAGCACTGAGCATTGCACACCGGTGCTGGTGCAATCGCACACCAACTTTGGAGCATTGCACATCGTTGCACGCCGGCGCTGAGCGCTGCCTGCATGAGTGGAGCATCGGTTTTGCAGCACTGGAGCATCGCACATCTGCACCAGAGAGCTGCACATCTGCCTCCGAGCAAACGGCGTTACGCAGCTGAGCACCAGAGCGTCGCACACCAGATGTGCTTTGCACACCGGAGCATCTCTTGCTGGTACTGGAGCATTGCAAAGCAACGCGCAGGCATCGCTTGCTGGCACCAAAGCGTCACATATTGACCCGAGAGCATTGCACTCCAGCGCCGGAGCGTTGCAAACTGACACCAGAGCATTGCAGACTGGCAGCAGTGCGTCGCACGCTGACATTGGAGCGCTGCACTCCAGCACCAGAGCATTGCACGCTGACATCAGGGCGTTGAAACGCTGGCACCAGTTGCAAACTGACCCCGGAGCATTGCGTGAAGAGCCAGAGGTGTCCCTGACCCACGCAGGACGTCTCTGTGCCCACGTGGAGGTCGTGGGGGCCGTGCCACCCCATGGGCAGTGCCTTAGAGCAGAGGGACCTGAGACGTGGCCCCCGCGGGCGAGGAGGAGGAGGAGGAGAACAGCGAAGGCTCCCAAGGGACAGCGTTGTGTCCCCAAGGCACCGCCGCCGCCCTGGATGTCCTTGTCACAATGGGGCGCTGTGCTCCTGGAGCCAACCCGCGGGACCCATGGACTCCAGAGATCCCACAGACCCCATGTGGACCCCATATGGACCCCACAGACACTATGGACCCCATGGACTCCAGTGATCCTACGGACCCTGCAGACCCCAGGGACTCCATGGACACCCATTGATCTCGGAGACCCCATGGACCCCACAGATGCCACGGAACCCATGGACCCCACAGACCCCATGGACCCGACATACGCCATGGAACTCATGGATCCCATGGACTCAGCAGCCTCCAGAAACCCCCATTGATCCCACAGACCCCATGGATCTCAGAGACTCCACAGCTTCCATGGACCCAAAGAACCCATGGACTCCATGAACCTCATGCACCCCACACACCCCTCAGACCCCACAGGCCCCATAGACTCCATGCACCTCACAGATCCCACTGACCCCGAAGACCCCATAGACTCCACAGCCTCCATGGGCCCCAAAGACTCTATGGATTCCATGGACCTCAGATCCCATTGACCCCAAGGATCCTACAGACCCCAAGGACCCTACAGATCCCACAGATCCCATTGACCCCACAGACCCTACAGACTCCATGGACCTCATGGACCCCACAGATCACATTGACTCCAAGGACTCCACAGACTCCACAGCCTCCATGAACCCCACAGACTCCATGGACCCCATGGACCTCACAAATCCCACTGACCCCAAGGACCCTACAGACTCCACAGCCTCCATGGACCCTCAAGACTCCACAGACTCCATGAACTTCATGGACCCCCCAGATCCCATTGACCCCAAGGATCCTAGAGACTCCATGGACCCTACAGATCCCACAGATCCCGTTGACCCTAAGGACCCTAGAGACTCCATGGACCTCATGGACCCCGCAGATCCCACTGACTCCATGGACCCTACAGATCCAACAGATCCCATTGACCCCATGGACCCTAAAGACTCCATGGACTCCATGGACCTCAGATCCCATTGACTCCAAGGATCCTATAGACCCCGCAGATCGCATTGACCCTAAGGACCCTACAGACTCCATGGACCTCATGGACCCCACAGATCCCGCTGACCCCAAGGACCCTAGAAACCCCACAGACCCTACAGACCCAACGGACCCTACATATCCCACAGATCCCATTGACCCCAAGGACCCCACAGACTCCACAGCCTCCATGGACCTCATGGACCCCACAGATCCCATTGGCTCCAAGGACCCTACAGACCCCAAGGACCCCACAGCCTCCATGGACCCCAAAGACTCCATGGACCTCATGGACCCCGCAGATCCCACCGACCCCATGGACCCTAACAGACCCAACGGACCCTACAGATCCAACAGATCCCATTGACCCCATGGACCCCAAAGACTCCATGGACTCCATGGACCTCAGATCCCATTGACCCTAAGGACCCTACAGACCCAATGGACCCTACAGATCCCACAGATCCCGTTGACCCCAAGGACCCCACAGCCTCCATGGACCCCAAAGACTCCATGGACCTCATGGACCCCGCAGATCCCACTGACCCCATGGACCCTAACAGACCCAACGGACCCTACAGATCCAACAGATCCCATTGACCCCATGGACCCCAAAGACTCCATGGACTCCATGGACCTCAGATCCCATTGACCCTAAGGACCCTACGGACCCAATGGACCCTACAGATCCCACAGATCCCGTTGACCCCAAGGACCCCACAGCCTCCATGGACCCCAAAGACTCCATGGACCTCATGGACCCCGCAGATCCCACTGACCCCATGGACCCTAACAGACCCAACTGACCCTATGGATCCAACAGATCCCATTGACCCCATGGACCCCAAAGACTCCATGGACCCCAAAGACTCCATGGACTCCATGGACCTCAGATCCCATTGACCCTAAGGACCCTACAGACCCAATGGACCCTACAGATCCCACAGATCCCATTGACCCCAAGGACCCCACAGCCTCCATGGACCCCAAAGACTCCATGGACCTCCTGGGCCCTGCAGACGGCCCACATCCCATCCATCCCACCGCATTTGGTGACGCCGTGGGGGTCACAGGGGGAAGAAAACCACCAAAAACTCAACACCCCCCCCCCAAAAAAAAAACAACAAAACCAAACAAAAAAAGGATCAACGAAACGAACAAAACCCACCCAGAAGGAAAAAAAAAAAGCAAAAAGCAAACGAAAAAATCACGAAAAAAGAAAACAAGAAACCCACAAAACAAACAGAAACGCTTTGGTGCAGAGGGAAACTTTGGGGTTTGGGTTTTTTTTTAGGAGAAAAAGAGAAAAAAAAAAAAAAAGAAAAAAAAAAGAGAAAAAAAAAAGCAAAAAAAAAGAGCAGAATACAGCAAAATAATCGCGGTAAGAATGCGGAGGATGCATGGTGCTTCGGGGCTGCGCTGCGCATGGCAAAGGCCGCGGAACCGGGCGGCGCTTCCGCCCCTTCCCTTCCCGGACGGAGGAAAAAAAAAAAAATAATTAAAAAAAAAAAAAAAAAAAAGCAAAAAAAAAGCAAAAAAAAAAAAAATCGCGATAAAAAGACTGAGAGAAAAAAAAAAAAAAAGACGCGGAAAAAAAAAAAAAAAAACCGAAAGGAGAAAAGAAAAAAAAAAAAAAAAAAAAAGAAAAAAAAAATCCGTGTTTTTTTTTTTTCTTTTTTTTTTTTTTTTTTTTCTTTTTTCGGTTTTTCGTTTTAATTCTTTTTTGTTGTCCCGATTTGCACGACTTTTCTCTATCACGAGATGTGCCTTTTTCGCCTCCGGAGACCCCGCCGCGGCCTCAATGCACAGGAGGAGCTGCATGCTGATAGCGGGGGGGTCCTGGCTTTGGGGGGGGGGGGGGGGTGATTTTTATTAAGGGGGGGGGTCCGTCCGCCCGCTCGTCTCTGCATGTTGTGCGCTGGGGCCGCTCCGTTCTTCCCGTTGTTTCTGTGCCCCCCCCCCTCCAATCCTTGCCCCCCCCCCCATCGACCCCCCCCCCCAAAATGCTCCTCCTCCTCCTCCTCGTTAACGTCTTCCAGACTGATGCGTCCTGTCCGAACACAGCGAATATGCAATACCCCCCCCTGCTCTTGTAAATGGGGGGGGGGAGGCGGGGGGGGGGGGGGTGCAGCCCCTTTGCTTCGCCTCTTCTTTCCCTTCCTGATTTTATCGAGGGGGGGGGGGGGGAGGGAAGGGGGGGGTTGTTTGTTTCTTTTATAATTTTTTTTTAATTATTATTATTATTATTAATTTTTTTTTTTTTTTTTCGCTTTTAAGCAACCAAAGGCGGCGGGGGGGGGAGGGGGGGAGGGGGAGGGGAAGGGGGGGGGGGGGGGAACCCGAGAAAACCCGCCCCCCAACCCCCCCCCCCCCCCGCACCCCCCCTTCAATATCACCCAACGTTTGGGTGAAAAGGGGTCGTGGGGAGCCCCCCCCCCCCACACACACACACACTCTATGAGCGGGGGGGGCTCTCGGTGCAGGATTTAAACCGTGTGAATGTATTGTGCCCCCCCCGCAGCCCCGCAATGGGACGCAGCCCGGCCCCTCTGACCGGGAATGCAGCCCCCCCCCATCCCCCCCCCTCCCCCCCCCAAAAAAAACCCCATAAAATCCGGATTTTGCCTTAAAAACCACGCGGCTGAGGACCGACGCGGGTTGTGACACCGATGGGCACTGAGGGGGGGGGGGGGGGGAGAGTTGAGAATTGAGGGGGGGGGAACCGGAGGGGGAATCGGGATAAGAGAAAAAAAAAAAAAAAAAAGAATCGGATTTTTTTATTATTTTTTTTTGGGGGGGGGGAATCGCGAAAAAAAAAAAGAAAAAAAAAAGGTTTTAAAAAAGAAAAAAGGCCAAAAATCAGGAATGGTTTTAAAACGGGGGGGGGGATTAAAAAAAAGAAAAAAAAAAGAATAAGAATTCCTGATACTTCAGTGCCCCCCCCCAGCCCCCGGCCGGACCCCCCCCCCCTCCCCCATTTGGGGTTTTGGGGATGGGGGCAGCGCAGGCGCCCCTCGGGCCGGGCTGAACCCCCCTCCCCCCCCCCCAATGCATTGCCCCCCCCCCGCCCCACCGCTGCCTTCGCCTCCAGGGGGGTGGGGATGGGGGGGCACAGCGCCCTCCCCCCCCCCAACCCCGTCATCATCAACCAGAACCCGCCCTCGGCAAGAAAAGCACCTTAAAAACGTTTCAAAAAGGCAAAAAAATGTAAAATGACATAAAATGATGGCACCCCCCCCCCCCTCCTCCTCTCCGCCCCCCCTCGCATTCCCTCCCCCCCCCCTCCCCAATTTTGGGGCTTCCGGGATGGGGGGGGGTTGAGGGAGCACCGTTTGCACTGCTCTGTGCCCCCCCCCCGGTAAGGGAATATGCAAAAAAAACCCCCCTTCCAAAAAGGGGTCTGGGGGGGGGGGGGGCGGGGGGGGACCCGATACGGGGGGGGCATTGCTCCAAAAACCCCCCCGGAGTCACTGGCAGTGATTTGTTTTGGGGGGGCCTCAATCAGCTCTTTGGGGGGGGGCACTTTTTTAGGGGGGGGGGGGCACACACACATAATGGGCTGCCCCCCCCCCATCCCCCCCCCCCCAGCATTGCTCTCATGCACTACAGCCCCGGGAGGGGTCCGAAAATGGGGGGGGGGAGGGGGAAGAGAAAAAAAAAACAAAAAAAACCACGAAATCCCCCCGGAACGGCATTAAAATAAAGGGGGGGAAAAAAAGTGAAAAAAAAAAAGTGAAAAAAAAGAAAAAAAAAACATAGGAAAAAAAAAAAAAACACAAAATGATTAAAAATAAAAAAAAAAAGATTTAAACCCCCCCCCCCCCCCCCAAGCCTCCACTGCACAGAGCTGCCCATCTCTCTGCTATGTATCTCTATGGGGCTGGGGGTCGGGGGTCCCACGCTCGGTACGAGCTGCAGCTGGGCCCTTCCTCTGCCCTCAGCCTTTGGGTTCGGTTTTGTTTTCTTGTTTTCATTCTTCCCCCCCCCCCCCCCAACTTTTGGGGTAATGAAGGGGGCGGGGGGGGGAAAATATATTGGAGGGGGGGGGGGAAGGAGGGGGGGGATAAGGGGACACGAAGCCCCGAGCGCGGGTGGCTGGCAGCCAATGACAGCGATACCAAAAATGCCACGCAGTGCCTCGCTGCCCCCCGCCGTGCTCGGGGCCGGGCCCCCCCGCACCAACAGCCCCCAGGACCCCCTGGTGCAGCTGGGGGGGTTTTGGGGGGGCGCAGCTCCGTCCTGCAGCTGCCATTGCTGTCTGTACGGCGCTTCGTTTTGCGGCGCAGCTCTTCTTGCAGCTCCTCTTGCAGCTGCCTTGCGGTTGGCTTTGCAGCTCGTGTTGCAGCTCAGCTGCCGTCGCAGCACGCCTGGCAGTTTGTGTTGCGACTCAGTGCAGCTCATCTTGCAGCTCATATTGCAGCGCGCGTCAGGAGTCGGACTGCAGCCCATATTGCAACTCATATTGCAGCTCGCGTTGCAATTTGTATTGCAAGCCGTGCTGCAGTTTATATTGCAAGCCGTGCTGCAGTTTATATTGCAGCCCACACTGCAATTCATGCTGCAGCTCACATTGCAATTCATATTGCAGCCCACACTGCAGCTCAGGTTGCAGCTCATGTTGGCGTGCGCATTGGGGTTCATATTGCCACCCATATTGCAACCCATGTTGCAATTTCTGCTGCAGCTCCTGTTGCCGTTTATATTGCAACTCACATTGCAACCTACATTGCAATTTCGATTGCAGCTCACCCTGCGGCTCAGACCACAGTTTGTGCTGCAGCTCGTGTTGGAGCTGACATTGGAACTCGTATTGCCAATCATGTTGCAACCCCTATTGCAGTTTATATTGCACCTCATGCTGGAGCTCAGGTTGCCATTTATATTGCAGCTGACTGCAGCTCACATTGCAGTTTATGCCGCCACTCACATTGCAGCCCATATTGCAATTTATATTGCAGCTCATCTTGCAACTCAAATTGTAGCTTATATTGCAGCTCACAGTGGGGCTCGTGTTGCAACCCATATTGCAGCTCACAGTGATTTATATTGCAACCTGTGCTGCATTTCACATCACATCTCACACTGCAGTTTGCCTCGCAGCTCATATTGCAATTCATATGGCAGCTCTCATTGGAGCTCACATTGCAGCCTGCATTGCAATTTATATTGCAGCTCCTCTTGCAACCCAGGCCACAGTTTGTATTACAGCTCAGATTGCGACTCAAATTGCAGTTTATATTGCACCTCATATTGGAGCTCACGCTGGGATTCATATTGCAACCCATGTAGCAATTTATACTGCAGCTTACCCTGCAATTTATACTGCAGCTCACATGGCAATTTGCACTGCACCCCATGCTGCAGTTCATATCGCAGCTCACATTGCAACTCATATTGCAGCTCACACTGCAGTGCACGTTGGGATTCACATTCACACTTATATTGCAGCCCCTATACAATGTATATTGCAGCTTACACTGCAATTTATACTGCCTCTCACCTTGCAGCTCGTATTGCAATTTGTATTGCAGCTCACCTTGCAGCTCAGATCACAGTTTATGTTGCAGCTCGTATTGGAGCCGACACTGGGATTCATATTGCAGCCCATAATGCAGTTTATATTGCAGCTCTCATTGGAGCTCACCTTGCAGCCCATATTGCGCTTTATATTGCAGCTCACCCTGCAATCAGGCCACAGTTTCTATTGCAGCCCCTGGTGCAATTTATGTCACCGTCAATCCTGCAGCTCGTACTGCAGTTCCTGCTGCCGCTCCTTTGCAACCCACGTCGCAGTTCCTGCTGCAGCTCAGCGCTGCGCTTTGCACCACGGCTTCGTGCTGCACCGCAGCTCTTTGTGTTGCAGCTGCCCTGCAGTTTGCATTGCCAGCTGCATTGCAGCCCCCCGCACGCTTCGCACAGCAATGCATGCTGCAGCACTGCCAGCCACGGCACGGCTTGCACTGGGATCCGTGCTGCAGCTCACGCTGCAATTCGCGCCGCAGCCCCAGCGCCCCACGTTGCCCCCCCGTAACAAAACCCCGTCGCAATTTGGGCTGCAATTCCTGCTGCAATTCCACGTCAGGATTCACACCGCAGCTTCCACGGCGTTGCCCCCCACTGCAGGATGTGCTGCAACCTGTGCTGCAACCTCCATGGCGATGCATACCGCCCCCCCTGCATGCCCCCCATCCGGAGCTTCAGCCATGCAAACCCCCATTGTATGCACCCCCCTCCCCCCCCCCCAACGTGACAATGGGTTTTGATTTATATTCCTTTCTCGCTGATTTGAGGATTGTTATTATGGGGCTTTTTTTTTTTCGCCCCCCCGCTCCCCTCCTTCTCCCTCCCCCCCCCCCCCCAAGCGATCCTCCCCTATGCAAAAAAAAAAAAAGGAAAAAAAAAAAAAAAAAGGAGAAAAAAAAAAAAGGAGAGGAAAAAAAAAATATTAATAATAATAATTAAAAAAAAAAAGTTAAAAAAAAAAAAGCCGGAAAAAAAAAAAAAGAAAAAAAAAAAAAGACGAAAAAAAAATGTATAAAAATTAAACAAAGCTCTGCTTCAACTCCACGCAGCGTCCGTGTCTGCTTATGGGGGGGGGGGGGGGCGCGGGTGGGCGATGTGCGGCCTGGCTGCGCCCCGTGGGGGTGGGCAGAGGGAGGGGGGGTCGAGTTTAGGATGAGGGTCGGGGTTGGGGTCGATGCAATGGGATGCAGGGGGGCTGTGGGTGCCCCCACGCGAGGACGGGACACGTCGGGGTGCGGACACGGGGGGGTGCCGTGGGGATACGGGGGGGGAAGGGCTGAGGGCCGGCCGGCTCGGGACACTGGTGGGGCACAAACACGGACACGCGTGGCTGCAGCTCTGGATGCACGTGGGGCGCCGACCCCCCCCCCATCATCACCCCTCAGCCACGTGACATTCCTCCCCCCCGACCCCCTCCCGGTGCCCCCCCCGTTCTGTCCCCCCCTCGCACCTCTCAGTCCCCACGCGTGACACCACACCTCACACTGCGGCCCGGCAGCTTTACTGAGGACCCCCACAGCCCCCCCCGCCCCACACACATCCAGCAGCTCCCTGCGTCGTGCCCCCCCCGACTCCATCCCGCTCCGATCCTTTGATCCATTCCGGGTTTTGCCGTCGGCCGAACGGAGCTCCGCAAAACGCGGCGCGGAACGGAGCGGCCCGGGAAGCCCACGCGTGTCACAGCGACGTGGCTTTGCTCTTCTCCCGTTCGTCGTCGCTGTCTTTCTCGGCCGCGGCGTTGCTGTAGGCTGCGCGCTCCATGCTGCGGGGACAGCGGGGTCAGAGCGGTGATCCCACGGGGGTCACGCGTGGGTGACCCTTCAGGGCGCTCCACGGGGGAAAATGGGACGGCGGTGCGGCTGGGGCTGCGCTACCTGTGGGTCGACCGCTTCTCCGAGTCGTCCTCGCGTTCGCTGCGTGGGGACATCGCGGTGAGCGGCGCTCGGGGGACGGACCCCAACCCAACCCCCCCCCCCCCTCCCGAGGACCCACCTGCGCGTCCGCAGTCGCCAAAGCCGCCCGGCCAGCAGCAGCACGAAAACCACGAATAGGAAAACCACCACCGCCGTGAGACCAATCAGCCACGGCTGCAGCTGCCGAGAGCCCGCGGCTGGGGGGAGCGGGGACACGAGTGGGGATGTGGACGTGGATGGGGAGGGGAGGGAATGGGGACAGCCGTGGGGACGGGCAGCGGTGGCGATGGGGACAGCGATGAGTCGAGGGACGGGGATGGGGACAGCGATAGGGATGGGAACAAAGGACGGGGTGGGAACGGCCGTGGGGACGGGGACGTGGATGAGGGTCAGGGAACAGGGATGGGGATGGGACAGGAATGGGGTGCGGGCAGCAGCAGGGATGGGGACAAAGAAGGGGATGGAGACAGGGATGGGGACAGGTGTAGGGAAGGGGTCAGGGACAGCAATGGGAAAAGGGAGAGCAGCTGGGGAAAGGGATGGGGGCAGAGGTGAGGACGGGGATAGGGGCAGGTGGTCGGGGTGGGGATGTCAGTGGGGACAGCAGTGGGGACAAGGATGGTGATGGCAATAGGGACAGGATGGGGATAAGGGACATCAAGGGGGATGGGGACAGAGGTGGGAAGAGGGACAGGAGTGAGGTTGGGGGCTGCAATGGGGACACGGGTGGGGATGAGGACAATGGTGCCAGCCTGCCCCACAGGGACAGCACTCTCCATCCTGGGTGCAGGGAGCTTGGGGTGCTGGGGGACACCGTGGGCAGTGGGGACAGCGGGGTGCCGACCCCCCCAGCACCCCCGACCCACCCCTATGGGAGAACAGAACCCCCCCCAGCCCCAAATCCTGCCACCCTGAGCCCAGGATGTGGCACTGGGGGGTGGGATGGCAGCAGTGGCACTCACTCTGTCCCTGGGTGGTGGCAGTGAGGGCCGCCAGCAGCAGCAGCAGCGGGAGCTGTGGGACACGCGGCATCGTGGCCCTGATCCCTGCACAGCACTGCCCTGCACCAGGCCAAGGGGCGGCTTTTATTGGGCTCAGGAGGGCGAGTGCCACCAAGTGCCACCAACGCCATGGCAACGCCGATCCCTTAACCCTTGGGTGGTGGAACTGCTGCTCTGCTACGACACTGCACCAAAGGGAGACTGGGAATGGAGGGAGGGAGGGAGGGAGGGGTGGGGGGTGGATGGGTGGAAGGGTGAGGAGATGGATGGAAGCATGGACAGGTGGACAGGAAGTTGGGTGGATGATTGGATGGAAGGGAGGGAGGGAGGGAGGGAGGGAGGGAGGGAGGGAGGGAGGGAGGGAGGGAGGGAGGGAGGGAGGAAGGAAGGAAGGAAGGAAGGAAGGAAGGAAGGAAGGAAGGAAGGAAGGAAGGAAGGAAGGAAGGAAGGAAGGAAGGAAGGAAGGAAGGAAGGAAGGAAGGAAGGAAGGAAGGAAGGAAGGAAGGAAGGAAGGAAGGAAGGAAGGAAGGAAGGAAGGAAGGAAGGAAGGAAGGAAGGAAGGATAGGTGAAAACATGGAAGAGCAGTAGATAGACAGACAGACGGATAGGAAGATGGGTGGGTGGATGGACAGATGGATGGACGGGTGTAGGGCCCAGGCAGCCCAGTGCCACCTCTCTCCCTCTGCCCATCACACATCCAAGCAGTGCCCGCACCACACCCATGTGCTGTCAGTGCTCTGATCAGCAAAGTCTTATCACAGGCAGCTCCGTTTTGCCCCCTCCTTCCCTTGGAGGCCATTCAGGTCCAGGGGGGTTGGTGGCACCCCTGGGTGACGCACAGGCTGTGCAGGGGCTCCTCCTGTGAGAAGCGCCCATGGGGTCCGCGTGGAGCCTGGGGATGGGCGCCCTGTCCCAGTGTGAGGGGGGTCTATGCCCCCTCCTGCAGCACAGCGGGGCTCGGGGGCGCTTTGTCCCCACCAAACCCGTCTTGGGGGCACCCACGGAGCACGGCCCCATCGACACCCACACCTGGGTCCAAGTATCTGAGCCCCCATCCGAGCCCACGTGTCTGCCTCATGTCCTCGTGTGCCCCATTCCCAGGTGCGTTCCCGTGCGAAGGTCGGGGTCCCCAAGGGCACAGCGTGGATTTATTGGGGTGCGGCGCGATAGCAGCCCTGAGATGCACACACAGAGACGGTGGGGATGGGGACGGAGTGCCAGCAGTGGGTGCAGCCCTGTGCCCCTAGAAAAACCACTTCTTGTGCGGATCCACGAAGGAGATGGAGCTGCGTGGGGCGGCGCAGAGCAGCGGCGATGGGGCCTCCATGCCCGGCAGCGCCCCAACACCTTCACCCTGAGCCCCATCCTCCGCCTCAGGCGTGCTCCCCTCACCCATCACTGCCTTCTCCTCCGCTTTGGGTCCGAATGCCCAATCTGTGGGGATAGAGCTCGGTCAGCAGTGCGTGCGCCCCCATCGCCACCCCATGCTGTGCAGGTGGGTGCCCAGTACAAAGCGCTGCGCGCAGAGACGCTCATCCTGCACCCATCTGGGGGCACAGAGCAGCCCCTCTGGCCACCCTATTCCCGCTGCCCCACTTCCCAGACGGGCTCGGGGACCCCCACCTGCATCCCCCTCCCGTTGCTCACCGGCAAAGTCGTGCACCAGGTCCTTGATGAGGTGCCCCACGATGGCGTACGCCACCACCAGCACCAGGGAGATGGCCATCAGCAGGTAGAGCGCGTAGCGGGGCAGGCGGATGCTGTCCAGGGCCGGGGGTTTGTACTCCACATACAGCACCCCGTCCTCCTCGGGGGGGGACTGCAGCAGGTGTCGTGGCACAGGGAGCCCAGGGTGGGCCATCGCTGGCTGTCGCTGCGTGGGGGGACGCAGGGGACAAGCGGCATCGGGGTCCTCGTGTCCCCACTGTCCCTGCACTGGGAGATGGATGGCACCGAGGGCAGAGCGCCCGTGGGAAGGAGCTTAGCGTGGTAATCCGGGCACCGCGGGGGGGGCTGAGCACGGAGGGGCAGACGGAGATGCCCCGGGATGCCCAAAATCCACACCTGGGGCAGGGCTGCAGGGGATGGGCGTCCCTGCACGAGGGGGGGCGGGCCGCAGGGAATCCCCGTAAAGGAGGAGGGGGGTAGGGCGGGCTCGCTCCCCCCGCCGCTGCCTAAATCCCCGCATTCTGGCCCCGAATGCTTGGAGCAGATGGTGTGAAACACGCTGTGGTGCTCAGAGCCGCGCAAAACAGGGCTGCGGGTCGGGGGGAGGGGGGCAAGAAGCAGCCGCAGAACCTCTGCAACAACCCAAAACCTTTCCCTCCCCCCCGCAGGGCCGGAGGTGCGAGGCTCAGCGCCTCCTCAACATCCCGGCTCTGCTGCGCCCACGCCAGATCCCAGCCACAAAAATGCCAGATTGGTTCCAACTCGGACTTAAAAAGCGTTTGAAGGAGCTGAGGGTTGGGGGGTTTTTTTTTGTTGTTGTTGGTTGGTTTTTTTGCAGGAGGAATGAGGAGGAGAGGCAAAAAATTTGGCACCTCTCCTGCTCGCTCAGCACGATGCAAAAATGGGAGGGTTGGAGGCAGAGAGCAAGGGTTGGAGCTGTGCGATAACCGGGGGCAAACACGGCAGCAATCACCGCTCAGCACTCCCATCTTTGTGCTGATAAGGAGCCCATTGCCTCGCAACGGGGAGGCAGCGCATCTGCGTCCCACGTCCCACATCTCTGCCCCGTCCCCTGCATCCATGGGTGCAGTGCATCCCAGAGCCCAGCAGTGCTGCGTGGGGTGAAGAAGGCAAGGCGGGAAGCTGCGCGACGGCACGCGTTGGGTGACCCGAAGTTACGTCCACACAAAGACCCCCCATGGGGTTCTGGGTTGGTTGGAGTAGAGTGGGAAACGCTGGGGGTCCCCACTGCCCTCTCCCACCCCCCTCTCTCCCCACAGGGGACAACACGGTGTGCAACAGCAGCTTTACGGGCTAAGAGGATCGAGCGGAGTGACTCACAGAGACTTTGGTCAAGGGGAAAGCACCGTCAGCAGGATGCACTGCAGCACTGCAGGGACGGCTCAGCCGCACGCTGTGGGGTTGCTCCCTGCCCACGCCGCGTCCCCCTCCCTGTGGATGCAGACCGAGGGAACCCCAGCCACGGCCGGACCCCCCCAGCCACGCAGCTGCCGCTTTCTTTCCTCCCAGCCCCCCACGTGCCCCACGGATCTGGGTGCTGGAGCTGGCAGCAGCTGGCAGAGGCAGCCATCCAGCTCTGGTTAAACACAGGGGAAGTCCAGGCAGGCTCTGCCTCACCCTGAGCCTTCATCACAGCGCCATTCCCCGCAGAAAGAAAAACCGCAGCCAAATCTCCCGAGCTGTGCCACGAAACCAACCCCATCCCAGGGCAAAGGCTGCCGCGAGACAGAGCCAGCCTGCCCCGACAGGAGAGGCCAAACCCACAGAGATCCTCCAGCAGCTGCAGAGATGAAGAGGAAGCCGGCTCTGCACCAGCACCGTGGGCGATTTCGAGGCATCGCACAGCTCCAACCCACCGGAGCTGCTGCCTGCAGCCCCCCCGACCCCTCCAGCAGAGTTCAGGTGGGGGAAGCTCGCTCCGAGGTGCGGCGATGGGCTCCGACACGCAGCACCAGCCACCCACTCCAAGCCCTGAGCCAGGCTGCGGGCGGGGAACGGCGCGGATCCAGGAAACGGGGAGCAAGTAGCAGCTCAGCCTGGGTTTGGATGCAGAAGGCGGCTGTAATTGTGCCAGGGAGCAAACCCAGTTCCGCCTCCGCCACGGATCCGCGCCGACGGAGGCGAGCAGGGAAAGCGCGCCCGGGGGAAGGAGGCAGGAGGCCCAGCTGGGCTCAGGCCTGCAGCCTGCAGAGCCCATCCGCATACTGGAACTGGGGGCCGTTCTCGTACTCATACATGTCCAGAGCCACCTCACAGCTCTCCCGCACCACCCGCTCCTCGTCCTGGGCGAAGGCACGCAGGGTCTCCAGGCAGGAGGGCCGCGCGATGGAGCCCAGCGCCTCGGCGCACTCGTGCCTCACCATGGGGTTCTCAGCACGGCTGCACAGCGCGGCGGTCAGCTGTGGGACGCAGGCTTCGTCCTGCATCTGGCCCAGCACGTAGCCGATCTCGTGGCGGAAGAGAGCGCTGCCAGCACGGAGCCCTGAGGGAGGAGGTGAGAGTGAGTCCCCCAAACGTGAGCTGAGCCCCACATCCAAACGCTGTGGGGCAGAGGAAGCCAGAAGGCAGACAGTGGGCGCTGACTTTCCCCAGACGCGTGGGGCTTTGGGGGAACGGGATGCAGCCTCGTGCCACCTCCTGCCCCCACGTGCCTCACTGCTAAGTGCCTCACAGCCCTCCTGTGCTGCTGTGGGACAGGGAAGCCACGGCACAGGGTTTCCAAACCCTTGGCTCACACTGATGCTGGAGTGCACCGTCGGCTTCCCTGGGGCTGCAGAAGGTAACCAGCAGGGTGGTCATGGACTCTGCTCTGCCCCTTTCCCTTCCAGGGCACATGCACGCCCTCCTCCAGAATGACTCCCAAAGCTCACAGTGAGGCTGGATGTCCTCAACCCCTCCAGGATGGGGAAGCAGTTCCCCAGTCCCAGGAAACATCAGCACAACCTGGCAAACCCCAGAGACAGTGAGTGAGAGGGGGGCTGTGAGACAGCAGAGAGCACCGGGCGCTCCGCGAGCAGAGCGACAGGCAGCTCTAGAAGCAGCAGTGCAAGCAGCCACGCAGCTCTGGATTTGGGAAATCCAATTGTGGATTAACATGTGCAGATCTACAGCGAGCAGACAGCCCCAGGCCAGCCCTTACCATCAGCCAGTGCCAGCACAGCATCACGGCCCCCCAGGTTCCGCAGGGCAAACATGGCCCTGTAGCGGTCGAACAGCGGGCGCGACTCGTCCAGGAGCACTGCGTGCAGTGCGGCCACATCTGTCTCCTCGGCGGGGGGAGCAGGATCCACCGAGTGGTAGGGGCTGCTGCCCGGCTCCTCCCCGTGCTCCTGCAGCCACTCCAGCCTCCTGACGGCCAGCTGACACGTCTCTGCCACCTGTGGGGACGGGGACACGGTGTGGAGGCACTGCGCAGGGCTGGGAGCAAGCACAGAGCTCCTCTGAGCAGCAGGGCTGCGTGGCTGTGACAGCAACGGCGGCTCCAGTCCCTTGTGTCACCCTGTAGTCCCCAGTGTCACCCTCCCATGCCAACAGTGCCGACCTCATGGCACTGCCACCCTCACAGCCTCACCTCCACCACGGGATCCTCTGAGTAGTGCTTCAGGATGTCCAGCACCTCGGGATCCCCAATGGCACCCAGGGCCTCACCTGAGGAAAGGAGATGTCAGCAGGTGGGGGTGTTTCAGGCTGTCCGCCCTCCCTCACATTGACCGGTGTGAGAAACCCAGGAGAGCCTCAGGGATGCAGCTGTGCCCCAACACCCCAAAATCATAGAATCCTAGAATGGCCTGGCTTGAAAAGGCCCACAATGATCATCAGTTCCAACCCCCTGCTGTGTGCAGGGTCCCAACCAGCAGACCAGGCTGCCCAGAACCACATCCAGCCTGGCCTCGAATGCCTGCAGGGATGGGGCATCCACAGCCTCCCTAGGCAGAATGACAAGGTTGGAAAAGACCTCTGAGGTCATGAACTCCACCTGACGTCCCACCCCCGCCATGTCCACTCACCACATCCCCTGGTGAAGGCCTCTCATCCTACCGCTGGGATAGGATTACCCAGGAGCAGAGGCCGAGCCTCCCTCACCACAACCTCCTTTCACAGAGTTGGAGAGAGCCACGAGGCCCCTTCAGCCTCCCCTTCTCCACACTGACCCACCCCATTCCCTCAACACCAGACCCCTCACGGCCCCATTGCCCTTCTCTGGACACACTCCAGTGCCTCAATGTCTTTCTTGTAGTGAGGAACACAACGCTGAGCACAGCACTGAGCCTCACAGAGCTGAGTACAGGGGGACGATCACCTCCTGCTCCCTCTGGCCGCATTATTGCTGACACAACCAAGATGCCATCGGCCTTCTTGGCCACTCGGGCACACTGCCATGTCCTCCTCCCCAAAAACCACCGCCATGGCAACGGCCAGTGGGGAGACAAGGCCTGGCCAACCGGTTGGGCCAGGGGATGTGGCGACGTGCTCTCGGTGCGCGGCGCACCAACACATGGTGTCCTGCAGGGCCATACCTGCCTCATGCCGGACCATGGGCTCCTGCCGTCTGTCCTGCAGCACGCTGAGCAGCGCGGGGATGGCGGCACGGTCGCGCATCTGGCCCAGGCAGAAAGCCAGCTCGTGTTTCAGCAGCGCCGAGCTGTCGGCAAAGCCCCGCACGATGCAGTCGATGGCCGCGGGGCCGCCCAGGTTGCGGAGGGTGAAGAGGGCGCGGAAGCGGGCGGGAAGCGGCTGGGCAGCATCCAGCAGCGTGCGGCCGATGGCGGCCACCTCCTCCTCGGTCACCATGTCGGGAGCTCGGGGTCACGGCTCTCTGCTCACGTTCCTGTGTAAAAAAAGGATCCGAGGCGTCCGAGTGAGGCCCGCGCGGCGATGGGCCGGGAGAGTGGGCCCGGCCGCGTGACGATGAGGCTCGGACCCACGGGGCGGGGATGGGGGTGGAAGCGGAGCCGGCCGGGTGAGATCCCCGAGAGGGACCGGGACCTTAACCGGGCCGGAACCGGAGCGAAGCGGCCCGCAACGAGCCGAGCCTTAAACCGCGCCGGACCCGGAACCGCCCGGACCCGTACTCACCACGCGCAGCCATGATGGTCCCCACGTGACCACCCCGGAAGTTCCTACAACCGCTCTTCCGGTTGAGGGAGATGGGATGGCCGCCAGCGGAAGTGGGAGCGGAGGGGGAACGAGGCCAGCAGCGGCGCATGCGCAGTGGCGTTGGGGCAGGCGCGGGGCGGTGGGTGGCCCGGTGCTCTGCAGCGCTGCTCCGCGGGCTCTGGGTGCCCCGCGCCCTCCCATAGATGCTGTGGATCCCCAGGGCTGCCCCGTGAGGCTCTCCAGGGCTTCTAGGCTGCCCCACGCCCCCTCTTGCAATGATTCCCTATGACATCCCCATGGCCTCCCACTGCCCTTCTTGGCGGTTCCCTCACCCCAGTTGTGCCCCGCAGCCCAAACACAGAATCAGAAGTCACCGTTTTCCCTCCCCTGCCTGGACTGTGCGCTCAGCCAAGGGCATTTCTGAGCCCACCCAGGCCCCAGCCCCACAGGCACCCAGCAGTACGTGCATTCCTGCTCTGCGCTCCGCACATGTGGGTGTTTCCCAACCTGCTGCTGCTAACGGATGTGAAAGTGCTCTTGGTTGTGCTTTCCCACCCACCCCTCTCCTAGGCATGCTGATCTTCCATCACTGGTGTGAGATGGCCCGAGGCTGGCGGTGCTGAGCCCCTCGCAGGGAGCTTTGCAGCTCTTCTCCCACGCTCCCAGCTTGAAGGTCCCACCTCCTGGCTACGCACCATCACATTTTGGCTGCAAAATGCACCGATGTGTGAAAACGGGACAGGCTGCAAACAGACCCCACTCAATGCTGACAGCCGGTGAGCAGATCTCAGCATGGCGGGTGCCAGGAGGGAGAAGATTTGGGGCTGCAGCCAACTCGGGGATGTGGCAGCCACCCCACTGCCCCCCGAGCCCGGATCCATCCCCGTGGGAAGGCTGGCGCAGCCAAGCATGCCTGAGCTGCTCCCCCGCCCACCGCCTGGAACAAAGTGCTGAGGAAGGTGTCTGTGCCCAGCCCTGCCTTGGCACAGTGAAGCAGTGTGCCACGGGGCTCAGCCACCACTGCGTGATTTCTCAGCCGATAGCAGCAGAGCTGCGTGCTTCCCTGCACGGCAGCACAGTGGAATAGGGCTCAGACCCCCAGCACAACATTTTAGTCCTGCAGAGCTGGGTTTGCAGGTGCAGTTCCATTCCCAGCTGGTGCCAGCCCACAGCAAGTCACTGCTCTGCTTCCTCCTCCCCTCCCACGTCTGCACGCGTTTGCGCAACGGGTGTTGTGCTTTGGCGCTCTGCCTCCTCACTTCCAGCCCTTCTGAGTCCTGCCAACACCAGGGCTGCAGCCATACCCTTGCAACGGGATGACCTGACAACCCTCTCCCCGGCCAAACCACGACCCTGCTTTATTCACACAATACAGAGCACATCACTACATTGCTCAAATCCCAGCAGAGAGAGCCCAGGTGTGAGATACATCCCTCTGCCTGCAGCCGAGAGGCAAAAGCCAACATGAACCGAAGGGCTGACACCGACCCACAGGGCCCAAGGAGGAGCACGGCGTGTTCCCCCTGCAGCCGTCAGCCCTCCCCACAGTTCTCAAAGTACTGACACATCAGTTCACGCACTTGCTCAGCCCGGCCGTCCTCCATGGCAGCGGGTGCAGGCTGGCAAGGCTTGGGCAGCTCGGTGGGCTCGGTGCCCTCCAGCCACTCCTCGTTGAATGGGTTGTCGTGCGCCTCGCAGACGTTGTGCAGAATGCAGCAGGCCAGGACGAGGGTGGGCAGCAGCTCCAGGCTGCAGTCATCACACTTGAGGAGGATCTGCCAGCGGGCCTTCAGGCGCAGGAAGGCGTTCTCGATCACGCTGTGCGCCCGCTTGAGGCGATAATTGAACTGCAGCTGGCGCTGGGTGAGGCTCTCATCCTCCTGGTAGGGCTTGAGGATCCAGTCCTGCAAGGGGTAAGTGGCGTCACCCAGCAGCACGTACTTCTGTGCCTTGCCCATGAAGTCCTTGGGCGGGTTGGGGCACAGCCGGCCCTCCTTGGCCAGCACCCAGAGGCTGGAGCTCTCCAGCACCGCGCTGTTCTCCATGCTGCCGGGAAAAGCGGTGGAGACGTCCCAGAACTGGCCCAGCCCATCCACGGTGGCCTGGGTGAGGATGGAGTGCCAGCCCTGCCCGTTGCAGTAATCGGCGCTCAGGCGCAGCGGGGGGTTGATGGGGATGTGCAGGCTGTCCAGGGCTCCGATGCAGTGCGGGAAGCCCCAGCGGGTGCGGAAGATGCGCACCATGTTCTCCAGCTCCTTCTCATCGGGCAGACGGAGGTAGAGGGGTTTCAGCAGCAGGACCACGGCGTAGCTCACCTCTCGCACGCACGTCTGCACGGTGGAAGGCCCGACGCCGAAGAGCGGGCTGAGAGTCTGGTACTCCACATTGGTGGCCAAGTGCCACAGGGCCACAGCCACCCGCTTCTCCAGGGGCAGCGTGGGGTGGAAGTGGGAGCTGTGCGGGGCCAGCCCCGGCCGCAGGCGGTTGCAGATGTAGAAGAAGGTCTCCCGGGACATGCGGAACTTCTCCAGCCAGTCCTGGGGGCCGAATTCCTTCAGGACCACCCGTTCCCACCAGTCTGCGCCCCGCAGGCTGGGCCAGGCGCGGGGATAGAAGTAGCAGCTGGTTCTCCTCCGGCGAGCGATCAGGAGCTGCGGGGAGACCGTGGGGCTGTGAGACAGCTGTTCCACAACCCTAATTCCCCCTCAGCCCACATTATTTTGCCCTCTGAGGACAAAGCAAGCTCAAGCACCACAGGATGAAGGGATGCCCAATGGCCCTGGGCTCCAGGAGCTGCTGCAGGGGGATCAAACCCTTGCATTCCTGTGAAGCCCCAGGAACCTGTCCTTTGTGCCCTTCCTGTCCCCATCCCTTGAGTTCCTCTGTCCCGTATCTTTCCTGTTCTCCATCCTTTCTGTTCCCAGTCTTTCACCCTTTATCCCACTGTGTCCCTGTCCCCCACATTTCTGTGATCTCTGCATCTTTTACAACCCCTCTCCCTCACATTCCTACATCCTCTGCTTCCTCTGTACTTTGTGCACTGCCTTTTGTGTCCAGGCTCTCATTCGCATGTCCTTCAGGTCCCCGGTCCTTTTTTGTCCCCCTGGTCCCTACCCTTGGTGTCCCTGTGTCCCCTCTGTGTCCTTCCTGTCCCCCTCCTTTGTGTCCATTATTTGTGTCCCCCACACCCCATCTTATATCTCCCTATGTCCTCATGTCCTCCATCAGTCACATCCCATTTTTTGTGCCCCCATGTCCTTTGTATCCCCTCTGCAACCGCTGCCCCTCATGCTCAAAACCCCCCTCTTCTGTGTCCCCCCCATCATTTGTGTCCCCATCCCCGCTATTTGTGCCCCTGTGACCCATTTACCTTCTGTCCCTTATCCTTCCGATCCCTCATCCTTTATGCCCCCCATGCTCCCTCCTTTACATCACTGTACCCCCTGCCCCCCATTGACTGTATCCCATTTGTTGTGTCCTCTGCATCCCTTCATGCCCAGCCTCACATTCCCCATTTCACCATCTGTCCTTTGTGTCCCTGTGACCTCTGCGTCCTTCACATCCCCACGCTTCGTCTGTGCCCCCTCACCTACCACTGTCTCTCCATGCCCCATTTTCCATCACCTCCGTGTCCCCACACCTCTACACCCCCAGCCCTTCGTGCTCATCCTTACAGCCCCATTCCCCGATCCCCGTCCTTTGTGTCCCTGTGACCTCCACCCCTCCCCACCTCCCCGTCCCCATTTCCGCCCCTCACCGTCATCAGCCGTTTCTGCCGCTGGCTGTAATAATGCCGGATCCACGCCCGCCGCTGCGGCCCATCCCAACGCCCGGCCATGGCCCTCCTCCGCCCTCCCGCCCGCCTCGCCAAAGCACACAGCAGCACCAGCAGCCGCTCCCGCATTTTCAAATCGAGAGCCTGGGCCGCCCTGGAAGTGATTCGGCCGCAAGGTCACGGCGGGGCGGCGCCGCCTCGGCCCGGCCTGGAGGAGAGCGGGTGCGGCGCAGGTCGGGCTGCGGGCCGGCAGAGGGGGGCACGACGGGGCTTCCCTCACTCGCTCCGTGTGATTTGGTTTTATTTTGAGTGAATGATCGAGGCTGTCTTTAGCTTCCGTTTATTAGTGCTCGTTGTAAACGCAGCCCGGCGGAGGAACAATGAGTAACAGGACAGGGCGGGCGCGCTCCCCGCCGAGGCCCCGCGGATCGGAGCAGGCCGCGCCGTTGTCATAACAACGCCCGCTGGTACTTCCTGTATTTATTCGAATAGGCGGACGGGCCTCCCGTCGTGCCCCGCGCGGAGGGGCGGGACTTCCGGCCGGCAGCGGCCGCCATATTGCGGGAGCGCTGGGGCCGGCACTGGTGACGGGCGGAGGCGGAGCGGGATCGGACCCGGTGGGCAGGTAGGCGGGTGGGGCTGCCGGCCGGGCTTGAGGCTGCCTTCACGGTTCTGGGGAGCTGGGTCCAAGCGGGTGGGACCCCAAGGCTGCCCGGCCGGCCGTTTCCCCGGAGATGTGGGCCCTGGCGGGGCGGGCTGTGGAGGGGCCGGGCCTGGCGGGGCGGAGCCGGGCCGGGCGGGGCTGCCCCGCGTCGTGCCCCGCGCTCTGAGGGCCCTCGGGCCTTGTAGCAAGCTGTGCCCTTCCTCTGTAGCCCAAACGTGGTGGGATGAGGCCGAGCTTCAGTGGGAGAGCTGAGAAATCCTCTTATGGCTCCTCTGCTGCCACAGAGCTGCGTGGGGCTGCAGACCGTTGGCGGTTTGAGCCTCTGCCTGCAGAACTCTGCTCTCTCCTCACCGTGCTCATCGGGGAACGGGCAGCACATCTGTCCCCTGGTGTGCTGTCAGCATCTGTCTGAGCTGCCCAAGGTGCATCCCTCGTGTAGCTGCCCTCTGCTGCCTTGTTGGGAAGGCTTGGCCAGTCCTGGAAAGCAGCTCTGCTGCTGTCAGGCAGCTTCCTCAATCGTATCACGGTGGTGAATGGCAGCTGAGCTTGTGGTGCACGCTCTGGTGAGAGAGTGAGGAAGCAGGGACAGAAACTGTGGTCAGGAGCTGCGTGTGTACGTGCAGCAAAAGCTGGGGCTGAGCTGCTGGTGCTCTGACAGCTTTTAGTGGTCTGAAGGAACTGAGCAATGCTTTGTGCCCTCTGTTATTATTTTTTAATGACTTGATGCTTTCCAAAAGGGAAATAGTTTATACGTTGGGTGAATTACAGGGTTGAGGTCTTAAAAGCATCTCCTGTGTGTGGGAAGAGGGGGAGGCAGCTGTCAGAGCAGAGTCATCCATCAGAGATGCCATGGGCTTTATTGCTCAGATGGATTTCCTGTGATTTATAGCTCTCCTGAAGGCATAGTGCTCATTTTCTTGTGAAGTGCTCACTCTTATTGAGTTAGGGTGTTTAATGGTGGTGCCTGGTGTTCTGTGCCCAAGGTTTTCTGTTCCCCTGCTGGCAACAACACTTCATAATAAAGACTGATCTTTTTTATTACCATTATTTCATGCAGAAGCAGAATATTCTGGGGCTGTCGAGTGAAGTCACTGCATTTTCTGAATCCTTTGGCCCCGTTTTAGTGAATTAACCAGGGGGCAGTGCTGCATTTCCAGTAGCTTAGAAGCACTTTGAATTGCGTGTCTTCAGTGGGGCTCGTGGACAGAGTTGCTGGTAAATTTTTAATCTTGGCTTTTAGAGCAGTGACTCACAATAAGGCTTTCGGTAAAGCAGAGCTTTTATCTGGAGCTGGGTGCTCTTAACAGCTGCTTATAACTTTGTTGTGAGGCATAAGGGGAGATAAGCAGGTGAATGCGCTTCGCAAGGTTTTGTTTTCATTTAGAAATGAAACCGAATGACCGGAGTTAGGAGCTGTGGGGGAAAACAAGCTGCAGGCTGCCTGTGGGTTGTAAGTGCTGCACATGGGAGGTTACGGGGCCTTGAGGAGGCAAAGTGCTTTCCGTCCATTCCCAGGGTGTGACAGCAGGGCAGAGCACGCAAACTCCTTTAAAAAAGCCCTGAAGGGTTCTGTGAAGTGCTGAGAATGAACGCGGGGAGCTTGCTTTCTTGCTTCCTCCAGTTCTGTTGTCTCGGACGCTTGGCGTGGATGAACTCCATCCTCAGTGCAGCACCTGATCCCCAAATCCTAAGAGGCGCTGCCAGCAGCTCGGCTGGGAGGTGAATGCAGGGCTGTGGTGGCACAGAGGAGCCGTGTGAGTTTTGGTCAGGGATCGGGCGATGGCCTCCAGGCCGTTGGCGTTTTGGGAGAGGGGGCATCTGAAGGCAGAGCCCTGCAGCGTTGATGCGTCCTTGTGCGACCAGCAGAGCCAGCTCCTGTACAGCACGCAGCTCCACACAGGGGATGCTTCCTTCCCCTCTGCCTGTGCACAGGGCAGGAGCTGCTTCCTTGCATGTGCAGCGGCAGAGGGAGGCGACAGAACCTGGTGGGTGCTGGGCCAAACCTGATCCATACTGCAGCCCTCGGCGCTTCATCGAGCCAGGAAAGGAAGAGCCGCACAAACGCTCTCAACACACCTTTGTTAATTATTGCATCTCTAAAACCAGAGAGCGTGGTGATGGTGGTGTTGTTGTTTTTCCTGTGGCCTCTGTTGTTTGTTTTGCCTTCGTCAGAGGTGAACCTGTTAGGAGCCTTCCTGCTAATGAGGTGCAGAACTTGACCCACAGGCGAGGGCTGACACAGCGCTGACCCTGCAGCTCATTGCATCCCTACGCCCTCTGTGTTTCCCAGCCCGTGGCTTCCTGTGCTGCTGCAGACTTTGTACTGTTTTTGGCTTCCCTGGGAGCAGGCGTGGCTCTCGTCTTTATGAAGCGTTGCGGTGAAAAGGTGAAAGGAAGACAGAACTGCTGCCTGCAGGCGATAAAAAGGGGTTTAATGGTGATGCTGGTTGTTGTTTTTTCTTTTTGAGAGGTTCCCTGCTGTGTGTGTGATTGTCGTGGCTGCTCGCATCAACCCCGCTGCTGTCATCTGCAGTGAGATGTGTGTGGAATGAAAAACGTGATCTGGGAAGGGAGAGGAGCGAACCTGCAGCTTTCCTCAGTGAATAAAAGCTGGGAAGGAAACCTGGGAGCCCCTCGGCTGGGGATCTGGCTCTGCGTGCAGCAGTGAGGAGGGTTTGCCCTTCTCTCAGGCTGAGCTCTGCAATTCAGCTTTGGTGAGCTGCACGATTCAGGAGGTGAGCAGCTGGAAATGCTCATCAGCAGATGCTGGCTTCCCTCCTTTCCTTCCAGGCGTGGAAAGAAGGGTTTGGGAGAACGTCTGTCCTACCAGTGGTGGTGATACCTGAGCATTGCTCACGTGAAAGAAGCAGTGAGAACAGCACTTCTCAAAGGAAGTCATGCATCGAAGAGAATTTGGTGGGGTGAAAGTCCTTGGGGTTGTAAAAGCACGCCGAGGAGCTTGCTGGTGTGCTGTTTGTTGTTCACAAAGGCTCCTTCAGAGGTGCCGCTGTCCCTTGGTTTCCTGCAGGCGTTTCCTGGCACCTGCAGCTCCATGCTGTGCTGTGAGGCTCTTTGCTCCTCACGCTTCATGCAGGGCTCTGCCCCGAGTGCTTCAGGTGAGCACTGCTGTGCTGTGCTGGTCAGAGCCCCTCTGCCACGTCTTTAGGGCCAAAAGCAGACACAGAGCCTTCAGGTGGGTGCAGGGAGCTGATGCGGGGCTCTGTGAGGTCTCGGAGCACTGATGGGTGTGCAGTTGTTGCACAGCATCAAGTGTTTGTCACCTCAGGACTGAACTGCAGGCCGGGCTCTGCTCTGCCAGGAGGGGTGGTGTAAAAAGGCACAGATAGCACACAGCTTGGTGTGGATCTGCAGCGCCTCCAGCTTTGGCTCTGCAATGAACCCGAAGGCTGAATGCAGGCAGGTGGCAAAAATATTGTAGCTACACCTTGCAGCGCTTTGCTTTTCAAATCCAGCTTGAATTGAGCCAGCTAGAAGTGGGCATTTCTGGTACGTGGGCACCCTGGAGCTGGTGGCAGCGAGCACACAGCAGGCTGGGGCTGTCTGCAGGATGCACAGACTTACACAGGCTGTGGGAAGGCAGGAATAGCATGGCTTCCTCCTAGGACAGACCTCGTCTTCTTGGTGTGCTGTTGAATTTCCCTGCCACCCTTGAGGGTGAGGTTTGGGGTTAGAATCCATGTTTGTACAGCATGGAGCTGCAGTGTGTGAAGCTCTCTGAGCCCACGCCTTGGGTTTCCAGAGCTCAGGGCAGCACATTGCTGTGTGGTGGGATCGTGTCTGTATCTGCAACACAGAGCTGAGCCATTCGGAGAAGAAACTTCCCGTGTGTGGCACCTCCTCGTGGATCGTGCACCTCGTGTGGGTTCTGCGCACTGCTGTTCTCTTGTTCACAGTGTAAAAAATGCATTTGGTTGGAAAGCCCTGGTTTGAGAAGTCTTGCTGGCTTGAAAGATGGATGTGGAAGATATGTAGTGAGAAACGAGCTGAAAACGAGGAGGGCCGTGGGATGTGATGAGGGGTTTTAATACTGTATATTTCTGACTCCATCGTTGGAAAATGCCAAAGGCTTGTGAGGAGCTTTTGGCTGTGATGCCATCCCTGGTGGCTGGCTTTGTTTGGTGGAAGCTGATCACTGCTCAGCCTGGTGGCTGCCTCTGAAAAGAACGTGGGAAGTGGCAAAGCAGAGGCTGGGGGCTCAGTCCTCAGCTTCTGAGTGAGGAGTCGTAATATTTGGGGGACGTTTTCTTCCCCTGTCTGTTGCAGCAGACTAATTACTGATTGGACTTCATGAGCAGAGAGCCCTGAGACGGCTGCACTCCCCAGCCCTGTTCCTTCCAGCATGGACCAGGATTATGAGAGACGTCTGCTGCGCCAAATCAACATACAGAATGAGAACACCATGCCCTGTGTGAGTACCAGTGTCTGCGCCCACTGGCCTCTGCCTGGGTGTGAAGCTCTGCTCTGTGTTTCCTTCCTGTGGAGCTTTGGGAGACGTGGGGACCCATCTGTTGTTGGGCTGTCAGCAGGTGTGAGTTCCTGATTAGGAGGAGCCCAGTAACGGTGCTGTGACACAGACGAGCTCAGTTTGGGTTGCAGAAGTGGATTAAGGTGCGCTGATGTGGCGTGATGATGCCTTTCACAAATGGTCTCGGTTGCATGCAGAGTGCAAATGTTGGGTTCTAACAGACAGAACAGCCTTAGGACTGGAGGCCAAAGTAGCCCAAGAGGGCACTAGAGAGCAGGGGAAGGCAGCATCAGTGCTTCTCAGTCCCTGAGCAAACCCTTCTGGAGACATTTCCAGGCACGAAGGGAGCAGCGCCAACTTAACAAGGGCAAATGATGCCCGACCTTCCTGGGAGCCTTCTGTGACAGCGCAGTTTCACTTGCTGGAGGAGAGGGGGGAGTAAAAGTCACTTATGCTGAGTTCAACAAGGCTTCTGGTAGTCTCCCTCACCTCTGCTGTAGCAGAAATGAAGGGTGGGCGGTCTGGGACGGAGGTGGTGCAGCCTCCCCAAGTCTGTGGGGAAGGTGCTGACGTACCTGGGACGGAGCTGCAGGCAGAGGGAGCTTGACAGGCTGGAGGAGTGAGCTGGGGGACCTCTCCAACATCAGTTATTCCACCAAAGCTGTGCCCACAGGTGAGGTACCTGCAGCTCACACAGGGCGCCTTGCCCTGCTCCGGCCTCTTCAGCAGCTCCGTTTTGGGGATAAGCAGGTGCCTCTCCCTTCTAGTTAGGCATATTTAGCTTGGATGTGACCTCTGTGATGTCTTTCAGACCCTTTGCTGAGATCAGTGCTTGTGTTCCTTCATCTCTCTCGTTCTTTAATTCAGGTAGCAGAGATGAGAAGGACCCTGACGCCTTCCAATTCTCCAATGTCATCTCCCAGTAAACATGGAGACAGATTCATTCCCTCGAGAGCTGGCGCCAACTGGAGCATCAACTTCCACAGAATAAATGTAAGCTCTGCTCCCCTCTCAAAACCTTTGAATAAGGAAGGTGGGCCTCGTTTTGTCCAGAGCTGCTGTGTGGATCATTTGCAGCACGGCCTCATAGCTTCTTTTGAAGAGTTGCTCTGAATGTGCATCTTCTACCCCACAGTGGCAGCCTGCTGTCTGCTGGCTGTTCTACACCCAGAGGTTTCTGTAGGGTGATTGCATGCTTTCCCCTTTCAGGAAAATGAAAAATCACCAAGTCAGAACAGAAAAGCAAAGGATGCTACGTCAGACAATGGCAAAGGTGAGACCTTCTTTCTATCGCCGGCAGCCACAGCTGCAGCTTTTATTTCCATTTGGTGCCAAGCTCAGGAGCCAGGTGAATGCTGGCACTCGGGTGCTTGTGCCAAAAGCTATGCTGGTGTCCTAAAAAATACATCTTGAAGTGGGAGTGAATGGCAGGTCACCTCAGCAGGCCACTGATGGGCATCTGGGAAGCAAGGGCACGTTTGTGTTCTGTGATTTACTGTCACAAAGCACTTTTCTGAGGGAGAGGAAGGAGTTCACTACGAGCTGTAATTCCTGGGAATTAATAACTGGGAATCCCAGGCTTATTAAGGAGCCCTGTGAGAGTACAGGCTGTGGGCCTGTTGGTCTCTGCTGAGCTTCTGTGGCTCCGAAACACCCTGCCTCACCTCCTGTTTGGGTTCACAGATGGCCTTGCTTATTCTGCCCTGCTGAAGAACGAGCTCCTGGGAGCAGGGATTGAGAAAGTGCAGGACCCACAGACAGAGGACAGGAGGTTGCAGCCTTCCACTCCGGAGAAGAAATCTCTCTTCACTGTGAGTTGTTTGCATTCAGACCAAGGGAGGCTGTAAGTCTGTGAGGGGAGCGAGGCACACAGCTCTGTGAAGCTGCTGATGAAAGCAAGTTAGTATTGTGACTTATGTCAGATGCTGAGAACAAAATTTGTTTGCTTGTAAAGGCAGTACGAGCACCTGCAGTGAGCTGTGTGCTTCCTATTGCTGTACTGCCAAGGAAACTGAGTGGGACTGAAGGTTTTTTACCCGCTCCAAAACTGTAAGTGAGCAAATCAAGGCCTCAGACTTTAGTGGAGGTTAACTTTGTGTGTGTGTGTACATCTGGAACACAGAGAACAGGGGGGAACTGAGGAGACTGAAAAACTGACAGTGGGTGTTGGAGGTTGCCAGGCACTCGTGCCTGTTCTGTGAGGGATCCTCTGACTCCTGGTGTGCTGAGCTGTGCTTTCTTCATGCAGTATTCCCTCAGCACCAAACGTTCCAGTCCAGACGATGGCAATGAGGTCTCACCGTATTCCTTGTCTCCTGTCAGCAACAAAAGGTATTACTGACTCTGCACAAAGAAGGGAAGGGTTGGGTTCTGTAGGGTTGTGGTTTTTTTTTCTAAGGCAATTGAAATTGCCACTTGGATTGGATTTGGAAGTCTGAGAAAGGCAACAAATATGGACAGGCAACTTCTCTGGGGATCTGTGCAGGTGTCCAGCCTGCTTACATCTGCAGGATGTGTTGTCTGAGCAACCACAGCCAGCTCACCTTTTGCTACCGAGCTCCTTTGCAGAGGCAGAACCCAATTCCCTCCACTCTTATCTGCTGGAAGGAGTTTTACTGCCTCTTTCTGTTTCTGTAGAAATGTAGACTTGCTTTGGAGAGCAGCTGCGTCCATCTGTGCAGCCTGCTGTGGTGTGCAGCATCCTGTAGTTGTTTTTCTGTCTGTAAATAGTCAGAAGCTGCTCAGGTCGCCTCGAAAACCAACTCGGAAGATCTCCAAGATTCCTTTCAAAGTGTTGGATGCCCCAGAACTGCAGGATGATTTCTACCTGAACCTGGTGGACTGGTCCTCTCTGAACGTGCTCAGCGTTGGCCTCGGGACGTGTGTTTACCTATGGAGTGCTTGCACCAGCCAGGTAAAGGCAGAGCAGGAAACCCATTGCTGCAGGTGTCATCCAGGCACAGAGCTGTGGAAATGCACTGTGTGAGCAGCCCGGTGTCTGCAGTGCTCTGTCCCAAGCCACTCCCTCATCAGAGCAGCACCTGCTGGTATGTTTTCAAACTAATGGTGCCTTATTTTGCCAGGTGACCCGGCTGTGTGATCTCTCTGTGGAAGGAGACTCTGTGACGTCCGTGGGCTGGTCGGAACGGGTCAGTATGACAGGACCTGTAACATCAACTGAAAGTTAAAGGCTATCGCTGGAGCTGGGTGGCCCTTCCTCACCAGTTTTAGCTGCTATGGTTTATTTTTCTGTATTGCCCTGAATTCCCTGTGTGCTGTAAGTTAAATCTGTCTCTGCTAAATGAGGGGGTAAAGAGAGAAACCTCTTGGATTTTGTGGCTTTTTGGGTATTCAATAAGAGAGATGGGAGGGAGAAAGAGCCAGGTCACTTTTCTAGCTCTCCACAATGAAGTGCTACAACAAATATGTTCCATCCTGGCTACGTGGCTCTCTCCAGCAGGGAGAAGATGGAAGATAGAAGAGCTCTGGATGCTTTCTGTCTCATGGGATTTATCCTGAGGCTTTTCCTGAGCATGTAGCTTTTTGTGTTACATCTGTCTATGCCTATAGCTTTACTGATGGTTTTCTGTTTGTCCAGGGGACTCTGGTAGCTGTTGGCACTCACAAGGGCTTTGTACAGATCTGGGATGCGGCTGCAGGAAAAAAGCTCTCCATGCTGGAGGGACACACAGCCAGAGTTGGTAAGGAGGTGGGAGGTGGAAGATCCTGCATGTTTAGCTCCTGGATTTATTTTTTTTACTCTTCTCCTACCAGGGATCTGCTAGAAATAGCAGAGCTTCAAACAGCCCCACAACTGATATTTATGTCCTGCTGTGTGCTGAGCTGCCTTGAAAATGTTGCCACCTAGTAATTGTGGTGTTCTGATCTTGAGTGTGGTGGTGTTTGAGTGCCTCTTGCAGCAGGTGTTTCCTCCATGTCTGAGGCATTTCAGTTTGGTTACAACACTGCTTTTTGTTGCCACCTGCTTCCGCTTTCAGCCCTGCAGGCAGCAGCTTCGCACTGAGATTTTCAGTTCTGTGCATTTCAGGGACTGTTTTGTTGTTGTTGTTTTTATCAGAGGCATTGAATCTGAATGCTGAACGATTTGGGGCTGTGAGATCCCTGCCGAGTTCAGCCTTTGTGCTTTACTGCCTCGTGAGATGGGATTGGTCTCTCGTAGCTCTGGTAGCTGTGCTCTGCCTGCTCCTGCAGGCCCCAAAATGCCCTCGCACACCTCTTGTCTCCCTCTCTCGCAGGGGCCCTGGCATGGAATGCAGACCAGCTGTCTTCTGGGAGCAGAGACCGAATGATCCTCCAGAGGGACATCAGGACCCCCCCCCCTGCAGTCGGAGCGGCGGCTCCAGGGCCACAGGCAGGAGGTGTGCGGGCTCAAATGGTCCACAGACCACCAGCTCCTGGCATCTGGGGGGAATGACAACAAGGTACGGCGCTCAGTGCTGCTCACGTGAGGCTCAGCATCTCTACATCCTCACCGAGAGCTGTCAGCCCCCCCCCTTTCTTTCAGCTGCAGTGTGGAAGGGCTCTTATTTCAATTGCTGGGCTGTGTCCAGCTGTAAATCACGCTAAGCTTCTCAGTCCTCTCTCTCTAATAATATTAAAGAGGCAAATTTAATTTTGCTCCTGTGTTTGGCTAATTAAATCCATAGCTTGACTCGGTTTTGAGTTCAGTGAGGCTAAGCTGTGCTTCCTGACTTGGTTTAGGTAGCGTACAGTGAATAATGTTCATGCATGCAGAAGGAAACAGAGCTTAGGAGCTGTGTAAGCTCTGATACCTACAGCACAGAGCTGTGTCTCACTGAGTGCCATATGGAGGAAGCATCTGTTCCAAAGCAGCAGCATTCGGAGCCCTTTGGAGCGGGTTGCTAGGTAGTGACTGCAGCCAGTGTGACAGCATGGTTGTACCGAGCTCCTTGTCAGGGCGTCTGCAGACGAATTTGAGCTGTGTTTTTAGCTGTGTGTTGGAACAGTGCGGCCCCACAGATGAAAAGTTTTGAGGTGTTGTTCAGAGATGCCGGATCTTTGGCTTCATGAGCTTAACCTGAGGGCTTCTGTGGGCCGGTGGCTCCTCGGCTGGGCTCAGTGCCCGAATGAGACGGGGGTCAGGGCTGAGAGAGCCGGGCTGGCTGTGCTTGGGCAGAGCTGTGGGAAGCCACCACGTTTCCCAGCCCTCATCAATCCCAGAGCAGCTCTCGTGCTCTGTGGGTGTTGCGGACACGCGACTGCGGTGCGGCTGTGCTCACATCTCCTCCTTTCTCCTCCAGCTCCTCGTGTGGAACCATTCCAGCCTGAGCCCCGTGCAGCAATACACGGAGCACCTGGCTGCAGTGAAAGCCATCGCCTGGTCTCCACACCAGCACGGCCTCCTCGCCTCCGGCGGCGGCACCGCCGACCGCTGCATCCGCTTCTGGAACACGCTGACAGGGCAGCCCCTGCAGTGCATCGACACCGGCTCCCAGGTGTGCAACCTGGCCTGGTCGAAGCACGCCAACGAGTTGGTGAGTCCTGTGTGCCGCCCTCGCTGCTGAGCTGCCTCGGGGTAGGAAGCGCCGCATCCCTTTCCCCCTCTTCCCTTTCCCTCTCTCCTTCCAGGTGAGCACCCACGGCTACTCGCAGAACCAGATCCTGGTCTGGAAATACCCCTCCCTCACTCAAGTGGCCAAGCTGACGGGGCACTCGTACAGAGTCCTGTACCTGGTAAGCAGTGGCCGTGTTTCCAGAGCAGCTGCTGGAGGTGTGCTGAGATGAGCGCTGTCAGCTGCCTCTGCTCGTGGTGGAGATGTGTGAGCGCTGCCCTGCAGGCGATGAGAAAAGCTCTGCCTGCTTTCCTTGCCTGCAAGGGATGCTTTGATTTACTGCTATGAAAATGTGAGGCTTTATTAATGAACAGCAAAGCTTGCCAGAGCTCTTCAGAGGGAAGCACAGGATCTCTCCTCATTCCCATAAGGCTCGGTCACTGTTTGTTGGTAACTGCAAGCAGGGAATGACACGATGCCTTCAGCCTTCCTAATTCCATATCAAAGCACCTGGTGTAGGTAGGAGATCCGGGTGGATTAACTGCCTGCTTACCTTACGTTGGGCTTTTGGCAGAGTGCTGGCAGGTGATAAATACTGCTGATAGTGTTTTGCGAGGTGGATTCCAACCCAGCTGACTAATGAGTGGCATTTACCAGCTCTATCGGCTTCCTGCCTCAACACACGTGTGTAATGTGGGGAGGAATGGCCCCAGTGATAGCTGGCGCGGGGAAGGCGAGTCGAATCTCATGCATCCCAGTCAAGGTTTGTTTTCAACCTCAAGGATGCAGTCGGGGCTCAGGGCTGCTCTCTTGGCTGCAGGCGATGTCCCCAGATGGGGAGGCCATCGTGACAGGAGCTGGAGACGAAACCTTGCGGTTCTGGAACGTCTTCAGTAAAACTCGCTCCACGAAGGTAAGGGTGCGCGCAGCCGCAGCAGGAATTCCGGCTGTTTGCTCTCTTCTTCAGCCTCACCTCTGGGTCCTTTAACCTCACCCTGCGGATTGAGGGATGGTTGCAATTAAGAGTTAAACTTGGCTGCAATATAAAAGGCTTTTCGCAGTCATGAGATACAATAAAAGGCTGGCTGTGCACACGCAGGGCTGCGTGACAAGGCATCATTCTGCCAGCTGCCCTGGAACTGTGCTCACCTTGAGCCCAGCACCATCCATCACTGCTGCTGGGATGCGGTCAGCTGACGGTGTCCTCATATTTTATTATCCTTCAGCTCCTTGCTTAATTGCTGCAAGTGGTGACTGGGGGTAGCAGCAGCGTGCTGTGCCCACGTGTGGTGCGGAGAGCAGCACTGAGGCCCCGAGGAGGGCTGTTGGTGTGGGGCTGTGGTGCAGCATTGCAGCACTGCACACCGACGTGGGAATGGCACGCTTGCCCGCCACGCTCCTTGTTATCAGTTGGGGGGTGGGGGAAGGAAAAAAACCAGATGGGAATATTGATGGTGTTGGACTTTGAATGTGGTGCCCTGAGATGCCTCGGCAGCGTGGTGGTGGCGGTTGAAGCTCTGCAGTGCTCAGTGCTGCTTTACCTTTTGTTGTAGGAGTCCGTATCCGTTCTGAACCTCTTCACCAGGATACGGTAAAACCCCCCCACGCTGCGGCCCAGGAGAGCCCAGCCTCACGCAGCAGGATGGAACCACTGCTTTGGTGTGCATGGGACCCCAGAGAGCAGCCGGGAGGGGAGGGAGCCCCGCTGGGCCTGGAGGACGGAGCCACAGGCACTGATTAAACGGTGCTTGTGAACGGCGCTGGGACAGCGTTTGGCTGGGGCTGGGGGGTGGGGGGTGGGAGGGAACTGCCCAAGGTTCGTGGATTCGTCCTTTGTCGAAGGGGTGCGGGTGGAAGAGGTCGAAGCGGCGCCCTCCAACCCTTGTTTTTTCTTTTGTACTGGAGAAAACGTGTTTACATGGAGCACTGAGAGCGGACCAAGGCCATCCCAACTGCTGTGTTGTAAGCTCTTAGGAGAGACGAGAGTATCCTTGCCCCTGTGGGGCAATGCCCCGGCTGAGCCTTGGCCTCTCTGCTATCTAAAGGCACTCGTTAGAGCCTGGGATCCCCGTTGCACCAGAGAACCACTTATTTCCTCCGAATGAAGCAGGTGCCGCAGTGCTGCTCCATGAGGCTGCTGGGTTCTGGCCCGTTTACCAGCCCTCCAGACCTAACCTAACATCTTTGAAGAGGCTTCACCTCGGAGGGCACGCGCTCAGAGCAGCTCCAAATGGCTGTGGTGTGTTTTAGGCCAGTCCTTTATTTAACAGAGAGGGGAAAGAAAACCAAACAAAAACAAAACGAAACACTGGCTTTCAAAAGCGAAGCGGTGTTGCAGGCGGAGCTGCCCGGCTGCGTGCTGGTTGGTTCCTGAGGACGGCCTCCCGAGGACAAAAGCAGTTGCGATGAGCTTGAGAAACAAAACCACTGCTGTGGGGTCTGGTTGATTTCAGAGGGAGCCCGGCCTCTTGTGGCTGGAAGGAAGGGGGGAAGCGCCGCGCCGGGGTGAGAGGGGGGCTCTCTGTGTGAAGCCAGGCAGAATTTGGTGCCCTTTTGTGTTTTGTTTGGTTTTCCTTTCTGTTTTTTAATCTCCTCGTCGATGCCGGGGGACCTGTTGATTTTCTTTGGTGTTGAAGCTGTGTGGAAGAGAGTCTGTGTCTGCGCCCGGGGCGCTGAGTGCCGCGGGCTGTGCTGCAAAGCGCTCGCGTGTTGCTTTTAATTTAAGGAGAAGCTGTTCTGCTTGCAGCAGCCTGTTCTGTCCCCCCGTGTCTGTGTGCCACCGCTGTGCCCTCCCTCCCGCAGCGCCTCTGCTGGCTGCTCCTCTGCTCGGCATTTCCCTGGCTGTGTAAATAGACCTCGACCTGTTCCGTACGCTGTAGGGGCAGCGCTTCTGTGGCTGCACGGCTGTGAGCCGCCGCCTCCAGCAGCCCCTCGCGTATCACTGCGGTGTTGTTCTACAAACCCATGTTGGCACAACCGCCCTGTTCTGGCAGCAGGAGCGCAGCACTCGGTTCGGGCTCGCTCTGAAGGCCTCCCGATGCATCTTCCTTGATTTATTTTTTGTTTTTGGCACTGTTAAACGTGGTGGTGGAGCACTGAGTGGATTTTGATGGGCACGGATCCCAGCCAGCGCAGGTTGGGGGCTGCTTGGGTGTGGGGTGGGGGCTCAGCTGTTGTGTGGGAGCTGAGGGGGGCAGGGGGCGAGTGGGGCTGCGTGCGGGGCTGCGTGCCCTGATGGAGCAGGGAAAAGAGGAAAGAAAGCCTTCATCTGCGTTGTCTGTGAGCAGGGGGCAGCCCGGAGTCTGTGTGCCAGTCTGTGACCGTGTGGCGTTGTTAGATATACAGCATCGTGTGGTGGGGAGGGGGGAAAGAAGAAAGAAAAAAAAAGAGGAACAGAAACAAGTATTGAGTTGTAACTTTTCCATGTAAAGCGTTCTAACTGGCATTAAACTAGTTGTGAATTGACACCGCTCGGCTCTTCTCACCTCGGCGTCCTGGGGGCTCCCCGAGCTCCACGTGGCCGCAGCCGTTTGGTGCCGTTTGGTGCCGTTTGGTGCCGTTTGGTGCCGGCTATTCGCGGGGCAGCGGTTCCGGCGCCCAGGGGCACGGAGCTGCGCCCAGCCCGTTGCCGCAGTCGCCGTTGCCGGGGCGCCGGTTCCAGCAGTGCTGCGGGCTCCCGGGGCCGGGCATGGAGCCGGGGACGCACAGAGCCTGGGTGCCGCTCAGCACCCTGGAAACGGATTTCCCTCTGCCGCTGTGCAGGTGAGGCGGCGCTGGGAGCTCGGGGTCGGGCCCTGCGGGTGCCGCGGGCGCTGATGTCCCCTGGTGCCCGCAGCCAGCAGTACGTGACGCTGCGGGGGCCGCGCTGCGCCCCGGTGCTGAGGCAGGCGGTGCGCTGGAAGATGGCCCCCATGGGCAGGGATGCGGCGGGGCAGAGCTGGGCGACGGAGCCGAGCTGCCGCGGGGCGGAGGACGCCGGGGACGGCCTCACCCGTAGCACGGCCTGGCAGCGCTGGCAGCGCTCACACGGCGCTCCTGAACTGGACCCGCTGCCCCCTGGTAGGGAGCTGGGTGGTGGGGAATGGGGAGGGG
This sequence comes from Tympanuchus pallidicinctus, assembly GCF_026119805.1. Taxonomy (NCBI): domain Eukaryota; kingdom Metazoa; phylum Chordata; class Aves; order Galliformes; family Phasianidae; genus Tympanuchus; species Tympanuchus pallidicinctus. The sequence continues at coordinate 74,060 of NW_026294762.1, forward strand.
AAAAGCAGGGCACTAACCGGGAACTGGGGAGGGGGAAACTGCGGGGTTCCTCGGGGGGAGTGAGGTGGGGATGTGGGGGGAGCTGGGGGGCGTCCTGCTCTCTGCCCCCAGCTCTGCAGCCTGTTTCCCCCCCAAGTCTATGACCAGCATCTGCGGGACGTTGCCTGCTGGGACCCCACTGTCCCTGCTGCCTACCTGGGGCCTGGCACGCGTTGGGGAGCCTTCCTGTGGCAGGAGTGCCCCGTCCTGGGCAAGGAGTACGGTAAGAGCTGGGGGGGATGGCAGCGCGCCCTGCTGTGCCCACCTGAGCCCCCCCTCACCGTTTTCCTTCTGTTCTGCAGTGGCCACCCGCAGCCAGGGCACTGCGGCGCCGGGGGGCAGCTCAGGCTACGTCCCTTTGTTGTCCTTCTGCAGCCCCCAAACCACCACGCGGGATGTCTGCAGCTGGAGCCTCCTGCAGCACCAGCCCTCAGCCCCCCCCAGCTAACAGTGCTGCTACGGGGGGGTGAGGGGAGGGCGAAGCCTCTGTGCGCAGCCCAAGGAACAGAGGCACGGTCAGCGTTGTGGTGGGGGACCCTCTACCCCCGATGTCCCGTGCAGCACAGCTAGCACCACGTCAGCTCTTTATTAATAAAAACAGTTCTGTCTCCCTGTGCCCACCGGGCCCCGCTGTGCCCGCATCCCTGGGGGTGGCTGCCTCCCAGGGCGGGGGCCTGGCTCTGGCTTTGCCCTCTGATCAGTGCTCACACAATGAGCTCAGGGGCTGAAGCACGGAGGGAAGGGGGTAGGATGGAGCCCTACGGCCCGCGGGGGCTCCCTGGGGGTGCTGGAAGGTACGTGGGGACCCCCCCCTCCTCCTCCCCACCTTCTGGGGGGTCCCAGAGCCGGTCCCATGTGCTGGTGGCCCGGTGCCAGCCAGGTCCCTGTTGGCTTCACGTCTTCTTGTGCCTGGGAGGGAGGGCAGGGTGAGGGGCTCCCACTGAGCTGGGGGTGAAGGGGCCGCCGCCCCTCACTCACCGCTGCAACAGGCTGAGCTCTGGCCAAGCCCCCATGGCCGCCAGCTGCTGCTCCAGCTCCAGGATGCGCAGCCCGATGTACCCCGAGGTCAGCAACAAAGCCACCATCCTGGGGACAACACAGGTCAGGGACAGGGACACAGAGCGGGGGTGGCGGTGTCCCCTGCCCAGGGACTCACAGCAGCAGGTAGAACACGATGATGGTGTTGAAAGCACCCAGCTGTGCGGCGCTCCGGGCTGGCAGTGCTGTGCGGGGTCGCCCTGCCAGGAGGAGGCGGTGTTGGGGACGGCAGCGTGGCCAAGAGAGGCGTCGTCAAGGCCAAGAGAGTTGCACGGCTCTGCCAAGGGCACTGCTCACCTCTGCCCAGAACTGGACTGGCCTCTGCCGTCTCCTCCTCTTTTTCCTCATCCTCCTCTGCTCTGTTCAGCATCGGGTTCGGCCCATCTGCACGTAACCGGGATCCATTCGTCGAGTGCCTCGGGACCCAATGGGGCGCATGGGGCGGCCCCAAGAAGGGAGGCCTACAGGGTGCCTACAGGGGCTATGGGGTGTTGTGGGGGGCACACTGGGGTGGCTGCTCACCCTGCAGCTCCAGACCGTCGGGCTCCGGTGTGCACTGCTCCAAATCTGAGTGGCTCGAGGTCTGCAGGAGGACAGGGATTTGTTGGAGGATGGGTGGGGGGCTGGCAGGGGGCTGGGGCTTCTGAGCACCGCATTTCCCCCCAAAAGCCCCCCCTGGGGCCATGCAGCGCCGTTGCGGCCGTTCCCTCACCAAGGATTTCTTAGGGCTTTGCTCAGTGCTGTGGTTGAGGGGAGAGGCCGGGGGGCTCCAGGTGTCGTCCTGCACAAGGAAAGCTGCAGCGGGGTGCAGGGGGCACAGAGCCCGGCCCCTACCCAGCACACCGCCTACCTGCAGGTGTCTGCAGAGCGATTTCAGCAGCTGGTAGGTGGCCTCACGCCGGCGCAGCGACACAAAGAGGAACTGCGGGCAGAGAGATGGGCAGTCAGTTCCCCCCCGCGGCCCCATCCCTACCGCCCTCTCCCCAAGCTCACCTTGTCCCCCTGCTCCGTGCGGATGCTGAGTGCGTTGGGCACCAGCAGTGCCGTGTTGGTCTTTTTGAGGGCACAGACAGAAGCCACCGGGACAACAGCCTGAGGGGAGCAAGCGTGGTCAGACCCTGTGCCCCCACACCACCCCACACCCGCCCCGCGCCCACACCTTGATGTCCCTGAGCAGCACACTGGCGTGGAAGCAGAGGTGCCCGGAGGAGACAAAGAGGCGGCCGTGGTAGGGCACCTCGCGCTGCCAGGCGCAGGAGAAGCAGGCCAGCAGAGCCTCGCGCCCTGCGATCTCCTCAAAGGCTTTATGGAAGGCAGCACAGTGCTTGCTGAGCTGTGGGGAAGCCGAGGCGTGGGGCTGAGCCCTGGCGCCCCCAGTACCGACCACAAAATGGGGATGGGGTCCCCCCTCCTCTCCCCCAGGACTCACCGGGTTTAGGGATCCTGGCTGACCTGACGCCTCCGGGGTCTCGGTGCAGGTGGAGGCGTCGTAGGTTCTGGATCTGCCGGGAGCAGCAGCCACTGAGCCGTGGGGGCCTGAGGGCTGTGGCTCAGGGATGCAGCACTGCAGGAAATGGGGGCTGTGAGTCAGGGACGCAGCACCCACCTGGCGAGTGCAGGGTGCGGGTCCTGCTGCGCGCTGCCTCTCTCCTCCAGGCTCTGCCACGGCTTTTCCAGCACCACCCTCCTGCTCCTCCGCAGCCTCCTCGACATGGAGCAGCCCGGTGCTATGCTGTGGGCGACACAAACAGGTGAGGGGGGATGAGAAAAGGGAAGCCTACCCCGTCCCCAGGCCCTTCACCTGCCCCACGCTCACACAATTGGCTGCAGTTATCCACAGGCGATGGTGCACGGGGTCCTCCTTGCCCACCTGTCCCCTGCCGTCCAAAGAGGGGGACACTGCCTGTCCCCTGCCAACATTGGGGTGCTCAGCACCCTCCGATCAGCCACCAAGGCTCACCGGGACACACAAGGAGCAGCTCGACCTTTCAGAGCCTCTCGGGTGCTGCCTGCCCCATGCCCTGAGGTCCCCGGGGCCCCGCAGGGCACTCTGCGTGGCAGCCACCGTGGCCCCACTCCAGGAAGTGCCGTGCCCCGGGTTTTCCCCACACATCAGCCACAGCCCTGGGGACCCATTGGGGATGACAGCTGTGTCCTCAGGGCGGCCGTGGCACCCCCAGCACCCGCTCATAGGCAGCGGGTGGCAGCTCCCAGGTCCCTCTGTGGTTCCCAAGGTGGACACATGGGGGACCGAAAGGCAGAGAGCAAAATTCCTGCGCTGAGGCGGCCGCCCAGCCCAGGTGGTACCTGGTGGTGGGGAGTTGAGCCCTCCCGTCCCGTCCCAATGAACCGTAGCCCTGCGCTCCCACGCGTTCCTTCAGCCTCAGCCCACAGCCTCCTCCTCCTCTTCCTCTTCCTCCTCCTAGTGAGGAAGGGCAGGCAGGCGGGGCTGGGACCGGCCGCAGCAGGTTTGCAGGGAGGTGTCGGGTGGGGCTGGACGGAGCAAAAAGCACATGGGTGTGGGGGGGCTGTAAAGGGCATCGCCACCACAATGGCACAACCGTGGGATCCCCGGTGGGATGCAGGATGCCCACCCCCTCCCCCCCCGTGCCTACAGCCCTCTGCGGGATCTGCCAGGTGTGTGAGTGCCGGCACCGCTGGGTACCACCACCCCGCTCTGCCCACGGGGGGGAAGGGGTTCGGAGTATCCCTCCTCCCACAGAAGGGAGGGCTGAGCCCTCCACATCCCCCCCAAACCAAACTGCCAGGTAGCCCCGAGGGGAGCAGGGCAATCCGTTGGCCTTGCCCGCAGGTGACTGGGACAGGTGCCAAGGCTGCCAGCCCGGCCCCGCTCACCCTTGCTCCCTGCCCCGTGCTGACACAGCACCGCGCTGCAGGGAGCGGCCAGAACCCGCACTGCTGCAGCTCCCCATGCTCAGCCTGCAGCCCAGCACCGCGTCACTGCATCACCAGCAGCCCTGCAACGCCGCGTCCCACCCCGTCCCTGCACGCGCACTGCCCTTGCACAAACACGTGTGCGCGCACCCCTCCGCACGCTCCCCCCCCATCGCTCACCGCAGCCCCCGTGCTGCACAGGCCCCGCCTCCATTCCTTTCGGGCCCCGCCTCCTTCTCCTCAGGCCCCGCCCCCTCGTGCTCCCTCCTTCCCGCCACGTGCCCACCACGTGCAGGGCCCTCGCACCCTTTTGGCTGCGCCCCGTGTTCCCGGGTGCCCCTCTGCCCGCTGGGGCCCGGGCCTGGGCGCAGCTCAGCCTCCCGCACCGGGCCCCACAGCGATCACCACAGCGGTGCGTGGGGGCCTCTCGCCCCTCGGAGCCGCCCGAGGCAACGCGGCCTTCAGCCCCAGGGTACAGTCGAGGGCCGTGCGATCCACTAAGGCCGCGTGCCCGGGCCGCAGCGCGGCACAGCCGAGCCCGGAAATCCCCCAGGCCGCTGCCGCCCTTCTCCCGGTCCCGGGAGCACCGCACGTTCGTGGAAGCGGCGGAGCCTGCTCCGCAGCTGAGGGCTTGGCAGCGCCGGGCGGCTACCAGCCCCCGTGCGGTAAGGAACGCTCCCATTGGCCGCTGGGACGCAAGGGGCGGGACAAGGCACCTAGGAACCAATCATCTCCCTCCAGCTCTCCCGCGCGGCCGCCATTTTGTTTGCGGGCGCGGGCCGCAGGCGCCATTTTTGTTGAGGGCGGCCATCTTGCGGTCTGCACTCCGTGCCTCCCGCACAAGCCTCGCTGTGCGCGGAATGCGGCGCAGGGATCCTTCCTCACGTCGTTCTGAGGGGGCTGCCGGGGCCCGAGCTGCTTCTGGGGGTCGCGCACAGCTCAGGGCAAGCACAGCCCCTGGGCCTGGCCATCCCACACCAGAGCAGATGGCTCAGGGCCCTGCCAACAGTGGCATTTATTCAAGTTCAGAGGTGAGCTGTGTTTGTTCCTTCTTTTTTTCTTTAAAAAAAGTGCTACGTGTACACACTGACCTTACAAAGCGAGTTAGAGCCGAGGGCCGGGCGCCCCGTCCGGCAGCGCGCCTGCAGCCCGGCCCTCTTAGTGTTACAAACACTGTGTTGTGCAAACACACGGGGACAGCCTTCGTCGCGTCCCCACAGCGCGGCGGGACGAGTCCTGAGAGGAGGCAGAGCTCGCCGAGCCCCCGTCCCGCTGCCGTCCCCTCCGTGGGGTCCCTCCAGGTGAGGCTCAGCAGTGTGGGCAGCGCTGTGGCTGAAGGCGCCGCTCAGTTGACCGTGCTGCTCGGGCTCCTGTCCTCTGCGCACTCCGTGTCGTGGTATTGCATCCCTGCTTCGTTCAGTCCTTGCAGGGCAATGTCGTCTGTAGGGACGAGAGGGGCAGGTGAGGAGTCCATGCGGGGCTGGGTGACTGCAGGCTGAGCTGCTCTGTCTGGACTCTGGCACCAGTGCAACATTAAACAAGAGCCCCGCATGTGGGGGCCTTCGTGCTCTCCCTCCACTCAGAGCAGAATGAGTCCTGGACACCCCGCAGCTGATATTGAGCCCTGGCTGCTGGCGCCCAGCCTGGGGAGGGGAGCCCAGCCCTACATCTGACTGCCAGCAAGCACAGCAGCCCCCTCTGCTCCCCAACAACCACGTGTTCCCAAAGCAAGAACAGATCCTGCCACCACAGGCACAGCCCCAGCTCTGGGGCCAGGAGCAGCAGAAGCACAAGGAGCTGAGCCTACCACGAGGGTCACCCTGCAGCTTCCCACTGCAACCCGGGCCATCTGAAAAGACACTTCAGCTTTAGCCCAGGCTGGCACCAGACATGGGGCTCCCTGTGCCCCAGCCCCATGCCTGCCCCTTCCCCGCACCCTGAGCCCCACAGCCCCACTCACGGAAGCGGACACGGATGGGCCAGATCATGATGCAGCACAGAAACACAGTGGCAGCCATGGCAATGCCCCCAGTGACGAACACCATCACCCAGTGATAGAAGCTGACGCAGGCAGGGCAGCAGAGCTCAGTCCTGCAGGGAAAGGACAGGGCTGCACTTGGTGGCGGGGTTCAGAGTACCTGGAGCTGCTGCCACCATCCCACTGCCTGGCAGCGACCCTAAGTCCTTGCCCCCAGGACTGGTTCACACCGGGACATGGGAGAAGAGCCCAAGGCTCTGGACTTTGAGAACCCCTTCAGGTGTCTGAGATGCAGCCACTTAGAACCAAAAGAGAAATCAAGGAAGGCTTCAAGATAAATCAGAAATGGTTTCTACCCGTGTCTCTTGCCAAGGCTGTAAGAACACGCTCCAAACCTGGGTTAATTGCTACCAGGAGGTCTGGCTGCAGCTGTCCCTGTGTGCATTCCTACTCCACAGGGACACTTACGGGCACGGGTGCAGGTTCTGGATCAGCATCACAGCCAGGCCATTGGCCATCTTGTCCGTGAAGCTCATGGCCCCGTAGACAAACGCACTGCTGTGCTGCGAGGGGAGAGGAAGCCTCAGGCACGCAGCCAGCGCACGGCACGCAGCCCAGCAGGCCCGCAGCGAGAGCCTTGTGCCCTCTCATGGGCAGAGCCCAAATTACAACGGAGCCCATAACACACCAGCTCCTGGGCTCCAGGGGTGGGCTGCTGCACAGACGTACCGTGTTGGTCCCAATGAGGTCAGCAGTCATGGAGAGGGACGTGACCAGGATGGTAGCGGAGCCAGCCCCGAGCAGCACGGCCACCCCGTAGATCTCTGCTCCCATCTCCCTGCTCAGGGACACCCAGGAGGCGAAGGCCAGGATCACCAGGATTCCCACAAAGTACGTCAGCTGCTCCGGGCCGGTGAGGGGACAGGCACAGGGACAAGGCAGAGCTCAGTGTCCGGCCGTGCCCCAGCCTGGCTGACACCCCATGAGGAGGACAGCAGGGCCGGCACTCCCCAGGTCTCACAGCAACAGCTCTGGATCGCTCTCAGCTGGCTTAGGAGTCCCCAGACTGCAGGGGCCTTGCAGTGACCCAGCCTGCTTTACAGCCTAAGGGTTGGGGCCGCGGTGGGGAGCTGTGGGCAGGGTGTCTGTGCACCCAGCTGGCAGGAGCAGAGCGGGCTTTGCTCCAGGACATTTGCTTCAGTGCAGAAGGGAATGCTGTAAACTCTCACACCTCAAGTGTGGCTCAGCCAAGCCCACCCTTTGCCCTTCCTGAACAGCCAAGGCTCTCCCAGCCCCACCAGGGCTGCACAGGACAGGCTGACTCTGGACCAACATCACTTCCCCACACCTCTGCACCCTCAGGTATGCAGGTCAGACCCATGCCATCCCTCTCCCTGCCCCATAGGATCCATGCTGCAGTCTCTGCTTTGCAGCCAGGCTCACGCGTGCCACGTGCTCTGCTCATTTGTGGCTTCAGGATTTGGCTTTTCTGCCCGGCCCCTGGGCTCAGAAGCAGGTTGTTACACGCTGCCCTGGGTCTGATTCAAACCACTCCACGCCCCTAGGACTCACATTTCGACCTATCCACTTATTCACAGGCTTCATGAGGAAGGAGGAGAGGAAGCCACTGATGTACATCACCAGAGGGATGGTGGCAATATATTTCTGTGAGAAACAAACACAGGGAGAGGATCAGCTCCGGACCAGCGGCACAGGACCCACTGTGTCCAGGCAACCTCGAGTTGCAGGCAGGAACGTGCCCCACACCCACCTTGGGCAGCAGCAGCGAGTTGGTCAGGTACATGGCAATGTAAGTCTGGGACAGGTTGACGATGAGCCGAGTGGCCATGTAGAGCACTGCCACCTGCACAGGGACAGGGACGGCAGCTCAGCCCGTGCAGCTGCAGGTGAGGAAGGCTGGCACTGCCGTGCCACGTCTGCTGTTACCTGGTAGAAGGAGGGCTCCAGCAGCCAGTCCTTCCAGACCAGCAGTGAGCGTGGGGACCTCGTGGGCTCCTTCTGCAGCAGGGGTGTGCTCTCCTGGGGCTGCGACACAGAGCCCAGCGGGTGCAGCTTCTCTTTGGTGCCCAGGTGGAAGATGAGGGAGAACACGGCGCCCAGCCCCACCACGATGAGGGACAGGTTCTGCAGGAGGGAGAGGAGGGTGAGTGTAGCACAGGGCACCTTCTGCCTGCCCATCTTCCACCCCCAGGACTCTCGTGGACTAGAGGGGTTCCCAAAAACACAAGGAGAACTGACACAGCCCCTGAGCAGTGCAGCACAAGAGGCTCTGGGACTCTGCCACTTCAACCCCTCCGGTGCCTTCCAGTTTAGCTACATCCCACCAGGGGAAGAAAGGACTTCCAGTTTAGTTTCCAGTTTAGTACATCCCACCAGGGACAGAGCTCTGCCACATACCCGAAACACAGAGACATCCTGGATGCCCAGGTGCTCTGTGCGCTCAGGCTGATCCACCTGCAGGTTCAGCAGCAGCCAGGCCAGGCCGTACACAGTGATGTTGGCCATGACGGTGAAGGCATACCTGGGGGGAGATGGCACATCAGGGGGACACTGAAGGGCACACACAGATTCAGCCGCAGCAGGGACATTTCCATCCAAGGCTGCCCTACAAACCAGGCGTGCTACAGCCAGCTTGGCACCACAGCATCATTCCAGCACACTGGGACAGGTGAGCACTGGCCGCACGTTAACCTTACCTGTGCCCCTCCCAGCATCCCCAGTGGAAGCCTGGGGGCAGGACCAAGAGGAAAACAAAATCCCTTGGGTTGTTTGTTATGCTCAGCCCCAGTCATCCCCAAGCAGGACCGCTTGTCCCCAGGGTTACCCACAGCCTTCCAGCATGGCTGTGCTGCTGTGCCTGCTTGCCTGACGAAAGGGGAACTTCCTCCTGCTGGGCAGATAACCAAACCAAATCTGATAAACTCTCTTTCCCACAGCCTGATCCTGCCAGTTAAGCACGAGTTGCACACATTGCCAGCACAGGGCAGTGCCTCAGCCCTGCGTCACCTGGGGTCACATCCCTCCTTGGGAGCATCACTCTCCAGTCCCATAGTGGCTCATTACTACGGCACGGCGACTGCTGTGTCACCAGCACCCCCAGCACCACGGCCTTGCTCCTTAGCACCAAAAGGTTTAGGTCAGGAAGATCCATGTCACCTGAAAGCTGTGAGTTCCACCTTCTCATGGTCACTGGTCACCAGCTCAGGGATGAGAGAGAGGTGGGAGATCTGAGTGGCCGCCCAGCCGAACTGGAAGATGACGATGAAGGGGAGGTAGTAGATGAAGGCCGCCCACTGTGGGGTGCCCTCCTTGCAGCCCAGGCAGGGGTTGAAGATGAAGGGGAAGGAGATGAGGACACAAGTGGTACCTGGGAAGAGAGGAGGGGAGCAGTGAGCTTCTCTAGGACCAGACGGATGCAGCTGCTCGGCCAGGTCCTGCCCTGCTGCTGGGGAGCAAAGTCAGCTCCTCCTGGATGCAGATAATCACCCAAGGACACGTGCCACCCCACCGCCTGCCCCGGGCGATAAGGCACCAGGACGGCTCGGCTCTGGAGGCACAAGGCCACTCCATGTCCCCTCATCCCTCCTCCTGCAGGCTGGAGCCATCAGAGCCATGGCCGGGGGGATCTCCAGCACACGGAACAGGAGCGGATCTGTCCCCAGCATCAGACGCTGCATCTGCGCTGGGAAGGTCCCAGCTGAGTCAGTGACACCAGAGCCAGGCACCGTCCCCTCCGCAAGCAAAAGGGATGCCTGCACGGGCAGGCAAGGACAGGCTGGCTTCTCCACAAAGCTGCTGATCAAATCCAACAAGAACTGAGTCCCAGGTGCAGCGCCTTGTCCTGTGTGTCCTTAGCTTCACCCTCCCTGCAGTCCTGTCCCTGCAGAGCCAGGTTCCTCCAGCACAGCCTCGTCCTCATGTGGCACAGCCGCAAAGCAGTGCTGGGAGCCCCGCTCCCCCCAGCAGGACACCACAGTCCCTCAAGCTCCCACTCCAGCCCTGACTGCCAGGAGCTCCCGGGGCAGCTCCCAGCTTCTGCAGAGCATCACCACCACCAGCCCCACGTGGCACTGCTGAGGGGAGGTGCTGCTGATAGGATCTCGTGGTATCTCGCCCCCAACGCTGTGGTTTCACAACGTTTCCTCTGACCTGAGCGCGGCTGCTGCTCACAGGAACACCTCACCGCAGTGCAACCCCCAGGGCTCAGCCCCCAGCCCTCGTGGTCCACACGCTGCTGCAGCCCAGTACAGGATGTGATTCAGGACTTCCCCTTCACTGCACCCCGATGGAGCGGAGCTGCCCACACTGCCAGGACTCACAGTGTTGGTCACTTCCCCAAATCTGGGGCACAGACCTGACAGATGCTGCGGCAGGCAGCCAGGCAGCCCCCGCTGCACACTTTCCCTCGCTTCAGTTCTGAGATCCCAACCCCAGCGGGTCGTGGGCAGGCCAGCTGCCCTATCAGCCCGCTGTTGGGTTGCACAGAGCGGTTGAGATAAGCTTGGCATCAAGATAACAGCACCCACAGCAAACCGCCCTCACCCTGCACAGATACGCAGCAGCGAGTTCCAGCAGCACTGTGCCATTCCTTACATGAGGAAGCTCCAGGCTCCCTGTCTGTCCAGTGGAGGATTTCTTCCTCCTCATCACCAGCTCAGCCCTGTGGATTCCCATGTGTCACAGCCCCGTGCCCACGCCGTCTCCTCCAGGCCCCACATCAGCAGCAGCCCAAGCCCTCAGATGCGTTTTCGCCCCAAGGATAACGATGCAGGGTGAGCTCTGTGAGTACCTCCAGCAGACCCAGCACTGCCTCCTCCCCATCCCTGTGGGGAGCCGGCTGCTGTGCTCTGATCTCACCAGGGACAGGGGCAGAAAGGACCCCACGTGCGCCCCAACAGGGTCAACCCTGGCGAGGGAAGGATGCTGCACCCCGAGGTCCCTGCTGCTCCAGGGTTCCCAGCCACAGGCAGGCCTCGGGTCCATCCCCACGTGGAGGGAGAAGCCCAGATTGCACCGGGTTCCCTTCCCACTCTCCTCCTCTCACCCCGACGCCTCCCCAAGGGGCTCGTAGTTCTGCACTGCACAACACGGGAATGCAGTGCTGCTCTCCCATTGCCCTCCCACCCCCTCCCCATCCCAACGCCATTCAGCGAGCGCCGCTCCTTCCACACAGCGCACCCCAATTATTCACCCCCGGGATGCCGCTGGGTCGGGGGATCTCAGAGGCAGCACCGCGCAGCCGCCCCCCCTCCAGATAAGACCCCCAACCTCAGCACCCCAATCGCGCACCCCCTAACGCCTCCTCCCCGCTCTCACCCGCCAGGTGCCACGACTTCCTCCGCCCGTAGCGCCCGCAGCCCGCAGAGCGGTCAGTCTCGTAGCCGAGCAGCGGCGTGCACAGCCCGTCCGCCACCTGCCCGGCCAACAGCAGCCCGCCGGCCAACCCGTGGCTGTAACCCAGCACGGCGTGCAGGTAGAGCAGCAGGTACGTGAACCAGAGCGACGCGCACAGATCGTTCAGGAAATGCCCGGCCGCGAAACTCAACCGCGCCCGCAGCGGCAGCGCTGCCCCCAGCGCGGGCTCCGCCATGGCGCGCCGGCGCTCCGCCGCCCCGCAACCCGCTTATAGCGCCCGCCGAGCCGGGCAGTGCGGGGCGGGGCGGGGGCGGGACGCGGCCTGCGTGCGGCTGGAGCGAGGCGCGGCGTTCTGCTCGCGGCCTCCGGGCCCCCGCGGCGCCGGGAGTCCCCCAACCCCGCCCACCCCGTGCCCAACCTCGGGGCTTCGTCCGTGCGCTTTTTGGGGCGTCCCGTAGGGAAGGAGCGGCGCCCCTGTGCGCGGCAGTGTGGGGTAGGTGGGGTGTGACGGCCTCGCCCGTGCCCAGGGACCCCCGCTTCCCCCTTCGCACCCACACTGGGCAGCGTGACCGTGGGTTTGGTTGCCCAGGGCCGAGATGGAGGAGAACTATTGCTGGGCGCTGGGACAGTTCAAAGCTCCGTTTCAAGTGGCGGCTCTGATTGCAGGACACGCAGAGCCCCGGTTCCACTCGCTGCCCTCGGGCAACGCTGCGATCACGGGGGATGCTGACAGCTGTGGGCACTGCTGGGTGCAGTGAGGTCCCTGCCTTTTTGTGGGGGGCACCTCGGGGGCTGCCGGGCTGGGGGGCTGCGAGTCCATGTGATTTTGGGGACCCTGGATGTAACCGCCCTTCACCCTGCAGAGGGGGGGTGCCAAGGACACCCTGATATGGCCACGGGTTCTGCGTGTGGGCACCAAATGAGTGGCTGAGCCCCAAGGCCAGCATGCTCCAGATAAACAGTTTTCATGGTGTAAGGTCTTGTGATTCCTGTGGCAGCTCTGGCTGCAGGGCCGGAGCCTTGCATCACCCCCAGCTCTGTCCCTGCTGTCATGTGAGGACGGAGTGGTGACTCACAGAGGAAGTGAAAATCTGAACGGGAGGTTGGGGTGGCCCCAGCTGGCTCCCAGTCCCACAGCTGTGAGCTGCCCGCCCCCCTCCAAATGCCAGCATCCCCTGACGCTGGGCGTTGGGAGCCCTGGATTTCTGTACCTTGGGTGTCGTTGCTGTGGCATTTGGGCACTTGGTTTTCGTGCACTCAGGGCATCAGGCAAACTGGGGACCAGTTTGAGGGAACTCAGCTGGTTCAAATCCAACAACCTCGGGCATCACGTGCCTTTGGTCGTTGTGCACCCCTGGATTTGTGCACCTCAGTGCTCTGGGCATGGCGTGCCCTGCAACTCTTGCACCCTGGAGTTTGGGACTCCTGCACCCTGGGCCCCAGAATTTGTGCACAGTGGGAATCGAGCCCATTGGACAGCAGCGCTCAGGGTGCTGTGTGTTCTGGGCGTCAAGCACCCTGGGCACTGTGTGCCCTAAGATTCCTGCCCCGTGGGCATTGGGCACCTCGGGCATCATTGGGCACCTCGGGGTCGGGTGCTCTGGGCGCTGTGCACCCACGGCTGTTAGGCACGCTGGATGTTCTGCACTCGGTCTTCACGCAGGCCAGGCATTGGGCACCGTGGGCACTGTGTGCCATGGGATTTGTGCACTCTGTGCGTTGGATAATTTGACCATCGTGTGCCCTGGGCATCAAATACCCTGAGCTTTATGCACCCAGGCCATGGCAAACCTTGGGCACCCTCACACTGAGTGCTGAGTCCTGCGCTCTGTGCCGCTCACATTGGCGCTGCACTCCCTGGGCGCTGGGCATCTCGTGCACCCTCAGCCCTGGGCCTGGTGTTCCCTCAGTGCTGCTCAACCCCACGTGCTGTGTGAGTGGTTCTGGGTCGCTGGGGTCCCCTGAGTGGAGTGGGGGTGTTGGGTCACCGCCAGTGCTGTGGGTGGCTGCTGGGGGTCACTGAGAGCAGTGAGATGTACTGGAGCCATGGAACCCCATCCACTGAGGAGGTGTCGGGGTCACTGGGGGCAATGTGGAGGAACTGGCATCACTAGAAGGATTAGGGATGGGGAGCTGGAGTTCCTGTGACCCCCCGGGGTGGATCCTGGGAGCAGGAACCTCCTCGCCCCGCGCTCCTTGCCGGGGTGGAGACTGGGAGCACTGGAGGCGAATGGTTAGCGGTGGGCCCAGCGCTTTGCCGTTGCCTTTTTAAGGCTCTGAACTCCCCGCACTTCCGCGTCTGCACACCGCTTTTTGATTGGCTGGGAGGCCGGCCGCGCGCGCCGAGCTCAACGCACGCAACGTAGGCCTTCCTCTTCGCCACGCCCACTCACTGCCGCTTCCTGTTGACGTCGTACAGCTGCAGCCAATCGTGCGTTCCACCACCGGGCGCAGAAACCAATCGGGAGAGCCGAAGCGGGATCCTTATTTGCATAATAATAGAGGGGCGGGGCCGGGTGAGGAAGGGCGGCCGAGGGGGTCTGGAGGTGCCTGGCGGAGGGGGACCCCGATATGGGAGGGGGGGGCCGGGGCTGGGGGGGCGGAGGGGGCCTCGTGTGGGGGCCGGGGGAGAGCTGGGAGTGCTGGGGGCCGGGGGGGCTCAGAGGAGGGGCTCGGGGGGCTGCGAGCAGCGGGGGGAGCTGGGGGTCCCGGGGAGGGGATCTTGGGGGGGATAAACGGTTTCTAAAGGGGAGCGATGGGGGGTAAATGGGGGCCCTGTGAGGAAGCCGATGGGAGTGAATGACGATCCGGGGGGGGTGGGGGAACCAATGGCAGCCAGTGGTGGCCCTGGATGGGGACTGCTGGGGCCGAATGGGGGCCCTGTGGGGAGGCTGATGGAGGTGAATGAGGCCTCTGGTGGGCGGGGAACTAATAGGTGTGAATGGAGGCCCTGAGGGGAGGCTGATGGAAGTGGGTGGGTGTCCGGAGGGGGGGATTTCTGGGAGTGGATGGGGGTCCGTGGTGGGAACTGCTGGGGTTGAACTGCTGGGGGTGAATGGGCGCCGTGGGAGGCCTTGGGTTGTGGAGGTTGGGGAGCGATGGCTGCAGGGATTTGGGGGTTGCTTGGCCCAGGGAAGTGGGGGCTGCAGTGGCTTCAGTGGGGGCTGCGGCTTCAGTGGCCTCCAGGGACCCCAAATGATGTCTGCGGGTTCATCTCTCAGGGTCTGACTCCGAGTGACCCTGGCAGCCCATGGCCCACAGCGCGAAGCAGCAGCCTGCAGTGATGCTGTAAGTGCCCCCGCTGAGCCCCGCTGCCGGCCTCGGGGCTCTCCCCATAGGGCCTGGTATAAAAGAACACGCCTGGTGGGGTTCAGATCAGTGGGCTCCCCGTTCATTTTGGGTGCCCAGCACCACGCTCTGTCTGTCAGCTGCCCCAAGGGCATCTCAGCTGTGCTGGGTGCAGTGCCCAGGGGGCTGAGGTATGTGCAGGACCCTGCCTGGAACACAGTGACTTTCCAAAGCGTCCTCCGGCACGACAGGAATGTGGGGGAGGCAGAGCCTGGCAGCTCTCAGCACATTCCATGGTGTAACTGTAGGTTCGTTAGGGCTGATAACGAAGAGCTGAGGCCTCCCAGAGACCCAGGAGCAGATTTCCCAGGAAACGACGTTCATACGCTGCCCCATAAGCTTTGGTGGCAGCAGTCAGCCCAGCGCCAAGCAGGAAGGGCCCCACCAAAGCAGTGGTTAATTGTACCTTGTGTAGGATCACCTGATAGTTTGGGGGCTCTGTGCAGAGCTGGATTCACACCAAGTGCGTGGTGTGACTGATGAGTGCTGCGACCCACGGGGCCAGCCTGGATCCATCCAGCTTTTAACGTGCATCCAGATTTCCTCTCCCTCGCGGGGTTTGTGCTGACCCTGTGCCATCTCATCTATCTTGTGACTTTGATGAAAGTGAAAATCAATGATGTTTGCACGGAAAGCTGTTGCCCTTCACGGCTCCCTCCCTTCCAGCTGTGCTGTGGTTGCTGTGTAACTGTGGGATGCAGGCAGCCTGGGGTTGCTGTGTCTGGGCAATGTGTCCCGTCTTGCTGTGGGATCAAAGGGACAGCGGTGCCATAGGAAGGAGCTGGGGGAGACGCTGTGATGTGGGCAGAGCTGCTCAGCACAGGCCTGGGGGCTGCTGGATCGCGTGGTGACGGAGGCGGAGCCGGGCTTTGGGCATCTTGGCTGATGCTGGACATGGTGCGGTGGTCCGCAGCCCTTCCTGATGGCCGCTGTCTGTCTGCAGGCACGCAGCAGGCAAGGCTCAGCATGGCAACTTCCTGGTGGCCATCAAACAGGAGAAGGGAGAGGTGGCTCGTGCCAGCGGCGAGAAGCCGCACGGCGAGGAGGAGGTGAGCGGCAGCCTCTGAGATCCCTTCCTGCACAGACCTCCAACCCGGAGCTGGGGCTGCCCCTCCGCTCTGCCAGGCTGGGCTGTGCTGCAGGGTTGGGCAAAACCACGGCCAGAACTGCAGCTCGGAGCACAACCTCCTGCGCTCCCATCAGCACCCACTTGTCATTTTCTTGTCCTTTTACATCCTTGGGGCGCCAGCCAGTGAAGAAGAGGGGTTGGCCTAAGGGCAAGAAGAGGAAGAAGATCCTTCCCAACGGCCCCAAGGCCCCGGTGACAGGCTATGTGAGATTCCTGAACGAGCGGCGCGAGCAGATCCGCACGCAGCACCCCGACCTGCCCTTCCCAGAGATCACCAAGATGCTGGGGGCTGAGTGGAGCAAGCTGCAGCTCTCAGAGAAGCAGGTACCAGGAGTTCTCTGGGCTGGAGCGGCGCGTTGCACCTTCCAGCTCCTTCTGGGAGCTTCACCCCTCTGCTGGCAATGGCTGTGCCGCACGTCTCCGTGTGTTTGGAAGCTGAGGTCTTTGCGTACGTGGGGTCTGGGCACCAAAATGTTTGCTGGGCCTCGAGGGGTGGGACGGGATCACCCTGGGGAGCTGCTGCTGGGCTGGGCTGAGCCAGGCTGAGCATTGCTGTGTCCGTAGCGCTACCTGGACGAAGCAGAGCGGGAGAAGCAGCAGTACATGAAGGAGCTGCGGGAATACCAGCAGTCGGAAGCCTACAAGATGTGCACGGAGAAAATCCAGGAGAAGAAGATCAAAAAAGGTGCGCTGTGTTGGTGCCTCTTGCTCGGGATGCAGCCCGGGAGTCCTGGGGGGTCTCCTGGGGGTAACCTGCTTCCTTCTTTACCAGAGGACGCCAGCTCTGCGGCAGCAAACACCCTGCTGAACGGGCACCCACAGAAGGTAAGGCGCCGCAGGCCGCGTGGGGAAACTGAGGCCTGTGGTGCTGCTGGGTTTGGCCTGTGGGATGGGTGAGGAGGGGCTGAGGGAGTCCCAGGGTGGGCTCCAGGACTCCAATTCCCACTGAAACAGAGCCTGAAGCTGCAGGAGGCGGCACACAGCCATCCCTTGCCTGCCTCCTCCTTGTGCTCGGGGTGAGGGCGGGGATGGGGCACGGCGTCCTGCTGTCTGACCCGTGCCCTGCTGCCCCCAGGCTGGCGAGTGCAGCGATGCCTTCTCCACCTTTGACGTTCCCATCTTCACAGAGGAGTTCTTGGACCAAAACAAAGGTGTGGGGCTGGGGAAGGGGCTGAGTTTGGGGTGGGGATCGCTGAGCCCCTCTGATCCCACTCTGTCCTTGCAGCCCGGGAGGCCGAGCTGCGGCGCCTGCGGAAGATGAACACGGAGTTTGAGGAGCAGAACGCCATCCTGCAGAAGCACACGGAGAGCATGAACTGTGCCAAGGAGAAGCTGGAGCAGGAGCTGGCGCAGGAGGAGAGGCAGACGCTGGCCCTGCAGCAGCAGCTGCAGTCGGTACGGCAGGCGCTCACCACCAGCTTTGCCTCCCTCCCCATCCCTGGTGAGTGTGGGGCATCTGTGCCAATAGGGACCATAAAAGGACATCAGTGAGGCAGAGATGGGTGCCCATCTGGTGGGAGGAGGACCCTGGAGCTCTCTGGGGTGGGATGGCTTCCCTGTAGTGGGCGAGGACGGGCTGGGAGCTTGTCTCTGGATGCACAGCTCTGCAGGGGAGGTGTTACCCAAACCTTTGTCCCTGGTTCTGCCTCGCTGCCTGCTCTGCTACTGCACGAGCTGGGACTCCACGTCGTGGTCTCACCTCGGTATGGATGGGGACTTACTGAGCTGCTGCCCCGCAGGCACTGGGGAAACCCCAACGCTGAGCACCCTGGATTTCTACATGGCCAAGCTGCACAGCGCCATCGAGAGCAACCCGCTGCAGCACGAGAAGCTGGTGGTCCGCATCAAGGAGATCCTGTCCCGCATAGCCAGGTGGGTCCCTGTGTCCTGGCGTGGTTGCAGGGGGGGTTGGGGTGTCCCCGTGTTGCTGTGGGACAGGAGGACGGAACTCCTGTGGCTTGGCGTTGCGTTCCTGTCTCTGCAGTGAACATTTGTGAATGAGGACCAGTCCCTGCAGAGCTCGGGGCCGGCTGGGCCGCAGCGCTGTTCCTTGGAGCTCCTGCAAGGAACAGTCCCTGCTGGGGGTCTGGCCGCATCCCCTGCACCCCGGGGCGGCCCCAGCCCTGCAGTGGTGACACCTGAGGACCTCGAGCTTCTGGGGACCAACACACGAGCATCCCCCCGCCCTCCTGTGAGCAGCACAGCAGCCTCACCCCGGGTGTCTCCAGGCTGTGGCTGCTTTATTTAATCTTCCCCCTTCCCCTCGCTGCTGCCTGTGGGTGCCTTCAGCTCTGTGCTCCCTGCCTGCCCTCCTTCTTCTCTGTGATATGGGACCAGTGGGGGCAGCTCCTTCCCCTTCATGCTGGGGGGTTGTGGGCCTTGAGCCCTTCCTCCCTGGCCTCGTGGGACCACCGTGACGGCGGCTGCGTCCTCCCCAAGCCGTGCCAGCCCTGCTGCTGCCTGTCACTAATCTCAGATCGTGTAATTAGAGAGTGTCTTATTTTCTTACTAGCACTACGTGGCTCCTTCCCTGGGTTTGACCCAGGCGGGGCTCTGACCCTTTTCTCTCGCCTGCAAGGTCGGTGCTCTTTCTGTAGAGAATCTCCTGCTTGCCATCTCGTGGCTGCTTGGCCTGGGATGGAGACGGGAGTGAATAAATTTGGGAGAAAAAAAACCAAAACGTTTTGGAGTTTGTGCCTTCGTGCTCCGGCTGGGCTCCAGAGCAGCTCTGGGTGCCCTTTGTCCTCATTTCCCAGCCCCGTCCTTCATCTCGCCGTCCTCTCACCCTTGGTCCTGCTGTCCCCGCTCCTTTATCCTCACGCCTTCGGCTCAGCGCCCTCTGCCGCCCCATGGCTTTGAGCGCGGCGGCCCCGAGCTCCTCGTTCCCACCCCATCCCCACATCCAGGACGCGGCCGCGGCTCTCCGTGGCACCGCTCACCCGATCTCCGGGACGGCCCCGCGTATCGGATCGGGTTCCCAGCCCCCGGGATCGCCTTACGGGCTGCCCATCCATAATTCAGCAGCAGCGGCGCGATGCGGCGGGCGGGCAGGCGCGGCAGGCAGGCCCAGGAGGAACGGCCCATGGAGAACGGCGTGGGGCAGGAGCCGGGGGTCCCCGAGCCGCCCCCCGCCGAGGGCACCTCGGCCCCACGGCCGCCCCGCGCCCGCCCTCGCCTGGTGTTCCGCACCCAGCTGGCCCACGGCAGCCCCACGGGGCGCATCGAGGGCTTCACCAACGTCAAGGAGCTGTACGGGAAGATCGCCGAGGTGTTCGGCATCTCCCCCACCGAGGTGAGCGGTCGGGGGCCGGGGCTGACGCCGATGCCGGGGTCGTCCCCAGCGGCGGTGACGGGGCGTTGGGGGGCAGATCCTCTTTTGCACGCTCAACACGCACAAGGTGGACATGCAGAAGCTGCTGGGGGGGCAGATCGGGCTGGAGGATTTCATCTTTGCCCACGTCCGTGGTGAAACGAAGGAGGTGGAGGTGACCAAGACGGAGGACGCGCTGGGGCTCACCATCACCGACAACGGCGCTGGCTACGCCTTCATCAAGGTGAAAATGTGTGGGGCTGAGGGGGGGGGGGTCTGCCCTGACCTGGGGGTGACTCCCTGTATGGGGCGTTTTGGGGTCTCCCTGCCTAAACCCGAAAATGAAATCGCTGCGTGGAGGGGTGGGGTGTCACCGTGTGCCCCCCTCCACCAGCGGATCAAGGAGGGGAGCATCATCAACCGCATCCAGGCTGTGTGTGTGGGCGACAGCATCGAGGCCATCAACGACCACACCATCGTGGGCTGCCGGCACTACGAGGTGGCCCGCATGCTGCGCGAGCTGCCCCGCGCTCAGCCCTTCACCCTGCGCCTGGTGCAGCCCAAAAAGGCTTTCGGTGAGTGGGGTGGGGGCTGCTCTGCTTTGAGACCCCCACCAGAATGGGGGGACAGCCCCACGTGTGCCTGCACAGCCCGAGCTGCCTCTGCAACCACCCTTAGTTGGCCGCCCTGGGGCAGCCACAAGCACACGTGCGTCCCATCCTTCCCCCACGGTGCCTTCCTCATGCTGCCCCATAGCATTCGGGAGAGCCTTGGACTTCCATCCTTGGCTGTTCTTGGTCATCCTTAGGTCTCCAACTTTGTCCATTCTTGGTCATCCTTGGACATCTGTAGTTGGATATTCTGGCTTATCCCTGGATGTCCACTGTTGGATGTCCATCATCATCCTTGGGTGTCCATCGTTATCCATCATGGATCGTCTTCAGATCCATCATTGTTTGCCATGGGTCACCCTTGGGTGTCCATGTTATTCACCATGGGTCACCCTTGGGTGTCCACCCGCACCCATTCTTGGTCAACCTTGGCTGCCCATCACTGCGTTGTTTTTGCTCACCCTGGGATGTCCATCATTGGATGGACATTCATCATTTTTGGACACCCTTGGTCATCCTCCATCCCTGTTGCCCTTTCTTCTTGGACACCCAACCCTGGGCCCCCTCCCACCCCGCTGTGGGGCTCAGACATGATCGGGCAGAGGACGCGGAGCAGCAGCAAGTGCCCACCTGAAGGCCGAGTGTCCAGCGGGAAGGAGACACTGCGACTGCGTGCCCAGGGCCCGGCCACGCTGCAGGAGGGGGTAAGGCACCCCAGAACCCCCCACACCAGTCTGGGGGGGTCGTGCCTCACGGGGTGACCCCATGCTCAGCATCCCATCCCCTCCCCACAGCCCAGCGCCGTGGAGGAAGAGGCCGCGCGCTGCGTGGACGACCTGCTGGAGAGCTACATGGGCATCCGTGACTGCGAGCTGGGTGGGTGCTGCTCCCCCTCCCCCCCAACCCTACACCCACCTCCCCCCTGACCCCGCTCCTCCTGCAGCTGCGACCATGGTGGAGATGGCCAAATGCAGCCCCTCTGCCGCCGCGCTCGCCTGCGCCGTCGACTCAGTGCTGGGAGAGTTTGCCTTCCCCCAGGAGTTCGTGGCTGAGGTGTGGGCGGCCGTCTGCAGCCCCCGGGGTGGGCAGGAGTAGCTGGGGGGCGGCCAGGTCCCCCCCCCTCCGTGTTTCCCACCTGGGGGTGGCTGCCTGAGGTCCCACCTGTCGCCCTTTGCGCACACAGACTGGAGGCGTGGGGCCGCTGTGTGTCCCCACATCCCATGGGGCGCGCAGTGCTGCACAAGCTGTGCTTTATTAGGAGCTCACAGAGCAGGATGGGGAGAGGGGAGAGGGGACGCCTCCATGGCTGCCCTGCTGGGTACCCCGTCCCTCCCGCTGCGCTCAGCTCCTGCAGCTGCAAGGTGAAAAATAACAACAATAATAATAACAATAAAACCAAAACGGAACAAAACCTCCATAATCAATAGAGGAGGGGGAGGGGGGAGAGGAGGGGGTCCCCACTACTGCAGCCGCCCCTCCTGGGTGAGTTTGCGGCGCAGGGAGGGGTTGAGGACGGGGTAAAGGGAGAGCAGGGAGGGCCGCGTGCGCAGCCCCGGGTGCAGGCGCTGCAGCACCGCGCGGCGGAACAGGATGTACACCCAGGGGTCCAGGATCTGATTCCAGGTGACCATACGGATGTAGATGAGCAGCAGCTGCTGCGTCTGTCCCGGCAGCACGTGGAGGGGGTCACCCGTCCGTAGCTGCTGGAGGGAGGTCTGGATGATGAAGATCTGGAGGGAGAAGGGAGGGGGGGGTCACTTTTTGGGGCTGCCGAGTTTGGGGGAGCCCCAAAGGATTGAGGGGGGGAAAAGGGGGGCACATCTGGGCTGGGAGTCTCAGCCACGGGGACGCCAGGATCCAGCGCATCTCCATGAGGGACAGTGGGGAGCATTGGAACTTGGGGCTTCACCTCGAGAGGCACTGGGGGGGCACCCCAGGAGGGACAAAGGGGGGCACAGGAAGACGCACCAAGACCATGAGGGACATCTGGGGACACCGAGAACAAGGACCTCACCCAAAAGGACAGGAGGACACACCAAGACCTGTGCCATCACCATGAGGGACATGGGGGGACACCGAGACCAAGACAAGGGACATCTGGAGCCCCATCAGGAGGGGCACCCAAGAAGAGGAACAAGAAGGGTCATGGGCACCAGGAGGGACATGGGGAGGACACCACGGCCACAGGACCCTACCAGGAGGGGCAAGAGGGACAACCAGTGCCCCAGCAAGAGGGACACCCAGGGACCCAGCAGGAAGGATGCTGGGGCACCAGTGGGAACACAGGGAGGACATCAAGACCACGGGACCCCACCAGGAGGGGTATGAGGGACACAGGGACACCCAGGGATCCACCAGGAGGGACGTGGGGAGGACACCAGAACCACCGGACCCCACCAAGAGGGGCACAAAGGACATCAAAGCCCCACCATGAGGGACACCCAAGAACCCCCAGGATTGACACCGGGGCACCAGCAGGGACATGGAGAGGACACCAGGAACCACGGCGCCCTACCAGCAGGGACACCCCAAGCCCAAGGCCTCACCAGCAGCGGCATCCAGCAGATGGTGGCGATGACCATGATGCCCACCAGCTGCACCATCATCTCCACTTCGCTGTCACGCCGCCGCTGCACCGACTCGCGGTCGTGGTAAACGCGGCACAAGGTGACCACACTGACCGTGTTGAAGACGAAGGAGAGCAGCACGGAGCAGACGCCCAGCAGGGCGAAGAGAAGGCAGAAGACGACGTTGCCGGCGTCGGGCAGGAGAGTGAGGAAGCACCAGGAGCCGGGGTACTGCAGCGTGTACCGCCCCAAGCCCAGCACCGGCAGCAGCCCCAGGGCGCAGGAGAAGCCCCACACCGTGGCCACGATGGCCCACGCGCGGCGCTTGGAGACGGAGGTGGAGCGTGAGAAGGGCCGGTTGATGCCCACGAACCTCTCGCCGGCCATGGTGGCGCCCAGGAGCAGCGGGCACTGCCCAAAGAACACCATGGAGAAGCCGAGGAAGTTGCAGAGGTGGCAGCCGGGATCCACCTGGGTCCAGTTGAACTTGGTGAAGTGGTACGGGATGATGACGGCGGCGGTCACCAGCAGCCCCATGAAGTCTGTCACCACCAAGCCGCAGAGGAAGACGAGGAAGGAGGAGCGCGAGCGGCTGCTGAGCTGACGGGAGGAGCTGAGCAGCACATAGAGAGCAAAGAGGTTGGAGCAGAGCCCGATGAGGCCGAAGGCAGTGGAGAACCACGGCGAGGCGATGGCTTTGGGCTGCGTCACATTGAGGCTGAGGCTGAGGTTCACCACCCCGAAGCAGGTGTGGGGTTGGCTGGCCAGGCTCACGTTGGGGGGCTCCGTGTCCCCCCACTCCATCCTGGTGGCCTCAGGCGCCCTCCAAACTGGGCTCCATGGCGTGATCTTGGTGCTGCCCCCACCGGGCTCTGCGGGGATCAGGGGAGCGTTAGGGACCAGAACTCTCACTCTGATCCTAACGGTGATTCTGACCCCAACGCCAACCCTGGCCCTAACCTTAACGCCGATCCTGACCCTAACGCAGGTCCCCCACCCAGAGGCCACAGATGTGGGGTGTCCCATGGGGTGCTGAGGCCCCAGCCCTCCAGCTGGCCGGGATTAACCGTCCCCTCTGCGTCACCGGGCCGAGAGCCACCGGGGCAGCAGCCACCAACCCCCACGTGCTCATCGTTTGGAGCAGCGCGTGCTGCCAGCTGGGCTCCATCCCGTGCTGGGGGGGGGGAGGGGGTGCATCCAAACCCCCATCCCTGCGCGCAGTGAGGACGCAGCCCCGGCTCCATGTGCCAGATTGGGAGGAGGGACGTGGCCGGATCCCACACATAGGGGCAGGATTAGCTTAAAAGCATCTCCCCCCATCCCTGTGGCTGTGGCCGGCGCCCACGTGGCGATGACCGCAGGCGGACGTTCGCGCCCGGAGCTGCGCGGCGCACACGGCACCCATGGCATCACCGCGTGCCCCCCAGCCCAGCAATTCCAGCCCCACAGCCATGGGGATATGGGGCCGGCTCTCACGTTTCCCATCCTTGGCTGGAGCTGAGGCTTTGTCACTGGGCCGCGAAGCGTAAGGGCAGCTGGTTTTGTCATGAGCAGTTTGTCACTGCTGATCATTGCAGATGGGGCGGCCTGGGATGGAACGGAGCTGCTCCCAACCCCATCCCGGGGGTCCTGTGCACCCCAAAGAATGGACACCCCCAGGAGTGGGCACCCAAGCAGCAGATGCGTCCCCCATTTCTCCAGGGCAGGGATGAGTGCCACCCGCTCACCCTGTCCCCGAGCTGCTGGATGCCACTTCCCCTGCCCCACCACCTCTCAGGACCACAACTTTAAGGAGGACCCACAGCGGCCATCACTGCAAACGTCCCCAAACTCCTGTGCTGCCCTATGGCTGCGGCGTCCCGTCGCTGCCTGGATGGAGCTGTGTCCCCATGCCACGCTGTGTCCCAGGGGACCCTCAGCCATGGGATCCCCCGGCAGCTGAGCGGCCCCATAGGGCACCCATGGGCCCCATGAGAAGGGCCCACTCCCCACGTGGGACTGCTGGTCACCCAATTCCCCACACCTCATCCCGCAGCCAGGGACAGCCCTGCACTCCTGGGGACACTGAGGGGACATGGGGATGGACAGCCCCGCGAGCTGTCAGGGCTGCACTTAGAGGGCATAAAATATTAACGAGAGCTCAATTAGCACCAGCAGGGCTGTAACTGAGACAGAGAGAGCTGCAGAGCAGCACGGAGACAGGCATGAATCGATGAGTGGGGGCAGAGGGTCCTCAATCTACGGCGTGGGGGCAGCTCCTGTGGGGAACAGACCCTGAGGTTGTGCCTCAGCCCCACTGGGGGGCACAGGGGCCGGTGGGCAGATTCTTCTCCTCAGTTGCAGCCCTGAAATGCATTGGCAGCTCCGGTGTGGGCTGGAACGGGCATTAATGGGGTTTTTGGCATCGGGGTGGTGTTTTTCTGGGGATGCGCTGCACAGGGCGCAGAGCTGCGGGTCCCCGCTTTGGGTCCCTCGTGTCCCAGCTCTCCTCTTGGCTTTGAGATGCACCCTGTGGTGTCCCCCACCCGATGACCCAAAGGACACAGATGGGTGCTCTGTCCCCACGGCCCTCGGTGTGGATCTGCTCAAGGCCGTCGGCCGGGACGGGAAATGCACCGACCACGTCACGCAGAGCTGGCAGAGCTCCAGCATCCCTCCCCAGACCCACAGCCATCAAAACCACGGAGCCCAGAGAGGGGACTTCCAGGGGACATCGGGGCAGGAGACACCCGTGGTGTGGGGCGCCGCCGGCGGTGACACAAAGCACCTGTCCCTATTGTGACCCACGGCACGAGGTCCCATCCCCACCCCATCCCATCTCAAACTCGTCCCCATCCCCATCTCCATTTCAGTCCCATCTCAGCCCATCCCTTTCCCATTCCCACTCCCGTTCCCATCTCCATCCCATCCCATCTCCGTTCCCACCCCCACCCCCATCCCACCCGCCCCGCCCCACACAACCCCTCTGCCCGTCGCGGACGCTCCATCCATCTCTCCGTCGTTCCCAGCGCCGCGGTGCGTCCATCCCCCCTCCCCCCATCCCGATCCCTCCACCCGTCCGTCCCACCCCCGTGGATTCTCTGTCCGTCCCATCCTCTCCGTGCCCCCCCCGAGCCCCTCCGGACCCCCCAGCCGCTCCCCCCGTCCCCCCGCCGTACCTCTCGGCCGTCGCGGTGCGGGGGGGTCCGGCTGAGAGCGGAGCTCCGCTCGGCGCGGATCGGCGCAGCGCTGCCCCGCGGGAGGCGCCGGGGAAGGGCCGGGCTGGGAGCGGCCCCAACTCCCCCCCCAGCCGTCCCGACCCCTTTCCCCGCCCCGCTCGGAGCCCCCCGCGCCCCCCGCGGCCCCGCAGCACCGCTCCGGGCTGGGGCCGAGCGCTGCGCTCGGGGCTGCGCTGCCACGGGTGGCACGGAGACACGCGTGGGGCGGGACTCGCGTGGACGCGGCTCACCTGCGCCCGCTCCAGCCGCGCAGCGGGGCGGCGACGGGGCGCGCGGTGCCCGCCGTACCCGGCTATATTTAGCGGGGCCGCTCTTATCCGGGTTACTCACTTGTTTACCCGAGCCGGATTCCTGCGTCTGGAGGGGGGTTGGCCCTCACCCCTCGGCTGCACCACCCCGAGGGCCCCCCTCGGCCCCGCACCCCTCCGTGGGCACCGCGGGGCTCCGCATCGGGGCGCGGCACGCGGGGTCACCGCGCCTCCCCGAAGCCGCTGCCGTGCGGCACACGGGGACGCGACCGCCCCCACGACCACCCCTCCGTGCCCCCGTGGGGCGCCCGCTCCCAGCGCTGGAATCCCCCCCTGGAGGACACGAGGAGTCCTTTACGCCCACCGCGGTGCCACCACCCCGATCCCACGCCTCGGGGCGGCGGCACATGGATGGAACCGAAGCGCGACCCCGCGGCCCCCAGGTGCAGAGGATGCGGGTGCGGGGGGGGCCGAGGTGGGGCTGCAGAGCGATGCTCCAACGCCGCCCCGCAGGGACGCGTGGCACCGCGGGGACGCGGAATGGGACGGCGGGCAGCATCGGCCCCGCACGGGCTGAGCGCAGGGGGCTCCGTGCGCTGTGAAGCACGGAGGGTTGTGGTGTTTTCTCGGTTTTTTTCTTTTTTTCTTTTTCTTTTTTTTTCTTTTTCCCCTTTTTCTCCCATCTCGTCTCCGCCGCGGCCTCCACGCGCTTCCTGCGCCGGCCTCAGGATCTCCCCCCCCACCCCGGCGGCAGCTGCTCCACGGCTTTAAATAGCGCGCAGGAAGGAGCGGCCGGGGGGACGCGGCCGGAGATGTCCGGAGGGATGGGAAATGTGTGGGGCGGGCGGGGCGGCCGCGCCCCCACCCCGGTGCCCCCATCCGTGGGGCAGACGCGGGCACCTGGCCGTGCGAGGCTCCTGAGCTCCGCTTCCCCCCGGGCCGGACGCTGCCAGCGGAGCCCGGAGCAGCAGGAGGGGCTGAGCCGCGGGGCGGCCCCACGGCTGAGAAGCTCCGGAGGGGGGAGAGCGGTGTGGGGGCAGCGGGGAGACAGGATGCCGAGAGCTCCGGGGGGAGGAAGCTGAAGCAGCGTCCCGGAGCAGCAGTTCACGGCCGAGGTTTCCTGGAGGCCGTTCGTTCGGCCGGCATCTCCTCCCCCATCCTTCGGCACAGGACAGTGCAAGGCCAGGCCGTGCCTCCCCGCTCCGTGCAGCCCTCCCCCCGTACCAGCATCTGCCGGGCGCCGAGGAGCGCGGCCAGCCCGGAGCCGGGCAGCCCAGTGCCGGGGGGAGGGACCGAGGGCCACAGAAAGCGGATTTTCCCCTGTAAGGAGATGTCGCGGTCACATCTCACACCCCTCTCCTTCTCCTCCCCTCCCCCCCGAGGCTGACGCCCCAGCAGACCGAGGGCTGCAACCGTGGAGCAAAGGGTGCAGCAGCGCTGGGAACGGCGCGGATGGAGATGGAGATGGAGATCTGCCCCCGAGGAGGCGATGGGCGCCCGCAGGAGGGCCGTCAGTACGGAGGGGTGGGATGGTGCTGCCCCCAGTGCTGCTCAGCACAACACCAGCCAAGGGGGGGGATGCACAGGACACCGCACCGTAAAACAGCCCCTATTTATTTGTGCCAAAGTCTCAGAGGTCCTCGGGATAAAACGCAAAGGAGGAAAGGAAAACAGTCCATGTGAGGCTGCAGGGGGATGAGGAGCCCCCCTCACCTGCGGTAGCGATAGCGCTTGAAGTGGAACCACAGCTGGAAGATGCCGTTGGCAAACTGGCAGCGGAAGCCGTGGCGGTGGGAATATTCCCACTCCCTGTTGACGATCTTGAAGGCGATGTCCTCGTAGGGAGGCCCGGCGTGGAAGCGCAGGATGGCGAAGTCCTTGTTGTCCTGACAGGCCTCCAGGAAATACTCCGGCGTCGAGCGTTTGTCGATGAGGTCGGGGTAGAAGATGTTGAATTTGTAGCCCTGCACGATTTTGGGCGGGGGGTTGTCGAAGTCGTAGTGCGTTTGGTTGTATTTGTTCCACTCGAAGCCCGTGTGCACGCGGTTGAAGAAGCGCGGTTTGCGGGGCCGGTATTTGTCTGCCCACAGGTAAGCCTTGCCCGTCAGCGGCATCTCCACGCTGAACTGAGCCTCGTCTGCTCCCATGCCCTCCTTGGCCTTGCGGAAGAAAATGTCGTCAGCGCTCTCGGTGGCGTTGCCTGCAAGGAGGAGAGGTGAGGGGCGGCCCTGCGGCATCAGCCCGGTGCTGGGGGATGAGGAGGGGAGCAGAGCCGGACCGCGAGCCGTGAGCGCTGGGTGCCGGGTTGGGAAATGCACCCACAATATCCTGCCACTCGTTTGCAGCCCGATGACAGCTGGGATTGGGAAGGAGCTGCCCCAGCTGTGCAGGGCACGGCAGCACCCTGAGCTGCGTCCCCCTCACCGCCCGGCTCTCGGCCACCGCTGTGAGCTCCAGCCCTGCCTCCCGCTCACCCAGAGGGCGGCGCTCCCTGCAGCCCTGCATCCCAGTGCTCGTCTGCCCCCCCCTGAGCCCGGCCGGGTTCTCCTACCTGTGACCTGGAGCTGCTGGCGCAGCAGCAGCAGCCGATGCGCGTCCTCCTCTGCCTCCAGCACGTGGGCATCGAAGGGCAGCTCGTTGGTGCCCAGCAGCCGGGGGCTGTACTTCCCTGCGTCGTAGTCGTCCAGGCTCTGCTGGATCAGGTCCTCCTCCATCAGCACGGCTTCCCCCTCTGCTTCTTCTTTGACCTCCACGTCCTGCTCAGCCTCTGGCTCTGAAGACGGCCCCGGCTGCACCACGATGCTCTCTTCCGCATCCAGCCTGCAGGGAAGAGAGAAAAGAACCGGGATGGAGGTGGCCGCTGTGCTCCCTGACGTCTGCCTGGGGACAGACGGGAGCGTGCCCACAAGGGATGCCTGCACAGTCCTGCTCCCCACCTGTCGCTGGGGGACACCGGCTCCCTCTTGATGATGGGGAAGAGCGGTTCGCTCTCCACGCCCTGCTCCTGCTTCAACTTGTACAGCTTCTGGCGCAGCACGTCCTGGTGCCGCTCCCGCAGCCTGCGAGAGGAGAGCAGCCAGGTCACAGCCAGCACGGCCACAGCCACAGCCGGCCCCTTCCGCAGCCCCCCGCTCTCACCTGGCCCGAGCCATGTAGGCCTTCAGCTGCTGCAGCAGGCTCTCCCAGTACCCGATGTCGAGGTTGGGCCCCCCCGCCCGGATCTTGCTCTCGATGCCCTGGTACAGCACCTGCAGCTGGTTGTAGGTCTTCCCCTTGAACACGGACTGCACGTCCGAGCTGACAGAGGCGTTGACGCCGTCCCGCCGCTCCCCTGAACAGGAGGGAAAGGGAAAGGGCTGCCAGCCTGTGAGCGCTCCTGCACCCAGCCGCTCCTGGGCTGCCCCAAACAGCCACCACATCCACAGTCCATCCCAGAAGCAAAGTGCAAACCCCTGCAAACGGGGCCTGCGCCGTGCTCTGCCTGTTGTACGCGCTCTCTTCAAGCCCACTCGTGCTTACCTGGTCCTCCTTTCCCAGAGGCCTCCAGTTTGCGGAGCTTTGCTATCTCATCCTCCGTGATGATGGTCATGTCCCTCCAGAAATCCACGTTCTTGCCCTGCTCCAGCTCCATGTAAACCTGCGTGCAGAGGACAGCCAGGACTTCAGCCGCTTGCTGATGCTTAAAGCTCAAGGAGGGAAGCCCTGAGTCGCCACCCAGCAGACAGCCCTGCTACCTGGATGTCCTCCACCAGATCCTCCATGTCGGACACAGTCAGGCCGTTCAGGAAGGTGTAGGGCTCGTGCATCTCCACAGCCAGGTCGTCATCCTCCGCGCTGATGTATTTAGCCAGCAGGTCAATGGGTTTTGCCCTCCCATCCCGAATCCGGATCTTCGACCTGGGTGAGAGCAGAGAGGCTGTGAGCAGCACCCGCCACCCCCTGCTCCCCACAGCCAGTCCCCACAGAACTGCTCACCCACCTCAGCTTGGCCTGCTGCAGGTGGAAGTTGTCCTCCTGCTCCTCCCAGGTTTTGAAGTGCTCTGCCTCTTTCTCCCTCTGCAGCATCTCCAGCTCCTGCTCACGCATCGCCTTCTCCCGCTCTCTCTCCAGGCGCAGCTGCTTCACCTGCGCAGGGGCAGAGAGAGAAGTGAGGCTGCTGGGCCTCCTGCAGGGTTCCCACCCAAGGACACCGCTGTCACCACGCTCCATGACCCCTCTCAGCCCCTGAGATCAGCCCAAGGCTCCCCGGAGAGCCTGCCAGCCCTTTGGAGGACAGGGGACACAGGGTACAACTGAGTGCTTTGGTGACTTTGTCCTTGTCAGCACATCCTAAAGCTGGACTCAGCTCCAGGAGAAAGTCTCAGCCCGGAACAGAAGTGAGTACACTGCAGCACTCACATCTTGCAGAAAGAACAAGGGAACTTTCAGCTTGGGCTGGGAGCAGCTGGGAGAGTTGGGCTGTCCGTGTCAGATTGTAGGAGGGACAGAGGGACGCTGGTCCCACCTTCTGCAGCTCCAGGCGATTGTCCTCCTGGATTCGCTTGTTCCTCTCCTTCAGGTCCTTCTCATCCAGGTGGCTGATCCCCTTCTTTTCCAGTGCCTGAAGCAGAGCAGCCAAGACAAGCCATGAAACCAAGCCACCTCCTTCAGCCTCTCAAGGGGCAGCAAACATTGCGTCCACCCGCTTCTGCTGCTCCAGCAAGCTCTCGGCCTGCCTGAGATCCCCAGCTCCCTCAAACGCTCCTCCTGCAGCCTCCCAGCAACACCTGAGCTCAGCCCGTGAGCCACCCCACCAGGCAAGGGGCAACGTGAGCACTGAGCACCACCTGGGAACCCCTCCTGCACCGAGACCTGACTCCCCCCCCGAACCCAACGGTGGATGTTTGTCTTTAAGAGAACAGAGGAAAAACCCCGCAGAGCTTTACAGGAACACCCGGCTGATGTCCTTTGAGAGCTCTGCTTTCACGTGGCTCCCTTCAGTTTTCCCATCTGAAGAAAAGGGCCCTCCTAACGCCCCACTCTGTGCTCCCATCCCGCAGCAGCCCCAGGTGCCCTCTGAGCTGACATACAGAGCTGCCTCTTAGGACAAGCAGGCCTCGGAGTGCTCACCTTGCTCCAGATGAACGTGCCCAGCAGGTTGTTGTCCCCGAAGGGATTGTCCGTGTTGGTGTAACCCATGTACTCCTCTCCCCACCCCATCTTCTCCCGCTTCTTCCTCTCCTTGGCCTCCTTCTTGGCCAGCCGGCGGGCTCGTTTCTCCTCAGGTGTCTCCAGCGCCTTCATGAGCGCAGCTTGTTTCTTCTTCTCCTCCTTCATCCTCAAGCGCTCCTGAAGGCTCGGCTGCTGCCCCGACTCCTCCTGGCCCCGGGAGCGCGGTGGGGAGGGCGAGCTGACCGAGGACACGGAGGACTTGGAGCCGGCCCTCCTCCTCCGCCTGTCCCTGCTCCGCGCTCGCCTCCTGTCTCGCTCTGCACTCGAGTCAGAGGAACGACCCCGGGACCGCGAGCGATGCTTCCTTTGGCTTTTATGGTGCTGGTCTCTGCTTTTGTTCTTCTTCTTCCGTTTCTGTCTTTCATCGTCGGAATCAGAACTAGGGGGGGAAATTCACGTTTTGGTTGCTGGTTTTGGGCTCTGCATCGAAGAAGCGCTTCAGGAGAGAAGTGCTTCCCCAGGCACAGAATGGCACGACCTGTTCTGAGCCGCAGCAGGAACCAACAGCAGAGCATTCAGCTCAGCACCTGCTGCCCGCAACGCACCCCATTCCCACAAGCTGCGTTAGTGGCACACACAGCACTGCTCCAAGCTGCCGCGTTACTGTGCGCACAACAGAGCTGAGCCCTCCTGAGGAGCTCTGCGATGGCTGTGACAGCGGTGTGACAGCATCCCAGCCACCCAGAGCTGCTGGGTCTCCCCGTGTTCCTTCATCCCTCCTCGGCGCTATGACTGTACGATCCAGCTCAGCACTGCATGGTGCCGACCGGTGGGGCTGAGCCCAGCTTGGAGCCCAGTTCCAGCTGACACGAGGCTCAGATGCAGTGGCTCCAGCTCCTGACCGAAGCTCCACAAGTTCCCAAGCACAGGGCGCAGCTCCCCGCCTGCCCCAGAACGAGGCCCAACTCCCCCCAGCGCAGCCCCGCCGCATCGCCCCCGTTCCCAACTTAAAGCCCAGTTTCCCCCACAGCGCCCAACCACGCCGGGCCCGGCTCTGCCCGGCTGCGGCCTATTCCCTCCCACAGCGTCCCGCCCCCTCCAAGGCCCGGTCCCCGGGACGAGGCCAGGCCGCACCGAGGCCCAACTCCCCCCCCAGGCTCTGTAGGCCCGGTCCCGAGCACGGGGCCCGGCTCCCCGCCTGCCCGAGGCCCGGCAACCGCAGCCCGGCCCAAACGCAAGGCCCAGCTTCCCCAGCGCACCGGGCCCGGTTCTGACAGGCCGAGTTCCGCTCCTCCCCCAGGCCTGGTCCCACACAAGGCCGCACGGGGCCCGGATCCCCGCAAGGCCGCACGGGCTCCGTTCACCCCCGGGCCCCGTTTCCCACCCCTGGCCCCGGCCTCCCTCCAGGCCCAGGCCCGGCCGTGCCCGATTCCCACCTCCAGGCCCGCTCCCCCCAACGCCCGCCCCGCTCACCCTGAGCTCCCTTCCCTCCGCCTTCCCCTGCTCCGGCTCCGCTTTCCTTCACTGTCGGACCGCTCCCGGTTCCTCTCTCGGTCCCTCCGGTCGCGGCTCCGCGATCCCGACCCCATACCGCGGCCAGCCGGGGCTCTCGAGCCGCGCGGTGCCCGGTGGGTGCGGGTGGAGGCGGGGCCGGGGGCGGGCCAAAGACGGCCGGTTGCTTTCGGTTTTTTCCCTTCCCCCTTTTCTTTCTCTCTTCCCCTCCCCTTTTTTTTTTCTTTCTATTTCTTTTTTCTTCCCCCTCCCTCCCCCTTCCCCCCCCCCCTTTTTCTTTTTTTCTTTCTTTTTCCTGTTTCTTTTTTCCTCGCCCCAGTTGCGGCGCGGGCCGGGCAGGAAGGCTCGGACAGCTCGCGGTGTGTACAGCACATAGAGAATGCTTTATCACAGAGCCGAGGACACATCGCACCGACGCACAGTTCTCCGGAAAACAGAACAAAACAAAACAAAAAGAACCCAAACGGCTTCCCCCCCCCCCACGGGGGAACAACAACAAAGAAACAACAAAGGAGGAAATGAAAACAAAACAAAACAAAACCACCCATGAGGTCTTCACCCCCCAAAAAAGAGCTGTGAGAACAGCCCCGGCTGCATCCCGTGGTCACACGCCGCCCCCCAGCACTGCCGGGGCTGTGAGCGATGGGCAGATCCCCCAGGAAGGCTCCTCCTGCCCCCCATGTTGGCACAGCTCACCCCCAGCCCGAGGGGATCGCGCACCAGGATTGTCCCACAGAGCCCCTGACGGAGGACAGCGCTTGGAACGAACGTGCCGAGATCCTCTGGGCTTCCCCACACCTGGGCTCACGCTGACTCCAGCCCGCAAGGCCCGCTCAGCGGGCTGCTCAGGGAAGGAGCAGAGCCTCCAGCTCAGCACGGCGATGCTCACAGCACCTGTAAGCGGCAGCTTGCAAAGCCCTGCCCGGCCCACCCCAAGATGCCAGGGCAGGGGGGGCTTGGCCAAGCTGCATTTGGGCGTTCTGAAGCCTCCCGCTCTCAGCTCAGAGGCACGTCAGTCTGTGGATATTGCACTGCTGCCCTCTGCCCCTGAGCCCCCGGGGCTGGCACAAGGAGACGGGGGGCTCAGGAGCTGTTTGTTCCCCAGCCTGTCACGGAAGGATGCCACATAGCGATGGAAAGGGGAGAGCCTTGAAAGGACTTCTGACAGATTACTTGGTAACTACTTGGATACATCTAAGGGCAGCAGCCTGCAGGACCCCCAGCCTGCACTCGGAGAGCAGCACACTGCACAGCATTCAGCATCCCCAGGGTGGAAGTTTGGGTCCCACACTTGGGGGGGGTCCCATAATTCACACAGATCCTTTCCCAGGTCATTGATTCGCAGTTTCCCACCAGCCCCTCACCTTCTGGGAGCTCAGTGAACCAGTCCTGAGTGCTGCTGTGGGGACAGATGGAAGGGGACTGAGCCCCAGGAGGGACCCCCCCCCCCCGCTCTCCTGTATGACAAATCCTACGGACAGCTGAAGGTTGTAATGAGAACAAAGAGATTTTGACCCTCTCTCAAGGGAAACTTGCAAAGCACACAGACTTGGCTCCCTCTTGGCTAAAGGGTTTCACTTCTCTGAGAGGAGGATGAAATTGCTGGAGTTCAAGAGGTGTTCAGCCGGCAGAAGGACGAGCCCAACCCGAGCGCTGCCAAGTGACACCAACTCTTGGCCAAAGCCTGCAGCCCACGAAGAGCAAACTGTCCGTGTCTCAGGCACCCCAAGCAGCCATTCCCAACAGCAGCCGAGTCACCCAGCCTCTTGTCCCACAGTCTGTGCACACAGTGCTGCCCACATTCCTGCCTCCAGCACCCATCCACATGCGCACCTCCCCGGCTGCCCTGAGGTACGGAGGAGATGCGTGAACCCAACGTTTGGTAACCCCCAAACTCAGCCAGATATGGAACTTGAGTCAGATACACCTGCGAGGTCCCAAGCAGCTCCAGTGGGATGCGGAGTCTGGGCAGAGCGGGGAACGTCCCTCCATGAAGCAGCCCAGTCCTCATCTGTCCATGTCTGCCAGCGGCCACTACAAGATGTGGGCTCTGAGCACGGAGAAATGGTGACAGCAGCAGGTGAAGGCAGAAGCCACTGTGACGTCCGGAGAGCCGAGGTGAGCGCGTCGGCACTGCCAGGAATCGCTTGCTTCCCCCACTCGGTGTTAGGGATCAAGAGGAGTCACTAGCAATGTTTGGATCCAAGTGAATTGGCATGGCTACTACTGTAACATAGGAGCAATTCTACTCAGTGGCCTTTAATACGTCGCATGTACATAGCACCTTTCATCCCAGGGTGTAAGTGCTCGAACGAAGCGGGAACTGCACACCCACAGCACGGGGGAACCGAGGCACAGAGTGGTTGGGTGACTCGCCTTCGGTCACTCAGCAAAACTGCAGCAGTCTGCCTGGCCTTAAACCTCCTGACTCCA
The DNA here is from genome assembly GCF_026119805.1 of Tympanuchus pallidicinctus. Classification (NCBI taxonomy): domain Eukaryota; kingdom Metazoa; phylum Chordata; class Aves; order Galliformes; family Phasianidae; genus Tympanuchus; species Tympanuchus pallidicinctus. Next base: position 108,913 of record NW_026294762.1, read on the forward strand.
TCAGCAGGCCAGGCCACGCTGCTGCTACCTCCAGCAAAGCCACTCCGCTCCCTGCCCTCCCCGGCACTGTGCTCCTACCAATCCTCCAGTGAGGTCTCACGCTCCTTTCTGATGCACAGATAGAAGACAACCAAAAAAAAAAAAACCAAAAACAAAAACCCAAACCAACAAACAGAGCCCAACCGACCAAAAAAAAAAAAAAAAAAGAAAAGAAAAAAAGTGCAGTAAACTAAATGTTTAAAAAAGCACATTTGTGCTGTCTGTGTGCAAAGATAAAAGAAATAAATATATGATTAAAAAATTAAAAAGGTTCACAGTATTACACATGGATAGGTAGCTACGGTAGTGCACGTCTGGAAAACACGGTGTTACTACCCAGGGTTCTCTACCCCCAGCTGGATGCCTCCTTGGGAGCTGTGGTGGGTGGGTGGTTTCTTTGCTGCCCACGTCTGGGAGAAGCAGAACAGACGGTTACAGTTTTGCTCCGCTCTGAAGCGCTGCCCGGGATCCCGCGGGGCAGCAGAACTGGTGTCAGCAAAGCTCTTCCCCATCCCGCTGGAACGGCTGCATCAACGAAAAGGGAACACGTGGACCTGCAGAGGGAATCGCTGCTCTCTGGGGCTTCTGTGTCTGCATAGAGATTACTGCAAGAGGCAGAGAAAAGAGAGTCAACAGCCGAGCATCTGCTCCGCGATGGGTTTGGTGCGAGCCCACCAAATCCCCACAGCCAAAAGGGGGGTGAGGAGGGCAGCCTGCTCGCTTCGCAACCCCCAGCACCGCCGCCGCGCCTGGAGAACCTGCAGACCCCAAACTTGCCCTGCACTCAACCCCTGTCGAGCCGAATGGGTTCTGTGCCGGCACAGCAGAGCTCTCCTGCTGCCAGAGCTGCGCCGAGGCTCCGCTGCAGCCATGCAAGAGCCCCAAGCTGCACGGAGGCCGCAGCAGCTCCTTCTGCAAGCTCAGCCTGCAGGGAGCCCACGCTCCGACCGTGACACAGCAGGCACCCGGCACGTGTTTCTCGTACACTTACTGTATCGCTCTCCTCATCGGAGACAGAGTGGAGCTGAGCGCTATAGTGGAGCGGGGAGTAAACCCAACTCCTCTCGTCTGTCGGCTGCCAGAGTGGCCAGAGACGGCGGGGAGAATGCAAGGAGAGCAGCAGCAGAGCAGGGAGCAAAGGAGAGAAGAGGAAAAAATAAAAGGAGAAAATAAAAGAGTAGGAAACAATACAGTAAGAACAGCTCTCTGCCCGGAGGAGAGACTGGGCTCAGTGCTGGGGCTCCATGCTGGTACCTACCTGCTCCCTGCCACCAGCAGCTGGCACTGCACCCTGCGCCAGGGAGGAGGGCACAACCTCCCCCATCGCAGGACAGATGCGAGGGCTTTGCGGGTGCCAGGGAATTCTCAGCTCCCTGCCACAGCATCAACCCGGAGAAACCAGGAGACGTGGGAAGCGACTTACCAAGGGGCAGTGATGGAGCTCTTCATTCCTGCTACCCACTCCCAGCTCCCAACCCCGCTTCCTGAGCCCCTGCTGTGCTACAAGCTGGCACCTCGGAGGGCTTTTTACAGTGGAACTTGACCTGGTTTGCCATGCCTTCCCCCTTCCCTGCAGGCCAAGTGAGGCAGCAGGTGGCTGGGTTGGATCGTGGTGGATGGTGGCCACAGAAAGGAACCAGTCAGTTTTCACTGACAGCCTTGGAGACAGTGGTGGTGATGAGAATGGGTACAACACAGAAGGCAAAATACAATTGGATCTTGGAAAAAAAATAAGGGAATGGGGATGTGCAACAAGGGAGCTGCTTATCATAGCACTGGGCATCAGTGGGACAATCACACTTCTGCCTCCAACTCAGCAGAGAAGCCCAGATAGGCTCTATGGCCACGGGTTCCTAAGGGAGAAACTTCTACTGCAAAATGGCTCAACTGGTTCCAGAGGTGTCCCTGTGCCTGAGGGAGGAAAACTGCCCCCTTTGGCCCAGCCCAGGCTTACAGAGGAACAAAAATGGAATGGGATGCTTGGAAGAAGCCTGGGGGGCTCCCAGTCTGGGAACCATCTACAATGTGCAAGGTACTACAAGAAGCTGGAGCAGCTTTGAAGAGCTTTGAAGCACTGGGCTCTGCATGCTGAACCCCACCAATAATTGCAGCTGCGTGAGCAGAGACCGCTGGGAGGAAGGAAGGAAGAGAAAACCTTGCCTGGAGCTTTTTGCAGGGCTCTGCTGGAGGCACAGCAACGCTCAGGACAGCACAAAGCCTGCTGCACATCCTGTTTTTCACCCAACCCAACTGAACTACATGCTCCAGCCAGCCTCTTTGAGAGCCTTTTGGGAGCCCAGACACATGCAGGGAGCTGCAAACCCAGCGGGGAGATTAAAAAACAAGGAGCATCCAGTGCTCAGCATTAACCCTGCCAGTGCTGGGGCTGCTTCTCCTCATCCTAGCAGCCAAGCTCAGGAGCATGCTCCTGCCCCTGCTTCCCCATGCACCCTGCCTGATGCCTCCTCTGCTCCCCAGCCTGGCTCCAAGGCAGGCACTGCTCAGAACATGCTGAACAAATGCTTGTGCCAAGGCAGTGACAGTGCTGCCATCACCCTCTGAGGAAGACAGCAGCCCTCCCAAAACCCAGCCAAGGGGAATACCAAAACCCAGAGCTCTGGGTGCAGCGCTGAGCTGCCTCCCTGCATCTTTTGGAGGTGAAACTCTCACTGCTCACCGAAGACCTGTAGTGAGGAGGGAGCCCGTGGGTGATAACAAGGGCTGGAGAGCAGAAACCATCCATAATCCATCAGTAACTCTCAACTCCTTCAGATTTAGAAGCTGCCACCAGAAAGAGGACTGGCCACAGGTCTAAAAGGCCCAAAACTGGCTTAACAGTAGTTTCAAAACATCTTGGTAGAGTCTCTGGAATCCAGTTTGGTTTCCTGAGCCAAGGGGGCCGTGCCTCACATCACCTATAAATGCTCAAGTGCCTCCACCTTTATGGATCTGCTCCCTGCAGGTTTGTCCAATTCTGGGCGATACCAAGCTAGGAGCTGCGCCCTCAGCCTGCAGAAAAGTAGGGCTGAGTCTTCGCTTCTGTGAGATCCCTTGACAGATTGATTGGGGCAGCTTTCACCTGCATTCCCTGTTTCTCCTGGGCTGACTCCCAGTGGTCACAGAGGACAGAACCATGGCATCCCTGGGCAATGGAGCTGCTGACCCCAGTGTTTCAAAGCTGCAGCTCTGCTACGTGCTTGCGTGGTCACTTACAGTCCTGGAGGAAAGCGAGGTGGTTCGGAGTCTGCGCTGACGGGGAGAGTAAATCCAGTACCTGCCATCTGTGAACTGCTTGGCCCCGGGGTAAGTGAGGTGAGGAAGGAAACAGAGGGGAAAACAAACAAACAAACAAAAAAAACCAACAGAAAGATGACGTGAAAGACAGAATGGAAGAGAAAGCAAAAAAAAAAACCCAAGGGGTTGGACAACTCCAGGCCTAAATGGATCAGCAGGCAGGAAAGCCATGCGTGGAAGTAGCGGTGCCCATGCCGGACAAATGTCTGCACCTTTATTCCCCTGAGAGTGAGCAGGGGGATAAAGTGCTCTTCTTTTGGAAGCTGAATTCAACAAGCAGACCGTGGGCCCCTAGGACTTGACAAATCATCCTCTGCACGTAGCATCCTTCCACCCATCATCGCTCCTGGAGCGTGCTTGCAGGGGCAGCTGGGGTCCAAGCCTTGCTGCATTTGGGTGCAGCCTTGGTTGAGCTTCAGCTCAGTGGTTTTCCAACAAAAAAACAAACAGAAAAGCCACCACTGCCAGTGGGAAACCCAGATCAGTTTTTCCCTTCATCCCAGCAGTGACAAACACTCCACAGCACACAACACACATTTAATGCAAAACTCAAGGACTCAGACGAAGCATGAGATGCTGATGAGTCAGTCGGGCTCTGTGTGAGCACACACTGCACACAAATGGTTTCTTCTAGATAGAGAAGAGCCCCGTGGAAGTTGAGGGGAGTCCACGTGCCCATGGACAGGGAGGAAGGGAGCTGCCCCTTGCTAGGAGACGTTTGCCAGTGGAACAGGCAGTATCTGCAGGCAGCCTGCACACAGCTGCCATCCACAGGCAAAGAAAGAGCAGCCAGTGTTAGAGGGAGCTGTTTGCATTTGGAACAGCATGCACAAAAACCCAGACAGACAAGCTTGTAAAATCAATTCCTCCTGCAGCTCCCACGAGCCTTCAAATGACTCGGCAACGAGTGAGCAGCTCTGCAGCAGAGCCACATGAGCAGAGGGAGAGCCAAATGCTGCCATTTTCAGGGTAGCCTGAAGGAGCTCACAAGGCACAGCTCAACTCCATTGCCACGCAAGTTGGAGCAGAGCACCCCTTTTAATAGAAAGGTTCCTGTGCCACGGGTCAGACCCTCAGCTCCACTCTGGGAATCCACAGAGCAGGCACACGTTCCTAAAAACTCCTCTCCGTTCTGCAGAAGCTGCTCAGACGTTGTGGAAGCTGGCTGAGGAACACAGCCCCAGGCTCCACGGCACTCTGCTGCCAACAGCAACCACCTCACTTACTCCCTGTCTCAGTACTAGACTTCCACTGCACCACCTAATGCATCTGCCTGCAGGGAGAGGAAAAGCCAGAGTTCACAAGAGCCCCAGGTCAGCCCCACCACAACCACCTCCGCTCCACTACGGTGTGTCTGTGCTCAGGGCCCTGGCTGGGGGGTCTCTGCAGCACCCACGTTCACCTTGGCTTGTCCCAGGACAGAACACACTGGCCTAGATAAGCCCTTCAGCACCAGTCCTTCCAAATAGAGCAGCACACCCACGGCTGCATCCACAGCAGCGGCACCACGTGCTTCAGCCCCACGAGGTGCCGTTCTGGGTTCTCCAAGGGTTACCTCCATTCCCTGCGTTCAAACCCTGCCCAGCACTGAGATAAAGGTGCTCAGCACAGTGTAGGGCAGACGCTGCCCCACGCACCCCCGTGCCTGAAACAGATTACAGCCTCATCCACACAACCCTGTTCCATCCCTGAGGGGCCAGGCAGAGGTATCTTACAAAGTATATGTCTGTGACTGGCACGTCATCTTCATCCGAGGCCTGGCTGGCTGGTTCGGAGGCCTGGCTGGCTGTCTCCACCTCTATTGTGGCTGTGGACATTACAATGGCACAGGCTGAAGAAGCTGCTTCTCTGAAAGGGGGAAAAAACAACAGCGTCTGGTCAGTGGGGGCAGAAAGAGGGGGCAAGCAAGACTGGGTTATTAATCACAGAGGAACTGCAGAGGATGCTCTGCATTCACACCCAGAAAGATCAGGTCTGGGAAGGGACCCATCTCCCCAGGAAGCCCTACAAAATCAGCATGAGCTGCCATAGACAAAAAAAGGTGCTGGGCAGAGCTCTGTGCTCCCACACACTCACTCCTTGTCATCTTCTTCAGGAGCTACAATCTCAACATCACATTTCGGCTCCAGCTCCACACTGATCTGCTGAAGCTCCTCTTCAACTCGCACCTCCTCGTGCGACCTGGGAACAGAAGAAACACGGGAAGGTTTAGCCAGATCTCCCCCAGGAGAGGTTTTGGGTAAGCAAAACTCCCCAGCAGAAGGATCAGTCCCATCAGATTTTGGTTTTGGCACTGTGGAGTTGGGGGGAAAAAAAGGACAAGGAGAAAGGGATTCATCAGCCTGTGCTGCAGAAAGGATGGGCGATGTCAACCTGAATGCAGGAGGGAAAAGGCCAACTGGCCTCTGGGGAAAACACGTGCCCAGCTCTATCCCAGTGTTATCCATCAACACGTCCTCCCAAGAGCCAAAGCCTCCAACCTCTGCTGCAGCTCTGGTGCACTGAGGTTCATTCCAGGGTTAACATCCTATTTATCTGCGAGTCAGGAGCTGTTTGTGACAGTCTTCAATTTAATACCTCTCGCTGTTAAAGTAATTGCTTGTGTTAGCAGGGCTGGTTCTACAGTCCTCCTGGGAAGGAGGAGCTGGCATTTGCCCAGCCAAGGGCACAGCCTCTACGTCTCCAAGTGGTTCTGGCCAGCTCTGCTCCGTCCCTGGCTGGCTCTGCTCTGTCCCAGAGCTGGAACCAGCAGGCAGCACCGCTCCCATCCAGCTGCTGGAGGGATGCATTTCCTACACCCAGAGGGAGTTTTCCAGCAGATCTGGGTAGTCAGAGCCCTGCCGCGTTTCAAAGCTTGAGCAAACTGGTGAAGGGCTTTTTCATTTCAGCTGAGAGGATACAGACACCAGCACCAGAAATACAGAAACGAGGCAAGAAAAATAAGCAGAGGGTCCCACTGAGATGGGGTGGCTGCAGCTGTGGCAGGTCTGTGACAGACATCCGCCTCGGCCCAGGTCACTCAGCTCCCTGCACTGCTGCTTCTAGGACACGGCTCACCTGACCTATTTTCAGTTGAGCAGTCACATCCTACAGTGAGGGTGCCTGGAGCAATTCAGGTGAAGTCTCTGCACTTTGCCAAGTGGGTCCTGACACAGGTGCTCGAGTTTAATTTCCATTAATCTCTAATTTTCAGCAGTTTCAGAGAGTGGATTTGGCAGCAGAGGAGCTTCACAGCTCCCCTGCCGCTTCTGCGGGTGCTGCAAACCAACAGCAAGTTGCCTCTTGCACTTCCATTGACAGGAATGTACCAAGACTCATTAAGAAATACCCTGGAAAAGGACCCTTTCAGTCTGTGTGGTCTGAAGCTCAACAATCAGTAAAAGCTAGGAACAGGGGGAGATGCCTGGGAGGTGGTGGAAACTCCCGTCTCCCAGTGTCCTTTTCCTTCCCCTGAAGCACAAACTCTGACGGCAGGGACAGAGGAGGGGTTGATTCTGAGATGCCTCTCAAAGCTTGTAACTACAACACTTACAAGATGCACCAAAAACTAGGGCAGAACCAGCAGAAAGCCAGGTCCTCATTCGGGTCCTGCTGACACAGGCAGCAGGGTTATTTTTACTGGTGCAAAAGTATGCGAGATAATTACAAGATAAGAGCTTCTAAATCTGGACACTCTTATGCAGAAGGGATTTTTGTCCCACCTTGCCCTTGGCTCTGAGCCACCTATTGCCACAGGCAGGAAAAACAACTCCCAAGTTTCTGAGAACACTAAGCAGCATGCAAGCTGCTTCTCTGGGGGTCTGAGCGTGCTCACAATGCCAGAGCCTCTCCCATACACGTGTCCACTGCATCCACATAGATGCACAGGGGAGGAACTTTCCAACTTTTAAGGCTTGCTTATCCAGAGGGGGACGTAAGGGACAATTCTGCTTATCTCTAGAGCTAGTTGAGCGGCCACATTTGGACGACACATCCAAATCCAGCTGTCCTCCTTCCCTTCAAATAACAGGAGTAATATTAATGATTCCTTGCAGTGCACTGGGAGATGTGCTTGTAATGAAAATTGCAACCAAGGGGCTTCATTTGATGCAGGGAGAATCTCATCATCCTGCAGAGAACCACCTCAAAACCTTGGGGCTGCTGAGCCACAACATTCAGGCCTCCAAGAAAAGAAGCCTCTGCACAGGTGAGGTGGGACAAACGTGAGGACGAGGCCCATTTCTCACCTGCCATCCTGCCCTGAGGAGTGCGTGCGTCTCCTGCAGAAAGAAACCGGGAGAGCAGAGTTAGAGGGGGGAATTTAAGGCAGAAATCCTACGCTGCACCCAAATCTAACTCCCCACCCCGTGAGGAAGACGTTCTACTTAACAGCTGACACTTCTCCCAGCAATAATTAATCCCATCAAAGCTGTGTCTGCTTGCTCCCGGGAGAGATTTAATTAAAATCAGTCGTTAGCACTGCAGAGCTCAGGGCGGGCTGCTGAGAGCTGTGGCACAAAGAGGAGCAGCAGCAGGGCTGGGCTCTGCGCTCACCTGTAGCGGGGCTGCTCCGATGTCTCTGAAGGAGATCTCTCAGGAACAGAGAGAGATGTTGAAGAGAGCGTTGTGGCTATGGAGGCCGTGGTGGCTTCCTCGAAGGAAGGAGGCGTGCAGGGGAGCAGGTCTGGTCTGCCTGCAGCCCGAAGCGCAGGGCAGGAGAGATGGAGGGAGAAAGATAAGCAGGTCAAACATCAGCTCCTGATCTGCTGCAGCCCCGTGTGAGGCCGTTCCCCCATGTGAATGCACAAACAGGCGAGAAGTTGAGCTGAGTTCACGAAAACAACAGCTTATCCCAAAGCATCCTCTAGAGAGAGCCAGTAAGCACCATTTCCAGCACAGATAGACACGACTGGAGAAGTAATGCCAAGGAAGACATCTCACTGGTAACCAAAGCTGGATTAAAGGCTTGGCTTGACAGAGATAAATATCCAAGTGAATTAAGAGATGAATCGAGCGCTCGCTGCGTTGCACGGGTAGGAATCTAACACCTACCACTCAAGAAGCCTGCCTTTCACCAACCATCTGTAAACCCAGCCCAGATGGAAGCGATGCAAAGGCAAAGAACCAGAGCCGTTCATCTTTTTTCTCCCAATGGCAAGATCTTCCCCCTTACACCCATTCAAACATCAGAAATGTGCAGTTCTCAGTCCCGTTTTTCCTACAGGTGGAAAACCCAACCTTCTGATTGCATTTGGGCTGTGACTGCTGGTGCCAGTTGGCAGAGACTGCCTTGCAGCAGTGACGCAAGCAACCTTCTTTACTGCAGAACCATACAATGCTGCAAGGAAGGGATTTGGTTGGGATGCAGAGGCGTTGCTTCCCGATCCACCAACTGCTAGCACTGCGACAGAACAATATACTCTTACCTTCCCCCCTGTCCTGGTTAAGTTTAGCACCTGCAAAGCGCTGCAAGACAGGGAACGAAGAGCTACCCAACAAGAAAGGCGTGTGTTTGGTGCAGAACGAGGAGCTCAGCAAGAAAAGGGAGCACTGCTAGGAAATAGAGGGCAACCACACAGCCATCAGACACCAGGCAGCCGTTACCTTCATCATCAAGGGTGGGATAGCTCCTGGCTGCACGGAGGTCGTACTGCGTTTCGTCCTTCTCAGAGGGGAGCTGGCTAGCTGAGAACGCAGCTGTTGGACCAGAAGTCTTGACAGCCAGCAAGGCACTACGCCCTTTCTTTGAGGGAGATGACTTCAGAGCTGGAGGAGGAGAGTGAAAGAGAAGAGGGAATTACCACCAACAAAAGTCACACCAAAGGAACCTTTCCCTTCATAGACAGAGACGGCCCTGCCTGCTTCACACTGCCTGGAGAGCTCCAGGACAGGAGCTTGGCCACAGAAAGCCACGGCAACCCCAGGGCTCTGCAGCTTTGTGTCACTGCTCAGAATCCTGCCCAGCAATACTCTGCGTGGACACCAGCAGCGAGATGGGGACCAGGCTGCATCTCAGACCCGCTCTGTACTTACAGGAGTTCTTTCGGAACACCGTGTTGGTCATGAATTTGAAGAATCTCTCTGCATAGAAGCTGGGTCTGTGCACTGACACCGTGTCCTACAAAGGCAAGAAACCCATTGTTTCATTTTAAAATCACTCCTCAAGGCAGAATTTCTGAAGCAGCCAATGCAATCTTTTCTGTTCCAGCGTTTAGCACCCATAGATCCTTAAAATGGAAAGGCTTAGCTGAAATGATCTGATTAATGCTATAAATAAGCCTGAAGCACCGCCTCTGATTTGATTGCATTTGATTACGCTCCTGCTGTAATTTTATAATGGATTTTGGTGCTTTTATTCCTTTATAGGCTTTTTGTATTTTTCAAACACAGACTTGATTACACGTGTGAAACTTCTGGTTTTGCTGGCTGACATTTAAAGCACTCCTGGCTACAGCTGCACATCACACGGACACCAGCACTCAGCCAAGGGTCCCCACGCTCTTCAAACGTTTCGTTCTTTCTGTTTTAATGGAGCTGGTGCCTCTGCTTCTGATGTCACTGTGCTGCTATGACTTCGCACCTCCACCTCTCCTCTGCATTACTTTTTTAAGGGAAGACTGGATATGCAGTGCTGACAAATAGTTCCTGTATCTAGAGGACGGTCTTTTGTAAACACACACCTGGCTGCTGCTGGAGATGAGAGAGCAGGGAAACACTGCAAGGGATTTATTAGCAGACAGCTTACAGCAGAGGAACCACAGTCAATCACCAGAGCCAAGGCAATGTTCCTCAACACACACACGAACACACAAGCCTTGCACATACAGCTCCTGGTAACACAGGGAGGAGGAAAATGACAGATGGGAGCAGAGGAGGAGAGCTGGTAGCATGACAGCTAAGCGTGTGAGGAGGTGGAGTGTGCAAGAAAACCTGATGGGGAATAAGTTGTACTACACCGGTGTGGAGGCATAAGAGGCAAGAACTATTCCTTCATCAGCTTCAGCTGTACCACTTTAGGGACTATAAATAGCGAGGAAATTGGCACCAAGTAGCACAAGCCAAAGCAGGTAACCTGCTGAAGGCACCCCCTGCACTCACCCCATCATGGACAAGGGCCTTCCAGGTATGTTCCAGCTTCTTGATGAACCTAATTGCGGGGAAGAAGCAGAGAGAAAAAGGAAGATCCAGTCCCAGTCATGTACTCGGTGTCAGAGCCACCTTCCATCACCCGCACAGGAGTGCTCACTGAGCTGCTGATCCCTGCTCTGTGGAGCATAGCTTTGCTCCAGCCAAGAGGTCAGCAGAGCACACCAACAGCTGGGCCAGGGCTGCCTGGGAACCCTCCAGGGAAGGAGGAGCAGGGCTGCAAGATCTGCAGCAAATCACCCTCCCTCCCTGAGTGCGTGCTGCCCATCCCAGGCACAGTGATGGGGAATTTCTTTAAGAACAGCTCATTAGACCTCAGGCAAACAGCTCGCTGTCACCAGCTGTTCTAAGGACAAGACAAAAATCCAGCGCTCCCAACACACATCAGACAGCTTTAGGCAGCCTGCCTACACGCCATCAAAGGCTTCAGGAGAGGAAAATCTTCTTGCTTTCGTTCAGTATTAAAATAGATGGAGCACACTTAGAGGACAGGTGACTGCAGAGGCACCTACCTGTACGACTGAAGGATATCTATGATTCCTACGTGGAGCAGGAGACGCTCTCCTTTGCCATTCACTGCTGGGATTCCTCCCATCCTGCAGGTGAAACAAGGCCACAGTGACTTCAAAAGAGCTGTTAGGCCCCAGGACTGAGGAAGGGAGGTGACAGCACTGGAAAGAGGGCTCTGATGTGGTGGTCAGACAGTACGAAACCTAGCAGCAGCCACCTACCCAGCCAGCCTATCTCACACAGGGGCTGCCTGCCTGGATCACCAAATGTGAGACGTCAGGACAGCACCTGTGTTGTATGACAACAGTTCCATTGGGGCTGGAGAGCACCATATGGATTTTTTCTTAGCTAAGGAATATTTTATTCTGAGGACCGGATCAGTTTCAAATTAGCAGGAGCTGCCTACAAAGGGCAGCAGAGCAGTAAGGACAAAGCTATTCCTTAATATCAGCCGACGGCGCAGCAGCACCAACACACAACAGAAGCATGCAAGCATAAGGCAGGCCACTACAATTAGGGATGCTTTTTGAAAGAATGGAAACACCACACTATTTCCTGGCTCCACTGTGACTGATCCTCCTCTGAAACCAGAACGGCTGGTTCCACGGAGCGTGGCTGCCAGCAGCAAGCACAGCAAAGTGCAGCATTGGGTAGCAAAGTCCACAGGGCCAGCAGGACAGCCGGGAGGAACCCCCAGCCCCCAGGGACCACAGATGGGGCAGACCCTGATGCACAGCTCCATCAGTTGCACAGCTGATCGTGCTGGGGTGGCTTCACACAGCAGCGCCGCAACCCAGCAGAGCTGTAAGCAGCCCTCAGTTTGAGAATTACTCTGCACCCCCCCCAGCAGGAGGAGCCCAGGTTTCCACCTACGTGTCATCTGTGTCTATGGACTCCCCCCGGGCAGCCCCACCCTGGATGGACTCCATGGCTGTGGAGTAAAGTGCCTTTTGCCCCACGGGACGCTTCTCATCCGACGTGCTGTGCGCTCCCTCAGACTGCCGCTCCCGTTCTTGCTGGTCTATGTTATGGACACCAAGCAGCAGGCTGTAGTCCATGATTTTAAAGCTTTCCAACACCTGCAAGTTAGTACAGAATTCAAGAGTAAAGACAAAAAGGCACAGGTCAGCAGTCCAAACAAAGCAAGATCCCAGAACACTGGACAGCCCATCCATGTTCGTGCTAACAACTGCTTTGCCAGAGCTTGAATGTTTCTGACTAGTAAACATCTCTGGATTCTGCAGAATTTGGCCATCCCACAACCCAAAGGGCTGAAGGCTCACGAGTAGCACGTGAGCTACTTCTTCTTACGTTACCTGTAAGAAGAACCCTGGTGCTTCTCCCTGGGTGCCTCAACCCTGAGGTGCCCAAGGCCATGGATGGGGCCCTGTGCAGCCTGAGCTAGCTGGGGGCAGCCAGCCCAGACAGGGTTTGGGCTGGATAGGCTTTAAGGTGCCATCCAACCCGCCACTCTGTGACTCCATGGTAAATGCCTGTTGCACATTGCATAGGAGAATGCATTTAGTCCCAAGGGCCTGCCTACAACTGGAAGACTGCCACAGTTTGAAGCTGAGGTGAAAGGACGTCTCAATCCTCCAAGACTGCCACAAGATTCAACTCCACCGCTTTGCCTTCACCATAAAGAGCAGCAGAGGGACTTCTCCTGCTTGGGGGTTAGCAGATCAGCAACACCCTCAGTCGTTCAGTCTTCCCCACACCCAAAGCTCTGTTATTCCACTCCCTGAATCATCCCCTCCTTACCAGACAGTCTCGCTGCAACGTCTTCACCAACGCACTGAAGGTGTCTGCATCCAACATCAGGCCCTCAGGCATGTCCTGAATGAAGTCCAGGTCTTTGTACGTGGGGCTGGACTTCTCTTTCTCCTTCTTGGATGCCCGGCGTTTATAGGTTGAGCCTTTCAGGTCAAACTTCAGGTGCATCTTCACCACGCGAGGCAGAATGTTGTTCATCACCACCACGCGGATGTTTTTGCCCCCCGATTGCACACAGTACAGTCCGTAAAACTTTGGCAGCAGCGTCCGCGGGTTCTGGTTCAGGTTCTGCAGCAGGGTTGGAAAAAGCATCAGGAAAAGTCATTTGGAACAGGACTTCCAACACAGAGAGCACGAATGAAGCAGCCAGTCTAAGGATTCACCACCCAGAGATGTGCTGAACTTTACATAAGAGCTGACTGTTACACCTCTGACAAACGCTTGCATTTCAGTGACTGGGACCTGAAAATACCACTGGGCCTTGAGTACAGGGATGGGATGTTCAGAGCTCTTTGGGCAAACAACCAAGTCCGGAAATTCCCTGCTTTCCCCATCAACAGCAGCTAAAAAAGGGAAACCAAACTGGAAGAGAAAAACACAAATAAGGGGGAACTTCAAGTTTAAAAATAACAGCTATCTTCGACTCTTCAGAAGCGTCAGAATTCAGGAGCCATTCTTCAGCCCAGAATAAATCAGGTTTTTTTTTGTTGTTGCTTTTTTTTTTTTTAATTTCAAACAAAACAACATCAGTTTTCTCCTCCTCCTTCTGGAGAGCTGCTCTACAAAACACACAGATGGGCAGAGAGCACGGATATCCTGCTCGACTACTGCGTCCTTTTTTCAGACAGCTGCGTTATTAGGAATGACACGACAGACGTGATTTGCTTGTTCAGCTTTGGGAAAGTTTGGGAAGGAAACAGAACATCTCTGCACTGCGATGAGGAAGGACCTGACAGCTCCTGACAGACAGCAGCAGCACAGCTGCACTGAATGTCACACTCTCACCTAGTGCAGGAGTCAGCCCTCCTCGTCAGAGTGCCGCAGCGTGAGCTGAAAGCAACGGAGGCAGCCAAGCAATGCAAACCCCACTTCCCAGCTCTAAAGGAACTCAGGATGAACCTCCTCTGCTTCCTCCTCATTCGCACTGAACGGGTTTCCCAAGAACAGCAGAGATCGGGCTTTAGCCCTACGCTAAGCCACAGGCATTGGATGCTGCAGGGAACTCGCAGCTCTGCACCAGAGCAAAACTCTTTGAACTGAGGGAATTTCAGTGCCCTCATCTATAGAGCTGGGTCTCTCAGTGTAGGTATGCAGACAGGCAGCTCCTGCTTTGCACACCTCTCTAGGCAGCAGATTCTGGTTCTACTTTACTGCTTGTTTGCAAACAACTGGTTGGGTTTTTGCTTTGGGATTGGCTGCGTGACACAGCACTGTGCACAGGGCAGGAATGCCACAAGACTCCTGGATGGACAATGTGCTCTGTGTAGGGCTGGGGACAGAAAACTGCCACTGCAAACCCAAACCCCAGGTGCTGGGTGATACCCACCATGTAGTAGCCTGGAAGGAGCTTCTGGAGGAATTCAGCTTCTTTGTGCATCACAGTTTTTATGATGAATTCATCGTCGCTGGTGACATAGAAGAGGGAGCCGCTGGCACCAGGGTTGGAAAGCTCTATCAGGGGCTCGTTACATAATGAGTACTAGGGAGGAAAAAGATGATGTTTTCAGCCCAGCTCATTGCACACTGAGCTCCATGACCTTGAGGGCTTTCCCCAGCACGCTGCCTACCCAGGAGATTAAGGGGTAGCAAAGCTCAAAAGAGAATTATTTTCATTATAGGTTAGGTCTAAGCAGCAGAGATGATGGACAATTTACAATTAGAGAGCAAGATTACAGTTGAGGGCATCCCAACTGCTCAGAATCAAGCTAATCTTCTGCTTTCAGCAACATCCAGGCTTCATAATGACATCTTATCTTCTCTCATTGCGCGTGTCCGTGCGCATCGCATCGAGGCTCCTTTCAGCACAGACAGAAAGACAGGATTTTAAGAGACAAGCCAGTCTGCTCTGGGTATCTGTGCTGGAGGGAACACGATGCTCTACTGCTCTCAGCAGCCTCCCTGGCCTCGTGCTGCCCTGCTACAGATGTGCTTTACAGCCACATCTCCCCCAGCTCCTGCTGGAAACACGTGAAAAGCCTAAGAGCAGGTGTCCAAACAGAAAGGAAGGGATCAGCACTCAGAACAGGGGGGGGATTCTGCATCGGGAGCACATTTCTAGGCACCAGGCTGCAAACAGCAGGAACAGAAATACAAAGCTTGAGTGCAGACGTGCACTTTGCAGTGAGGCACCAACCCCAGGTGTCTGTGGGGTCAACAGGGTCCCCACAGCACCAGGTGAGGTGAGGAGAGGAAGGCAGGGGACGTAAGGGCCGTAATCAGAGCAATGAATTAAATGCTCGTCATCACGTACTGAAAACAGCTTTCAGCACTGCGCAGATTAATGATCCAAGACTTTATCAAGTTAATTATCTCATGCATAATTAAAGGCATTTGCTGCTGTGGCAGGCAAGAGAGAATCGGGGGAAGCAGAAGCAACAAATCAGAGCCGTGACCTTTGCAGCAGCTCTGTGCCTCACCCGGGTTCTGAGCCACTCATCAAAGCAGGCAGCGTTATCTCGGCTGGCACAGATGGGGAGCGCAGTGACTGTCAAGCCATGCAATGGCACGGACTCGTTTCTGCTTGCATGGTTACAGCTAGGGTTACCCCAGCCTACTGCTGGAGTCAGAAAAAAGCGGCTGTTAGAAAGTGGGGAGGGTGGGAGCTCATTTGGATGGGCTTTTTATCCCCTGAGCAGGGCACTGCAAACATGCATGGCACCCAATTCAACCCCAGCGCACTCCAAGCCTCAGCAGCCTGCATCTCTGGGCAGTTTAAAAGCAGCTCTGAGGAGCTTTCCGAGCCCGGGAACAAGCTGTGCGTTATTCTGTCTTTATAAGATGATTAACATAACTGCATTCACATAGTTCTCAAGTGAGTACACAAGGACAAATTCCCATCTTTGTCCTCAGAGCCCCAGGGGACGTTACAGGGTTGCGGCCAACAGAACACAGCCCCTTTTGCTGGTAAACACAGCGAGTTATTGTTAGGGACAGCAACAGAGGAACCCCATAACAGCCTTTGCAGCACACACTTGAAGCAGGTCACTTCCCCTTCCCTCCAGTGTGAGCTCACAGCGAGCTCCCAGCAAACACAAGCTTTGGTTGAGTGGTGCTGGCCTCACTGGGATTATCCCCCCAAACTGAACAGGAGCCCCAAAGCCACAGCCTCTTCCCACTCCTTGCTGGGATTCCTTGACTCTTCTCTGCCCCTTTTGGGTGAAATCAGCTGACAGCCTCAATTTAGGGGTACGTTTACTGCATTGCTCCAGACCATCTTGAATAAAGCAGGGTAAACACAAGTCCAAAAATACATCCATACCAAATAATCATCTGGACGAATCCCAAAGAGCTCTCGGAAGTACCGAAAAGCCACTGGTGCATAGGTTTTGAACCTGAAGTCAGCATAATGGTGAGCTGGGGTGAGATTGCTTCCTTCACTGCACGAAACAGACATGAGATGTGTGAGTCCTGGTGTTACCAATCGCAGGAAAGCGGTCTTGTCGAGGCTACTGTATGGTAAGGATAAATTGAGCCTTGCAAAAAGACACAAACAAACAAACTGCCTTTCCTCTGTGGCTGGACAACAGGAAAGTGGGTTTTAAATTATCTGCCACAACCTATTTCCAAAGAAAGCAAGGAACAGCCACTTGCCAAGCAGGACGTGTTTACATGGAGAATACAGCTCTTGTGAGCTCAGTTCATTTACAGAGGTGAAGAGCCCTAGAATGAGCTTCTCCCATCTTAAACAGTACAATTTGGAGGCAGATATCCTACAGATAGGAGGAAAAGCACACAGCAAGGCTAACCCGAGCACACAGCACTGCACCTTGCATTGTACTTCCTTGCAAGTCAGTGCAAGAATCTAACACTTCCCACTGCTATGTTTGCACAAAATAGATGCATACTTAAAGCACCCAGAGCATCCATCTCTGTCATCCAAAGACAGATGGAAGCTCTCTTGAAAAAATCAGTGAGAGGGAAAAAAAAAACAAGAGAACTCATCCGTTCATTTTGTTTCCTTGTCTCCTTTACCTTGGGAAGAAAATGCTCTCCACCACGTAGAAGTCCTGCATCAGGACATCTCTCTCTGGCTTGGAGCTCAGGTTGCCGACTGTGTACCCGATGCCCAGCTGGATGGCGCCCTTCAGGGTGGAGGAAGTGGTCTGGCAGGGAGCAAGGAGCCGTGTGTCAGTAAGCAGAGGCTGTGGCTGTGATACTCCTTGCACTGCAGCAGGGCCGTGCCTGTGCCTTCCACGGCCATCCTGAGCACTGCATTCTGCTCAACAAAGCTCAACCAGCTGCTGAACGCATCCTTCAGGCCTCCAAAGGTTGGCGCTTTGCAAGACTACACAGCACAAGGGCGCTGCATAAAATCTAAATCAAATTGGCTGCTATTGGTTGCTAAGCCAGGAAAGCTCAGCTGCAGCACTCCTGACCCCTGGCCCTGATTTCTCTGCCCACCACCAACGTGCTCCCCAGATCCAAACCTTTTTGTAGGTGGTTTCTCCAGAAGCATCAACACTCCGATGACCGATCTTCTTTCCTTGGCCAGGCTGTCCTGGTAGCGATGGGCCCTGCAAGGAAAGGGCACGGTGACATCCCAGAATAGCCGGCCTGGCCGACAGGAACAAACAGAACAGCACAGGCTGGACCAAGCCGTAAGGATGGAGGGATCCTGACTGCAAGAAGGTGCACTTGGCACTGGCAAGCACCACCAAGGCTGTTCGATTTATCCATCCATCCTTCAGGACAGCAGGGCTGAAAATACCCAGTTCCCCCCCCCCCAACCCACTCAGCACCAATGGGGCAGAGCTCGTGGCAAAGCTACTGAGCCAGAAGAGCAGCTCGTGCCCGGGATTCCCTGCATGCTTGGCTCTGGTTTCCCATCGATTACAAACAGCGACGCATTAAATCAAACCGCGAGAGGTTTGCTCTTAAAAATCCCGTGCCCTCAGGTTTCATGGCAATGCCTCACACTTCACTGGAGAAACGAAAGGCTGATAAGGTGGATAACACAACCCTGCTCCTGCGTTCACGTGGAGATAATCCATTTAAGTGAGATCTCATTTGTTAACAGTTCAAGGGACGAGCTGCAAAAACAGCTCCTCCTGAAGTTCTGCAAAGGAGGGAGCAGATGGCAGCTGCAATCCAGCAGGCTGGCAATGCAAGCCACTGGGTTAAGCTGCACGCAGCTCCTCTTGCAGCCCCAGCAGCCAGCTGTGAGGAGCACCGGCAGCACTTGGGGTCTTGGGACACTACGGAATGGCCAGGCCCTGGCTGCTCTTAAAGCAGAAAGATCCAAGGTCACTTCCCAAGTAACAGTGTTACATCACTGTCTCTCAGCGCTGCACAGAGCCGCCTCTCAGAGCTGCAGCAAACAGCGGATAATTTTGTTCAGACAGAAGTTCTTTGTGGTTTAGCTGTTCATCAGGAGCTTGCAGCTATTTCTGGTCCCGCACTTCGGGAACAGAGGGGCAGCCTCATTTCTCCTTCGAAACCTTCCTACCCCTCTTTGAGCATCTTCCTGCAAGCCTGCCTCTCCTCATGGCTCACCGCCCCCCTCCCACAGTAATTAAGCCACAGGTGTTGGTTCAGCAATTCCCATCGTATGACAATCAGCAACAAATCTCCTGCACAGAACTTGCATTTTCAGGCCAAGAAGAAGCAGGGCTCATTCTGCACTGAGGAAAGTAACTTCTAAAGGAGCTTTCTGCAATGCGCATTTCTGGGGAGGCAAAAGGAACAACATCCCACGTTCCTGGCAGCTATGGGAAGGTTCTGCTATTCATGTGTATCAGTGCTCATCATCCCAGGTGAGTAATACAAAAGGGGAATGCTGGAAACTCGGATCAAAGAAAACCCACTGGAACACAGTGCCCTAAAGCACGAGTTTGGGGCACAGCTTCCAGACACAACCCTCACACGGGGCTCCTGCTGCCAGGTGATCCAGGAGGTGACGGTGATTCTGCAGCCTGGGTTATGGGACAGAGATCAACCCCTCGAGCTGCTGCAGGGCTCTGTGCTGCACTGCTGCCTCGTCCCACTGCCAGGAGCAGGTGAGGCCCTGCAGGAGCCCAGCATGCAGCCTCCATTCATTGCACTCTCATTTCTCAGCACGGGGTTTTCAAGACCATCTCACCTCGGTGATGGCTGCTTTCTTCGGTGCCAGACCTGAGGAGAGAAAGGCAGAGCATCACTAAAGACAGGCATGTGAGATCAGAAACACCCAGAGACAACAGACTGCTTTGCTCACTCAAGCAAGCTGCAAAGCCCATCAAGCAGTTGTGCTGTTTTCAGTTTCACTTCAGTGCAGGAGCCTCAAGTTCCTGGGTTCGCCCAAGACACAAAAGCACCATTTCTCCCAGCAATTGTTTTTTCTGGAGGTTCCAGCAAAGAGTTCTAAGACCCATGTAAGCAACTGGGCTGTGCAACACCACAGCCAGATGCACCCAGAGGCCCACAGAGACGCTCGTGAAGCTGCTTCTCATCACTCCACAATGCACAAGGATCACTGAACTTATTTACAGAACCCAGCGTCCAAATACAACACAAAAATGAACCCGTCGCTTATCTCCACTGCTGACTTTGGGAGAAGCCACCATTTCTCCATTACAGCCAACAGTGAGACAGTAAGATTTTGCCTACAACCTTCAGATACAGGACCAGAGCTGGGAACAGCAGCCAAAACCACCTCATCCCAGTGGTGTGTTCACAGTCTGCAACTCAGCCTCCCAAACCAAGTGCTTTGCCTGCATATGCAAACCTGGAGCAGCTTTGTTTTGCTGTTTTGCTTTACATCACGCTGCCTTCACTCACAGGGTTGAAATCCAGCTAATCTACAGCACAACCATAAACCAGACAGGGTGACCATCAATGGAGCACAGCACCGTTTGTCTTGGAGAATCTGGAGCTGAAACTGCAGTTCTTTGGCCCACGACAACTCGCCTTCCTGGTTACCCAGCACAAAGCCCAGCAGTGGGCAGGGCAGGGGGATGCACAGCACTGCAAGGGCTGGGATGCTGCCCCGTGTGGCCACGAGCCCTGCTAATCTCTTTGCTGCACTTTGTCACGATTCCAGAGCGGGAGATTATCTTTAATTTTGCGATAATTACCACAAGCTGCTTTCATTGCCAGCCTTTAAGTGTCTGCTGCTGTACACGTACCAAGAGTGGGATCAACACCAACCGCTCGTAGGAAGGTCCCAGGGCCAGGACTGGGGATCTCCAGGAGAAACAATGCTTCAGGTGCATGAGGGAATCAGCAGCAAAACCTCTCCAAAGAGGAAAAAAAATCAGCTTTATGAAATCAACTCCAGGCAGAACACGAGAAGAAAAAAACAACCTTCTGCTGGCTCAACAGGCTGACAGATGGACCTGCGCAAAGTGCCCCAACCCCAGCGCGGGGGCTGCGCAGCCATGAGAGCTGGCGCTCGGGTCTGTGGGGCAGCAGAGCTGTGCAGGGGGAAGGCTGGGTGCTCAGCAAGCTAATTGAAACGATTCTTATCCGATTTGGTGCAGCTCAGCGCGGGCGGAAGCGTCTGGTGCGGCTCTGGTTGGAGAAGCGTGGGCCGGCCTCAGCCCTCTGCCCGCTGCAGGGCTCTGCTGTGCCCGACCTGCTGCCTTCAGCTCTTCTCACCCACACGCTGCTCTCATTCGGTCCCATGCTGACGCTGCGCCGCTCACCGTTCCCATCTCCGGTTTTGTCTCCGTTGCTTCCATCCGCCTCTCAGCACAGCCTGCCCGGCTCCTGCATTGCAGCTGCACCAGCGGGACGCGATCAGCCCCACAGCTGCACGTCTCGGCTCCAGCACGTGCCCCAGCTCGGTTTCTGCATTCAGTTCTGCCTCTCCACCACATTAGATAACCCGTTTCTGCTCTTACACAACACGCTGCCTCGACAAATTCACGCTCTGAGCTCTGCAGGCCCCTCGCCTCTCATTCGTGTGATGCAGGCAGGGGGTTCACCAAGGAACCCGCACCTTCAGCTTCGTCCTCCTCCTCTGGGCCCTCAAGTCAGCACGCAGTGCAGCGGGGTAGGGGCACCCTCTGGGTGCTGCCAATGGGGACACACCAGCGGTGGCACAAGTTAAGCAGTCCAAGAGTCATCGATCTTTTGGGCTGAAAAACAAAACTCTGGGGAAAAAACTTTTCCTTGCTGTCTACAACCTATCCAGAGTTAAAAGCATGGGTTGCAAGCTTGACTTACACAAGGAATTTCTCAGGAAAGACGCCTTCTTTATGAGACATGTGCACACACTTGTAACTCACAGACATTTAATGCTCTACAACCCTCCAGAGAAGCAATGGAAGCAAACTGTAGGAGCTGATAGATCTGTCTGGGCTCCTTTACCCCAACAGAGGTGGTGCTGCATTCGAGTGTTTACCAGGAGATACGCACTGCGACTGCAACTAAAATTCATGGAACACAAACAGGCCCCTGGATGGAATTCTGCTGCCGTTCAACGATGGTGGAGCCAGCACCAGCAAAGCTTTTGGACTGGAGAAGGTGGAGGCTGTGAGCACAGCACTGCTGTCTGCTCAGGCTGCCCCACGCCGCCTGCTTTAGGGCACAAGCTGGGAAAGGCAAGGGCTGTGCATGGGGAGCAGATGCGTGGTGGCAGAAATATGGAGAGAAAGGCTGGAAGTGCAACGGGTCCATCCAGAGAGACAGCTGCTGCTCTCTGCGAGGGCCTGCTGAGAAAATGAAATGAAGGCAACACAGCAGCAACTGGGAGAAGATGCCAGGAAACAAACCTTGGCCAGGAGCAGTGCCCAAATTGGCACATGTGGGAAGCAGCCCCCGAACAGCATATGGCACCGAGTGGCCTGAAGCAACGGGCTGGGAGGAGCAGGGACAGGACGTGCAGCAGCCACCCTGAGAAGGCAGCTCCTTACACCCTGCCCTTCCCAGCCACGATGACCTACTTCTGATCACTGCGTGCACTTTCTCTCCTTTGGACAACAACGTTGGGTTGGGATGGGAGGCATCAAGAAAGTCGCAATACTGAATGGAGCACTGAGGTCTTTTCCCACTTTGATGCAGCATCTCTGGGCAGACAAACGATTTCCAGGACCACCTACAAGACCCTGCGCTGGGTCCACATCACCTGGCACCCCGATAAAGCTGGCGGTCAGCAATCCCCATAACCCCACACAGCTTCCACTTGGGGAAAGCTGACGGCACTGGCATCGTGCCCTCTGCCATGCCAACACCACACCCCGCTCTCCCTTCCCACCCCTTGTTCACCTGAGCATAAACTTGTTGGGGACAGAACGTTGTGGTTATACGAGCTAAGGGAAAGCGCTCCACGTGCTGCAAGGCAGGACGGGGCTGTGGGGCACCGTGCACAGGGACAGCATGCTCCATCCCTCACCAGGCACCAGACCCACAGCCAGCCCTGCACACCATCATAGGGACCGCCACGAAGAGGTGTTTCTGCACCAAAGGCAGCCATCAGCCTGCTTTCCTGCTCCAAGTTTTAAAGCAGAAATTCACCCTGCCTCGCACTCATCTGTTCAGCCAGGCCAGGGCGCAGGGATGCCAACACCTTCCTGCCCAGCTCTGCTCCCTGGATGCAGGTGCAGGACAGCATCAGCCCTTTGGGATGCGGGTTGCTGAGGCAGGATGTGCCCTGCTAAAACGTTTCCTTGACAACTAACCAGAAAAACGCTTACAGCAGGGAAGGCCAATTACAGCAGGGAACAAGCAGGACAAGCCAGGGGAAATGAAATTTAAAAAGAACTGATTTGTTTCCTTGTCTCCCATCAGCTGCATGTAGGAAAAGGACAATTTCAGAGCGCCTGTAGCCCGAACCGTGTGACACATCCGACAAAAAAGCCAAACAAAAACCTCATCAAGAGGAGCCCACAATAGCTGACGTCCAATAGCAGAGAAGGCTGCAGCCGCTCGGCTCTGCTGTG
This sequence comes from Tympanuchus pallidicinctus, assembly GCF_026119805.1. Lineage (NCBI taxonomy): Eukaryota > Metazoa > Chordata > Aves > Galliformes > Phasianidae > Tympanuchus > Tympanuchus pallidicinctus. The sequence goes on from NW_026294762.1 coordinate 131,733, forward strand.
GTTATGCAATGCAGGGACGGATGCTCAGCCTCTGTGCTGGATGGGAAAGGTGCAGCCTTATCTGAACGCAGTGTTCTGGCTGCAGGAGGGCGGCGGGGATGAGCAAAACACGCTCCCAGCACATCCCAGAGCGGGGTGAGGGTGAGACGGTCCCAAGGTCAGCAGCTGCAGCCTCCTCCCTGCCCCGGCTTCGCTCCTCAGTGCAGCCTTCAAGCCCAAGTCTGCCTAAAATTCAAGCAAAGCTTGATTAGGATTAATTAGAGACAGCGAGCAGCACGGCAGGAAGCGCAGCCTCTCTGGGATGGAGGCGGCTCTCTGCATCCATGACACCACAGCAAAACCACGATGCTAATTTAGAGCAAGGCCATTACAGGCTGGAGGACTTTGAAGCTATGGCAAGGGCCAGCTGCCCCCGGCCTTTGCTGGGGGGGAGGATCAGCTCTGCATCCCTGCACACAACGCAGGGCAGAAGGAGGAGGTGGCTGGAAAAACGAACCTGCCAGGAGCCAGCCCCAAACTTCTGGAGCTGAAAAACAGGCTGGGATGTAGCTATGGAGAGGGCCGGGCCCCCACAGAGTCATTAAGTTGGAGCAGACCTGCGTGATGCTCCAGTCCAACCCTGAACCATCCCACCATCCCACTGCTGACACCAAGTGCCACATCTCCAAAGCTGTGGAGCCCTTCCAGTGACGGTGACTCCACCTCTCCCTGGGCAGCCGTGCCGGCACCCCTCCAAAGAAACTGCACCTAACATCCACCCCGAACCCTCCCAGGTCTGAAGGCCACAAATCATCTCAAAGACACACCTGGATTTTTAAGGAGCGAGGTATTTCCTGATTTACTCCAGCCAAAGCTGCTCGCCTAAATCCTCTAAGATTTAATTCCCCTCTTGCTAATGTCTCCTGACAGAGATTTTCCTGGGGGTGCTCACACACCGGGGGCTAAAAGGGGATTTCAGAAATGGGTCACAGAGCTGCGGCAGGGGAGGCTCAGGCTGGGGGATAGGAAGGATTCAGCAGCAGCGGGCGGTGGGCTCCTCGAGCTGCTCACCACCACCTTCCCTTCCCTTGTTGAGGCCATTTGTGCTCTGTGCCCGCAGTGCTTTGGTCTGATGCTCCTGCTCCATGCTAACCAAGGCACCTGAACAGATGGAACAAAAGAAGCCACAGCAGAATGAGCTCCAAAGATGACGTGTGCTGCTCACCCCAAATCCCAAAGGTGCTGGGGACACTGCTGGGCTTCCAGCACACATCCATGCCCAGAGCTGCGCTGCTGAGGATCCAGAACACAGCACACAGCCCCAGAGCTGTGCCAGTGGATGGGGAATCTGAGCATCCCCTATGAGGAGTAGGTACAGAACGAAGCAATAGGAGACAGCAGCATCACATGAACTGAATTCCAGCACTTCTGAACTACGTGGCACTTAGCTCCATAAGAAAAATCCTGCAGGAGCTTTAATCCAGCTTGCTAAGGCTTCCTGCTCCCAGCACAGCCCTGCAGGCTCCGCGCTTTGTGGGGTGGGAGGAAGAAAGACAACATGCAACCACGCTGGCCAACCATTCTCAATGGGGAATGCAACACACAGAGAAGTCGTGCTGTGTAAATCCCAAACCCTGTAGCTTTCATGCTATGGGCAGACAGCTCAGCACACAGGTCAGGGCTCCTTCAGGCTCATCAGTGAGGCCGGGGGGGTTGCAGTGTTGTTTTCAGCACATCAAAGTGGAAGTCACAAGGCTTGGAGCAGTTGAGCATCCATGGCTTTGTGTGCAAAGAGCCCAAGGCAGCAGTGATGAAGCAGAGCTGGATGCTGCAGGGCCACGAAGGACGGATGCAACCCAGTGCTGCAGCTCTGCACAGGGAGCCTCCCCAGCCCCACTTTGCTGAAACGGGTGCACCAGTTTTGCCAATGCTTAAAGGCCAGCCATAAGGCACAGGACACATGGAGAGCGTTCTCTTGGCAAGTCCAACGACCCAAAAGCAGAAGCTCTATACTAAACACGAAATAACAGGCAGCACTTGCCACTTCTGCCCATGATCTGCTCATTCCCCCTTGAGATGAGCAGCTGCCATTCAGGCACGGCCCATCTCTGCCTCCCACAGCCCTCGGAGAGCCCCATGTTGTTACAGAATGATGTCGTTTTTCCACCCTGAATTCCTGAAAATCCTCTGCCCTCTTGCAGCAGCTCCCTGAGAGCAGTTACAAGCAACCTTAGGATGCTCATTCCTTTGCTTTCACATCTTTAATGCTCATTTTTGGGCATTCTCAGCCTGCCTGAGCATCCCAGACCCTTTGTCCCTCTACGACTCCTGCTTAATGCTGCACAGAGCACAACATCCAGCCCTTGGAGAGTACAGGGCAAAAAGGTGTCACCATCTCTCTCCCATCAAAACTGATTGAAGCCCGAAGGGATTCTGCCCTGCGAGGAAGCACTCTGGATTTAAAACCAGTGCACACACCAACACCACACCTGAGCACTGGGAGAATCAACGTGCAGCTCCCACTGAGCAGAGGCTGAGAAGAGAAAAATCAAACACTACCAAACTGTTGGTCTTCCAGATGTTGGGCTGAGCAGAAAGAACTGTGCCTGATTTCTGGCTTTGCTGGAGCCCAGCACAATCAGCTGGCACTGCCAGCACCGCTCCGAGACGCTGCCATCTCCCAGCACTTACACTGAGGATGCAGCAGCGCTCAGCAGGCGATGGCTTCAGCCAGCTGCCTCCCTTTGGAAAACACCAACATGGATGACTTTGCCTGGAAAAATCCACAAAGTTTGATCCATCAAACGTGCAGAGAGATTACAGGAGAAGTGCTGCAGCAGCTGCTGTCTCCAACCTGTGCTAGAGGAGCTGGTAATATTTTGCTTGTGCAACTGAACACAGCAGCAGGGATTGCGTGGGCATGAAGGCACACACAGGTCTTCCCTGGGCTTTCAAAGATGACAGCAAGGCAAATTGCTTCTGCCCCCCGAACTGAACCACCACACAGAGCATCATCAGTGCTGCGAAGGAACCTCAGCTCCTCCTCTACACATATATAGCACTTTCCAAAAAGAAACCAGGCCACCCAACCAGGCAACCAGAGCAAATCACCTTCATTTTACTTTGCAAAAGTAGAAACCTGCATTTCTGGGCCTTATGCCAAGCCTGAAGGTTTTTTTTCTTAAATCCCTCTGATCTTCGGGACCTTGAGTAAAATCCCAGTCCCATGGGCTCAGCTTTGGGAAAGCTCTGCTTGGTGCAGCCAGGAGCTGCCCAGCCTGATGGAGCCACACAGAAGTGGAAACAGAAGGGAGAAAGGTCTGAAAGCAGCAAAAACTGAGCCTCAATCGCCAGCAGGCTGCAAGCACCAGCGCTGGGAACAGGGTGTGCTCACACTGTGACTGCAGCACTGCCTTCACTGCTGCCCAATTGCAACTGGAGGGAGAAAAACAACAAGTGAAGAACCAGGAGATCGGGAGGATGCTGCTGGCTTGGCCTTCAAACCAAATCTCTTCCACTTACAAACGAGGAATTTCACCCTACGAATTCTCTCCTGCTGTTGGAATGGGTGGCAGACTCAGACAACCTCTCTGATTTCATACATGGCAGAATAAGAGCAGTGCTGCCCACTTCCTCCCTGCCCACCCCTCCAGACTGGCTGTTTTGTTTCCCCACCTTCCCCACCAGCTTCAGAGCAAGCAGCAATTTCTGCCGAGAACAGATTCTGCTAATTACAGCCCTGTGCCCTGCAATGAGCTGCAGGTGGCCCAGTGCTGATGGGGCACTGTGAGGGCCGTGCTCAGTGGCTCTGGGTGCAGCTGCAAAAGTTCCACTTACATCACCCACCTTGGCAAAAATAATGGAATTCTTCAAAAATCACTTTGTTCCTGCTTTTAATATTTAAGAGAACCACTCATGTGATGCACAGAACCACAGAATGGCCGGGGTTGGAAGGGACCCCAAGGGTCGTGAATCTCCAACCCCCTGCAGGGCCACCAACCTCCCCATTTCACAGCAGCCCAGGCTGCCCAGGGCCCCATCCAACCCGGCCTTGAACACCTCCAGGGATGGACGGGGCATCACAGCCTCTCTGGGCAGCTGTTCAGCCCCTCACCGCTCTCACAGCACAGAACTTCCCCTGACATCCAACCTCCATCTGCCCTCCCTCAATTCAAACCATTTCCCCTCGTCCTGCTGCCATCTCCCCTTGCACAGAGTTGATTCCCCTCCTGTTTGCAGGCTCCCTTGAGGCACTGCAGGCTGCACTGAGGTCACCCCCAGCCTTCTTTTCTCCATGCTGAACCAGCCCAGCTCCCTCAGCCTGTCTCTGTAGGGAGGTGCTGCAGCCCCTGCTCATCTCTGTGGCTCCTCCAGACCCTCTCCAACAGCTCCCCGTCTTTCTTGTGCTGGGGCTCCAGACCTGGATGCAGTGCTGCAGATGGGGCCTCACAAGAGCAGAGCAGAGGGGGACGATCGCCTCCCTGTCCCTGCTGCCACCCCTCTGCTGATGGAGCCCAGGTTTTACGACTGCAGATTCAGGTTCTATGCGTTTCAACAGAACTGAAGAAAAGAGCAGCGAGATGCAGGTTGCCCAGGGAGGCTGTGGATGCTCCCACCCTGGAGGCACTCAGTGGTGGAGGAGTCGCCATCCCTGGCAGTGTTCAAGAGGCGCCTGGATGAGGAGCTACGAGATGTGGCTTAGTGCCTGTGGTACTGACAGGAATGGGAGGGTGGTTGGACTGGATGATCTTGCAGGTCATTTCCAACCTTGTGATTCTGTAATGCCAGGCTGGACGCGGCTGTGAGCAGCCTGGTTGAGCAGGAGGCACCTCTGCCTATAGCAGAGGGTCAGAATTAGGTGATCTACCAACCCAAACCATTCAGTGATTCTATGAGAGGGATGGGTTTGCTTTGGTGAAGGAAGCAAAGGGACGAACCCTTACGGTGAGCAGCCTGCAGCCACGGGGTGACCGCTGTGACTCAGCCCACGTTTCTCACCACAACCCAGCGCCAAACCCACACACACGCCGGGAAAGCCACGAGAACACGCGATGGAAGACAACAGCTTAATTAGGGGCTGACAGAGCTTTTTGCTGCAACACGTGTGGGTGAGAAGAGACGAAATGACAGAAATGCTGCTTCCATCGCTTTTAGCTTTTCCATTTCCCAGAAAAGTTCTGAGGTGAACTCGGCTGCTGGCAGCACTGCAGCACACGAGCGAGTGCCAGGCTGCTGGGGAACGCAGCACTGCTGAGAGCCACCTAAAGAAGGCACAACCACAACATCACTGTCTCGTTGGCTCGCCCCGGGCTCACCTCACACAGCCTGATTTCCTCAGAGAGTGAATCCCCAGAGAGCAGCTGGAGAGCCCCACAGTGCTTCTCCTTCCAGCACGACACGAGCTGGCAGAGCAGCACTGGGCACCGTGCTGAGAAATCCAGCGCTGAAGAGCTCAGGACAAAACTCACCCACGGGATTTTCACATGACCCTCCTTCCCCCCTGCACTTCTGCAGTTTAATCCCGTCAGGAAATCGGCCCTTTGCTTCACGGTGCCTTGGTGTACCTCTCCACCACAAACACGACTGTCACAAACCAACCCTTCCATTGGGAGAACACCATGCAGGAACACCATGCAGAGGAACCGCCCTGCACTGGGAACGTGCTTGGCAGTCCAAAGAGCCAGCTGGGCACAGCAGAGCACAACAAGGGCAGAAGCAGCGTGCAACAAGAGCAGCTCCCTCGGTCAGGATGCTGCCCAGCCCTAATTCAGCACTCAGCTGCCTGCATCTGAACGATGGATGTGCTGGGAAAGAAAGCAAAATTCCTGCTCCTGCTCTTCAGGCTTCAATCACCTTATAAGGGAAAATCATATTTATTTACTAAGGCTGTGCATCCCTGCAGCCCTCAATGGCTGTGTCAGTGACTCGCTTCCACCATCGCTCGCAGTCACACGCTCTGCACACCAACCCCTCATGGGCTGCTCCCCATGGGGCTGTTCAATCCCCCACAGCCCCAGCCTCCATGGCCAAGCAGCAGCAAACTGCCACCAGACCCATCACTGCACGCCCTGCTGTCCCAGCCTCCCTCCCTGGTCCGGGCCCATCCATGCCTCAAAGGAGGAGAATTCTGGAGCAGCCTGAATTCCATTCACGCTCCTTCCCTGCAGCTGAGCTGTGACTTATTGACTGTGAAGGAGCTGCAGGGTCTTTCTGAGTTCAGGGCACGGGGTGTTTTTGCCTAGCTGGCTCCCTCTGCCATCATCTTATAGCACCATTTCACAGGAAAGAGGCACGTGACATCCAACTGAGCTGTGAACCATAATCGTGCTGAGGACGATGTTTACATCTGATTTTTCCTCAAGCTGATAAGCTCTCTCCAATTTCCCTCTCCATCACGTTGGTACAGATTGAGCGGCTCATGCCCCACGGGTTGGAATTCTTCTCTTATCTCTCATCTGCTCACTGGAAGAAAAAAAAAAAAAAGGCTTTCAGCAACCCTTCAGTTATCACTGCAGAGGGAAGGGCTGCGGAGCTCCGTCTGTGGCATCCATCACTGCCCCAATGCCTCTGGGGCTTTGGCTGTGCCCAGCACACGCAGAGACCTCCACGCACCACTGCAGCTCCTGAGGCAGAGGGATTCAGCCCCAAAGAACATTCTGTCCCTGCTGCAAGCTGTAAGCGACACACAGCCTGCGACCCATGCAACAGGAGCCACGAGAAATGGAAACAGACTGAAACCAACTCTCAGCCCAATGGGGAATCAGGATTTCCAGACTCCACCTTTACAAGGAGAGGGAGGAGAGGGAGGAGAGAGCTCTGTCTCTTCTGCTCTCGCAGTTCCTACTGTGAGCCGCCAGCAATGCGACCCCCGGCTCAGACGCAGCCCGAGGGCAATGCTCTTCTCTCCCAGCTCCTGGGGACACCCCAGACCAAAAGCCTTCGGTGCCCACTGCACTCAGAGTTCCTCAGAACCCCCCTGCAGCTCCGAGCCCTGCACCAACACTGGTGAACAACCCCCCATGCTGCCTGCAGCTCCCTCTGAGTACCAGAGGCAGAGGGGCCAGGAAGGAGCCATTCACACACGTCAGCTTTTCCAAACTCCATTTGCAGCCACGATTACAAAACGTTCAAAACCTCAAGGCCTTGTTTTCACAAAGACATGGATTAGCCCTGTTTGCTCACGAGCATGCCCAGCTGGCAATACTACGCTGATTTCCTCCTTCAAAACACACCCTGAGGGTTCCCAGAGCTCCAGAAGGGGCCCCGAGCTCAGTCCCGTGGGGTCTCACTGAGTGGCAGCCTCACTCTCTCCACCCTTCCACATCCTGTGGGGGTCTCACTCCAATGGGGGTCCAAACGGCAACAGTGCAGGGCACGTAACGTGGAGATGCTGTGACTGGCAGTCACTGAAACAGGATGAGGTGAGCATGAGAGCCCCGTGCACAGTTCCATCTGCTGCAGCCAGCAGAGCTGATCACGATGCTACTGCCATGCCACCAGGCCTGCGGGTTTGGCTCCTTCCAGAAAACACTCAGGGCTGCTTTACTGCTGTCTGCAGCCTTGGGAGCTCTGAGCAACACAGCTTGGGATCTGCTTAAGTGAGCAGCGTGCAGCTTGATTCAAAGAAACGACATAAACACTGAAGCATCGGTGTCGTTACCAGCTCCACTTCATCTCTGCTACCAGTGTAAGGTAAGAGCCCATAGGCTTGGGAAATGCAGGTTCACTTGTGATGGGCAGAAAAGCACCCAGCGCTGAGCTCCGGTCTCCATAGACACCTGGTTTTGGACTGAGCACCGCACAGAAATGCAGAGAGGGGGGGACGTACATCACAACAACGTGCCAGGGCCGAGCACAGGGACGCAGGTGCCTTCCCTGCCACGCTCCCCAGCAGCACAGCTGAGGGCTGTCAGCCCCACAAATCCTGCAGCAGAGCCCGAGGGCTGCGCAGGCAGCTGGGGGCTGCCCCACATCCACGCGATGACGTCCCTGAAATAAGCACGGACCCGCTGCCAGGTTTTGGTGTGCGCGCTGCAAGGCACGGGGTGGCCGACAGACCGCAGCCGGCATCTCTCAGTGCCGCGGAGGAGCTCCGGGAGCGGACAGCCCCCGGCCCCGCACATCCAAAGCCGGTTGTGAGACCACGAACGAACCACAGAGCGGCAGAAAGGTGCAACTCCGGACGGCGCGGGCTGCCCCGTGCCCCCCCAGCACGGAGCCCCAGAACCACGGGCTCCGTCCGCGTGTGTGGGTACGGAGCCCCCACCCACATCCCCCATAGGGCGGAACCATTCGGGCTGGGGGGGGGGAGGGGGGGGGGCAGCTGGAGCGGCCCACGCCGAACCCCGAGGGTGGCGCTGAGAGGAACCACGAGACGGAACTGGGGGAGGGAGGGGGGACACAGCCCGGAGGGGCTCCGCGGGGGGACGTTACCACGTTACCTCCCGCCGCGTCCGGTTCCCCTGCGCCGGCCTCCGGGGTGATGGCGCCGGCCCCCGCCACGGCCGAGCCCTCCGCCTCCTCGGGCACCTCCAGCTCCATGGCGGCCGCCGCCAAGGGCGCGGGCAGGGCACGGCAGGCCGCCGCCGCCGCCGAGCTCCTCCCGGCTCCGGCCGCCGCCGCTGAGCAGCCTGGGAACGGTGGGGACCATAGAGCGCGGGAGGCGCCGCGGCCAGACACGCCCCGGCGGCTCAGAGCGGAAGTGGGCCGCGGCTACAGCCGGAAGTGGGGTCGTCCCCTTCCGTCAGAACTAATCGCGACGCGGAATCTGAGTGTCGCGATAGTCCTCGGAATCGGGACGGAGATCGGGACCGGGATTGGGACGGGAGTGGGATGGGAGGAGCGGGGACGGGAATGGGGCCCAGCGTACCATAGAGCGGCGGAGACAGAGAGGCGCCAGCTGTGCCGGCGCGCAGAGGGCGGGACCTAAGCGTCGCTATGGCAGCGGGGCCGGGCCGTTGCCATGGCAGCGGGGCCTACTGCTGCCCCGCGGTTGGATTCCCCCTTGCCGGTTCCGGTGCATCGGAGCCGCGCTGAGACCGCCGGGGTCGCTCCGTGCCGTGGAGCCGCTCCCCTTCTCTGTTCCAAAGCCCCGCTCGGCCCCACCGCATCCTGTGGCCCCAGGCCGAGCCCCGCGCCCTCCGGCCGTCGGCGCCACCTAGCGGCAGCTGGGCCCTGCGAGAGGCTGCGGCGGGCAGCCCCCGGCCCGTGACGTCTCGCCCTGAACACGGCGTGGCTCAGGGGACGGCCGTGGCTGCCCCGGGCTGTGAAACCCGCCCGGCAATGGGCCGCATTCCCCGCCAGCCCTAATGATGCTGCTCGGCCGCCCCGCCGTGCCCCTGAGGGGCCTGGGCCGCGTCCCTGCGAGGGAGGGGACCGGGAGGGGACCGTCCGAGCTGCCCCGTCCTCCTGCGAGACGAGCTGCGAGCGGCGGCACTCGGACGGGGACGTCGCCATGTCCCCAACCCCGGGGTGGCCGCTGGTGGCGGGGGGATTCCGGAGGAATTGGTCCCCCCGCGATGCCCTGGCACGGGGCCTCGGCCCGCCGCAGCCCCACGGGAACCAAACGCAGGCTGCTGGAGCCGGGAGCCACTGCGTGGAGCTGATCTCTGTGGCTGGAATCCCACCCGGCGGCAGGAGGAAGGGCACCGGGCCCGTAGCGAGGTGGGGGCCCGGCAGAAGGGATGGGGAGGAAGGCAGGTGGCAGCCGCCGCTGGGTGGCAGGGGGGGTCACATTTTCTCCAATGTGGCCCCCCAGCATTGGTGCCGTGGGTGAGCTGGCAGCTGGCAGCGTCCCTGCGCCCTTTGGGGCCTGAGGCACCCATGGGTGCTCTGGGCAGCACAGGTGGCACAGAACCCCGTGCAGTACCCCATCCTCAGGCACTGCCACCCCGTGTCCCCAGGTGCCCTGTCTCTACCTGAGGCTGAGAATGGGAGCAGATGTGGCTGAGCCACTACCCTGGGGGAGTAGCAGAGACAGCACCCCCCTGGGATTTCCACTGTGCTGCTGGAGCTGCCCAGGGACCCTCAGCTCCTGTTGTCTCCCTCCTGCAGGCAGCGTCTGGCCCACAAAGGGTTACGCAAGGCAGCACCCAGGAGTGTCACCGCTGCCACCAGCCCTGGCGCTCAGCTCCTTCCTGGTCACATTCAGCTGCGGGGGACGAGCCACAACACGGTGAGTGCTGGGGACCTGGGACACAACTATGGGCTGCCTGTGCCCAGCAGCCCCAGGAGGGGGTCTGAGGACCCTCCTGGAGCTCTGCCCCAACCACGGGGATAGATTGGGAAGAGAAGCCCCAGGGCACTTTGGATGTTGGCGGGGAGACCTGGGCAGGGTGTGCCCTCCTTGGGGTGCTGTGGCTACAAGCTGTGTGGGCTTGAGGATGCAGGGCTGGAACCCTGTCATTGTGGCTCCACACCCCAGCCTGGAGGCCATGCCTCCATTCCACCTTTGTACACCCAGCTGGGGCAGCTCCCAGCACCAGGACAGGATCAGGATGAGCTCTGGGATACAGCTGGGGCTCGGTCGGGTGCTGGGGGGCTGCTGTTGGGGCTGGAACCTCAGCGATGCCTTCCTGCATGGCTGATGCTAGACAAGGGACGGGTGGCTTGGCAGAAGGGTAGGCTGCAGGGGGCATCTCAATGTGAGTGGGGCACGTTGGGGCTCCTGATGCATTGGGCTGGACCATGGTCTGCTCAGCCCAGATACTGCCTTCCCCGGTGGGGCCACTTTGGGTGCGGGTTGGTTTCTGTCAGGAACCGGCTGAGCCGGCTTCTCTGGCTGCCAGTCTCGGCCTTTAGCTCGAGGCAGGGCCCCAGGGGAAGCTGAGGGCAGAATGGGGGCTTGGTGTCCCCACGGGCAATTCCCGGAGAGAGGGAACTGCCTGTTGTCCCACTGTCCCTTCACCCCCACAAGGGCAGAGAGCTGCGGGATGCAAACGTGAGGTCAGTTTACCACGTCCTAGTGATGGGTAGGAGATACAGTTTGGGGTCCACTGAAGCTGTGGCTCCCTGTGGGTGGTGCTGAGGCTGGTTTCGATGACCGGTGATGTTGGGTGTTGTGGGCCGGCCTCCTGGACTCTGCCCTGTGCTCTCAGCCTGGCTTATTCCCAGGATCAGGTGAACGATTGCGTCACTCTGCCTGTTACTCTGTGCTGGCATTTTGGGGCTCTTTTGGTGTGTCTGGGGCTGCATGCTTGCCCTGAGCTCTGCCCTCTTTGGAGTTGTGTCCACACTCACTGTGACCCCAGGGACAGGTATTTCCCATGGGCATCACATTCATTTTGGGTGCCTGTGGACCCACTGGTGCTGTGCTGCGGTTCTCATGTGGGGCCGTGGGGTTTCCAGCCCCAGCTGTCAATGTGAGTGGGCTCACGGGGGCCCAGAGCAAGACTTTGGCCCCTGGCAGCACCATGCTGCAGCCCCCAGGCAGGACAGGGACCTGTGGGTGGCACAGGACAGGCACACAGGCAGCAGAGCCAGAGCTGGGGGCTGCTGCCATCATGGATGGGCGATGGACAGTGGGAGCCCTGGCAGATCTGCTATGGCAGAACCAGCGATCGATGGGAGTCTTTGTACATCTGCTATGGCAGAAGCAGAGGGTAACGGGAACCCTGAGAAATCTGTTGAGGGAAGGGCAGCGGCCATTCTGAGCCCTTGGAGATCTGCTATGGCAGAGCCAGTGGCCAACGGGAGTCTTTGTAGATCTGTTACAGCAGAACCAGTGGGTAATGGGAGCCCCGGGAGATGTGTTACGAGAGAGGCAGAGGCTGTTCAGAGCCCTGAGCGATTTGCTGCAGCAGCCCCACTGACCCCGTGCCGTGCAGGGCTGCACCGTGCCGTGCCCTGCCGTGCCGTGTCTTGCAGTGCCTTGCAGTGCCGTGCCATGCTGTGCCGTGCAGTGCCATGCAATACCATGCCGTGTCGTGCCATGCCGTGCCATGCCATGCAGTGCCATGCCATGCCATGCCGTGCCGTGCCATGCCGTGCCGTGCAGTGCCATGCCGTGCCGTGCCATGCCGTGCAGTGCCATGCCGTGCAGTGCCATGCCGTGCCGTGCCATGCCGTGCAGTGCCATGCCATGCAGTGCCATGCTGTGCCATGCCGTGCCATGCCGTGCCTTGCAATGCCGTGCCATGCCATGCCGTGCAGTGCCATGCCGTGCCGTGCAGTGCCATGCCATGCCGTGCCGTGCCATGCTGTGCCGTGCCATGCTGTGCCGTGCAGTGCCATGCCGTGCAGTGCCATGCCGTGCCGTGCAGTGCCATGCCATGCCGTGCCGTGCCATGCCGTGCCATGCTGTGCCGTGCAGTGCCATGCCGTGCCGTGCCATGCCGTGCCATGCCATGCCGTGCAGTGCCATGCCATGCCATGCCGTGCCATGCCGTGCCGTGCCATGCTGTGCCGTGCAGTGCCATGCCGTGCCGTGCCATGCCATGCCATGCCGTGCCGTGCAGTGCCATGCCGTGCCGTGCCATGCCGTGCAGTGCCATGCCGTGCCGTGCCATGCCATGCCATGCCGTGCCGTGCAGTGCCATGCCGTGCCGTGCCATGCCGTGCCATGCCATGCCGTGCAGTGCCATGCCATGCCATGCCGTGCCATGCCGTGCCGTGCCATGCTGTGCCGTGCAGTGCCATGCCGTGCCGTGCCATGCCATGCCATGCCATGCCGTGCCATGCTGTGCCGTGCAGTGCCATGCCGTGCCGTGCCATGCCATGCCATGCCGTGCCGTGCAGTGCCATGCCGTGCCGTGCCATGCCGTGCCATGCCATGCCGTGCAGTGCCATGCCATGCCATGCCGTGCCATGCCATGCCGTGCCATGCCATGCCGTGCCATGCCGTGCAGTGCCATGCCGTGCCGTGCAGTGCCATGCCATGCCGTGCCGTGCAGTGCCATGCCGTGCCGTGCAGTGCCATGCCATGCCGTGCCGTGCAGTGCCATGCCGTGCAGTGCCATGCCATGCCGTGCAGTGCCATGCCGTGCCGTGCCATGCCGTGCCATGCCGTGCCATGCCGTGCCATGCCGTGCAGTGCCATGCCGTGCAGTGCCATGCCATGCCGTGCCGTGCCATGCCGTGCAGTGCCATGCCATGCCGTGCCATGCCGTGCCATGCCGTGCAGTGCCATGCCATGCCATGCCGTGCCATGCCGTGCAGTGCCATGCCATGCCATGCCATGCCGTGCCATGCCATGCCGTGCAGTGCCATGCCATGCCATGCCGTGCAGTGCCATGCCATGCCGTGCAGTGCCATGCCATGCCGTGCCATGCCGTGCCATGCCGTGCAGTGCCATGCCGTGCAGTGCCATGCCGTGCCGTGCCATGCCGTGCAGTGCCATGCCGTGCAGTGCCATGCCGTGCCGTGCAGTGCCATGCCGTGCCATGCCGTGCCATGCCGTGCAGTGCCATGCCGTACCACGCTGCGCCGTGCCGTGCCAACAGGGAGCGCAGATCCCCTGTCACCTGCGCTGCCCGCCCAGCCCCACGTGGGCACGCCCCGAGGCGGCGGGGTGCGGCGGAGGCGGGCTGTGCCAAGCCGTGACCGTGCGCGCCGTGCCGAGCCGCGCCGTGCTGCGGGTGCCGAGCCGAGCCGTGGGTGCAGCGGCCACCTGCCGAGGGCCCCGTGCCGCAGCATGGCCGTGCGGTTCCAGGTGCGCTGCTCGCCCGGGTGGGAATGGGAGATCCTGGGAAGGCTGCGGGGAGGTCACCGAGGTGGGCTCGGGGCCGGGGGGCAGAGGCGGCCCCGTCCTGCGCGGTTGCTGGCTGCGGGGAGCATGCGGGAGCCGGGCGGCGGTGGCACCGCACGGAGCTGCCCGCTGTCCGTTCCCTGCCGCGCTGCACGACGGCGTTACAATCTCACCGCGATTTCCTTGGCTGTGGTTGATCCATCGCGGCGTCGCCCGGCCCTCCCGGTTTGTTTTTCCGTGCCCAGATGACCCTTGAGATAGAGGCTGTAAAACAGCTGCGGGAGCCACCGCCCCACGGCAGCTTCCGCGGTCTCTCCAGCTTTGTTTGCAGGATTTTCCCCTCCTGGTGCACAGATTCTGTGCCTCTCCAGGGTGCTGGGAGCTGCTGGAGGGGATCCCGATCCCACACCGTGTGCAGGGCTGTGCTTCAGCCTGCACGTGCATCCCAGTGAGGTTTCTGTCCTAAGTGGAAACTGTTGGCTTTGGGGAAAACCAAAGGGCGAAGCCAGGTGCAGTGGTCAGCAGAGCCAGCAGCTCTGTGGTCACACCAGGGCCTGAGCTGAGCAGCTGGGAGGGCGTGGGAGCACCGTCAGAGGCAGCACTGGGGGCTGCTGGCTGCTGGGGCAGGGAGGGCAGTGGGGACACGGCGATGGCAGCTGGCAGGTGCCCCATCCGCAGCACCCTCGTATCCCCAGTGCCTGCGGCTCAGCTGATGCTGAAAGCCCTTGCTTCGGCTCTGCCTTACAGCCCAAAGCAGGACAGAGGAAGGGGCTGGTGGCTGCACAAAAGAGCCGGAGCCGATCTGTGCCCCCGGCCCCTGGGCTGCAGCCGAGGCACCGCTCAGCCTCAGCACTCGCCCTCCCTCACTTGCGTTGGCAGGTGGCTGCCATGGAGGAGATGCTGATCTGGGAGCAGCACACGGTGACGCTGAGCAAGGTGAGCGTGGCTGAGGTGGCCGTGGGATGGCGGTGTTGGGGACAGGCTGTGAGCTCCTCTCTGCCCCTCCCTTCTAGGACCCTCATCGGGGCTTCGGTTTTGCCGTTTCGGGTGGCCGGGACCATCCCAACAGGGTGACTGGGGACACGGCGGTCATTGTCTCAGATGTGGTGTCCAGGGGACCGGCGTTTGGCCAGCTGCAGTGAGTTCACGGGGATGTGGGGGTGCAGTGGGGTCATCGCTGCCGGCAGGGACCGGAAGGGCAGCAAATTGCTGCTACAACCCCATGCAGAGCCACGGCTGCCTTTCCCTCACAGGAGGAGGGATCAAATCGTGATGGTGAACGGCCTTTCCATGGAGAATGTCTCATCCTCCTTCGCCATCCAGACAATTAAGTCCTGCGGCAAGATCGCCAACATTGTGAGTGTGCCCTGCAGTGGGACGGCTCTGTGCTCGTCCCCGTCCCTGTGTCCCTGTGTCCCTGTGTCCCTGTGTCCCTGTGTCCCTCTGTCTGTTTGCAGGGTGCACGGTGGCTCCGGGCAAAGCTCCTGTTGCGGCACATTTCTCTGCCACCTCAGAGTACCCATGGTTTGTATTCTGGGCTGGGAAATTGCCTCATCTGCATCCCTTCTTTCTTTCTTTCCACTTGCAGACACTGAAAAGACAAAAGAAAATCCACCTCCCCGCGAGCAAAAGCAGCCCCGCATCCCCTGCTGTGACCCGGCGCTACGACTCAGACGAGGACTACGACCCTCGTGGGGATCCGGCCCTGCGCAGCGCCAGCCAGCACCGCTCCCGAGATGAGCTGGACCACAACCAGGGCTACGATGGAGACTCGTCCAGCGAGAGGAGCTCTGGTCATCACCAGGACGACCGCCGCCACTGCAAGTCGTCCCGCAGCCGGAGGCGAAGCCAGGACAGCAGCCACTGGAGGCAGAGCCCCGACAGCGGCTCGGAGCACAGGGGTTACGGCCGGCACCGCTCCGCCAACGGCTTCGGCCCCGAAGGGGACACCAACGGGCTGGCACTGGTGTCGGGGTTCAAACGGCTGCCGCGCCGGGATGTGCCAACGAAACCTATCACATCAGTGCTGGTGAAGAAGAAGGAGGATGAAGGTAGGGCCTGCCTGCTCCCTGCGTGCCTGGGTTTTGTCTGGTCGGTGGCTGCGTGTCCCCGGAGTGAGGCTCTGGCATGCAGCACTGGGGCAGCGTGTGCTGTGCTGCAGGCACTGAGCCTGCTGGCCTCAACGCAGGGTGTCACAGCTCGGCTCTGGGGCTCGCTGATGGCCTGATAGGAGCTGGAGTTTGCTTGTGGGGTGGTGGCGAGGGGGAACTTTGAGGGGGTCCCGCTTCTGCCCAGCCCCAGCACTGCCGCAGGTTCTCTGATGCAGAGTACGGCCTGAAGCTGGGCAGCCAGCTCTTCATCAAACACATAGTGGAGAGCGGGCTGGCGGCGAGGCGCAGCTCCTTGCAGGAGGGAGACCTCATCCTGAAGGTATGGAGCAACGAGGGTTGCACAGCACTTGGGGGGACTCAGTATCTCTCTTTTGGTTGGCTTGTCGCTGGCTTTTGTCACTGCAGTGGACAAGCTGAGGGTGTGTTAGGTTGGCTGTGGGGGACTGCAGCTGGACTGGAGGCAGCTCTGCCTGGGGCACATATCCTGCCTTGCTCCCTGGCCACCCCTTGGCACTGCACACGGGCTCTTGGGGACCAGCTCCACTTGGTGCCAGGGGCAGCAGCTTGTCACCTCCACCCTCCCATCCCCGTGGCACCAGTCCTGTGCTGTGGGTGGGTGTCCCTGCTGGGGGAGCAGCCGACGAGCAGTTTGGTGCATGATGAGGTGTTTGGGGCACGACAGGTGAAACGATGCTCGAGGTGTCTGGGGAGGATAAAACAGAAGAATGGAGGCTGGTTTGCAGGCGCGGGGAAGGGACCTGGGAATGCTGCGGTGGGAGCAGCTCTGTGTGATCAGGGTTTTCCTGGGGTGCCTTTCCCAGGAGCGAGCACCCTGAGGCCTTCCTGCTCTGCCCCTCCAGATCAACGGGGTGGCCAGCAAGGACATGTCCCTGGCTGACACCCAGCGGCTCATTGAGCAGACGGAGGGGATCCTGACCCTGCTCGTCCTCCGGGACCACCGGCAGTTCCTGATCAACATCCCCAGCATGGAAGACTACCAGAGCGACAGCTCCCGCATGGACGGTGAGGGGGCAGAGTGGCAGCACTGGGCTCCCATTGCGCAGCGTGGGGACTGGACGGGCACTGATGCCTCTCGCTTTCTATCACTGCAGATATCTCCGACATCGACTCTGACCTGTCCCACCCACCATCCCCCAAGACCTCCCCACAACTTCCAGCTGCTGCCAGGATGAATTCACCAGGGTAAGCCATGCTGTGTCCCCATCCCCGTGTCCCTGTGAGCCCTCCTTCTTTCCTCCATGCTCTCTGCCTGTCTGGAGGGCCTGGTTCTCCTCTATGCTGGAGCCAGCTCACTGGAGGTGGCTCTGCATTTTGGACCCCATCTTGCCCATGCTGATCAAACCCTCATCTCCTCGCCCTCCTTAAATCCTGCCCTGACTGTTCCAGAGAGAGGAGACGATCAAGCAGGAGTGCTGCAACCAACACAAACATGGACGATGCCCTGGGCCGTGGTGAGTGACTCAGATCGGCCTGGGGGGAGCTGAGGGCTCTGAGCAGGCTCCAGGCTCCTCCGTATCCCCACTCCCATCCCACCAGCTCTCCCTGTATCTCTGTGGTCTGGGGAAGCACACAGACACCAGCACTTCCTGAACCAGCTCTCCTTCCCTGCAGACATGCTGGAAGCTGTGGAACAGGATGGCCACCACAGCCTCCGCAGCAGACCCAGTGCCCAAGCTGCCCCCAGGGACGGGTGAGTCTCTGCAAGAGGTGGTGAGAAGGGCTGAGCAGACAGGGATCTGCCCCAAGGCAGCTCCAGGGCTGGGGGTTCAGCACTGGTGACCACCAGCACATCGCCACCATCCTGACTGCAGCCTCCACTGGGCAGGTACGGTCCTGACTCCAGAGTTGTGCAGTTTGTGAAGGCCAGGAGCGTGGGGCTGCAGCTGGCTGGTGGGAACAACGTGGGCATCTTCGTGTCGAGTGTGCAGGAGGGGAGCCCAGCCGACAGCCAGGACATCGAGGAAGGGGACCAGATCCTGCAGGTAGCTGGGAGTAGGAGTGGCACCGAATGCTTTAGTGCCTGGTTTGTCCCTGTCCCTTCTGTGCCCAATACCCCTCATGCTGTTTGGATTTCTCCCACTGGGCATCATTTTGAGGCAGTGTTGGTAGGGGATGGTCCTGCCCCCAGCACTGTGCTAACACCCAGCAGGGTCCAGGCGCCAGAGGAGCCGTCCCCAGGATCACCCAGGGCTTGTGGCAGGCACTTGGGCAGCAGGGGCCAGTTCCCCCTCCTACCCCCAGGGCCCCCTGCCTTGAGTTCACCTTGGAAGCCGTGCCCTCCATCCCACTGGTGGGACACATCGGAGTGCTTTCCCACGCAGGTGAACAGCACCAGTTTCCAGAACCTGACCCGTGAGGAGGCAGTGCAGTGCCTCATGAAGATCCCGCCGGGGGAGGACGTCACTTTGTGGATCCAGAGCAAGCAGGACAGTGAGTGATGGCTGGTGACTTCCTGGGCTCATGTCTCTCCATCTCTTCTGAGTGAGCATCGGACTGCTCAGCTCCCCACAACTCTTTCTGCCCCACAATGCGGTCCTTCTTCCCCACGCCATCCTCCTCTCCCCCTGAAGTGATGGGAGAGCACTGGATGATCCTGGAGAACCATGCAGGACTAGGGGAAATGGATCCAAGTTGAAGGAGGGAAGATTTAGGTTGGATGTTAGGGGGAAGTTCTTCACAAGGAGAGTGGTTAGGCCTTGGAACGGGCTGCCCAGGGAGGTTGTGGATGCCCCGTCCTTGGACGTGTTCAAGGCCAGGTTGGACGGGGTCCTGGGCAACCTGATCTGAATGTGTGTTTGGTGGCCCTGCTGGGCAGGCGGGTTGGAACTACGTGATCCTTGAGGTCCCTTCAACCCGGGTGATTCTGTGTGATTCTGTGATTCTGTGATCCTGGAGCAGGGGGGTTTCTGGCTCCGTGGATCAGTTTGAAATGGCCACTGTGTGCTGTGGGGCCGAGTCCCGCTGTCCCCACTGTGCCCAAGAGCACCACGTGTAGACAAGGTGTCCCCAGAGCCTCCTTGGCACTGAGGGCTGCTGTGGTAGATGGCACCCAGCCCAGCACATTCCTCCACTCCCAATTCCTCCTCTACCCGCTCTTCCCTCGTGCTCACTCTCACCCCGGGCTCCAGTTTACAGGAAGATGATCTCCTCCAACGTGCGCGATTCCTTCTACATCCGGACGCATTTTGACTATGAGAAGGACACGCCGTCGGGGCTCAGCTTTGCCCGTGGGGACGTCTTCCATGTGCTGGACACCATGTACCGCGGCAGGCTGGGGCACTGGCTGGCTGTGCGCATGGGCAGGGACCTGCAGGAGCAGGAAAAGGGCATCATCCCCAACCAGAGCAGGTAGGGAAAGAGCCAGGAATGGCCACGCTGGGGGCAGAAGCAGGGGATGGCTCCCTAGCGATACAGGGATGTGGGTGCTGGGCCCAGTAAGAGCTGGGCCAGGACTGAAGGGTGGCGGTGGGAAGCGTGAGCTGGTGAAACGCCTTCCTGGTGCCTGGGGTGGGGTTGTTGATGCTGTGGTTGACGGAGGTCCCGGAGGGGCTTTCCAGCCTGAATCGGCCCTGTCACCAAGTGGGGACCTTGACTCCTGCCCGACTCCTTGGATGGAAGGAGCAAATCCAGAGGCTGCAGATCCTGAGCCCTTTCCCTTCCCAGGGCCGAGCAGTTTGCCAGCCTGGAGTCCGTGCTGAAAGCCACGCCTGGCACCAACCCGCTGGGGGCACGGGCTGAGTTTTGGAAGCTGCGGGGCCTGCGGGGAGCCAAGAAGATGTTGCGGAAGAGCCGTGAGGACCTGTCTGCTCTCACAAAGCAGGGCCACTACCCCCCATATGAGAGGGTGGTGCTGAAGGAAGGTGGGTTGCCTGACCCACCCAGCGTCCTCAGCCCTGGGGCTGCCCAGCCCAGCCCCCCTGAGCTGCTCTGTCTTCTCCCCACAGCCAGTTTCAAGCGGCCGGTGGTGATCCTGGGCCCCATCACAGACATTGCCATGCAGAAACTGAGCATGGAACAGCCCGAGCTCTTTGAGATTGCACGTAAGTCCCCTCCACAGTGGGGGTGAATTTTGCTTAGCAGCTGAACGTTGGTGTAGGTGGCTTTGGGAGCTTTTTACTCTGTCCTGATCCTTCCTTGTGACCACTCCATGACACCCCAGCACCCTCTTGGACTCAGGCACCCCCTCCCCACGCACCGTGAGGCAAGCCAGGTCCCAGACAGCCCCCATGGAGGCACACGGCCCTGGGGCCTGACATGGCCAGACCCACAGGGATGGCACAACTGCCCCAGCCCCTCTCAAACCCTGTTGTCTTGTCCTGCAGCGAGTGTGCCACGAGATGGGGCGTCGTCTAAGGTCATCAAGCTGGATTCGGTGCGGCAGATTGCTGAAAAGGTGAGAGCTTGCAAGACTTCCCCGTGTGCTGGCAGCCAGGTGGGTGACCCTGTCCCCAGCAGGGCTGAGCGCTGGTGCCCTGCCCCAGGACAAGCACGCACTGCTGGACATCACGCCCTCGGCGGTGGAGCGCCTCAACTACGTGCAGTATTACCCTGTGGTGGTGTTCTGCGAGCCCGAGAGCCGGCAGGGCATCAAGGCCATGCGCCAGTGGCTGGCACCTGACTCCAGGAAGAGCTCCCGGCGCCTCTACACCCAGGCCAGCAAGATGAAGAAATACTGCAGCCACCTCTTCACGGCTACCATCACCCTCAGCGGCAGCGGCAACTCCTGGTATGAGGAGATCAAGAGCATCATCAGGAAGCAGCAGAGCCAGCCCATCTGGACGGCAGCAGAGCACGTATGGGGCGGAAAGGCTGAGCCCTGCAGGGGCCGCACAGGGCTGCGTCCGCTCTCTTGGTGCCCAGAGACCCGAGGTCTTCACTGTCCCCATCCGCAGGTGGACGCGGCGCTGGAGGACAGCCTGGAGCTGCTGAACCCTCCCAGCAGGGCGGCCTCGGGCTACCTGACCTGCGACAGCCACGCCAACAGCGACTACGATGACACGGATGGTGAGGGGGGCGCCTACACCGACGGCGAGGCGGAGGATGCCTACGGCCATCCTGCACTGTCCCGCTCCTCTGAGCCGGCGCAGACGTACCCCAGCCACGATGTGAGTGAGCAGGTGGGTCCCTCGCAGCTGTACGAGGGGCACAGGGGGCGATTCCTATCCCCTGTGGCCCTGGCGGAAGGGCTGTCACCTCTAATGTCTGCAGGTCCGGCGTTGGTGCCTTGCCCACCTTGCCCTAGGGGAACGCAGCCCAGTCTCCAGCTGGGGCACAATTCTTGCCTGCCCCCTCTCACATCTGCCTGTTTGTTCACAGGTGACGGAGCATCAGGGACAGTGGGCGCAGGAACACCTCAGGTACGCTGCGTGCCGGGGCCAGCTCTGCGCAGCCTCACCCTGCGTGGCAGCGACTGCCTCCATCGATCAGTCCCACACGTCACTGCAGCATTTCCTCCTGCAGGGATTACGAGCACGAGGCCGTGAGGAAGAGATTCACACAAGCCAGGGATGACTCAGATGAGGACGAAGGCTACGAGTGGGGTCCAGCTACAGATGTGTAGTGAGATCGACGTCTGCGCACGACCCCTGAGCATCACTGTGTGTCTCTGCCCCGCAGGGCCCCTCAGTCCTACCGCAGCTCCGTGCCACCAGGGCTGGGTGACAGCCCTGCAGTGCCACACAACACCCCCCAGCTGTGCAGGCTGTGCCTGCACCACCAAGTGCCTCCTTCCCCTGCTTCATCCACTGCCTCAGGATGAAATAAAGGGGACGTTTTGAGTAGGATGGGCTGCTGCTGTGTGTGTTGTGTGACAGCATGCAGGGCAGAGGTGCAGCAGGGCAGCCTTGCTGGGATCCACGCCCTTCCATGGCCAGGGCCCTCAGCCTTCAGCTTGTAAGCACCAGCGCAGGACCCTCCTGAGGGCAGCAGCCTTGGGCTGATGTCTGGCACTGCAGTGGCTCAGGGCTGCATCCCTTGAGCTGAACTTCCTCAGCTGCAGCCCAGCAGGGTGAGATGCAGCCTTCAGCATTGCCCCAAACTTTTATTTTTTACATCAACCAACCACACAGGCAAAGTTGTGACAGGCTACCTTGGGCAAAGGGTCCCAGCTGTCCCCTTGTGAACAACGCATCCCCACGGAGCCCTCAGCTGCAGGCAGGTCTGTGGGGTTCACATCCCCAAGCTCTGTGAGACGTGGCAACGCCGTGTTCCCTTTGGTTGCACAAAGGAACAGCCCTGAGGGGTACCACTGTGCACGCAGAACGGTTCAAGGCAGTGCTGAGGAAGCAGAGGTAGTTTCCCAGCTCAGTGCAACAGGGCCAACAAGGTGTTGTTTGCAGCCCAGCAGGCCCCTGGCAAAGCTGAGGAGGAGGAGCGGGTGCTGAGGGTGCTGCTGCCCTTAAGGCTGAGTCTGGGGGCTGCTGGCTCTCCCTTGGGGTGCCAGTGTACAGCCACACCTCAGGGTGCAGAGGCAGAGCTGCTCAGGACTGCCTGGGATGAGCCCCTGGAGCACAGTTCCAGCTCCACCTGGGAAAAGGCACCTTTGGTGAGTGTGAAAGCACGATCCGTAGTGATGGAAAAGGGGGCGGCCTTTCATGCAGGGTCCCCTCTCCCCTGCCAGCACCAGGCCAAGGAGAGGGACCTTAAGGAGCAGGGGGCAGCACTGTGCAGGCACTGAGGCAGAGAGGGGCGAATGGATGTGGAGAAGGGTCGCTGCGGGCCCTAACGCTGCTCAAGCTGAGCATCAGCCCAAAGCTTCCTATCGCACCCCGAGTCCAACTGAAAGTGAGCAGGATGAGGCCCTGCGGGGGCCAGAGGGCTCTGGTGGCAGCGCAGGGGCAGCAGGCAGAGCGGTGGCCCCCAGGGGCGTGCAGCGACAGCTGGGCCCAGGCAGCACTCAGAGGAAGACGGGCTGCTCCTGCCCCGTCAGCAGGCGGTAGGTGGAGGCTGGCATGGTCTTGATGTGGACCTGCACAGAGACGCTCAGATCAGCTGGGAGATGGCAGCTCCAGGCTGGAGGCTGTCAGGACGAGGACCCCGAGCCCGGCCCGCGCCGTCTGCAGCCATGGGAGCGCGGGGGCAGGCGCCCACCCTGCTGCTCTGCTCACCTCGCTGACCGCCTGCGTGAGGATCTGGATGATCTTCTCGTGAGGTGTGGCCACCACGCTCTGCCCGTTGATCTCGATGATGCGGTGCCCCACACGGATGCCGCCCTTCTCAGCGATGCCCCCGCGCATCAGGCTGCAGATCTGGGCAACAAGGAATGCTGGTGAGCCGTGCTCACGTCCCACGGCCGGGAACAACCACCGCCCTGAGCCCTGCTTCTCCAGCAAGGACTGCGACAAATGGCACCAAGGACACGCCAAGGGAGCCAGGAGCCACCACCCCCAAAGCAAACAGTTGACGAGCACCAAGGAGACAAACCCAAACAACAGCACTGTGGGAGAGCAACGAGGAACCTTCCACCGTGGCACAGAGCCCTGTGAAACCTCAGAAACTATCAGTGCTGAAGGCCCGTCTGCGCAGGCACAGCCAGGGCTGCAAGTCCCTCTGCCAGGCAGGTGGAAGAAACCCCGGGCAGCCCTGGCTCTGCTCCCACCCCACAGCACTCACCACACCGTTCTCCACGCAGAAGCCCAGCTGGTACTTGGAGTCGGGGCGCCGGATGACCGCTGTGGTGACGGGGGAGCAGTGCACTATGTTCAGCATCACCTCTGTCTGGTGCTTCAGTTCCTGGAAAGCGAGGGGGGGATGTGTCAGACTCTGGAGAGTCACTTGGAGGGGTTGAGAGAGGACAGAGCTGTGTTGCTCAAGGGAAGGCTGAGGATCAGCACGGGATGGGTACAGGCCCTCCTGCCCCTCTGCCCCATCATCACTGACACCCCAGACACCACCAGGCTGTTTCCCATCTCTAGCAGAGCAGGGAGCCCCCCAGGCCCGGCCCCAGCTCACCCGGATGATGCTCTGGCAGGTGGTGAGGGGCAGCCCCACCAGGCTCGTCCCATTGATGGACATGAGGCGGTCCCCGATGCTCAGCTCACCCGACCTCTCTGCAGGGCCCCCGTGCATCAGGTTGGCGATGACAACGGTGGGCAGGATGGAGCCCCAGCCCGACTCCACGATGGCGATGCCCAGAATCTCCCCCTTCTGCTTCCGGATGCAAACCTGAGGAGGGGGGACCGGGATGGGGAGCTGGGGCGTGTGCCACATCCCCTGCACAGGGGTACCGGGCTCAGAGCGAGCTGGGATAGGGCCTAGGTTGGTAGGGAGCATCTCAGCCTCTCAGTGGGGACCCCACGCTGTCCCCACCCCTCCAAAGCAGCTCTTACATCCTTGCAGTTCTCCTGCCGGGAGAAGTGGGTCAGCTCTGCATTGTGCTGCTCCTGGTCCTCAAGGGCACGGCTGTACTGGCGAGGGCTCAGCTCACTTGGGTCGATGCTGTTGGCCTCCAGGAAGCGCTGGTAGGCCACACCAAATGCCTGCCCGATGGCCTGAGCGATGATCTGGGCCTGGGGACGGACGGGGGACATTTGTGCTCAGGGCCACGGCCTGACCACCAAACTGGTCCCAGCAGCTCAGTCCCAGGTCAAACAGGTCCCAGTCCAGCACAGACGGCCTGGGAGCTGCAGGGCACCCTGCCCCTTCCTGCCCCTTCCCAGTACCGCACCCCTCTTTTTCTCACTGGGCCACTCTACACAGCAGAGCTGCCCGGGCTCCCACTCTTTGTGCCCCAGCACAGCGATGCCAAGCTGTCCTGCAGCAGGATGGGTCCAGGAGCCCCCAGCAGTCCCCCCTCCCTCAGGGCTCGCTCCCACTCACATCAGCCGAGTGGAAAACGTGGCAGATCATCTTGTAGAGCCGCTTCTCCTCCGCCGCCTCTGCCCTCCGAGGCAGCTTGCGGCGTGCCATGAGCACCACCAGGGAGCCGATGTCGGCGATGTAGGAGATGGTCTGCAGGGAGTGATCCATCATGGCCTCCTGGCAAGGGAACACAGCACAGACCTTCAGCCCTCCCCTCCATGCAGCACACGAGCCAGCCGGGCGCTGCTGCACGCCAGGAGGATGCAGGCTCACTGCTTCAGATCCCACTCTGCCAGATGGCATCGCTCTGAGTGACAGCTCCTCCCAGCTGCTGCTGCCCCTGGCCATCCCTGGGCACGACCCCCCCATCGCGGCAGGCAGAGAAGATCCCACAGCCGGCAGGAAGGTCTCAGCAGCCCCAAGGCCACGCAGGCACAATCCCTGCTCACCTGTGTGTCAGCTGTCAGCACCTTGATCCTCTGCGTGGAGACAAACAGATCCACCTCTGTCATGGGTTGGGATTCTCCCTCTGGTGCCTGCAGAGCAAAGCAGCTCAATGAAGTCGCTGCTGGATCCCTGCCCTGCAACAAAATGCTGCCCAGCACCCGCAGGAGGTCAGGACGTCCCCCTCCCTGCACCTTGATTCTGTCCACAGCCTCCTGTGCCTGTGCCATGCGGACGCTGGTAGGAGGGTTCCTCTCTGAAACCAGCTGTGTGGAGCCCAGGTACTTTGCCCCAAAAATCACACCGTCCAGCAGATCCTCTGGGTCACAGGGGCCTGGAACTGAGAGACTGGGAGGGCTAAAGCAGGGGCTGGTTTCCTCCTGCCACCTGTTAGCTGTGCTCTGTATGTGAGGAAGTGGCTCAGCGCTTCAGAGATGTGCTCCTGGCATAACAGGGGAACCAATGCTGACCCTTGGGCTGCACCCCCCTTCCCCTGGAGAGCCCCCTTGGGCTGTCTCCCCTTCCTCTAGAGAGCCCTCCTTTTTCTCTTTCCAAACCTGGGCACCCCACAGGATTCCTGAATCTTCTTCATGCCCAGCTGTGCGCAAACTGTGAGCAAACCAGCCACCCCAAATCTGCAGCCACGTTTCCCAATAAGTGGCAGCAATGCCTCTGCCCTGGGAGACTCTTCTGGGTGCAGAGCTGGACTCCTCCAGGCACCCCAATGCTCAGGTCAGAGGAGGCAGCGGTGGGTTAAGACTCCCAGTTCAAGCAGAGAAACAACTCACCTTCTTTGAAGGCCAGGCAGGAGGAGGGGGATTCCTTGTTCTGCAAAGCAACAAAAGAGTGAAGCGCTGGCTGGGAGCCTGGGGAGCACCAGAGGAGCAAGGGCACAGGGTGCCAGGGCTGTGGGGCTGTTTAGACCCACTGGCTTCCCCCAGCAATCAGACAGGCACAACCCTCCCCTCACAGTCAGGACAGCACGGCCCAGAGCAAGTAAGTGTGCTCTCCCCTACTGCCACAATGTCCCACAAGACCCAGGGAAACGCCTCCCCTCACTCCCCCCTGCCCAAAAAATCCCCCAAGGAAGGAGAGCGAAGGGGACCACGGCCGTGCGTCTGCACTCACGGTCACACTGCTTTGTGGCGGCCGCTTCTTCTCTGGGGTCACAGCAGGAGACAATTCTGCCCAGGCTGGCTCTGGCGAGCTGTCTCGACTGCCCTCGCAGGTGGGTTTGTCCTCACTGAGCCCATCTCCACAAATCCAGCCTCCAGAAGGTCTTTCCTCCAAACCACCCGGCCCATCAGCAGCAGTGCGTTCCTCAGGCGTCTGCAGCATCTCCAGCTTGGTCCCGGTCAGGACTTCAGAGTGGGTGAGGGGTGTCTCAGTGTCGGCCTCGGACAACCCCCCCTCGTAGCACAGGAGGTTCAGCAGGTCCTCCCGGTCGGCCTCAGCAAAGAGCAAGCCGTGGCAGGGCCGCGAGCGGGGCGAGTGCTGCGCACAGCAGGGATGCACAGCCAGGCCCCTGCCTGTGGCCACGTGCAGCGGGCAGGGCTGGCACTCACCCCGGCACTCTGCATAGCCCTGCTTGCCTGCCACAGGGGCCGTGTCGGGGGCGTCGCACAGACTGGGGCTGAGGGTCTCCAGCTGGGCCAGCAGACCCTGCATCTCCGAGGGCTCCTCCTCAGGCGCCTCGTCCAGCTCCATGGTGCCACTGCTGGGGGTGCGGGGGGGTCCCGTATCCTGGGAGGTGCTCCCAGCTCTCGGCCTCCAGTCCGTGGAGCCCCGTGGTCCAGTGGTCACCACCTCCTCTTCCATCTCTCTTCCTGAGTTCCTGCAAAGCCCGCTTTGTTCATCCCCACCGTTAAGGTTCATGGCTGAAGCAGGCCCCGATCCAGGCTCCGGACTTCTCTGCTGATCCACAGCGGTGCTGCTGAAGGTGGGCCCCTCCAGCTGCTCCTCGGCTGCAGTGGGTCGGGAGGCACCGCGCTGCCCTTCTTCTGTGTCCATGGCTGGCAGATCGGGGGCCGGCTGGAAATCCATGGCGCTCTCCATAGGGAACAGGCAGGTCGGGGGGAGACGGGGAGGGAGCACGGGGGAGGGCAGGCATAGGGGAGGGAAAGGGGGGGGAACGAGAAAGCGGGCGGTTGGGGGTCAAGGTGGGAGCAGAGAGGGGTCAGGAAGGGGCACAGGGGGGGCGCACAGCCGTGCTCGCGGGGCGGGCCGCAAAGGGTCACGAAGGGGCCGCAGGGCAGCTTGGGGGGGGCCTGAGGAAGGGCCGCGGAGGAACACGCGGGGTTCCAGGGCCGGGGTTCCCGTCGTCCCTCCGGCCTCCAGCCGCCACTCGCTGCCTGGAGGCGCCGCGGTCCGGCCGGGCCCGAGCGGAGCGGAACGGAACGGAACGGGTCAGGACGGGACTTACGGAGCGGGCCGACCCCGCGGCGACTTCCGGGCGCCACCACCCCCCCACTTCCGGGCGCTGCAGCGTCCACTTCCGGGCCCGCCCAGCAGCCACTTCCGGGCGCGGCCGCCGCGCATGCGCGCTCCGCAGTTGTCCCGGCGTGTCCCGCGGCCGCCATGGCCGCCCGGCTGCTGCTGAGGGCGGTGAGCGCCGTGCGGCCCGGCCCGGCCCGCGGCTACGCCAAGAAACCGGGTGAGGCCGGGATGGGTCTGGAGCCCGGGCCCCGATCCCAGTCCCGTTCCTGTGTACCGGCTGGGCCCTGCCCCGTGTCCCGTTCCCATCTCCCAGCCGGGTCCCGTTACAGAGCCCCATCCCCGCGTCTCGTTCCTGGGTTCTGTTCCCGGATCCCGATCCCGTGTTGTAGTTGGGTCCTTTTCCCACGGCCTGTGCCCACATCCCATCCCGTGCCCCATTCCCGTGTCCCAGTTGGGTCCCATTCCCATGTCATGTACCCATATTTTATTCCCATATCCCATTCTGTGCCCCAGTTGGGTCCTTTTCCCTCACCCCATTCCAGTGTCCCATTCCCACCTCCTATTTCTGTCCCAAAGCTTCCGGCCCCATGCCCCCAGCTGCCCACACCCCCTCACATCCCCGTGTCCACTCCCCCAGGTGTGAAGGTGAAGGGGAAGAGCACTCCGAAGGAGCAGCTGAAGGGGCCGGAGGTGTGCACAGACCCCGTCAAGTTGGCCAACTACGCCGTGGGGGTCAATTACCTGAAGGACAGCCCTGAGGTGGCCCTGAAGCCTGACTCTGAGTACCCTGAGTGGTATGTGGGGCTCACCCAGAGCGCTGCGTCCCGGCTGGGGGTCCCGAGGGTGGGGGAGATGCGGCCTTCAAAGCTCCCCTCCAACTGTAGCAGCTCTGTGATCCCAGGAGCTACTCTTTGCCTCCCCCACCGCAGCCTCGCCTGCTCTGTTTGCCCCCAGGCTGTTCCAGATCCACCTGGGTCCCCCCAAGAAGCTGGAGGAGATGGACCCCGAATCCCTTGAGTACTGGAGGCGCCTGCGGAAGTACAACTCGTGGCAGCGCAACAAGCTGAAGAAGAGCAGGAAGCTGTGAGGGGCTGTGATGAGGCAGCAGGTGTTGGTGTTGGCGTGGCCGACTCTGGGGCAGCTCCCACTGCCAGTCCCATCTTCTCACTATAGACTGACAATAAATCTCAGCTGAGGCCTCTCACAGAAACTGTGGCGTAACCAGGAGCCCTGTGTGCTCAGTGTGCTCATCCCCTCCTGCACAGCGCTGGGGGAGGATTGAGGCTGTCATTTCTTGGGGCTTTTTCCACAGTGGGTATTTCTGTTTATTGCTGGCAGCAGGACCTGTGGCAGCCCATCGGGTCCCACTCCTTCTGCCAGCGTGCTGCTGTGGTGGGGATGGGTGGGAGGGCAGCGGCTTTGGGGTGAGAGTGACTCGACTGAGGTCACCGTGTCCCCGAGGAGGGTGGGCAGGAGGGGTCCCAATCCCCTCCCCGTTGCCTTCGGCCTGGCGTAGCCCAGCGCTGGCCCTACTGCACTGTGTGGTGGATGAGGGGGGCTGCTGCCGCCTCAGGGTGGGGCTTTGCAGGTTCCCTGAGGGCCGCGTCGCTCTGCAGGGCAGGAAGTGGCAGAGGAAAGCAGAAGTGCTGCAGCGTGGGGCCGCTTTTGTTCCTAACCCCCATTTCCTCTGCGCGGGGCTCAGGGTGTGCTGAGCTGGGTGCTGGCGGCTCCGGGCACACTCAGCACCTGGAGGTGAGTTCTCTGCACCTTTTGGACTCCATCCCCTCCTCTCCCTCTTGTGCTGCCATCTCCTGCTGGTACCCTGTCCCCTCGCAGCCAGAGGCAGCAGCCGTGGGGCAGGATGGGGGACTGGAGCTTGTCCATCAGCTCGCTGGGAGAGGAGGTGGTGGCCCAGCTCTGTGAGCTCCTGGACACAGCCAGCCGGGGCTGGCGCAAGCTGGCCGAGGTGGCCGGGGCAGAGAAACGCTTCAAGTGCAGGTAGGGATGGGGGGACCGTGGGATGGACCCCGTGCCCCCCCAGCGCTCCCCCCCACGCCCCTGTTGTGGCCACATCTGCCCTGTTGTGTCCCCGCTGTCCCTCACAGTGAGGAGGAGCTGGAGATGTGCTCGCTGAAGGTGCTGGAGCCCCTCGGCAGCCCCACACAGAGCCTCCTGCAGCTCCTGGCTGAGCGTGAGTGCAGCCTCCGGTACCTGTGGGGCTGCCTGCACAGGATGGGGCACACGCAGGCCTGCCAGCTCCTCAACAGTGCTGGTAGGGATGGTGTCACCTGGGGGCCGAGGGGGTCAGCAGGGGGAAGGCGGGGAGGTGAGGGGCTCATCCTGCTGGTGGAGTGGCAGTGGGGAGGTGAGATGGGCTGTGATGGGTGCAGCAGGATGGGTGGGGTGGGATTGGATTGGGTGAATGCAGCATGGTGGAATGGGATG
This sequence comes from Tympanuchus pallidicinctus, assembly GCF_026119805.1. Lineage (NCBI taxonomy): Eukaryota > Metazoa > Chordata > Aves > Galliformes > Phasianidae > Tympanuchus > Tympanuchus pallidicinctus. Next base: position 161,652 of record NW_026294762.1, read on the forward strand.
AGAAGGGTGCAATTGGGTGGGTGGGATGGGATGGAATAGGTCGGAATTGGAGGGATGGGATGGAATGAGATGGGATGGATGGGATGGGTGGGTGGAATAGATTTGCAAGGGAAAGGATGGGATGGATGCAGTAGGGTAGATGAGATGGGATGGAATAGGATGGGATCGAACGGATGGGATGGGAAGGGATGGGAGATGGGTGCAGTAGAGTAGGTTAGAAGGGAAGAGAGTGTTGGGATGGGATGGGAAGAGGGTCGGTGAGGTGTGGACAGGCTGGGCTGGGACAGGGCAGAGTGTGGTGGGACAAAGTGTGATGGGCTGGGATGCAGTGGGATGGGCTGAAGTGAAACAGCACAGGATGGGATGGGGCCAACTGGGACAGAATGCAGTGATACAGGCTGGGATGCCATAGGGTGACACTGAAGTGGGATGGGATGGATGGAATGGGGCAGGCTGGGGTGTAGTGGGGCAGAGCTCTCAGCCAGCCTGGGCTCTTCTACAGTCCACGACGTGATTCGCATCACGGTGCAGCCGGAGTCACAGGTGGTGGCAGAGGGGACGCGGGTGTCCCTGACCTGCTGGGCCGCCGGCCCACCGGGGCTCACCTACCAGTGGTTTTGTGGTAAGCAGGAGGTGAGGCCCACATCCCCTCCCTGGCACCTGCGCTGGTGGGAGTCAGCATCCTGAGCCCGGCTCCCCGATGCTGTAGGTGCCTGGAGCCACAGCCCCGGAGCTGGTGGTCGACACGGCTGCACCTCCAGGACTGCCCCAGTGGTACATCTGCCGTGTGAGCTGCGGGGCTGCCTTTGCCTTCTCCAGGTGGGCTCACATCCAAGTGGAGAGGAGCCGCAGCCCCGAATCAGGTGGGCTCTGGGGTCTGCGTTCGTGGGGCACTGCTCACCCGTGGGGCCAGGAATGGCTCCTGTAGGGCGCTGCTCACACATGGGGTATGAGTTGCTCCTGTAGGGCATCACTGACCCCTGGGGCTGGGAACGGCTCCTGCAGGGCACTGTGGAGCTGAGGCCAGCTGGGAGCACCCCTGCCACGGCCAGGTGCCGATCTGCCGCCCTTCCCATCCACAGCCAGCGGTTACTGCCCCAGCATGGCGGGGCTGCAGATCCTGCAGCAGCCACAGCCGTGCCGCCTGGCCGAGGGGGACCCTCTGGTGCTGGAGTGCAGAGCCCTGGGGAACCCACCGCCGCAGTACCAGTGGTTCAGGAACCGGCGCCCCGTGGAGGGTGCACGAGGACCACGGCTCCAGGTGCTGTAGAGCCCTTGTCTGGCACTGCGTGGCACGGCATGGGGCAGCAGGGCATGGGGTGGCACAGCATGGGGTGGCACGGTGGTCCCAGCTCTCCATCCCCTGCAGGTGCAGCTGGTGACGACAGCTGAGCGGGGCACGTACTCCTGTCGTGTGTTCAACCTCTTCCATGAGCTGTGGAGCCAGGAAGTGGATGTGGAGATCGGTGAGGGTGACCTCTGCATCTCCTGCTCCCCACCCTACAGTACCCTGGGTGCTGCAAAGCCCCGCAGTCCCATAACTGCTCCCTCCTGACCCCACTTTGTGCTGCCCAGGCCCGCGGCTCTTTGCCTCCGGAGCCCCCTGGCAGGAAGGGGATGGAGGTAGGTGCAGGTGGTGGCACTGTCCCATCGCTGTGCTCGGGGCCGTTGCCACCATCTCTCTCTTTGCAGACTCCCCGGAGCCCGGCAGCCCCGACCAGCTGTATGGTGAGATCCCATCCAGGAGGGGCAGGGGACCCTGCGGGGGATGCAATGCAATGTGGGGCGCTGGGGACAGCGTGAGAGTCCCTCTGTGTCCCCCTCTGTCCCTGCAGCCACCGACAAAGTGGCACTGCTGGTGGGCAACATGCACTACCTGCACCACAAAGACCTGCGGGCGCCCATGGTGGATGTGCACGCGCTCAGCGCGCTGCTGCGGCAGCTCGACTTCAAGGTGGTGTCGCTGCTGGACCTGCGCCGGGATGAGATGCAGATGGCAGTCGATGAGTTCCTGCTGCTCCTCGACAAAGGGGTCTACGGTGGGGCAGCTCCTGGGGGGCTGCGGGGCTCCCAGGGGTGGGCTTTGGGGCGGCAGGGCAGAGCCGTGGGGCTTGGGGACGCGCGAGTTGGGGTGAGACGTGCCACCATCCCCCCTCCCACCAGGATTGCTGTACTATGCTGGACACGGCTACGAGAACTTTGGCACCAGCTTCATGGTGCCCATCGACGCGCCCGGCTCCTACACCTCCGCCCACTGCCTGTGTGTGCAGCACGTGCTGCAGCGCATGCAGCGGCGCCGCACCGGCCTCAACATCTTCCTGCTCGACATGTGCCGCAAGAGGTGACCCCACGTCCCACCTACGGGGGCATGGAGTGAGGGGTCCCCGCGCCCCCCACCTGTGACCTTTTTGGGTGGCACCCCCACGGGGCCCCACAGCTCTCAGCAGCCCTTCTCTCGCAGGAACCTCAATGATGACGTCCTCCCGCAGGTCGGGGCGCTGGAGGTGACGGCCAACATCGTCTTCGGCTACGCCACGTGGGTCCCCTCTCGTGCACCCTCCTTTCTGTGGGGCCAGGAGGACACAACCCCCTGGGGCAGGAATGGGGTCGGGTTCTGATATCTCAGCCCTATTGGCATTTTTCCCTGATGTGTGGATATGCTGTGACTCCATGGCACCGCTCCGGGCTCCCGGGGATGCCGTCCTTTATGGGGTTGGAGATGCTCATGGCTGCACCAGGCAACACCCAAGGGCTCAGAGCACCGAAGCTCACCTGGATTGCAGGGATTTGGGTTGAGGACGCCCCACCCCAGTGGGATTCCTGCAGCACAGGTGAGGCTCCCAGCACCTTAACCCACCCTCCCCATCCCCACAGATGCGCGGATGCCGAAGCCTATGAGCTGAGCCAGGGCGAACTCTCCAATGGTGTCTTTGTCACCTTCCTCAAGCGCTGGCTGCTGGAGGACGAGAAGATCACGGTGCTGCTGGACAAGGTGGCCGAGGGTGAGTGCTGCGCAGCGGGGCTTGGAGGGGCCAAAATCCCCCGCTGAGCCCACGCTGTGCCCGGCCCTGCAGACATGGGCACGCTGGAGCTGACGCGGGGCCGCCAGGCGCTGGAGCTGCGCAGTAACCTGTCGGAGAGGCGGGCGCTGACCGACCCCATCCGCTCCTTGGGACGGGCTGAGACCTCTGCCAGGAACCTGCAGTGGGCCAAGGCTCACGGTGTGTGCCACTGCTGCGTCCCCCAGCGGGTGGGGGCACGGAGGGGGCAGCGCCGAGGCACGGGACGGCGGCACGCGGCGTCTCCAATGCACCCCGGCTTCGCGTTGGGGCCGCCTCAAGTGTCACCTCCAGTGTCAGCCCAAGTGCTGGCAGGGACCAAAGTGGTGTCACCAAGTTGCTCGCTGTCCCTGCAGTCCTCCCAGAGAGTCGCCACCTCCGCTTTGACTGCGGTGTCACCGTGCAGCTGGGCTTTGCTGCTGAGTTCTCCAACATCATGATCATCTACACCCGCATCCTGGCCGCCCCTGGGGACATCACTGAGTGCGTGGCCAAGCTCACCGACCTCCCCGAGGTGGGGTGGCACCCCTGGAGGGGCAGCACTTGGGCTGGGGGGCTCCCACGCTGCCTTCCTCTAACCTGAAATCCCCCATGGCAGGAGCTGGACGTGGACCTGAAGTACACCAACAGGGAGAGCCCCGAGGAGCTGGGCAGCCCCTTGGTGCCCACCTGGAGCCTCACCTGTCCGTCCTGCTGCCTCTACAGCCGCCTCTGTGGGCTGCAGAGATTGCAGGTAAGAGCTGTGCCACACCGGGTGCACGGGGGGGGAAGGGGGGTCATGTGAAGCCCCCCTGTGCCCACATTGCTGTGCCCTGCAGCAGGAGCTGACCTTCACCGTGTGCCTGCAGTTCCGCTACCGCGGCGTGGCCGACTTTGTGGAGGAGCGGCGGGCGGTGAGTGTGGGGCGGCCGCTCATTGCCAAGCTCAATCTGAGCCCCCGGGACCCCGGCACGCCGCCCGCCTCGGGGGGGTCCGGCAGCCCCCTGTCCGCATCGCCCCCCGGCAGCTGGGGGAACAGCCCCGAGGAGAACCTGAGCCCCCAGGTGCATGGATCGCATGGGGTGTAAGGGGGCACGTCTGTGTATGGGGCACTGGCACCCCATATAGAGAGCAGTGTCACCCTATGTGCAGGGCACTGCCATCCCATTGTAGGCAGGGCTGTGCCACCCCATACGCAGAGCAGCATCACCCCACATACAGGGCTGTGCCACCCCACGCACAGCGCGGTGCCTCCCCATACACAAAGCTGGGTCACCCCATGTGCAGCGCAGGGCCACCCCGTACACAAAGCTGTGTCACCCTATTCACAGTACACAGCCACCCCATATTCAGGACAGTGTCAGCTCCGTGTCCCTTAGCAGAGCAATGAACCCCATATACGGGGAGGTTCCACCCCATATACAGAGCAATGCCAGTCTCATGTATCCTCACAGGGCAGCGCCACCCCATATGGACACCACAGCCCCCCATGTGCCCCGGCAGCTGTGGGGTGGGCAGGGGGCAGGGCCGGGTGCTGCAGCTCAGCAAGGCGTCGCACCGGGGCGGGATTGGGCTCATTCAGGCCTAGGAGAAATAGAGAGAAATAAGCAGATTAGGGGGCAAATCCCACTGGGGGGGGCTGGGAGGGGAGGAGTGGAGAGCTCCCGCAAGGCCGTGGGGTGAAGATTTTGGGGGATGATTGAAATGTGGGGTGGGGAGGAGGAAGAACGCCTTTCTGCTCCGATGAAGGGAGCCGGGGGCCCTCGCTGCTGTGCGCCAACGCCGTGGGGCGGCGGTCGGGGCCCCTCGACCCAATTAGGGTGGGCTATGGGGCAGCCCCCTCCCCGCCACCCGCCCTTTGTTGGCCGAGGGCCGCCCGGGCGTCGCGGCGGGGTCGGCGCCAACCTCTGCCATTATGTCATGCGAAAGGCGCAGCCCCCATTCAGCGCGTCCCGTCCCCCGGATCAAACCCCATTACTTCCACAGCCGTTGCTTCATTATCTCCCGCGCCGAGCACGCCTCTGCCCGTGGCCCATTAGCTGGGCTGGGGGGCCGGGGGAGCATCGATTATGCGTTTAATGGGTTGTTAAAGGTTTAATTATCGCTAACGAAGCAGATGAGCAGCAGCAGCCGGGGGACGGGGACGAGGAGCCGGGTCCCCACGGGGTCAGCGCGCGGCCCGGACGGTGTCAGCAGGAGACCCCGATGCCACCGTGGCCAACGGGTGCAGCTCTGCCCCGTGTTTGGCCCCAACCGACCCCATCTGCCCCAAAACGTTCCACGTTTGGAACCCTGAAGCCCCACGTGTGCCATCGTCCCCTTGTTGCCCCAACGTTGCCGACCGCACGCCGTCCCCGGTGCCATCGTGGGGCATCTCAGCACCGCCGCCCTTCCGTCCGCGCTCCTATCGGGACCCCGCTGGCCCCATTGGGGCTGAGCCCCCCCGCTTCTGCCCAGCAATTACGGCAGCTTTGTGCCACTGGCACCGCTGGAGAGCAATTAGGGCCGGAGTGACGGCGGAGCAGATTCCCCCTGACAAGCAGGCGGGACGCGGGCTGGGATTCGGTCACCCATGTGTGGGGACGGCAGCGTTTCCCCGCAGAGGCAGGCGGTGGGTGATGCTGAAGTGGGTTTCCCCATCGCCGAGCGGAGCACCGCGTCCCGCTCTTCTCCTTACCCACCGCGCGCCCATCTCCCACAGCGCACCCAACGCGGCTGAAAAAACAACAGCCCCTGGTTGTTCCCTACGAAACTAGAGCGTTTCTGTTTGTGCATAAAAAAAGGAAAAAGAAAAAAACCAAAAAGAAATTCTTGATGGTGGTAATAATAATAAAGGGGTGCGGGGATTTCCCCAGGTCCTGCGGGCCGCACCGGGGCGGCTGCTGGGTGCCCCCAGCCACTGTCCATGCTGCTGCATCGGGGGGGGTCACCTCCCTGCTCCGGTCCTGCCGAGCGCCCCGTCGGGTTGGGAGCAGTGGGGAGCGTTCATCAAATGGGCTGCCAGGTCTTGTCGATGGTCTGAATGTGCTCCTTGGCTTTCATGCGGAGCGAGGCGATGCTGGAGCTCCTCTGGTCGACGTCCTCCAGCGGGTACTTGTCCACAAAGGGGGTGCCGCACTGGTAGGGCGCGGGGGCCATGGGCTGCATGCCCTGAGCCATGGCCGGGGGGGTGTTGAGGAAGGAGTGCCCTCCGTAGGGGGGCTGCAGGGCCTGGGGGGCTCCCATGAAGCCGGGGATGCTGTGCACAGGGGTGGCACTGGAGATGGGCGACGTCAGCCACGGGTCGAGCGGGAGGGAGTTGCTCATGGGCCCCACGTTGGCCGTCATGGGCGGCCGGTTGAAGGACAGCATGGGGGTGTCGTGGAGCTTCATGGAGCTGGCCTCCATCTTCTCCTGCCGCCTCCACTTGGCTCGGCGGTTCTGGAACCAGACCTGTCGGGGTACAGTGAAAGTGACCCAGCGGTGTGTGCCCCGTGGCTACGTTGTCCCTCTCAACGTGCTCCTCAGGGGTGCCCCGTGTGCTGTGCCTCCTGTTGGGTGATCCCTGTGCAATGTCCTATGCAAGATGTCCTACACAAGATGCCCCACGTGCTCTGTTCCACGTAGAGCGCCATTGTAGGGTGTCCCATGTGTTCTATCCCCTGTTGGTTGACCTTCATGCCATGCCCTATGCAAGACGCCCCATGAGCTTTGTCCCATGTAGGGGGTCCCTTGTAGGGCGCCCCACATGTTGTATCCTTTGTAGGGTGACCCCTGTGCCACGTCCTATGCAAGATGCCCTATGCAAGACACCCCATGAGCTTTGTCCCATTAGGGTGTCCCTTGTAGGGCGCCCCACATGTTGTATCCTTTGTAGGATGCCATGTCCTATGTAAGATGTCCCGCGTGCTGTGCCCCATATAAGGTGCTCCATCCGTCGTGCCCCACACGTGGTGGCGACACAGTGACAGTGGGCACGGGCTGGTGGCTGGACTGGCTGATCTTAGTGGTCTGTCCAACCTTAATGATTCTGAGATTCAGCGCCCCGCATAGGGTGACCCGTGTGCCGCGTCCTGTGCAAGATGCCCCATCTGCTGTGTCCATGAAGGCTGTTCTATGTGACACGGCCCACACAGAGTGTCCCCCCTGTGCCGCGTTCTCAGTGGGGTGCCCCACACGCTGTGCCCCGTGCAGGGTGCCCCATGCAGGGCGCCCCGTTGTGCCGTATCCCACGCGGGGTGCCCCATGCAGGGTGCCCCACACGGGGTGCTCCAGGCCCCCTGTGCTGTGTCCCCTCGGGGTGTCCTGAGAATGGTGCCCCACGCGCTGTGTCCCCCGCGGCTCCAGCGATCCCTGTTCTTTTGTCACTCCTGCTCTATTTGGCTTTCTCTCCTTTTGTTGCTCTTTCAGACCCGGTGACTGGAAGGGCTGTCGCTGCCTGTGCTGGCAGCAGGGTCTGCTCCAGGCTGAGCCTCCACGCAGAGCAGAGCTTTGTGCCAAACCACCCCGTGCCCCGGCTCCAGGAAACCTAAAATCCTGAATCCATGAGAATCTCAGGGCTTTCCTGGCCCTGAGGAGCTGACAGTGGTGAGGAGCTGCTGTGGGTTGTCACCCTTCCTACGGAACCAGGGCAAGATGCAGCCCCAAGCACCTACGCTGAGCTCGTGCCTCGGGCGATGGGGAAACGAAGGCGTAGAGCCGCCCCTACCTGCACGCGGACCTCGGGCAGGTTGACCTTCATGGCCAGCTCCTCTCGGCTGTACACGTCGGGGTAGTGGGACTTCTCGAAGGCTCTCTCCAGCTCGTGCAGCTGGTAGGTGGTGAAGGTGGTGCGGTTCCGCCGGTGCTTCTTCTTGGGCTGCTCCTCCTCGGCAGCAGCTGGAGGCGTCTCCTCGCCGTCCCCCGGCTTCCGCAGCTCGCCCAGCTCCCCCTCACACTTATTGAGGAACATCTCGGCACCTGCGAGGGGTGGTGGGGGGTCAGGGGGTGTGGGGACAGCAGATCATCCCACGAATTCCATCCGGATGAGCGGACGGACAGGAGACGGGCCGTCCCTGTGGCACTTCCGTGGGGACTTTATAGGGCCAGCAGCTCTGAATACCACTCAGAGCTGACCTGAGCGGGCCAGATCCATCCCCCCTCCCCACTCCCACACTCCGTCCCTTGAAACTGCAGGACCCCACTCCAACCCCCATGGCAGGGCCAGAGCATGCGGAATGAGCAGTGTGTGTGCAGAGCCCGGTGTGCGGTGCCCACCATGCAATGCCTGCCCTGCAGCACATGCAATGTGTGGGGCACGGTGAGCGCAGTGCACGTGCAGTGTGCGTGGCACAAGGAGTGCAGTGCAGTGCATGCACAACCTGCAGGCACAGCGCTGTCTGCAGTGCTTCTGTGCTCAGGGCACGCAGTGCCTGCAGTGTGCTCCATGTGCGTGCAGCTCTGGGTGGCGCCTCCCAGCCCCGTGGGTTCTGGTGGGGTGTGGGTGCTGCAGCCTCGGGGTGCCGTGCCCTGTTGTCACTGTTGGGGCTGGGGGCTGGGGGAGGGTTGGGGACCCCCTCTGCCATCCCACTCACGCTTACCCGCTTCTCATTTGCGCAGCTCCACACCTGCAAGGAGAGGGGAGAGGGGTGAGCGGTGCGGGACCCCACAGGGTGAGAGGGATGGGGACGAGCGGGGACAGGGAAGGTCGGGGCAGTGGGGTGAGGGCCAGGGCTGTGTATGAGATGGCCCCCACAGCCCCAAACCCATCCAGAAGGAAAGGAGGCCCCAAGAAAACAGGAAGAAGAGAGAAACCACCCTGTGGGATGGGTGCTTGCTGCCCCGCTGCCGCCCTGCTGCCGCCCGCCTCGTCCCCAGCGCCGTCACATCGCATCCCCATGGCACCGCGTCCCCCTGCAGCCCTACCGCCCCGCTGGGCACAGCAGGCACAGCAGGCAGCCCCTCCAGCTGCGGAGGCCATCGGTGTCCCCACACCCCGCGTGCTGGGCTCTGCACTCCGTGTCCTGCAGGAGCTTTTGGGACAGTGGCTGCTGCTCCCTTTGGGGATCGGAGGGCAGCCGGGATGCCCAGTGGGGCGGTTTGGGGACACCCACCGTCCTCCCCCACGTCCTCACAGCTCTGTGCCCACCCCAGCTCCGCTCTGTCCTCCTCCCCTGGCACTTTCTCCCAAATTCCCGTAAAACGGCGTTACCTGCTGGGCCCGACGCGGCTTTTCCAGGAGTATTTAACTTTGCCGGTCCCTCCTGGGAACCAAACAAGCGGCTCAACCTCACCAATCTTGCAGCTTGGCAGCCAAAGTTGCCTCTAGTCTTCTTATTTGTCACAGAACCGCCGCGCTAAGGCTCGGGAGAATCTTTATTTAGTGTTGCAGATGTCACCAAGGCCCCGCAGATTGGAAATGAGTCCAAAGGATTAAGACGAGGTTATTAATTGGAGGCCTTCCCCTTTAAGAATGATTGACAGTTACTTTCTGGACAAGTAATTGCTCTAAATGTCCCCCCAGCGCCGGGCGGGCCGGGGGGGCTGTGGGCGCACAAAGCCCCGCGCTGCCTTCCCCGCTCGGATTGTCTCCCCACAAAGGCGTCCTGCTGGAGTTTTCCTTGTAATCCCCTCATTATGGGAGAGGAAAAAGAATTAGAAACACGGGGCGAGGAGAAGAAAGGCGGGGGGGGGAGGGGGGGGGAGGGAGAGAAACAATTTCCTTCGGCTTTGCCAGCGCCGCGCCGCCGGGAATGGGGCTGTGCTGGGGATGCCATGGGGGCTGCGTCCCCCAGTGGAGGTGGTGGGGTGGCCTCATGGCAGCGTGTGGGGTCCTTTGGGATGCTGGGTGTCACAGCAGGCAGTGGGACCGGCTTGGAGACCATCGATGGGATCAGCTGTGGAAGTCAAACCAGGCATGAGGAGTGGGCATGGGGACCAGCGATGGGATCAGCTGTGGATGTCACACCGAGCATGGGCAGTGGGTATGGGGTCGAGCAATGGGACAGCCTTTGGATGTCACATCAAGCGTGGGGACTAGCAAGGGGTCAGCTGTGGATGTCACTCCAGGCATTGGAACCAGCCTGGGGACCATCAGTGGGATCAGCTGTGGATGCCACGTCAGGCATGGGGACCAGTGATGGCACCATCTTGGGATGTCGCACCGAGAATGGCAAATGAGCGTGGGGTCCAGCTGTAGTAGCAGCTAGGGATGTCACAGCAAGCACGGAAGTCACACCAGGCATGGGAACAAGCTGTAGACATTGCACCACGTGTGGGGAGTGGGCATGGGGTGCAGCAATGGGACCAGCTATGGATGTCATCACACCAGGGATGGGGGCCAGCAGTAGGGACTGGCCAAAGGTGTCACACCTTGTGTGGGGAATGGGCATAGAGAGCAGTCTCGAGTGTGGGGAGCAGCTTGGGGACCATCTGTGGGATCAGCTGTGGATGTCACACCAGGCACGGGGATCAACTCAGGACCAACCATGGGTACCAGCTTTGGGAACCAGCTCTGGAGCCATCTGTGTGTGTCACATCAGCCATGGGTGCAGACAGAGAGGAACAGGTGTGGGGACTAAGAGCAGGGACAAGCGTTGGGCATGGGACAGAGCATGGGGACACACCGTGGGGCCGTCCATGGGGTCTGGCCATGGGCTGCGGGATGTGGATCCACAGTGCAGGCAGCCCCACGCCTGTAGGGCTGTGGGACAGAAACATTGCCCCGCTGGGGGCCCGGAGCGTTGCGATGGTGTCTCCTCCTGTCTGGGTGCCTGTGCTGCCCACCAGGATTCCCCTTTCTGCCTCCCACTCCGTTTTACTTTCCCCCAAAACCCTCTTCCTGTCACCTGCCAACGCAGCAGCCCTTGGCCACTGTTTCGGCTTCCTCCCACCCCCATCCTCTCCATAGCACGGTTCCCCTTTCAGATGCTGAACGTCACCGTGGGGCTTTGATCACCGCCAGGCACTGTACTGACCCACAGAAGTGCCTCTGCCTGAACACAGCGCAGACCCAGAGCCACTGCGTGTCACTGCTGGTGGTGCTGCACTGTGAGCCTTCATCCCCCCGCGCTGCCATAGGGCGGTGGGGACGTTCCCAGTCTGGGATCCCGGATCCCAACGAGATGGATCCCAATTACATGGATCCCAATGAGCACCTTGTGCCTGCGCCGCCGCGATGCAGCAAGAAGACCCCGATCCCCTGCTCCGCTGACTTCCCAACAGCACCATGGGGACACAGAGCGCAGAGCTGCCCCAGGAAGACCCCCAACCCCAGCACCTCTCGCAGACACCAAGAGCTCCAAAGTGGCTCAGAGCGGAGAGATCCCCCCCAAAAGCGCCGTGTGCCCACAGGAACCAGGACCACCCGTGGGTTGGTTTTCGGCGCGGGCGCAGCCGCCCCAGCTGCCCGGATTTGGATTTACCCACCAGGGCCGTGTGTGCGGAGCTGGCCCCGCTAAACCGCCTTAAGGTGTTGGCTCACACGGGCGGGGGAGGCCAGCAGGCTGATTTGACAAATGATTATAATTGCCTTTTAGGAGCAGATAGCAAATTGATTTGCTTCCTCGTCCAAGGCCCGTAATCGCTTCATCACTTTAAAATATTAATGCTATACTTCTTTGCTAGTTTCCCAATTACCCTAATTGAAGGCAAATTGGTTAAGAAGGTGCAATGCAGAGTATCAGGGGGTTTAGTTCACTCAAATGACAGTTTTAAACCTCCCTAATCCTATTAGCGGGCAAAGCTGCTAACGCTTAGAGACGCTGCGTCAGCTTACCGGGGCGGTGGGGCCGGGGCGGGGGTCGGGGCCGGGGGCCGCTGGCCGCACGTGACCAGCTCTGCCGGGGATTTGTCACTTTTTTAGTTCATTAAGAGGCCCGGGGCGGGCGGGCGGGTGGCAAAGGGTGACCCCAAAAGGGTGAGGAGGCACAGGTGGCAACGTGGGGGCGGCGGGGGGGCAGGGCGATTAGCTGGGGAGACCTGGGAGAGGGTCCTGACCCGGATCCCAGCTGGTGCCGGGCGCCCCGTGGGGAGCGTGGGGAGATGGGGACCCGAGGGCCGCCGTCCCGGCACCCAGTCAAGGGGGATGGCGGGGATGTGGGGTGGGACTGGGCTGCCCCACAAAGGGGCCGGGGGCCGTGCAGCCGTGTCCTGTTTGGCTCAGGTTGATTTTGTGTCCGAAGGGGAGAAGTTCTGCAGGAGGGCTGCGCAGCGGGGACAGCAGGGCGCTGGGGGCGGTGGGGCACAGCGCCAGGCCTGGGGGCTTCAGCAGACGCTGCCACAGCAGCACACGGAGGTCAAGGCCCCCACCCCACAACCCTGCTGCTGTGGCTGGGGCAGCTGGGAGCTGCGGTGCAACTCCCAACCCAGCAGCGCTGGGTTCCGCCCCACTGCCACGGGCACACGCCCCACAGGCCCCATACACTCCTCAGGCCCCACAAGCTCCACACATCCCACTGGCCACACAGAACCCACAGGCCTCAAAGGCCCCAAAGGCCCCACAGAACCCACGGGTCACACAAAATCCACGAGCCCCACAGAACCTTCAGGCCCCATAAGCCCCAGAGAACCCACAGGCCTCACAGAACCCACAGCAGCCACAGGCCCTACAGGCCCTGCAGGCCCCACAGGCCCTAGAGAACCCACAGCCCCCACGGGACCCACAGAACCCACAGGCACTGTAAGCCCCACAGGCCCTGCAGGCTCCACAGAACCCACAGTCACTGTATGCCCCACAGGCCCTGTAGACCCTATGTGCCCTGTAGGCCCCACAGACCCTGCAGGCCCCACAGGCCCCACAGGCCCTGCTGGCCCCATACGCCCTGTAGGCCCCACACACCCTACAGGCCCCACAGGCCCCACAGATCCCCCAGGCCCCACAGGCCTTTCAGGAGCAGATGGCCCTGGTGCTGGGAGCCCGGGGGCGGTGAGCGCGGCCCTCCTTTCATGTGAACGCAGCGTGAGTCCGGCCCGGCTCCATCAGGCGGTGGCGTTTGGGGCCCTGGCGGTGCATTTTGCACGGGTTCAGGGAGCTTAGTCCCTGGGGACAGGCGATTCAGGCAGATTAGACCTCCCTAAAATAGGCAGGTATTATGATCTCAGCAGCCTGCAGCCTTCCGGCGGTCGCCCGCGCGGCGGCGTTTAAGCCCACGGTGCTGCTGAGCCTGCAGTGGGAGAGGGGGGGCAGAGGGGACCCCCGGGTGGGGACGCTCCCCCCTGTGGAGCCTGCGGGGTGCAGGCGTGGGTCGGGGCGGTGAGACTGCGGGCGTGGGGCTGTGTGTGGGGTGGGGAAAAGCCTACGGTGCGACCCAGCTCTGGGGGTTGGCACTGCGTGGGATGGGGATGTGCAGGCGGAGCTGCGTGGAATGGAGGCGTCGTGCAGCAGCACAACAGGAAGCTCATCCCACAAAATGACGCTTTTATTGATCCGAACAGCTCAGGAGATTCCAGGGGTGGCGCTGGGGGTGTGGGACTGCTGCCTGGCTGGACTTGGGGTGGCACCAGGGGACGCCGTGGGATGGGATTCGGTGGAAAGGACCCCAGCGTCTCTGCCCAGAGCCCCCAGAAACCCAGGGAACGGTTTAGGCAAGGACAGCTGACCTCCAGCACAGGCATAGGGCCCCAGCCTGGCGTGTTGCACCCACAACACCCACAGCCCACCCGCTCCTGCCCAGCACTACATCAGGGAGCACTTCTCCTTCACTTCATCCACAGTGCCCAGCGCCCGGCCCCGCAGCGCCGCCAGATCCACGTCCTGCAGCTTGGTCAGGAAGGCGAAGGCGCCCTCCTCTTCCTCCTCCTCCTCCTCCTCACCTCGCACCATGGCAGCCAGCTCCGGCGGCAGCTCCACCGCGCCGCCCGCCACGTGCAGCTGGGCATCGTCCCGCTCATCCTGCGGGTGGGAGATGGCGCTGGGGCTGCAATGGACCCTCAGCAGCCTGGGGAGGGAGCGGGAGCGGCGGGCTCCTTTGGGACACCCGTGGATGGGGGGCGTCCCAGCAGCTGCCCAGCCCCACACTGGGACTGCTGGAGAGACGCGTGCGCGGGTGGACGGGAAGGACGGGGACAGCAGCCGTTTGCTGCCCTCTTCAGGAATCGCTTCCCATCCTATGGGACTGGGGAGGGGGAGGATGGCTGCCACCCAGCTCGGGGGCACTGGGGCTCGGGGCTCGGGGTCCCCCTGTGTGTCCGTACCTGGGCCAGGTGATACTTGTCCCGCAGGTGCATGCGCACAGTTGCCCGTTCTGCCTTCTTGTGCGCAAAGGTTTTGTCCCGCTCGATCCTGTGTGATGGGTGACATGTTGTCACCTCTGCCCCACCTGAGTCCCCGCATTGTCCCTCAGCCTGGCGTGGCTGCACCCATCCAAAGATCCAAATGTGCAGTGGTCCACGTGAGGCTGCAACTGGGGGTCCCAGGGCAGGGTCTGTGTCCTGCCCCCTACCCAGTGGTGACACTTGTAGTGGAAGGACTCACTTCTCCCACAGCCTTTCACCTCCCTGACACCACCCCCAAATCACCCACACCTGTGGTGGTACCTGAGTGCAGCCCAGTCCTGTCCCCATCTTCCCTCACATCTGTGGGCTCTGGGATGAGGGTGGCCCTGGGCACCTCCCTCTTCCTTGTCATCTGCAGAATGCTGAGTCCCTGCACCAGCACCCACGGGGACCCCCTGCACCGTGGGGACATCCCACAGCACGGAGACCTCCTGCACCACTGGGACATCTCACTGTCGGAGCATTTCATACCATGGGGACGTCCTGCACCACAGAGACCTCCCTCACCATGGAACCTCCTGCACCACGGGGACGTCCCACACCATGGGGACCTCCTGCACTTTATGGACCTACTTTGCTCCCACCCTCTGCCTCCCTGTCCCTGTCCCACCATGCAGGGGACAAGTGACACCCCGGTCCCGCTGCGTGGGGACCCTGCAGCCCCAACCAAGCCTTACTTCTCCTCCAGCAGCTGCCGCTGGTACTCCTCGAACTCCTCGCGGGACATGCCGTGGGGCAGGGCAGCCGCCTTGCCGTCCTTGGGGGGTGCCTTGGGCTCCTCCTCACCCCCCCGCAGGTTCCTCAGGGCGGCCGTGAAGAAGGCAGCCATGGGTGGGTGGATATTGTGCCCAGCACTGGGTCCGGCGCCTGCAAGGTCAGCGGGACCCGGGATAAGGGCTGGATTATGGCATTAGGAGGGGAAGCCAACACCACTGGGGTGGGAAGACCTTCCTGTGCTGCACCCGAGGGTGCTGTGGACCTGGACTCGGTGGAAATAACCCATTGCCTGGGCCTTGATGCAGGGGCACGGTGGGCATCCAAAGCCGCTTTCCGTGGTGGGGTGAGAGGTGCAGAAAGTGGGCATGGGGGAGATGTGAGAGCAAAAACATCAACCCAGGGTTGAAGGACTGGAAGGGAGACAAGGAATGGGGTGGGTGCACTCACACGCGCACCCCAACTCCTGTTAATCCCTGCTCTGCTGAGATATTGAGATCGCTTGCGAGCCGGTGCCTGGGGCTGCCCCTGCCCTGCTCCCACAATCTGCGTGTGAGCAATTCCCATACAGGCTCTGATTAAAAGAATAATCCCTGGCTCTGTGCACAGCCCTGAGCAGAGTGGGGCTGGGCTGTGCATGGGGGGCTGAGGGGGCCGGGGCTCCCACCCCTCCTCTGTGCTCACCCCAAACAAGGGATAGCCCTAACGTGAGTCTGGAGACTAAAAGACGCTGCCCAACTAATTTCTGTGGTTTAATCAAGAGGCCCAAACCCGCGTGGCTGAGCTGAGTGCGGTTGGTGTGCCCATGCAGGGCAGGCATAGGGCTGTGCCAGCAGTGGGGTGTTGTCTTCCATAGGGGTGGGACATCCCCTGTTGTCCCCACCACTGGGAAAGGAGAAGGGGCTCAGAGGGACCTCGTGCTCCTGGTGCCCCCAGGCATGGCTGGGCCCCACGGGGACGGAGGGATTCATCTGTCCACTGCATCCTCCTGGGAGATGGAGGGTGGACATTGCATCCTCTGTGTGCGTGCAGGGGAGGAGGCACCCTGCAGAGCCACTGCCCCATCTTCACCAGGAGGGAGCAGCCTCCAGGCTGCCCATTTTCACACTGCTCCCCAACTTGGGGGCTCCTCCTGTGGGTCCTGGGGGCTCCTTGGGTGTGGAACGTAGGTTAAACATCCTTCAGGTGCTTCAGCTCTTTCTGCAGCTTCTCTGTGAGCTTCTTGAAGGACGGCCTCTTGCCCGGCTCCATCTCCCAGCAGCTCCTCATCAGTGTGTACACAGCGGGCGGGCAGCCCTCGGGGGGCTCCATGCGGTACCCCTGCTCCAGCTGCTCCGTCACCTCCTTCAGGCTCTGCGGGTGGAGCAGGGAGCTGGGGTCCCCCCTCCGGGGGCAGCAGGGATGTCCCCATCCCCTGCACCTCACCAGGCTGTGAACCCCTGCACTCACCAGCTTGGGGTAGGGTGCTCGACCAAAGGAGAACACCTCCCACAGGAGGATCCCGTAGCTCCACACATCCGATTTGGAGGAGAATTTCTGCCGTGGCGTGGGGAGGGAGCTGCAGCCAGCTGGGGACCCATCGCTCCCGGCTGCACCCTCACCTCCCCACGGCAGAGGGACCCCACACCCATCCCATCCCCTGCAGGAGATGCCCTCGCCCTCCGGATGAGGACAGGGACAAAGCCCAGACGTGGGGAGATGGGGAGTCAGCACGGGGCAGAGATGGGTTGTGGGATGGGGTGGGGGAGCTGCCCCGGGGGCCCTTTGCTCCATCACTCACACTGTGCTTCAGGGCCTCGGGAGCCGTCCACTTCACGGGCAGCAGCGTGGTGTCCGCACCGCGGGGGTTGACCCTGGCCAGGCCAAAATCGCTCACTTTGGCCACGTTGTCCTCGGAGATGAGGATGTTGCGGGCGGCCAGGTCCCTGTGCACCAGCTTCTTGGACTCCAGGTAGTCCATGCCCTGGGCCACGTCCCTGCGGTGGTGGGGCGGCGTCACCGTGTGTCCCCCTGCCCTGGTGTCACCGTGTCTCTGGGAGCTCCCCAGCGATGCGGGCGATGGGAGGAGGACTCACAGAGAGAACTGCAGGAGTTGTGGCAGTGAGACGAGCGCGCGGCCCCGCGTGCGCAGGAAGTTGACCAGGTTGCCCTGAGGGATGAGAGCCGTGGAAGGACCGCTGGGATGGGGCTCCCGGGATCCACCCAACCCAGCCCCAAGCTGTGGGTTTTATCTGAACATGGAGCCGCAATCGGCCCCATCGTCTGAGCCCCGGCCACCCTCACCTTGCTCATGAACTCCATGACGATGTAGAGGCCGTTGTGCAGGATGACGCCCAGCAGACGCACCAGGTTCTTGTGTCGGACCTTCCTGAAGTGAGGGGACGTGGTGAGGGCCAGTACCCCCAACACCATGGGGTGGGGTCTGCCTGTACCCCTGTGCCCCACTCACGTCATGGCGGCGGTCTCGGCGAGGAAGGCCTGGGCGGTCACATCACACTTGACGTTCTTCACGGCCACCTTCTGCCCCATGTACTCGCCCTGCAGGACATCTGGTGGGGGATGCAAGGCATCAGGCGTGGGGACACCGCACCCAGCCCTAGGACAGCAGGGATGGCATCCAGGAAAGTCATCTGGCGATGCCCTCTAGGGACCTCTGGTCCCATCTCACCTCCAAACTCGCCTTGCCCGATGCGTTCTCCCAGCGTGAGGTGCTGCAGGTTGAGCAGCCAGCCGGCTGCACGGCACAGGGATGGGTCAGAAGGCACCAGAACCACTTCCTCCCCCCGAGCTGGCCCTCACCCCTTCCCACCTTTGGCCAACTCCTCCTCGGCTGACTTCATCCCGCTCTTGGCTTTGGGCTTCACCAGCTTGGTGCAGAGGGCTCCTTGCTGCTCCGTGTAGTGCTGCAGGATGGGGCAGGGGGTGAGGAGTGGGGAAATGGCCACAGGTGCTCCGCAGCACCCCAGCACCAAAGCAGCCCTCTAGGTGCACAGAGCCCATCCTCCGCAGTGGGAAATCCCAAACCAGCATCTCCATGTGGGGCACAGTCAGGGCACACCGCAATGGAGCAGCCTGTCCCCGGGGTGAAGGGACAGGAAGGGGGTGGTTTGCAGAGCTTCAGCAGAGGCAGATGAAAGGAGAAAAGGACCATCTGAAAGCAGAAGTTGTGTCTAAACATGGAAACAATCAGGAAGCGTGAACTCTCAGAGGAGAGGCGTGGAGTGGATGTGGGTCAGGGTAGAGGAAGAGCTGGAGGAAGAGCTTTCTGGAAGCAGGAGAGCCAGAGTTATATTTGGCAGCAGGCAGGGCACAGTGGGAGCATCCACTGCTCCCCAAACCAAGCGGGGTCTGGAGAACATCATGGGATGGAGAATGGCAGCAGGTAATAAAACGCACCCACAGCTGTGGTGAAGCCCCAGGGGCCACAGGACGAGGTGGCCGTGATGTCACACCGCACACCGCTGGCCCTTGGGGTCAGGATCACCCCGTATTTCTGCATCACTGCGTGCCAAACTGGAGTGACCCCAAAGTCCT
This sequence comes from Tympanuchus pallidicinctus, assembly GCF_026119805.1. NCBI lineage: Eukaryota > Metazoa > Chordata > Aves > Galliformes > Phasianidae > Tympanuchus > Tympanuchus pallidicinctus. Next base: position 180,170 of record NW_026294762.1, read on the forward strand.
GCGCAAAGCGGGGCTCTCACCTCGATCATGTCGATGAGGTTGCAGAAGTACTGCTCGCTGTCGATGCTCAGCCTGTTCTCCTGGTGCAGCACGCGGTAGTGGATCACCTCCTTGCCAAAGCTCACGCACAGCACGTAGTCACCAGGGTGCCGGACCGACTCACGCACCAGGAACAGCCCGTCCTCGGGGGGCTGCAGCTCCTGCACCGCCTCCACCCCCGAGATCTTCCCGTGGAACCAGCTGGGAAGAGGGGCGTGGGGATGGGGGGTGTGTGGGGCGAAGGGATGAAGAAATGTGGGGTGTGGGGTGAGGGGATGTGGGGACAGGGGCGAGGGGTGAGAATATGTGGACATGGGGGCCGTGGGGTGAGGGAATGTGTGGGTAGGAGTGAGGGGATGTGGGGCTGGGGATCTCTCGCTGCACCAGCATCAAGGCAGTAGAAGCAGAGACCACACAGAGGCCACGCAGACCCCGCAGCAGCCCCTTCCCCAGCAGGGCTGTCCCAGACGGTTGGGCACAACGGAGGTTTTCGTAGCCAACAAATCCCTCGGTGACCCGGGCTCTTGGCTGCTCTGCCTTCAGCAGCCCCTCCAGATTTGGGGGAGGGGAAATGTGTGGGTCAGCCCTGCAGCTGCTGGGACCCCGCAGTACTCACGGCATGAGGCTGAGCTTGTGGTCAGCACGGATGGCCCCGCGCTCCCGCAGCGCCCCGGCCGCCAGCAGCCCCTCCTGCCCGCTCTCGTTGTGCCGCGCGCGGTACCAGTTCCTGCCCTGCAGATGGGACGGTCTCAGAAAGGGGACACAGAAACCAGGAAGGGGGTCCTGGACCCGGTGGCGCTGCCAAACCCACGGTCCCAGAGGTCACCTCCACGGCCTCGATGATGGTGATCACATCTCCCTTGTGGAAGGCCAGCTCGCCGGCCTTGGGCTTGGTGTGGTCGTGCTTGGTGACGCACTGCGTCCCCGCAGGCCAGTGCTTCTGCAGGAAGAAGGCAGCGTCACCGGGATGCTCGGCCCCGAGGTCAGCCCCAGATGGAAGGATTGCGTGGTGACATGGGATGGGGACAACATCCGGATGGGATGGGATGCCCCGCTGTCACATCCCTGTGCTGGTGCAGTGCAGGAGGGGACAGTGAGCCCCGCTCACCCTGGACATGATTGGCCGTCAGCGCATCAGGGACTGCTGTCTGCTCCCGATGTCACCTGCAGAGAAGAAACCAAATGGGGCCACAAAGAAATGAGGCTGAGCCAAAGCTCTGGCCTGGTCCCCCCCCCCCCCCACGGAGCACAGCAGTGCCCCAGAGCCACATGAGGCCGTCACAGCGCCGTGTGGTTTTGGCAGGAACTCGCTTTCTCATCTCCTGCCTGCAGCTCACAGCTGTCGGGGCCATGAGGGCTGGGAGAGGCACGGGGTGACGGGCTGCAATGCCAGCAGTGAGGGGCTGACTGCCCCGCGGGGTCACCGCCAGGCATCTCACATCTGCGGGGTCCCCGTTGTTCCCTGCTGTCGCAGGCGCTGTGCCCGGTCCACGCAGCAGCGACACACAGCACCTTCACCCTGCAAGGAAAGCCGGTCCTGGACGGAGCTCCACGCCTCGGAACGCCGCTGACACTCCTTGCTGTTCCTCTTTCTGCAGGTGAGTCACCGCCACTCCTCTGCGTCACGGCGCTGAGCCCCGTGACAGCGAGCAGATGAGGTCCGGTGCGCCGGGCGTGGGGCAGCGCTGGGCTGTGAATCACAGTCCTGTGGGTGCAGCTCTGACCTGGTCCTAAGGATTATTCCTGGGGGCGCTCAGCCCACCGAGCTCCCACTGCCCTAAAGGCCGTTCCTGGGGAAGTTTAGCCCACCGAGATCCCGCTGTCCTGAAATGTGTTCTTGGGGCGCTCAGCCCATGAAAGTCCACGCACCGAGAGCGTGGTGAGCGGGAAGAAAAGTGAGGAGAACACACAGGCCGGGCTGATGGCACAGAGCCCCGTATTTCACTTTCCCACCACCCCCTGCAGCACGGTGGGCGTGGGTTGCTGGTCAGACTGGTGGCCACAGCGCTTTTCCCAACCTCAGTCATTCTGTGGCACTATGAAGGGTCAGCGGGGACAAGCAGTGGATGTTTGGCACAAACGGGCGACGCCAGGCTGTTCTCCCCACTGAACCCAGTGCCTTCAGCCCACATCCATCTCACCCACATCCATCTCATCCCACATCCATCTCACCCCACATCCATCTCACCCCCATCCATCTCACCCCACATCCATCTCACCCACATCCATCTCGCCCACATCCATCTCGCCCACATCCATCTCGCCCCCATCCATCTCGCCCACATCCATCTCACCCCCATCCATCTCACCCCACATCCATCTCGCCCACATCCATCTCACCCACATCCATCTCACCCACATCCATCTCACCCCACATCCATCTCACCCCACATCCATCTCACCCCACATCCATCTCACCCCACATCCATCTCACCCCACATCCATCTCACCCACATCCATCTCACCCACATCCATCTCACCCACATCCATCTCACCCACATCCATCTCACCCCACATCCATCTCACCCCACATCCATCTCACCCCACATCCATCTCACCCCACATCCATCTCACCCACATCCATCTCACCCACATCCATCTCACCCCACATCCATCTCACCCCACATCCATCTCACCCCACATCCATCTCACCCCACATCCATCTCACCCACATCCATCTCACCCCCATCCATCTCACCCCCATCCATCTCACCCCACATCCATCTCACCCCACATCCATCTCGCCCACATCCATCTCGCCCACATCCATCTCACCCCACATCCATCTCACCCACATCCATCTCACCCCCATCCATCTCACCCCACATCCATCTCACCCCCATCCATCTCACCCCACATCCATCTCACCCCACATCCATCTCGCCCACATCCATCTCGCCCACATCCATCTCACCCCACATCCATCTCACCCACATCCATCTCACCCCACATCCATCTCACCCCACATCCATCTCACCCCCATCCATCTCACCCCACATCCATCTCACCCCACATCCATCTCGCCCACATCCATCTCGCCCACATCCATCTCCCCCACATCCATCTCACCCACATCCATCTCACCCCACATCCATCTCACCCACATCCATCTCACCCCCATCCATCTCACCCACATCCATCTCACCCCACATCCATCTCACCCCCATCCATCTCACCCCCATCCATCTCACCCCCATCCATCTCGCCCCACATCCATCTCGCCCCACATCCATCTCACCCCCATCCATCTCACCCCCATCCATCTCACCCACATCCATCTCACCCCCATCCATCTCACCCACATCCATCTCACCCACATCCATCTCACCCCACATCCATCTCACCCCACATCCATCTCACCCCCATCCATCTCACCCACATCCATCTCGCCCCACATCCATCTCACCCCCATCCATCTCACCCCCATCCATCTCACCCACATCCATCTCACCCACATCCATCTCACCCCACATCCATCTCACCCCACATCCATCTCACCCCACATCCATCTCACCCACATCCATCTCACCCCACATCCATCTCGCCCCACATCCATCTCGCCCCACATCCATCTCACCCACATCCATCCCACCCACATCCATCTCACCCCACATCCATCTCGCCCCACATCCATCTCACCCCACATCCATCTCACCCACATCCATCTCACCCCACATCCATCTCGCCCCACATCCATCTCACCCCACATCCATCTCACCCACATCCATCTCACCCCACATCCATCTCACCCCACATCCATCTCGCCCCACATCCATCTCACCCCACATCCATCTCACCCCACATCCATCTCACCCACATCCATCCCACCCACATCCATCTCACCCACATCCATCCCACCCCACATCCATCTCACCCCACATCCATCCCACCCACATCCATCTCACCCACATCCATCTCACCCCACATCCATCTCACCCCACATCCATCTCGCCCCACATCCATCTCACCCCACATCCATCTCACCCCACATCCATCTCACCCACATCCATCCCACCCACATCCATCCCACCCACATCCATCTCACCCCACATCCATCTCACCCCACATCCATCCCACCCACATCCATCTCACCCACATCCATCCCACCCACATCCATCTCGCCCCACATCCATCCCGGCCCTCTCACTTACCCCCAGCTGCGTCCATTCGGGGCTGTGATGCTTTGGGGCTGTGAAGCTGTGGGGCCGCTCAACCACACTCCAACCACTGAACTCCTGGGCAAGCGACTCCTCCCGCAGGGTGCAGCGCTGTGTTGTTTCCAAAGGGCACAGACAGAGCCACGGCGTTATTTCCTCATTTCTCTTCTGGTTACGGAGATGCCACGTCCCAGAGGTCCTAGTGCCCGCCCGCCATCAATCATTAATCAGAGCTGGCTTCTTAGTTAACGACACTCAAGCGACTTTTGCCCTTTAACAGCACAGGGTTGCCCCGTCCAGGAGCCTGGCAGAGCTGCTATCGCTGCCCTCCAGACACAGTGGGGAGGAAGCAGCTCCTCCATGGTTGGTCGGTGCTGAAAGGAAAAGTGAAAGCGGAGACCACAGGAACACACTTTGATGCTTCAAATTTTCATAGGGAAATGGGAAAGAAAGAGAGAAAGAGAGGGAAGGGGAAGGGGAGGGGTTAGAAATGCATGGAAAAGGAACAACCCCAAAACAACTCAACCCCAACCCCAACACAGCCCCAAAACAACTCAACTCCAACCCCAACACAGCCCCAAAACAACTCAACTCCAACACAACCCCAAAACAACTCAACCCCAACACAGCCCCAAAACAACTCCAACCCCAACACAGCCCCAAAACAACTCAACCCCAACACAGCCCCAAAACAACTCAACCCCAACACAGCCCCAAAACAACTCAACCCCAACACAGCCCCAAAACAACTCAACCCCAACACAGCCCCAAAACAACTCAACTCCAACACAGCCCCAAAACAACTCAACTCCAACACAGCCCCAAAACAACTCAACCCCAACACAGCCCCAAAACAACTCAACCCCAACACAGCCCCAAAACAACTCAACTCCAACACAGCCCCCAAACAACTCAACTCCATCCCCAACCCAATCCTAACTCTTAACCCAACCACAAACCCGCCCTCATCCCAGCCTCCACCCCAAACCCCACTGCCTCCAACCCAACCCCATCCCCGCCTCTCACTCAATCCAGGCTCCACCCCAACCCTCACTGCAATACAAACTCAAACCCCAAACTCAACCCCATCCCCAACTCTGATCCCAATCCCAATCCCAATCCAACCCCCACCTCAACCCTAACTCTAATCCCAATCCCAACCCCATTTCGAGCCCCAACCACAACCCCATCCCCAAACCCGACCCAACCCCAACCTCAACCCCATCCTCAGCTCTAAAATAACCCCAATCCCAACCCCAACCCCGACTCTAATCCTCATCCCAATCCCAATCCCAATCCCAACCCATCCCCTACTGGGAACTGGGGGAACGGGAGGGAATGGGAGGATTGGACTGGGAAATTATGGGGAACTGGGGGGAATAGGGGGGAATTACGGGGATTTGGGGGATTGAGGGAATTGTGGGGATTGGGGAAGTAGGGGGGAATTAGTGGGAATTGGGGGTACTTGATGGTAATCATGGGGGTAACAGGAGAATAAGGAATGATTAGTAGGAATTGGGGGTAATTAGCGGGAATTGGTGGTAATTAATGGGATTTCGCGGGGTAGTTAGTGTGAATAGGAGGTAATTGGGTGTAATTGTTGGGAATTGGGGATCAATTAGTGGGATTTTGTGGGAGTTGGGGATAATTAGCAGGAATCAGGTGATTAAGGTGAATTAGGGGTAAGTAGTTGGAATTGGGTAATTAGTGGTAATTGAGGGTATTTAAGGATAATTATGGGGAATTAGTGGGAATTGAGGGTGTAATTAGTGGGAATCGGTGATAACTGGAGATAATTGGTGAGAATAAGTGGGAATGGTGGTGGTAATTAGTGAGGAGTATAGGTAATTTGGGGATAATAAGTAAGAATTGAGAGATAATTAGTGAGAATTAGTGCTAATTAGGGGGTTAAAAATGGGGGAATTAAGAGATTTAGTGGGAAATGGGGGTAATTAGTGGGGATCAATGACAACTGGGGGTGATTAGGAGTAATTAGAGGCAATTAATTGGTAACTATGCGTAACTAATGGTAATTGATGTGTAATTAGTGGTAATGGGGTAATAGTGGGTAATCCTAGCATAATTATGGGGCAATTAGGGTTAAATGGTGGGAAGTAATGGGTAATTAGTAGTAATTGTGGGTAATTGGTCAGGGCAGTATTGGGAATTAGTGAAACTTTGGGTAACGATTGGTAATTAGCGTCATTCTGTGGTAAATAATAGCGAATCAGTGATAATTAATGAGCAATTAGTTGATGAGGTTGGGATGAAGGAGAGGATTTGGGGATTTCAGGAGTCACCGATTTTCCCATTTCTGGCCCCATTTCCAGGTGCTGACGGCCGCTGATTTCTGGGATTTGGGGGATTGAGGGAATGATGGGGATTGGGCACACGGGGCTGCATGGGGCTGCAGTGGGGCTGGGACTGGGGAGTGAGGAGCTTCTGCCCCACGCTTGTGGGTCTCAGCACCCATTTATCTGTTCACCCCACACTTACGGGTCCCAACTCCCACCTGTGGGTCCCACCCCACACAGAAGGATCAGCCCTGCACTTATGGGTCCCACTCCACTCGCGACTCATCCCCACACTGACTGTTGGGTCTCAGCCCTATATCTCCCAACTGCCCCGCACCCTGCCCCCAACCCAGCCCCACGCTGTGCCCCCAGCACTGCTCTCGTGCCACCTGTGTGGGCTCCTATGGGGCCGAGAGCAGCTGCTTCTGGGGCCTGCAACAGGCATGAGGCAGACATGGGGTGCATTATGGGGCCCGTGGGGTGGTTATAGGGTCTGAAGTGCAGTTATGGGGTGGCTAGGGGGTTTATGGGGTGGTTGTGGGATCGATGAGGTAGTCATAGGGACTATGTATTATGGGGTCCATGGGGTCTATAGGGCAGTTATGGGGTGGCAAGGGGGTCTATGGGGTAGTTATGGGGTCTATGGGGGAGTCATAGGTACCATAGGGCCTATAAGGCAGTTATGGGGTGGCTATGGGGTACTCATAGGGTGGGTAGGTGGTCTATGGGACAGTTATGGGGTCTATTGGACGGCATTGACCCCAGTCCCACCCCTTGACCCCTTTCTGACCCCACCACCTTTCTGGACACGCCCCCCGTTGAGGCCCCGCCCCTTTGAGGCCCCGCCCTCGTCCCATGATGCCGCGGGGGTTGGGGCCTGCGGGCAGTGGAGGAAAGGGGCGTGGCCTGAGGAGCACTGGGGGCGGAGCTCTGTGGAAGGTGCTGCCAGGGGGCGGGGCCACGCACCCGCTGCCTCCGCCTCCCAGGCTGCGATTGGTGCGCTGCACCTGAGGGGGCGGGGCCTCGAGGGCTGGGGGTGTGGTTTAAAGGGGTGGGGCTTAATAGGGGGCTTAATGGGATTGGGATTGGAATATGGGGGATATGGGGCACATGGGGAAGGTTGGCGGGGATCTATGGGTTACTATGGGGCAAGGTTTGTGAGAGAATACGTGGTGGGATATGGGGTGTCAATGGGGCAGGCTGTAGGGCGGGCTATGAGGGGTACATGGGCCAAAGTGTGGGGGCGATAAGGTGGGGTAGGGGTGTTTAATGGGGCAGGATATGAAGTAGGTATGGAGGGTCTGTGGGGCAGGAGATGGGGCAGGGTGTGGGGAGTTGTGGGGAGCTATGGGGGTATATAAAGGGTCTATGGGGCAGGATATACAGTGGGCTTATGGGAAACTTGGGGGCGTCTATGGGGCAAGGTGGGAGGGTATGGAGCAGATTATGTGGTGGTTATGGGGGTTCTGTGGAGATGGCTGAGGGGTGGGATGTGGGTCACGTGGGCCTATGGGGTGGGTATATAGGGCAGGCTATGGGAGTGGATGGGGGGCATATATGGGACAGGATATGGGGCCTATATGGGGCAGAATACATGGTGGGCTACAGGGAGGTCCTATGTGGTAGGGAATGGGAGCATATAGAGCAGCGTGTGTTGTCATACAGGGGATCTATGGGGCGGCTGTGGGGCAGGGTTTGGGTCTGGTGCCTGTGGCTCTGATCTCACAGTTCTTCTGCTCATCACAGCTGTGCACCAATGTGGTTTTTAGTTACCCTGCTGAGCTAAGGAAAAATCAGATTGCACGTTGTTTGTGAATGGAAAATAACATCCCGTAACGTAGCGATGCTCTGACGTTACTTTGGGGGATTTTTGGCCCAAACTTGACTCAGCTCCTCCCATCGGGTCACTGCAGGAGGACCTGGAACACAGCACGGCTCCCACTGCAGGCCACCGCTGAGCCAGGGGGCGTTCAGCTCTTTGCTGAGCACACGCGGCGTTACTGCACTGCTGTGCTGCCCATGCGGAGCAGCGGGAGGCGCCGGCCCTGCTGTCCCGTGGGATCTGCTGCACACTGCTGCCTGCATTTCTGCTCCGACAGGATCAGTTCCGGAGGGCAGTGATGGGCTCAGCCCCTCCTCCTCACCCGCAGGCAGCAATGGGCACAGTCCCTCTTCTCCTTGCCAGCAAGCAGCAATGGGCCCTGGGTTCTCCTCGCCTACAGTAGTGATGAGCGCTGGGCTCCAGACCCTCCTGCTCCTCAACCACAGTCAGCGATGGACACAGCCCCTCTCCTGTTTGCCTATGAGCAGCAGTGGGCTCCAGCCCTCTTCCTCTTTGCCAGCAAGCAGCGATAGGCCCCAGGCCCCTTTCCTCCCCAACCGAGGGCAGTGATGCAGCTTGGGGTCCTTCTCCTCCTCGCGCACTGGCAGTAATGGCCTCTAGGCTCCAGATCGTTTCCTCTACAACAGAGGGCAGTGATGGGTTCTGGAGCCCAGACCCTTTTCCTTTCCCTCCCAAGAGTAGCGCTGGGCTCTGGGCTCGAGGTCCTCCTCGTTGCCCCATTTCTCCCCGCCCGGAGGCTGCGCTGAGCTCCGCTCCTTCTTTGCGCCCGCAGGCAGCGCGAAGCTCCGGGCTGGAGCTCCGTCCCGCAGCACGGCCGCGCTCCCGCCGTCCTCCCCGCAGCGCCGCAGCCCGGCCATTTCCGGTGCCGCCCCGCACACCCGCGCTCCGTCCGGCTCCCGCCGCCGTTCCCCGCGCCCTCCCGCCCCGCGCGGAGCCCCGCGGTTCCTCCCGCTCTTCCCGGGGGCGCCCACCCCGGCGCGGCGCCCCTCCCCCCGCGGTTCGCGGCCGCCGCGAGACGGACGGCCAGGCGGACCAATGAGACGCGGGACACGTGCGCGCGGCGTCCAATGGCGTTCGGCGGGCGGGGGCGGGGGGGCGTGACCGGCGGCGCTGCGAGCGGCTTGTTGTGCGCTGCGGAGCCGTTCGCCTCCCGCTGCACGGCCGCGCCGAACCGCAGCGAGGTGAGAACGGGCCGCGCCGGGCCGGGGAGGGGCGGCGCCCGCGGAGCTCCCGGCGCTCCAGGGCGGGGCGGAACGCGGCGGAACGGGGGCGGCGGGGATCGGGGCGGCGAGGCCTAGTCTCGGGCCTGCGGGGGAGAGCCGGGCCTGAGGGGGGAGGGGCCCGGGGCGGGCGGGGCGGCGGATGGGGCGGGGGGGCGGGGAGGGGAGGGGCGAGAATGAGCGGCAATGGGCGGCAGTGAGCGGTAATGGGCGGCAGTGAGTGGCTGTGCGGGGCGGCGGGGCGCAGCGGACGGCGCCGCTCGGCTCGGTTCGGTTCTGCTCGGCTCGGCTCGGTGCCGCTCGGCTCGGCTCGGCTCGGCTCGGCTCGGTGCCGCTCGGTTCGGCTCGGCTCGGTGCCGCTCGGTTCGGCTCGGCTCGGCGCCGCTCGGTCCGCCTCGGCTCGGCGCCGCTCGGTCCGCCTCGGCTCGGCGCCGCTCGGTCCGGCTCGGCTCGGCGCTGTCCGGCTCGGCTCGGCGCTGGGATCCGTCCCGTTAGCCTTACCCGATGTGAGCGCGGAGCCGGCAGAGCTGCGGGGTTTCCCGTCCTGCCGCGCAGCGCTGAGGCCGTGTGCGATGTGCGGCTCCGTGCCGCCTGTCCGCTGCCCGCCGTAACCCGCCGGGCTGCCCAGCACCGCCCTGTGGAGGTGATGCACGCGCTGTGCAGCTGAGCATCATAGGCTGAAAAGGACCGTCACGGTCATCTGGTTCCAACCCGTGCTGTGTGCACGATTTAAGCTGCTCCTGGTGCGTTTTTACAGCAGAGGAGATGGAGATGAGCAGGTGCTCATGGCTGTGTGCTCCTTTGCTGTTCTGGTTTCCTTCCCATCACTGGCAGTGGTTTCTCTTTTGGCCTCAAGCCCTTCTTGCTTTGCAGCAAGATAAGCACAGGAACCAACAACAGGGAATAGGAGAGCAAGGAGAGAAGCTGCAAAGCCAGGAGCCAAGCAAGATATTCCTCACTTCTGCATCCCAATCCCAAGCCCTTCTTGCTTCTTGCCACCAAAAGCACTGGGAGCAGCACTGGCTGTATGGCGGTGGGCGAGGATCCCTGAGAGGAGCTTAGAAGGGTTCTGGGATAAATGTGATCATTGTGGAAATGCCCCTTGGAGGCATGGAGAAGTAAAGAATGTGGAGATGTGTGATGGGTTTTCACAGTAGCTGGTGGTGGTGATGGAGGGAGGCCTTTTTGACATTAGAACTGAGAGGAAATGTTGGCATCTTCAATACAACTGAGCCAAAGCGGCGGGGAAGGGAAATGTGTTCATTCCAGGGTTGCAAAGGGGAGAAAGAAATCAATAGAAGCCCATTAATGCTGAAAATCCGTCAGGACAGGCAAGCAGGCACGATGCATTCCATGGATGGATGAGCAAAAGGGGCTTCAACACATGTGGGTTCAGCAGCTTGTGTGGCCTGACAGTGGGCAAGGATCCTCCTGGTGGTTAAATGCAGTTTTAATGGAGACCCCACGTGGGCACATTTCAGCAGCTGCCTTGCTGGGGTTTATTTCTCCATCCAGAAGAAGCAGATCCCAGATGCCATATGGGTGCCCTGTGCCACCAAGCCGGGCTGTGGGGGGGCTTTGTGTGCAGGGTGCCAGGAGGGTCCTGGGGGGAGATGTGTGGTGTCTGCAGAGGGATCCGGATCAGGAGGTGGGACAGCAGCATTCTGGCTGCAGAGCGTTGGGAGATTCATCTCTTCTCTTCCTCTTGGAAGCACGTAGGCCTGGTGCTGTTGATCTGCATCCTCACTGTGATCTCCGTGGGGATTTGTTGTCCCACCCCTGTGCCTGGATTGAACTCTTGCTTCTCAGTGCCATCTCTTGGCTGCAAAGGAAGCTCTGTTTTATCAAGGCTGTGTTGGAATGTTGTTGGAAGTGACTTTCCTGGTGGGTGGGGGCTGATGGGAGCTCACTGTGCTCTGCTTTGCCTATCGGTGTGTTGCCGTGTGCTCAGTGCTGGGCTTCTCAGCCCCTCTGCACCCATCCCTTGTGTCTGTGGGGCTCTGCTTGGCACTGCCCTTGGCGTAGCAGTGTCCTTCTGGCTCTGTTTCAGGTGTGGTCTCCAAGGAAGCCTGCCCTGCAGCCTCATCACTGAGCAATGGATGCTCAATGACCAGACCAGGCAGCAGGTTGTTGTTTGCCTCTGAGCCTTGTGGGAGGGGAGGCATGCCAATAAGCATCGTCTTTCTGCTGCAGATGGAGGAGCAGGGCTCTTTGTATGGCCCTGGAGTTCTCCTTGAGGTCAGCCAGTGCCTTCAGGGCCCAACCCTTGAGACCAGAGTTGGCCCAAGCAGAGCCCCACCAGCACTGCGTGGCTCAGTGCAGCCCCTGCTCACTCACCAGTGCTGTTTTGGGCCAAGTGTCAGCTGTTGGTGTAGGCTGTGATAGCAGAGATCATGGAGCCGTTCACAGAGCTCTGATCTTCTTGTGCTCAGCACCGCTGGCTCCAGGGCTGGAGAGCAAAGTGCTGGTGCGACAGCACAGAGCTCGCTGCTCGTGGAAGAGAACCTTCTTAGGTTCTGCAGCAGCTGACATGTTATCGTCTATCATCTGTTTTGGTGTCTGCATTCAAATCTGTGAGCCCAACAGTGGTCTTGTGCCTTTGTGGGCCTGTAGGTGAAGGGAGGATGTAGCAAACCTCTGAGCTGTTTGTGTCAGGAGCAGGAATCCTCCCTGAGAGCGTTCCTGTGTCAGCCTGGTTCGTAGGTTTGCTTTCTTAGCAAACTGAATCAGCAGTGCCCTGGGCTGTGTGTGTATCTCAGGGAGTGGAGGTGAGCGTTGCAGGCAGTGCAGTGAGAGGCTGTGACTTCAAGCTGATTCCACTTCCAAAGTGCTGTTGCTTCTCAGACCATACACGGGTCTGGGAGTTCCGTGCTTGGCAAAGTTGCCTTTCACCAACTTAGAAACTGTCTCAGCCACGTGGCCCAGAGGCTGCAGTGAGGTGAGCAAGGAAGGTTCAGGTGTTCTGGTGTCCTGGAGCAGAGCAGGAGCCCAGATGGTGAGCCTGTGCCTGCACGGCTCTGGCACAGCTGGAAGGGGACCTGTGCTTGCTGTACAGCTTTGCAGTACAGCTGAGACAGTCTGACGGCTTGGGATGCAGAAGTGAGGAATATCTTGCTTGGCTCCTGGCTTTGCAGCTTCTCTCCTTGCTCTCCTATTCCCTGTTGTTGGTTCCTGTGCTTATCTTGCTGCAAAGAAAGCAGCTTAGAGCTGCTGATACAGCATAACTGCTTCCCTCCTGCCACGATTTCCCACTGCCTCCGTGGAGCAGATGCCTGACCTGGGGGCAGGGGGGAATTTGCTGCTGTTGGCACTTGAGATGTAGAAATGTGGGGCTCAGAGGCTTCTCAGTGCAGAGTAGCAAGACCCCCTCCATGGTTTGCTTCATTCCATCCTCACCAAACAAAGGATTTGGTCTCAGTGTACGGCTGTGGGTCTGGTGGTGGTTTGTTCCCACACTGTGTGCTCAGTGATTTGTTGTTTTTCCCATTAAGAACGCTGACTTTCCCAAGAAGTGTGAAGCAAACACTCATTGCTACTCAGCAGATGCTGGAGAATGGACTGAAAGCCTCTCTTCCATGGCAGTGTTCCCTCTGTGGATATGGGCTTCCTGACTTTAACCCTGCTGCTGTGATGGTTGGGTTTATAGCGACGTGCATGAAGAGCTGCTGCCATTCCTTTGCCCTGAAGGAAAGGAGCCGTGGGAGCCGTGCAGTGTGCCACGTGGTCCCTGAAATGCTGTTTGAAGGAATGAATTCTTCTGGGAATGGCAACAAAAATAGTTTTGTTTTACAAGTGGGGAAAAATGTGCATAGTTGGAACAATTGCTTTTTGTCTGAAATAAACAGCCCGGCTGATGGCAGGTGGAGGAAGCCTGGCTCACACCGAGCTCTACAACTTATTTATTTGGGGTTTTTCTCTTTGCAGATACGTTATAAGATGTCTAATGGTTATGAAGATCACATGGCTGAAGATTGCAGAGATGACATCGGCAGAACAAATCTCATTGTGAACTACCTCCCCCAGAACATGACGCAGGATGAGCTGCGGAGCCTCTTCAGCAGTATCGGCGAAGTTGAATCTGCAAAGCTGATTCGGGACAAAGTTGCAGGTATGATAGAAGAACGATGAAACCTCATGTGGTGGAGCCCTCCACCAAGTGCCTGGGAGCAGTTCAGTGTGGAGTGTCTTCGTGTTGCTGTGTGTGTGTGATCCAAGTGCTGCTGTGCATCCGTGACGATGCACAGTGCTTGGTCCTGCAGGATGCTTGAGGCCAAATCCAAAATCTTTCTGTGCAGTTGTGATTCCTAACCTTGAGCACCAGGATGCATACGTACTTCAAGCAGTCTGAATTTGATCCCTGGCAAACCTGGTTTTTCTGCAGTCAGAGCTTTTATGGCACTGATTTCCTTGCCTGTCAGGAAATGAAGCTCAGAAAGCAAATGGGATCCTGGGCTCCATCAGCAGAGGGGTGGCAGCAGGGACAGGGAGGCGATCGTCCCCCTCTGCTCTGCTCTTGTGAGGCCCCATCTGCAGCACTGCGTCCAGGGCTGGAGCCACAGCACAAGAAAGACAGGGAGCTGTTGGAGAGGGTCTGGAGGAGCCACAGAGATGAGCAGGGGCTGCAGCACCTCCCTACAGAGACAGGCTGAGGGAGCTGGGCTTGTTCAGCATGGAGAAAAGAAGGCTGGGGGTGACCTCAGTGCAGCCTGCAGTGCCTCAAGGGAGCCTGCAAACAGGAGGGGAATCAACTCTGTGCAAGGGGAGATGGCAGCAGGACGAGGGGAAATGGTTTGAATTGAGGGAGGGCAGATGGAGGTTGGATGTCAGGGGAAGTTCTGTGCTGTGAGAGCGGGGAGGGGCTGAACAGCTGCCCAGAGAGGCTGTGATGCCCCGTCCATCCCTGGAGGTGTTCAAGGCCGGGTTGGATGGGGCCCTGGGCAGCCTGCGCTGCTGTGAAATGGGGAGGTTGGTGGCCCTACATGTGGTGGATTCACGACCCTTGGGGTCCCTTCCAACCCCGGCCGTTCTGTGATGAACTTGGGATATAGGTGATCATTGTGTGAGTATCAGTAAAAAGACACGTGCTGTGTGTCTGAAGCAGTGTTGTGGGCTTGCTGTTCCTCAGGCATTTCACTTGGAAGCCCTTGAAGTGGGATTGTTGGTCACTGCTTTAAAAACTGCAGGGGGAATGGAGTGAAACATAACCGTAGATGGGAGCAGGCAGAGCTGGGTCTGTGAGCTCTGTGTGGTTGCAGCAGCTTTTTGCACGTGCTGTCCGTGCTTTAACCCTGCACTGTTTGGCTGTGTGTACAAATTGTGGTGATTCCTGTTCAGAACCCACAGAACCTGTGGTGCAGTGGGAGGCAGGCAGTTACTGCAGTGCATGGTGTTGGTGCTGCTCGTGGTGTGCAGGCGGCTGCGCTGTGGGGTTTTCTGCTCCATGCCCTGCAGAATGTGATGCTGATTTAAATCCTCATCTGATCCATATCAAACAGTCCTTAACTATTTCACCACATGAAAACCACAGGAAGGTGGGTGAAATGCACGAGAGTTCTTGCATTGCCCCTACTGATTTTGTTACGCTCTTGAGAGTAGAAATGAGAACTGGCTAACAAGAGATGTGAAATGTATTTTCTCAGTGGCTTTGTACGTGTGCTCATCTGAAAGCAGTGCCAGGCTCTGGCTTTGCCTGGTGGTGCTTGATCAAAATACAAACTTAGGGACAGCGTGAGTAAATTCCTCATGAAAGTCATGGCATGAAATGCACTTTTCTTAGAACACGTGGGTAGCTGAGCTTTCAGCCTAGCTGTTGTGCAGTTTGAGATGCTGAGAAGTGCAGGCTTGCTTTGGAGGCTGTTTTGCAAGGAAACAAGGCTGCTCAGGGGAACATGATGAAGCCTTTTGTTGTGTGTGAGCTGCCCTACATCTCGTGGTGCTGAGCAAGGCCAGGTCTGTGTGCTGCAGATGAGGAGGAGGGGTTGGGGGGTCTTGCAGTAGATTGCTGCTTTCCTGCGCTTGGCTGACCCTGCAGGGCTGTGATGGAGGAGCAGAAGCACAGAACAAAGCCTGTGGCCCTGTGGCTGGGCAGTGGGCAGGTCGTGGTGCTGGCATGGGAGGCAGTGGGGGAGGCAGCCTCGTGTTCTGTGGGAACCAGACTTTTCAGTGTGGCTGCCTCTGTTGGCTGCATTTATTCAGTTAGCAGCGGTGTTTGGGCTCGATGCTTGTTCACAGGACAGTGGCTGATCTGTGTTTTTTCCTCAATCTATTAACGGAGCTCGCGGGGCAGAAAGTCCCTTCTGCCTGACTGAGTGCAGTTGTTAATGATTTAGTGAACTCACCTCAGCCTCCTGCAGAGCCATTGCAGATCGATGACTGCTGCTGGAAGCGTGGCTTTGTTGGTCAAGCTGGGATAACTTCATTTCATTTCTGCAATGACCATAAAGAGAAGCACCCTTCCAGCTCCAGTGATGGCAGAAGCTGTCAGTGTCTGCATTCTCCTGTTCGTCCCCACATTCCGGAGTGATTCCAGACGTGACTTTGCTTCGGCTGTGAGGAGTGCATCAGTGCTCAGCATCTGTGCTCTTGCAGCCAAACCTGGCACTGCAGCTCTCTGTGCTTCCATTTGTGATGGGCATCACCTCCAGGGTTTTCGCACAGCAGGACTCACAGGGCATTGCTCTTTCTGTCAGAACTTGAAGGCCGGCACCGACTCGGAGCCCCAGGGAAACGTTAGAAGGTCACTGCCCAATATAGTGTGGCACAGGGTCACGTCTGAGGTGGTACTTTTTGCTGCTGTGTCTTTTTTAGTTATTGCTGAGGCCTGCAAGGCGCCATTGACCCAGTTCAACTGAGAGCTCTGTGAGGCTGCGAGCAACGATGAGCCCAGTGGTTTGTCTGGTCTTTCTGTGCTGATGAGGCTGTGGCTTTCTGAGGCTGGCTTCAGACGTCCTGGTCCCAAAGCTGTGCTCTGTGCTGGTCCCTACCCAGCAATGTGTGGGCTGTTACCTGCTGCCGTGGGTGGCTCTACAGAGGAAATGCATCCTGTCCTGTCTTTTGCATCAAGGCTGCTTGGATGATGTGCTGAGGCATCCTGTGTTTCCAGTCTGCTGTGCTCTTACAGGTGAACGCGGAGCTGTTTTCCTTTGTTCTGCAGCTGGACCAAATATTGGAGCTAAAAATTAACTTCCTGCGAGCGTATGTTTTTGTTTCAGTCTTCCTTCCCCTTGCAGGATTGCTGACACTTGCATACCTGACAGCCCTAGAGCTTTGGAACAGTTGGGTTAAACTTTTCCCACAGCCTCAGCTCCCCGTGGGAGCCGTGCTGTGCTCGATGGCAGTACCTGGTGTGTGCTGCTCCAGCAGTGCTCTGATAAATGTTGGTGTGGCTGCAGGAGGGAGACATCGCCTTCCTCACTCCGTTCCTGGAGTCTTACGCCGCTTGAGGAGAGAATAATGCATCTACACTTGGAACGAAGGATATGATCCATCAGAGTGCACCAGTCTCTGCCTGAACCCATCAGCTACTGCAGTCTGGCCATGCCTGTGCATGCAATGGGAGGTGATGGCAGAATTCCCTGCAGGTTCTGCACGTTGGAGTGTTGGAGCTCACAGCCACGCACGTGGATCAGCAGCTCCGGGTCAAAGCTCTCCCTCTGTCCTTGCTGGAAAGGCATGGAGCAGAGCGGGCATTCCCAGGTGACTTTTGACCACTGCTTACAGGATCAGCTCTAGGTGAATTACAGGAGCCAGCACACATGCTCCTTGTCATTACATCTTCTCTGGAAGACCCTCTCATAGAAGTGGTGCAACCCAAACCAGAAGCAGGCACCTCTGAACACACAGAGGAAGGAACCGCTGTCGCTCCTGTGATGGGATGACTGCTCGTGCTGCTGTCACTTGCTGTTCCTTTCCAGTCCACTAACAGAATTCTGAAATATTCTTGTCTCCTGGAAAGCATTCAAGTATTCTGTTTGCCTGAAATTGTTCCCTTCTGCATGGGAAACAACCACAGCGTTGTGCAGTTCTTATCTGTGATGGGAATGCTCTGTTACCCCGGGTTTTTTAAGACAATCTTTAATTATCTTAGCACTGTGTGCTTGAAGACACTGATTGCTCCCCATCATACAGAGGCACATGAAGCCAGAAAGGCCCGTGCTGTTGAGCTGCTCATTGTATGAAGTGCTCTGCTTTACTAAAGCAGGTGTCTTCCTTTGCCCTTCTTCTTTTCCCTCACCAACCATGATGTGAAACCTTTAATTGTGCTCTCGTGTTTCTTAGCATGTTTATATTTGGAGTTATTGCCCTGCATCGTTTTGGAGCACTTTAATTCTCTTCCAGTGAAAAAGTGCTTTCCATTCCAACAACTGATGAACAAAATCTGTCCTAAAGCTTAAGAAACTCAGGTTTTACGGTAGGTTTTCAGGGCTTGGAGCTGTTGTTCTTTCTGCAGATGGTCAAAGCTTCCAGCGCTGTGGTGATGGTGGTGTTCCTGGAGCTCTCCCTTGCACCCAGGGTGAAATCCCAGCTCGTGCTCAGTTGGCTCTGTGCTTCGTGGTGGTTTTTTGTGGAGCGTGTGTTTGAATGCTGAAATCAAGATGAGCCACGGCTGCTGCTCTGCCCATATTCACAAACCCAGTCCTGCTGTCAGAAGCTTGCTGGCTGTGGGTATCCCATGCTGATGCTCCCACTTGTGTCTCTTGGCTGCTCTCCCGTGCACAGAAGACTTGCTCCATGACTTTGCTGGAACCAGGATGCCAGCCGGCCTGCGTGGCCCTCTTGGTTTCTATTGAGGATGGTTTGCTGGCTTGCTCTTGTTGGAATTCTCAGCCTCTGTTCGGCTTTGGCTCTCCTGACACCAAGTGGTCTGTTTCTCATCTTCATTCTCCTACAGACCGCTGCTTTTTCCATCTCCTGTGTGCTGGTTGTTTGCATAGCAGCTGTGCCACGAGTTCCCTGCTCAGCCCCGCAGCCCTTCTGACACTCCCACTCCTTTTCCCACATCAGGCCCTGTTCTTGTAGGCTTCAGCAGGCAGTCTTCCCAGGCCTTAGCATCCAGTGCTGCCTTCCAGACCCGATGAGATAATGGTTTGAAAACACTTATTTCTGACTAAGCCTCCACTGCCTGAGCTTTGGGACCTGCTTGCCAGCCACGTGCTGGGAAGTGTGAGATGGTGAAGGCCATTTCTGGCATCCCTTGCCCAGCTCACCCTGCAGATCCCTTCATCCATACGAGCTGGGTCTACGTGGAGCTGTGCAGCCTCTGCAGCTCCATGGAGTCAGCGCGCATCATCACTGCTTCTTTAGGCCTCCATTCCTCTTTGAATTGCTAGCTTTCATTTTCTTTAATTAACCAATTTAGTAAGCAGCAGCCAGGAACACTTGAGGAAATGAGCTCAGCAGTTGCAGAGGTGACTTCTCCATGTGAAGATGTGTGTGTGGTGGGACAGGCTGAGGATGAGCCGTGGCCTTGGCTGCCGTGCCCACCTCCCTTCAGATTCACTGCACAGATTCATTGCACCACATGCGTTGTTTTCCTCTCAGCCGTCATTACCAGAGCTCTTTCCAATGGGAGTGGGTTTCTCCCAATGGGGTCGGCAGTTCCCAAGTCCTCTTCATTTTCTCATCAGCTCAGGGTGCCCACAGGAGTCCGATGTGGCAGCACTGTGAGCCGAGTGCAAGGCAAACAGCAGCTGCTCAGCACTTTGCTGTGCTGTGCCAATGTCTGCTGAGCAGCAGGGCTGTGCTGGCATCACCTGCGTGCAGAGGGGATGAAGGAGAAGCTTCTGCGTTGTGTGATTCCATCTGGGTGTAGCACTCCCACCCCCTTCTCATTTCTGTGAGAAGCCATCAGTTTCGTTTAGCGACGGCTTCTTTTTAGTTTGGAAACTGGATTTCTGGAGCTGAAGGCTGCCCTAGCAAGGCCAAGGGATGCACTGCCCTGAAAGCCCAGCTGGGTGCTGTCTGCTGACTGCTGTTCTGTCCACCTTGGCTTCTGTCCCTGCCCTCTCTTCTCGCAGGGTGTTCTGATCAGGAGTTGTCGTTGGGGAGTGGGAAAGGTGCAGAGTTGTGCTCACAGAATCACAGAATCACCCGGGTTGGAAGGGACCTCAAGGATCATGTAGTTCCAACCCCCCTGCCTACCAGGGCCACCAAACGTACACATTTGCTCAGGTGCTCAGGTGAAGGTAGTAAAGAAAAGACATGGGGGATGTGGTCACTGTCTGGGTAACTGGGGGGCGGGCAGCAGGAGGGGTGAGCACGTGTAAGCTGGAGGACAGCATTCTCACAGGAACAAATGGGTATGAAGTAAGTAGGGATGAACTTGGAGCCGCTTTTGGAAAGGCAGAGCTTTGGAGGGGGATTTCTAGGATGCTCTCTCAGATTGGAGGTGCTGGGGTGAAAGCCCCACAGATTTCCCTGTGGAGCTCCTTGTTTAGGGGGGGCAATAATAGGTACAGTGTAACTGCTGGGCTTTGGCCTGGGTGGCGACTTTTGGTCCCCTGTATCCACAAGCACGGTTACGTGTGTATGGGATAAAAACCAAAGTAGCTTTGCCTGCCTTGTCACTGATCTTGGACTGTGCATCAACATTTAAGCCATCCAAGGCTGTGCAGGACAGCTGCTGGCCAAGGAACAGCAGATTCTCCCCGTGTTCTGGGGACTGAATGCAAGGAAGCAGAGCAGGACCTGCTCTGTTCACCTGCTCTGCACTGAGGCCCAGAACTGCGAGGGCAGCTTGGCAGGGCGATGCTGTACTGAGGGTGCAGACAGTGCTTTGGGTGCAGCCCTCCTCGCCCAGGGATGTGGCCTGGATCTTTAGGGGCTGCTCACAGAATCGGGACCCAGTTCTGCTGATGTGGCTTTTGTCAGAAGCTGGGGCTGCAATACCCTGCCTATGGAGCGAGCCCTGCGTGCCATCTCTGCATGGTGTGGGCTCCCTCTTGGGCTCATCTTTGTTTTCTTAGGTTAGTATGCTTGGCTCCATGTGATGAACGTGTTTCTAATTGATAAATAATGCATTTTCTTAATTAGGAGAAAAAAAACTCAGATAAGCAATTGCGGACTAACCATCTGTGACTGGGATTTCAGAGCTGTACCTCACCACAGTGTGCATTTCCTGTTCCGTTTGCTGAAGTCACCTGTAGGTCTTTAAAGGAGGAAGGCCTAGAGGGTGGATCTGAGGTCCTCTGTTGTGTTTGTTTGTGTGGCAGTTCAATATCAGAGTAAATGTGCGTCAGGAAGGTTTGCTCTGTGCTGGTGGAGGTGTTTTGATGCATGGTGAGAGGGCAGGGTGCTGCTCCTGCACGAGGGCCTGGCTTGGTGTAGATCTGGCATCTTTCAAAAGCAAGTGTGGCAATTAACAGGGGCTGTTTATACAAGGAAATGGGCGACGTGACGTTAATTGGGTTTAGATGGGCTGGTGATGTATTGCATCTCATAACAAAGCAGATGAAGGCAGAAATGTGCCAGGCAGCTCTTCCTTGCCAGCAGAGACTGCTGCAGAGCCAAGCAGGGTTGTCAGGAGAGCCCCTAAGTGGGGAGCCTGCATCCCTGTGCTGCTGTAGCACACAGAGCAGATAAATATCCACTGAAATGTCCTTTGCCTGAAATGTTCCAACAAGTTTTGCATTGTTACTCTCAGATTCTTTTCATAAGAGTTAAGCGTTGTCTTCAAGGCTACTTTTGCTGTCACACTTCAGCTCTGCCTGCTCTGGGCCCCCAGCTGCTCATAAGCTCTACAGATATAGGCAGGAATGAGAGCTTTTTCTCTCTTGTCTCCAGGAGTGAAGGCTGACCCAAAGCGCACAAACGCGTTGTTTGGTGGCTGCTCACCCAGGAGTTCGGCTGCTGACACCTTTCACTTTCTGCTCTTCCTGCAGGAGGTGCCCCTGTGCCTTTGTTCCCCGTGAGGTTTGCAGCACTGCTCTCGATATTCAGTCCTGAATTTACAGCTGGGGGATCATTGAGATGAACTGATCTCCACGGTGTCCGAAGCAGCAAATAAGAGCTTGGGGTTCTTTCATGCAATGCATGCCAACCTTGGGAAAGTTCCTGGTGTATTTAAATATTTGCATGATGGATTATGTTGGAGTTCATTTTCCTCCTTTGCATTTGCTTCAGTTTTGGTGGTGACAACTCTCTGGCGAGGGCTGATCTAAAACAATGTGTTCTTCCCTGCAGGACACAGCTTAGGCTATGGTTTTGTGAACTACGTTACTGCAAAAGATGCAGAAAGAGCAATAAACACACTGAACGGCCTCAGACTGCAGTCAAAAACTATCAAGGTAGGACGTACAGATGAGTCTGTGACAACAGCATTGTAATAAGCTTGTAATCAGGATGCTGATTGGTTCTGGTGGCGTGGCCATGATTCTTCCCTTTGCCCTGGCAGTTTTCTTTTGCCCACCTGCCTTTCCTGAACTCCAGGAAATGAAACAGAAGAAGCTTGTGTTGTTCATTGGGGTCTAAACGCGACAACTGATGACAATAAGCTGCTCTCTCCATTTAAACAGACCCCCTTTTATATTTAATTTCAATGATTGATTTGTTTCAAGGTCTCCTATGCTCGTCCAAGTTCTGAAGTTATCAAGGACGCTAATTTATACATCAGTGGGCTCCCGAGGTCGATGACACAGAAGGATGTAGAAGATATGTTCTCACGTTTTGGACGCATCATCAATTCCCGTGTGCTCGTGGATCAAACCACAGGTGGGTCCAATTGCATCAGGTGGGACTGTGATGCACAGCACCTCCGGTGCCTCCTCAGAGTCTGGCTGTTCTTGGGCTGCTTTAAGCCAGTTTGGTTCCTTTCTGGCAAACTGTGGCACCTGGTGTCAGCATGGACACGAGTGGGACGCGCTGCCCTTTGTTGATGTGGTCTTGGTTTTGCGTTCTGTTTGTAAGCACAAGGAATGGCTGAGGCTGCAGCCTGAGCTCCTCACTTACTCTGTGTTTTCACCACCACTTGTACCAGGCTGAGCTGCTGCTTTGCCACATCTCTGCTGCTCTGACATTCAGTGCAGTGCGTTCCTGCCGCGCTGCTGGCCAGCATTTAATTCTTACCAACACAGCTGCTATTCACAGGTGAACACAAGCTCCAGATGGAAGCACCAACGTGTTTCCTCCTTTATGCTAACTTGGAATTCATTCACGCAATTTCTTGATACTTTAAAACCAC
The DNA here is from genome assembly GCF_026119805.1 of Tympanuchus pallidicinctus. Classification (NCBI taxonomy): domain Eukaryota; kingdom Metazoa; phylum Chordata; class Aves; order Galliformes; family Phasianidae; genus Tympanuchus; species Tympanuchus pallidicinctus. The sequence continues at coordinate 202,900 of NW_026294762.1, forward strand.
CTGAGGTGTTGAACGGTCCTCTGTGGTCACTACAGACCAGAAGAATGAAGCTCGGATGTGAATTCCTGCCCTGGAATTTTCTGAATATTATGGCTTAAAAACAAAACCAAAACCACCACCACCAAAACGCCCTAAAGAACAAAGAAATGCCTTTGTTAATTGCTGAGCTCAGGGGGGACTGAAGCTGACTTGGTGTTACGGATGTGTTTTCAGTTCTAATTTCTTACCTCGTGATTTCCAGCTGTATGACTGAATAGTTGGGCTTGTCCTGTGACCTGAGCGCTCTGGTTTTTCTAGCAGCCCATCTGTCACTTAGGAAAGTACTTCTGCACATGCACTCTGCTGTTAACAAGGCGTGCAGTGGATTAGAATAGAAATCAATGGGGAATGAGGTGTGATGCAGTGAGGTGAATTCAGACACGGCCGCAGGCTTGCTTGTGCACATGGCTTAAGGAGCAGCTTTGATCTCTGTGAGCAGCGGGCTGCAATTTAGCGTGGGCAGTCAGCAGTGTGAAGTCTTACCATGTACATAGGCCGCTCTGAAAGTAATGCCTCCTATTTATCTCCGTGAAAACTACAAGTGTCACAAAGAGCATCGTAATGCCCTCTGGTGGATCACGTTCTCAGCCACAAAATGCTGTTTTTTCACTGTGATCACCACCATGAGCTATGCATTTTCCCCAGCACGAACAACAGCTGCATGCAGTGGAGGTGATGCTCTGTTTCACAGCTGCCACAGTGGCATTCCATGCCAGGAAGATGTTGCCCACAGAGTCCACCTTTCATCAGATGGAACTGAGAAGCCCCAAATCTGGGCTGTGCAGTGGGTGCACATCGTGTTCCTCTCTGCAGGCTGTGTTGTGAACTTGTTCTTCACCGGGGAAACCAGCCCTCCATGGACTGCTGGTTTGAGTCTGGCTGGCAGAGGTGGCACCACCTCTCATCAGGAGTAGTGATGCAACCTAGGAAACCCTCACCTTCAGCTCAGCAGGTCCTGGCGAACTGGCAGATGGTTTTCTTTCTGTTCCTGTGTGAGCAGTTGTGGGACCCACCTGGCTCAGCCTTTCTGATATCCCAGCACTGCCACCATTGCTTCCAACACATTGAAGCCAGTGTTTAATTCTATATGCAGTTCCCAGTTTGCAGATGAGCTGATCAGGATGCTCTTCATTTCATGGTGTAACAGCTGTGTGCCATTTCCAGTGTGGCTTCTCTTTCACATCACTGCTGGAATTCACCACCCACCCCTCGCTGTGTTCCCAACTGCTGTTTGGTCTCCAGTAAACACACAGTAAGGATCAAAGAATGTCCATGGGACGTGCGTGGCAACAAAATGTAATGGCATATTGGTGGGAAGGTTCATCCCCTACTGCCACCCCACCGACATCCACCTCTGAGATTGTCGACCAACATCGTGGAATAGGAGGCATTACTTTCAGAGCAGCCCTTGTGCCTCCCTCCGAGCTGATCCCCCGTGCAGGGAGCTGCTGCTCAGTGCTCCAGTTTGATCAGGCACTGTAAATGTGGATGCAGGTGAGGTCTGGATACCCATCTGCAGGCACTGCCAAGCTGAGCAAGAGAATCCCGTCCTTCTGTCCTGGGGAGAGAAGGATTCATTTTCTGTAAGTGATGTCTGCACGGCTGTGAGCTGGTGATGTAGATCACAGCTGTAGGTAGAAGCAAGAAAGAGGGCACAGGAAGCTTACTGCTGGAAGTGTCCCAAGATAGCTGCCCTCCTCTGCCAGCAGGACCCGCGTAGCTCTGTCCCACTCAGATGCCCCTGTAGAGCGAGGTGGCAGATGCTGTCAGTGAGCAGTGAGAGTAATGTTGATCCTGCTGGCGCTGTGTGGTTGTGTCAGCCCAGGAGGGGCAGCTCCTGACACAGGTGGTCAGCACAGGATGTATTTCGGGTCTCATCATGCACACATCACCCGGGCGTCTGTTCCTGGACTACACACCTCCATCTGGGCCTGGCTGGGGCTGTGCTTCAGGGCTCACCTCCAGCAGAGGCCATCCTCCAGCTTTCAAGGCCTGACCTGTTCCAAGACACACCTCCACTGTATTTCGGATGAACCGAGGGAGAAGCACAGTGTCCCTCTGTTATGATGGTCTGCCTGGTGGCGTGCAGTCAATAGGATGAGATGTCATTTCCAGACCTTCTCCCGACGCCCTGAACACAGCCATGCCTTCTCTCACACCATTCTGGGGCAGTTTGAGGGCACAGATTCCCTTCTGCCTGCCACGTCCCCACATCACACTGTGTTCCTCCCCTAGCACAGAGGTAACCACGTTCAGTTCAGTGGGGTGTGATTGTTTATGGTGCAGGTGTGCAGAAGCAGAAGTCGTTGCTTTGGCCACATTACTGAAATAGGGGACCTGGCATGGATGAAACCGTGCATCCAGGAGGGTTAAACACCTCCTGCTGTGGTCTGCAAGTGTGCTGGAAAACTGAAAATGTTCGGAAAATCAGTGCCAATTTTGTATTTGCAAGTGATTTCTGGTGATACAGTAACCAAAACCATCACGAGCTTTCTGGTTTCATTTTTCTCCCCTTTGTGGGGTTCTTTTTGAGGGGGGGTGAATTTCAGATGCCTTTTGTTGTTGTTAATGGGAAATGTCACTTGATGCTCGATGCCACAGAGTTTGACCATGTTGGGTTTTCTTTACCTGCAGCACGTGGCAGGTGTGAGCTCACGGGTTGGTAGCAGTGGCACGAGCTCCTTGGTTTGCCTTTTGGTTCTGAGTTCTGTGTGTGATTCTCTAGCTGCTGATGAACCAGTAGTAAATGCAGACAACTTGAAAGCTACGACCGCAGAGATTTTTAACCTTTTAATTTTTACTTTCAAGATTATTTTGCGTTTATCCTGAATTTCATTTATTTGTTTTGTTGTTTTTTTTGTTTTGTTTTGTTTGTTTGTTTGTTTGTTATTTTTTTCTTTTTCTTTATCGATTTGGTTAAAAGGTTTATCCAGAGGGGTCGCATTTATCCGGTTTGACAAAAGGTCAGAAGCAGAAGAGGCAATTACAAATTTCAATGGTCACAAACCCCCAGGTTCCTCCGAACCCATCACGGTGAAGTTTGCAGCCAATCCCAACCAGAACAAAAACGTGGCACTGTTGTCCCAGCTGTGTCATTCACCAGCGAGGCGGTTCGGAGGGCCGGTCCACCACCAGGCGCAGAGATTCAGGTAGGTTAGGAGGGATCCTGGTTGCAGCTGCATGCTGAGGCTCCTCACTGCAGCGCTGCGCAGCGCGATGTGAACGGATCGCTGAATTAAAAGGCGATGAAGAGTGAAAGCTCACTTGTAAAGCGTGTGCTGAAGGCAGCGGTGCGAAGGCGCAGGCAACTGTGTGTCGCCGCGGCTCAGCGCGCTGCAGGTGCCCGTCTCAACAGATCCCCACTCTGTCGTCCCTGTATCTGAATGCAGATCCATTTTGGCAGCTTTTAATTAAAGCTCTGAACCATTGGTTCCAGCAGAGGGGGAAAATTAGTAAAGCACAGTAAGTTGGGAAAACCGTGAGTTTGAGGAGGAGGGCGGCTGGGGTTTCGACCTCTGTCTCCTCCTGGTGAGGTCAGGGAGGTGGTTGGGTCATGGCAGCGTTCCTCTGCTTCCTGAGCTGTGGAAATCATTCTGCACTTTGCTCCTGAGATTTGCTGTATCTGCTTTGGATTTGAATAGACTGAATTTGAAGATGAGTTGCCTTAGTTGCTTAAAGAAGAATGCTGATGCTCAGGAGCACGTGTTGAGCTTGCTGTCCTGCAGATGAGACACTGGCTTTGTTCTGAGGCATTCCTGATAGTTTGAGTTCTTGCCCTGTTGAGAATTGACATCTGATTTTTCCCTCCTCTGAGTTACGGATTAGCTCAGGAACACCTGGACTGCAAAACGCAGGGCAGTCGATGCAGTACCAGCATTGTGGTGACCATAGCAGAGCCGTTCAGAAGAGCCAGGCCCAGTAGGAACAGGGCTTCTGTCATCTGTTGCCTTATAGGAAACATAAGAAAAAATCCTTACCACGTGATTGGACACTTAGAGAGGCTGTGTGTGCTCCAAATCTGCCATCCCTGAGCAATCTGCTTCCTTTCTGCTGTAGCTCAGGGGGTTCCATGCAGGCGCTCCCCAGCTCTCCTCAAGCTCTGTTGCATTCCCTCTCCTGGGCAGCTCCTGCTCCCAGCTGTGAGCTTGCTGCTGGAGGAGGAACAGAAGATGTTCTGTTAGGTTGGCTGAGGTAATGGAGGAGCAGGTCTGGGTTACGGCTTGCTGCTCTGGGCAGGTAATGGAGCTGAGGTGAAGCTTCTCCAGTTGACTTGAAGAAGAGCCGTCCGTTTCTCTTCATGTCTTGAGTGTGTCCAGAGAGGGGCAGTGGAGCTGTGAGGGGTCTGGAGCCCACATGTTAGTGGGGAACAGCTGAGGGAATGGAGTGGGTCAGTCTGGAGGAGGCTCAGGAGGACCTCACCACCTCCCTACAACTGCCTGAAAGGAGGCTGCAGTGGGGGAAGGTCAGCCCTGCTCCAGGTAACAGCAATGGGACCAGAGGAAATGGCCTCAGGTTGTGCCAGGGTAGGTCAGCTTGGATAATATAGGGACAATTTCTTCTCCAGAAGAGTGGTCAGAGGCTGGAACGGGCTGCTCGGGGGGTGGTGGATCACCATCCCTGGAGGTGTTCAAGGAACGTGTGGATGTGGTACTGAGGGACGTGGTGCAGTGGGCAGCATTGGTGGTAGGAGGGTGGTGGGACTGGGTGATCGTGGAGGTCTTTTCCAGCCTTGGTGATTCTGCGATTCTTTAGGAGTTTGGCCGGCACATCCACTGTCCCACAGCCCTTATTTCTTCCCACCCTTCAGGCTGACTGCAGGGAGTTGGAAGTTGATCCTTGAGGTCCTTTCCAACCCGAGCCATCCTACGCTCCTAAGATGCTGACAGTGAGAGCAGTTGATGCTGTGTGAAAGCTTAGGGGCCGTGGCTTGGGCTGGGCCTTGTCTGCCTTCTGCAGTGTACAAAGCCTGCTGAGATGATCAGCTGCCCCCAGAGAGCTCCCAGCCTGCAGAAATGATGCTACTCCTGAGGCTGAATACTTCAGCTAGCATTTTGATTACGCTCCATCTCGTTCCATCATATGATGGAAGGTAAATCCAGGATTAAGTCTTTTGTGTCTCTAATTTGTAATTATGAATTTCTACAGATATTGCTCAGATCCTTTCCTGAACATTCCTTTAATCCCTTCTAGTTCCTGCAGTGTTTGTGGCTTGCAGCTCACATCAGGGCTGGCCTTCATGGGCAGTGGATCTCCGTGTGTTGAACTCTTCAGGAATCATCTTCCAAAGGCTGAAAATCCAGACCAAAGTCCCCAGCTGCCCTATGTACTCTTCTACAGTTCACCATTTTTATGCTAGAAGAATGTTTGTTGGCTTGGGTTTAGTTGTTTTTTGTTTCTTGCAGATCTTGAAAATAGTGCTGGGTAAGCTGAAGTGCTTCCAGGCTTGTTGAGAGTTAGAGCTTAGGAATGTACCTTTGGAGATGGTGTTCTAGCGTGTTTAAAGTCAGCCCTGCAGTGTATTGAAGATGTAGAGGTTGGTGGCCCTGCCTGTGGCAGGAGGGTCGGTATCTGATCCTTGGGATCCCTTCCAACCCAAGCCATTCTGTGAGTGAATCTGTTTCATAAGAGTTAGCAAAGGGGCATTTGTATAAACTTGCAAAATGAAAGTTGACAGATAAAGATTAGGCTTACAATGGGGCTGTGACTCAACCTGGCAGGCAGGTTCCCTGACAGGGGGGAAAATCAGGGAGGAAAAACAGCAGCACTTCACAGCTAAGGTAAAAACTATTTGCTAAGACAGGAAAGAAAGAGAAATACGTGTATTATCACCATTACTGCTACATACTGCTTACAAGTGATGCACGATGCAGTTGCTCACCTCCCACTGGCTGATGCCCAGCTTGCCCTCAGCACTGCAGGTCAAACACCCCTCTGGCCAGTGTGGGTCAGCTGTGATGGGGCTGTTTGGGTTTTGCTTGTTTTGATAAACCTGAAGCATTTCTGTGAGTCAAAAAGCTGAAAGAGGAGAACTTGTTTGAAATGAGTTGTGCTCAAAGCGTGGCAGGGCTTAGTGTTTCCCATGATTTTGCACGTTCTAGATTTGTTGTCCTCTGCCTTTCAAGCCCCATCTCCTTTGCAGCACGTATTGTGGTGGGGTCTTGCTGCCCTGGGGCTTTGTAGCAGGCAGGTGCTGCTGGAACCAATGCTGCATGGCTCTGAGCTTAGGGATTCCTGCACACAGCGACCCAAGACTGGTGATCTGTTGAGATGAACCTTTTCCTGATAGCAATTAAGATAAGGAGATGATTACTCACACAGAAGAGTTAGAAAGCTGAAAAGTGTCTGTTGGGGAAAAAAAAAAACAAAAAAAAACCAAACCAAAAAACAAAGAAAGAACTACAAGGATATGAAGCATGCCAACAGAGGAACGTTTTCATATGGAAGCAAAATAAATGCTGAGTAGATGTCACAGAACTACGTGGGTTAGCGCGTTTCATTCTGCTCCTCTTAACCGCTTTCTCAGTTTTACTGTAGTGCAAGGATTCCCAAACTCGGATGTGCTCGGGGTTGGCCAGCAGTGGCAGCAGCAGTGAGTACCTGCAGCGTGAGCTCAGGGGCAGCCGCGCCAGCAGCAGGCTGGGCTGCAGGCAGCAGCGGAGCCCAGAGGGGAGGGCTGTGCCCCGCAGGCTCCCCCTGGGCCAGGAGGGTCTCCCAGCTCAGCTGCCCTGGGAGGTGAGCTCCCCTGGAGAGCCGGGGCTGCGGGTTGGGGCCGAGCTGATCGCTAGGCGTGATGCACCCACTGCGCACGGTGCTGATGTGGCTGCCCTGCCTCTGTGCTGCCCTGCGGCTCTGCTCCCTGTCCTCCTCGTTCACGCTGCTGCAAGCCCTCTCTTCCATACGAAGGCAGCTCCTGTCTTTACACAGGGTGAGGAAAAAGTCAGCGGGGAAGTGCTGGGCACTGCGTGCCGTGCTCGCTGCCCAGACATGCGTTCCCTGTTTCCTCCAGGTCAGCAGAGAATCAGGATCTGCCACCGCCATGTCCTTGGCAGAGAGCAGCACGTGTACCGCATTTAAGTGGTTTGCATATCACCAGTGGTACACCACAGTTTGGGAACCCCTGGTATAGTATAATTATATTTCTACAATCACGTGGCCTCTCATTTTTGTATAATACATAAGCAAAAGGGATCAAATGGAGGTTTTCTGCTTTAACTTTCGCATTTCCTGACCTTTGAGTGCTTAGCTGTGCAACCGTAATATTGCATTAAAATGTCCTAAAGCTCTGAATTTCCAGGACAAAGAGCAGAAATAGAAGATTAGAGGGGACTGATACGTGGCTTACGGGAGGAAAGAAAATAATGCAAAGCAAGATATAGCAGAAAATAATTGTTTCTTCTTACTCACATGCCAGAGGGTAGATTTAAGAGCGGGCAGTGGTGGTGAGATACCCAGTTCAGTCAAGTCAGGGTATGGAGTTGGCATAAAGTGGGTGAGAAGAGAACTGTAAATACTTAAAACTCGTGCACTGTTTTTACATTTGAAAACCACTGCAGTTAAGAGATGTTCATACCTGAATTAAGGAATGATAAACCCAAATGTCAGTTCTGGAGCTAGAAGTGTGGGGCAGCCCAGCTGCGGAGGGTGGCCTGGGGAAGCACCAGCATGTCCTTGGCTCTGTTCTTGTCCTGGTCCACAGACAGAGATTGAAATTAGCACATGCACAAACGCTACTCCTGAAAGAAACCCTCGGATTTAGGGGGTTGCCAATGTGCTACTGCAGAGCCAGAAAAAAATAGAAGGGTATTGGCACAGCTGAGGATATTGGATGTTGGAGCTGAGGGTGGCTGGGGTCAGGCTGGGCTGCGGGGAGGGGCTGCACATCGCCCCGTGCTCCGGCAGTGCTGCCCTGCCTTCCAAGGGTTGACCTGAGTCCCCTGTGGAGGTGCTGGCCCAAACTTGCCTTGGGGCGGCGCCACGGCTGCCGGTTTGTGAGGGCAGCTCCCTGTAGGGATAAGTGAAGCACGCGGAACACGTAGCGCTGCTTCTCCTGGCCGCTGTCATGTGGTTGATTGTCAATTTGAATGCGTAAACGTTTCTTTCTGGCGGTTTTGATATCCGTGTAGAAAATATTCGTTCTCAGTCGCTTCCCGTTCAAGTTGATTTGCTGAATTGAATTGAACTTTTACATGCAATATTGTGCTTTTTATTTGCTAGGTTCTCTCCTATGGGTGTAGATCACATGAGTGGGCTTTCTGGTGTAAATGTTCCAGGAAACGCATCTTCTGGCTGGTGTATCTTCATCTACAACCTTGGTCAAGATGCTGATGAGGGAATCCTCTGGCAGATGTTTGGCCCCTTTGGTGCGGTTACCAATGTGAAAGTTATTCGGGATTTCAACACCAACAAGTGCAAAGGTTTTGGTTTTGTGACCATGACAAACTATGAAGAAGCTGCAATGGCCATAGCAAGTCTTAATGGCTACCGCCTGGGGGACAAAATCTTACAGGTTTCCTTCAAAACCAACAAGTCCCACAAATAACTTGCTCGTGCTTTTTGTATGGAATAGATAATGGAGTGACAGAAGTTGAAACATTTTTGTTAGTGTAAAACTCATTTTGCGCCAATTTTCACAAGTGTTTGTCTTAGTCTAAATGAGAAGTGGAAAAGGTTTTATATTCTGGGATGCAACTGACATGTTCAAATGTTTGAAATCCCACAATGTTAGACCAATTTTAAGTTGCTTTAAGTTATTTCATTTAAAAACATGTTAAAAAATAATAATAATAACAACCCCCTGAAATCTGAAGTAGATTGCATTTAACTAGACCCTCTGGATGGTGGTAAAATTGGAGCATGCTTTCACTTATGAGACTAACATTTGTTCCATTGAATGTTGTCTGCAAAAACTGGAATCTCTTCTAAAAACTATCAGGCTGAATTAATGGATTTGCTTGTTTCTCATGTTGTTGTTTTTCTCACCCATTCTCCTGACCCCTCTGCCCCCCCCCCCAACTCACTGGTATGGAAGAAAAGTTGAGAAATACTAATGTTTTAGTTGACAGTAAATTTGTTTTGCCGATTAATACTCATTGCTACGTGTCGTTGAGGATTACGCTTTATAAAGTCGAGGTCTTGTAAGTAGTAGCATGCCAGCATAACTTTTAACACCATTGGTGAGGTAAGTTGCACACCGAGCGGTGGCCCAGCTGTCAAATTGAAAGGTTTTAGCAACATTTCCTTTTAAAGCCCAACATTTTTAATAGGAACGGACCAAAGAGTTTCAAAGAAACTCCGGGAAGATTTCAGAGTCAAAATGAAACTCCACAAAAGTGTGAATATGTGTCGCTACGTTATCAAACTGAATCTCTTCTGTCCAGATATTTAATGCATGGTGCACTACTTACTGGTACATTATAACGCAGCAAGATACTCGTTTTCAAAGATCATTATAGTCTGAATTCCTTTGGTAGTTCTATTTTGTAAAGAAAAAAAAAATTGTAAACATTTGAGCATTGTATTTCTCGCATCCCTTCTAATGAGTGCTAGATTTTTCTATTTTAATAGGATTTTGTTTTGACAACTAGCTTTACTTATTGAACACTCAGCAGAAAAGTACTTACGACTTGCAAGTTAGATATTAACAAAGAAAACCCTTTGATTTGTAGATTTAAAGATTAATCCCCCAAGTTTTCTGCAGACTGCCTTGAAACTTTGAGTTGTTCTGTTTCTGTTAATTTTCTTTTGCTTTTTTGTGTTTTTTGTTTGTTTTTACTTTTGCATTTAAGAACATTAAATTTGATTTTGTTTTGCTCAAATTTTGTTTTGTTTTTTATTTTCTGTTATTTTTTTGCTTAAGTATTGCACAAAACGTCCAGCTTTCAAGAAAGTGTTGTTTTATAAAGAGCGTAGTTCCTCTTAAAGAGTCTTAATTTCGTCCTTTGACAGATGAGTAGAAGAAAAAGGGATGTGAAATGAGAGCACTGCAGTCCATCTGTCACATAGAGCCTGTGTGCCCCGGGCCGACGTAACCCTGCGGTGCTCTTTGGTAGGAGGCCTGGGACGGATTTGGGGTACAGGCTGTGTGAGGATGCTGTGCGTGGTAGAGACGTGCTCTGTGCGACCTCCAGGTAGGTTCAGTTGCCAAAAAGTTAGGGCAGATGGGAAGCTGGGTCAGTTCTGTTGCAGTGTCTCCTTTTCGTGTGAACCTCTGCCGGTCCCAAGCTGCGTTCCTGTGCCAGAGGCTGATCCTGGCTGCCTGCAGCGCTCCCATCCCCTGCTGACCTTGCCTTGCGTTGGAGAACCTCACTTTCCTTCTTGCAGCAGGACTAGCAGTCGCCCCAGGAAACCTGCACTTCATCTCTGCACAGCACAGCCTGAGAGCAGCTGAACGCACTGCCCAGCTCCGGTGCTTGCTCTCAGCACTGCCTGGGATCTGCTGCTGCTGGTAGCTGTGGGTACGGACAGGGCGCAGTGAGCGCCTCCCGCTGCCTTTGAGCAACGTAGGCAGTGTTTGCCCTTTGCACGTTCTGCCTCGCCAGTCCTGCCCGTCCTGCTTGCTCTCTTCTGAGAAGCCCAATAAAAAGTACAGCATTCCAGGACGGGGAATGGAAGCCCACTTTGGCACAGTGGTGCTTTGTAGGGCAGTGGCTGTGCCGGAGCAGTCCCCGTTCCCAAGCGTGCTGTCTGCCATCCACTTCTGGCTGTCTCTTCCAGCATCTATTCCAGATGTTTCTGTGTTTATCATCCATTTATCACTTCAACAAAACCTTTTCTGTTGTGCAGGAGAAGGTTTAGAAGCGCTGTTGGGATTTCTCCCAGATCACAGCTGCTCAGTGCAGAGCAGTCTTTTGCTGTGTCCCATCACCTCACTACTTCACTGTTCCACTGGAGTGAACCTCAAGTGGTTTCCAGTTTCCTCTGATTCTCTCTTGCCTTGTTTCATGTAAGATTTTTGTAACCAAAAGGCAGCTGCTGCTTTACCAGTGGATCATGCTGAGATCCACTCTTCCCAAATCCAACTTTGCATCCATCACCATTACAGGCATGCTGCTCTTCACACCACTGCTTGCTCACCAACAACCTCATTCTCTTTTAACTTTTCTTGGAGGCTTTTTAGCACAACTGTCATCCAACTGCTTCCTTATTTCCCCCTCTCCTATTCTTTACTAAATAAGAAGGAAATTCAGGATATTGTTTCAGTAGAGCTATGGAAGTTTCCCCTAAGAGGTGTCTGATCCTGGACTTGTTTGGTAGTTGCTCTGGGAACAGTTCCTGGGCAGTTCAGCCAAGCAAAGCGTTGCCTCTTGAGTCAGGAAAGGAGGAAGAAAGTGTCCCACTAAAACACCAAGAGCTGACGGTGGCAGAAGCACTTGGTCTGTTGGCTGTGCCGTTCTCACAGTCAGTGTTTGGCTTTAGCAGCTGAGCTCAAGAAATTAAGCGTATGTATTCTTGATGCTTTTGGCCCTAAACTGTAACCTATGCATTGCACTGGTAAAGGGCAAAAAGAAGCTGCTGGAAGTGGAAGCTGGCTTGTAAGACCAGAAAGGTGCAAAGAGCTGGCCGTCCTTCCCACATCATCCACACACCTCTCTTTCAGGCTGAGCCCTGATTTCACCTCTTTCCAAAGCAGTCTTGGCCTCATAGCTCTCAGGGACTTGAAGGTAAGAAAGGTTATCTGCAGTTTTCATCCTTTCATTCGAGGTGTTGTGGTTCCTTTCAGGTGACCCTTCTGTCTATGGATCACAAGGTCTTACAAGAACGTGACTGGAGCTTGGTCGTGTTGCTCAGCAGTCCCATCCTATTGCTGCTTAGGGTGTTACGATGGGATTTTCAGGAGCTGGGTTCTGTAGACCATCCAGGAGATGTTTTATATGGTGTCAGGACCCTGAATGTGGAACGCTCTCCTTCTCTTACTCAACATCCATCCATTTCTCTGCTTCTGTTTTTCCAACACCTGCTGTGCTTGGCAGCCCCAAGGGATGGCTGTGCTGTTTGGGACTGCGCCAGCCCTGCAGGGTGGGCTGTGTTCTTCAGGGACTGCAGGGTTTCACTCTAAAACGAGACAGTGCTGAGCAGAGAGCTGTCCTGAGGGTGGCTCAGAGCTGCCCCTAAACTTCTCTGAAAATGTTCTGGAGTTGAGCTGCGTTGTGCAGAACTTAACAAACAAACAAACCCACTAAAATGCAGGGGGTTTTTTTAGGTTGAAAAATTAAAAAAAAAAAAAAAAAAAAAAGTTTTAACAGAGTTTCCTTGCAGGCTTTGTTCAGGCTGGTCTTTTCTGATCTGTTGGTTTATTAATGAGCTTTTATTCCCACCCAGTACCTGAGCTTTACTTCCCAGATCCCTGGTAGGAATGGGCTGCAGCCCCTGCACAGACGTCCTGTTCACCATCTGCAGAGAGGGCCGTTGCACAGTAAATACAGAGCAGGGAGCTCCGGTGTTGCTGTGTGCCGTATGCAAGCTGGCAAAGGCGAGTACAGCCCCTTCAGGAGAAGAAATCAGAACCATCAGGAGGGTTCTGACCAGGGGCAGAACCAAAGCAGCGTAGCGTTCTGTTTTGTTTCCTCGTGGTTTCAATTTGGATTGTGCCTGGATGCTCAAGCGTTGAGTTTTTGTCCTTTGAGCCGCGCTGCTTCTCTGCAGTGTCTGTGCCGCACTCTGCTATGCAGAGGAGGGGAGCTGAGCCCCCCACTGCCCCCAGCCCCTTCCTATGCTGGGGGGAGGTCTGTCCCGTAGGGTGGAAGGAGCAGGAGCTGTCATAGCACAGCTCTGACGCTGCCCTCTGGTGCTGGTGTCCTTTGAACCTCTGTGTCGCGATGGCTCGGGCCCCAGTGAACATGGAGAGGCACCCGAGTCGCTGAGGCAGGGTGAGCCATGCTGCTGTCAGGCTCCCGTCCTGGCAGAGGCACAGCGTGCTGTGGGCAGATGGGTACAAAGCAATTAAAAGTGGGCACAGCGGCACCGATAGCAGGAGGGCTCTGCATCTGTGAGGAGGTGATGGAGTAACTGGAGAGGTAATGCAGATTTCGGATGCTAAGTTTCGGAAGCGAGTGGTCCCTAGGGTCCTTAAATAGTTGTTCTCATGTTATTTTGTTTTCATGTTTGGGTAAGATCAATAAAACGAAGATTCTTCACATATTTCAGGAAATTTTTTTTATTTTTTTTTTTTTCCCAGTGTATTCTAAACTGGAATAACTGATTTTTAGGTTTAGTTTATCATTATGTATGTGCTTAAGAAACAAAAAAAAAAACCCAACTGTTGAGAGCATCCCCTCGTGAGCTTTTCTACCCAAAGCAGCAGCTGAGTGGTAGAACAAACTGCTTATTGAAGCGAGGTCCTCCAGGAGACAAAACCCCCTGAGAACCAGTAGGATTTGGGGGTGGGTTTATTTTTCTATGTGAGACACAGCTTTTTGTGAACCACTGACGGGTCCCCGTGGCTCAGCTGCTGGAGCTCATAGGTTTACCTGTGTTTGTACAGATGGAGGTGTTTGTCCATGCTGTGCAGCACGAGGCGCCTTGCGCTGAAGCTCAGGGCACAAGTGCTGTGGAGAAGGGACCAAATTCACACCTGGCACAGGAGAACGCCGCTCCCTTTTGGCTCACCTCGTGGTTTTGTCACCCCCATGCTTTGGTACCACTATTGGGCAGCAGATCTCGTCTTATTCTGTGCCCTTTGCTGTAGCTCCGCACTTTGCAGTGCTGGTCCTTGCAGCAGCCGGAAGCTTAGCGCTCATCTCACACAGTTATTGCACCCCATTTGTTTTCTACTTTAAAAAGAAAGCGGTGAAAGTAAATAGCAAAACTGAGCCCAGCCTTCCTGCTCCCAGCGCGGCCGCAGACCCGGCGCAGCGTCTGCCTGCAAGCATTTTTCTGTGCGGGTGGAATTTCCACCACAAACACCACAAAAGTCGGCGTTGGCCACGGGAGGTGGGTAGGAGTAGGGCTGCACGTGGGACCTGCAGAAATGGCCGCTGCCTTCGGAGCCTTGATTCTCCCTGTTCCTCATTTCCAAAGGGGTTGGGGCGGCTGCACGGCCAAACGTCCTCAGTTGTCGTTGGGAAGAACTCGAAAGCAGTCAGGACAAACCTTGATCTGCCATATGAATCACACTGTACTCCTTTTCTTGATTTGGTTTCCCTTATCTTCTGTAACCTTTTGTTTATAAATTAACCTGTTTGTGGGACAGAAGGTTTTACCGATTGTTTTCCGTTCTGTACAGTACACGGTGAAACATTTTGTATATTTAGCGTGTTTTTAAGTTATTGGTTTGTTTTATATCAAATAATTTATTTTTCAGGTACCATTTTCATTTACGCTTTGTTTTTACATGGGTTTATTTTAAATAAAGTATGACACTGCTTTCCAAATGTCTGAAACGAAGTGCAATCCCCTTGTGTTATTTTGAGAGTATTGATGTGAAAACCGTATTTTAGAAAGAGTTGCACAAAGGCACCAATTCCTCCCCTTTGTCCTGCAGTTCGAGTGCTTGGGAATTCTCCGCTGTTTATTTCTTTTCTTTTCATTGGCTTGAAAATGTTGGGATTCTCATATTGAAACGGTTGAAAGGTGGGTTGAACGCAGCAGCGCTTTGGTGGAATCCTGTGGACGGAGTGTTGTTTCCTTATGGTATTTTCAAAATTAAAGGAAACAAAGCCTCGATCCCTCATCCTCGTTTTAATATAAACTCTGATTTAATTTAATATGAAAAAGGCTTGGTTTTCTTTTTGTTATTTGTTGGCCAACACGTTCCTTGCTGGTTTCGTTAGCTCCTTACTGATGCCGTGTTTGTCATGTGCCGAAATGAGCTGTGCTGGAAGCTGATGTGTCGCAGAATGGTCTCGAGCTTTTACTTGATGGTTCCTCCTTGGTTCTTCTCCTGCAGGAATTGGGGTTTCTTTGTGCAATTTGGAATTCTGATGTTTTTCTCAAAGCAATACAAACTGTGTTTGCAATTGGGTGGATCGAGCTCCGCTAAAGCTTTTGTTACGCGTAACACCATGAGAACGATGGGATTAAAAGGAGGCACAGGGCTGACCTTTTACCTTTCAGGAAGGGTTGTTCTCTCCGTCTTAGGACGCTTATCCCGCCTGATTAAAAAAACTGAATAAAATAATAATTAAAAAAGAGCACCGACGCCAAACCAGGCCCCAGCCACAGGCCGTTGCTCAGACATTTGGGGTTGGTTGGTTGGTATTTGTTTGCAGCTTTTGGAGAAAGCCCTTGGGATGCAGTGCTCCTCCAGGAAAGGGCAGCACCCGGTTGCTCTGCTCTGGGAAGGGTTGGCCCCGTGGGGGTTTGCAAAGCGCTCATGGAGCTGCGCTGGAGGGGCTGCTGCTGTCCTGCCCACAGCTGTGTGCCCTGTGCCTGGAGATGCCTGAGGCCACGCAGAGCCTGGGAGCCCTGAGCTGGTAGTGTGTCCCTGCCTGGGCTCAGAACTGAAGGGCCCCTGTCCTCCCTTCCGCCCCAACCACCCCACGGACGGCGCAGTGCTGCCAGCTCAGCTCGGAGCTTTGCAGAGCTGTGTTTCCAGTTCTTGCTGCTACAGAAATGGCCTGGTCTCCCAGTGCTTTCCAGATTGAAATTGTTCTTCCTGCTAGATCTGAAAGAGCAGAAATGAGTATTTTTGGTTACTGCCTATCAAACAGGTTATGGGGTATGCAATATCTATTGCAAACAGGAGCTCAGAACCCCCAGCACAGAATTTTAGACCATTCCTGGCTTCTTTGCGGCAGAACTGCAGCACCTCCAGTGTGATTCCTCCCAAAGGACATCACCCCAGTGGGATTGCTTTGCCCTGGTTCATACCAGCAACCTTTGTATCTTTCAATTCCATGAGAAGCAATAAGAGAAAACACACGCAGACAACCAGAAGGTTTTGCCTCGAGACGTGCCCATCAGGTTTGTCCCCCCTGTCAGAAATGCCCATTTTTACCAAGAGAAAAGAAATCCCAATCTAGTCTGGCCACGTTGAGCCTTGGGTGGAGGTAACTCGGGGTGGAGGTTCCTGCAGCTCTCCTGTTGGCTGCGCGCTGTGCCGGAGGCTGTTGGTGGCTCGTAGTGCTGTGCCTCTCTGCTGTCACCCCCAGATCTCCCAGGACAGTGATAGATGACACTGACTGCTGTCTCATTGGTACTCTGCTCTTTATAATATAAATATGTTTTTTTCCACTTGAATGGTACCTCTATTACATAATGCAGTTAATGTTATTTTTTTCGGATTGATTGACTTCTCTCTGCAGAGCTGCAGCTGGGTGCTCCTCACGTCCATCCAGGGGCTGGCGCAGAGCTTCACCACCTGACGTAAAGATAGCTGAGACTCTTTGTGCATTCTGAGTAACCAGCAGACTTCTGACACATCCTTTAACTCAACTTCTGTTTGAATGTGTTGGAACAGATCCTGCTCCCAAGCTCAGCCTGTGCATGCTGCAGAGAGCAGAGGAGAGCAGAGCAGGAATGGTTTGGCTTGGGAGCAGTGTGGGGTCGGTGTGAGCGGTGCTGGGCTGCAGCTCACGTGCCACAGGAGGAGTGTGTGCTCACACTCTCCAGACCTCAGCGTGGTGCTGCATTCACGTTGGCTCTGGTAAGTCAATCCCCGTGCTTTTTTGAAAGCAAACAGGTTTGGTCTTGGCCCAACCAGAAGTGTAAAATTGGGGTGAAGTGTTTCTGTGAGCACTTATCCTACCTGACACCTCTTTGTCTCAGTTTGTTCCCTCTGTTTTGCATCTGTCAGGCGATGAGTCTTCATGTGTGTGTGTATGCATGTGTTGAAGTGTAGGCTGTAGTTATGGATGGTTTATTTATAACATGCTTTTGTCTCAGTTGCATATATTGATGCGTTCTGTGCTCTGTGTGCACACGTACACTGTTCCACATGCATACACAGTGTGAAGGTAACTTGCAAATCATGTGCATCATCCTTTTTTAACAGAAAACTTGAAGTAAAAATACTTGTTTTTCATACAGTGAACTCGTACAAAGATGTATCCCTAAAAATCTGAGCTTTTGTCAAACTTCAGAGTCACGAAGATGTTTTGTAACAGCAGTGCAGTAATGTGACAAGCAGGAGACAGAGCTTTAAGAGAACACGATATCCACGTTTCTCTAAAAGTCCCCAAAATACCTTCAGACACCTCCATCTCGTGCATCATCTGGTAACACAGCATCGCTGCTCTTCAGGGATTGCTTCCCATTTGCTTCTCCCTGGGATCAGAATGCTGTCGCCTCTTTGAGAACTGGCAATTAGGAAATGATGCTTGCTTCTTTTTGGGCCAGCTTTTCTATTTTATTCCCTGTTATTACAATATTTTCTGGACCTTAATACTCTCATTCTTTCTTACTACAGGAATGAAAGAAGGAAGACGGCTCAGCTTCAAGAACATCTGTGAGTGGCAGAGATTGGCCTCGCACACCAGCGTGGTTTGGGGTGCCTGGCTGGCCCTGCTCCCCATCCCTGGATTCTGGGATGGACACCCAGATGCTGCTGGTGGCCAAGGGGAAGGGACACTGGGCCCGAGTTCAGCTCTTGGTGTCCATGTAATCAATACTGAGCTTGCCAGAGCAGCTCTGCTGTCCCCCTCCAATCTCCCAGTTCCTCTGTGAGCGTGCATTCTGGTCTGTGGGGAAGGAACAGCGTGAAGCTGATTTGTTTAAGGCCATGTCCAAGGAAGGAAGAAAGGGGAGAGGATAGGCTGGGTTGAAGTGGTGAAATTTAGACAGCCTGACATCAGCTGAAGTTCGTGAAACCCACCTTCTGCAAAGCACCGCTGAGTGACGGTCCTGCAGCTGCTTTGGTGCAGCAAAAGAAAGGTGCTGGGTTGGGGGGCTGCGCAGGAGGGAGCTGAGTGAGTGGGAGAGCTCCTCATTTTGCCTTTGCTTAGCACTGAGGGTGGCACCCCTTCCTAAGCATTGTCTTGCAGAAACCGAAGGAGGAAGATGGGGTGATGCCCAGGGAGAAGCTCCTTGCAGCAGCTGCGGCTTCCTGCTGTTGGTGCTCATGGCTCTGTGGAAGCTCAGCGGCTCATTAAACACCACATTGTCATACTGCTTCAATTTTTTCATTATTTTTTAAAGAGTGATGAGAGGATTCTCAGCAGTTCCTATCCTAATAAAACCCCCAAAGTGTTCCAAGTGTCGTCGGCTCAAATGAGAGGACATGGGTAGCCAGTAGGTGGTTGGGAGATTGGCTGGGGAGCAGGCTAGCCACAAAAGATGCAGAAGATGGGGAGGGGTGACGGTGCTGCAGGATGACATGCTGGGAGAACGTAGTGTATTTTGCAAAAGCAGAGGTGATAAGAATAAGGGTAAGTGCACGGAGCTGACTGCAATTGCAGATGCAGAGCAGGAAAGAGTCGTGTGCTGTGAGGAATGGGTGGTAAGTAATGAGCAGGAAATAGCAGTGATGGGTGTATGGGTGATAAGGGATGTGGCACACGTAACTTTAACCCCATCCATCTTGTCTCTGCTCTGCAACATGTTTCCATAGGCTGAAGCCAGGAAACGAAGGCTGCATGCTGAGCTGAGCTGTGATGGCTCCATCCTTGGTCCCAGCGAGGGACAGCAGGGAAAAATGTTACCCGAGTGTTGGATAGCATGTTTAGCAATGTGGAGGTAAAGGAAAAGGTCACAGGTTGTCACAGGGGTTTATCACAAATAGTATCGTTAATTTGGTGGATTTCTTTGATGATTAGAAGTACTGGAAGTGGAAAGTGCTGTAAGAAAAATGGCAGTGGGAGAAGCTAAGGAGGAGATTCTCACCTGGGAGGACACAGCAGTTTGCTTTCCTTCCAGGAACGCACCTTCAGTTTTTCTTTGCTTTGAAATATCACATGTGCTATGAAACCCTGAGCTAGAAGTTGCTTGGAGATCCCATAGCTCTGAACTTCCTGCCAGGAGAGGTGCTCAGGAGGATGAGAAGTGTTGGTGTTCTTGCACAGTTATCCAGAGGAGCTCACAGACAGGTGTGCATGTTCAGAAATTGGATGCACAGCTCTGACCGGTGATTACGTGGATGGAGAACCCCTCTCTGAAAGCTGACCCAACTGGAAATTGCTGAGGGAGCCTTAGGAAAATCCACAAGGTGAATCAAACAGTTGTGCTTCACAGTGCCACAGGCATGCAGGAGTGAAGATGAGATAAAAAATGATGCAGTCCATGTGTATGTGCTGTGTCTGTGTGCTTTGGTTAGGGGATGTAGGAAGCTGGGGACTGGGGAGTTGTTTGTGTGAAGGATGGATGTGGCAATCTGCAGCCTGCCGTGCCGTGTGCTCCATTGTGGGAGCACTGGGAGGATGTTGGTGGGGGCTTGACAACCTGGATGCATTAGCTTGCTGCTGTGTCACCCTCAGGGCTTTGTTGTGCTGGCCAGAAACCACGAACCACCGGTGCAGTTCGGTGGCTTTGTAGCTGAAGATGAAACTGCAGTGGGAATGAAGATGCTGCAGAAGGAGACGTTCTGTAGAACTGCCTGAATGTTCAACCTCAGCTGAAAAGAGCTGCAGTGGGAATTCCACATCGCACTGCAGTGATGGTGGCAGTCAGCTGAGGACCTGCGGTGCCCATCATGGGACTGAAGTTCTCAGAATTTCCTTTGCAGTGATGGCTTCCATCCATCTGTTCCTACGAGGCGGTGCTGGTTGGGCTTGCTGTGCTCTGTCCCGTTTTCTACAGCGGTATCAGTGCCGTGCATTGGAAATCTGCACTGAGCTGCTGTTGGAAAAAAAAAAAGAAAAAGGTATGGAGGCTTTGAAAAAAAAAACCCAGCTTCAACCAGAGCCAGGGGCTGAGTTTTGTTGGATTGTGCCACGCATATACGTAAGTCACTCTGAAAGTAATGCCTCCTTTTTATTTCCTTGAAAACTACAACTGTACGCTGTAACACCATTTGATGGCACAAATTCTCAGCTACAAAAAATTCTGTGGTTTGAATTCAAAGGGGTCTCAAAGCCCAACATTGTTCAGTCTGTATGTGGACAAACATTCTTAACAGCTCCGTGCGTGGATTGCTTGTACCTGGCTGGAAAAGCAAAGGTCTGAAGGAATACAAGCAGATAAGAGCTGCTTTTGTAACTGGTTATGAGCAAATGAATTGCTGTGCACAAAGTGTCTGTGTCAGTGTTTTATTTCCCACTGAAGCCTTTGTGTGTAGGAACCACGCGTTGGTGCCCACATTCTTGAAGAACAGCTGTTAGCGCTGAAGGTGATGGGGTGGGAGAAGAGGAGGAATCGCCACCATGCGGGCAGGAGAAACTCACAGCCAAAGATGAGGATTGGCATTGGATTGCTGCCGGGAGCAGAGGGGGAGGAATTGTGCCTGGATCACTGGACATCTCGAGGGTGGAAGTGCCAGCAGTGTTTGGTCTGTCACAGCAAATACCTGCAGCTGGGAAATGGCGTTAGAAAGAGAGATGGAAACGGACTTAGAACACCCAAAGACAAAGCAACGTTCTTGAAACACGGCAGCATCGTGTTGCTGTTAACAGTCTTGCACCAGAACGTGGTTTGGGGTAATGCTTTGCAGACAACTGCAGACTTCTGGAGACCAAGAGGAGGAGGGGGAATGGCCAAATAACCACATGGTTGTGGTTCTGCGCGTGGAAGGACAGTGGGAGCGGGTTCTGAGGTGCGCTGGCCGCAGGTAAGTGGAGCAGCGAGGTTGGGCTGGGAGCCCTGTTCCAGGCCTGTGCTTTCTTTCCCATCTGCCCTAACGTCAGGGTGACCCACGCTCAATTAGCAGCGCATCTGAGCTGCTCCTTTCAGGAGTGAGTGTGTGGTGAGCGTGGGGCGGGACCCGTCTGCCTTTGCCTCTTCCCCTCTTTTCATTTACTTCCTTATTTCATTTCCCTGTAGAGCTTCTCATTTTCTCTGATGCAACCACAGCCTGAGAGCTGCGAACGCCAACCACTGTCCTCGCTGCATACAGATCATGGCTGTAATCCACCACCCGCACCCAATGCTCCAAGGAAACATCTTTTCTGCTCCTTTCAGCGTGCAAGATAATTAAGGGATCAGCTAAGCTCCCTGAGAACATCTTGTGATGGATGTCTACAAACGTCCCAACAAGCGCCCGCGATCTCCGTGCTCAAAAGGAGCAATGCTTCTCAGCGTGCAACCGATACAAAACACCATGGAGCAGATTCTCAGCTCCAAAATGCTGCTTTTCAACATAGCCACTGCCGTCAGCTGTGCCCAGTTGCTCTCCCAGCTTTATTAAGATATGGTGCACAGTCTTTGAGGCTGGAGTAGTTTTCAGTGTGCTGAGCACAATCCTTCAGTTCACCCCATTCCCACGCGTTGCACCCACAGTCCCAGAGGGGGACAGTGCTGCTCCTGGTGCTGCTCAGTGACTTTGGGCCCATTCTTAGTGGCTTTCATGGCTCTTGGAAACCTTCTGTCCCTCAACTTCTGGTGCTCTCATGTTACTCTGAGTGCAGAACACCGTGCTGACGTTTTGGGATGGATGCATTACTCTGCTGCTGCTGCTGGACTTATCCCAGTCCTCATCAGCTTGTTAGCTGATCTCGTCTGCCTGCATCTGAGTAATAGGAATAACTCAATTCATTTCCTTGTGGGTTGTGTCACCTTTTAGAGAAATTCAGTGATGTTGGTGTGAATTTAAGCTGCTTCTGTCAGCCTTGTGCTGTGGCAGTAATGACAACCCGGGGCAGGAGGGGGATGTGGTGGCATTGCAAGAGGTAAATGCATCCAGCAGCACACACAGCATGTACAAAAGACTGTGGAGAAGGCTGCCCTCGGGAGCAGTGTCGTAAGGCTTTCATTGGAATGGGAATTTGAACTTAGGAGCACAGCTGCAGTGGGTAATGCTGATAAACTACTGCAGCATCCCGTTCTGCTCAGCCTTGGCTTTGGGCTCTGGGCAAAAGATACACTTTGTTTTTCAGTTGAGAACCTAAAAGTTATGCGTGTGTATATATACATATTAACATGTAATATATATTGGTATGTGTTCGTGTATATAAAAAGGTTTAAAAATAACTGTTAACACCTTACGGCATGCAGCCTGGGCAGCAGATAGAGGCTGCTGCCATAAGATGACAGCTTCAGTTCCACCTCTGCTGCTCTCTGCCATCACCTCGTAGCTGTTCCCCAATGCTCTGAGCAGCCTCATGGAAGGGGACAGGGCTGTGCCATAACCCCAGCTGCTGTGGGCAGGGCTGCCAGTCCAGTCATGTCCTCAGCTCCAGGCAGCAGGGTAGAAAGGATGGAGAGGGGTTTGCTGCCCCAGATAAGGCCTTTGTCTTGCGGAGCGGCCGTGTGTGGCATTGGGAATGCTTAGCACCGAGGTCCCGTCCTGGGGTGGCAGAGCTGCAACCTACACCTGGCAGATGTTGTAGTGCCCTCCCATCTGCTCAAACAGAGTGTCCTCAAGGTGGATCACGTTGTCTTTGGGATGCAGAAGTGGGGGCTCTGCAGAAGGAAACTTGTCTGTGTCGCTCGCTGTGTCTTGCTGTGAGAAAAGATAAAGGTGCTGTTTCAGTTTCTTAACCAGCCGCGTTCTTTGTGTCTGCGTGGCCTCAGAGTGCCCCGTGCTCCCAGAGTAACCAACCAGCCGTACCTTCGGGGGCTTTGGGGCAAAGTCTTTCTCACAGACATGTTGTATGATGCCAGCAGCCAGCGCGTCCCCGAGGACATTGGTCATGGTCCGAAATCGGTCCCTGGAAGAGAGAAGCACTGAGGCTGCAGCCAGCGGTCCCACATGGCATTGCAGCGCGTGGCGTGCAGCCCTGCTGTCCCTGCTGCTGCCAGGATGGCAGCGAGTGAACGCAGAGGGGTTTGGAGCTCCCAAACTTCTTGTCCTGAGATCATCCTGCTCCTCACCCGCCAGCACAAGGCTGCCCCGCGGGTTGGAGATGGTCCTTGGAAAGCACCATCTGTCTGTGTAGGAAGGCCAGTATCATTTCCCTTCCGATGGCGTGCAGCTTGGAAGGTGGATGCTGCCTACTGGATGTGCCCATTTCCTGCTGCATGGTTTTATTCAGCACCTCATGCTTTTATCCTAAGCAGTGGCATTTTTCCACCTCTTTGGTGGCATCCCCATATCCTTCCTATCTATCTCTTGCACACGCATGATTTTTTTTCTTAACTTGTTTGTGATCTCTGCAAAGATGTGGCGTGCAGCAGTGATAGTGGTGAGCACTCCAATCAGGACCAATCGGGTAAGAAGTTTTTGCTGATTGTTATCATTTTGGGAAAAGAATAGGAAAAGGAACGAGCTGACGCTTGGCTTCTGGCCTTGTTCTGAGGTCAGTCCCCATTTCCTCTACTAGAGGGAAGTCCCAGTGTGTCCCCACTGCCGTGTGGTGTGACACACACACACCGTGTGCCCAGAAAGGACTTACAGGGCCCAGTCCACTGCAACGATGAGCGTGATGTCAGCAGTGGGCAGCCCCACCGAGGTCAGCACGATGACCATCGTGACGAGTCCTGACTGTGGGATCCCGGCCGCCCCGATGCTGGCTGCAGTTGCTGTTATGCTGTGGAGAGAAGGGCTGCGGGATTAGCGTCCTCAAAAGGTGGTGTGGAAGTTCTCTATGGACCAGGGTGAGCTCTGGAAGGTTCCAGCACTGCAGACAGCCCAACCACGGGCGCATCTGCCGGTGGAGAGTGGGATGGGATGCACTGCCCACACCTCCCTGCCTGCTGCTGCACACAGGTACCTTATCGTCACGATCTGCCCCAGATCCAAGTCGTACTCGTTGACCTGGGCGATGAAGATGGCAGCGACTGCCTCGTACAGCGCCGTGCCGTCCATGTTGATGGTGGCACCGACAGGAAGGACAAAGCGTGCCACGCGCCGGTCTATGCCGTTGTTTTCCAGAAGACACTTAAGGGTGATGGGCAAGGTCGCTGAGCTGCGGAGCAAGGAGCGTTAAGTCATGGTTTGCCACAGCGTCACCAGTGCTGCCTTTGGAATTACTGGGCAAGCGCTGTAGGAATGAAAGTCCACTAGAAAACTAAGCAGTCATGTTGTACGGATTGCTGTACCAACAGAAGCCGTTTCTCGTCAGCTTACAGCACCTGGAGGACACAGAGCACACTGCTGGCCAGCAGTAAGGCTGCGGTGCTGATGGGACAAACCAGAGCCCCAGCCCTGCTGGGTCCCGCAGGGAATGGCCACTCTTCCTTCTGCCCATCGCAAGACCGGGAGCTGTAATGCAGGGGCTGCTGGAACAGGGTGTGAAGGTGCCGTGACCAGGGCAGCGCTGAGCATCCCACTTCCCACTGCTGCCGGGAGGGATCTCCTTCAATGTTTTATCTTTCTTGATGTCTGCAGTGCTTCTCTTCTGCCATGCCCTACGTGCCTCTGCGCCACCCACAAGCTACCCGCATCCTCTCCTAGCTGTACCCACATTTTTCAGCCACGTTTTCATACCTGGAAGATGTAGCTAAGGCAATCAGCAAAGCTTGCAGTATTCCCCTAATGAAAGCATAGGGGTTTTTCTTGGTGATGAGTGCAAAGAGCAGCGGTAAGAACACAAGCCCATGGATGGCCAGCCCTGACACCACGGTGACGGCATACAGCCCCAGCTTCTGGCCTGTCACCGATGGGTCTTCCATCTCCAGGATCTTCCCAGCAATGAGAAACACGATGCCGAAAGGGAAGTACCTACCAAGAATGAGGGCAAGCGTTCACAAAGACTAAGCAGTGCAGCAATGACAGCATTTGGGACGGCTGTGCTGCACTGAGTCCATTGCTCACAACAGATACTGCAGGACAGGCATCAGCACCAGCGAGCGGGTGGGGAAGGAGCAGAACCGATGACGACCCAACTCACCAGACAGCCATGGAGACGATTTTCATCACAGCTTCGTTCAGACACTGGCACACGTTGACCAGCGGCGCTCCTCGCTCACCCATCTTTCCCAGGAGGAGCCCTGCAGCCCAACGCATGGACCTGTGCTACTGAGCAGCACCCAGCGCGCAGCGCCCTTGGCTGTAGATGGAGGAATCTGGAGAGGGACGGACTGGCTTTTTGCTGACAGCTCCACCGCTGCCCCCAGTGCTGCCCTCAACTCGCTCCCCCCGCCCCAAATCCTCGGATTGGCTCTTTGGTTCCTGATACTCTGAGCTCAAGCTCCTCGCCCTCACCTCTCCCCATAATCCGCCCCACGCTGATCCCATCGCCTCCTACTCCTTCCCCCCCCGCTCCCTCCTCTCCTCCTGCAGGTACCTATGGTCGCAGAGAAGATGACGATCCCAAGGACGTTCATCTCGTTGCTGGTCCCTGGCAGGGTCCTGTACGTCATTTCGGGAGATGGCGTTAGCTCAAGAAACACGGGTCGCTGGATTTCAGGGTTTTCCTCATCCGGTGCAAAGTAAATAAAACTGAGGGATTTCCCTGGGATTGTTGGGAATCGTGGAGACTTCACCACTGGGACAATAACAGTTCGATACTGGGACAGAAACAAAGCAGAAGTTACTGTCCTGTGGGCAGCAGGCGCCAGTGAGCGGCCCTGCAGTGAAGTGAGAACCAGGGCAAGGAAACAGCAGCTGGCATTTGAGGCGGATCCGTGCTGGATCCCGATGTGGGATGAGAAAACGTTGTGATCCCTACAGAGGGGCCCCTCCAGCCCCGTCCTGGCAGCCCACAGACTCCCAGTGCCATGAGCTTGCTGTTCTCCCTGCACCCTGCCCATCTCTGCCCCGTCTCCTTCAGCCCAAACCTCATCACTCTCATTCTCCTGCTCACACCCCTCTGCCCTGCTCCCTGACCTCTGGGACTGGGGTGGGGGTGGGAGGGAAATGCGGGTGAGTTTGGGGACAGGATGGGAATGGGATGGGAATGGGTTACGGACAGGGATGGGATGGGGATGGGGATGGGGATGGGATGGGATGGGATGGGATGGGATGGGATGGGATGGGATGGGATGGGATGGGATGGGATGGGATGGGATGGGGATGGTGGTGGGACCAGGAATGGGCTGGGACTGGGGTTGGAGGCAAAACTGGGACTGGGGCTGGCAATGGGGCTGGGGCTGGGCTGGGATAGGGACTGGGGGCTAGGACTGCGACTGGGAAGCCACCACATGGCAGCAGGGCACAACTGTTGTGTTGCAGAGCAGGGAGGCCAAGGGCTGGTTGCTCACCTGCTGGAAGGATGCTTCCACCAAGTTGGAAGGGAACATGTTCCTGGAAGAGAGCAACAGCATAGAGGTTAAAACTGAAGGGAAACTGGACACGGCCCTGTGGGGCAGGAGGCTGGGAGGAGGACTGATGTGCTGCAGTGTTCCCAGGAGTCGTGGCCCACAGCCCCCACGCTGCTCCCAGACCCCACGACGCACCTGATCAAATCCAGCAGCGCATCGGCGGAGCTGAGCACCACCTTCCCTGCAGAGAAATCCTCCTTCTGCGCGGCCGCGCCGGGGTGGATGCTGACTACCAGGATGATCCCCATCGTCACCGCCATGAAAGTGGTCCAAAGGTAATAGGTGATGGTGATCACCCCCATCTTCCCACAGGCCCTGGGCTCCAGGGTGGCCAGCCCGGACATCAGGCTGTGCCAGGAAACACCAAACTCAGCACCGCTCCCAAACCGCATGGGGTCGGCGTTGGGGATCCTGATTGGAGCCCCCATGTGCCGCAGTTTTAAGAGGGAAAGAAGCCCAAGTGAGCCCCAGCTCTGCTCCCCTGCCCTGATCTCAGGGCCTGGCACCCGCACTCGGGCAGCTGCGTGCCCCGTCTCCTGGTCCTTCAGATGCAGACAGCGATAACTCACCTGGAGGTGATCAGTGGCAGGATCAGCATCTTCAGCATCCTCATGAGCAGCTCTCCAGGAAAGGAGAAGTACTGCTTCTCCTGCAGGGAGCAGAGCGTTGGGAAGGGTGGAAGTGGGGAGGTGGGCACTGATTGTGGGCGAAGGGCTCAAACTGGGCAGATTTCCTCTTTTTCCCAGTGGGATCCAGACATGAGCTCGGTTCCCAGATGCGATAATGTGGTTTCCCTCCCCATCCTAGGAGACCCCCAGAGCTGCTGGGGAGAAGAAATCCCACCCTATGGGGAAATCCATCCAGGAGCTGAGGAGGGGTGTTGAGTCAGTTCCCATCCCGACGGTCCATCTCCCTATGGCCCCACGGCCACACTTTGGTCGCTCCAGATGTTGCTGCACTTTTCCCTGGGAGCAGAGTGCAGAAATGCCCCCACCCCTCTGTGTGCCCACCTGCCCCCCTCCCCCTGGCCCCCACCAACTGCCCGTCCTTCCATCCCTCTACCCACGCACCCATCCTCCATCTGTCTGCCCCTCCATTCATCCATGTCCTTCCGGAGGCTCCTTCCATCCCTCCCTTCTTCCCTCCCTCCCTTCCTCCCTTCCTCCCTCCATCTCTCCATCCCTCCATCCATCCCCTGCCCAACCTTCCCCAGTGCCATGTGGATTTGTCTGCCACTGCGGGGTAGGGGCAGGACCAGGGGCAGCGGGATGCTGCCACTCTCACGGCCACGTGCATTGGGGTGCGGTGGGATTACACCCCGCTTCGGTTAAGTCAGATCATCCTCGCTGCAGGCAGTAATGCTGCAGGGTGTAATTGAAGTGACAAATGCCAAATCCCCGCAGGTTACCTTGGGGATGTGCCAGCAGCAGCTGAGCATCCCGCAGATGGGGGCTGAGTTAAAACCGCTGTGATTTTAGCATGATGACATTTAACGGCCCTTTGGGAACAGGAGGGGACCCCTGGGAATCTGCTGTGCTTTGTGCTGGGGCTCGCCTGGATGCTGAGCATCTGCAGCAGCAGTAGAGGAGCTGGGCTGTGGGATACAGGCACTGCTGTGCCACGTTTGGCCCGGAGCAGTGAGCGCCCAGCGCGGGGCACAGGGCAGCAGCTGCCCTCCCCCCAACCCCCCTGCAGCGTAGCAGGGTCCCCAACAGAGGGATGCAGGATTTGTCCTGCCGCTCTGTGGCCAAAAGATGAAGAAAACCCACCCGTGAGAGGCTGTTCCCTCAGACAGCAGCCTGCGCATTCAGGGCTGAGCCCTTCCGTGCTCCCTTTGCTCCCAGCCCATCCTTACCAGCTCCGTCAGCTCCAGCGCCCGCAGCAGGAAGCCCAGCAGGCAGCCGGTGGCCACCGACAGCATGGACAGGGTGAGGAGGCCGTTCTTGTGCCAGAAGGCCCGAAGCTGCGCCCAGAGGCGCGCGGAGCCCCCGGACAGCGAGCCCAGCAGCGCCGTGCAGACGCGCTCCCACATGGCCCCGCTCAGCAGCAGCTCCTCGCCCCGCACATCGCAGCGCTGGCTGTGCCAGCCGTAATCCCGGCCCCAGAGCTGCCCTGGGAGCCCTTCCCGTAATGGAAAGTGACGTCCTGCAGCGGTTAATCTGGGCTTGGCTTTCTGTGGGTGAGTGCAGTGGGGTTTTTAACCCTTCCTGTGGGGCCGCACGCGCCAGGAACGCAGATGGAGCCCCGTTCCCAGCACAGTCCCCGATCCAGAAGAATTCAGATCTGTTTCCAGATGTGGAGGCAGCATTTGGGCGCTGAGCACAACCCCATCCCACCCCACATCTGCACTGGTGGAAGTGCTTCGTTGGGGCAAAACCCCCCCCCCCAAAAGAAAACCAACCAAAAACCACAGATGGACCACACAGATCAGTGCCACGTTTCACACAAATCAAACAAAGCGCCGCGGGGCTCCGTCCGAAGGACTTTCCCAAACCTCTGCTCTGCAGGGCCGACCCTCGCAGCCCCTCCAGCATCGGAGCTTCAGCCTTTGGGGTCTGGTGGTGCTCCAGGTCATTCTGTCGGTGGGAACAGATGTTCGCTCATCGGCACTGCAGTGATGCAGCCGTCCCCATTCGGGCTGCAGAGCGCTCGGCAGGGCACCGTGGGTGTCTCAGAGGACATGGAAGGCTCTGCTTGAGGCACATGGCACCAGCAGTGCTTTACTCACACCTACCATACAGATCAACGTCGTCGTAGATGTCTCTGTCCCTGTGGGGGAGAAGCTGTGAGTGGTCCGGGCTCCCACAGCTCGCACTATGATGGGGCAGCTCTGCTGCTGCTCTGCTCCATCTCTGCCCCTTGTGCCCCCCCTGCAGAGGTGGGGCACATCTCTCTGCAGCCACCAGTGGCTGCCACAGCTGGGGGAGTTTGGGCCAGGGGGAATTGATGCTGGGAGGAAGGGCTGGGGAAGGGATACTCACAGGTGCAGCATCACAGCCCGGGGCACGTAACCATCTGCAACAGAGCGGGGAGAAGCGTGTGTGGGCTGCGCACCCCCAGGGGGGCTGGAAGGGAGCCGAGGAGCTCCAGGAGGGGAGCTGGGATCCCTCGGGAGCAGTGCTGAGCGTGGGGCAGCGGCCGACTTACACCTCCGCTGGCTGTTCCTGCAAAGGATCTGCTCCTTGTTGGTGAACTGAATGACGTCCAGGATCTCGCCCCGTCGGAGCGGAAGGTTCTTCCCCCCGCCCCTCTTCTCCGTCGTCGCAGGGTCGACCATCATCTGCGTCAGGACGGCGATGTTCCCTTCGAACTGAAACACGAGCAGAGAAAGGCTGCCGGAGCTCCAACCTCTTCCCCCATGGAAACAGCGCACGTCTCCGAAGCGCAGCGCCGTGGGTCCGTCCTGGGGGAGCCTCAGCGGGGCCGCCTGCTGGGCACCGCCTGCTCCTGGCCCACGCAGCCCCTCTGCACGGCGTCCTGCACAGCGAGGGGGGAGATCAGAGGGAAGAGCGGCCGCTCCTTTCTGCTCACCTTGAACTTCTTTTGAAACTCCCTGTCCGCTTTCTCTTCCTTCTTGCATTCCTTGAGTGTCATCGGCTTCACCTTTCGGGAGCTCTGAGCTCCTCTGCAGAGATGTTGTGAGTGGTGGGAAGGTTTGGCTCGCCCCCCCCCCCCCCCCCCCAATGCCCTTGCTTGGGTTTCTCCCAGCACCCAGAGGTTCCCCTCCATCTCCCCCAGGGCTGCTGGTGCTCTGTGCACAGGCCCTCACTGCAACTCCAGCGGATGCCACCAAACAACAAAGCACTTTGGGGTCCCAGCAGACCCACAGGAAGCGCTCACCCCCCTCATTACCTTTGTGCAGCAACCAGCAGCGCAACCGTGCTGGGGGCGCGAGCAGCACCTCCCCCTGTAAAACCAAGCATGGAAAGGGCTACATGGGGTGATGGAGGCTGGGAGCATCGCTTCCCATGGCCCCCAGGGTGCCCAAACCCCTCAGGTGCCATCTGTGTCCCTGAAAGTGAGCTGATGTCACCGGCCCCACTGGCCGCCCTCCATCCTTCAGGGCACCCCGACCCCCTTTGCCCCACACCCACCCCCTCTGCCCCCACCTCCTCTGGGGTGGAGATGTGCTGGCGGCCGGAACGTGGGGGGCGGCGAAAAGCTTCGGTCTCTCCTGAGCAGCTCAACGCTCTCGACGTCGTCATAAATCTCCTCCTCACCTCTGGGATGGAGCAGAGCACCGTCAGGGAGCCATTCAGCCACCCAGGATGATCTCTGCACCTCCGGGGTTGCATCACGGGGGGCCCCGACCCACCCTCCCACCATTCCTCCTTGTGTTCTTCCCTCTCAGTCAAAGACCCTGAAAATAAAAGTGCTTCCTCAGTACTGACCCTGCTGTGCTCAGAGCATCCCGCGGTGGGAACGGCGCTGGGTAACCTGGCACAGAGGGAGCAACAAGGGGTTCTTTGGAGTCTGCTGCTCAGCTCGGGGCTCAGGAACCCCCAGGCCAGTGCTGGAGCACAGCAGGGTGGGGGACAAAGCCAGCATCACACCCGAAGAGCGACCCCAGAAAGCAGCTGGGGTGTGCGGTTCTCCTGAGGAAAGGAGGAGGTTGTAGAGCAGCCCAGTCCTGGTGTGAGATGGGCAATAAGGAAACATCGCAGGATGGTGGAGAAGAACTTGGAGAAGTTGAGGGAGAAGCAGGATTTGAAAGAAGCTTAAAGCTGTTGGAAAGCAGCAAATGTGCTCAGCTCTGGAAGGCCATCAAGCTCAGCGGGGCCTGAGCCCAATGGACACCAGCACACCCCCATGGCACCAAGCCCTGCATCATGGGGGAGGAAGACACCAAGCTGGCAGTGTGGCCCCGTCAGCCAGAGCTCTGCCTGCACCCCATGCCGTGCCCATTCCCATCGTAGACCCAGTCCTTCCCATACCCAGCCCAACCTGTATCCATCTCCAACACATTTACATCCTCATCCCCATGCTGCACCCAACACCCCACTGTACCCATCCCCATCCCATTCCCATCCCCACACCATACCATTCTCACCCCTTCCCCACCTCATCCCCATCCCATCCCCATCCTCATCCTGTACCCATCCCTTCCTTGCACCCATCTCCATGCCATACCCGGCTCCAACACACCCCCATCCCCACACTCATCCTGTACCCACCCCCACCTCGTCCCCATCCTCACCCCATCCTCATCCCCACCCCGCACCCATCCCCATCCCCACGCCGTTACCCAGCACAGCACTCCGCGACCCCACAGCAGTGCGGCCGGGCTCCCCGGGGGCTGCAGCCCTATGGAACTTCTCCAGATCCACCCCCGGAGGCCGCCGGGGTTTTGCCGGCCTCGCTCCCAGCACCGCGACGTGCGGCAGCGGCTTCCTGCGCGGAGTTTGCCCCGAGCCCCGGATCCCACCGGCGGCGGCCGCGCCTGCAGCGGGGAGCGCCGGAGCGGCCGCGTCGTTGAGCAGCGGCCATTTGTGCGGGGCTGGGATCCTCGGGGGGGGATGGGAGGTGGCTCCGACCCCCTTATCGTCCGCCGCGTCCCGTCCTCCCGGCTTGGACGCGGGGGGTTGGGAGGCGGCCCTCGGAACGACGCCCTTCTTCAGCCGCGCCATCCACTCCGGGCTCTGGGGAACGGGCATCGGACGGGAGCCGGGCCCCTCACTCTGAGCTTCGCTGCGCGGCGGAGGGGCTCTGCCGACGCCCACCCTCCCGGCGAGGGGGGACGCGGGGGGCGGCTCCCCCTTGGAACCCGGCGTGAGCGCCCGGCCCGGCTCCGTCGCTGGGAAAGCTGAGGGGGGACCCCGTGCCCGTCCGCCCGCTGCGGGGGGAGGCTTCCTGCCGTCCTTCAGCTTCGCTCTCAGGTGTCTCCCCGCCGCCTCTTTCCCCTCCGGGTTTTCCTGCGGGGATGAAGGAAAGCTCCGATTCTGCCGTTACTGAAAAAAGCCGAGAACGCGGCGGTGCCTCCCCGAGCCTGAAAGGTGAGGAGCGCCCTGAGCTCCGGCCAGTCCTGCAGCCGCTCTGCCCGGCACGTCCCACCGCCGCCGGGGCCCCAATGCCGCGGGGTCGCGCACCGCTCTGCCCCGATCCGCCCCGAAGGAGCGGCTGCGCTCCCTCACAGCAAAGCGCCGACGGCGCTGCCGGAAGCCGTTTTGGCTGAGGGCAAAAAAAAACCCCAACAAACCAATAACAACAAAAAAAAAAGAGGCCGAGAAGCGGCGGATCTGCCCCACTTTTCTGAGCGGAGCGTTTCCTGCGCTGCTCACCCCGCGATGGGCGCACAGAACTGGGGCGCACGGCCGCGACGCGGCGTTGTCCCACGAGCATCGCGGGTACCGACCCGGATCGACCCGACCCAGGGGGAGAGGTGATCTTCTCCCCTCCATCTCTTCTCCCCTCCTCCTCATCTCCCTTTTCCTTTCTGTCCCCCCCCCGCTCCCGGTCGCAGCACTGCACACATCGGGGCTCTGCTCCACCCGCTCGGGTTCTGCACTTCTCCTCCTCTCTGGATTTCGGTTCGGGCTGCGCTTGCATCACTTTGTTTTCTTTCACAACAGAAGGGCCGGAGCGCAGAGAAGCCAGCGCGACATTTTCAGCCGTGAGAGCTCAAATGTGGGGCATTAAATAGGTATTAAATGGGGACGGGTGCCCATCGCCCCGGGCACAGCCCGCCAAGGGCTCAATGGCGCACATTGGCCGCGTCCTACAACGTAAGGCAGCGAAAAAAAAGCTGATAAAAGGGGATTTCTGCAGTGTTCCGAGCACGCCGTGGGGTTTTGGATGTGAACCGTTCCGGTGTTCGTGACCGTCAGAGCCGTTCTGTGAACGGGGACACGGAGCTGCCCGCGGTGGCGCCGTCGGGGAACGGCACCGCTGTCACAGCGACCGGTGCGGCAGCTTTGGCACTGCGGTGCTTTCTCCTCTCTGATATGTTTGAGCCCCTCCCGGTGCTGCCCGCTCCTTCACCCACCCCGGGAGCTGCTCATGGAGCTCCGGAGCTCTGACTGACCCCGTGTGTGGCTGTGAGGACGTGAGGGTGCAGGTCGGACCCGGTTCTCCCGCACGCATCCCGGCAGCTCGCACTCACCATTTCCCATCCACGGCCGCTGCCCTGTGAGCTCTCCTCCCTCCTGAACACCATCGCGGCCGTCCGAGCAGAAGGACCCGAGGGGGGTGAACACCTCCGGCGGCAGCGGAGCTCCTCGGGGCTGAAAGCAGAAGCTCTTTCCTAACGCTGGCTTGGCAAGGAGCTGAACGCAACGCCAGGAAGCGGCTGCGGCCTGACTGCACAGCGATGAAGGGGGGTGGCGGGGAGCGGCTCCGTGCCGTCGATGGGGACGCCGAGTGCCGCTGCTGCCCCGCCCAGAAACGAACGTGGGCTTTGGGAGCGACCCGAGGCCGTAGGATCGGCACAGGACTGCGGAACGGCTCAGATTCGGGGGGGTCTTTATGCCCACCCCTGGGGATGGGGACACCCCCGGCAGGCAGAGCAGAGCCCCGTCAGCGGCGGTGGGGAATTCCAGGGTGGTGAGCAGCACCAAACCCAACGGGAGCCAACGGGGCCGGGACAGCCGCATCCTGGGGCCGGGAGTCCCCACCGCCTCCTGCCCGCAGAGCTTTGGGGACGGCGGTGAGGAAGGAGCTCAAGGGATGCTGTGGGGTTGGTGAGCTGGAGGGACACGTTGGGAGGCTGAAAGGCTGAGTTTGAGGGTGGGGGTAGGAGGGGATTCGGGGACAGAGGTGATGAGAGGAACCTCAGCGCTGTTTGGAGGGGTTGGAGGGCAGGGGGGTGCCTGGGGGTGATGGGGGGCGCCAAGGATGTGTCAGGGTAATGGGGGAAGGGGGCTGCAGGGCTGTGTTTGGGGCACAGAGAGCATTGAGGGCCACGGCTGGGGCACAGGGAGAGTGAAGGGCTGAGTTTGGGTCATAGAGTGGAAGAAGGGCTGTGTATGGGGCACAGGGATCATGGAGATCTGGGGCCAGTTTCAGAGTGGATGGAGGACCGTATCAGGGGCACAGGGAGGATGGAGGGCCATATTTGGGGTATTGGGTGGATGGAGGGCTGAGTTTGGGGGCAAAGAGTGAAAGGAGGGCCATGTTTGGGACACGGGGAGAGTGGGGAGCTGTTTGGGGCACAGAGAGGTTGGAGAATCGTGTGTGGGGCACAGTGGATGAAGGGCCAGGGTTGGGACACAAGAAAGATAGAGGGCTGTGTTGGGGGCATGGAGTAAATGGAGGGACAAATGTGGGGTGAAGGAAGAGCGAAGGGCTGGGCAATAGAATGATGGAGGGAGGGCTGTCTTTGAGGCACAGGGAGGATGGAGGGCCATATTTGGGGCATTGTGTGGATGGAGGACTGAGTTTATGGGCACAGGGACAACAGAAGGCTGTATTTGGGGGCGTAGAGTGAATGGAGGACCATGTTTGGGACACAGGGAGGCTGGGGAGCTGTGTTTGGGGTGCAGGGAGGATGGAGGGGGAGCCCTCATTGTGGCCTTCCAGTACTTGAAGGGAGCTTATAAACAGGAAGGGGAACGGCTGTTTATGATGGTGGATGGTGATAGGAGAAGGGAATGGTTTTACAGTGAGACAGAGGAGGTTTAGGTTGGATATGAGGAGGAAGTTTTTCACACAGGGCGGTGAGGCACTGGCACAGGTTGCCCAAGGAGGCTGTGGATGCCCCATCCCTGCAGGCATTCAAGGTCAGGCTGGATGTGGCCCTGGGCAGCCTGGGTCTGGAGCCCCCAGTTCAAGAAGACAGGGAGCTGTTGGAGAGTCCAGAGGAGCCACAGAGATGAGCAGGGGCTGCAGCACCTCCTTACAGAGACAGGCTGAGGGAGCTGGAATTGTTCAGCATGGAGAAAAGAAGGCTGGGGGTGACCTCAGTGCAGCCTGCAGTGCCTGAAGGGAGCCTGCAAACAGGAGGGGAATCAACTCTGTGCAAGGGGAGATGGCAGCAGGACGAGGGGAAATGGTTTGAATTGAGGGAGGGCAGATGGAGGTTGGATGTCAGGGGAAGTTCTGTGCTGTGAGAGCGGGGAGGGGCTGAACAGCTGCCCAGAGAGGCTGTGATGCCCCGTCCATCCCTGGAGGTGTTCAAGGCCGGGTTGGATGGGGCCCTGGGCAGCCTGGGCTGCTGTGAAATGGGGAGGTTGGTGGCCCTGCAGGGGGTTGGAGATTCACGATCCTTGGGGTCCCTTCCAACCCCGGCCATTCTGTGGTTCTGTGGTTGGCGGCCCTGCACACAGCTGGGGGTTGGAACCGATGATCATTGTGATCCTTTTCAGCGCAGGCCGCTCTATGGTTCTGCGCTTTGGGGCACAGAGCGATGGAGGGACGCATTTGGGGACAGAAAGAGGAGCAGAGCCGCGCTGGGGACACGAGGAGCCCGGAGGACCGCGTTCGGGTTTCGGGAGCAGCGCCCCCCAGCGGCGGATCTCGGCGGTGCGGAAATGACCGCGGTGAGCGAGCTCCGCCCGGCGGCGCTGCGCTGCTCTGCGCATGCGCGGCGCGGGATGGCGGCGGCGGCGGCGGGAGCGGAGGCGGTGGAAGATGCGGGCGGTGCGGTGCCGTGTGCGGGATCGGGCCGCGCTGCTCGGCTGCCGCTGTCCCGCGTGAAGGCGCTGGTGAAGGCCGACCCGGACGTCGGTCTGGCCAGCCAGGAAGCCGTGTTCGTGCTGGCGCGGGCCGCGGTGAGGAGCGGGGCCGGGCGCGGGGCGGGGCGCGGCGTTCCGTTCCGCTCCGTTCCGTTCCGCTCCGTTCCTCCGTGCGACGCTGCTCGTTTTGTGCCCGCAGGAGCTGTTCGTGGAAACCATCGCTAAGGACGCCTTTGTGTACGCCCAGCAGGGCAAGAGGAAAACCCTGCAGAGGAAGGACCTGGGTACGGTGCGGGGTGCGGGGGTCCCGTCCGTCCCGGCGGCTTCGAAGGGAAGAGAAATGATGCAGAGCTCAGCTCTGCGTTTCGTCCTTACTGTCATTAAGTGCTGCATGCTGCACAGAGCAGGGCTGGTTTTGTAGCGTTCGGTCCTTTCCCTTTGCAGATAACGCCATCGAGGCCGTGGATGAATTTGCCTTTTTGGAAGGTGAGTTTCGGTTCCTTCCCGCATTTTTTCTATAATCCCTTTCTGCAGAGAGGAGCACAGAATGGTTTCCCCCCAGGGCTGTGTGCTCGCACAGCAGCAGTAGCCCCGTATCCTCCTATAGACCTCCTGCAGGCCCCTGTCGCTCCATAACCTCTGTATCTGTGCTTATATCTGGGCCTTCTAGCCCCACATCCCCCTATAGTCCCTCCTATAAGCCCATAGCCCCCTATTTCCCCCTAAACCCCCCCTCAGCCCCCTATCTCCCCATATCCCCCCTATGGCCTCCCCATGGCTCCCTATAGCCCCATATCCCCCATTTCCCCTCTGTAGTCCCTTTATCTGGGCCTTCTAGCCCCACATCCCCCTATAGCCCTCCTTACAGCCCCTCCACAGCCTGCTGTCTCCCTATGCCCCCTCCCCCTCCTCCCATAAGCCCTGTATCCTCCTCTATCAATCCTACAGCCCTCCATAGTCTCTATATCTGGGCCTTCTAGCCCTACATCCCCCTATAGTCACCCCAATAAACCCATAACCCTCTGTAGCCCCCTCCCACAGTTCACTATCTCCCTATATCCTCCCCATATCCCCCCTACTGCTTCCTATAGCCCTATATCCCCTATTTCTCCCCTGTAATCCCTTTATCTGGGCCTTCTAGCCCTATAGCCACCCCCATAACCCTCTGTAGCCCCCCCCACAGTCCACTATCTCCCTATATCCTCCCTATATCCCCCCTAATATATCCCCATATTCCCCTATTCCCCCCCAGAGTCCCTATATCTGGACCTTCTAGCCCCACACCCCTCCTATAGCCCCTCCTATAAACCCATGGTCTCCTATAGCCCCCCCCACTGCTCCCTGTAGCCACATATCCCCCTCTATTCCTCGTACAGCCCCTATGGCCCCATATTCCCCTATTTCCCCCCCACACAGTCCCTTTATCTTCTAGCTGCATATCTCCCTATAGCCTCCCCCTATAAACTCATAGCTCCTGTATCCCCCTATACTCCCTTTCACAGCATCCCTATCTCTCTATATCCCCACTTCTCCCTATAGCCCCTTGTCCCCTTATATCCCTCCTACGTACCCCTATAGCCCCGTATTCCCCCCTATAGTCCTATATCTGGGCCTTTAGCCCCACATCCCCATATAGCCCCCCCCGTAGACCCACATCTCCCCCTATGACCCTGAGTTGCAGTTGTTCGTGTAGCTGTATTTCTGTTTCCTTTCTGGTCTCTGAGGCCATGTTGGTTTATCTTTGTTTTCATTTTTAGGTACTTTGGACTGAGTTGGCCAGAAATGGAGTTCTCTGCAGAAAGGGACTGCAGGCACCAGTGTGGGGTGGCAGGCAGGATGCCAAGGGTTGGCTGTAGTTCCTGGCACTGAGACACTGAAATGGGCAACCGTAATACTTTGTACCAAGTTTAAGTCGTTGTAAGTTCATTATTTAAAGCACATGGTTTGTTTCTCTGTAAGTATTTCGTATGACTTTGAACCCCGTGTTCTGCTGCTGCACTGCAGGCTGCTCCCCAGCCCTGCCTTCCAGGGCACCACGGAGCAGAGAGCTCAGACCCCGAGGCACAAACCTGATAATTTATACGTATCTGGTGGTTTATAGATATGTTCTTAAAATGGAAATGTATTTTTCTTTGTATGTCTTTCCTTGGGCTTTTTTGTTGTTGTTGTTGTTGTTTTACCAATGCAATTAAAGGCAGTTTCTGAGTTGCTGTCCTGAGTGCTCCTGAGTGCTGCTGTGCTGCTCCATGGCACCAGTGTGCTTTGGCAGGGATGCTCTCCCGTGGCATTTTGCTGTGCTGAGCATCTCCCCGGCATTTCTGTCTGAGGAATCCCAGCTCTCCTCCAGGCACTACATATGAGCTCCAGAGAGGCTTGGGTTGTTTTGGGGGCTGTGCAGCTTCCATGCAGTGACGTGATGGCTGCGCCCGCAATGATCACGGTTGGATGATAATAAATCCCTGGTTTTGAAGGCAATGTCTGATGTTAAGCTGCTCTTCTCCTTTGCTCTCATTGCTGAACCTGGCAAAACGCTTCCCCTGGGGGTGGATCTGCTGGGCTGGGCAGGTGGGGCTGAAGCCAACCTCTGATCTCTGAGCACGGTGCTGTCTGCTGCCAAAGAACCTCTCTGGGTTTGAGTTCTGGTGCTGCTGAGGAACAGATGTGAGTTGTTGTGGGTAAAACAGCCGCTGAATGCAGGCAGTGGGGGTGGAGGGTTTGTGTCCCTTTGGGATGAGACTTGGAGGCGGCCGAGTTCCCGTGGGCTTCGTTGGTTGGAAAGCAGTGGGAAGGACAGAGCAGCGTGGGGAGGGCTGTGAGCAAACCTGCTTGCTCTCCAGCATCCCTGCAGGTGTGTGCAGAGCCGAGATGTGGCTGCTGTGCTGGAGATGCCACCATGGTGCAGGCAGCAAGTGGGAGCTGTGTGCCAGTGACAGCAGCGCCATTCGTCACTGAGATGCTCACCTTCTCACCTCCCGGACCAGGGAGGGCTGAGGTAAGAACCTGGGATGCTGCGGCCCTCCTTGCCCTTCCCAAAGCACAGCAAGTGGCCCCGTGAGGCATCGTGGTGTGGGGAGAAGAGCTGCCTGGTGCCTTCTGTGCTGATTCAGGCTCATAGGGATGCGTGGTTTTGTGTCTGATGTTTCCCTGCTGTGCTTTTTTTGCTGGGCAGCTTTGCCCACAGCAGATCAGTCAGGGTTTGCCTTTGGGCCGAGCCCATGAGCTGCCTCAGGAACACTGGGGTGATGTCCTGAAAGGAAGACATGGCTCCATTTGTTCACCAAGGGTCCGTGGCCTTCAGGAGCAGCTCTGGTTTCAGTTCCCTGTGCAGCTGTGAAATGTCAGCACAGGTGGTGCCAAAATCACTTAGAAATGAGAACTGCAAACTCGATTGTCCCAACCAGAGCAAAACCTTCTGCTGGGGTAAAGCAGAGCTGGGTCCCTTTGGTGCTGCCTTGCGAGTCTGCAGATCAGAGGGAATGGCATCCATCCAATCCAATGTGTCTGCAGGGACACATTGCTGCTCCATAAGGCTGTCAGGCAGTGTGAAGGGCTGCTTTCCAGGGCTGGCAGAATCTCTGTGCCCCACAGCTGTGCCAGGGAGGTGCATTTGTCCCCAAGCTGGTCGGTGGATGGTGCCTCATTCAGTGATAACGGCCCAGCTGGGAAATGCCCCAGCTTGGGTTCCCCACTGCCCTGAAGGCGTTTTCCTTCTGCGTTTCTGCTGCCAAAGCTGAACGTTCAGCCCTGGCACTGGAGAATGGGGGTCCTGGGGAAGGTTGTTACCGTTCTGTTCCTGCACGCTGCTTGGAAACCCACGGGAGGTGATGGCAGCATGGGGAGCTGTGGGGTGAATTCCTGAGGTTGGTCCCTGCCTACAGCAGGGGGGCCGGGCAGCCCCTTGTTGCCCCTCAGCCACGAGGTATGGTGGTAAAAACGTCCCACGTTGCAGCAGCCTGGGGCTCTCAAGGATTTTTCCATCGGTGCCTGAAAGCAGCCAGCAGCCTTCGTTGGGGGCTGAGGGTTTCTTTCCGAAGCCGATTGAGGGAGCAGAGAGAGATTTATTTGAGAAGCAGTTTAATGGTTGGACTCCGCATCCCCAAACCTCCTCCCTGTGGGTCTGCCTGCCCCTGGCTGTGGATTGGGGCCGTCCCCCGGGGTGTCCCAGCGAGGTGCTGAGGGGGATCTTCGTGCCTTTGTGTTGCAAATCTTTGCAGGAAATTGATGTGGGAAGGAGCTGCTGCTCCTCGGCGGATCCCCGCCTGCTTAGGTAAGCACAGCTGCCTGCTGCCCCATCCCACTGCCCTGCAGTGATGCCCTGCAGCTCCTGGGCTGATTTTGGGGATAACAGCTGTGCAGATCGAGGGCAGCAGCCTCTGCTTTGGCTGCGTGCAGCCGTGCAGTGAAGCGGGCTGAAGAGTAACTCAATGGAGACGATGGGGCCCCACGGCAGCAGATGAGGATGGGAAGGAGATGCTGAGAGATGCTGCCCTGACATCAGAGCTGCTCTGATGCCTGTGGGGTGGGATGGGGACAAGAGAGGGATGCTCCACTGGTTGGTTGAGGAGGGAGGGGGGTGCAGGTCAGCCCCCCAAAGACAGAAATCCCAGCTCTGCATGGGCACTTTGAGCAGCACTGAGAGGAAGGGACAGACGGCCCTTGGGTGATGAAAGCAAAGCTGGGGCACAGGGGATGGGGGGATGTACAGCCCTGCACAGAAACGGCTGCTCTGGGCCCATCTGGCAGCGCAGGGGTGGGGGGTCTGCAGGTGGGGCCACTGTGAGACCCCCGCCAGACTGTCTGTGCTGTATGTAAATGGCAGAAGGTGACTTTTATCAATGAGAGCGGCTGGTTTAAGCAGGGCTCGTTAGAAATGAACCCTCTGCAAAATGGTTGGCAGCTCGTAAGGTAAACATTGCAGGCAATTGGCAGCTCTGCCCCAACGTCCCGGGATGCTGCCCTGCACGTGTGGCGTCTGGCACTGCAAGGCCAGCTGCTCTGTGCACAGCATGGGCAGAATTGGGGTGGGAGGGGGAGCAGCCCCAGCCCTATGGGATGTACTGCTGCTGGCGGGCAGGGAAGGGGAAGGAAAGGATGTGGAGGATGTGAAGTTTCCTCTGCCAATTAACCCAAGCCTGTCGTTGCCTCTTTGTGTATTCTGGATAATTAATGGCCCTTTCACCATCAGAATGTGGGGTTGGGGTAAATGACAGATGCCAGCTGGCCGTGCAGCTCTGGATGCACTGCATTAACGGCTGCCTTCACCGGCCGCTTTCGCTCTGCCGGGGGGGGGGAGGGGTGGGCACTGGCTGGGCTCTCATCCCGTCGCACCGATCCCACAGCCGCGAGAGCACGGGGACAGGAGGGGATGCGGCCCGGTGCAGCCTGGCTGCGGTGCTCTGGACCCATGAGTGCTGCCATTAAAATCCAGTCGGTTTCCTTTGGAGAGCAGAGGCAGTCGGGGCCGCCGCGCAGAGGCTCGCAGCCGGACCCGCGTCCCCCCAGAGCGCTGCTGCCAGCCCTCCCCTCCCGTTGTGTACTGGGGCTAATTGGTGCAGGGTGCCCATCTTTGCACCTTGTTAGCACGGCGATTAGCTCTCTTTACCCTCCTGATCGCCCATGTGCATATTTGACTCCAATCCATCTTTCCAGCGAGTTATAAATGCGGCGCCGGGTTTGCAGAGGGGAGTGAAGCCGGGACAGCAGAGCCATGCTGGGCGCCGTGCTGCTGCTGCTGGCCTTGGCACGGCCGGCATCCACGGAAAGCCGCAGGGCCGAGGCTCTCAAAAAGCTGCTGGAAGTCTTTGGCATGGAGGACCCCCCGCCCCCCCCGGCCCACGTCAAACAGCCGCCGCAGTTCATGGTGGATCTGTTCAACGCGGTGGCCAACGCCGACGGCGTCACCAAAAACCCCGACGTCCTGGAGGGGAACACGGTGCGCAGCTTCCTGGATAGAAGTAAGGGGAGGGGATCCCTGCGGTGCTGGGGCCGGGGTGGGGGGGGGGGGGGAGATGGGGCCGTTTGGTTTCACTTCCCGATCCGTCCCTCCCCGCAGCTCAAGGTGAGAAGATGCGGTTCCTCTTTGTCCTCTCCAGCGTGGCCAAGAATGAGAAGATCCTGACGGCGGAGCTGCACCTCTTCCGTCTGTGGCCGAGAGCCGCCGAGGGGCCCAGGAGGCATCACTTCTGCCAGGTGAGGGGGGATGAGGTGTGGATGGGGGCAGGGACGTGCCCCGCTGTGCCCAGCAGCGCTGCCGCCGCCGCTTTCTCCCCGTCTTCATCCTTTCCCCGCCCTCCCCCCAGTACCACTTCCACCCCCCCCCCACGCCATGGCTGCTCACCTCCCTTTGCCTCCATCCCCAGGTCAGCGTGTACCAAATTCTGGACAAGGCTGAGCCGGACTCCCCCAAAGGACAGAAGCTGCTGGCAAGCAGGCTGCTCTCACTGCAGGGCTCGGGCTGGGAGGTCTTTGCCATCACGCAGGCTGTGAGTGCTCTTACACCGGGTGTATGGATGGCACAGAGAGAAAAAATGGTCATTTTGCATCCAAGAGCCTTTTTAACCCATTTCACCCCGTTCTGGGCATGCAGTGCCCACCTGAGGTTGGGGTGTGCAGCCTGTGGGGAGGGGTGGGAGTGCGGGTGGGCGCCCCGTTGTGGTGCTGGTACTGCTGCTGTCCACCGTGACACATTTTGGGGACATGGGGACACTGCCACAGCCCCATCCCACCGTGGTGACACTGTGTTTGCTTCCCCAGGTTCGGGATTGGACCCAAGATGAGAGCAGCAACCGAGGTTTGCTGGTGACGGTCCACAGCCTGGGTGGCAGCACACTCGAAGCCCCCGCCGTGCAGTTCGCATCCAGCGGGGACCACCACGAGAGCAAGAAGCCCATGCTGGTCCTGTTCACAGATGATGGGCGCCGAGGAGCATCCCTGCCCATGGCCGGGGTCCCAGGTGGGTGCCACACAGCAGGGGGCCGTGC
Source organism: Tympanuchus pallidicinctus (assembly GCF_026119805.1). Classification (NCBI taxonomy): domain Eukaryota; kingdom Metazoa; phylum Chordata; class Aves; order Galliformes; family Phasianidae; genus Tympanuchus; species Tympanuchus pallidicinctus. The sequence goes on from NW_026294762.1 coordinate 245,693, forward strand.
CCAGGTCCCTGCATGCAGGCTTCAGCTCTGCCTTAGCCTGAACGCGGCCGTGCTCAGAGCTGTGGCCGCGCTGGTGACCACCGTGGGGCTGCAGAGCTGTCACCTCCTGGTGGCTCTGCACCGACTGCGCAGAGGGGTGGCCAGCACCGCCGCTCCGCTTCCTCTCTCCTTTCAGGCTCGTGCAATCACTGATGGAATCGTTTTCTTATTTCTGACAGCCTCACAGCCTCGGGATTTCCCTGCCAAGCTGACCGGGCCGCGCAGCGCACGCTCTCTGGACCGCCTGCAGCCGTGCCAGAGGCACCCCCTGTCCGTGGACTTCGAGGAGATCGGCTGGTCTGGGTGGATCATCTCCCCCCGGGGTTACAATGCCTACCACTGCAGAGGCTCCTGCCCCTTCCCCCTGGGTGAGAACATGAGGCCGACCAACCACGCCACCGTGCAGTCCATCATCAACGCCCTGAAGCTGAGCGAGGGCGTCAGCAGCCCCTGCTGCGTGCCTGACAAGCTCTACTCCATCAACCTCCTCTACTTTGATGACGATGAGAACGTGGTCCTCAAGCAGTATGATGACATGGTGGCTGGGAGCTGCGGCTGCCACTGATGCAGAGATTCCCTCCCCCATTGCAGAGCAGCTCTGCAGGGTCTCTCTTTGGCACCGCTGTGGGTTTTTGCAGAACAAAGCAAAGGGGTGCACAGCTGTGACCCCGTTGGTGCTGGGAAGGCTCAGGGTTGGACTCAGGGCTGATTCTGTGCAGGGTTGTGTGGGTTTTCCCACCTGTAGTGGCTGTACCATATGTATATAGTGAGAGCACTAATATATGACTGAAATCGGTGTCCTGTAAATGTCTGTACAGTGCTGTGTTTTGTAAAGTGAACTCAGAGGAACTATTAAACGCGCTGTTGTCAGTGGGGCTCCCTTTGAGGTGATGCTGCCCGTGGGGTGGGTGATGGATGCAGTGGGTGCTGCTGCGCTGGCCATGCTCTCCAAGCAGCACAAGGGGGGTGAGAGCACGATGCCATACGTGTGCCACGCTTTGAGAGAACAGCAAAGCTCCTGCTTGGACACAGCAGAATCACAGAATGGCCAGGGTTGGAAGGGACCTCAAGGATCATGAATCTCCAACCCCCCTGCCATATGCAGGGCCACCAACCTCCACGTTAAATGCTAATCCAGGCTGCACAGGGACCCATCCAACCTGGCCTTGAACACCTCCAAGGACGGGGCATCCACAACCTCTCTGGGCAGCTGTTCCAGTACCTCACCGCTCTCTGGGTAAAGAACTTCCCCCTGATGTCCAACCTGAATCTCCCCTCCCTCAACTTAAAACCATTTCCCCTCGTCCTACACATATCAACCCTTTCAAAGAGTTGATTGCCCTCCCCTCTGTAGGCTCCCTTTAGGTATTGAAAGGCAGCAATGAGGTCACCCCGCAGCCTTCTTTTCTCCAGGCTGAACAAGCCCAGCTCCCTCAGCCTGTCCTCACAGGGGAGGTGCTCCAGTCCCCTGATCATCCCAGTGGCCCTGCACAGCAGCGTGCAGGAGCTGGTGAACAGGGGGAATGTTTGACTCCCTGCTGTCACCACGCTTGCTGCGCTGTGCCAAAACCTGAGACAAAGCACAGTTTGGGGCTGCTTTATTAAACCTTGCTGCTGGGGCTGCTCCCCAGCTCAGCACCCCACATGCCTGGGGTCGGGGCAGCAGCACTGCGACAGCTTCTGCAGGATGCGCTGCTTCAGATGGAGCCGCCTGGAGAGCTTCAGGGAGAGGCTGCTCTCGTTCTCGTGTGCCTTCAGCTTGGCATAGTAGTCCGAAAACTTGTTGTAGAGGATGGAGATGGGCATGCCGTTGAGGATGATGCCAAAGGAGATGCAGCCAAATGCCACAATCCGCCCCAGCACCGTGTCGGGCACTGTGTCCCCATAGCCCACGGTGGAGAGGCTGACCTGGGGGGGAATCACAGAATCACAGAATGGCCTGGGTTGCAAAGGAGCACAAAGATCATCAGTTTCAACCCCTGCTGTGTGCAGGTCGCCAACCAGCAGCCCAGGCTGCCCAGAGCCACATCCAGTCTGGCCTTGAATGCCTGCAGGGATGGGGCATCCACAGCCTCCTTGGGCAGCGTGTGCCAGTGCTTCACCACCCTCTGGGTGAAGAAATTCCTCCTGATATCCAACCTAAACCTCCGCTGTCTCACTTTAAAGCCATCCCCCCTTATACTATCACCATCTACCCTCATAAACAGCCATTCTCCCCCCTGTTTATAAGCTCCCTTCAGGTATTGGCAGGCCACAATGAGGTCTCTCCAGAGCCTTCTCCTCTCCAAGCCAAACATAGGAGAGATGCTCCAGACCATCTTAGTGGTCCTCCTTGAAGAAGGAATGGAGAGGATGAAGCGCTGTGTGTTTGACATTGCTGCTGCCCCACGAGCTGCTCTGCAGCCTGAGCTGCTCCCCTCTGCACGTCCATCACCCACCCACACTGCAGCTCCAGTACGGGGCGACGCACCGACACAAAGCCGTGCAGACTGGGGGCGCTGCAGCCCAGGGCTCGGGCAGGAGATGAGGTTTGAGCGTGGGTTTGCTTGGGAAAAGGAGCACGAGGAGTACAAGGAGGTGGGACAAGAGAAGGGCTGGCATCCTCAACTTTGCTCCTCGCTGCCTCCACCCCATCCCACAGCCACACCGCAGCCCTCCGCCCGCTCCTTACCGCTGCCCACCACCACGCGTAGGGGATGCTGGTGAAGTTGGTGCCCGGCACGTCGTGCTCCACCGAGTGCATGAGAGCAGAGAAAGTGAAGACCCCCATGGCGATGAAGAGGAAGAGGCAGCAGACCTGCTGGTAGCACTGCCTCATGGTGAAGCCGAAGGCGCGGAGCCCCGTGGAGTGCCGTGCCAGCTTGAGGATGCGGAAGATCCGCATCAGCTTGATGAGTTTGAGCACTTTGCCCAGCTTGCTCACGTTCTCCATTTTGTGCAGCTCCTCGTGGTACAGCGTCTCTCCTTCGTCCAGGTTTTCAAAGAGGATCTGGATGTAGAAGGGCAGGATGGCCACCAGGTCGATGGCATTGAGCGCCGCCCGCAGGAAGTTCTTGAAGCTGGAGGAGGAGATGAGCCGCATGAGGTACTCCGAGGTGAAGAAGATGGCGCAGATCATCTCCGTCTGCTCCATCCACTTCTTCCCCGTCTTGTGCTTCATCTCCTCCACCGTGCTCAGCGTCATGCCCACGATAGAGATGAGCACAAAGAAGCTGGACATGACGGCGATGATCTTGGCCGGGACGGATGAATACGGGTTCTCAATGAGGTTCCAGATGGCCCTGCGGAACTTCCCCAAGCATTTGCCCTCAAACTGCCCTGCCGAGTCCATGGGCTCCAGCTCTGCCTCCAGCTCCTTCTGGATCTTCAGGTACTCGCTGAGCTCGTCCTGCTTCTCCTCAAACAGGATCCGGCAGCAGCGCTGGGCGTGCTTCAGGTGGATCCCCCAGTACTCGATTTCCTCCACGAAGTTGCTGGGGCACATCTCGTCCATTATCCACAGCACCCCGCTGCAGTAGAAGTGGAAGATGTAGTGGAAGATGGAAGGGTCTCTGTCAAAGAAGTACTCGTTCCTCTGCACGCAGTAGTCATCACAGAGCTTCAGCTTCTTCGTAGGGTCGGTGCAGGTGGCCAGCTTCCCCAGCCTGGTGACGGGGTACCGGGCCACCACTCTGCAGGCGATATGGAACAGCTTGCCACCCACATTGATGTTGAGGAAGTACTTGTTCCTCCGGACCGGGACCTTGCTCTCCTCCTGGCTCCGATCTGCCACGTTCTGCATGGAGCTCCATTGCTTCACCAGGCTGTCCTGTGCAAACGGGATGTGCAGCTCCTCCTCCTCGGCCGTCCGGCCGCCCCGCCGTGCCGCAGGCTTCAGGCTGGCACACAGACTCGCGCGTCTCCTCCCCAGCTGCCCCATTGCTATGCTATCCCAGCTATGGCGTGTGGGATGGCAGCGGTGGCTTCATGGCCGTGCTGCCCCACACACCGACAGCTGGGACTCTGCCCCGAGCTGCTGCCCACGGGCCCTGGCCGTGTGGAGGCACCTGCTGGGTTCCCAAAGCTGATTGCTGAGCAGATTGCACTGCAGGAGCTGCGGGCAGCTGAGCGTCCGCTCCTTAAGACGCTAATGAGATTGGAGCACGAACCCTTTATATAAGGAACTAATTCCAGCCTTGCACTTTTCCCTTATTCTGTTTTCGTTACTTGTGTGTGCTTGGTGCACGTCACAGCACTGCCCAGCAGGACACCCCTGGTGTTGGAGGCATGAGGTCGGTACCAGCTTTGTAAATCCACAGCAGATGCAGCTCTTGGCCCCAGCTGTTGGTTCAGCACGTGAGCACTAATGCAGCTGCCCCTGTCCCATCTCTTCCATCACCCAGAGGAGGGAAGCACTCAGCACCTCTCCAGCTCAGCCCTCAGAACCCCACAAAGCTGCCACGAGGCTGAAAAGCAGCTCCAGCCCTCAACAATCGAAGCCATTGAGCCCAGAGAACAGAAGAGAAACGTTTCTGGCACAGAACAGAGGAAGGGAAATCACTGTCACAGATGCATTCCAAGTTTTTGTCTGAAACCCAAAACACCGGCTTGCTTTCAAGCCTAAAACACTCAGGGGTCAGTGAGCAAAGTCGAAAGCCTGCAGAGGGAAGAAGCTGCCCCTCCCACGTTCACACTGCAGCCTCGCTGCTGAGCACAGAGCCCAGCAGAGCAGCACAGCACGGCTCAGCTCAGCAGCTCAAGCTAAGAGGATGATCCAGGACAGGCTGCTGACAGCTGACCTCTGCCATACGGCCCCGACACCACCAGCAGCCCTCCCTCAGTCCTGTTGGGACACCTGAAACACCCCCTGCCTTTCATTTGCTCTAAAGCAGAAGGAATAAGCTCAGGCAGTTTTCTCTCCACCTTATTCTCAGGCTAAGAGCTCCATTTGTCACCTGTTCAGCTGCAGCAGCTCACTGTAAGCACCAGCTGCACACCTCACACCCACTGCTCCGTTCACCCTGCTCCCCAAATTTCACTTTCCCCAGTTCAGCCACTGCGCACTGCAGTCACAGAATCACAGAAGGGCCTGGGTTGCAAAGGCCCACAATGCTCATCAGTTCCAACCCCTGCTGTGTGCAGGTCACCAACCAGCAGCCCAGGCTGCCCAGATCCACATCCAGCCTGGCCTTGAATGCCTGCAGGGATGGGGCATCCACAGCCTCCTTGGGCAGCCTGTGCCAGTGCCTCACCACCCTGTGTGAAAAGCTTCCTCCTAACATCCTCCCTAAAACTCCCCTTTGCTCCAGCTCAGACCCGGCTCCTGCTGCCCCCATCTGCCCACAGAGACAAAAGAAATGCAAAAAACAGGCAAATTCAGAAGTCGTTCCAGCTTTCCATTCTTTATTCTCCCATATCCTTCCCCAACAGCCACCTCTGCTTGTCCCCAAGGTCACGCACACAACCTCTTGGTGCAACAAACACCGATGCTGCAACGTGCCCAGCTGCTCCGTGGGTGACAGCTGCACACTTACATGCTACACAAGAGCAGAATGCCCTGCTCTGGGACTGATGGGCAGCTTTGCTCAGCCCAGCAGCACAGAGCAGCTCTGTGTCCTCTGTGCACTCACTGAGCCCTTGGCAAGGAGCACACGGAACAGAGATCAGCACTGAATTAGAGGCACAGGTCAGGGATCTCTTGTCCTGTTTTCTGCTGGGACAGGGCGGCTTTCTCAGTGTCTGGTGTGGTGCTGTGCTTTGGGGAATAAAGGACATAAAGAACACTGCTAACACTCTGTGCTCCAGCTGGGCACCAGCCAGCAGGTGTTGAGCAACTCATCGTGCAGCATTTGTTTTGTAAATATATATAAATTAATTACTTTCTTTTTTTCTTCTCCTGCTGGGAAGGAGGGGCTGCGTGGTGCTGAGCTGCTGCTGGGTGACACAACACAACTCCAACACTGTCAGTTACACAAAGAGCACAGCACAGAGCCATGCAGAAACAACCACAAAGCAGAGCTCACAGAGCAGAGCTCTCACAGCATTTGACCCAAGGAACTCGTTATTTCAAGCTGAAAGCAAGACACCAAACACTCAAAACCTCCAGCAAAAGGAGGCTCAGGGAGCACACATCTGATGTGTGTGGGTTCAGTGAGCTCTGCTGAGAGGGGTGGCAGAGCAGCACCTGGCACTGCACCTTCATGGAGAATTAAACCTACAGGTTGAAGGCCACGGTGAAGAGAAGCAGCATTAATAATCCTTGCAGGCAAAAAGAGGGAATTTCTGTGATCTGCAGGAGGGGTGATTTCACAGCGCTGGGGAAGGTCCTGTCCTATTTCGAGTCCCATAGTGCTACCATCTAAGAGTCATTTCCAATGGGAGATCCGAGTACAACAGCAAATCAGATTCACGTCCAAATTCAGCCAGCTTCCACGGTGAGCAGCAGGGAGAGCAGTTCAGTCCCATCTTACCACCTCACAGAGAAAGATCCCTGTTACAGGAAACAAGACCGTGGTTGTTGGCAGCCCTTCTGCCGTGAAATCCAGTTTTGTTCAGTTTGTAAGTCTGGGAAATCAACCCACAGCAGGAAATCTGCCCTAGCATGAATGCTGAGAGCCCTCAGCAGCACAGGAAGGACATAAGAGTGCCAAAAGAAGGCAGCACCTTCTCACAGGAGGTCATGCAGGGATCCTGCAGCCAAACAGGAGCTCTCATGTCTGGTAGTGAGGAAGGCGAGAGCTCTGCTGCTTCAACTGAGACGGCGGGTGTGTGGCTGAGCAGCAGCACAGAGAGCTGGGAAAAGCTACCCAAGGGAAAGCTCTAGTGCTAGAAACACAGGGCAGGAAGCAGTGCTCCCTCACGTGGGGGCAAAGAACTCACCTGTCAGGAGAACAGGTCTGCCTGGCTCTTGTCAGGCACCAACTGCTCCCTGGAGGCATTTTCGAGACTGAAGATGTCAGACCTGCTTTTTGCTTTGGACTTCCCCCATGCAGCGATACCACCCACAGCTACCAGGCAGCTCAGGAGCACTAAAGAGAAGAGTGCATAAGCAGAGAACCACTCACTGTGCCTGGATATCTGCACCAGGCACTGCTGCTCGATAGCATTAATGAGAGACCAGCAGCCTGAAGAATAATGGACAAAGAGCAAGGCAGTGTTAGTGCCAGACCGCATGGAGCCTTAGGGGAGGATCTCTGAGGTTTTGACACTCCCTCAGGATAATTAAGGTGAAACCCTGCCAAACAAATGTTGATTTGTATTACACTATAATACCAAGCACAAAATGCAGATATATATCTCATAGAATCATGGGTTGAAAAGGACCACAGTGCTCATCCAGTTCCAAGCCCTTGCTGTGTGCAGGGTCGCCAACCACCAGACTAGGCTGCCCAGAGCCACATCCAGCCTGGCCCTGAATGCATGCAGGGATGAAGATATTTACCTATCCGTACATTACTGGTGATTAGGTGTGATGATATGCATTGTGTTACATCCTAATTTAGCATGAAAAGTGAGAGAAGAAGAGAGAAAAGAGATAAGGAGAGAGAAAAAGAGATTGGATTGGAGGGGGGAAAGAAAATCCAGATCATCACCCTCAGCTCCAGTATAGTTTCCAACCCAACAATATTTGTGTGGTGGGTGCACACCAGACCAGTGAGTCACAGTCCTTACCCTTATTGCCAAAAGGTGCATTTCACATACATAGGAGTGGATTACAAGTGAGGGGGGAATAGGTGGGACTTGCATTTGTGCATGTGCAGAAGGGCAGCATCAGCTCCTTCCTCCAGCTGAGACAGGGGACACAGAGACCCAGTCTCTTACCACACCGGTCATGTAGGCACCTCTTGCAATGGGGAAACCTGCCCACGTTTGTGCTCTGAGTCTCACATACCTGCAACGATCACCATCCACATGCGGCCGTGATTCCTGGACGGCAGAGCACGCCCGGGTGCAGGGACAGATGAAGCCTCTGAGATGGAAAAAAGCAAAAAGTCCAGCAGGCTCCCAGCACCGTGCACAGCAACCTCCAGCCCAAACCCAAACAGGTGCCCAGCTCACTCAGGAGCGCCAGCACAGCTGTATCAGCTGAAGCAAAGCCTTATGCGCTGTTACTATCATCAGCCCATGCCAGCAGTTGGGAGCTGGGAAACTTTCCTCACCTCTCTTAGACTGAGAGAACTGTTAGGGTAGGAGGAAAAAAAGCCAATGAGCAAACCAAGCAAGCAGGAAAGCTTGATTAAAAGTGGCTCCTGAAGCAAGACGGCTGCACCCATTCTGCCCATAGGGCCAAGGAGAACAAAGCCCAAGGACAAGTTATTTCCTATGAGAGTGGTGAGGTGCTGAACAGCTGCCCAGAGAGGCTGTGATGCCCCGTCCATCCCTGGAGGTGTTTAAGGCCAGGTTGGATGGGGCCCTGGGCAGCCTGGGCTGCTGTGAAGTGTGGGGGTTGGTGGCCCTGCCTGTGGTAGGGGGTTGGAGATTCATGTCCCTTGGGGTCTCTTCCAACTCAGGCCATTCCGTGGTGACCAAGGGCAGCCAGCATAGCAGGGAAGCAGACGCTTCAAAGCTCTTCCTGAGGAAGCCCTGTGGCGCCTCAATGCTGCACAGGAGGTGGGGCTGCTCAGCATTTCCTCTGCTCAGCTGGGTGAGCACAGCCCAGGGCGAGGTGTGATGGATGAGGCTGCTTCAAAAGGGCTGAAAACACGGAGGGAAGGCTCTGCCAGTCAGCCACAGCTCTTATCTTTATAACAACACTGCAAAGCTGTTCCACTGCACTCTGGGCTTTATGGCAGCTGTGTGGCATTGCTGGGAGGAGATATGAACCGCAGGAACTGCTAGAGGTGCCCCAGCCACGGCAGCTCCTTGCAGCAGGTGCACAGCAAAGCATCCCGGAGGTATCTGGGGATCCCCAGAGCAGCAGACTGCCCCACCGCTCCGGGCAGTTCGTGCCGGGGCCCCGCATCTCTCAGCACGACGTTCTGCTCCCCGTTCATACGGAACTCCCCCCAGGCTGCACCGTGAACCCGGTGCCCCGCCTCACCGCCCCGTCTGACCCCGCACCGCAAGTATTGAGCACAGGGGCTCCCAGCCCATCCCGGAGACCAAGGCCAGCCCCCCCAGGAAGGCCCAGCCGTACCCGTATCGCCGGCGGTGGGCACGGCGGTGCTCCCGATCCCTCCGCAGTCCAGTTCGTCCTGTTCATCTTCGCAGTCGGGATGACCGTCGCAGAGCCACTCCAGGGGGTAGCAGTCGGTTTGGGGGTCGCGCAGAACCGAACAGTGGAACTTCTCGGGGGGGCACCGGACCAGGGAACCTGCGGGGCGGGCGAGCGGAGAGGAACCCCGTCATTGGGGAACCCCGCGATGGGGAACCCCGTCATTGGGGGAACCCCGCCGCCCGTTCCCGGGGTGCTCGTGAGCCGCGCGCAGCGCCAGCCAATGAAAGCGAGAGAGCCGCGGACGGCGTCGGCCAATGAAAGAGAAGGGCGTGCGCAGGGATCCAATGGGGAGAGAGGACGGCAGGGAGACGCGGCCGCCCGCACTCACCATTGCCGGACGCAGAGGAGGGCAGCGGGCGGAGCGCGCGCAGCAGCACGACCAGCACCGCCAGCAGCCGCGCCATGCCGACCCCCGGCCCACCGCCGCGCGTCTATAAAGCGGGCCGCGGGAGGGCAGGGCGCATGCGCGACGCCCCGCCCCTCGGCCAATAGACGGCCTCGAGCCGGCCCGCGACCTTCAGGAGGCCCCGCCTCCTCCGCGAGGCCCCGCCCCCTCGGCGGACATCGCGGCCCCGCGTGCTGCACGCGGCGCGTCGTGTGCGTGAGCTCGGCTGCGCCCGGCGGTGCGGGGTGCGGATCTGCTGCACCTCGCGAGGTTCTGCCGGGCGGCATCCCGTCCCTCAGGCGCGTCTCACTGCCAGCGTCATCGATGGAGATATTAAGCAGCGTTTGCCCCGCTGCTCGTAGAACGGCCTGGGTTGAAAAGGACCACGGTGATCATCTTGTTTCGACTTCAGGGTCGCCAAACAGATCAAAGCCCAGCCCAAAGAAACCAAAAAATCAGTGCCCCCAAATAACTGTGAACTAGTTTGCTAAGGGATCACACGGTCGTTGTATCGGTGAGGCTGCAGTAACTCAGCAGACCCACTGCGATGCGATGCTGGCCAAGGCTTTGAGTTAATGCCTTTTCCCCTGAGAACGTGGCATCTTTGAGGCTGCTATCCTGAGTTAAAGAGAGCACCAGGAGGCATTCATTGGTATTGAAGATGTCTCCCAGCACAGGGAGGACGTGGAGCACTTGGAATGGGTCCAGAGGGTCTCTAAGATGATCAGAGGGCTGGAGCAGCTCTCCTATGAGGAAAGGTTGAGGGAACTGGACTTGTTTGGCTTGGAGAAGAGAAGGCTCCGTGGAGCCCTCATTGTGGCCTTCCAGTACTTGAAGGGAGCTTATAAACAGGAGGGGGAACAGCTGTTTGTGAGGGTGGATGGTGATAGGACAAGGGGAATGGTTTTAAACTGAGACAGGGCAGGTTTAGTGTGGATGTTAGGAGGAAGTTTTTCACCCAGAGGGTGGTGAGGCACTGGCACAGGTTGCCCAAGGAGGCTGTGGATGCCCCAGCCCTGCAGGCATTCAAGGCCAGGCTGGATGTGGCTCTGGGCAGCCTGGGCTGCTGGTTGGCGACCTGCACACAGCAGGGGGTTGGAACTGATGATCACTGTGGTCCTTTGCAACCCAGGCCTTTCTGTCATTCTATGTTATGGGGCTAGGGGTGGACAGCTGCTCAGATGGATAACAGATTTGACAAATTGGGGAAGCAGAGTAGGCAAATGAGCTCATACCCTTACAGAGATATGTCAGCAAAACTATAATACTCATCGCCGACAGACATCACTCACCACTGGAACTCACTGGAAGAGCACAGGGCTGGGTGCTGGGCTGTGGGACCTGCAGCTGGTAGGGTGAGCCTGGAGGGGCCTCTATCCCACCTGACTGCTCTGCTCTTAACAGTTGTCCTGGGAAGTGTTGGTAAGGGCTGGATTCCTCCCAGCCATGCCAAATGTCTCAAGGTGCTTGGTGTGCTACGAGCCAGAGCAAAATCTACACCAACCATTCAAGTCACAGCTTTATGGGTGTGAAGGCAGAATGAAGTGATGGATGCTAAGCCCATCAGACCAGACTCTGAGGCTACTGAGAGCTAAGCAGTGCCACAGTTAATGGATATCTCTTACCAGAACATAAGAGTGCCAGGTGTGTTGTTCAGCTCTGTCCATTAGGGATATCCCAGCTGTGTTTCTGGGTCTCCTCTTGCAGGAGTTTACATCACAAGCAGCTCATAAACATGCCAAGCCCAAGCTTGTACATCATCCTATTACCCTCTTGAAATAACTTCACATCCAAAACAGCATTAAAGAATAATTTCAGTAACTCCAACAGAACAGACAAAAGGGGAGAACAATCACAACTTTAAATATATTTATTAGTTGTGCGTGCAAATATGTTCTGTATAACATCTCCATAGCTAAATCCACTGCAGGCTTACCATCAAAGTGCTGCTTTTTAATGAACCAAGACCTGTACATCCAGATTTATCACACTCATTTCTCACAAGTAGGGCTGGTCTTTTGAGATTTCCCACTTCTTAAGCACCGGCCCTGGCGTCACTGGCTTTTTGTCAGTTGCTGTCACTGCAGAGCTTGAGCTGGGGTAGAAAAAGAGAAGATGCTGTACTAGAGAAAAGCACAGACAATCACTTCAGTATTCTTTTAAGCTATGAAAGCTGCCAGCACTGCTTGTTATCACAGAATCATAGAACAGCCTGGGTTGAAACAGATGTCAAAGATCCAGCTTCAACTCCCCTGCTATATACAGGGTCACCAGCCACCAAACCAGGCTGCTCAGAGCCACATCCAGCCTGGCCTTGAATACCTGCAGGGATGGGGCATCCACAGCTGTAAGAAGAGCAACGTTTTGGTGCAAACCATGAGGCTCACACCAGCTCTGGGCAGAGGGGCTCCCACCTACCTGCTGCCCCCAGCCCCCGCTGCGAGGGTTTTCAGCCCCGAGGCGACCACGATAGGCGGGCCCGCCTCCCGGCGTCCATCCCGGGTGCAGTAATAGTTGTCAGCGAATTTGTGGCTGGGGCCCACCGGGAGCCGGGGCGGCGGCTGCGTCCTGCAAAGGTGTGAGAGCTCCAGCACAAGGGCTGCTGCCAGAAGGCCTCAGCGCCGCCGGGTTAAAAGGGAGCAGCGCCGCCCCCCCACACAACGGTACCTCTTGGAGATCTCCGTGTAGCGCAGCGCTAGCTTGGCCTGGAGGTCCCGCTGCAAGGCAAGGCGAGAGAGCCTCAAGCGGAGGCCACCACAGCGCGGCCGCCGAAGCTCGCCAGCAGCAAGCAGGACGCGCGATGCCGCGGGCCGGAGCCGCCCTTACCCCCGCCAGGAAGTTACGGAGCCGCTGGATGAGCCGGGTGGCCGTCGCCATCTTGGCTGTTGTGAAGGGCAGCGAGGGGCGGGGCGGGAGGGCGCGGTGCATGTTGGGTCTCGCGAGACTTGGGGAGACATAAAGCGGGAGGGGAGGAGGGGGGTTTATGTTGAACGTCGCGAGATTTGGATGTGCGCAAGGTGAGGCTGTGCAGCGGGAACGCACGAGGTTTGCTAAGTCTCGTGAGATTTACTGAGTCGCGCGCGATTTACTGGATCCCGCGAGCTTTGTCGCTATATAAAGCGGCGCAGGGAGGCCCCTCCCCCTTCCTGCCGCCAGAGCCGCCATGGACACGAGCCGCGTGCAGCCCATCAAGCTGGCCAGGGTGGGGGCGAGGGGCCGCGAGGGGCTCCGGGGGGCTCCGGGGGGCGGAGCGATGTCCCGGTTCTGACGCGCCGCTCTGTGTCCGTAGGTCACCAAGGTGCTGGGCCGGACCGGCTCCCAGGGGCAGTGCACGCAGGTGAGCGGGCCGCTGGGCCGGGCCGCGGGACCACCGAGCCGCGATGACGCTTTGCTTCGCCTCAGGTGCGCGTGGAGTTCATGGATGACACGAGCCGCTCCATCATCCGCAACGTGAAGGGACCGGTGCGAGAGGGAGACGTCCTCACCCTGCTCGAGTCGGAACGCGAGGCACGGCGGCTGCGCTGAGCTCTGCGGGCCGCCCCAGCTGCACGGCCGGGCCCGCACCGCGCTGCTGATGGGCGCTGCGTGCGTTTGGAGCGGCCTGCAGCGAGATGGAGAGCAGCGCGGCGTTGGTGGTTGCGCAATAAAAGTTTTTTTTCCAGTAGTTTTTTGCCTGCTTATTGAATATTTTAGCTTTATAGGTGCCTTTGTGTGCGGGTCAGCCTTTGGTTTGGGGCTCAGTAGGGGGACCAAAGCCTGCTCTTGGAACTGTGCTTGTACATGATGCCTTCATCCTGATGTTGTTCTGTTCCTGTATTTTTGGTTAACTTGTTACTTGCAACAAAGCTAACCTTATTTTGGTTACAGCAACCTCGTTTCAGACTGTTCTGCTAGCTCTGTATGTAACCAGCAGGGAGGTACTGCTATGCTTGCAGTTCCTCTATAGAGTTCTATTATAATTTGGGAGGCAACTTACCAGCCTGCAAAGTAACTGCCTGCTGCCTCAGCCTTTCTGTCCTCTGTAAGCAATTCCATCAGTGCTGCTATAAATACAGCTCCTTGCTGTCTTTCCTGGCAGTCACCCACAGAGAGCAAGTGTTACCTTTCCTCTTCGAGGTGTCAGTAAATCAACATCAGTGCCTGCAGCTTTCGCTTCTGCCACAAGATCAGCCAGAAGAGTTTATTTTAGGCCACTAAATAAAGGTAGAGGTAGGACAAAATATGAAGAGTCGGTCTGAAAACTGTCACAGTTCAGGTGGGAATCTTTGTCTTCCTTCAATGCCCTGAACCTCATTAAGGCACTTCAGGGACCAGGAGGAAAGCTTGAGCTTCCAAAAGCTGAGGAGAGCATTTGCAGAACTGAATGTTCCAATCACTGAGCTTAGGATTGTCAGGTATGTGCATGTGCTGTTGCTTTATCTGGTTCTTGTTTCCTCTTTGATGTCCCTTTAATTTCAGATCACAGAGTGAGCCTGCCTTTCCTTGGTTCTTGTGGCACAGCAGAGCTCTCCAGGCCTGGCTCAGTGCAAGGAGAGGCCTGCTGTGGAGTTCTCTTATCTGGCTGCTTTTCATTCCCAGCATAGCATTGGCCGTGACCAAAGAATGTGGTGTGCTGAGGACAGGCAACAGAGCAGAGCTGCCTGCTGTGCTGCTGAGTGGCACAAGGCATCAGCTGTGAGCAGGTGACCAGGTGGGCATGCATTTGTAGTGAGTGGGGAGGCTCGGAGCAGCTGTAGCCCTCCCCACGTGTCTCTGTGTGGTCACTGCACCCTCCTGCCCTGCAAGGACCTCGCAGCCTGGTTCTGCTCTGTAGCAATACAGCTGTACAGCGATAGCAGCAGGGAGCAAAGGGCTGCACCTGATCTCGGTGTTACATTTGCTTCTGTGAAGTGAGACAAGCCAGAAGCCATCAGTTCACAGGACCTGAATCCAGGCTTCGGGTTTTCTGCTCTGAAATAAAAAGCACCACGGATGGATTTTGGTAGTTCAACAAACCTGTGGGGTTGGAGTGCAGAGGGCCGGGGCTGTAACCAGACAAAGAGGCAGGAGAGTGTTGATGGTGGCTGTAATATTTCAAAATAAGTTTAAATTTTATTTGTCTTAAAAATAAACACCAGTATAAAAATGTCAGTAAACAGATGTGTGAAACAAAAGCGGTGAGTATGGAGTACATACAGAGCGGTGTACTGGAGAGTGGCTGCAAGCATCGTGTAGTAACTTCAGTGCAAAGCCGAAACAAGGTGAGAACAGCGCTGTGCTGCCCGGAGCAGCTCTCCTGGGAGCATTTCCCAGCCGGTGAGCTGGCTCAGAGCCGGCCTTGTGTGCCTCAGTGGAGGAAGAGGAGCCAAGGGGCAGCAGTGGGGGCTGCAGCATCGCTTACCTTAGAGCGGGGCCTGCTTCGCATGCAAAAGCCTTCTTGTTCTGTTTGCTGCCAGTCCTCGTCCTCACCTTGTCTGTTCCCACCCTGCCTGGCGCACGCACACTTGCACAGACACACATTCCTACGTCCGTGTCCATCTCTGCAGGCCCTAGGCTCTCTCTGAGCTCTTGCTGCTCTATTTCTGGAGCTAGCAGCCCCGCTCCTCCCCTTGGGGAGGGCAGGCAGGCTTGTGAAGGCAGCGACGGCCCCCGGATGGTTGGTGGCTGTGGGACTTTCAAAATGGGAAATGCTTGTGGGCTGACTCTCATCTCTGTGGCTCCTGGCGCAGGCTGGGCAGTCTCAGTCCCCAAATGCAGCTGTGGCTCTCATCTCTTCTGTCAGCTCGGCTGCAACCCTGAGCACCCAGAAGTTTTGGCTCCCGTTGAGCAAATCAAATCATGGAGTGATTTGATGTTCAACTTTATATATATATATATATATATATATATATATTGCTTAGTGTGTGTGTATATATATATATAATTTTTTCTTTTGTGTGCATGTGTTAGAGAAGAGCCAGGTTTCTGCTGGGAAAGGAAATGCCAGGAAAGACGAGCGCATATTTCAGTCTGCAAATGCTCCTGTGGCCGCAAGGCAGCTGCTCCGTGTCCCCTCTCCCACTGCTGCTGCTGCCTGCCCTCCCACAGCCCTGCAGAGCTCCTGCAGCTGCAGCGGGACGCTTCCTGCACTGAGGCCCAGGACAGTGCCTGCTCTGTCGAGCGGAGATGGAAAACATCCGCAGCCTCAGGGAGCGATTCAGCACGCGAAGGAGCAGCAGGAAGGGGGACAAGTGACAGCCTGGCTCTGATGGCGGCCCGCTGGCACGCAGCCGGATCCAAAGGTCACTTAATTTGGTTTCTTTGGGCTCACAGGGCTCTTGGTGCCCGCTGTTGACGTCCCCTGCTGCGGAGAAGGAGTAGAGTCAATGAATGGCACCACAGACCCCTCCAGTGGCTCCTGGTTGGGGCCGGCCAGGCTGATCCCCTGCCACCAAGGCTGTGCTGAGCATCTGCCACCCATGGGACGCTGCTGTTGCCTCCACAGCACCTTCCTTGGGTACCGTCAGCTGCTCTCACTTGAGCCACAGCCCCCTTTCCATCCCGCTGTGTCACCTGCCCGCTGGGCAGCCCTACTGGCGGTGTGGTGCCACCTCCGTGTCCCTTACAAGGGCTGAGGGGGCTGCAGCACTCACCTGAGGCTGTGCCTTCGTCCCGTTGAGGTGGGCATACAGGAGCACTGCAATGTTGCTGTGTCCTGCCTCCAGCGCGATGGTGACAGCGTTGTTACCATCCTAAGGAGGACAGGAGAGCAGTTGGGAGAGGTTTGGGTCTGGGTCTGGGGGTGGGTGCGTGTGCTCAGGCCCTGGCAGAGAAGCCTTACACTGTCCACGATGGAAACGTCGCAGGTGGGCTGAGCCAGCAGCAGCTTCACAGTCTCCACGCGGCCGTGCTCGCAGGCACACATGAGTGCAGTCGAGCCTTCCTCATCCTGCAGGTTCACGTCGGCCCCGCAGGCCAGCAGGGCTTCCACCATCTCCTGCCGCCCGTGGCTGACGGCCAACATCAGTGCTGTCTGGCCGGCCTGTGACACGAGGAACACTGCCAGGATGGTTCTACCCCAGCTGGGCCACCTGCTCATCCCGCAGCTGTCCCCAGTGCCCACGTGGGCTCTGAGCGCCTCCTTGCCTGATGCTGGGTGGAAGGAGCTTCCTGATATGATGCCCTCCCCAAATACCGGCCCCTCGGGGTGAACTCAAGTGAGCACGGAGCCAGGAGCTGCTTGCAGGGGATCAGGACGTAGTGGCCCCCAGCTTACACCAACCTGGCTGGCCTTGGCGTTGACGTTGCCCATGCTGAAGAGCCTCCTGACCACATTCATGTCGTCTTCCTGCTCCACGGCCGCCAGAGCTGCCAGCATGAGGGCTGTGTAACCAGCTTTGTTCTGGTGGTCCACATTGCAGACCCCTGTGGGAAAGGGCAGAGGAGGGGTTTGGGGCGCTGCTCCCAGGGCATCCCAGCAGCGGGATGTTTATGGGGCTGTGCAGACTCGGGGGCACCCACCTGTGTCCAGCAGCAGCTTCACAATGTGGAAGTTGGAGTGGGACACGCTGTAGTGCAGGGCTGTGTTGCCATTCCCATCGGCCAGGTTGACCACGTGGGCCAGGAGAGCCGGTGAGAGCTCAGCAAAGGCCAGGAGGTGGTTGGCAACCGTGTCGGGGATGGATGACTTCTGGCTGGACAGACGGAACCACTCCTGCAGGACCAGGCTGCTGCTGGCGAGCTGCAGGCAGTGAGTGGGGCTGAGCCCCTGCATGGGACAGAGGCAGGACCCCTCAACCCAGCCCCATGGAGGGACAGCCCAGAGTCTACGTGGGATTTTGGGATCTCAGGGCCATGCTTTGGGAAGGAAAGTGCTGCTACGAGCACTGCTGCCCATCTTAGGGGAGGGCTGGCCTGGTGGTACCCATCCCACCCACAGCACCCAACTCACCGCCTCCTTGCTCTTGGTGGCTGTGGGGTGGCCCAGGTGAGTCTTAACAATGAGGCAGGCCTCCCGCATCCTGGGGCTCAGCTCAAACCTGGGGGGCACAAGGTGGTTATGGCCCCAAGGGCACGGAGCCCTCGCCCCCCCCAGCCCTGAGGTTTCACTCCTCTCCCCGATTCCTTGCACCCCCCCAGGGAACGTCCCCATCGCTGGAGCCCTCCCCCCAGTTCTGTGGCCATGCCCCTGGGGGGGGTCCAGCCTGCCAAACACAGCCTTATACGGACATGCTCAGACACTGATCTGCCCATTTTTAGGCTGAATTTTTTCCTTTGTTAAAAAATGCCTTTTTTTTTTTTTTTTCCATCACTCCTGTAGAAAAGACACAGCTGCAGCCTTGTTCTCAGGGTTTCCTTAGCAGACCAGTGACGCTGGAACTACTTTTCCTGCCCGATGCTTTCTGCAGGACGTGAGTGTGTTTTTCCCATCAGCAGGACCGCAGCACGGTGCAGGCGCAGCACTTACTTCTCCTTCACCTCGGGGGGCTCAGGGGGGGCTGTGCTGGCCCCCTCACCCTCCTGCTGCCTGCTCAGCTCGCTTTGTCCGTCCCCATCCTCAGCATCCTCTTCTTCCTCCTCCGAGGTGTCGGTGCCCCCCGGCTCCTCACTGTCAGAGCTGTCAGCTGAAACCTTCTCGGAGGAGCTGTCTCCTTCGTCTTCTTCCTCCTCCTCCTCCTCACTGGATGTGCTCTCGTACCTGCACAGAGAGGGGCTCAATGGCTGCACCCACCTGGTCCCCCCTATTGCCCCGTGGCTGGGGGAAGGGGCAGCCCGCCGGGACCACAGGGACCTTGAGCACGTACTCCCCGTTCAGCACGCCCACGAACTGCAGGCTCTTCTTGCTGCCCTCAGCCTCGCTCCGAGGAGGTCCGTCCCGCTTCTTCATGATAGATTTCAGGGCTCCTGCAGCACAGAGATGGGATCAGGGCCCGGTGAGACGGGGGGCACCCCGAGCCCCCACCCAACTCACTGGCTGCAGGGCTGGGTGCCGCTCTGCCGTCCCGTGCCGGCTCCTGGCCGCCGTCCTCCACCTCCGCCGAGAGGACTGTGGGATGTGCGGCAGCCCCTATGGCTCCCAGCACTGCTGCACGCTGCGGGGTGGGGGCACTGGGGCTGCCTGGGGGGGGCTGCTGGCATCCGGCCTCACACACGGCGGGCTCTGTCTGCTCACAGGCTGGGACGGCGGGGCCCACGCTGGTGGGACGTGGGTCGGCAGCGCCTGTATCGGCAGAGCCTGCGCCAGTGGGGCCCACGTGGTCAGGGCTGGGGTCAGCAGGGCCGGCACCGACGGGGTCTGCATTGGGGGGGCTCACGTCGGCCTGGCTGCCTTTATCTTCACGGCCCACGGCCGCATCGGGCCCCACAGCCACGTCCCGCCCGTGGGGCCGGCAGCCCACCCCGACGCAGGCGGTCTGCGGGGCGCAGCCCACGGCCACATCCGCCATCTCCACACTCTCTCCGGCCGCCCGGCTCTGTGTGGCCACCGCCGCCTCCACCACAGCCTCGGCCACCTGCGGCCTGGCCGTCACCTCCTTGTCCACACGGCCGCGCGGCTGCCGGGCGCACACCTCCATGCGCAGCTCCTCCAGCTCACGAGTGGCCTCCCGCAGGTGCCCCTCCATCATGGCGATCATGTCCTTCTGGTGCCCCACCGTCTGCTGCAGCAGCTCCAACTCCCTCTCTGCCTCCGGGGCCAGGCCCAGCGAGGACTCCAGCACCCACACGGCCGCGTCCCGACGCTCCCTGCCATCCGGCACGTCGCCGCCCTGCTGCTGTGATCGGTAGTAGAAGACGGCGTCGCTCATGGCCCGCTCCTCACCCACCGCCACGGAGCGGCACTGCCTCTCTGCAGCTCTGGGCCTGGCTGCCACGCTCTTGCCCTGCACGCTGCGGCCGCCTCGCTCCGGCACGGCCAGCTTCTCCGTCAGCTTCCTCAGCTCTGCTATCTTGCTCGCTCGTCCCTTCGCCGGCTCCACGTCTCCCTCCGGCTCTGCGTGGGGCTGCTCCTCGCTCCCATCGGGATGATCCAACAACACCTTGCCGGGCTCCGCCACCAGCTTCTCCATCAGCTTCGCCTTCTCCCGCTGCAGCTCACAGATCTGCATCTCCAGCAGCGGGATGGTTTTCACCTGCTCCTCCAGCTCCCTCAGCTGCCGCAGGGCCGCGGCCATCTGCTCCCTCACGTGCTGCAGTGGGGCCGTCCCGAGCCCCGCGGCCGGAGTGCTGCGCCCTGAGCTGCCGGGGCTCATCCGCACGGAGCCCGGCTGGCCCTCGGACCCTGCCGGCACCCATGGGTGCACCTGGCTCGGGGCGCCCGGCTGCGAGCGGCTCTGCTCCTGCTCCAGCCTCCTGCTCGTCTCCAGCAAGGTCTTCTCCACCTGCGGGTTTCGCGCCAGGCACTTGCGGGCAGGAGGTGGGAGCAGCCGCACCGCGGGCGGTGGGGACGTGGGGAGCGAGGTTTGCTTGCCGGGGGGCTCGGGGACCCGGCCGTGCGGGGACAGCAGCAGTGCACCCCTCCCATCCTCGCTGAATGTGGAGGCCAGGGACTCGGTGGAGGTCCAGGCGCTGGGGTGGCTGCTGGGGCTGCGCAGTGAGCCGGGCTGTGGCCGCGTCCCTTTCGCCCTGCGTGGCAGCGGCACCTTCTTGAGCGTTTGGCCGCTTTCGATGTCATCAACATATTTCAGGAAATCCAGGTCCAAGAGGAAACCATAGGGGGTTTCCACCGAGTACGAGCTCTTCTCGCCATCGTCCTGGTCCCTGTACAAGAACGGGCCCCCGAGATCTGCAAGGCAAGCAGAGATGCTCAGGCAGTGGCCTGGTGGAGGCGGGAGGACATTTCTGCTGTGCTGTACAGGGATGCTGCTGGAGGTGACATGGTGGACGGCCCCCCCGGCACCTGCGTGCCATGGAGTGCTGCAGGACTCTGCTCTGCTTTGAACTCAGTGCTGGGATGAGGAAACCCATCGGAATGGCTCAGTTCAATCCTGCATCCAGTGGTGCCCCCCACCCCCAATCACCACATGCAGCTCTGGTCCCTTTACCTGGCAGGTTCTGGTTCAGGTGTGCAGGCTGAGCCATCTTCTCCCCGCAGTGCTGCCGAGCAGGGGACCGTCAACCTGAAACGACAGCGGGGCCCCATGCTGCAAAACTCTGCAATCCAGCCCCACACCGCTCCCCCAGCTGAGGTACCCCAACCCCAAAGCTGGGCCACATCCCTGCAGCCATACCCCGACTCTGCCTGGCTCCTTCCTGGTGCCTGACAGCTGGAGCTGCTCCCAGGGATTGTTTGTACATTTAAGGAATGCTTTGCAGCCTGGGCCGACCGTGCTGCCAGCTCTGAGGGTGCAGAAAGCCATGAGTCAGAGTGGGGAGAAGGAGCAGGGCACCGAGCCTCCAGGCAGTGAGAAATCTGCCCAGGATCACACAAACTGATGCTTCCCAAAGCCACACGACCACCAGCAGCTTCCAGCACCCATCACTGCTTTGCACCACGTCTCCCACCCCGCCGGGGCTGCTTGGTGTTCCCAGGAGGAACCTGGCTGCTTTTCCTGATGAAAGCACAGGAGAAGGAGTGGTGGGGGGGGGGGGGGGGGGGTGAAATGGGAGCCTGGCTTTCCCAGGAGCCAGGCACGCGCAGGCTGGGTGGGAGCCAGCGGGATGCCCGCCCAACCACGAGCCTGGCACTCAGCGTAAGGAGCAATGAGAATTAGTGTTTCCCTTCCCTGCAGGAGAAAGGCACAGAAAGGGGCTGGGCCGTTCCTGTGAACCCAACAAGAGGCGAAGGAAGGGAAATGGCAGCGTGGGCCGCGCTCCAGGGGTGAGCTCACAGCCCAAGGAGCTGCGCTGCTCAGCCCCAACCTGCCGCAGCATCTCTGCATGGGGCAGCGGGAACAGCGCTGCCAGGTGGGAAACGGCCGCACCACAGCGATCCCTGCGCTGGAACGGCCCATCTCAGCTTCCCCAGCCCAAGGCAGGCAGCTCTCAACCCTCAGCGATGTCCCCGGGGCTCAGGGGCTGCCTGCATCCACCCTCACAGCTCCGGGGCTGCGCTCTGGGCGCTTTGTTCCCCATACCCCATGGAAGCCACGCAGAGAGGAGCCCTAAGCCCCTAAATTGAAGCGCATCCCCTCCTCGCTGAGCCGGGGAAGTGCTCGGTTTCCTCCCTGCGGGTCATTAAGCAGCGCCGAGGCCAGGATAAACTTCCCCTGAGCACCGCTGTGAATCGAGCGGGAGGAAAAGGGAGAGCAACAGGAACGGCTGCACGGCCCCGGCGCTCCCTTCCGCCTCGCGACCGGGAATTGTCCTGCCTGGGGCCGCGCCAGGAACAGCTCTGGCCCCGCTCCAGCCCCGCTCCGGCCCCATAAGAGCCGGGCATCACGATGCTTCCTGCACGGCTCGGGCCACGGCGCCCTTTCTCAGCGCTGCTCCACGCTGCTGGCCATGCGTGCGCACCCACCTGCGCCAGAGGACAGGAGAGCATCAGCTCTGCTCTGAGGATGAGAAGCGGAGGCGGACAGAGGTGGCACACCGTAGTGAGAGGGTTAAGTCTCTGCCGTCACCTGCTGGGTTTGGCTGCACAAGGCCAGCCTTGTCCCCTCGCCCCAGCAGCCTCCAGCGCCGTGGCACAGCTTCAAAGAGCGGCCGCTCTCCGTGTCCCGGCAGGAGGAGCACGGCGGCTTTGTTGCTGCAGGTGGAGCACAGGGCTGGGCAATGCCGGCTGTGCCCACACCCCACCTTGCACCCCCTGCCCCCCGATGCTCTGCTCGAGGCACCGCTCCAGCAGGCAGGAGGACCCCGCGCCGACCCCGCTGATGCTGAAGCTTCTGGCACCGGCGTTTCCCCGCGCAGGGGCAGAGCGGTGCCAGGCCCGGCCCAGCTGTGCCATCCGTGGGGCTGCAACGGGGCGACGGCAGTCGTGGGTGGACACACTGACAGCACTCAACAACCTTCCTCTGAGCCAAACACTGAGGTCATGAGGAATGTGAGAAGAACAGAGTCCAGAGCAGCCCTGGCCACTGCAGCTTGATTTATCTCAGCAGGCACGTTTCCCTCGAAGCTGCGTGCAGCGATAAGCCCCAAAACCCAAAGTTAAAGGGAAAGCACTGAGCACAGGCAGCTTCCTCCACAGCGGGAGGGCCGGAGCTGCCAGCACCCTGCTGTGATTCGGGATCCTTGCATGGAGCCATTGTGGTGACACGTCCGCACGTCCCCTGCGATGCCACAGCAGTGCAGCAGGATGCGTACGGCTGGGTGATGCTCAGCACCCCTCCCCCTGCCCCTAAGGAAGGGGACAACCAGCTCCACTCACACCCCCTGCCACCATGCTGTCCCCACCGCCCGCCTGGCCGCACTGCCAGCCCAGCACCCACAGTGCAGCCCAGCATCACGTCCCACCAACAGCTCCCAGTCCCTTTGGGGCTAATGACAACAGCTGTGGGTTCCTTGAGGGCTGAGCCCTCTCCATCTGAGAGCATCTCCACTGCACGCCATGTGCCTACAGCAGCCCAGGGGTCCCACGGCCCCCCCAGATCCCCACCACCATGGGGTTCCCCAAAAAACTCCCAGCATTCCAGGGAGATCCACAGCTCCCCCAGTTCTCCAGGATCCCATTACTATGGGGCTCCCCACAGCACCCCCAGATCCCCATCACCATAGGGAGCCCTGCAGCACCCCCAGCTCTCTGGGTCTCCAGCACCACGGTGTGTCACATTTCTGGGGGTCTCCATCACCATGAGGTTCCCCACAGCACCCCCATGTCCCCATCACCATGGCGTGTCACATAGCACCCTACTTCTGTGGGTCTCCAATACCACGAGGCTTCCCACAGCACCCCCAGGTTCCCAGCACCCCAGGGAATGCACCGTGTCCCCAGCACCATGGGGTGCCCCACAACATCCCCAGGTCTCCATCACCATGAGGTGCCCCACAACACCCCACTTCCCTGGGTCCCCAGCACCATGGGGAGCCCCCACAGCACCCCCAGATTCCCATCACCACGGGGTGCCCGGCAGCACCCCACATCCATGGGTCCCCACCACGCCGGGGAGCCGCGCAGCACCCCGCATCCTAAGACCCCTCCAGGACTTCCCTTTTCCCATGCAGAGCCGCACAGCCCGGCCCGACCCGACGGAACGCAGCCCCCTCTCCGGCCCCGCTCCGCGTCCCGCCCGCCCGCGATGCCCGGGGCCGCCCCACCCCTCCGCGGTCCCGGCAGCTCCGACGCGGCCCCTCCGCGGGCCCCGAGCGGCGGCCCCGTCCCGCAGCCCTCACCGAGCTCCCCCGCCCGCCGCTCCCGCATCCCCCTCACCTCGGGTCCGGGCCGGGCGCGGGGCTGCAGCCCAACGCGGGGCCGCTCGGGGCCCGGCGGCTGTAGGTCGGAGCCCGGCGGGGCGGGCCGGCAGCGGGGCCGGGGCGGGGCGGGGGGGGGGGGGCGGGAGCCCTTTTCCTTTCCCTCCCAGCGCGATCCATCCTGAGCCCTCGGGTGTTTTTCCAGCGCTCTTCCGTAACGCGGCTCGCGGGAAGAGCGGCACTGTTGGAAAGGGCGTTTGTGCCAAAAATGGTGGATTTCGGAGCCGGGAGCTGCGGCTGAGCCGTGCGGGGCTCTGCGGTCCGCAGTCCCGACTTTGGGTTCCCGGGAGCGGCCGTCGGGGCGAGAAGTTCTGCAACCCGACGGGTTTTCGGTTCATAGGGAACATCGAACCACCTTTTTTTTTTTTTTTTTTTAAGTCAGAAGAGCGTCTCGTAGGGCTCCTTTCCCTGCGAGCCCACTTCTCTGCTCCCTGCCAGCCCCGCCTGTGCCCGTACACGCGGCCGTGCCTCAGTTTCCCCATCGCGACGGCAGCAGCGCTCCCAAATCCGCCGTGTCCCCACCGAGCGCTGCGTGCCGCTCTCTCCATCTCCGTGTCCCCCGCCGTGTCCCCGCTCTTTGTGTCACCCCGTGTGCCCTCCCGTCCCCGGGCAGCCCCGCCAACCCCCCCGCAGATGCCCGCTCTGATCTCGCCGGCCGCAGGTGCCACCCGTCGGGTTCCGGCTCTTATCTCAGGCGACGCCTTTGGGAAGGCCGGGCGGCTTTTTTGTGCCCGGCCCTGTTGGGAGAACGCCTCGCAGTTCTGCCGTGCTGGGGTTTGCTTTGGCCGCAGTCCAGCGGTACCGGAGGGGATCGGCCCCTTCCTGCCGTTACACGGCCATAAACGCGTCCCAAAGGTGCCGCAGGCAGAACTTCCCAGCGCCTCCGGCCATCCCTGCCCTGCAGTTTTCGGCTGCACCTGAGCACGGTGATGGAGTGGGAGCAGAAGGCTGGAGCCCTTCCCAGGCTCGGGGAACGCCTTCCATCGCCGAGCAGCACCAGAAGCGAGAGGCCGTGTGCTCAGCGGTGGGACGGCAGCCCCACGGCAGCCCCAGCGGGTGACGCCAGCTCAGCTTTACCCACCATTTCCCGTCACCCCGCAGAGTGGGACTGGGGCGGGTTGATGTGCTCCAGGGCCACAACGCGGCCCCAGGACGCCTGCGGGCCCTCAGCAGCCTAAATGATCCCAGCCGGGTCCTCGGGACGAGGGAGCCAGCAAACATCTCTCCGTCCCTCCATCGAGAACCATTCCCGGCGGCCTCCCCCACCTCCGCCCTCGGGCTCTCAGCATCCGCCCCTCGTTTGACATTTCCAGCGGCGCTCTCCCAGAGCCTCCCCTGCCCTCCGCGGGGCCGCACAGCCCCTCCATTGACGGCGGCAGAAAAGCCGTATCTGTTCCCGGCGCACAATCGGATCATTGACGGCAGCGCTGCCGCGGGGCCGGCGATCCTTTCCGCACCGCTTCCCCTCCGTGGGCTGTTCCGCATCCCGCGTTAAGGGACCGCATCCCTCCTTCCGCGTGGGGCGGATGCGGGAAAGGAGCGGATCGATCTCGGGCCGCCCCTCCCGGCCCCACGGCCCCCGGGGGCGGCACCGAACCGAGCTCCGGGCGCGGCCGGGAGGGGGCGACGGAGGGCCGGGGAGAACGGAGACGGCGGGGGGAGCGGGGCGGAGGAGCGGGTGGGAGGGGGGGGTGCGGGGGGGTGGTGGTACAGGGGGGTGCATGGGGCGCTTGCATGGGGTGGGTGCGTGGGGTGGGAGCTGCAGGGGGGTGCATGGGGTGCTGAGGGTACGTGCATAGGGTGGGTGAATGGGGTGGGTGCTGCAGGGGGTGATGAAGGGGCTACAATGGATGGGTGCATGGGGTGGGTGCTGTAGAGGGGTGCATGGGGTGCATGCATGGGGTGAGTCCTGCAGAGGGGTGATACACTGGGGTGTGTGGGGTGCATGCAAGGGGCGCGTGCATGGGGTGGATGCTGCAGAGGAGTGCATGGGGTGCTGAGGGTACATGCATAGGGTGGGTGAATGGGGTGGGTGCTGCAGGGGTGCATGAGGTGCTTGAGTGGGGTACCGAGAGTGCTTGTGTGGGGTGCACGCATAGGGTGGGTGCTGTAGAGGGGTGCATGGGGTGTTGAGGGTGCTTGCATGGAGTGGGTGCATAGGGTGGGTGCTGCAGGGGAGTGAGGAAGGGGGGTACACTGGGTGGGTGCATGGGGTGAGTTCATGGGATGGGTGCTGCAGGGGGTGCATGGGGCGCATGCATGGGATGCTGAGAGTGCTTTCATGGGATGCATGCATGGTGTGGGTGTTGCAGAGGGGTGGTGATAGAGGGGAGTGCGTGGGGTGCATGCGTGGGGCGGTGCTGAGGGTGTATGCATGGGGTGTGTGCATAGAGTGGGTGCTAGGGGTGGGTGCATGGGGATGAGTGCTGCAGAGGGGTGCCTGGGGTGCCTGCGTGGGGTGCTGAGGGTGCTTGCATAGGGTGGGTGCTGCAAGGGAGGGTGCTGCGAGGGGGTACGTTGGGTGGGTGCATGGGATGGTTGCTGCATGAGGGGTGCGTGGGGTGCTGAGGGTGCTTGCATGGAGTGAGTGCATGGGGTGGGTGCTGCAAGGGTGCGTGGGGTGGGTGCATGGGGGATGTGCGTGGGGTGGGTGCTGCAGGAGGGTACGTGGAGATGGGTGGATGGAGGGGGTGCGAGAGGTGGGTGCCCCGGGTCAGTGCCACAGGGGGGTGCACGGGGTTCGTGCATGGATGGGTGCTGCAGGGGGTGTGTGGGGTGGATGCGTGGAGTGGGTGCTTCTGGGGGGGTGACACAGAAGGTGTGGGGTGCTAAGGGTTTGTGCATGGGGTGGTGGCTGCAGGTGGTTGTACAGAATGGGTGCTACAGGTGGACACCTGGAGAAGGTGCACAGGGTGTACGCATGAGGTGGGTGCTGCAGCTGGGTGCACAAGATGGGTGCATGAGGTGGGTGCACAGGCTGGGTGCTGCAGAGACCTACGTGGTCATGAGAGGGTTAACCCTAACCCTACCCTAGCCCTAACCCTAAAGATAGGTGCTGGAGTGGGTGCTGGGTTGGTAGAGGTGAGAAGGGTGCATTGCATGGGAATCTGGGATGGGTGCTGAGGGTGTGAGAGAGGAACGGGTGCTGGAAGTGGGCACTGGAGGTGGCAAAGGAGAAAGTGCATTGTGCAGGAACCTAGGATGGGTCCTGGAAGGGGTGAGCTGAAAATGGGCACCCGTGGTGGATGCTGGGGGTGGATGCATGGGGTTGGTGCTGGGTGGGTACTGAGGGTGCACAGGATGGGAGCCCAGGACAGGTGCAGGGGGTGGGTGAGGGCTGGGTGCTGGATGCCTGGGTTGGGTGCCTGGGGTGGATGCTGGGGGGCTGTGGGTAGCAGTTGGGTCGTGCTGGGGGGTGGGGGCAGCCCCTCTGTGCAGGTGTTGGGATGATGACAGCAGGGATGAGCCAAAGAAGCTCTCTGTCCCCCACCCTGATCCGTGCATCCCCTCAGTGCTCCCAAATGCTAGTGCACAGCATGGAGCAATGTGGAGAGATGCAGATAATGGGGAGAGAAAGGCTGAAGGTCCCAGATTGCAGCTGCCAGCCCTGCGGCACTGCCACACACCGCATATTTCGCCCTGCATACGTGGGGCCAGCAAACAACCAGCAGCAGTGCAGGGGCAGAGCATCCCTTCTGCACCCCTGATGAGCCAGGAAAGTTCCACCACCCGGAGCCCTTCGGCCTCTCCAGCAGGTGGGTGGCTGAGGCTCATTTCGGGGGGCTGCTGCCATGCCAGTTTGCTCCCCCTCACCCCCCTTCCTATGCCTGAAGCTCTGCAGGGGACGTCTGGGGACAGGGATGCGTGACAGCCATTTAGCAAAGCAATCTTGGAGCAGGCTGAGCTCTGCCCAGCCATCAATCATTTAGAGCTGTTAATTTTTAATGTGCAAAAATCTCTCTTGGTGAGCAGAGCAGCACGGAGTGAGGCTGATGATTAATTCAGGTGGTGACGCACCGATGTGAGAGCAGGGGATGCTGCTGGGAGCGGGCATGGGGCACACGAGTGGCACTCAGTGGTGCAGTTAAGCAGAGAATGACCCATATGGAGCGATAGGATGGAGAGGAAAGCACCAAGTGAGGGCATTCTGCTCCAGCAAATGGCCCGGCTGTGCTGCTTCAGAGGTGAATGGAGAAGATGCTGTTGAAAATTGGGTTTTTGAGGCTCCAGGTGGGTTTGCAAATCCCCAAATTCCACGTGAGTCACAGAGGAAGGAGTGATAATGGAAGGGCTCCACTTTCGGGAAGGAGAGCTTAAATAATTAAGCGGCGTAGTGAGGTGGAAATGAATGTACAGGAGGTTTGGGGGTCCCTGGAAGGCAGCAGAGATGAAAGGAATGGCTTTGCTACAATATTCATAAAGCTGCAAAGGCAGCGGCACGAGAGCCTGCAAAGGAGGTGGTGGTGGAAGCATCAGTGCAGTGGCACTGGGGGTCAGCGCTGGGAATGGGGCTGGGAGGCGCTGGGCATTGATGCCATGGAGATCCTGGTTACTGGGTAAGGGGTGTTTGTGCTGGTAGTGGGTATGGGGTGTTGGGGGTGGACACTGGTGGTGCTGTGTGGGTCTGACACTGGAGATTGGTCCTGAGTGTGGGCACTGCTGCTGGGGATCAGCTTTGAATGCAGGTCCTGCCGTGGGCTGTGGGATATTGGTGGCTCCCAGGGGCTTTGCTTTGGGTTTGGGCTGCCTGTCGCAGCCCAGCTGAGAATAGGGGTCCTTGGCCGTGCCCCTGTGTGCGCCACAATTCCTGACACCTGCCGAGGAAGGCTTCTCCCAAACCTAAGGGAGCCTGTCTGTAAGCAGAGCGGGATGGAGGGAGCGCAGTGCTGCGGTGGTGGAAGGAGCACAGAGCTGCAGCAGAGGTCGGGGTGCTCCTCAGAGGGTCCCAGCGTGGCACATCCATGTGTGCTGGGCCCTTCACACCCCAGGAGCACCTTTGGGAGACACAGGCTTTCCAAATGCTCGCTTGTCTGGGCTGTGGTTTATCTTCAGAGGAAACCCATCCCAGCCGCTGCCTTTTCCTCCCCATGGGCAGAGGAGGGTTCTGCCTGGTTTTCAGCTGCCTGCAGGCATTTCATGCTGTGTTAACGTGAGCTCTGGCACAGTGAGCATTGGATTAATGCTGTGAGGTTCAGACTGAAGGGACCTGGGCTGGCAAGGAGAGAGGGAGAGCCCCTGCTGCAGCCTCAGGACCCAGATGTGCCCTGTCCCAAGCACTTTCCATGTGCCATGGGCACATCCCACGTGAGGATCTGTGAGCAGCACCAAGCCACGGTGCTCCTATGGGATCTTCCAGCAGCACACCTTGGGATGGGGGTCACACTGCTCAGCATTCAGCCCCACAGCCCCACCTTAGGCTGCTGAGTGCCGCAGACGCCCCACACGCGGTGGGGTGGCTCATAACCCATTGGTTTGCTGAACTCCATCGCCATGGAGATGGTGACTGATGAGGAGGGGCTGCTCATGAGGTTCCTGGGCGCTTTCTCCCACTCTTATGCACCATAACCAGCAGCAGGCTTGGGGCTGCCCCTGGCCCTCCCCACAATCCTGAGCCCTTGGGGACATGAGCCCACAGTGTCTCCAGTGGGGTGAGGACAGAAAAGGACTGTGGCATTGAAGAGCAGCACCCAGAGCCCCAAAACGTTCCAGAAAACAGCCTAAAAGCAAGGAAATGATGTGGTGTTGGATGGTGAAACATTGCTCCGTCCCCAGCCCCAGATGCTTTGTGCACAGAGTTCCTGGGGCTGGGATGCTTTGAGCATCACCCCAACCTCCATCACTACAGGGAGGGCAGAGCTGTGTGTGACACTGGGGGGGTCACAGCCATCAGAGCGGGGCTGCCTGGGGGTCTGCGGTGAGGGGAGCTGGGGATGGGGCTGCCAAAGCTGCTTAAGGGATTGGGATTCTTAATCCCCCTTAGAAATTGATGTCCAAATCCCTAAAGTGGCAGCAAATCCCACCCCAGAAGTTGATTTTTCTTCAAGCCAGAAAGGAGCACTGGCTGTAGGAGAGCAACACAGCCCGGTGTGTCCACTGCATCTCCTCTCCGTGTTGAGACGTTTCTCTCCCAAGCATTGAACCTCGGGGGCGCAGCATCGCCCCCCACATCCAGCCCTGCAGGAATCGCCTCCCTCTGCGGAGCAGCCGCTCTTTGGGAATCCATGTGCTCTGCATCGCTTCGGAAGCGATCCCCATCCGACCTAGCAAAGGGCTGAGCTGCTTTCACACATGGCCTCCTTTCACACCTTGGAGAAGAGGCGGCTCCTTTCTCGCTGAGCAGCGCACACGGCACCACATCGATTGTGTGCCAAACGCGTGAGAGCGCGCAGCACCGAAACTGCGCTGGATGATCCAACGTGGGAAAAGGGCGGCACAAGTCCATCAAAAAGTGATTTTTTTTTAAATCATTTTATTTATTATTTTTTTTCCCCACGTGTGAAAATGATCGACCGTCTCCATTTACACCCGGGTGAAGCTGCAAATGCTGCGCTGGGGGTTGCTTTACGCCGTCGACAAAGGTCACAGGGAAGGAAGATGGCAGGGCACAAACGCTGCGGGTGCCCGGCGCATCCCTCGGCTGCTGATCGTCCCAAACAGCCTCGCCGTGAGGCAGCCAGGAGCTGTCGGTTTGAATGACGCTTTAATTCAGGTTAATGAAGGGGTTGAGGCAAGAACAAACAAGCAGACAGCCTGGAAGCGAGCGAGGGCAGAGCTGAACCTGAGCTGACAGTTTCTCTCTCTCTTTTTTTCTTTTTTTTTTTTTTCCTTAAAACTGTGCTTCTGAGGGATGTGCTCATGAAATATAAATGCAAGAGCCTGGGGATGAGCGCAGGGCCTGAGCACGCGGCCGTTCTACCACGGCTGTTGTTAATTATGTATGGCTTCCATACTGCAGGCTGTGGGCTGTGAGCATGGAGCGCACCAGAGGCTGGAAGGGCTGCCCCAGCCCTGCACACACATGCAGTGTCCCCTCCATCACCAAACAGGATCCAGCTGTGGCTTTGTGTCACCAGGAGGGCATGGTCCACATTGAGCATGGATGGCGATGGGTCAGCAGCGGGTTGGGGAATAGGGTAGGGTTGGGTGATGTGTTGGGCATGGGTAACAGTGAGTGGTGATGGGTTTGTGATGGGTGGTGGAGAGTTGAGACTGGTAGCGATGGGTTGGAGGTGGGTCAGGGATGGGTGATGGATCACCATGGGGTGATCATGGATGATAATGAATAGCGATGGGTTAGCAGGGGGTTGGTGATGGGTTGGGGATGGGTGGCATTGAGTGGTGATGAGTTTTTGAGTGGAGATTGGCAGCAGTGGGATGGCGGAGAGTTGAGGTTGGGGGATAGATTGGGGGTGGGTGATGGGTTGGTCATGGGTAACACTGTGTGGTGATGGGTGATGGAGAGTTGTGATGGGTAGCAATGGGTTGGAGATGTGTTGGGGATGGGTGATGGGTTGGCCATGGGTTGGCCATGGGTCAGCCATAGGATGGCCATGGGTTGGCCATGGGTTGGCCATGGGTCGGCCATAGGATGGCCATGGGTTGGCCATGGGTTGGCTATGGGTTGGCCATAGGATGGCCATGGGTTGGCCATGGGTTGGCTATGGGTAGCACGACCATTGAGTGGTGATGGGTGGTGGAGAGTGGAGATTGGCAGCAGTGGGTTGGTGGTGGGTTTGTGATTGAAGGGATCAGGTTGGGGATGGGTGGCATTGAGTGCTGATGGATTAACGGTGGGTCTGTGACGAGTGATGATCGGTGTGGGGAGTTGTGATTGGCAGCAACGGGGTTGTGATGACTTTGTGATTGGTGGTGGGCTGGCCATTGGTGGCAATGAGTGGTGATGTGCTGGGGATGATGATGGCTGCCTGTAGTACCATGAGTCTTCCCAGATGTGGAGCAGAAGGGGCAAAAAGAAAGGTGATAGCTTGTTTGGGAATGGCTTCCTCTGGATGAAAACTTCATAACCATCCCTGGATAAAAATCTCCGTATCTGCAGCACCCACAGCTTCTTGCGGGGAAGGTGATCCAAAACAGTTCATTTCAAGTTCACTGACACTGAGACTGTGCCAGGGAGCTGCTGGGTTAAGGTTCAGAGGGGAAGGAACCTGTTTGTGCCCATGTGAGGAGCAGCACTGAGCGGAGCTGGGGCCAGACCTGTGGCTTCTGACCAGGCTGCGATATGAGCATGACTCCCGAGCAACAGCGAGTCGGCACCACGAGCCTGGCCAGCACATGATGCTTTCTGCTCAAAACAATGGTGTTGCAAGGCACAGCTTTAAAAACCTGTTGGGAAATAGTCCTGTGGGTGGCGGGGAAAGGAATAGCCTTCATCCAGTGATGCTTGAAAGCAAAAAAGTCCCCCTCCCGGCTTCTGCTCTGGTTTCGGCTCAGTGTGAAAACAAACCCTGTTTTTTCAGTTCATTTCCAAACTTAGCTAGCCCCAAGGCCCTGCGGGCAGATAAAGGCAGGTTTATTCCTTCCCCCTGTTTATGGCTCTGCTGGAACATGCTGCTTCTGTGAACATGACACCAAGGGAGCGAGGGGAAGGCTCAGCTTCACTCTCACCCACATCTGCCCATCTCAGCTCAGTGTCTCAGTGCAGGACCCGCTCCTGGTCCTGGTTCCTGTGCCGCCGGTGTGGGAATGTCACCGACTGGGAGACATCCTTTGCACTTCCTTGGCCACGTAGGCAGTGTTTGGTCCCATCCCAGCCCCAGGGCTCATGTTGCAGCAGAGCCATGGGCTCGGGCTCTCACCAGCGCCATGCAGGCAGCACATTGCTCCTGGGGCTGTTGCAATGGCACGAGGCTGAGAGCTGTGTTTGCTTTGCTGGAACAGCATATCGCTGCTGACCGAGCTCTGCTTGCATCATCTCGATGGGGACAGGAGGGTGGTGCCCAGCCCCCACCCACAGAGCCAGGGGACAGGAGTGGGGAGAGAAGGGGATGAGGAGGGATGGAGGCTGCTGGCCCCAGGGTTGCGTTGGTCCAAGCAGGGATGGCATGGAGGCTTTCGTGGCTCTTTGTGAAGGCAGCCAGACTCACCCATACAGTGCTGGTGAGGGGAGGGATGCTGGAGAACTTTGGGGCTTCCAGCAGCACCACTGGGGTTCTCCATTAGCACCAGTGGGGCCCTCCATCCACCCCAGTGGGGTGCTGCAGTGTGGGAGGACTTGGACTAAATGATCCTGCAGGTCGTTTCCAACCTTGTGATTCTATGATTCTGCGATTCTATGACTATATGAGTCATATGCTATGACTTCATGGTCCCCAAACTCAGCCCTGAGGTTGGGGAGCAGTGGGTCAGGGACACCCTGAGAAGTGCTGGGCCCTGAGAGAGGGCAGAGAAGGTAATCAGAGATATGGTCAGGAAATAACAAACGTGAGTCAGCCCAGAAGCACGCGGGCAAGGGCAGTTTGGGGAAGCTAATCTGCAAGGAGATAACTGAGGAAATCAGGGAACAGCTCATCAGAGAACAACAGCATGCGGAGTTGCAGCACCCGCCGTGGTTCCTGTGCATCACACCCCAGGGCAGCGTGGGCTGGAGCACAGCAGCACCAGCCTTGGGGCTACAGGACACGGAGGATCCCGTCGCCCCCCAGACCCTGCCCTGGGCACTGATCCCCTCGCAGACAGGGTGAGCCAGCCTGCTTTTAGTCCAGTGGAGATTAAGCTCTCCGGGGCCTAATGGCAATTCTTTTGGCAAGCGTTCAGCGAGCCTTAATCCATCTGATCTCTGCTCTGAAAGGATGAATTAGGCGCCTCTTGGAGCACCATGGGGAGCCCTGGCGAGGCGCAAGCTGCTGCGGGCTCCCTGGGGATGCCCTACATACAGCAACAAAGTGGTGGGGCACCTTTCCGCCTGGTGCTGCATCGCTGGGAGTCCTGGCTGGAGTGATGAGAGCAGTGATTTCGGGGCTCCACACCGGCAGCAGTGCCTGCCCACTCCTTTGGCTCACTCTGATGCCCAGCGATGTCCCTGGTCCCCATCTCAGGACTCCTGAGCACATCCCCGTGCGGTGCCACAACCCCAGCGCTTCTCCCACGCCAGGCACAGATTCCTCCACCCTGCCTATCTGCAAACCCGTCCTGACAGCACTAATAATAACTGCACTAATTGCTCAGCTCTCCCATCTCTGCCTGATCCGTTTGGTCAGGTTTGGGGCTCGCTGTCGCAGTAACATCAATGAGGGTTGGCATTTTCCTCCCCGCCGCCGTCTGACACCTGCAGCAGTGTCTGGGACATGGGGCTCCGCAGTGCCACAGCCAAGGGCGCCATGGATTGACCCAGGACAGGTGCCCACTGAACACACCGAGCCCTCCCCGCGAGCTCCCAGGCCGTGTCCTGGCTGGGCTGCCTCCCAGAGCCACTCATCATGCGACACCTGGCCTTCTCAGTGGCCATCCGTGCCAAAGCAGAGAGCAGGAGCTGGAAATTCCCCATTCCTCTGGATCAAAGCCATGTTGGCTGCAGGCATTAGGGGGCTTTGCTTGTTTCCAGCCCTGGTGCTCCTCGGGGACAGATGGCCCGGGGGCTCGCCGGGCTCCTGCATCAGCACCAGAACGGTGCTCACCTGGTTCTGTAATGGAGCCTTGAATTGTGGGGACGGATCAGTGGGGACAGTGGGGACAGGTTGGTACAACGTGAGAGGACACTGGGGAAGGTCCCACGGCTGTGGCAGCCCCAGGGGTGCATCGTGGCACAGGTGGCAGTGGTCCCACCATGAGCACCCATGGCTGCCGGGTGCCCCTGCAGGAGAAATGCTGTGGGGCCGTGGCTCAGCCCCTCTGCTGTCCCCACTCCCAGCCCCAGCTCTGTTCGCTTTGCCCCGAGCATGCCTCATCCCATGAGTCCTCTTCATTTAGAAGAGCAAATTTGGAAGAGGAACTGAATGAAGGCGCTGAGCAAGAATTAACTGAGAAGCAGAGAACAGAGCCGTCCGTTTGCGAGGTGGGCACGAAGCCCTGCAGGAGCAGCCCAGCACTGCTGCAGCCGTGCGCCCCGGTTGTTCACCTCGCCTCTCCCCACCTCAGCTCTGACCACTGGCTGCCCTCGGGTCCGTTCACGCCCTGCAGACCCCCGCACACATTGCATCACTGGCTGAACACAGTTGCACGCCATCCCCAAAGCGACATGCAGCTAAAAATGGGTAGAAAGTTTGATCTGAGCCCGCGCCAAGATTAATTTTTAATTGCTTCTAATTTCAGTCCAGCCTGACAGGAAGGTCGGGAGGCAGCTGTGGGGCGGGTTACCTGCGGGCAGCGCTCTGGCTGTGTACTTTTGGGATCTGAGGCTGGGCCAGCAGCGCTCAGAATCGGCCCCATAGCACCGCCGGGTCACCATGCAGTGCAGCTGTGGCCATGCAGTGCTGGGTCCCCGCGCTGCCCCTCCAGAGGATGCTTTGCTTTAGCACATTCAAACCATGAGCACGGCGTTAGGATTTGCCATTCAATCCCAAACAACTTCTGGGTCCATTCCCAGTGTCAGCGCCCCCTCCTTCCCACCCCACAGCCGTGCATTCGAGCAGAGGAGCACTGTTGACTCTGGGGAAGCCCAGCAGCTCTGCTCGCATTCTGGGGAGGATCATTCCTCCCAGTGGGGATCCTGGCTGCTGTTGGGGTGAGCATGAAGCTCCTGGCCTGGCACCTTTCACAAAATCCCCCGAATGAGCCGCGCTCGTGCTGACAGTGCAAACATTTCTTCAAATAGCAAAGGTCGGCTCTTCCCTTTTGGCGGCTATTTTTGGCCCTTTTGCTAAAGTCCAAGGTTAAAGGATGGCGTGCCAGCAGTGAGGATCCATCTCTCCCATGGGCTCAAGGCATCTCCAGCACTGGTGACCCCCAGAATCACGCCAGTGAGCTCCGAGCTCTGAAGCTGCGTTCATGCAGGGGCTGTGCAGGCACACAGCATGGTGCTGCTTGCTCACCCTGAAGCTGTGGTGACGATCACAGTGCTGGGTCCCCATGCACACAGAGCATTGCACTGAGGCTCAGCATCACCCGGAGAGCAGTCGGTGTCATTGTGGTCACTCAGCAGCCCGTGGGGTCTGGGCCTGCAGCTGGGACCAGCTCAGGGCTGTGACACTGGCCCTGTTTGGAGCCGGGAGGTGCTGGCACCGACACAGAGATCTGTGCTTCCCAAACACCTCACGCTGCCTGTGCTGCTGAGCTGCAGAGTGAAAAACCTCCGATAAAGACTAAAACGTATTCACAGACCCTGCAGGAATGTGCCCTTGGTAAGGGGAGCTGCAGTCTGTCACCTCTCATCAGTCCCCCAGGCCATGCTGTCCCTTCCCATCACCTGCTGATGTGACCATCTGCAGCAGCAGGAAATGTTCCCAGTTCCTGGATGCGTCACGGTGCAGCTTTCCTGTACGTGAGCCTCTCAGTGTGCCTTTGGGCTGGGTGTCACTGTTACCATGGCTGCTCCTGTGCGTGGCTGTGGATCCGGATGGAGAGTGAACCACGAACCGAGCCGGAAGGTGCTGGGCAGAGGTTTGGTTCTCAGCTGGGACTTTCAGGACTGTGCCAAAAATCCCATGTGTTTTTCCTTTTTGTTGGATGGATAAGAAGAAGGAGAAGGATAAAGATAAAGGGTATCCGCTCTGCCTGGCATTCCCATGGCCATCGCCCGTGCTGTCCTGAGCCAACATCTCCCTTCCCGTGGGAAAAGCAGACGTGGTCCCATAGGGGCAGAGGGGGAGGCAGCATCCCAGGGTCACTGCTGCGGTCCATGGGTTCAGCACCAGACCCCGATCACCAGCCATTGGCACCCAGCGCTGGGCAGAGCCTTCCTTGGCACAATGGTGACCCGGAGGGCAGCACTCAATGTGCCCAAAAAGTGGTTTGTGCTGTGCCAGCAGGCTGGGGGTCGTCATCACCCGCAGGCACTGAGTGCTGCTGGAGGTCAGAGGGAGCCTTTGGGTGCCAGGCTGTTCTCAGTGCCGCCAGGTCTGGGCACTGCTCCTGCAAGGGTGGACAAGGGGAGTTCACACAGCCCATGGTGCCCAGCAAGGCTGAGCCCAAACCCTGCGAGGCTGCAGTCATTTCCAGGAGCAGTGCTGTCCAAGCAGAGCAGCCTCTTGATAGCAGTTAGATGCCCCAAATTATTACCATCACCATCACCACTGCCATCACCATCGCCAAGGCAGTCAAAGAATCACAGAATTCTTTTATGACTGTCCAAATTAAGACCACTGAAATTATAACCATTACCACCACCATCACCACCATTACCACTATGACCACCAACACCATCCCCAGTGTTATTTAATACCCTGCTGTACCGATGAATGCAGAGTCTTTCACGGCACCGCCAGGCCAGTGGCAAAAGCACCAAGGTGCCCATGTGCCCCATCACCCCCTCAAGGAGCAGTGAAGCTGTGGCTGGGCACAGTGCAGCACTCAGCCCTGGGCTGGGATCCGTGGGGCTGGGAGCACACGGCGCGCTCCGATGCGCATCACCCTCCTGGGGTGGATGAGCTGTGAGCCCAGGCAGGGAGAGCCGCTAATTGGAAACACATGTTGTTCCAATTGAGCGATGACTGTGAAAATAAGAGTCCAATTTCTCTGCCTGCTGAGCCTCCCATGTTCACCAAAGCCCTCCGGTTTCCTGGCAAGGGCGACCTTCTGCCCGCTGACCCAGCGCCGTCTGGGTGAGAAGCGCCGGTGGGAAAACCCTCTGACCTCCAACACAGCGATTGTTCCACTGCAAAACCTAAATTTATCCCCAAAGCGGTGACGGCACAACTCACACATGGCCCACTCCCCTCTCCTTGGAGTCTCCCTCACGCCGGCTGTTTGTAACCATAAGGGCACGCCGGGGCTGAGCAGCAGGAGGAGGAACTGCCTTTGAGTTCAGGCAGGGCCGAACTTTCACACAATGACCTGGGGGTCAGCGTGGGAAGGAGCGGGATGGAGAAAGGCAGAGAACAAAGGCGCCCGTGGCTGGAGCTGCCCGCTGCTGGTGTGCAGCCAGATGTGCTGGGGGAGCTGACGGCGCAGTGCCTGGGAGAGAGGCTGCGAGGAAGGCGATGCGAAGCGGTCATGGAAAGGAGAAATCCGGGGGAGAAAGGAGCACGGAGCCAAGTGGTGTGAGAAATGGAAGCAGTGCAGGGATGGGCGCAGTCCTGGGATTTCCTGGTGAAGAAGTGGGGGTTGGTGCCCTCACACCCTACATGGGGGGAGCCGGGGTGGGGAGAGGGATTGGAAAGAGGATGGAGTTGAGAATGGGGTTTGGAAAGAGGAGGGGGGTAGGGATGGATGTGGTAATGAGGATGGAAACGGCAGTGGAAATGGGGATGGGGAGGTGACAGAGATGAGGGTGAGGATGGGGATGGGATGGGAATGGGGGTTTGAAAGAGGATGGGAGTGGGTATGGGAGTGGGTATGGGGATTGGAAAGAGGTTGGGGGGTTGGGGATGAAGATGGTAATGAGGATGGGATAAGGATGGCTTTGGGGATGGGGAGGTGATAGGGATGGGGATGGAGTTGGAAAGAGGACGAGGGTAGAGATGGAGATGGGGATGGAGAGCTGATGGGAATGTGGATGGGATGGGGCTGGAAAGAGGATGAGGAGTGGGGATGGAGATGGTAGTGAGTATGGGGTGGAGATGGAGAGGGGGTGGTAATGGAGTTGGGGAGGTGATGAGGATGGAATGGGGGTAGGAAAGAGAATGGGAGAGATGGTAATGAGGATGGGATGTGGAGGTGATAGGGATGGAGATGGGGACAGAGATGGGGATGGGGGTGGAGTGGGGTGAGGATGGGGGTGGAGTGGGAGAGGGATGGTGATTGGAAAGAAATTGGGGGAGTGGGGATGGAGATGGTAATGAGGATGGGATGAGTATTGAGATGGAGATGGGGAGATGATAGGAATGGGGATGAGGATGAGGATGGGATGGAAATGGGGTTGGAAAGAGGATGAGGGTGGGGATGGAGATGGGGATAGGGAGGCAATGGGGGCGAGGATGGAATGGGGATGGGATGGAATGGGGATGGGGTGTGGAAAGAGGATGAGGGGTGGGGATGGAGATGGTAGTGAGGATAGGGTGGAGATGGGGAGGTGATGGAGATGGGAATGAGAATGGGGAAGAAATGTGGATGTGATGGAAGTGGGGATGGGGATGGGGAGGTGATGGGATCTAATCTGGGGATGGGGCTGATAATGGAGACGGTGACTGCAATAACGATGGGATGGGGGTGATGATACGGAGGGTCCCCTGTGCCTGCAGAGATAGATACTCCTAAAATTAACAACAATTAACTGCTTTCGACCCTGTTGGGGCCAGGGGATGAACCCAGTGGAACGGGCAGAGACCTGGGAGGCACCACCAAGTGCCCTGCTGCTCCCTGGGCTGCTGCGAGGTCCCAGAGGCTGCAGGATCTGCTGGGCTGGGACCCCTTGCAGGATCTGTCCTGGGTGGGGGCTGTGTGGTTCTCTGTCCCCACAGCCAAAGGAAAGAGACAGCATCACCCCCATTACGTCGGTGCCACCCTTATGTCCTGTGTGCCAGCAAACTCCAGCCCTGCCCAGCACAGCCCAGGGAGCAGCCAGCCGTGCTGGAGCCTCTTTTCCATGCAGGGCAGAATGGGGTGCTGGAAATACACTGAGAGCCACCAGACTCCATTTTAAGCTCTATTTAAAGTTGAATGCAGCTTCCCATTACTCCATTCCCATTCACAGGTAGCTCGGGGCCTCAGAGAGGAGCTTTTCATTTTCGAGTGTTAAAAATTCATATATCTCAGGGCAAACTGGCATCGTCCCAATAGGAAAACACATCCCGAGTAAAATGCATCAATCATGCAGCTTCCGGAAGGGTTCGGGCTCCTCGCGTTGCCTCTCAACACAACCATTACAAATCAGCACCGCAGTTACGTTTGCTCCAGGACCCCACGTAACCCCGCTGCTCCCCAGGCTGCGATGTGGGACGAACTCTGATGTTGGGTAACGGCGGGGCAGGGAGCTGAGTTACTCACAGGATTCATTTACCGTGACATCATTAACCCGCAGGAATTGTCAACACGCGGAGCCGTGCTGCCCCGTTCGGCCCAATGGCTCCGGGCTCTGCGCTTCCCCGCTGCCGGGGCTCTGGGGTGCTCCGACCTCCGGCCCCGCGGGCGCAGCGCTGCCTCCTTCCTGGGCACCCAAAGGTGGCAGGACGGAGAGAAAGAGATTTTCCATAGCTTTGATTTTTGAGGGGGAGGGGAACCCGGCGTGCAGGGCTGCGGTTGCCCCCCCCAGCGCTGTCACCCCCCCGTGTGCCCCGCTCCCACCGTGGTGACACACGGGGCCGAACGCGACCGCAACGGGCGTTTTTTGTTGTTGCAGAGCCGGGAGCGGTGCGGCCAAGAAGCGTGAATTCCTTCGTGGGGAGGAAAAAAAGAAAGAAAAAAAAAAAAAAACAAACCAAAAAACACAGACAGAAAATCCCTCTAAGCCAGGGGAAGAGGCAGCGCCCGAGGGAAGAGCTGCTGACGGAGTCAAAGACGTTTGCAAATGAATGGAGGGGGATGAATGAGCTCTCAGAGGGGCATTCCTGGGGATGGGCTGCACTCAGAGGAGCGGGTCTCCTCCTCCACCCAGAGCAGCTCTGCTCGTAAGCCCCGGACCTACAGCACCCATGGGTGGGGGCTCCATGGGGGCAAGTGGCAAAGCTCAGGGAATGAGGGCCGCCAGGGTGTGGGTGGGACTGCCAGCAGGGGGGGATGGGGTGGGAATGGGAATGGGATGGGGATGAAGATGGAGATGGGGATGAAGATGTGGATGGGATGGGATGGGATGAGAATAGGAATGGGGATGGGGATGGGGATGGGATGGGATGGGGATGGGGATGAAGATGGGGATGGGGTATGAAAATAGAAATGGAGATGGGGATGGAGACGGGAGTAGGAATGGGAATGGGGATGGGATGGGGTGGGATGGGGATAGGAATTGGAATGGGGATGGGATGGAGATGTGTGTGTGGGAGGGTGGGAATAGAGATGGAGATGGGATGGGGGTGGAGATGGGAATGGGAATGGGAATGGGAATGGGGATGGGGATGGGAATGGGGATGGGAATGGGAATGGGAATGGGAATGGGAATGGGGATGGGGATGAGAATGGGGATGGGGATGGGAATGGGAATGGGGATGGGAATGGGAATGTGGATGAAGATGGAGATGGGAAGAGGGATGAGAATGGGAATGAGGATGGAGATTGGGGATGGGAATGGGAATAGGGATGCAGTGGGGAAGAGATGGGGATGGAGATAGGGATGGGAATGGGATGATCAACAAATGGAAATGGGCATGGGAATGGGGCAGGCGTGGGGAAGAGATGGGATGGGCCAGGGAAGGAATAGGAATGGGAGTGGGAACGGGGATGGAATAGGAATGGGGATGGGGTGAGGAAGAGATGAGGATGGAGAAAGGGATGGGAATGTGATGGGTAAGGAATGGAAATGGAGATGGGAATGGGGGGGAATGGGATGGTGATGAGGATGGGGAAGAGATGGGTATGGGGTTTGGATGCAGAAATGGTGGGGGTGGGGAGAGGGAAGGAATAGGAATGGTGATGGAATGGGGAAGGGGTGGATGGAGGTAGGGATGGAAATGGGATGTGGAAGAAATGGAAATGGCGGTTGGGTATGGATGGAATTTGGAAATAAGAATGAGGATGGGGAAGAGACAGGATGGAGAACGGATGGGATGGGGAAGGGACGGGGGTGAGGTTTGGACGGCAAAGTAGTGGCGATGGGGACGAGATGGAGAGGGGACAGACAGCAATGCCAGGCACGGGCAGGGCGCGGCTCACAGGGGAGCGGCCGGGCTGCCCCGGGTGGATTCTCGGAACCGGGTCCGTAAGGGTTTGGGGGGGGGATGAGCCGGGGCTGCTCGGCTGGGGCTGCGGGAAGGGCCGGGGTTGGGCTCGGCGCAGGGAAGGCGAACAAAGCGGCGGGGAAGGGCGGCGCGGGGCGGGCGCGGGGCGGGCATTCCCCGCAGCGATGCGCGGCTCTCCACCCGGGTGCCGATAAAAGGGGCGGCGCGGCGGCCGGGCGCGCATCGGGACCGGCGGTCATGCAGCTCTCCGGGGCAGCGCTGCTGCTGTGCGCCGCGGCGGCGGGGATGGCGGCGGGACCCGCACCGGGAATGGGCCGAACCGGGACCGAACGGCGGCCGGCGGCGGGCGGCAAAGAGCGGAGGGCGCAGTTCGCCTCCTGGGATGAGGTGAACGTGATCGCCCACGGGCTGCTGCAGCTCGGCCACGGCTTGAAGGAGCACGTGGACAGGACCAAGGGGCAGATGCGGGAGCTCGGCAGCCGCCTGAGCGCCCACAACAGCTCCATGGGGCGGCTGCTGCGCCAGGCTCGGGAGACGCAGGAGCAGGGAGAGCTGCTGCGGGCCAGCGTGCGGGAGCTGGAGGGCCGCGGGCGGCAGCTCTTCAACCTCTCCGAGACGCTGCGGCAGCGGTTGGAGGAGGTGGCGGCCGACAAAGCCGAGATCCAGGGCCGGCTGGAGCAGCTGGAGGGCCGCGTGCGGCAGGCGCTGCAGGCGCGGCCGGCGGAGAACCAAAGCTCCAAGGACCTGGGAGCGCTGCAGGTGGGCGCGGAGCGGAGACGCGGAGGGCTCCGGGGGGACCCGACCCGATGGGCGTAACGGGGGAGACCCGAGGGAGCGGCCCCTGGGGATGAAGGGGGACCCGAATCGAGCGGGAGCGGTGGGAACGGGAACAGCGGAGCTGATGGGGCACCGGGAGCGACCCGGAGAAACGGGGATGGGAGGGGACCTCACCCGAATGGGAGCACCGACCCCATCGCAGCGCTCCGGGTGGAGCGGGGCGCCGGGGACCCGACGACCCTCCCAGCACACAGGGGGACCAACCCTGCTGGGACACGGGGAGCAGCACGGAGGGAACCGACCTGCCCAGGGCACTGGGAGCACCCGACCTGGGGACATTGGGAGCTGCCTGCGGGGACCTTGCCCTGGTGCTCCGTGCCATGTGTGCACGGGCTGCGCCCGTGGCTGCGGGGTTCACCGGGCTCTTCCTCCCCTGCAGACCCTGATGGATGCCCAGAACTCGAGAATTGAGGAGCTCCTGCAGAAGATCAAGCAGCAGCAGTACAAGCTGGACAAGCAGAATCTGCAGATTAAAAGCCTGCAGAGCAAGGTGAGCTCCTGCCCAGCTCCTAGGAGCACAACAAGCTCCTGTCCCTTGCAGCCAGCTGGCACAAAGCATCAGTGGCAGAAGGAGCAGCACTGCTGCTGTGCCCTGGCTTCAAGTGTCCTCTGAAGGACGTGGCCCTGGTCCCTGTACCGCAGTGCTGGTGCATATGTAGTGAAAAAAATAAGCCAAATGAAACAGAATTGGGAGCTTCCAGAGAATTGGCACTGGGAAATGTGAAACATTCGTGTATAGGGACCAAACCTCTCTGCGTTGGTCCATTTAGTTTATCTGCAGAATAAACTCATTAGCGTGGGTGTGAAAAACCACAACTTGCCCCAGATTCCTCCTGTTCCTCAAGCTTTCTGGGCAAGCCCAGCCCCAGCTCTGGTCTGGAATTCTTGGGCAGCAGCGCTGAGAATCAGCTGAGATAAAACCGTTCCAACTTGCAGCTTCTGGATTTTTTGTTTTTCAGGTCAACCTGCTGATCCCTTTACATCTGAAGGACAACAAAACACAGTCTCCAAAGTGGAAGATAAACCCAAAGAAAAGCTTCAGCCACACCAACCAGAGCCATAATGTGAGCGTGGAGCCCGTGCTGCCACACAGTGAGTATCAACGTGTGCTGCCCTGCTTCGCCTTGCAGGAGCACAGCAGCAGCAGTTGCAGCCGTGCAGAAACAAAAGGTTCAGTTGTCCCGGTTCAGGGTGTGAGATCTGTGTGCAAAACCAGGGCTTGGGGGCTGGGCCAGACTGGGGGAGAGCTGGAACAGGGGTAGGACCCGACCATTGGGATCAGTGTTAGTCCAGATGGAATTCAAGGGTTTAAGGGGAATTTTTCTGCCTGATGTTAAGAATGCAGTGAGAAGCAGAGGAGCTCTGAGAGCAGCTATTTGTTTCTGCTCTTGGAGTTAGCTTCTGTTCCCCTGCTGTCAACTGTCCCCGGGGTGCAGGGGAGCAGCAGGACGGTGCCCAGGGCCACGATGTACAGCGAGGTCTGTGCGCATCCCTCTTCCTCTGCTCACATTTGGGTCTCGTA
Source organism: Tympanuchus pallidicinctus (assembly GCF_026119805.1). Taxonomy (NCBI): domain Eukaryota; kingdom Metazoa; phylum Chordata; class Aves; order Galliformes; family Phasianidae; genus Tympanuchus; species Tympanuchus pallidicinctus. The sequence goes on from NW_026294762.1 coordinate 289,861, forward strand.
GACAAAAAGGACAGGTGCCTCAGCTTGCACTGCTCAGAGTGCAAAGCAAACGCCTGGGAGCAGAGGAGCTGGAGGCTCGCAGCCCTGGGAAACGTGCAAGGCAGTGTCCTATCTGAATCCTCCCCGTTGTGCTGGGTGCATCCTCCTGCTGTGGGGTCGGAGGAGCAGCACCGAGCAGCATTTCTGTGCCATCCCCGTTGTGCTGCAGCCGGGAAGCAGCGGTCCTGCAGAGGTCACTGCAGGGAGCAGCTGCTCTGCTGTTGTGTCAGCTCAGTCGCGGCGCTGGGGAAGCGTCTGTGCAGCTGTCTGGGGATGTCCAGCCTGAGCCAAACAGGGCGAGAATCCACAGGGAATCCTAGGGTTTAGCACAGGGGAAAGCACACGCGGGTTTGTGTGTGCAGAGCTGTCAGTGGCGTGCCTCAGCACGGCGTGAGCAAAACAAAGCCTGGGCAGTAAGCAGAGAGCCACGCGGTGCTCCAAGAGCCCCGTTCTGCAGCAGGGCTGTGTGCTGCTTCCCTCGCTCCAAGCGGGGCTGTTGAGCTGGAGGATTGTTCTCCCAGCTCTCTGCTTTGTGACTCACCCTTAGCAGCGTCTCCTGCCCTGCTCTCAGGTCTGGGTTGTGCCGAAGGCGCGGTGTGAGGCAGCGGCTTTGCTAGTTACTGGTGTCAGACTCTGTGCTGGCTGCTGGCTGCAGCTGTGGGGCGCAGAGAAGACCCACGGCCCGTGGGAACGGTGGGAGGGAAGGGTGTGAGCTCAGCACCATGTGCCCTGCAGCTCCCATCAGCATCCCCACGCGCCAGGCATCCCTCCATCCTTCAGTGCTTCCTCCCCGCCCTGCAGAGCCCTCCGCTCCCTCGTGCTCTCCTGATCCCTGTTGTTGATATCGCCGTCAGAAAACAAATTGGCTTCCTTTCATTACCAAGCTGAGTCGAGTTTTCTGGCAAACCTTAAAGCTGACGATACCCTGGCAGGCCGGCCCCGTGCCCCCTGCCTGGGGGGCTCGCAGTAGCGCTTCTCCTTGTGCCTGCGGCTGCTCCCTGCCCGATGTCAGGGATCAGCAATGAACTCCACCAGCAGAGTTTTCAAAAAGACCCTTTCATTCGCATCCAGCGAACACGAGGTTTTTTTTGGGGCCAGGGATGGCAGCGCGCCAAGCATGTGAAAGTTGAAGGTTTGAAGCAGCCTGGAGAGTGAAAGGTTTAATCGCTCACAGAAAGAGGATCACATCTTTAGGCAGAGGCTGTGCGCTCTGGCAGCCGGCCCAGTAGGGGAAGGGTAAAGCCCCACTCTCCCCGTGGCGCCGGGACTCCGAAATAATGGGGTTGGGGCTGGCGGGGGGCAGGAGATGCAGACAGCTGGGGGGGGGCAGGGGGGGCACGCCCTGCCTGCAGACAGCTCTGTGTTTATCCCGGGTTGGTGACCTCTGTGTGCCTGGAGATCTGCTGGGTGAACAGGGTGCCGTGCCTGGGGCTGCTCCAGCAAGCTGTGCTGGTTAGGAGTCTTGTTTGGCTGAATAAAGAGGGAGGGAAAGGAAAACATGCTGAGCAGCCAGGAGGTCTTCTTGTTTTGCCAGTGCCATACGGGTGTGCAACACAAACTGGAGCGAATGAGTTTGTTCCTCAAACAAAGATTGAGCTGAGGCTGTTCAAGCAGCTGCATTTCATTCAGCTGCTCAAAAAAGTCCCCGTTGCACTGGGAGAACAGAGGAGAGAAAGAGCGCAATGTGTTTGGCCAGAAATCAGCGGGGAGGAGGGGGGAGAAGAGAACAACCAGGGGGCAGGGCTGGCTAATGCACAGGGAATCGTACCTGAGCGCTCGCTGGGCTCCATCATTGCTGGGAGGAGGTGAGGAGTTGCTGCATCTGCATGAGCCACTCTTGCTGGGCATCACCTAAGGGGCTCCTTCCCCTGAGCCCCCTCTGGCTTCTCTGGCTGCTTTTATTAGAAAGCGAGCAGAGTGATGCTGGGTGCTTTGTGTGCTGTGATGCACAATGCTTGCCGTGGCCTTGGTGGCACCCAGCGCTCTGTTGGTGTCTGTGGGGGGGTCACAAAGGATGCTGCAGGCAGTGCTGGAGCCCATCGGTGGGCCTGCAGGAATGCGGGGGTCCTCACACAGAGCAGTGCTGGGGGCTGCGAGATGCTTCCCAGGGCCGGGCTGCAGTGGTGGGCATGGAGGGGGGGGGGGACATCTGAGGAGAGAAAAGTTCACAGCGGGGGGCTGATGGGGGAGGGGGGAAGTGGGTGAGAGGTGGCAGCGGGTGTCACATTGCCACCCCCCCCCTCCCCCCACTGCTGACCTTTTCTCCACGGCTGACTCCAGCCTCCCAAAGAGGAGGGGGCCGGGGTGATGCCCTGCAGGCAACGTCCTCCCCCCAAAGGCCCCATTCCCCTCTCTGGCTCTGGATGCAGCCCTGTGGCCACGCAGAGAAGCCTCCCTCCCTTCCCAGACTCTGTGGGCTGCTATTGCGGGCGAGGGACCCCGGTGCCCTGGGGGCACACGGTGAGGGCTGGCCCGGTGTTGGGGTCCCATCACCTCCCAGTGGCAGCTGTGAGCCTCACGCAGTCACCCCACACCCAGAGCTGCCCGGGGAACAGAGCAGCTTTGTGTGGGGTGATGGGGCCGGGGGCACCTGTCCCTGCACACAAAGAGCCCCTTGACGTGCCGGCACCCCACAGCCCAGAGGCTGAAGTCCCCTCACATCCTCCTTCGGCCTTTTGACTCTGGGTTTTGTAACAGGGCTGCTTTTTTTTTTTTTTTTCCTTCCTTTTTTTCTTTTTTTCCCCACCCCGTGCGCTGCGGGCGCTGGTTCCCGGATGGACTTTTATCGGTGCTGTTGTAACGGTGCTTTGCTGGCAGCTGGGGACAAAGTCCCCGACAGGCAGAAGGGGAGAAGTGGAAGCTCAGAGCCGTGAGGGGGGGGCGGGGGGAGGTGAAGCTTTCCTCTTGCAGGTGGTTGCTTGTGGGCCATCCCTGCAGGGCGCTGCGGGTGTCTGCCCCGCTGGGGAGCGTTCTGTCCAGCCCTGGGTCACTGCAGCCTGGCCCCGTGCCCGGCTTCTCTCTTGGATGGGAGCCCGAGGAGCTGCCTTAGGAGCAGTGGGAAGATATTGGGTCACTGGCGTTCAAAGCTCTGCAGAGCCAGGGATTCATCTCAGCACGCATCCGATGCTGATGTGTGCGGCTCCCGTCGAGCTGCGCGTGCGGGGCTGTGGCAGGAGCAGCAGCCAGGCTGCGGGTGTGGGGCCGACCTCTCAGACTCTTTTCCCTTCTTCCAGCAGAGCTCCCAGAGGACTGCCAGCAGCTCTTCCTGGCTGGGCAGCAAAGCAGTGGGGTCTTCCAGGTGCAGCCCTCGGGGTCCCAGCCCTTCAAAGTCTACTGTGACATGACTGCAGGTACAGTGGAGGAGATGCCGTGCATCTCGCAGTGCTTTGCACGGTGCTCTTGCCAGCAGCAGCCCTGAAATGTGTCTTTTCCCTCCTGCAGAAGGCGGCTGGACGGTGATCCAGAGGCGTACAGATGGCTCTGTGGACTTTGACCAGCTTTGGGATGCCTACAAGAATGGCTTTGGAGACCTTCATGGTAGGTGGATGGTGGCATCTATCTTAGCACAGGACATGTGATAACTTAATTAGGACAATTAATTCCCCCTCACCTCCTCCTGTAGACCTCCATGTGCAGGAGCAGTGTTGGGATGAGGAGGGGGGGGACACTGCTGGCACCCCCAGAGCATTTGTCTCTCTGACTGGTCCTGCACATGCAGACAGCGACTCAAAAGCTTCAGGGTCTGGGTCTGAGGTCTTTCTTGCCCTTGAATCCTGTTTGTATACCTGTTCTGCACCACATCTTTGTATCCCTGGGACCACAGAAGACCATCTGTGTTTCAGGTGACTTCTGGCTGGGCTTGGAGAAGATCCATCACCTGGTCCAGGAGGGAAGGTACAACCTCCTGATTGAGCTGGAAGACTGGGAGGGAAACTCCCAGGAGATTCAGTTTGAGTTCAGCCTCGGTGGGGAGAGCACAGCCTACACACTCAACCTGCTGGGACCTCTGTCTGGAGAATTGGAAAATGCCATTGGGGACTTTAGGCAGCTGCCCTTCTCCACTCGGGATCGTGACCACGATCTCAAAGCGGACACAAACTGTGCCAAGCACCTCTCAGGTCAGTGTGGGCTCTTCCTCTTCCAAGGGATCATAGAATCCTAGAATGGCCTGGGTTGAAAAGACCACAATGATCATCCAGTTCCAACCCTCCCGCTATGTGCAGGGTCACCAGCCACCAGACCAGGCTGCCCAGAGCCACATCCAGCCTGGTGTGTGATGTGCCATTTCCCTCCTGCCCTGGGAGGTAGCTGTGGTTGGGCTGCCATGGATCAATTCAGCCCTTTGATGCTGAGCCTGTGTTGCTCCCAGCATCCTGGGATTGCTGCAGGAGGGGTCCTTGGGAGGAGCCATGCAGATACAGGGAGGGATGCTGAAGCCATGTAGGGATCATGGCTCAGGTCTTGGCCAAGCATCTGTCTTTGTGACAGCTTTGCTGGCTGCCAGCTTGTCTGGATCCATACGGAGATCACCAGTAGATGGGATTCCTCAAGGGTTCACGAGGCCCTGTGAGCTCCCAAAGCCCTGAAGCGTGGGGGAAATGGGGACAGCAGCTGCCTTGAGGGTGGGTTTGATTCTGGAGAAGTGCTGTGTGTTAAACCCTGCTCTGCATTTCAGGCGGGTGGTGGTTCAGCACCTGCGGCCACGCCAACCTCAATGGGAAGTACTTCCGCTCCATCCCTCGCCAGAGGCACGAACGCAAGCAGGGCATCTTTTGGAAGACTTGGAAGGGCAGATACTACCCTCTGAAATCAACCACCATGAAAATCCAACCCACAGTGCTGGAAGCAGAGCCCTAAAGCTGCCGTTTCAGACTTGACCTTCCCCGCGGAGCGCGGTCGCGAGCTCCATCAGTTGGTGTTTACAGGAAACAAACCCACCCTCCCCGCGGAGACCCCCGAGGTGTGTTTCTCTTTGCTGGCGCAGTGCAGCTCTTCATTCAAGTAAAGCAGCTCCATGTCAGTGAAGCCCCCGGATGGGGGTTTCCAAAGCAGGAGGTTGACCTCCAGAGCATGCAGGGGGTCGGGCCGCCCGCCCACTTCGAGCCCTGCAGTGGTCGCTGCAGCCTTCTGGTGCTTTCTGCCCTGTCTGAACACTTCCGTGCTGGGCTGGGATGAAGGAAAGCACGGGAGGTTCTCTCACTGCCCTGCACCCAGTTGGGCGCTGAGCCTCGCCGTCTCCCACCTCTCACTGTTGACCCCACGTGTGACCGTATGCATCCCCTATGAGTGTCCCCAGTCCTCTTCCCCCACTCCTCAGCCACATGGGGTGGGAGCCGTGGCAGCTCCATCTCATTTCTGCCTCGCAGCCCTGCTCTGGTGACTCCAACCCAATGGGAATACAGAATCCTTAGAGGTGGAAGGGACCTCAGAATGCCACGTAGTCCAACTCCCCTGCAATAAACAGGGACATGTGGGTGTCACCGGGAGGATGCGGGACTCCTCTGGGAGAAGGGCACCTCGAGCTCCCTCAGTTTCCCTGCCCCCAAAGCTTGAAAGCTGGCTGGAATTTGTTCAGAGCTGGGAAAAACGCTCACAGCTCCGGGAAGCGATGAGCAAGACGATGCAGGCAGCTGTGGGGGGGCGCTGGGGACTGAGTCATGGCTCAGCCTGGAGCTCAGCAGTGGGACGTGTGCTGGGACAACACGCGCATGGAGCAGCGCCCATCCATGGGAAACCAGTGTCCTGCTGCCAGCTGTGTGCTCTCACAGCCTGGAGCTCTCACAGCCTGGAGCAATGCCTTCTCCAAAAAGCGTCCCCATCCTTTGCACAGCCCCTCCTGCACACCCTAAAGGCCAGGGGACATCAGGGCTGCCCTGCACGAGCTGCACTGCCTGGCTGGGTGCAGCTCTGCCCTGGGATGGGTGAAACAGATCCCCAAAAACTGTTACGGGCCAAGCTGCCGTCTTGGGGCTTCCCAAGCATCCTGCCCTATTGAAGTCATATTGACTGCCGTGCTAGAGCTCCTAGCTGCTAAATACTGTAAATAGCCTTTGTAGGATGTTGGATCTTTTTGATGAACTTCTCGTTCTAATTTGTTTCCGTATTTAAATGCAGTGTTAATGTGGTGTAATTTATAAGCGTCGGCGCTGGAAAACAACAGCTGTAGTTTGTGTATTTTAAACGTTTTTTTGTTGGTGGTTTTTTGTTGGCTTTTTTTTTTTTTTTTGTACTAAAACATCTTTTCTGAAAATGTCTTTTAATAAAAAGAAGCCTGTAAGTGTCCTGCCTGCATTATTTGCGTGACAGTGCACCGGTGGTTCTGTGGGAGATGTGCAAGGATGTGCATTCAGATGCTTTGCTCAGTGGGTGCTTGGATTCTTATTGTCCTGACCATGTCCTGTGTGGAGCTGACAGTCCCCCTGGGTTCCGCTCTGCTTGGAGCTTACAGGCTCCATGTTTTTCTGCTGGGAATGAGGCCCTGGAGCAGCAGCCCTTATTCTCTGATGGCAAAACTTTGCACCAAAGCTACTGCCTGCAGCTGGCTGGATGCAAACACAATTGGAATTGTATGGACAGATAAAGGCAGACCTGACCAGGAGCTGCCCCAGCCAACAACAGCCTTGTAGCTGTTTGTACCATATATGCCAAGCAATATCCATCAGCTTGTAGGCAGCTATCACATGTGAAGGAATCTGGGGTTCCTTCAGTCTTCCCAGGGACAGATCCAGGCTGGTATTGAGGGCAGGCAAAACAGCAGCATCTCCATTTGAATACAGATATCCTACTGCAAAGCAGAAAGCAGCACCAAAACCCATCAAACCCACAGAACGGCTCATTCCAGGAGCGAGAGACAAGAGCCAGCACGGCTCGGGAAGTCCCTGGGAGCAGCTGTACAAACACCTGCACACCTGGCCTGCCTGCTCCTGCTCCATCCAACCCCGGAGAAAACCGCAGGGTTAATGGCAGCCCCGAGCACAATTGCACAAGGAGCCCACTAGGCTGCCCCGTGCGATCCATCCGCTCCCCCTTGTGTTCAGAAATACATTTTTAATGCTCCGTTTGCTTTAGGCAGAAGCAGCAGCGTGCCGCGTTGTGCTCGGGATGCTGAAGTGGTCAGATTAAGGAGGGGTGTCCATAGAATCACAGAACGGCCTGGGTTGCAAAGGAGCACAATGCTCATCCAGTTCCAACCCCCTGCTGTGTGCAGGTCACCAACCAGCAGACCGGGCTGCCCAGAGCCACATCCAGCCTGGCCTTGAATGCCTGCAGGGATGGGGCATCCACAGCCTCCTTGGGCAGCCTGTGCCAGGTTTGGCAGGACGCAGTGCTGTTTCTCCCTACGAGGAGCTGCAGCTGCCATTGGGGTCCCTCTGCTCCAGGCCCCACAAACCCAGGGCCCTCAGATTCTCTCCCACCTTTGCAGCCCTTCTGGGGTTGCTCTTGGATGGTTCAATGCCCTTCTGACTTTGTGGGGCCCAAATCTGCACCTGGGGCTTGAGGTGCCTCCCTACAAAGACAGGCTGAGGGAGCTGGGCTTGTTCAGCATGGAGAAAAGAAGGCTGGGGGTGACCTCAGTGCAGCCTGCAGTGCCTAAAGGGAGCCTGCAAACGGGAGGGGAATCAACTCTGTGCAAGGGGGGATGGCAGCAGGACAAGGGGAAATGGTTTGAATTGAGGGAGGGCAGATGGAGGTTGGATGTCAGGGGAAGTTCTGTGCTGTGAGAGCGGTGAGGGGCTGAACAGCTGCCCAGAGAGGCTGTGATGCCCCGTCCATCCCTGGAGGTGTTCAAGGCCGGGTTGGATGGGGCCCTGGGCAGCCTGGGCTGCTGTGAAATGGGGAGGTTGGTGGCCCTGCAGGGGGTTGGAGATTCACGACCCTTGGGGTCCCTTCCAACCCCGGCCATTCTGTGATTCTGTGAAAATATTGAAGTCCAATTTGGAAGGAGGGTTAAAGGAGCCCCCCAAGCCCCCTCAGCCCCCAGACCGACAAACCCGGGCCCTCAGCCCCCTCCTCACGCACTCTCAGCTCATCCCCTCGTGCACGCTGTGACCGCATCCATCACCGCTCACACTGCGGCTCTTCGCAGCTCCGGATGGAGGACAGGCAGCTCCCTCCAGTGACAGCGGGAGAAACGGCGGCGAAGGACGGGCTGGAGCCGTGCTGGGAGCTGGAGAGCTCCGAGGGGGTCGGGTGGTGGCGGTGATGCAGTCAGCATTAGCGATGCACACACAGGGTGCTCCTGTCACTCTTCCAAAATTACAGTGACCCTTCTTGGGTGGTGCGACAAGAAAAGAAAGCGATTTTGATCCCAATTGAGAAGAAATAGCTTGTTTTATTATTTTTTCCTGCTAAAATCCATGCATGCCTCAGATTCAGCTCAGAACCCATTAAGCTGCTGCAGAGGACAAAACTAAGTTGTTTTCCTCCTGCTGCTCCGATAAGACTGACAGCGAAGCGATGGAATTGAAGGGTCTTATTCAGCAGAGCAATGAGAAGCTGCTCTCTTCTCCCATCTTTCACCTGCCTGGGGTGGGAGATACTTTGCCATAGGGAACTCAGCGTGGGACCATTCCCCTCCCTGAGAGGTTCTGCACCATCCACCCCAGGGCAGCCCTGCTGCTGCCGTTCTCTGCTCAGCGTTGTTTGCCCCATGGCCTGGCAGTGCTGAGGGCATCACCCAGTGGGGCCAAACTCACTGCAGTCCTGTGGGGATATGTGAATATCAATGGGAGAAAGCAACAACACGTCCCAGCAGATCCTGGTTGTTAAAGATCCCTTCTGTGCAGGTTAAAAGGCCAATGCCTCGTGGCTGTTTGTGAGCGCTGAGGCTGCAAAGGAAGGGTGAGAAGAAAGATTTACTCTCTGTTTCAACAGAAACCTCCATCTGTCTGAGAGGAATTTCTTGTGTGACCCTTGGTGAGGTTGGGAGGCAGCGTCTTTCCTAGAGCCTGCATCTGTGAATCCATTTCTTTCTTCCCCAGCTGCTTCCATGGCTTCTTATGCAATAGAGATGCCTACACACAGCACTGGGGCTGCAGTGTGTGTTTGCATCCATATCTCACCCCATTTTCAGATCAGTTTTCATACTGAGAATAATTTTCAGCCAGCAGGAGCCGGGTCCCAGCTCTGATGGGAGCTGTTAGCCTGATGCTGCCTGTTCCCATGTCCTCATACATTTGTTAGCGTTTACACCAGGGAAGAGCAGCCCGTGAGAAGCCTCCCCCTGCCTGCCTGTGGTGTTCATGATTTGGGTGGGTCAGGAGCTGCACAGCCTGGGGGGGTTGAGCTGATGCCTTCAGCATCTCCGCAGGGGGATGGCAATGAGCACAAAGCTTTTTCTCTCCCTGCTCTCCTTATCCTTGCTGCCACGCGGTGCCAGAGAGCCACTAATCCTTCATCCAGCTGAAGGCTCCTCCAGGGAAAGTAGGGCAGAACGTTTAATGAGCAGAGCGAATGTTCTGGCACATCACAGAGCGAGGAAGGGACGGAGCCGTCGCCTTCCCTGGGTGAATTTGTCTCAGGCACGGATCAGAAGCGTGGCAGCAGCGGGCGCAGCGCTGGTGCATGGATGGGTGCAGGGGGCGCACACTGAGTGCCTGCACTCCTGCAGCTAGGCCGTGGGGGTTCTCCAAGCAGCAGTTTGAGCCTGGCTGTGCTCACAGCATCGGTGGCTGCTGCTCTGTCATTGGGAAACCCCCAGAGCAGCACAGCTGCAGCGTTCCCTGAGGGTGGAACGTCCATCAGGACATGGGCTGGAGCCAAGAGAAAAGGGGAAATGCCTTCCTAGAATGCTCTGTGTTCCAGGCGGGGCTTTGCTTTTGGCATAGGAAGGTGACAGATCAGGAGGGCACACTGCACGGTGCTGTGAGTGTGGGATGAGCCTGGAAGGGAGAGCAAAGGGGAGTGCAGCAGTAGGCGGCTCTAAGCAGCCATGGGGTGGCCGTAGGAGAATGGAGGGTCTGAGAACGGTTGGGCACTGGAACGGGCTGTCCGGGGAGTGTGGGTTCACCGTCCCTGGAGGTGTTCGAGGAACGTGTAGATGTACTGAGGGACGTGGTGCAGCGGGAAATGCCGGTGGTAAGTGGATGACTGGATGACCGTGGAGGTCTTTTCCAACCTCGGTGATTCTGTGATTGTAAAGTGAGGCGGGAGGGCTGCCCGAGCAGCGGGACGGCGGGGGGCAGCACGACACGGCGGCGGGCCAGGCTGCGGCTGTGGCTGAGCGCCCACAGAGCCGCCGCACCGGGCTGAACACGCCGCGCCCGCAGCTCGGAGCGCGGGGCTCAACGGGGCTCAGCACCGCCCCGCCCACCAGCCCCCGCCCACACGATAAACCCCGCCCACATAATAAGCACCGCCCATACTATAAGCCCCGCCTCCGCCCCCGCCCCGCCCCGCCCCGCCTCTCCCCTCAGAGTCCCGGCACCCGCACCCCTGCGCCCCAGCCGCCCTCTCTCCATTGGACAGCGTCACCCGCCACTCAGAAGCGAACCCGCCGCCTATTGGGTAGCGCTGACGGGGCCGGTTCGACGCCCGCCTCCTGCGGGCTCTGGCGCACGCCGATTGGCTGCGACGGGAGCGGACCTTCCCCTTCCCCCCCGGTTGGGCCGCGCTCGGTGCTTGGCAGCCAGAGGGTCGGCGCCGCCATCGCCATGGGCACCCGCGACGACGAGTACGATTACCTCTTCAAAGGTACCGCCCGGCCGGGCCGCCCCGCGCCTCTCAGCGGCTCCGCGGCTCCCGTAGGCCCGGTTCGGTTCGGTCCGGCCCTTCCCGTACGCAGCCCCGCGGCCCGGGCCCTCCGCTGTGAGGGGGCGGCATTCCCAGCCCGGCCGCGCCCTGCAGGGTTCCGTGGGCCCTGATGGGGTGGGACGGGGCTGCCAGGGGGGTGGAGGGCTGCTGTGGCTGCTATGGCTTCTATGGCTGCTGTGGCTGTTCTGGCTGTTCTGGCTTTGCTCTTGTGGCTGTCGTTGCTGTCGTTGCTGTGTGCTTTATGGATGTGCTCGCCTGCTGGTCGCTGAGCTTGGAGGCAGAAGCGGAGCACCGCCCTGCTTTCTGTGTCTGCGCCTTCCAGCAGGGCTGTAAGCTCGGAAATATCAGCTGTGTGGAGCCGGGCTGGCTTCATGCTGAGGCCGTCGCACCGTCTGGTCCCAGGGTTGGGCTCTTTGAAAGCCTCCCCGCTGCGTTTCTCCCTGTTGATTAGGTAGGCAAAGCGCTGCTCTGCTTTAAAAACACTCACCTTGCTTTGAAGGCAGGATTTTAATTTCATCTGGAGCGAAACAACCCGGAGCTGTTGGGGCAGAGCGGTGGCACGCACACACACACACACACGCACACACACTGCTTTGTGGCACTTCATGTCATGCAGAAATAGGGGATGGGTTTGTCCTCATCTGCTTCCTGGGCAGCTCTGTTAGCATTTATTGGTTTGGTTTTTTTCATTAAAAAAACAAAAACCAACAACACAAAGGAGCAAAATCAGCCCCATGCCAGAAGGAAAAACACACAGCCCAACAGGCAAAGCCCTTCTTCCCTATCTGTTGGCTTTCCGTGCTTCCTTCCTTCTGGGCTGTTTGGGATTGGATAAGAAAGGATGGGTATAAACAAGATTGAGTGGGATGAAATCTCCACTCTCGTTAGAAAACAAAGAGGATCAGCTCCCCGTTCTCCCCCTCCTTGCCTTTCCAGTGATGGAATTAAATATCAAGTGGAAATTGATGTAATGAAAACATCAGCGCACTTGGCGCGTTCTGAGTGAGCCTCTGCTCTGCTGCTGGGATTTGATGCTCAGGTTTGAACTCTTCTCAGTTGAGCGCAGAGGTGGGAACGGCCATGGATGACAGCGGGAAAGATTGATTTCATTTTCTTATGCCCGAGGTTACCCAGAAATGAAAGTCGTTTCTCCAGTCCCCCATTTCCAAAGGAAACCTATTTCCACACGCAGCTGGCTCCGGCTTTTTTAATGTTTCCTCATGCAAGAGAACACCACTGAACACCAATCCGTGTTGGCAGTCGTGCTCCAGGAGCGGCTGTTCCAGCAGGGCTGTGGGAAGGCTGTGTGTTATTGGCTTGATGGCTCGAGCATGCAGAAGGTCCCAGCTAATTCCAGCTTTGGGGATGTGAGCGTGGCTGCCGTCAGAGCTGCTGTGCTGAGCCGGTCCCTCTCTGTGTGCTGTTTCCCTTTTTCCTGCACTGATCCCTGCGGTCTGAGCTGCTCGTTTTATTGATCAGAACAAAATGTTGTTTGTTAACGCAGCCCTGGGAGAACAAGCTGGGTGCTGTGTGTGGCTGTGAGGGTCTCATTGTGGAGGCACTGCAGTGATGTAACCCAGCAGAAGCGGGGGTTCACAGCTCTGCTCCCAGCCAGCTCTGCAGCTGGGACCTCTTGTGATGGGTTTTGGGTGGTTTGGATGGGATTGAACGTGTTTGGTGGGATTGAATTGGTGGAGTTGGTTGTACGGCCTTTTAATATTGTTTGAAGTATCAGAAGCTGTGCAACTACTGAGGTGTGATCTTCGTGTTGGTTTTCCTCCTGAGAAGATCAGCTGTGATCGGTGTTTGTTTTACAAATGACATCTGAGATTGTGCAGATGTACTCCTGCCTCGTGGGGGTGAAAAGGAAGGGAAGAAGCGTCCATAGGGGGCAAAAATGAAAGCTTTCTTTTATGTTTGTGGAAAAGTAGAGCGCGCCGATCAGAGCTGAAGCCCAACGGGGCCTTTGGTTATTGGAAACAAATGTTGGTCATGTTATTCATCAATATCTGGCAACCTTATGTGCTGAATATTTATGATGAGCTGCGCTGGGAAGAGGCTTAATCCTCCTCATTGTGTGAAGGAATAGACTCCTTTTGACAGATAATTAACCGCTCTGTTTAAAATTCCATGATAAACCTGATCGTGTGCTACCAGACCTGCAGTGCTGTGCAGTTGGTGACGGTGAGTGCTGAGCAGCCCGGGGCAGAGCTGGGAGGAGGGCAGGCAGAAGGAGCAGCCCTGCGGCTGTGCTGGAAGCTGGGCTGAGGGCTGGGTGCCTCGTTCTGCACTGCCCTGCTTGATGCTGACCTGTTGGTTCGGATCATTTCCAAGCCCAAAGCAGCGTTTCTTGCTCTTGTCGGTGGGGCCAAAGGTTGGTAAAGGGGTGTGAGTTCATGTGTTCTGATGGATGTAGTAAGGATTTGGGCTCTTGCATTTGGTTTAGGGCTTTCTTTTTAACTCTTTGAACAGGCAGTGTTGTTTAGTAACCCGTTCCCAAGCTGAGGAGATTCCATGAGATCTGATTGCTTTGGTCCAGAAGCTTTAAGGCTCCTTCTTGCTCTGTTCCCATAGAAAATAGGGGTATGTGGGTCTCCAGTCTTTGGGTCTCTCTGCTAAAAGAGGAAATCTTTGGTTGATGGTTGACTGAGAGCAGCAGGTTGTAAGGCAGAGCGAGCACGAACTTGGTGCTGAGTTTGGGTCTGGTTGCCTGCCTTCATTACTCCTGCATTCAGTAACATCTCAGAAATGCTCTCCCCAGCCCTGCCAGAGCGTGGAGCAGCCGCTGAAGGCATCTGAAGGTACCAGACTGCAGTGGGTCATTAGCAAAGTGTGGGGCAGGGCCGCCTGAATTTTCTTCCTGCGGCCAATGGAGTTAATGAGCCAAGGTCTTTTTGCAGAGTTCATGCATGAAACTGGTCATCTTCACGTGGCAGAGGACAGAAATGAGTCCAACCTGGAGAGGCAGCCGTGCTTTCTTGAGCTGTGTGTTCCTTGGAAGGTTTGGGCCGAGTGCTTGCGCGTGCAGGCAGACGCTGCGTGGAGCTGGCTTCAGCTGTCCCTGCTGGGGAGAAGTGGGGTGGGAGCTGCCAAAGCTGGAGCCTGAAACAATGGCCTGAACACGAAATAAAGCAAAGCTGAAATAACAGAGGGACCAGCCCAGTTCGTGGCCATGGGAGAATGCTGGTGAGCTAATCCAGAAAGCGTGCAGGGAGGGGTGTTCTCTAATCTGCTGTGGACGGATCGGGAGGGTCTAGAAATCTCTCAGCACTGATGTTTTCCTGTTAGCATGGCAACACCTTGTGCGGAGGCAGAGAGTTTCAGTCTCTTACTTCTCATCTAATCCGCTGGAACTCGCTCTGTTGGGTGAAGTCCTGCTCTGTTTGTGGTATCAGCTGTCTTCCCGTGGGGAGCGTGTTGGTGGATGAAATAGCTGAAATGAATGGCACAAAAGTTGGGCATCTCATCTCCCTCCTTGCTGCGGGTCCTGCCTGAAGCAGCCAAGGAGCACAGTGCTGGTGTGGAGTTAATTTGGAAAATGATGTCCTGTCTTTCAGTTGTGTTGATTGGAGACTCCGGGGTTGGGAAGAGTAACCTGCTGTCACGCTTCACACGCAATGAGTTCAACCTGGAGAGCAAGAGCACCATTGGGGTGGAGTTTGCTACCAGGAGCATCCAGGTGGATGGGAAGACGATAAAAGCACAGATCTGGGATACTGCAGGACAGGAGAGATACCGTGCCATTACTTCAGCGTGAGTACCTGCCTTTCTTTGGGGCAACAGCGGCTGCATTTACAGGTGGAGACTGAATGAAGCGTTTGGGTGGGACAGAATCCTCACGGCATGTCCTGCTGTAGAGCCAAGTAAGCAGTAACAAATAGCGTGTTGCTTGATCAGTACAATGAAAATAACGTTTAGATTCAGTGGGTGTGAATGTCATAGCTGTCAAAATGAGGTCCAAGAAAGCATGCTGAACATCCAGTAAATAGGAAGGCAGTGCTGACTGCAGGCTGTATTGTGAACAGTGGTGTTGAAAAGCTTTTAGATCACCTTTGTAGTGCAGGCAGCATCTGAAGATGTAACATCTTGGTGTAAGCAGCAGACCAAAGCCTCTTTTAGAGGGGAGAAATCCAAACAGCCAGTGGCAGGCCTGATTATTGCAGGGTTGAAGGAATATATCGCTTTCTGAAGTCCAAGCTTGTTGCTGAAGAAAGCACAGATGAAGCTGTGTATGTGAGCCTTACAGTGAGGGGAACTGTTCTTCCGAGGCTGTAGAGGTTAGGTCAAAATGGGAGAGAAACAGAAAAGCACAGCCCAAAGGGAGCAGGAGAATGGAGAGCAGAGTAATGCAGAAGCAGCTGCCAGCAGTTTGGTGGCACAGCAAACAGGTGCTGGGGGAGCAGAGGGGCCCAGTGGTGTTGTGTGGGATGGTGGGTGTCACGGAGTGGTGAGTGGTGTTTGCTGTGTTGTGCTGAGCCCTGGGCTTGTGCTGAAATGTGCTGAAGGGCAGATTGTGTGAGCAGAGCCCGGGGTCTCCAGTTCTGTTTGGAGAGACAGGAAGCTCAGCAACAAATGCTGCCTTTTCACCAAGGGTTACTTTTCCTCGTTGGAAGGTGAGTCAAAACGTCGCAAACACCCAACGAAATGTTTGGAGCTCGTTTTGAGGGGATGGTTATTAAAAGAGAAAGGGAAAAAAAAAAGCATACAGAACTGCAGCGCTTGCATCAGCACAGCTTTCTGAACGGGAGAAGCAGGCGTGGGGCTGTTGGAGCTCTCTGAAGGTGTCTGTGCTCGCAGGTATTACCGCGGCGCCGTCGGGGCCCTCCTGGTCTATGACATTGCCAAGCACCTCACCTATGAGAACGTGGAGCGCTGGCTGAAGGAGCTGAGGGACCACGCAGACAACAACATTGTCATCATGCTGGTGGGCAACAAAAGCGACCTCCGCCACCTCAGGGCTGTGCCCACCGACGAGGCGCGCGCTTTCGCAGGTTGGTGTGCAGCATCTCCAGGTGCTTCCTCAAGTTCAGTGTGCTGGTGCAGGCTGGAATCGCTGTGTTGTCCAGTGTTTGACTTTTGCCTTATGCTGATTTTGGCGTAAGAAAAGGGTGTTGAAGATTCTGCAGCTGGCTTGTTAAATAGTGGATGTGGTTTCTTGTTAAATCTCGTGTTTGTAAAACACCGTCCTTGAGCTGCCTGATATCCAAAGCATAAACACTTCCTCTAGGAAGGCTAAAAAACAGCAGGCAATTAGAGGAGAAAATACCACGTATAGATCATAGAATCATAGCACGGCCTGGGTTGGAAAGGAGCACAATGATCAGCCAGTTTCAACCCCCCTGCTGTGTGCAGGGTCGCCAACCAGCAGACCAAGTATCTGTCAATAGACATCAAATATCACAACACAAAATCCAAGTCTCTCCTTCATTTCTAGAGGCCTGGTTCTATGGAGAGCTGCAAATGAATCCTGAACCTTCTCTTAGATGGTGCAGTTTCTGCTCCTGAGCACTAACGTGGGTAGTAGTGTCATCTAGTGCCATTTAAATGCAGTGATCATCAGACTTGGAGGTTATCAGTTGTTCTGGGAACAGCCTAGCTGGTTATGTGAGCTGCTGCCACTGTGTTGCCTCTCTCTCTCTTCCTTATCTTGCAGAAGTCTGATCAAATATTCTTGTGCCTGAATAGGCCAACAGATGTTCAATCTGTGCATGTCAAGCTTGGGGCTGGAATTTAAGTATGTAGCCTTTAGAATCCTTCTAGGAATATTACTAGGCTTGCTTAAATGCATTTCCTAAAATTTGCTATTAAGCAAGTACCCTGTGGACAGTGAAGCTGCTTTTACATTTTTCAATTGAATGAGAGGCAAAATCTGCATAAGAGATCAAAGAAATCAGAGGGTGCCCTGGTTACAGGATTACTTCGATCCTTTGGCTCAACACTTGTTGCCCCTAACTCCCTACTCTCAAACACCTGGGGATGGTGCAGGTGTCACAGGTCAAGCTCTGTGACTGCAGTGTGTCTGAATGGCAGCTGTACTGTACATCTCCACCTTGGATGTCTGGTTGTTAATTACTATTAACAGTATGTAGAAGCATCTTTTGTGCTCTCAGAGTCAAGAAAAATTACTCTGCTGCCAAAAGGTTTATTGTAATTTGGAGGTGAGGCCTTTTAAGGAATCATTAGATCTGTTCACGTGTTATGAAATGCAGAGGAGTATTTAAGTCCTCTTGCAGTCAACACATGTTATCCTCTGCTCTGGCTGAAGTTGCTTCTAGGAGCAATCTGTGGCCAGGTGAGGATAACACTGTGCCAGGCTGGGGGAATGTATGGCTTGAGTAAGTAAGAACTGCAGTGAGGTAAATATCCTAAAGCTACAGAGCAGCAGTGGTCAGAGGTGCTGCTGCTGTGGCTGTGTCAGTGGTGCACCAAGTTGTTCCAGTAAATGGGGGGGAAAAATAGCCAACAACCTGGACTGATTGCCCTTAAAAACCAAAAAGTGCTGCTAAAGTTCCTAACTGAACCACTTGTTATTTATTGCAGAAAAAAATAACCTGTCTTTTATTGAAACTTCTGCTCTGGATTCAACAAATGTAGAAGAAGCCTTCAAGAACATCCTTACAGGTGAGGTCTGTTATGGGTTCTGCAGACCCACCATGGCAGTGGAACTTCTACATGGGCACAATCTGCAGTTATTGAGGCTGTTTTGGAAGTGATGTTGGGAATGATTACTTGTTTGCAGCCTGCCTCACCTTACCTCTGTGTTTTACCCCAACCCCACGTGCCTTTCTCCCCAGTTCGGATTTGTTCTAGGCTCCTAATATTCCACAAAGTGAAGCCATTGCAGTTGAGCTGTTGTAAGAACACAAGTAGTTCTTTGGCAGCACAAAACCTGGTGCTAAAGCCACAGCCTTGGTAGGAAGATAAATGTTGCAGCGTGCTCCTACCTCTGAAGCTGGCAGGTAGGGAACACTGTCCAGAATACTGAACTCTTACACTCAGCTGATGGCACAGGTTGAATGCAACTGTGCACCAATGGTGTAGCTGCTTTTTTTTGCCTTCTGGGAATGTCTCTTAAGATCCCCAGGAACTGTGTGGCAATGTGATAGTGGGCAGACACCAAAATGAAGCTGCTGAGCTCGTGGTGTCTCATTGCAGCTTGAGGACTTGCTGTGTGTGTGTGGGAATGCTGTGTGGCTTTATGCAGTAGCTTCACTGCACGTCGTATCAGAAGGGCTGCAGGTTGTAGTATTCTTCTTGGGTTTGGTCTCTTTCAGTCTGGGGCTGGGATTTCCCATGTGAAGGCATGGAGCCCTTGCTCCTGGAATAAGGGAGCGCGTGAGGGTCAGGAGCCACCAGTGAAGCCGTTATTATTTCAGGATACAGCAGCAAGTCCTCCTTATTGTGCTGAGCCAAAAATGAAGAGCATGGTGAAAAAATGTGGTGAAAGCAGCTGTGCTGATTGGCTCACAGTGGTTTCCAGCTGGTATTTGGCAAACTTGAGGCAAGTGCTTGTTGGACCTCTGGGAGCGTGCAGTTCAGCTCTGTGTAAATGCAGCACATGGCAGCTTTCACTTTCCTTGAGAGTGATGTGGGCTCGTAAGCCTGAGTTTTATGGTTGAAGGTTAAGAAAAAGAGGAAGTGTTGAGGATGCGTATTGAGAGATGTATAGGCTGCAGGTGGTGAAAGTGGGAAGCCCACAAAGCAGCAGATGCTTCAGATAAACATTGCTTATCTCTATTTACATCTGTTGAGGTGTGTAGCTTCTGCAGGGTTTGGCCTAATGTTGCTGTAACTTTAGTATGAGGCATAGCTCCATGCTTGAGCACTCTGTGTTCCATAGGATGTATTATTCTGGCCCCAGTGTGAGGTGACTCTCTGCGTTTGGGCAGCTCTGTGTCTAATTGTTGGAAGCAGAGTGCTGGGAGCCACAGTGCTGGCACACCCACATGCTCACAAGGGAGGCAGCAAGGGTCTGCGAGACCCAACTGGAGCCAAACCCTGATAGACCTGGGCATCTCTGCCTTCAGAGGCTCTGCTCTAAATTCTGTCCATCATAATGAGGGTTTCTGAGCTGATATCACACCACAACACCACCCTTCTGTAACAGAGAAGGAGTCGCCATGTAGCCACACGTTCTGTTGGTCCTGTCTCAAAATGCTGCTTGACACGATGAGGTTACCTGTGATGTTTCAAAGCATAGTCTTCCACTTCCACTACAAGCAGAAATGGAAGTAACTGGCAATTAGCAAAGAACCCTTAAATTTCAGTGCGACATAAGTGGGAAGAGATCTGTTGAACACATCCTGAGTTACTGTTCTGCCTCTGGCTGCCCACTGCAGTCTGAATCTTATCCTGCAGAGTGGAAAACTTGCTGCAGTTTGTGTGTCCCTTCAGCAGCTCTTGGGGACCACGGTGTGGGTGCTGGGCAGGATCCAGATCCTGACTTCTGCTTACCATAGCTGAATTCTGGGAGGACAAACTATTTCTGTGTTCTCACCCTTCTGCACTGTTTGGTGGAGTTGTGCCTGACGTGCACATCCCGCCGTGCCTAAGAAGAGCATTTCCTGAGCATTTTTTGGCTTTTTTTTTTTTGGTGACAAGATGCTGATTTCGCTTAAATGAGAATGAGCCTTTGTTCTGGTACTGCTTAGTTGTCAGGAAGTGTCTGATGTGTGCTGCTTGTTGGATGCTGACCAGAGAATTGGCTTGGTGTTGCTGTTCCTTGGTTGTACGTGGATGAGAGCCTATTACCAGGGAAATGGCTGAGCTTTAACCTGGTGGATTCTTGGAGGCTCTTTCAGGTTTGCTTTGCAGAGGTGTGGAAGCAGGCAGGCAGAAGCTGTGATGTTGGGTCTGGCCAGCTCTGATCCCAGGAGCGTGCTGCAGTTACAGATGACCGAGAAGAGGTGGGCAGGAGGAAAAAAGGGAAGTCAAGCTGCTTCTGTGAGCACAGAAACCTGATGGATGAAGAGTGGGTTACGCTCTGCTCCCCAGCAAGACTTGGGTTGAGCTGCTGGTGAAGTAACTGGAGAATGCTGCTGCTGAGACAAGGCTATAGAGAAGAGCAGCTGCAGCCTGAGCTCTTGTGCAGGGTGGCCTTGAGAGCAGGTGCTGCTTATCTGTGACACCTGGCTGGATCTGAGGTGACTCGTGTGGTGCTCTGAGATGGAATCCATGATTCGGTGCCCTGAGCGCGGCTCTGCCATCCCCAGCCATCCTGTCTTCCCCTGTAGTGCTGTCCTGAGCCTGACTGCGTAGAGAAAACGGCCAGGGGTTTTTGTAGGAGTTCAGTGCTGCCTGGTGTGAAACATGGAGCCAGAACTTCAGCTGAGGTCAGGCCTGGGCAAACTGAATTCAAGCACTGCTCAGGACAGCATCCTGGGCTCCCAGGAGGGCTGAGATTGGCCAGTGCAGGAATGGCAGGGATGTGGCCAGTGAGAATGAGCAGTGCTGAAAGGGCTTTTCCCATCCTTTTAGGAGAGTGAAATAAACCTGTGCAGAGCAGTGGGCTGGGAGAAACCATGGGGAAACTGGAAGACGGAAAGGAGCTTCCTTGCTGGCCATCAGTTTGAGAGATCATTAAAGACTGGGAGAAAACCCAGGTGGATGCTGCCTTGAAAAAAAGAGGGTTTGAGGATAACTCTGAACAGCTCGTGTTAAAATACACCGCTGAGCAGCAGGGAAGGGGGGATGTCAGTGTCTGCACTGCCTCTCTTTTCCCTGTGAGCAAAAAAGGAGGACTGAAGACAGGCAGTGGCAGGGAGCTCAGCCTTGGGTTCAAGCTTCTATTTTAAGTGGGGTGAATAGGTGCAGCTTCCTTTGGAAGAAATCAACCTCAACAGAACACAAAACAAAACAAAACAAAGAGCCCAAATCCTAAAAATTCTCCATAGTTTTAAGTCCTTGTTAAAGGCTTTGGCTGTTTGTCCTGAGGCTGTGACTGTTTGAATGTGACCATAATATTTACTGCAGGCTTCCAGGGAGGTGCTTGCCCTTTTCCTGTCTCACAATGGAGGGAAGTTGGAATGAGGTCTGACAGTCAGTGAAATAGAAATATTTCCACTTATTTCTACTGATGCTGCAGGTGAAATGGTTTCCTTCTGAAAGCTTTTAACCTGGAAGTCTGTCTTCAGCAATTGGAGTTCTATGAATCTGTGTGCTTTCAGGCATGAGTTCCCTCAAGAATAGCATTTGCAGATCAATGTGGGGCTGTGTGGAAGCTCTTCTCCACTGCCATGGATGGGGAAACTGATTTGTAACGGAGAGGAGCAAGTGTTCCTGTAATCTGTGGGGACAGCTTGCCAGAAGCTGAAGGGTGAAATGGATGCTGCCATTGCTGCGGTGTGATGGTGATTTGCAAGCATCCTTTTTCAGTCATGTTTTAGATAATGTTGCCCCTCTGTTTTAGAAATGAACATTCCTGCTCCTTTCACAGAACGGCCGGGGTTGGAAGGGACCCCAAGGGTCGTGAATCTCCAACCCCCTGCAGGGCCACCAACCTCCCCATTTCACAGCAGCCCAGGCTGCCCAGGGCCCCATCCAACCCGGCCTTGAACACCTCCAGGGATGGACGGGGCATCACAGCCTCTCTGGGCAGCTGTTCAGCCCCTCCCCGCTCTCACAGTACAGAACTTCCCCTGACATCCAACCTCCATCTGCCCTCCCTCAATTCAAACCATTTCCCCTTGTCCTGCTGCCATCTCCCCTTGCACAGAGTTGATTCCCCTCCTGTTTGCAGGCTCCCTTTAGGCACTGCAGGCTGCACTGAGGTCACCCCCAGCCTTCTTTTCTCCATGCTGAACAATTCCAGCTCCCTCAGCCTGCCTTCATTCTTTCTTTCTCCTTTGAAAAAGATTTTAACGCCACCTTTGTTCGTGGAGTCGCTGAAAAGAATGTGACAGGAAGCAGGGAGACAGTAAGGAATCTCATCTTTCTGTCTTCCAGACAGAGCTGAGTGTCTGCACAGAGCTGGAGAGCCAAGCAGGTGTGACACTGCACCTGGGCTCCCTTTCTCAGCTACAACCTTCCCACTCGTGGTGCAGCTGCAGGCGATACCTTCCAGAGTTGTAACAGGGCTGTTCTCCTTTCAGAAATCTACCGCATTGTTTCTCAGAAGCAGATTGCAGACCGGTCTGCACACGATGAGTCTCCTGGCAACAACGTCGTCGACATCAGCGTCCCACCGACCACCGACGGACAGAAATCCAACAAACTGCAGTGCTGTCAGAACCTGTGACCTCCTGCAGACGACTCTGATGCCCCTCACTTCGTCTGTGCTTCATTTAGAAACTTGTGTGCACTTCTTTATCTCCTGTGATTCAGTGACTCCCCTCCCCTCCTTCCTTCACCCCATCCCAATCTTCTCCTTTCATCTTAGAGCTTCAATTGTAGGGCTAACATTCTCCTGCCTCTAAGATCCCCTTGAATGTGATGAGTTTTGGGCTTGAAATGTTGGCACTGATCTGATAGACGTGTTTGTGTTGGAACATCTGCTGCTGGATATCATCCCATGAAACGCTCTCCTCAGATGGTTTTGAGTTTTGTTCTGGGAGAGAAACCATGGGGGCTCGACTGAAACAGCTGAGGAAATAACTGCATTTAGGTTACAAGGCTTTTTCCTGCCATAGTCAGATTTTCTCTCCTGTTTCTGTAAACGCAGGGGAGAAATTGAATGGAAAAGCTGTCCTACCCAACGCTCTGTTTTCTGTCCCAATGAAGTTTCACAGTGAGGTTTTTAGTGGTTGCACACACCTAAGAAAGCTGTTGAAAATAACCTGACTTCTGATGTAATTACCACTAGTACAGTTAGTCTGGCTGTGTAGTTTACTGTTTCCTGCCTGGGAAATCTTTCTCTCTTCTTGTTTTATTTGGGAACAATGAAGTATGTCTGCATCGCTTCTTCTGCCACCACCGATGCCTGTGCTGCTGCTGCAGGCGTGGTGGAGTGGCTTAATATTTATTCATGGCTTATGTTAATCAGTTAACATTATTGTACAGTAAGTGCCAGCATCTTCCTTTCAAACAACCACCAACTTTTGCGACCTGTAGGCTGATTTTGTACTGTAGATCAGTGTCTGAAAGCAGGACCTCCCCTAGATCCAGGATTTATTTTGCATGCTGCTTTTTCTCTAGAATTCCCCTCCCCTGTTTTGAGTGAGTGAAGCAATATTTTCATGTCATGTATATACCTGCACTTGTAAGGGTTTCGGTTGTCGTTAGAGAAACACAACACTTTATACATTTTGTAAAACTCCTGCAGAACCATTGCATCTCAAACTTTTCTTTCACTGCTGACCTTGTGCACAACCCTGACCTTTCCTACAAGGCGTAACACCGAGTTTCACATAACTACTAACCTGCTGCTTCCCTCTTCTTCTGTTTGACCCAACTGCAGACCGTAATTCTCAAATGATTGTACTTCACTGGGTGGAACAGATCTGCCATCAGCAGGGCTAACCACCATCAGATTTGTTCTTGCTGAGTGGGAGGAATGTTACCACAGCTCCATGTATCGCTCTTTCGCTAGCTTGTGAAAACCCTGATGATGGCTGTCCATCACTCACTGGCTCTCTTGCTCTTGCATCCTCCAGTAAGCACTGAATGTTACGGTGAGGCAGCTCCAGGTGAAGCTGTGTGAAGGAGGAGGTGCTGATCTGCTGCTCTCTGAAGACGAGTGAAGCAATTTGCAGTGAATTTTTGCTCTGTATACTTCCGAATTCCGAGACTGTGCCTCACTTAATGAACCTACCTGCATGTTAGTGAGTTGAAATATTCCCTGATACAAAGCAAATATGAAACTGTAAATTGTACTTGAAGGGGAAATCTGACATTCCAGTCTCAACTGTTCTGTCTGGTTATGTAATAAAATCAAGGGCGGTTAACTGGTGCCTTTCACTTTGTTCAGACTTCCAGAGGGATGCCTTTAATCCTGGAATGTGTGCAAAACCTGGGGAGCTGTAGTTTCAACTGAAGGCAGCGCCTGGCAATTCTACTTCTCAGCTTTGTTCGGGGACGT
Source organism: Tympanuchus pallidicinctus (assembly GCF_026119805.1). Classification (NCBI taxonomy): domain Eukaryota; kingdom Metazoa; phylum Chordata; class Aves; order Galliformes; family Phasianidae; genus Tympanuchus; species Tympanuchus pallidicinctus. Next base: position 313,667 of record NW_026294762.1, read on the forward strand.
GTTGGAGGTGAAGGGGTGCTTGCTTGCAGCCCAGTGCCATCGAATGCTGATAGGAAGGAGTCCCTCTTGGGGCACTGCAGAACGCTGCAGCGTTCCCAGGTGTGTGGCAGGTCGGCTCTGCAGCCAGGCTTCAAACAGCTTTGTGTGGGCAGCCAGGAGGGAACGGCCCCAGCTCTGTTCTGCTGGATGAGAGCAGAACTCAGCTGATCTGAACTGCTGATGGACGGCAGCCTGGGAAAGGGAAACGTGGTCCATAGGTGAGGATGGCAGCAGCACAGCAGAGCTCAGCCACGGGTGCTGAGTTGTGCACTGAAGGATCTCCTCCTCTTTCCTTCCCCACATTTCACAGAACGGCCGGGGTTGGAAGGGACCCTAAGGGTCGTGAATCTCCAACCCCCTGCAGGGCCACCAACCTCCCCATTTCACAGCAGCCCAGGCTGCCCAGGGCCCCATCCAACCCGGCCTTGAACACCTCCAGGGATGGACGGGGCATCACAGCCTCTCTGGGCAGCTGTTCAGCCCCTCCCCGCTCTCACAGCACAGAACTTCCCCTGACATCCAACCTCCATCTGCCCTCCCTCAATTCAAACCATTTCCCCTCGTCCTGCTGTCATCTCCCCTTTCCAAGAGTTGAGTTTCCTTCCTTTTTTCCTGTCCCGCCCCTGTCGCCCCCCCCCCTTCCCCTCTTTTTCACTCTTTCCCTTTTTCCCCTCTTTTTCTCCTTTCCTTCCCCTTTCCCCTGTTTTTTTCCCTTCCCTTTTCCCCTCCCCGCAGTGTCGCTCCGCCCAGGGCTGATCCCCAGGAGCAGCGGCAGCGCTCCGCGTCGTGCCGCCCATCACCGCCCGGTTCCGCTCTCACCCCCCCCCCCGCCCATTTTCCCACCCTGCCGGTTCCGCCCCGCGGCGTGGCCGGGCGTTGGGGGGGGCGGGGCTTCCGTGCCCTTGGTTCCAATGGGCGGGGCTCTGCCTCTCAGCCGGGCCGCTATTGGTCAGCGCCTGTTGCCAGCGTGGTCGCGTTCCGACGCTGACAGAGCTTCCGCGCAGTCGATTGGGCGAGAGGGTCTTGACGTCATCTAGATGCCGCTCGGGGATTGGCTGGCGGCCTGCGGTGCCCCCGGATGGGCGGGCCGGCTGGGGGGGCGGGTGCCCGACGGGCGCAGGACCGGCGATGGGGCGGCGCGCCGCGCGCTGAGGGGCCGCGGGGCCGGGACTGCAGGTACGGGAGGTACGGGGGGTACCGGGGGGTACCGGGGGGGCGTGGGGTTGCACGGGGAGGGGGGGGGGCGGCGTCTGCGGGGCCGGGAGGGCCGCTCTCCGCTGCAGGGAAGGTTTCCCCGTTGGCAGCCTCCGTTCCTCCCGGGGCTCCCGGCCCTGCAGCCGGCCATGAGCGGCGTCCCGGGGCCTTCGGACGCGTTTTGTGGACGCTTCCCGTCCCACGTTGTTGCTGCAGGCCCGGCTGAAGCGAAGGCAGGACGCAGGGGTTGCTCCGGGAGGGAGCTGCAGAGATTCGTTGCGACGGCACGGCCAAAATCGAGCGCTGTGCTTCCAGCGGCTGCGAACTGGGCGGGCAGAGGCTGGGTGCGGGTCTGAGGTGCTGGTAGGAGCTGCTGCGTGCGCCTGCGAGAGCTCCTGGTGCTGAGACACAATGGGAGTAAATGGAGCGGCTGTTTTTCTCTCTATTGTTTAAACTAGCTTGGCTTCTGATCTAAAAAGCACGGAACTTTTTATTGGAAGACAAGGGGAGGAGCCAGGCGCCCCGGACTATAAACTCCAGCACGAGTTTATTTTCCCCCTCCTTCGCTTTGACTCAGTTCGGGATGCTTTTTAAGCTGGGAGCAGCGGTTCCATCGGCGGCGATGGACTGAAGGCAACGTTCTCCTCCTGCTGCCGAAGAGAGGGACCAGGAGCAGCAGTGCTGCGGTGAGAGCACGGGGCAGATGAGAGCGGTGTCTGCGAGGAGGGCGATGCAGGAAGCCCTTGGCTTTGGCACTTCTTGCTCTCGGAAGTTTTGATGGCTTCAGTTCTGGTGCAAGGAAAAGCTGCTTGGGTTTGCTGGCAGCTGCTTGCAAGGTAGGCCGCGTTCTGGATGGTTTTCCAATTTATTTCCTCGCCGTTTTTTGTTGTGCATCCCTGCAGACAGACCAGTCGAGGCCTGTGTCTCCAGACGTGCAAGCTAAGCAAAATAGTGCAGACTTAAGTGGGAGAGAAGGACGCTGAGATCTTGGATCAGCTGTGCGGTTCGGATTTTCTTCTTTTTCTTCCTTTCCCTTTTCCGATGGAGTGTCCAGAGCTGGAAAATCCATTTGTTTGGAGTTGCATTGAAGCTGCCTGGAAGGTGAAAGCATAGCAGCAGGGAGCATTGGTGTTAATTCAGATGCTGCCTCTCTTGAAAGGAGGGCTCTTGGGATAGGAGCAGTGCGTTCCTGCATTGCTGCTGCTGTTGTTTGGTGGAGGCCCCAGAAGTGCAGGGAAATGGGAAGCCAGGGAGCTGCAGCACAGTTGGGCGCAGTGCTAGCTTCCCTTCCAAAAAGTGCAAGCACTGCTCTGGGCTGTGATAGCTGTGTATTCTTCATGGTGCTTCATGATTTAAATACGGCTTTCAAGCCTTGCTGAAGCTTCTTTCTTTCTCTGCAGAAGGAGGATAGCAATAGGATGCACGGGCTGTGTATGGTGGTGGTGTGGAGTGAATCACACTGCTGTGCACCTCTCAAAAACCAATGTCTGTGGAGCGCTCCGAGGAGGAGGAGGAGGAGTTTCTCGTGTCCCAGCTGCTTGTCAGCTGTTTCCTCATGACATCTGTTATGAAAATGGCTGATGTGGGGCTGGGGAGACCCTCTGCAGCACCTCTATTGTTGCCAGTGCTGACCACGCGCTGCAGGGAAGGTCCTGCAGGTTGACTCCTTGGAGCTGTGACAGGGTAACACGGAAGCATGTGTTTCTCAAACAGCAAAACAGCGCTGCTGCCTTCAGCCCTCAGCAGAGAGTAGGTTTGGACAAACAGAACTGAAAAAAAAAACAAAGCCCTGCAGCAGCTTGGCTTGTTGTTGTTTGCTTTGAGTGCTGTCTGTTTGCTTCCATAGATCAAACCAGCTCTGCAGCCTTTGAAAAGCAGGAGTGCTTTGGGCCGCTCCTCTCATCCCATGCTTGGTGGCAGCTGGGAGAGCCTCTCACCTTGCTGGTGATCACGCGGTTAGAAAGCGTAGTGTCTGCAATCCAAGAGGGATGGAACTGGTTTGGGAAGGTGAGAGGTGGGAAGATTGTTTCTGGGGTTTGGTGTAAGCTTGCGTGAGCAGCAGTTGGGTGTAGCAGCCCCTGTGACCATGGTCCTCTTCCTGCTGCAGTCATTCCTGTGTTGTTCTGATCTCCATGCTGGGTGTTTGCCTGGCCTCTGTGCTTCCCCCATCTGGGAGAAATAACTCTCTTACAGCCTGCAGAGTGCAAATATGCAGAACTCAGGTGGGGACCCTCCAGCTGCTCAGCATTTCCTCGTTCCTGCTGCGCGCTTCTTTTGGATGGGGAGCAGAATGGCCTTGGTCTCTGTGCTCTCGAGCTGTGCAGTTGTTCCAGGGAGTTTGGAAACTCCTGCTGCCCTCTGGGTGACAGCAGTGGGGCTGGAAGGCTTCAGGGAGGACGTTGTGCTGGAGCAGGGTGCTCGCTGTCTTACTGCACGTGTTGGAGCTGTGCAGCCCTGCTGTGTAGCTCGCTTTCCCAAGCCAATTTTCCACCACCACCATTTGTTTTCTCTTCAGTTTGAGCAATCTCTGCAAGCTCAGCTGTTTGCATCCTGGGTCAACTCGATGCGAGGAGGTGGATCCAGCCCTGACCTGCTCCCATGGTGAGGTGGGCTTTGGATCCACCAAGCTGCTGGTTGTGAGCCAGGAAGGGCCTGGCCTGGCTGCACGGCCCACTCGTGTCCGCTGGGTATGGAGCTGGAAGCAGAGCACTGCAGATGTTATCTTTGGATTTCGGTTCCTTCTCCATGAGCTGCGTTGCTGCTTTGCCTTCGTGCTCCCTGAGTGATGTGAGTCAGTTACATATTAAAGTGGTGACTTCAGGCTCCACCCTGGGATGGACTCTGGTGTGGAAATGCCAAATAACTTGTAACTGAAAGCTGTGCATTTCCTGCTGGGCTGAGGGTGGCGGATCCCATCCAGCCCCACACGTGGCTGCTGGGATCTGATGGATGTGCAGCACCGTGATCCCACGAGGGACAGGAGAGTGGCTTTATTCCAGAGCACAAAATGGACCTTTTTATCCTCTGGACTTAAAAATAAACAAGGTTTTGGCTGAACAAATGGATCCGACCTCTTTATTAAAAGCATACATCTCCCCATGTCTGCCTCAGAGAGAGGCCTTTAAAATTGAGAGAGCTCCTTGACGCACAGAGCAGCTGAGTGAAGTCATTCCGATGGCGTTTATCATCTTTCTTTCTGCTCTGTGGATCTGGACAGTTTGTAGCTTTGCTTTGTTCTCAGCGGAGAGCAGTGAGAGAAGCAGCAGAGCCCTGGGTGCTGTGCACAGATGGATGGAGCAGTTGGGTCGGGGCGGTGCTCGCTCGTTTTGGAGTTGATGGGAAGATTCCTGTTGGTTTGGTTGGTTGATTCCTGAACCCACCGTGAGCTGAAGCCTATTCCAAACGCAGAGGAGAGGTCTGCAGATTGATGGAGGAGGAACAGGGCTCTGCTTACCTGGATTGTGGTTTGCAGGGCTCCAGCAGCTGTTGGTTTTGGGTACCTTCTGTGTGACCCCATGGAGGAGCAACGCAGCCATTCCTGTGCATCAGGAAGCCCTCCTGGGTGTGTGGGGCTCTGCTCATTGGAGCCGGCTCTGCTCTGCCCCTGCACCTCCTGCCTGGTTCCTGCGCTCCCTGCCCTCTCTTTCAGTGTAAATCCCAGAGGTGCCAGCATTGTCTGCTCCTGGCTGTGTGTGCGGGCTGCTCGAAGGGCTGCTGCACAAACCACGCTGGGCTTGGAGTGCTGGAAGGGGAAGGAGTGCAGCCACCCTACTGCCCTCCTGGTGCTGTGAAGAAATACAGAATGAAAGTCAGAGATGGGAGAGGGGCAGCTTTTGGGGTCGGAAAGCACCTGGGCGCAGGTGGGGAGAGCTGGGTGGCGCAGCAGTCAGGGCTGTGTGCAGTGAGACGTTGCAGCTTGCACAGAGGCTTCGGATGCGTGCTTTTAGGTCAGCCCCTGCGCTCACGCCATCCCCACGTCGGGTGCTTTGGTTTGGAAGCCTCCACTGAAGGCTGAGCGCTGGCAGTTCTCGACAAAGCAGGTGTGCGACACGAGGCTGGGGGGGGTGGAAATCATCGGGGGGTTGAAGGAGGAGCAAAGCGCGCTGCCGGCGCCCGGGGGTGAGGCGAGGGTTCGGGTTCTGTGCTGGGTGCTCACAGCCCTTCCCGTCCCGCAGGTCCCCGCGGCAGCGAGGTGCGGAGCTGCGATGACGACGGGCGACTGCTGCCACCTGCCCGGCTCCCTGTGCGACTGCCCTGGCGGCGCTGCGCTCTCCAAGTCGGTGGAGGATTCGGACATGGGGCGGCCGCAGTTCGTCACCCAGGTCACCGCCAAGGACGGCCGCCTGCTCTCCACCGTCATCAAGGCGCTGGGTGCACAGAGGTCAGGCTGGTGCTGCTCGTCTGCTTTATCCCTGTTTTTGTGGCTCTAAAGGGGGGGGTGGCAATAAAGCGTTGTTTGTGGCGGGGGTCGGCTGAGATGGCGTTGGGGTGAATTTTTGGCCCCTTCATGCGGTCCTGCATGGGCCAGGAGTGTCAGACAGGGCATCGCGTGCTGCCCCAAAGCCCTGTGTGCACTCAGCTGTGCAGCAGAGGCAGAGCTCCGTGCTGCATGCAGGTGCTTTGAGGGCTGTGTGTGGCAAAGCTCCTCTCGCAGGGTGGGCTCAGAGTGAAGCATTGGTTCTGCAGCCCGAGGACAGGAGCTGCGTGCTGCAGGACGCGCTGCCCAGCTGCTGCTGGAGGGGACGCGCGTTGCCTTGCTTGGACTCCTTTTGCAACACTTTTCATCAAGTATTTTGAGCAGCTTCTGCAACAGAGGGTGCTTTGCAGCATCACTCAGCCCAGGCGGTGCCTGCAGTCCCAGCTTGCATCCCACTCCTACCCCAACCACAGTGTGAGTGCACGAGCAGCCTGGGGTCACCGCACTGCTGAGACTGTTTGGGGTGAGCAACTCCTCCTCCAGATAGGAAGGAAGGAAAACAGAGGCTGATAAGAAGGAAGGCTGTTGTTCTTTTTTATTTCTCTCTCGCACTGTCAGCAAATTTTTTCCTTCTGGATTGTTTATGGGTAGCCAAGGTTATATTAACGCTCTGGAAATATGAAACTTCTCAAACAGGAAGAGAAGGGATGAAATGTCTTACAGATGCTTTTATTAGGAAATAACAGATGCGTGAGAGCACTTAGGGCCTGGGTTTTTTTTGGTCCGCACTGAGGCCCTGAGAACGGACTCCGGTTTTGTTGCTCTCACGCTGCACTGATGGTAAATGAGGTATTGCTGAGCTTCACAGCAGTGCCAGGGGGTCGTCAGGCAGATCTCATGAATCTGACTGTGATGAAACCTGCACACCTCCAGCAAAAGTCTTCCTTCTGCTTTCCTGAGCCAAAGTGTGCTTTCTTGCTGGCTCTCCTCAGCCCTTCCTGTCCCACCAATGCTTTTTTCCAGCCCTTTTTCTGTGCATTGTGAATTGCTGTGTCTGTTCCAGAGGGTCACGTTCTTGCTTTAGGTGGTGCAAACAAATGCAAGTAGTGCTGCTGCTTCTGAAGGCTGCAGATTGCTTGTCCTGCCTCTGCTCCGTTGGAATCCCACACGGGTCAGAATGGGGGTCGTGTCTGAGCGATGAGACGAGGCGAGGTGCTGCTGTCCTGTCGGCAGTGTGGGCACAAAGGCTGGTGGAGCTCATCCTGTTTTTCAGAGGGCACGGAATGGGGCCTTCCAACAAGAGGTGTTCTTTTCTCCCCCTGCTTCCCACTCCCAAACCTGTGCAGCTACGAATCTGAGAGAAAGGTGTTGCATCACAGAGGTGGCTGCTTGGGAGCTGGGAGAGAGGAGGCACCAGTGAGTGACTTGCCTTTGTGGTTCAGGAGGGGAAGGGCTGCAGTGGGCATCTCTTATTTTTGTCCCTAGGTGGTCTTGATGAGGGTTGGATGCAGAGGAGCAGCACAGAGCTGCTCAGACTGGCAGACTTCTGTGGCTGCAGCCCTTGGAGGTTTCTCAGGGAGCCATTATGGGGCTGGCAGATGTGTGGGGCTTCCAGTGCACCTGTGCTTTGCAGGCCAGCTGGGATGCCCTTGGACCTAGAATGGCACCAGTGCCTGTTGTTAGGAGCTGAACCTTGCTGGAAAGGCCTGCAGTGATTGATTCAGTGCGGAACGGTGCGATGAAGAGCGCTCACCCTGGCTTGACATCATCGTGGGTTCAGAGGAAGGAGATCATGGCTGTGTGGCAGCCATGTGTGAGCTCCAGCAGTCTCCAAAAAGTAAATGCAATGCTGGGATTTAGGAAGCAACGCAGGACAGAACAGAGCACAGGCACTGCAATAATCCTGGAAGCTGCACAGCTCCGATTGCTGCAGCTCTGATGGGGTGTGAGAAATGGAAAGGATGCCGGGAGGGGCAGTGAAGGTGACTGGAGGGGTGCTGTGCTTCTCTCTGAGGTGTGGCCGAATGGAGCAGAGCTCTGCTGCTGGTGGAGAGGTGGTGAGCAGGGTTTGGCAGGTCTGTAAGCATGTGGAAAGCATTGTGCTGTTCGGGGCAAGAGCTGGGGTGGCACAGCACTGGCCTCATACAGCATCTGCGGTGCCCTGAGCTTCCAGCAGAGCAGATCTTGGGCTCTGTAAGGAGATGCGAGTCTATAATTGAACCTTGTAGCTGGGGGAGGGGTGGAGGGTGAGAAGTTCTCCAGCCTGCCTGTCTGACTGTGATTTCCTTCTGTTTGTCTGTCTGCCTCTGTAGTGACGGTCCCATCTGTCGAATCTGTCACGAAGGTGGAAATGGGGAGGGACTGCTTTCCCCGTGTGACTGCACAGGAACACTGGGCACCGTGCACAAGAGCTGCCTGGAAAAATGGTTGTCCTCCTCCAACACAAGTTACTGTGAGCTCTGCCACACAGAATTTGTTGTAGAGAGAAGACCGAGGCCTTTGACAGAGGTACCGCTTTCTTCCTGCTTTGCTTTTCTGGCTGATGTGCCCCGTGTCCGTGTGCTCTGTGCTGTGTCCCCCTCCTCTTGGTACCCAGGCACTCACACAGGGTGCTTTGTGTAGGAAACCAAAGCTCTCATTGGGCCCAGTGATGTTCTGATGGTGCAGGAGCAGCGTCTGGGGCAGCCCCTGTCTGCAAACCCCCCCACAACCTTGGGAACCATTGCACTTACAGACAAACCTCCGCCCTCAGCAACCAAACACAGAGGTCACCGCGTGACTGCCTGAGATACGAAGCCTTCAGAGACGCAATTACTGTTTTTTTTCCTGTTGGCTTTCATCTTTTCTCACAGCGTTACGTCAGCTGTCTGTGATTTCCTTGTGTTCTGCTCTGGAAAGTGAGAGATGGTGGCTGCTGGTGCTGCTGGCAAAGGACCCATCTTCCACTGAGGAGCACCGATGCGTGCTTGAAGGCAGTGGTGTCAGGCTCCTTCCTGCTGACCTGGGGGCTCTGCATCCCATGGCTGCTCCACAGTGGGTGGGGATCCCCCTCTGGCCATTGCCATGGGGGTACTGGGCTCCTACGCTTCCCCTGCTCAGGGGCTCTGCTGTGCTCACCCTTCAGGTTTCCTCTTGCCCCAGGGTTTATAGCAGCTGCCTGCAGTGAAGCCCTCTGTGTGTGAGGGATGAGGGCAGCGTGGCCACATCTTCTGTGGGTGCCCCATCCCTGGAGCTGCCCTTCGGCCACACATGGGCCCTGAGCAGCCTGAGCTGGGGGCACCAGCTGGGGCTGCACAGGGGTTCTGTTTAGAAGAGAACTGGACTGACTGAACAGGCTGGAGCTGGGCAGGTGGCACTGATAGCGGTTGGCATTTCTGACAGCACTGCAGGACTGTGTAGGAAGGTGGCACAGCACGCCTGGGGTGCTACAGTGGAAGCTCTGGTTTGTAACCGTGCTGCTCTGAGCCCACTCTGTGGTTCCCCCAGCTCCATCAGTTGGGTTTAAACTGAGGCACAGCTGCATGTTGCTTTGGCTGTCTGTATTCCCATTCCTATCAGTTCCCGGGGGGCAGCGCCAGTCCCCTCCTCCCTGCAGCCCTGCTCTGCTTCTTTTATCTCCACTGCAGCCCAAGGAGGAGCCCAGGGGGGAAGAGTCCCATAGCTGGAGCAGCGCTCAGTGTGTGTTTTGCCAAGCTGAGGTTCTATTTTAATGATGACTGCTTAATTTACAGCCCACTGTTGCTGCCTGGACAGCCGCAGCCAGAGGTGACTTCAGAGCACTGTCTTTAGAAAAGCAATTTGCCGGAGGGCATTACGTCAGCAGTTGGTGTTCTCTGAATCTTATCTCTTCTCTCCCAGCTGCTGAAATGTATGAAATCCTCTCTGACCAAAAAACTTTCAGCTGGCTGTTTCAGAGGTTGCAAACATTCCAGCCCAGACACAGCCATGCCCTCAGCACAGAACCCTTCGGAGAGAGCCGGCAGCACCCAGCAGCTCACCAGCACTTCCCACTCACACCCTCTGTCTGCCCTTTGCTGTAATCTCGTCCCCACACCAGATTGGGCTCTTCACCAGCTCTTCACCAGCTGCTTTTGGGACCTTTCAGTCCCAAGCTGTTGGTGCATTTCTCAGAATAGGGCTGGGGATGGGGCTGCTTTGTCACGGCGGGATGACGCGGTTCCCCATCTCCTTATCTGACACATTCTCTGCTCCTGTCCTTCCTTGGGGGTGGGGGTGTTTTGGAACTTGTGAGGAAGTGATGCTCACATGTGACTGTGCCAGGTCACAGCTGTGGTCAAAGTCCACTGTTTGCCCCATCAAACTGGAGACACATTAGGGAGCAGCTCTGCCATCCCGTGAAAGCCACAACCCTGGCACTGTGTGAGTGATTTTGAACCTACAGCCACAGAGCAAACCTTCCCCACAGCCTGCTGCATTCCTGCATGGAGCAAACCTTCCCCACAGCCTGCTGCATCCCAGCCAGTTCCCAAATCCCTGCCATGGCACACGTTATTCTCCATTCTGGCTGATGCTTTGTCTGTGTGCTGGGGCAAGGAGCTGAAAATGCAGGGAAGGGGATGATCCCAGATTGCCAAGGAAGCGTAACCTCCTTCACCTGCTAAAGAGCTGGGAAGTCAGAATAGAGGTCGCGAGGAATTGCAACAAGTAATTGAGGTAGGAGCAGGGGACTTTCTTATTTCAAACAGTGTCAGACACAGAAAACCTGTGGTTACTGCTCAGGAGTCATCTCCAGAAGATGTCTGCATCTCTGCTGTCCTGAGCAGTGCAGGAGGAGGGCAGCCTCCCAGCTTTCCCCAGGCTGGGGCTGCTCACATGGCTCCCAAGCAGGGCTGGCTGGGTTTGCTTTGTCCTCCTTAAATCTGCCTCACCCACATCTTGTCGGTCGGAGTCCTCGTGTCCCTGTGCTTCTGCAGGAGGCTTCCTGCTGAGTGTGTGATGCAGCCCAGGAGCACGCTGTGGTTTTGCTCCCGCTGCTTTCTGTGTGTTTTATTGCACAGCGATTGTTTTGCCTATGGAAAAGGACTGCTTTGGGGCAGCTTGGCTGCACCCCGTCCAGTTCAGAGAAGTGAGCTGTGCTGTTTGCTCACCCCACCCTCCCTGGGGTCTTATCTCCCTGGCAGATGGGCTTTGCTTTCCTCGAACTCTTCTCCCTGCACCATTCTCCATCCCCTGTGCTCCTCTCAGCCTTGCCCCAGCTCCTCGCTCTGATCTCTCCTTTCTCAGTGTGAGCTCCTATCCGAGCCCTGCACCCAGCAAAACCAAATCCCTCCTGGCTCCCGCTGAGCCCAGTTCTGCTCTCGTGTTTCCCTTTAGCTCTGCATGGAGCCAAAGCTCAGCGTGTTCATAACCCCCAGAGCTGGGCGCTGCTGGGACAGCTGCTCATGGGACAGAATCACAGAATTGTAGGGGTTGGAAGGGACCTCCAGAGCTCATCAAGTCCAACCCCCTGCCAAAGCAGTTCCCTACAGCAGGTCGCACAGGTCGGCATCCAGGCAGGTCTTGAACATCTCCAGAGCAGGAGACTCCACCACCCCCCTGGGCAGCCTGTTCCAGTGCTGGGCTGTGATGTGCTGCTCCCCGTGCAGGGCTGGGCTGCCCGGGACGCCTCTCCATGGCAGTGAGCTCTGCTCATTGCTCCCAGAGCAGCTACTGGTATCCCAGAGCCTCCCTCTGCTCACTGCTCCTGTTGCTTCCATCCCCTGAGGCTCAAACGCACCCCACAATCAGCCCTCTCATCCCACAGCCCTGCTGGTCCCGGGGGGAGGAACATCTGGAAGGCCCCAGAGTTGTGCTGGAGGACAGAAATACATCTTGTCTCCTGCAGAGAGGTCGTCCCCAGTCTGGGAGCTGGGTTGCAGCTTCTCATCTCCTTCTAGGCACTCTTGTTTGCAGCGTGGAAGCAATTGTTTTTGGACTCGGCCTGGAAGAAGAGCACGTTGCCCTTTTGTTGCTTTCCCATGTTTACTTGACGGTTCTCCCTACAAAAATTGTTTAATCTGACCACTTTTTGGATAGTTTACAAGGTTTGTTTTAAGTCCCATGTGCATTAGTCTGCTGCTGTGCCAGAAACCCCTCGCCCTCAGGGTGGCTCATTGTGTTCCCTTTTCACTGTGTCAGTGCATCTTGGCAATGGAAATCATCTGCTTCAAAAGGAAATTAATTTGCTTCCTGCCTTTACATGTTTGGCTCCCATCTTGGGGAGGATGGGGGGACTTTCAAAGGTTACAAGGAGTATAAATAGAACAAGATGCAACAGAATACCAGTTTGCCTTCAGGTTCTTATTGTACTGGGGTCAAAAGTGACCCACGATGTCTTCATATCCAAAGACAGGATGCTGCAGGACTGCTGCTGGGCCAGGTCAGATAGAACAGCTGAGTGCTGCGTGCCCCAGGCTGCGCAGGGCTGAAGCTGGGAATGTCAAGTGGGTGACTGGGGTTGGGATGGCTGGGGTTTGGGGTCAAGATGACTGAGGTTTGGGATGTCTAGGGTTTAGGTTTGGTTTGGGGTTGGGATGGCTGGGGTTTGGGGTTAGGACAGCTTTGGTTTGCAGTTGGGATGGTTGGGGTTTGGGGTTGGGATGGCTAGGGTTTGAATTACTAGGGTTTAGGGTTGGGCCAGCTTTGGGTTGAGGTTGAGACAACTAGGACTTGAGGTTGGGGTAGTTGGAGTTCAGGATGGCTAGGGTTTGGGATTGAGATGGGCGAGGGTTTGGGGTTAAGATGGCTGGGATTTGGGGTTCCGATCTCTGGGTTTGGGAAGGTTAGGGTTTGGGTTTAGGATAGCTGGGGTTTGGGATGGCTAGGGTTTGGAGTTGGGATGGCTGGGATTTGGGGTTCAGTTATCTGGGGTTAGGATGGCTATGGGATGGGACGGCTATGATTTGGGTTGGGATAGCTGGGGTGTAGGATGGCTGGGGTTTGGGGTTGGGATGGCTGAGATTTTGTGTTCTGATGGGTGGAGTTGGAATGGTTGGGTTTTGGGTTCAGGTGGCTGGAGTTGGGACAGCTGTGGTTTGGGGTTCAGATGGCAGAGTTTAGGATGGCTGGGGTTTGGGGTTGGGATGGCTGGAGTTGGGGCTTTGGATGGCTGAGGTTTTATGAGAGCTGGGGTTGGACTGGTGAGGATTGGGATGGCTGGGGTTGGGACGGCTGTGGAGTTACTTGGCTTCAGACAGCAGGGCTGCCAGCACAGTGATGTAGGAGCAGCTTTGCTGTGCAGCTGGGCTGCTGCCCGCCCTCGCTTCCTCCTAGGGCTGCTCAGGGCTGTGTGTGGTCCTTATCTTCCCCACGCAGCTCATCACCACTCATCTCTGCAAGATGACATGCAGGTCTCCCTCCCTTCTCCTGGCCAAGCCACAGTTGTGGCCACTCTTAAACTTCCTGCTGGCTGTCAGGCCATCCAGCCATGCTCAGAAGGGCTTTAAGAATGCCTTTAACTTGCTCTTTACATTGCAGCATTGCTTGGTCCCCAGCTGTGCTCCTCAGCTTGCAGCCTGCACAGCTCTGTTTGTTCCCATGTTGTTTCGACCAGTGCTGCCCTATTAACTCCTTGCATACCATCTACAGCCCATCTGTGTCAGGGGAAGGGGCTTTGTGTGCACTGTCCCTTTAACTCTTCCCTTTTTGAAAATGCCCCAAAATTACCTGCCAGACCTGGAGCAGGGCAGTGAGATGAGAGAACTTCACAGCTGGGTGCGGAGGTAACTTGGGAGCAGGAACTCCATGCAGCTTGGACTGAAATCAGAGCTGCAGCCCTCAGGTGACACCAGCTTTGGTTTTTGAGCAGAAAAAACCCAAACCTTAAATAAGGGCAGTGGTGCAGGAAATGGAGAAGGATCCAGCAGCCCCACAGCCAGCAGCTGTACAAAGCTCGTGGTAAAATGCACTGTGGCACTGCTGGGTGTTGGTAGGAGCCACAATAGCTTGCTGCTCTAAAAAAGGAAAGGAAAGGCTGAAAATAGCAGCATCCCAGGAAAACGGGAACAATTGCTGTTGTCAAAGTCTAGTGTCTGAAATGAACCCAAATTTGGAAGCAGGTCAAGGCTCTGGGAAGTTGTGCCTCTGGAGAGGTCTGCTGGGGGAAAGCTGCCTGCAGCAGAGCTGTGTGCTTTCTGCTGCCGGCTGATTTTGGGGCAGTGCAGAGCCTCTCGGTCACACCGAGCAGTGCAGTAACCTCCCCCGGGAAGGGCTGCGGATCGTTGGATGCATGCGGAGCTGCAGAGCGAGCTGAGATGGGCAGCGCTCGGGTCTCTGTCCCAGCGCACGGTGGCTGCGCTCTCTGTGCTCCCTGTTGATGGCGCTGGCGGCCGCTGGGCTCCTGCTGCTTGCTGAGCCCCAAGAACAGCATTGTGCCCTGAGAGCCCATGGAACGGCCAGGCTCAGCTGGACCTGAGGCTGCAGCTTCGCCTGAGTCAGGAGTGCAGCTCTGAAGTGCCGCTGCTGTCCAGGAACGTCTCCCACAGCCCCGCACCAGCCGCAGAGCGCTGGCTGTGCCGCCCCTGGAGCTCAGCCTGGGTTTACTTCCATCTTGCCCCCCAGCTGCCTCTCCCCTTTCCCTCAGCGGTTGCTAGAAGCAGCCTTGAAGTGCTCAGCCCTTTTGTTGTGCCGGTTGATGCGAGCTGAGTGCTGGCAGCAGATGCACACAGGCTGCAAGAGATGCACGGCAGCTCCCTGCTGCAGCAGCCCTGCTTTGCTGGCACGCTGCGTGCTGCTAACCCTCCTCTTCCTCTCCATCCCGCAGTGGCTGAAGGATCCCGGTCCCCGCAATGAGAAGAGGACGCTGTTCTGCGACATGGTGTGTTTCCTGTTCATCACTCCCCTGGCGGCGATCTCGGGCTGGCTGTGTCTGCGCGGAGCTCAGGACCATTTGCAGTTCAACAGCCGCCTGGAGGCCATCGGACTCATAGCACTGACTATAGCACTTTTTACAATCTACGTCCTTTGGACGCTGGTAAGTGCACAGGAGGGCTCTGCTCGCCGCTCCCGGGCTCGGTGGTGTTCAGAAGGGATGCTGAACCCCCTCGGGAGGAAACCTCTTGAACATGCCTTTAATTATGTTCAGATGGGAGCTGCCAAAGCTGGGCAGGAAAGCAGGCAGCAGTTCAGCATGCAGCACGTCTGGCTGAGAGCCCCGGGCTGCAGCTGGCTGGCGAACACAGAGTTCCCCATTTCCCATTCTGTTCTTTCACATTCTGTCTGTCCCTGGGCTTGGACCTTCATTTCACCCTTCCCCCCTGCAGTGCTCCTGCCATTGGTACCCTCCTCCAGCCACTTGCTGGGAGGGATCCTCCAAGCTGTCAGATTTTTAGGCACTTCCCCACCACCCATTGCTCCCATCTCTCAGAATGGAGCTTCCCCTGGGGTTTGGGCATTCCTTGGAAGTCCCTGTGCAGATCCCAGTGCCAGGGGGATGTTACAGGTGCAGGGAACTGCTGCAGCTTCACTTCTATAGGAAGCCAAACTAACCTCAGGAAACTGAAGAGGAACTGCTTCCCTCTCCTGGGGGGTCTGGGAGGTCCAGAGGAAGCAGAGGAGTGCGTGTTGTGATGCAGTGAGCCGTGGTTCCAGCTGCTGTGGTTCTGCTGTGCTTCCTTGCAGAGAGGGACACGAGGTGGAGCCCTTTGCTCAATTTATTGTGAGAGGCTGCGAGTTGTGTTTGCTTCTTGTCTGTAAGCAAACAGCCTTATTGCCAGTCGGCCTTGCAGCAGGAGGTGGCACGCAGCCCATCACCTCAGCACTGCAGTCTCTCATAGCAGATGGCTCAACCCTACAAAAACCAGAGCACTGACTTTCTGTGTCAGAGCCACAGCGCAGGCAGCTGAAGGGAGGCGGGAAGCCTGAGTGATGGCAGGGTGCAGAGCGAGGAGGGTTCCCAAGGGGCAGAGAGGATCTACAAGATGGGTCTGGCTGCACTCAGCCTCCTCTCGCCTGGCCCTGGTGGGAATTCCTCCCTTTGCAATGGGTCAGAAGAGGCCCCAAAGCTCTGCCACCCGACCCCACCACGGGCTGGGTGCCCCCCGAGCTCAGGCTGCCCCAGGAACCCATCCATGGGCTGCGGCACCCAAGGGACGGGGCGCCCACCCTCCTCAAAGGTAGGGGAGCTGCAGCACCCCGTCCCCACCGAGCCCGGTGGGATGAGCGGAGAGGTGGGCTGCCCGCCTCCCCCCACTGAGCCGTGCTGTGCCATTGCAGGTCTCGTTCCGCTACCACTGCCAGCTGTACTCGGAGTGGCGCAGGACCAACCAGAAGGTGCGCCTCATGCTGCCGCCCACCCGCAGCCCCCACCCCGCGCCCCACTCCCTGCTGTCTGCCAAGCTGATGAAAAAGGCGGCGGATGAGACCAGCGTCTGAGCAGCTCCTCTTTCAGGGTGAGCAAACGGGGCCGGATCTGAGCCTGTGGGGCTGAGCTCAACTGGAGGGACTCCGTCCTTTGGCCAACACGGATCGGGAGCATCTGCCACGTGGAGCGGCCCGGAGGAGCCGGCTGGCAGAGCAGGGGACACCTATAGCACCATACGTGGGAAATCTCATATATATATATATATATATCTATATATAATATTATTTTTTAATGGCCGTGCATATTGTGTTTCAGTCCTTTATGTGTCGATGTTCTAAGCTTCAGTATAGAAGCTGGCAGCCTGATCTCATTCAGAGGTTAAATCTATGCCTTTTCTCCAAACGAAGCACTGCTCGTCGGCCGTCCTTGGGAGCCCCTTCTCCTTTGCACTAAATTGGTTTTGATAATATTGCAGCCACCTTTCCCGTTACTCTCTGGTCTTTTTTTTGTGGAGTTTCTGTCCTTTCTAGAGAAAGTTGTGTGTTTTTAATAATTATTATAACCCCAGAAGGAGTTGAAATGGCGTAAATGCTGAATGGAGACGTTTTGTATTGTAAAGTACTGTAATTTTGAGAATTTCAGAATGAGTTCCAAAACGAGCAAACCTTTTCCTGTGCAGACACGGCCTCAAGGGATGCTTTCCTTGCAGGTCCTGGCTCATCCCCAGGACTCGGATGCTCTCAGCTCTTGGCACGTCCCACAGAGGTCGATGGAGGGGCTGAGGGTGTGTAGCAATGACTGAACCCCCCTCATTTTTCTCTATCAGAAGCTCATAATGGAGCTTCTGGGAAAAAGGGGAGAGCTGGAGTCTTTTTGCTGGTGTCCCCACTCAGCCTTGAGGCCGGACCTCTCGCTGGCAGTCCCTCACAGGGACATCTCAGCACATTCCATACCAGCAGCCAGAGGAGCTGCTGCTGTTTGGTTCAGCCCTGAAATTGCTGCCTGCCTGCTGTGTGTCCTCCAGCAAAACGATCCCCACGTCCCATCTCCAGGGCTGGCATTCCTCCTCCTCCCCCATTCACCTGCATTTCCAGCACATCTGGCTACCAAACCCTCTGTCTCATTTCCATGCCACCAGTGGCATTCCCTGCCCATGCAGCTCCACACCGCTGTGCCATCGATGCCTGTGTGCAGTGCTGTGCTCACAGACTGTGCCCCTCCTTTGCTGAGCCCACGTGGGTCAGACAGAGCCCTCTGAGATGGAGCCCTGTCGTTTCTTGGACGCAGAGCTCCCTGTGCCATTCTTGCTGTTTTTCCTTTCATGTTCCTTGCCCTTTTTGTTCTTTCCCTCTTCTTGACTCTAGGCTTGAAGTCCCTGGTGGATACAAGGCAGCACCATGCCTCTCCCAGCTCTGGGCTGTGTCCGTTTCATTTCTCTCCCATCCCAGGACGATCCGTGCAGCACCTTGCAGCACCTTGCAGCAGCCCCTGCCCGCAGTGTCCAGGTCCTGGAAGTCTGCTGGCAGCACGAGGCTCTCATTGCTGCTCTCCCCATTCCCTCCTGCTGCCTCCCCTTCCATGCAGGTTTGCAGTGGGGCCATACAGCCGTGGTTGTGCTCCCTCTGGAAGGCTCTGCCCACCCCTGGGTGCCACAGATCCCCCCCCCAGGTGTTGCCTCCCTCCCAGCCCCTTCCCTCGGCTGTGGGTGCTGCACCACCACGCTGTGCCTTGTCCTGGGTACCTCCATCCAGTCCCTCCTGACAAACCACAGCCTGGGCACTTGGTGCAGCCTGGCTGCCTCCCAGGAGCTTGGTGTTCCAATGCGTCCTGGCGGTGCGTAGGGATGAGCGCTCCCAGCTGTGTAAGGACTCAAAGGAGGAAACCCACTGATGGTCCAAACACACAGCTGGGAAAGCCAGAAGTCCTCAGTTGGGGCGGATGGGGCCCTGTGCTGCTGCACAGCCACGGCCTCACCTCTTCTGTATTGTCTTTATCGTGGTTGCCAATCATTGGAGCTGTTGCATGTGCCCCTGCGAAACCCAGCAGTGACTCTGAGTCTCCTCCTCCTTCCCAGAGGAGAAGCTCAGCTCATGGATGTGGGAAAGCAGTGTCTGACCCAGTGTCGTGGGGGAAACGGGCTGTGCAATTCTGTAAATAAAAGTGAGACAAACTTGGGGCTGTTGTGTTGTTACTGGTGGGGATGGAGGGGCGCGGGCTGGAGGTTCCATCACTGCTCCCCCAGGAAAAGCAAAGCAGAGTGGCTCACAGCAGGCGGTGGTTGCGGTTGGCACAGTGGGTGCAGGAAGAAAGAGGGTGAATGGGGAAAAGTGGAAAGAAGGAATGCAATTAAAGCTGGGAGAGGGCAGGAGATGACGTCCGTGTGGGAGAGGGTTGAGGTTCTGTGGTCAAGCTTCTGCTTCTCCGGCTGAGATTGAAGAGCAAAGAGAAGAGTGGGTGAAAGCAGATCTGATCAATTCTTACCGATATCTAGAGGATGGGGGTCAGGTGGGTGGCTCTTCTGGTGGTGCCCAGTGACAGGACGAGGGGCAATGGGCGCAGACTGGAACACAGGAAGTTCCATCTGAACTTTAGAAGGAGTGAGTTTACTTTGAAGTTGACGGACATGGGCACCGGCTGCCCAGGGAGGTGGTGGAGTCTCCTTCTCAGGAGATATTCAGAAACCTGGATGTTTTCCTGTGCAACCCATTGCAGGGAATCTTCCTTACAGAACCACAGAACGGCCGGGGTTGGAAGGGACCCCAAGGGTCGTGAATCTCCAACCCCCTGCAGGGCCACCAACCTCCCCATTTCACAGCAGCCCAGGCTGCCCAGGGCCCCATCCAACCCGGCCTTGAACACCTCCAGGGATGGACGGGGCATCACAGCCTCTCTGGGCAGCTGTTCAGCCCCTCCCCGCTCTCACAGCACAGAACTTCCCCTGACATCCAACCTCCATCTGCCCTCCCTCAATTCAAACCATTTCCCCTCGTCCTGCTGCCATCTCCCCTTGCACAGAGTTGATTCCCCTCCTGTTTGCAGGCTCCCTTGAGGCACTGCAGGCTGCACTGAGGTCACCCCCAGCCTTCTTTTCTCCATGCTGAACAAGCCCAGCTCCCTCAGCCTGTCTCTGTAGGGAGGTGCTGCAGCCCCTGCTCATCTCTGTGGCTCCTCCAGACCCTCTCCAACAGCTCCCTGTCTTTCTTGTGCTGGGGCTCCAGCCCTGGACGCAGTGCTGCAGATGGGGCCTCACAAGAGCAGAGCAGAGGGGGACGATCGCCTTCCTTAGCAGGGGTTTGGATGAGGTGGTCTCCAGAGGTTCCATCCGTACCCTGCAGTCATGTGATTCTGTGATCTTGGAAAGAAATACTGACTTAATGAAGCGAGTAGAAAATTCTTATTGTGGAAAGATCTAAATCGTTATGGCTGGCATGAAAACGTGCTTTTTCACAGGATTGCTCGTGGTTCTCATGAGTTGGCTACTTCATTTGTCAGGATCCCAAGGCTGTCGGGAGTCTCTGATACATCAGGGAGGTCCAGAAGCCATCAGGGGTTCCTGAAGCACTTGTGGGGGTGGGGAAGTTCAGAAGCTGTCAGGGTCCAGAAACTCTCAGAGGGTCTCAGAGATGTCATGGGGGCATCCAGAAGCTGTCAGGGTTTCAGAGACGTTGGAGTCTTGGGTTATGTCAGAGAGGTCCCGAATCTGTCGTGTGGTGGGGATGTGGTCCAGAAGCTGTTGGGGCTCTCAAAGCTGCTGGGGGACTCCAGAAGCTGTCGGGGTTTCAGAGCTGTCAGAGTCCAAAAGCTGCCAGGGGGTCTTGAAGCCACCAGGTGGGGGGCATCCAGAAGATGTCGGGGGGTTTCGGAGCTGTTAAGGTCTCAGAGCTGTAGGTGGGGCCAGAAGCATTTGGGGTTCCAGAGCTGTTGGGGCCAGAAGCTGTTGGGGGTCTCGGATACATTGGGAAGGTCTGGAAGCTGTCAGGGGTTCCCAGAGCTGCTGGGGTCCAGGAGTGTTGGGTTCCCCACAGCCCCAATTCTCTCCCAGCCCCCAGAGTCGCTGTGGTACCGAAAACAAAAGGCCCCAGAGGTGCAGCCCCCACCCCTCCCGGCCCCACAGCCATGAGTTCAACCAAGAAACATGTAGAGATTTGGGGGAAGGCCTCTTTCAAACACTCAGTTTATTATCCTGTATTATTCTAAACTGCAGACATACACGAGAAACTTCCCCCCTCGTTTTTATAGCGCCAAAATTGCTGGCGTGCGTGAGAGCTTTGCTGCCCAGGATCTCACAAAAACAGACTTCTGTTCATCTCCTCTCTATGATGCTGGTGATGTTCTGGACAGATACGTGCTGCTTTTTCCCTTTTATCGTGATGTTGCTTTGGGATTGCAAAGATTTCTGCCCAGCAAAATAGGCAGATTGCTCACATATCAGGGATGCACTGCTCACATCCTTTATTTCCTGACAGGCAAAGAAGGGAAAGAAACAAACCGGCTGCTGCGTGGTACGCGTGCATCTTCAGCAATCCTCTCCTGATATTAATTGGTTTTCTTGGATCCCAACAGTAAATTCCTGGCAAACCAGGAAGGAAGTTCAACTTCCTGATGCATATCTGCCTTGACTGCTTCTGGTAAAGGAACTGTAACAGATCAGCTTCTAGGGGTAGAATTTCCCTGAGCAAATTGCTCCAGGTGTATTCCTGGGAGAGGTTGAACTGGGTTGTTTCAGTGTGTTTTTGAACAGCTGAAAGACTGAAGGAGGAAAAGGAAACCAAGCTGGAGGGAGGATGGAGATCCAAGCATGGCAAGTCCATAGGAGTGATCTGGCCTATGGACTTTGGACACCACCGTTTCTGCCTCACTTTCCCTGCCCATCCCTCCAGCTTTTCCCAGTGCCCTGCTGCAAGGAGTGTGGAGGAAGACACGTGTGCCCAATGCACATCAGTGAGAGCTGGAAATAAGGCCGAGAGAGGGTTCAGATGCATGGAGCAGATAAGTGTTATCATGAGCTCCAGCACCCAGCTGTGTTCTTACATTTTTTACTTCACCATTGAGCTTATCTGAAAAAAAACAGACGTGGCACTCAGCAGCTTTCAAGGCCTTTGGATCTGCTGTATTTCTCATGGCCACGCACAGAGCCGATGCGCCACCTCTCAGTCCCGGGGTCCCCTTGCAGTGATCTCCTAAGAGCCTCCCCTGCTGTGGGGCGGAGGGGGATGGAGAAGCTCCTGTGTGGCATCCATCCCCAAGACCTTCCAGTTCCCCATCCATCACTGACCTTCTGCTTGGTGGCCAGAGGGACCACGTGAGGAATCACCAACCAGCGAGGATGTGCAGCTCTCCCAGTGCCCCGCACTGAGAGCCAGGCTGATGGTTTCCTTCTTTCCAGTTTTGCTCCTGCCCTCCGTGCTCCCTCTACATCAGGGGCACAGCTTCAGCCACGAGTCTTTTCCCACCCAAAGCCACGGGTATAGCATCTCCTCGGGACATGAGGCCAGGCAGAAGGCAAAGATCTGGTCTTTGCTTTTAGCATCAGCAAATACCACCTGCCTGCCCCCAAAGTCCAAGGAGACCCGGATGGCCCTGGGCAGCTGGGCAAGGCGCAGGGCTGTCCAGTCAGGGCAGGTGAAAGCGTAGTACTGCCCGAACCACTGCCCCACAGCCCAGATCCCCTCCTGGGGGGTAAAACTGAGGACCCCCTTCCTCCTGACGGAGTGCTGGGCCACCCCCACTGCCCACCAGTCACCACCGTCGGCCACCTCCACCTCCCAGCAGTGCTGCCCCGAGGAGAAGCCGCGGTCTCCCAGCACGCACGGCTCCGTGCCGAAGCGCTCGGGGCCATCGGGCAGTGATGCCCACACCTCCCCACGTCTCACATCTCGCCCATCGTCAGCCAGGAGCAGGAAGGGGTTGGCGGTGTTCGGATCCAGGGTGAAATCAGCTGGGGACAGAGGAGAAGCCGCTCAGGACACGCAGAACCCCATGTTATGTCAGGGCTGAACCCACCCAGCAAAGGAAGGGATGGGCTGAATTCCTTCCCCCTGTCCAGAGATCTCCATCGTGGGGTGAGGATCTCTCTGTGCTGGGCTGCCCGAGGCTCGAGCTGCTCTGGTCCTGCCCTCTCTGGGGCTTCCCATGCAATCCCTGGCCAAGGGGATCCCCTTTCCTGGAGGATGTAGCTGCACCTGCTGTGCAGACACCTGGCCCTGAGTGTGGGTTTTCCTCGTGCTGCAAGAGAGCAGCAGGCACACCTGGGCACAGACCAGCACAAAACGCGACTCTGAGCCCAGGACTGATCGCCCATGGCCTCACATTCCTCTTCCTCTCTGTGTGCAGAGGTGGGAGCCAGGATGGCAGCTCAGGTGCCTGGTGCTGCTGGTGGGTCTACAGATAAGCCAGAGGAATCCAGCTGGGGGTGGAGGGATCACCAAGTCTCAGCCTTATGACAACCCCCAGGAGCTTTGCCCCTTTCTATTTCTATCTCTTCACAGCAGAAGCAGGACGCGCTTTTCTCCCAGACAGCACAGTCGCCTCTAAAAACTCACCTCTTTCTCTCCTCTCCTCCTCTTCATTGGCCAAGGTCTCCATCTCTTCTCCCTCCATCTTGGAAATGAGCATTTCTGCAGAACGTCAACAGGAGCAGAGACATGGCCCCCGCTGAAAGTGGAAACTGTGGGACACAGAGACCATGTGAAGATGATAAAGGGGACCCTCTTTTCCAGAAGCTTGGGGAATGCTGGAGAAGTCACAGCATCCCAGCACAGTCAGCACTCACTGCAGGCTGACAGTGGGAAAGAAGGGTTCAGATGGGTCCAGACACCTTCAGTTTGCTCACCGGACCTCATCAGATGGCGGCTAGAAAGGAGTGTTCCCACAGTGTCCCCATGCTGTTTGCAGAGAGGCATCGTGGGAATCCCTGCATCTCCCCTCCCCTCGGCCACCTGCAGGCTGGTGATAAGAGCCGTCTGTGCCAGACGGAGCTCTGAGCCCTGCTGGGTCCCCTGTGCTCGGGTGGGACGTCAGCTGGGGACACCAGCTTATCGGGTGCCCGGGTTGTGCGGAGTCAGATGGAGGAGCTTTGGCTCCTTACAGACTTACCCAGCTGTGCTGTGCTGCCAATGGGTTGAGGGGAGAGACGTTGGCAGGGCTTGAATTGCTCATCTGGTAATGGGGGATGGTGCACACTGGTCTTTGTGCCCTCCCCCTTTTCCTCCCCCCTTTACAGGCACTTTTTCATGTGCCCAGGAGTGATGCCTTCACCCCAGCTCAGCCCATCCCGTGGAATTTCTACCCCCAGGGTTTGCCCTTCCCACTCTCTTCCCCTGCATGTTCCTCCCTGCCCACATGCTTGACATCATCAGCATCCCTATGAGCTGCAGAAGCCACGCTTCTCGAAGTGATGCACGCCCTATCAGCACAAACGCTTTTATTTTGAGCCGTCGGCTCCGTTCCCCAGTGTGGGCCAGGTCTGTGCCTTTGTGTGCTCCGTGTCCCGCTGCTGTGTGAGCCCCCAGCAACCCCCAAGCAGCAACAGCATTTCCAGAGCAAATCCTCCCGTCAGCAATGCCCAAATACCTCTGTTACTTTCGTTTCTGAATGGAGGAGGTGCAGAAGGAAATGGGCGTCCCGGCTGTGAGATCTCATTCAGCGGTTGCATTTCCTGCTCCCTGCCCTCCACCCCCGCTGGCAGAGAAAGGACTGCACGAGTGGTAAGCTTGGGGCTGGGGGGTGGCTGGCTGCGGTTGTTGTGCTCCTTCCATCCCCATCCCAAAGTGGGGATCATCCCTGTGAGCATCCCCGTTGGGATTGGGCCAGGAGCTTGGACTCACTGCCGTGGGCACTCCGTCAGGTTTCTCGTTGCCATCCTGAATGTTTCCAACTCCTAATTCAGGGCTGCATAAGAGCAGCAAGAATTCCAGATTCAAAGCACAGTGCGTGCTGCTTTGGGCACAAAGCACCCATCTGCTGCAACAGGTTTTAGATTTGTTCTCAACAAAGGACAAGGTACGGCGTCTTCTTTAAGGCAGTGGGAAAGTGGCAAAGTTGGGCTGCTGATGTAAAATCGAGTTCAATCTTGGGGATTCCAACCTTAGGCTGGTTATTATAAAAACTGTGCCAAAAGCAGCAAAATAATCCCTTTAAAAGTACGTCACCCCCCATAATGTTCTGCCACCCTGCTTCTCTTCTCACCTCTCTGCTCTCCCTTCACTTCCCTTCTCCATTCTCAGGGTGGGCTTCGTGAAGACGATGTTTTCTGGCTGCTGCCTCCACTGCCCTATGCTGGCTGCTGTCATTTACAGTGCCATTTTCCACGTTCACAAGCTGCAGTCAGGTATGAGCCCCCATGGCTGTGTTTGCTCTGCCCATGGCGTGGCACAGCACAGGCTTTCAGCACAAGCTTTCAGCACAGGCTTTCAGCCAACTCACAGTGATTTCTTGCTTTCTTCCAGCCCCGTTCAGCGTGCAGGGCCCCCCTGACCCTGTGGCCGTGGCTGTGGGGCAGGACGTGGTGCTGCCATGCCGCCTGTCCCCGGAGCAGAGCACACAGGACATGGAGGTGACGTGGTTTAGGGACCAATTCACGCCCTTCGTGCATCGCTACAGGGATGGCCAGGACCAGTATGGGGACCAGGAGCTTCGATACCAAGGGCGCACGGAAATGCGCCTCGCCAATGGCAGCGTGAGCTTGAGAATCCTCCGCGTCCAGCTGTCTGACAGAGGGAGCTACACCTGCTTTGTTCGCACTGATCAGGGATATGACGAGGCTGCGGTGGAGCTGCAGGTCACAGGTCTGTGGTCTGCGATGCGCCGAACCAAACTGCAACCCATGGAAGGTTCTGAAGCAGACGGGTTCAACACGGCAAAGTGCAAGGTTTTGCATTTGGGCTGGAAGAACCCCAGGCACCCGTAGAGGCTGGGAGGAGTGGGCCTTGAGAGCAGCTCGGCAGAGAAGGACCTGGGGGTCCTGATGGACGAGAGACTGAACGTGAGCCAGCAGTGCGCTCTGGCAGCTCGAAAGGCAAATGGGATCCTGGGCTCCATCAGGAGAGGGGTGGTCAGCAGGGACAGGGAGGTGATCGTCCCTCTCTACTCAGCTCTTGTGAGGCCCCACCTGGAGTCCTGTGTCCAGGTGTGGAGCCCTCAGCACAAGAAAGACATTGAGATTTTGGAAAGGGTCCAGAGGAGGGCGACTGAGATGAGCAGGGGGCTGGAGCACCTCCCCTATGAGGACAGGCTGAGGGAGTTGGGCTTGTTCAGCCTGGAGAAGAGAAGCTGCGGGGTGACCTCATTGCAGCCTATCAATACCTGAAGGGAACCTACACCCAGGAGGGGAGTAAACTCTTCCAAAGGGCTGACAACAGCAGGACTAGGGGAAATGGATCCAAGTTGAAGGAGGGAAGATTTAGGTTGGATGTTATGGGGAAGTTCTTTACAAGGAGAGCAGTCAGGCCCTGGAACGGGCTGCCCAGGGAGGTTGTGGATGCCCCGTCCTTGGACGTGTTCAAGGCCAGGTTGGACGGGGTCCTGGGCAACCTGATCTGAATGTGTGTTTGGTGGCCCTGCTGGGCAGGGGGGTTGGAACTACATGATCCTTGAGGTCCCTTCCAACCCGGGTGATTCTGTGATTTCTGTGATTCTGTGGGTTCGCTCTGCTGGGTGCGAGGCGGATATCTCCTGCTGGCACACGCTGAGAAAAGCAGTGGTTGCATTTTTAAAGATATAACATATAGATATTCATTATCTACAAGAAAATGGGGCAGAATTCTGAGGAATTATGTTGTTCTGCCCTGTTGAGCGTGCATCCTAAAACACGGCGGGGGTCTCTGGTGGTCATCAGATAAAGGCTAACCGTTTTTCTTGATGTGAACTTTCAATCTTTAAAGGGGTTGGGGGGTGTTGTGTTGAGCTGAGGCACCTGTTTCACTTTCCTGTCTTCGATAATGGGGTGTCTACCCTTCTTTCTTATCGTTGTTTGGCGAGTTGTGAGTTTCCACAGCCTCTGCATTCTGTTCTTGAGCTCACTTGTACGCAAGCATCTTGTCCTTCAGCTTGTATCCACTCAAGTTATGTGAAAAAGCTCTTCTCACAGCATGGAAAAGCTGTTCTCATGATTCATCTGCGTCCCTGTCTTCTGTGGGGGGCTCCTCCCAGTACCTCTGATTTGCTTGCTCACAGCCAGCACTCTTCTCTCCACCCCTTCTTCCCACTCTCCTTACACATTCGTCATCCCATTCTTCTATCTCACACTTCATCCCATTCTTCTCTCCCAACCTCCATCCCACCCTTCATCCCATTCTTCTCATCCATCCTTCATCCCATTCCTCTCTCCCAACCTTCATCCTAATCTCACCCATCCTTCATCCGCCCTCCTTCCCCATCTTTCACCCCACTTTTCATCCCGCTCTTCTCTCCCACCTTTTACCCACGCAGTCACCCCACGTGCTTTTCCAGGGAATCCTGGTGGTCCCTTCCAACACAAGCCGTTCTGTGACTCCACAAGGCTGTGACTTTGCTCACCAAGTTGTCCCAGAGAGGTGGAGGTGTCCGCTGCACAGCCACACGTGGCCAATGAGACGTGCTGCCCACAAGACATGGTGTTGAAATTATTTTCTTAATATAAAAATGGGTATAGGAAAAAAAAAAAAAGGCAGTGGGCAATAAAGTAAAATATGCTTTTATATATTAATATCCAGACCTGGGGATTACTTTATAGCAGCCTCCAGGGCAGATGTTTATGGAGAAGACTGGATAAGAACTTGGGTGCTCTCTGTGTGCATAAACACAAAACATCATAGAACAGCTTGTGCTGGGAGGGCCTTAAAGCCCTCCAGAAGAGGAGGCTCAGGGGAGACCTCATTGCTCTCTATAACTACCTGAAGGGAGGTTGTGGTGAGCTGGGGTCGGCCTCTTCTCTCGTGTAACTGGTGATAGGACTGGAGGGAATGGCTTCAAGCTGCACCAGGGGAGATTTAGGCTGGATGTGAGGAAATACTGCTTTTCTGAAAGAGTGGGCAGGCGCTGCAATGGGCTGCCTGGGGGGTGGTGGAGTCACCGACCCTGGAGGTGTTCAAGGAACGTCTGGACTTTGTGTTGAGGGACACGGTTTGGTGAGAGCTATTGGGGACGGGTGGATGGTTGGACTGGGTGATCTTGAGGTCCTTTCCAACCTTGGCGATTCTGTGATTCTGTGATTCGGTTCCACCCCCTGCCACGAGCTGCTTATCCCCCAACCTCGTACCCAGCATCACCCCCTCCCCATAATAACCCACAACCACCGTTTCCTGCAGCCAGTGGCTCAGCCCCGCTCATCGCACTGCAGCGCTACCAGGACGGCGGCATCCGCGTGGCGTGCCGCTCTGCAGGCTGGTTCCCGCAGCCCCAGCTGCTGTGGCGGGACCCCCGTGGGCAGTGGCTGCCCTCCCTCTCTGAAAACCTCACCCAGGATGGCGGTGGCCTCTACACAGCAGAGAGTGTCCTCGTCCTCGCCAGTGGTGACAGCCAGGAGCTGGCCTGCGTGGTCAGGGCTGCGCTGCACAACCAGGAGAAGGAGTCCCTGTTCTCCGTCGCAGGTAAGCGCAGCACGATGCTGCGGGCACAGGCTGTCTTTTCCCTGGAACAGACATAAATCTGCGTCCTGTCACCGCTTGCAGGGTAACCGAAGCCCTACGGGGCTCTTTTATTTTTCAGATCCTTTTTTCCAAAACGCCAGACCGTGGAAGATCGCCCTGAGCCTGGTACTGGTTGCAGTGGTCGCTCTCTCCATCGTTGCTGTTTATCTGCTGAAAATGAAAGGTACAGCCCTGGGCTGGGGCAGGGGCCCCTCTCTGACTCGCTGCTCGGGCTCTGGGGAGGTCTGGGGGGCAGGGACCCCTCTGGGGTCATTTGGACCCACTGCCTTGTGTGGGTTTGGAGCTGCAGATGTAGATAACCAGCGTGGTTTTTTAAACCGCTGATGTTTCTTTCTTCTGTTTTTATTCACAGGAAAGCATGAGAAAAAAATAGGTAAGATCCACTTTGCCACGAATTGGAAAGCTGGAGAATTTCCACTGACTGATTAGACAAGGATAATGATTATCTGATTATCTTAAGGATGGGGTGGTGGAGGCAAAGGGGTACAGAGCAGCCAAGAAAATTAAGGAACTGATTTCTGAAATGACAAAAGGATGAAATTGTGAAATGATGCTGCAATTTTAAGTAAGCTCATGGCACAAGCAAAGAGAGAGCAAGGGTGCTGTATATTGGCAGAGATTTGCTCTGCAAAAGCCCCTTCCTGATAGAGGCGGCAGGTTGGGGTCTCACATTTTGTGTTGCTGTGATGGTAACGAGTTCCTCTGGTTCTCTTTGCAGCAGCACAAGCCGCAGAGCTGCGTAAGTCCCATCCTCTCTGGTAGAATCCCCCTGCACTGCTCCATGCAGCCCTCCAGCTGCCCCCAGTGCCGCGGGTCCATCACTAACGGGGGGTCTTTCTCTTTGCTGCTTAGGAGACCGTGACTCCAAAATTGGTAAGGCTCATTCTACGCAGGCGGCTGTGGGAGAGGTGATGTCCCAGCTGGTGCCCGCTCCCATCTGTGCTCGTTCCTTGTTTTGCAGAGAAACAAGCTGAGGAACTTGGTGAGTACGTTCCTCTTCCTATGTGGGAGATGTTTCAGTTGGTCCGTTTTCCCCTGAGTATTGCATTTACACCCTGGTTTGGGTCTGCTGCTGGGAAATGAAGAGGTGACAGATGCTGAACTCACTTCAGAAGCATTGCCATCCTTTATATTTTAAGTTACTTCCTGTACTTCTTCTATACTAAGAAAAAAAAATGCTTCCTGTTCGCAAAGAAGGCACACACAGACAGTAAGTACACATGTGAGTCAGGCCCAGCAACGGGGCTGCATTTATCAGAACTGCATGGGGCACTTCTCATCACCAGACACCGAAGGCTGGAAGTCACACACCATGAAATGACTTTCACAAACGCACCACCAATCTGGGAAATGTGCAGCACGTGGCCTGTCATCATCCCAGGCAAACTGGTGCCATGGGTGCGTTCGGGTTCTCTCTCATCCGTGTTTGTTTTCTAATGTTTTTTCAAGTGTGGAGAAGATATGCAGCGCCGATTGAAGATGGTAATTGAAGCTCTGCCTTCTGGGGGCTGAGCCCTCTTTGCTTTACCCTCATTTCCCCCTGCCCCCCCTGCAGTGATGCTGGGATGCTCACACTTTGCAGTGCTGTGCTCACGGCCCTGCTTGATGCACGCCCCTCCCCAAGGCACATCTGAGAGCCCTGGGCCCCAGCGAGCAGCGCTGGTCTTGCTCTGGGGATGTGAGGATTTGCTCAGCTGGGAGTTGTGCTGCTGTTCCTCCTCCTGCCTGTGGTTGAAACTAGATGATCTTTGTGGTCCTTTTCAGCCCAGGCCATTCTATGATTCTATGATCCACGATTCTCCTCTCCGCTCTGGGCTCTCTGCAGTTCTTTCTGCTCCTCACGCCAATGCTTTGCACGTCTTCCCGCTTCTTTGCGCCCTTCCCCTTCTTCCCCAGCAGCAGAGCTCTGCCCGACACGTGCCTCCCTCTGCCCACAGCGAAGGTGGTTCTGGATGCAGGCACTGCCCACTGCGACCTGATCCTGGCTGATGATGGCAGGAGTGTGAAGCGCACAGACCGACGCCAGGACGTCCCCAGCCGCCCCGAGCGCTTCGATCCCTGGCGCTGCGTGCTGGGCTGCGAGGGCTTCACGGCGGGGAGGCACTGCTGGGAGGTGGAGGTGGTGCTGGATGGAGGGGGCTGGACTGTGGGCGTCTGTCGAGAAGACGTGAGGAGGAAAGGGGAGATTGAGTTCGGCCCAGAGGAAGGCATCTGGGCCGTGGGGCAGTGGGCAGGGCAGTTCCAGGCACTCACATCTCCGCAGCGCACGCTCCTTCCCGATGTTCACACTCCCACGCGGGTCCGGATCGCTCTGGATTATGAATTGGGCCGGGTGGCGTTCTTCAGCGTGGATGAGGAGATCCCCATCTTCACATTTCCACCGGTGTCATTCCATGGGATAAAAGTCCACCCCTGGCTCTGGCTGGGTCCTGGTACACAGCTCAAAATGTGGCCCTGATGAAGAGGAGGAGGAAAGTGAAGGCGCTGCTGGGATTGATCCCTGCTGCTAAACAACCAGCCTTTATCAGTTGGGATGAATTTGCCATCTCCACCTCCAAAGGTAAATGATGTAACCTCTCTGGACCTCTGCCCAAGGCTGGTTAGGGTTAGGTATATGCTTCATCTGAGGCCAGGCGTGCTGTCACACCAGCTCCTTCACTCATCTGATGTCCAGCAGGCATGGACCTTTCCAAATAAAGGCTTTACCTGTATTGCCAAGTGTGTTTTCAATTCCAGAAATGAATGAGCATACACTTGTATGCAACACAAATAAAGTCTGTTCACGCTCAGCCCAGGAGCACTGAGCCTCACTGCAGAGAAGTCCAAAAGGAACAGCTCAGAGATGCAGCCTGAGCTTGCAGCAAGGTTCTCCAGGTGTTTGCTGGAATACACAAGAAAAAGCCTCCTCTATAGCAGGACCCCTCATGTGAGCACTGCAAGAGGAGCCAGAGCCAAAGTGGGGACACTGAAATCTTCCCCATTCTCCTCCTTTACCTGTGCAGCAGCTTGAGATCCTGCAAGTGGAAAGTGGAGAAGCCACCTGAGGAGCACATCATGATTGCAAGTAAGACGTCCAGCTAAGAGTAGCTTCAGACAGGAGTAACAGGGCAGGTATGGTGGTGGGAGGGCAAGCACTAATGAAGAATGCAGTACTGCAAAATAGCATGCAGGGAAATGCTTCACTGCTACTATGAGTCATTGTTTCTTAATTAGTAAAAACTAATTCAAAGAGAGAGCAGTGACAGTGGTGCAACGCATTCCCTTTTATAAAATGTGGTCCGTTGCAATTAGGCAAACATGTTAGTAAGTAAGATCCGTATTCAGATGGGTTTTCAGCAGTCTCACAGTGACAAAAGGCTGCACAAAACAAAAAGCAAACCCTGCCAGAACTACTGGGTGCTACCGAGAAACACAGCGCCTCCCTGCTACAACTTGACTAACAGTGCATTCGTGTGTATGCACACACACATCGCATACCCACGTGCATTGGTAAAGCTCACCTTTAGATGCTTCAGGCAAATCAGGAGGGGAGAATGAGGCAGAGCTGAGGAGGGTGCGCAGACCACAGCAGCCAGCAGAGGGGAATCGTGGTACTGGAGCCGGCACCGAACTTCCCATGCCGAGGGAGCAGGAGCACTGCAGTGCAGGAGAGGAAATCATGTGCAGTCTTATTCCTGGGGACTGTAAGAGGGGGGAACATCTGATCTCTCCCTTCCTACCCCATGCATTCTGTTGGAAACCACTGCCTCCAACTCCCTCACTGCAAGCTGAACACTAAGGCTGCAATTTGGCTCCTTGATCAATATTGCTAAATCTGGAGCTGGGGGGACTCACAGGCGGGCAGCATCAGTCAGACAAAAATCAAGATTCATTTCAGATATATAAGAATATTTGGGGACAGTTCTGAGAATCAAAACACTTGGACTGTGAATTATAAATAGATTTGAGGAAGAAGTCTTGCTTATGAACACTTTAGGTTGAAGATGTTTGCTTGTTTTCAGAGACAATAAATGTAGGACTACCTAAGCTGGGGGTGAGAATTTGAGAAAGGAATTGCATTTAGCAAATTGAGGGAGGTCATTTCCCCCTCTGCTCCATTCTTATGAGGTTCCACCTGTGCTCCGCTCTAAGGCCCCAGCATAGAAAAGATGTGGATCTGTTGGGGAGAGCCGAGAGGAGGTCATGAAGGTGCTCAGAGGGCTGGAACACCACTCCTATGGAGGACAGCTAAGCTTGTTCAGCCGGGAGGAGAGAAGCTCTGAGGAGAGCTCATGGCTGCAAACCATTCTGTGATTACATTCCATGATTCTGTGGCACCGAGGTCAGGGTCTGCCTGAGCACCGGTTTGCTGGCAGGAGGTGGTAAGACAAACAAAGTGCCTTTGTATCACTTGGGGGTTTTGCTGATGCTTTTTCTCATGGCCTTTATTAAACTCTCACTATCTCAATCCAGGAGTTCTATTCTTCCTGTTCTCTCCTCTCTCCTGCTCTGGGGGTCAGTGGGCAAGCAGTGGGTCCTTAGCTGCTGGCTGGGATTCACCGCTGAGTCCACAGAATGGAGAACCAATGCAAAAACCATCCTGGTCAACATCCGCCCTTGGAGCTTCTGTGTGACCCCACGGCCTGAGCCCTGAAGTGCTCTGTGGTGACCTGGGAGGCAGAGACAGCTTGGCTGTAGGAACTGAGAGCAGGAAGATCTGCCAAGCCCAGCTCCTTCCTCTGCCTCTAATCTCCTTGCCCGCTCTGTGCTGTGGCTTCTCCCAGCAGTGCTAAAGCTGCCTTGCAGTCCAGCACATCCATCCCCTTCTTGCCTGGCAAGTCAGAAAGAAAGGAGCCCTTTTGGACACCACCAACCCTGAGGTCACGCGCAGAATCCAGCTCTCCCCACTTCGCCACCAGGCTGCCGTCCCCAGGTGGGGGGCTGGAAGCCAGGGAGAGCTGCAAAGGAGCTGCTTTGAGGCAGGGCAAGGGGCAGCTCTCAGTGCAAGGGACACGTGTCCCAGGGTTGGAAGTGACCCAGCCTTTGGGGTGCAAAGCCCCTTTGGGGCTGCTCCTGTGCGCAATCCTCACCCCTTTACGGTGCGGAAGCAAGAAATGACGGAGCTGATCTGCACTTGGGTGGAGACTTCTGCAAGGAGCCGTGATGTGGCAGCACAGGGAAAGCAGGAGGTGGTGTGGAAGCAGGGCAGATGAGCTCGGCTTCTCCACAAACCACAGCTTCCCTCCCAGCAGCTGCGGGTGCTGATACAGGGCCTGTCCAGCCTCTGCTGCCAGACGGGAGGCAACGCAGCAGGAGAGCAGACACTGAGGGGTCATGGTGAGCGCAGGGGAGCGGTGGCCCTTGGGTCTGGGTGGTCTGGGTGCTCGGGGTCCATATGCTCTGAGTCTGGGTGCTCGCGCTCTGGCTGCTCGGGCCATGAGCACCTGCGCAGAGGAAGCTCTGGTCCTGCGCTTCATCTCCTGGCCCACGAACACAAGTGTGGCAGAGGGCTCTTGTGGGCAGAAGCGTGTTCAGGGAGCCCCTTCCAGCCCAGGCACAGCTTCCCAGGACCGGGAGCGTGAGGCTGCAGAGACGCCTCTGAGCCCCTGCTTCTGCAGCAGCGAGGCTGGAACGGCCGCCTGGGGGGCAGCAACACGCGGGGCGCCTTCACGCTTTGGAGGAGGGCACGAGGGCAGAGCTGGCGCTTTCCGAGCCTGCTGTCCGCGGGGCTGGGCGGGGCCGGAGGAGGTCGGGGCCGCGGACTCCAGAACGGCCGGCGCAGGAGCGCGGCGGGCCGGGGCCGCACCGCAGGCGCCCGCAGCTCGGCTCTCCCCGCAGGCCGCGCGCTTCCCCGCTCTGCTGCCGCTGATCCTCGCAGCGCTGCCGCCCGCCGCCGCCGCCCCGCCGCCGCCCTGCCCGTGGGAGATGAACAAGGTGAAGGACATCGTGGAGGTGAACTGCACCGGGCGCGATCTCGGCGCGGTGCCCGCCGGCCTGCCCGAGGACACGGGCATCCTGCTGCTCAACGCCAACCGCCTGGAGTCCGTCTCCACCGCCGCCTTCCGGCCGCTGCCCGCCCTGCAGGACCTCGACCTGTCCGACAACGGCCTGCGGGCCGTGCACGCCGAGGACCCGCTGCCCAGCCTGAAGGAGCTGCTGCTGTCCCGCAACGCGCTGCGGGCTCTGCCCGCCCTGCACGTCCTGCCCGCGCTCACCCGCCTGGCCCTGGCTCACAACCAGCTGCGCGCTCTGGCCCCCGCCGCCTTCCGCGCCGTGCCGCGGCTGCGGGACCTGGACCTGCGGGGCAACGCGCTGCAGACGCTCCCCGAGGACGCCTTCGCGGGGCTGCGGGTGCTGGAGGACTTGGATCTGTCGGACAACGCCTTGGAGGAGCTCCCCGCCGGGCTGCTGCAGGACCTGGAGAAGCTGGAGACGCTGTGGCTGTCGGGGAACCGGCTCCGCGCGCTGCCCTCCGGCTTCTTCCCCGAGTGGCACCTTTTCGCCTACGTCTTCCTCACCGACAACCCCTGGCACTGCGACTGCGACCTGCTCTACCTGCGCTCCTGGATCCTCGGCAACGAGGGGAGCGTCTACGAGCCCGAGCGCGGCCTGGGGAAGACGAAGGTGGAGCTGGCCCCGGAGAAGGTGCTGTGCCGCAGCCCCGACGAGCACCAGCACAAGCCCATCGTCCGCTTCAAGCCCAACTGCGGCCACGTGGGGGATGCAGAGGAGGATGAATACGATTACCCTGATGTGGAATGGACCCCCAAAATGCCTCACGGGACCTCCTTGACCCCCACGTATCCACCCAG
The DNA here is from genome assembly GCF_026119805.1 of Tympanuchus pallidicinctus. Taxonomy (NCBI): domain Eukaryota; kingdom Metazoa; phylum Chordata; class Aves; order Galliformes; family Phasianidae; genus Tympanuchus; species Tympanuchus pallidicinctus. The sequence continues at coordinate 348,035 of NW_026294762.1, forward strand.
CTCCAAAGAGCCCAGCACCGCCCCACGCGCTCTTACTCAGCCCGCTCTCACATCCGCCGTTCCTCCCCTCGGCATCCCTGCCGGCCCCGGTCTGACCCCGACTGCTTTCCTTACCACCCCTGCACACACCACGGCTCCCAGCACCGCCCCTCCTGCATCCACCAGTCGCGCCATCACCCCCCCCAGCACTGTGCATCTCTCGCAGCCCCCCAGCACTGCCCCTTTTTACACTGCTCCCCCCAGCACCTCGCACAGCCCCACCATCTCTCCGACGGCTGCTCCCAGCACCAGCAGCCATCGGCAGAGCACCCTCACCACCCATGCTGCCAGCAGCCCTTTCACAACGTTCACCAGAGCATTTTCCACCAGTCCTTCAGCTCTGCCTTCCTCCACCGAGCCAGAGAGCATTTCAATCACCACATCTTCACCTTCTGCTCTGACGTCCCCACACCGGTGGTCCCCAACACCACGCTTTCTGCTCACACCCCTACGCTGTCTGCTCCCCTGGACACCACGCACTTCCCCCGCCCATCTCCTCCGCTTCCCCCTCCCCTGCTCTGCCCGTGCTCCACTCCAGCACAGACTCCATCCGTGCTGCACTCGCAGGCAGCTGTGAAGGGTCTGCACTGGGAGCACTGGGTGCTGAGCCATTGCTGTCTCCTGCGCTGGGTGCTCTACCTGGCCTGCTTGGCTCTGCTGCTCCTGTCTGTGCTGCTTTTAGCTTGCTGCCTGGTGTGGATGTGTGTGACAAAACACAACTCACTGCAGACCCAAGAGGTGCAGCATCCGCTGTTGAGGTTGGGGAATTCAACACAAAGTCATACCACACATCTCTGCGTCTTCCGAAGCCCCCAACAACGCTCCACGTTCTGCACCACCAAGGAAGTAGAGCTGCGCCCTGAAGTTGCCACATCCCACACTTACTGCACGATTAAAGACCTGGGGGTGCAGCGCGGCCCTCCTGCAAAGTCCTTCTGCACCACGAAGGAGCTGTGGATCCACCATGGCCCCCTGAATGCTCCATCCAATCCTTTCCCCACGGAGCTGACAGCCACAACGCTCGGCTCGCTGCGGAGCCCTTCTGCTCGCAGCCTGGACAGGGGAGTCAGGGCCATCGGTGCTGTCAGGGTGAATCTCGGTGCCAACACCTTGTAAATGCTCCTGTGCCTTCAGAGGGGGGACGGGGGGCACGGCTCTGGCTCACGTCTCCTGCTGAACAACAGGAAGATCTGCTTACCGCAGGAAGGGAAGGCAGCCAGCTGCTTGCCCCAGCACTACTCACACTCATGGTGCTAGCTAGATCTGAAATGGTTTCTGGGCTGCTTGGCAGGGGTGGGAGTTGACCTAAACCAGAGCTTGGGGCTGAAATGCCAGGTTTGGGGCAGTGTGGGAAAACAGAGCTGGATTTATCTGCTACGTGCTGACTGCTTCTGCTCAAATGTCACACACGCACATCATGCTTTCAACTCAGAGTTGCTTTATTACTCACAGAATAAATATTCTCTTTGCCTGAATTCCATATGGGAGCTGATTTCATTTCACTAGACCTCTGGTAGTGCTGTCAGAGTACAGCAAATGGCTGTCCTCAATACTTGGAACTGCAGAGAATAGAGCAAACGTCCCTCATGTGCAGCTTCCTGACACAGAGAAGAAGAGCTGAAGGATTTTAGATAGGAAGCACAACATTGGCTTTGGCTTTTGCCCCAAACATTTGATCCTTGTGGAGAGCGCACTGCAGCCACACAGAACCCAGTGAAGAGCTGCACATTTTCTCCACATCTCTTGGGATGTTTTGGAACCACTGGGATTTGGAATGTGGAACCATTGGATTTTTTGGAGCCATTTGGAACTTGGGATTTTCCTGGAATCAATTTGAGCCCCAGCACTGCTCTCACATTCATTTTGCTAGCTAGATCTGAAATGATTTCTGGGCTGCTTGGCAGGGGTGGGATTGTCCTAAACCAGAGTTTGGGGCTGAAATGCCAGGTTTGGGGCAGTGTGGCAAAGCTGAACTGGCTTTGTCCGCTGTCTGCTCAAATGACGCACAGAGATGCATCACACTTTCTCTCAATAAATATTCTCTTTGCACAAATTCCATACGTGGGCTAATGCATTTCATTCAACCTCCACTAGTTCTGGCAGAGTACAGTGAGTGGCAAATTCATATTCAGTACTTGGAACTGCACAGAATAGAGTAAATGGCCACTCATACCCAGCTTCCTTTTGCAGAGAAGAAGAGCTGGAGGATTTTAGATAGGAAGCACAACATTGGCTTTGGCTTTTGCCCCAAACATTTGATCCTTGTGGAGAGCGCACTGCAGCCACACAGAACCCAGTGTAGAGCTGTACATTTTCTCCACATCTCTTGGGATGTTTTGGAACCACTGGGATTTGGAATGTGGAACCATTGGATTTTTTGGAGCCATTTGGAACTTGGGATTTTCCTGGAACCATTTCGAGGTCTCCAAAAATGCAGCAGGGAGCGACTTCTTTGCAGGTCCCTCATCCTGCCTCAGCACCTCGGTGGCATTCCTTACTGTTCCCAGGCATTTCAGGCCCATTTCCAGGTGCCAGCAGCTCTGCAATGGTTGTGATTTGATGGTGTTGGAGCCCAGCTGTAAAACGCTCTTCTTGGCTCCAGGAAAAGAGCCTGGCTGGGAGGGGAGGTCCTGCTGCTGCAGTGAAACTCAGGAGGAGCTGCACTTGTCTGGGGAGCAGGGAAACCCCAAGGGAACGATGAGAAGGGGCTGCTTTGGGGTTGTGGACTCGGCCATCGCTGCAGGCCGCAGAAAGCCATGCCACACCAGCAATGTCTCTGGCTCTGGTGGAAAAGCCCCATTCGTTTCCACACCACACATCCCCAGGAGTGTTAGCTTTGTTCGGGAGATGCTCCAGCGTAATGCACTGCTTTTGATGTGCTCATAGTAAGGGGCCAAGAACAACACCTGTACAACAAGAAATCAGATGCAGAGGAGATGCAGTGGGACCCCATGGCCGCCAGTCCTCATCCTCAGCATCACCACATGTGCTCCTAACGGCCCCGAGCTCCACACTGGGGCAGCTCAGTCCCCTTTCTTTCCACGCACCAGGACAGCATGTGCAAAACCCCAAAATCCTCTCACGTGTGACATGTGAGCACAAAGAGAGCCCCTGGGCACTGCAGTGCTGTGGTTTGAGCAGCGATGGGTGGCAAGGCTCAGTGCGCAGCACTGCATGCTGCAGCGCCCCCAGCACAACCCCCAGGGCTGCTTTGGTGGGGACAGCTGGGCAGCTGCCCTCCTTCTGTCCTCACTGCCCACCACGAGCTCAGGGAAAGGTCAGAGAGGAGGGAACTGCTGCCATCCTCACGAGCGCCGTGGTCCCTCGTCAGCTGCTGAAAGCTGTGCTAATAGGCACCGAGGGATGGGGCCTCGTGATACAGACAGCTGCAGTGCCTATGTTTAGGGGAGAATTGCTGAGGAGGTCACTGAGAAAGGCAGGGGGGCAGTTATGGACCCACGGTGGGATGAGGGAGAGGAGGGGGCTGGGTGGGGAGTGGGGAGAGGGGGAAGAGATGTGCCTGTTTCTCCCTGTCCAACTCTATTTCATGGACAATGGATGAAATCACTTCTCCCCAGCTTGAGTCTGTTTGCTCTGTGGCACTTTGTAGGTGAGCTCCAGTGAGACAACAGGGAACGGCAACACGGGCAGCAAACGAGGAAGAAGGTGAACATCTACAGACAGGTTAAGAGATCATCAAGGTTAAGAAGAGGCTAAATCCATCCAACTGGGAGCCTTGTGGATATTAAAAGAGATGTATCTGAATACTTCTCTTAGCCAGCAGCTGCACTGGAGGAATTGGAGACTTTTCTGGGGAGACAAAAGAGTCGGACATCATAGGCTGATGCTTGAGCAACGGCCACTTGGAACAGCCCAAAAACTACGTTAAGATTAAGGCCTAAAATCATTAAATCTAGATCCAGGTACTGTGCAGTACATTTCAGCAGGTAAATGAAGAAATAGATCAGTCTACAAAATCACTATCACGTGCAGAACAGGTGAAAATACCCATGACAGTAATTGCTCTCTTGTCTTGGTTGCCACAAGTAACTTCTGGGCATTGTCTCCAGGATGCTCAGTTTTATGGCTGTGCTAAGAATAAGGACTAAGAATATCAGGATGTGCAACTGAAAAGATCCTTCAGGGCCATTTCAGATCTGATTGCAACAGGAGCTGGTGGATTTGGGTGGTGAACAAGGGCACAGGAGAACACAGAGCTGTGAGCTTCCCTTCCCTTCCCTTCCCTTCCCTTCCCTTCCCTTCCCTTCCCTTCCCTTCCCTTCCCTTCCCTTCCCTTCCCTTCCCTTCCCTTCCCTTCCCTTCCCTTCCCTTCCCTTCCCTTCCCTTCCCTTCCCTTCCCTTCCCTTCCCTTCCCTTCCCTTCCCTTCCCTTCCCTTCCCCTGTTTCCTTTTCCTTTTCCTTTTTTTCCTTCCTTTTTCTTTCTCCCTCTCTCCCTTCCTTCTTCCTTTCCTCCCCCTTTTTTTGCTCCTGCTACAAATATCTTGTGATCATTGTTGATAAGGGTAGTAGATATGGGTTTTTTTCCCCCACATCCTTCCATAACGTTTTGTCCCCCATTTCCCATGACCCACACTTAACCCACTGCTCTGCCTGCAGGGGCTGCACAGGACATGCAAGGATCCCTCTGTCAGCTGAAGGCCTGGAGACACATTTCTCACATTGCTTGCTATCCCCACCAGGCAGTGAGCCAGAGGGCAGCATGCAGCACAGGGCAGAGCGTTTCCTCCTGGCTTTGTTTCCAGCCTGCCATTCCCAGCCACGAAATGTCAGAAATACACGGAAATGTCAGATTGCTGCTGCAGAGCTTTGTTCTTAGCACCGTAACTCAGGCCTTGCAGTGCTCTGACGGGATGATTTGGACCCGTGATGTTTCTCATTTCTCACGTTCTTTCACCTGCAAGATTCAGCAAGGGGCTGCAGTTTTCCCCGGGTGTCATCTCCCATGTAAGCAGGTGATTTTGATCTCAGACGTATCCCTGTAATACAGATGTACATCCCGATCACTGCGGCCAATGCAGCCACGTTCCATCCCCTCTCCCACAAGCCTCCTCTATTCTCAAACAGCAGAACTGGTGGGCAGCCCTCCTGCTCAGAGAACTCTCTTCAATCTGCTTTTGGAGTTTCCCAGATTGCTCTGATGCCCCTGGGACCCACCAGGCTCTTTCCACACCTGCTGAGGGTGGTGAAGTCCTTGCATGTCGCTCTCTGCCATCGTTGAGAGGTCCTACAGATAGAAGGAGGCTTTTGGTGACTTGACAAAAATGTGGTTTTAAAAAAGCCCAACAGGTCAGCGAGGGAACAACAGCTTGGTCTTCAGCACCTGGAAAAATCCCAGAGCAAGACCTCCCAGAGCACATTTCTGGGTGTTAAGTGGACAAGTTGATTTGGAGCAGACCGTGGATTTGTCAAGGCTATGAAATACCTCATCAACTTGTTGGCTCTCTCCCAAAGCGCGATTGGATCTGTGGGGAAAGGAAAAACAGTGGATGCTGTTCACCCCCAAACCTCCAGCTGCTATAAGAACGCTCAGCCCTCCCCTGCCTGTTCCAGAACCCTTTTCCCTCCCCTTGTGGGGTGTCACTGATACCCCACAAGAACTCCCCAGGGTTCCCCCACATCTCCATGTACCCTTTGGGAAACTCCAGGAAGCCAAGACCTCTGAGGATCCTCCCCAGTCTGACCTCCCATCTACCCCAAAACCTTGGCACTCCAGGACTCTCCTTTTCCCTCATGATCCCCCACGAACTCCAAGACGGCTGTCGATCCCAGGCCCAATGAACATAGGCACCCAGAGCCCTTATGTCCCCCCCTGTGGACTCCAGAATGCAGGCAGCCCTGGTCCCCACCATCACCCATCCAGGACACTCAGCTCTCCAGTCTTTGCTCTCCTGTCACTTGTGAGAGAACCATCCGAACGTCTGGGTTCCCCAGCAGAACAAAAGAGACCCAGACAGGCATTTCAGGAGCCTCTTTTATTCAGTACAAGGATGTGGGGGAACTGGGAGATCCTCAGCTCCCACTGCAGGGCTTGGGGTGGCGGGGCGACATCGTGAGCATTCCTGAAGGTACATGTGGTGGTGTGCAGTGTGGTCTTTGTGCCCCACAGTGCAGGGGACTCCGTGGGGAGGAACCTGGGGAAAATTTTGCCCCACAGAGGTGCCCACTGGATGCCCAGTATGGAGTACAGAGCTTTGAATGACCCCTAAGTGTTACAGAGGGCATCAGGTGATCTCGAGGAGTCCTCGAGGCAATTGGGGCCACGTAGTGCTGGGGGCACAGTGAGGACACACACCTGGAGGTCAGTATAGGCATGGGGCAAAGTGCCCCGGGTGATCCAGCGCCGGGCACCGGGCTGGTAGGCATGGATCAGGTGGGTGTCCCGGTACGTTTCATGGCTGTACCCTCCAAGAACAAGCAGCTCTCCTCCCAGCACAGCTGCACCCCCCACTACATGGGCATGGGGCAAAGGGCTGAGGAGGACCCAGATATCTAGCTTGGGGCTGTAGACTTCAAAGGCCAGCTGGTCCCTGTAGCCAGTCTGCCCGTCCCGCTGGCACAGCCCCCCGGCCACATAGAGCTGCCCACCCGCCTCCTCCATGATGTGGCCAGCTCTCTGGCCATTCATAGGGGCCAGGAGTGTGGCTGGTGCACCTGGGATGTAGCGCAGAAGGGCTGTCTGGCACTGGTACGCCTCATCACACCCCCCTGACACATAGAGGGCACCATCCAGGGCACACGCTGCGTGTCCACACAGAGCCATTGGCAGGGACTGGCACCTCCTGGGGGAGAAAAGAGAGAGGGGTGAAGAGCAGGTAAAGCAGGGCAACCCCACGGCGACTGCCTGCCCAGCAGACCCCTGCTGGCACCAGCCATGGATCCACTGAGCACTCAGCAGGCTACACCCAGTGAGCCCCAGTAGAACCCCCCAGTGGGAGCACTGGCCAACACCCAATGGATCACCCAAGAAACAGCTGGAAGACATTTAAGTGATTCCTCTCATTAGCAGAGCCAACAGACCCTCACGAATACAACCAGCCAACTCATTCACTACCCAGCAGGCATCACAGCCCAACTGCGACTCCTGTTCTGGAGTGTCAGCAGCACAAAGAGCACTCATGGGGACCATGACCAATGCCAGGGGCTGCTACAGCAGGAGAAAGCAGGTATCCAAGTGGAGAGGTCTCACCTCCAGGTGTCAGAGGCCACGTTGTAACACTCCACAGTGTCCGTGCAGTAGAGATCACCCGAGCTGCCCCCCAGGGCATAGATGGAGCCATCAAGCGCCACAGCAGCAAAGTAGCTTCGCCCGCAGGTCATGCTGGCCAGGCGCTCCCAGGAATTGTCCATGGGCTGATACCTGGGGTTGAGGGGGAAAGGGAGCAAGAGGCTAGCTGCTATCACAGTGCCACGAGGTGATGTCAGCACTGCTGAGAGCAACAACCCACCCACAGGCAGCCAATTGTTCAATGCCCCGGGGCTCCACCGTCCCCTTGCACAGGAATATCTTTTTCTTGGCAACACCAATGCCATAACGGCAGCCCCAGGAGGGGCCCTCCCTGCCCAATCCCCTACAAACCCCACAGCACTGCAGGGCAGGAGGCTCCACAGGGGCACAGACACCCCAGGCCAGCAGACAACCGGAGCATCTCGAGCCACATGCAGCAGCTCCCCAGGTCCTTGCAGCAGCTCTCCCTGCCCCAGTACTTCCTCCAGCCCCACGCAGCCCTCACCTGTAGACACTGGCCAGGGTGTCACGGATCCCGTAGTAGCGCTTTCCACCCAGGACGTAGAGGGTGTTTCCTACCACAGCCACAGCATGGCGAAAGCGCGGACCGTCAGGAAAGTTCCCCAATGCCCTCCACTCCACGTGCTTCACCAGCCCCACAGCGCTGAGGTAGCGGTGGGCAAACCAGAGGTTCCTGCTGGGCTTCCGGGCAGCCATGTTCGGCGTCAGTTTGTCTCCTCCACAAACCACCAGCACCTCTTGCAAGGAGCGCACCCGGCACGGCAGCTGGACCATGGGGGACAAACTCTCAACCACCAGCTGGCGGAGGAGCCCTGGGTCCACCACCCCCGCCGTCACCGATGGGATCTTCTTCAGCTCCTGGCCGGACATGAGGGCAAAGCGAACGGACGACAGAACTTCCTTGGTTAGGTCCTCTTTGCCATCTCCATTGGCCTTCAGCCACCGGGATGCCGCTTCCAAAGCCTCCAGTTCGTGGAGGACGTTAAGACCGTCAGAGCGGAGGAGGCGGATCAGAAGGTGGGCAGGAAGATCCAGGAAGGTTGGAGTGGCCACTACGGTAGGGAAGGTGGCCAAGATGTAGTCCTCCGCTGTGCGGCTCACCTGGACCAGCCCGTAAGCCACCGCAAAGGCCAGCACGTCCAGGCCGATTTCTGGGGTCAGGCCGTGGGTGAAAACATCCAGGCAGAGGGTGAGGAGCCCCCAGGCCTGGTAGCGCAGGGAGGTCTCGGCTGCCTCCAGGACCGTGGACCACGGCCCGACCACGGCTCCCGTGTAGGCGAAGGAGAGGAGGAGGCGCAGCTCCGCGGGGGTCAGTCCTGTGCTCAGCGGGGCTGTGGGGTCGTGGGTCGACTCCCGCATGGGGCAAGTGAAGAGAGCCCGGAAGAAGTCACAGGAGCAGCTCAGGGCCAGCCGCTGAACTAGGAGAAAGGAGGAAAAAGGATGGGAGCTGCAGGAGGACCCGGTGCCTAAGTGACCTTCAGACACTGATCCCCCCCCTCCATCCCCACAGGACCAGCGCAGGACACCTCCTGCTCCATCCCTGCTTGGAAGCACTGCCCCTCTGTCCCCCTTTTTCCCCCCCAAGGGACCCAACACACACCATTCCCACTCCTCCAAGGGACCCCCGCCCAGCTCACCTGGGATGACCTCATCCCCTGCCTGCAGCTGGAGGTCACAGCCCAGGCCGCTGGCGTGCAGCTGCTCCATGGCTCTTAATGTCTCCCACTGCTCCTCCAGGGCCTCAGGACCCCCTTCTTGGTGGTCGCTCTCTGTCCGGGATGCGCAGGCAGCCACCACCCGTGGAGCCCCCAGGACACGAGCGGTCTCTTCCACCTCCCTCTCCCTGCCGTGGGGCACAGTTCCCTCATAGGCAAAGGCCAGGAGGGCCCGCCAGCCCCACAGTGTGGCCCCTGGTGGCAGGGGGACATGAGATGGGGGTCCCCGGCGCATCTCTCGGGTCTTGTCCTCCAGGAAACACAGGAAGAAGGAGCTGACAGAGGCTAAGACCACAGCGTGAGCCACGTCACCCTCGGGGCCCACGGCCACATCCACCAGCTGTCCCGCAGTGCGGAGGTCATTGGCCGTGGTCAGGAAGTGTCTGGCGTGGGCCCCGTCCCGCAGGTGCCACTGGGCTGGGGCCGGCCCCTCTGTGACCCACATCTTGCCTGTGGGAACACGTGGAGTGAGGTCAGGTTGCCATCCCCACAGCCAGGTTGTCCTGGGTGCTGCTGTTGGCACTGCCCGACGGCAAAAGACACCGGATCCATTGCCAAGGGCTCGAGACCACCACACTCTGCTGCTGCCCCGCAGCTGCATTTGATGCCTCTTGCCAAGACAGATGAGACCTGCGGGCTTTTCCCGTTCCTTAGCTGAGCTGGATGCCCCCCACCTGCCTCAGTGCTCAACCCTTTGCTGCACAGCACGGGATGAAATCATAGGCACACAGCCAATCCGCCTGAAAGCCACAGCCCCACAGCCCAGCGTCCCACATCATCCCTTCCCCCCATCTGCTGCCCCACGCTCACAACCACCTCTGCTCCACCACCACCACCGCCAGCCCAGCTCCCCACAGAGCCACCATTCCATCCCATTGGTGCCACGCACCACGCATGGCGGTCGCTCGCCCCGCTCCGTGCCCCATCCCCGTCCCCATCAGCGCTTGCAGCCCCACACACTGCGCAGCGCTGTGTCCTCCGTGTGCCGCGCGCTCATCCCACCTTATTGCCCGCTGCAGCTCTGGGACGCTCCTGTGACCCCCCAGGAATGTGTGTGGGTAATTATAGCCCAGCCTGGACACGTGGCTGTGGCACCGGAGCTGGGACAGGCCTGCAGGGAGGGCCGTGACCCCGGTGCCCCGGACGGGGCGGTCAGACAGCAGGGTTCCCTGAGGACGGCGGTGGGAGGACAGCGCTGGGATTTTTCCCTTGGGCCGGAGGGTGCAGGCAGTGCCAGAACCCCACGCCGTCCCATCCCCGCTGCCTCCCGGCCCCACAACCCTATTTCCCCATCTCCAAGAACTCATATCCCCATCCCAAACTTCCCTTTATCCTCGTATTCCCACATCTGGCTGAATTTTGTGTCCCCAAAAGCTACCGTTTCCAGTGATCAATCCCAACTACAAGATCTTCTTCTTTCTCTTTATACCTAGGCACAATTTCCCGTTCTGTAACCCCTGCTTATCACCTTCCATGCTTTCACCCTGCACCTGAACAATTCTTCTTAACCACAAACTTATGAAAACATCCCATCGCCTCTTCAGGATTCCCTTCTCCAGGACGAACCTCAGCGCACTCAGCCTCCCCTGACGCCTCCTGCCTGCATCCCAGCTCAATCCTATCAACACGGGATGATGTGCACACTGCTGACAGCCCATTTGACAGTATTTTTTATTACACAGCGTTTCATTACACACAGCACTCAAGATCCAGCTTGCAGGGTGGAATGGGACATTTACAGCTTGGGAGGCCCCGTTAGCCTCCAGCCTTCCTTATTTCCTATCTTCATTAATGCAGCAGTAGCTCCAAAGCCCAAACAAGCGACGGTTCCGGTCATGTAACTGTGAGCTGGAAAAAAACAAGCAGTAAGAAGGATCTCTTAGAAACAGAGCAGATCAGGATGGACTCCACGCGTTCCCTGACCATAAGCACCATTGGTTGTCTACAGAAATCAGAAGATTTCTTTCCAAGTCCTCTCTCATGCTTTCTGCCCACAATTTGGGACATAACCATCCATAACCCATTGCCCCTATTTGTTATACAGGGAAACCCTAATTGCTTACCTCAGCGACCACAACAATCACCGCTTCGAACTCTCAGCTCAGCAACCAGGGAAAGAGAAACCTGATTTTACCACAATTGGAACTTAAAAATAAAATCTCATCCTTTACCACTGAGTCTGCAAATGCCTGCAGAAAGCAGAGCTGTATCAGTGTCTGCAGGACTTAATCTAGCCTGGAAACGTCATGGGAGCGACAGCTGAAAGACACGGCCTGGCCCTCAGATTGCAAGAGGAACTCACAGCATTGAATGTGACAGATTGCATTTTCCACGTATAATAAATCACATTTGTTGCCAAGATGACACAGATTGCCACAACAACATTTGTAATATCCCGCCATTTCAAATTATCAGCAGTTATAATGGGCAGTGCTGGCTCAGCTCTGTCCTCTGCTGTAAATCTCCTCCATGTCAGCCCCGGTCTCCCCCTGCAGCACTATTTATTGAGCAGAGCTCTACCACAGAGCATCAGCAAAACGAAATGGAATTCACACACAGAGATGAAGAGATTAAGCCACCAGATCAGCCTGACACCGCGGTGCTTTTACTGCCTTCCCTAAGAAAGGTTCAGGACTACAGAGCAGGCTCGTTTTGTCGCCCACTCCAGGCACCACCCACATTTACCTCTGGCTCCTACGAGAGCTCCTGTGGTGCAGCCCCCAATGAAATAGTCCAAGGGGCTCTCGGGCTCCTCCCGCACCTGGGCACTGAGGCAGGTGGTCACCCCGAACACGGCGCCCAGCGTGGCTGCGAACAGAAGGCAGAGAAACTCAGCAAAAGCTCTGGGCAGCCTGGGCTGTGGTTGGCCCTGCACAAACCCAGGCCGTGATTCTCTTCAGGCAAAGCGCGCTGCTGGGAGGCACGGAGCCACAAGCAGATCCTCTGGGAAGAAAGAAGAAAACGAAGCCGCTCTGGTTTACCACATGGATTTCTGATGAGAGATGTGACACAGGCGCCATCTCCAGAGCCCAATTCACCTTTCTTGGGAACAACACCGACCCAGAAACGTCCACAATGAAGTCTATACAATAACAGATAAACTACAAGCCCGTGTTACAAAGCTCTGCAGTTTTCCAGCACGAAATGTGATTATGCTGAGCTAAAAAGAGCACTCAGGAAACAGAGCCCTTGGACCACAGCCCCTCAGCTCCCTGCTTTCTCTGCTCTGGAGAAAGGAAAAACCCCACAGGGATTCAGCTGCTCAGGCTCTGCCTCCCCAGCATGCAGCTATCCTCAGATGTGACACAGTAGGAGGACTCAGTGTGCTGGTTTGGGATTACAAGGTTTATCCAAGCAATAATTGGTGATGTGATCTGGGCCGTTACAATGAGCTCAAATCACTACTGAAGAGCTGTGCAGGCACCTGCAGACCTGGGTCACGTGCAGATGGGCTTCTGGTTCAGTGCAGAGCTGCTGGGGGAGAGACAGAGGTGGCACAGGCATTGAATGAGACTGAAAACTGAGGTGAGTTTGATGAAAACTGTGTGTGCCAGGGGCTGAGGGCTCCACCGTGCAGCTGAACAGCCCTTGGGTCGCTGCTTCATCCTCCAGCATCCTCGCCCTTGCAGGCTACAATAACTACATTGCTTCTTCTTGGCAAGAAGCAGCCAATGAACAATGAGGACAAACACTGATTTTCCTTTTGCTGTCACAAGCAGTCTTTGCTCTTCAAAACATCATTTGTGTGTGATGCCTAACTGACATGAAGTAGAGAAGCAAGGTACGTTTGCTTCCATTATGCTTTTGTCCAGCAGCAGGACACACAGACGTGTATGTAAGCACAGCAGTACATGTGAGCACTGAACACACGCACCTTCTCCTCCAGGCTGCACAAAAAGCATCCTTCAACACAGCACACAGCCCATGTCCTCATCCCGGTTCTGCAGCACTCAGCACAGGACGCTCCTTCCGCCGTGTTGGGGCCTCAGGCACTGAAAGCAGCAGCTTCGAACGCTGCCACGGCCGCTATGCAGCGCTCCGGAGGCGCACGGAAAGGCGTCCAAAGGGGACGTGGCTGCGGCAGGGCCGGGAGGAGGGGAAGGGCTGTGAATTACGGGAGGGGACACCGGGGGAACGGAAACGGGACCGCGGAGGGGCGCGGAGCCGCGCGGGGGCGGACGGCCTCTGGGGCACGCGCTGGGGTCGCCGCAGCCGGCTTACCCATGGTCACGGTGTCCGACGCCGCCATCTGCAGCGCGGCGAGCGCGGAGCCGGGCCGGAGCAGGATGATGCGGTACGCCGAGCCGAGCAGGCCTGCAAGCAGAGCGGGGCCGTCAGCGGGAGCGGGGCCGTGCGGGACCGCCGCCCGCCGCCCCCCGGCCCTGAGCGGCTCTCAGCGGCCCTCACCGGCGGCGGCGCCCACCCGCGCGGTCAGCCAGGTGCGCTGCGGGCACTGCTCGCCCTCGGGGCCGTCCCAGTACCCCGCCATGCCGCCGCAAGGGCACGGGCACGGCCGCGCTCTCGCGAGATGATCGCGGCGAGACTCTCGCGAGATCGAAACGCGCCTCACGCGAGATCGGCGCCCGCCGGGTCGGTGCTCCCCCCACGTGCTGCCGTGGCGCCGTGCCGCTGCTGCGCGGGGCGGCTCCTCATCGCCGCAACGAGCGCGGGGCGTGCGGGCAGCTGGAGGAAGTAATGAGGAGAGGCGCGGAGTGGTTGTGCGATGTTGGTCCGGGCTGGTTTGTTTAGCCGCAGGGTCGGTGTGTTGGGGCAAGGACCGATGTGTTCGTTCAGCAAAAGGAATCAATGAGTGCCTGCTCTGAAACTTTCCATTTCCACTTCGGTGCACAAGCAGCCTTGTTTCGTCGTAATCCTGCTTCACATGAAGCACTGAGCTCACACGAACTGTCCTTATCTCGGCATCCACCAGCTGCTTCGTGCTCGGATTTCACATCCGTTGCTTTGGAAGTTGCTCAGTGTGGCCTCACAAGCAATGGAGGTTTGCCAAATGGGGGAGAAACAGCTCCAAGTCGGCCAGAAGTCACCATGATGGAGCAAGTAATGGAAAAGTGGGGATAAAGTAAGTGGGCGTACGACCACCCTAAAATCAACCACACTTGCCCTGAGGAGCATCAGAATGTATTGAAGTCTTGGAAAGGAATGAATGTGTGTGCTGGTGTGGTGCACGCGTGCGTCTTAAATGCAGAACCTGAACGCAGTGAGCGTGCACTTGATATCGCCTGTTGCATATTGTGAGGAATAAAGGAATGCCTCTTCCTCATGCCAGGGCCGTTTGGAGCACATGTGGTGATGCTGAGGATGAGGACTGGCGGCCATGGGGTCCCACTGCATCTCCTCTGCATCTGTTTGACTTCTTGTTGTACAGGTGTTGTTCTTGGCCCCTTACTTTGAGGACATCAAAAGCAGTGCATTACGCTGGAGCATCTCCCGAACAAAGCTAACACTCCTGGGGATGTGTGGTGTGGAAACGAATGGGGCTTTTCCACCAGAGCCAGAGACATTGCTGGTGTGGCATGGCTTTCTGCGGCCTGCAGCGATGGCCGAGTCCACAACCCCAAAGCAGCCCCTTCTCATCGTTCCCTTGGGGTTTCCCTGCTCCCCAGACAAGTGCAGCTCCTCCTGAGTTTCACTGCAGCAGCAGGACCTCCCCTCCCAGCCAGGCTCTTTTCCTGGAGCCAAGAAGAGCGTTTTACAGCTGGGCTCCAACACCATCAAATCACAACCATTGCAGAGCTGCTGGCACCTGGAAATGGGCCTGAAATGCCTGGGAACAGTAAGGAATGCCACCAAGGTGCTGAGGCAGGATGAGGGACCTGCAAAGAAGTCGCTCCCTGCTGCATTTTTGGAGACCTCGAAATGGTTCCAGGAAAATCCCAAGTTCCAAATAATCTGCTGTGCTTCCTATCTAAAATCCTCCAGCTCTTCTTCTCTGCAAAAGGAAGCTGGGTATGAGTGGCCATTTACTCTATTCTGTGCAGTTCCAAGTACTGAATATGAATTTGCCACTCACTGTACTCTGCCAGAACTACTGGAGGTTGAATGAAATGCATTAGCCCACTTATGGAATTTGTGCAAAGAGAATATTTATTGAGTGAAAGTGTGATGCATCTCTGTGTGTCATTTGAGCAGACAGCGGACAAAGCCAGTTCAGCTTTGCCACACTGCCCCAAACCTGGCATTTCAGCCCCCAACTCTGGTTTAGGACAATCCCACCCCTGCCAAGCAGCCCAGAAATCATTTCAGATCTAGCTAGCAAAATGAATGTGAGAGCAGTGCTGGGGCTCAAATTGGTTGCAGGAAAATCCCAAGTTCCAAATGGTTCCAAAAAATCCAATGGTTCCACATTCCAAATCCCAGTGGTTCCAAAACATCCCAAGAGATGTGGAGAAAATGTGCAGCTCTTCACTGGGTTCTGTGTGGCTGCAATGCGCTCTCCACAAGGATCAAATGTTTGGGGCAAAAGCCAAAGCCAATGTTGTGCTTCCTATCTAAAATCCTTCAGCTCTTCTTCTCTGTGTCAGGAAGCTGCACATGAGGGACGTTTCCTCTATTCTCTGCAGTTCCAAGTGTTGAGGACAGCCATTTGCTGTACTCTGACAGCACTACCAGAGGTCTAGTGAAATGAAATCAGCTCCCATATGGAATTCAGGCAAAGAGAATATTTATTCTGTGAGTAATAAAGCAACTCTGAGTTGAAAGCATGATGTGCGTGTGTGACATTTGAGCAGAAGCAGTCAGCACGTAGCAGATAAATCCAGCTCTGTTTTCCCACACTGCCCCAAACCTGGCATTTCAGCCCCAAGCTCTGGTTTAGGTCAACTCCCACCCCTGCCAAGCAGCCCAGAAACCATTTCAGATCTAGCTAGCACCATGAGTGTGAGTAGTGCTGGGGCAAGCAGCTGGCTGCCTTCCC
This sequence comes from Tympanuchus pallidicinctus, assembly GCF_026119805.1. NCBI lineage: Eukaryota > Metazoa > Chordata > Aves > Galliformes > Phasianidae > Tympanuchus > Tympanuchus pallidicinctus. The sequence continues at coordinate 363,990 of NW_026294762.1, forward strand.
TTCCTGCGGTAAGCAGATCTTCCTGTTGTTCAGCAGGAGACGTGAGCCAGAGCCGTGCCCCCCGTCCCCCCTCTGAAGGCACAGGAGCATTTACAAGGTGTTGGCACCGAGATTCACCCTGACAGCACCGATGGCCCTGACTCCCCTGTCCAGGCTGCGAGCAGAAGGGCTCCGCAGCGAGCCGAGCGTTGTGGCTGTCAGCTCCGTGGGGAAAGGATTGGATGGAGCATTCAGGGGGCCGTGGTGGATCCACAGCTCCTTCGTGGTGCAGAAGGACTTTGCAGGAGGGCCGCGCTGCACCCCCAGGTCTTTAATGGTGCAGTAAGTGTGGGATGTGGCAACTTCAGGGCGCAGCTCTACTTCCTTGGTGGTGCAGAACGTGGAGCGTTGTTGGGGGCTTCGGAAGACGCAGAGATGTGTGGTATGACTTTGTGTTGAATTCCCCAACCTCAACAGCGGATGCTGCACCTCTTGGGTCTGCAGTGAGTTGTGTTTTGTCACACACATCCACACCAGGCAGCAAGCTAAAAGCAGCACAGACAGGAGCAGCAGAGCCAAGCAGGCCAGGTAGAGCACCCAGCGCAGGAGACAGCAATGGCTCAGCACCCAGTGCTCCCAGTGCAGACCCTTCACAGCTGCCTGCGAGTGCAGCACGGATGGAGTCTGTGCTGGAGTGGAGCACGGGCAGAGCAGGGGAGGGGGAAGCGGAGGAGATGGGCGGGGGAAGTGCGTGGTGTCCAGGGGAGCTGACAACGTAGGGGTGTGAGCAGAAAGCGTGGTGTTGGGGACCACCGGTGTGGGGGACGTCAGAGCAGAAGGTGAAGATGTGGTGATTGAAATGCTTCCTGGCTCGGTGGAGGAAGGCAGAGCTGAAGGACTGGTGGAAAATGCTCTGGTGAACGTTGTGAAAGGGCTGCTGGCAGCATGGGTGGTGAGGGTGCTCTGCGGATGGCTGCTGGTGCTGGGAGCAGCCGTCGGAGAGATGGTGGGGCTGTGCGAGGTGCTGGGGGGAGCAGTGTAAAAAGGGGCAGTGCTGGGGGGCTGCGAGAGATGCACAGTGCTGGGGGGGGTGATGGCGGGACTGGTGGATGCAGGAGGGGCGGTGCTGGGAGCCGTGGTGTGTGCAGGAGTGGTAAGGAAAGCAGTCGGGGTCAGACCGGGGCCGGCAGGGATGCCGAGGGGAGGAACGGCGGATGTGAGAGCGGGCTGAGTAAGAGCGCGTGGGGCGGTGCTGGGCTCTTTGGAGCTGGGTGGATACGTGGGGGTCAAGGAGGTCACGTGAGGCATTTTGGGGGTCCATTCCACATCAGGGTAATCGTATTCATCCTCCTCTGCATCCCCCACGTGGCCGCAGTTGGGCTTGAAGCGGACGATGGGCTTGTGCTGGTGCTCGTCGGGGCTGCGGCACAGCACCTTCTCCGGGGCCAGCTCCACCTTCGTCTTCCCCAGGCCGCGCTCGGGCTCGTAGACGCTCCCCTCGTTGCCGAGGATCCAGGAGCGCAGGTAGAGCAGGTCGCAGTCGCAGTGCCAGGGGTTGTCGGTGAGGAAGACGTAGGCGAAGAGGTGCCCCTCGGGGAAGAAGCCGGAGGGCAGCGCGCGGAGCCGGTTCCCCGACAGCCACAGCGTCTCCAGCTTCTCCAGGTCCTGCAGCAGCCCGGCGGGGAGCTCCTCCAAGGCGTTGTCCGACAGATCCAAGTCCTCCAGCACCCGCAGCCCCGCGAAGGCGTCCTCGGGGAGCGTCTGCAGCGCGTTGCCCCGCAGGTCCAGGTCCCGCAGCCGCGGCACGGCGCGGAAGGCGGCGGGGGCCAGAGCGCGCAGCTGGTTGTGAGCCAGGGCCAGGCGGGTGAGCGCGGGCAGGACGTGCAGGGCGGGCAGAGCCCGCAGCGCGTTGCGGGACAGCAGCAGCTCCTTCAGGCTGGGCAGCGGGTCCTCGGCGTGCACGGCCCGCAGGCCGTTGTCGGACAGGTCGAGGTCCTGCAGGGCGGGCAGCGGCCGGAAGGCGGCGGTGGAGACGGACTCCAGGCGGTTGGCGTTGAGCAGCAGGATGCCCGTGTCCTCGGGCAGGCCGGCGGGCACCGCGCCGAGATCGCGCCCGGTGCAGTTCACCTCCACGATGTCCTTCACCTTGTTCATCTCCCACGGGCAGGGCGGCGGCGGGGCGGCGGCGGCGGGCGGCAGCGCTGCGAGGATCAGCGGCAGCAGAGCGGGGAAGCGCGCGGCCTGCGGGGAGAGCCGAGCTGCGGGCGCCTGCGGTGCGGCCCCGGCCCGCCGCGCTCCTGCGCCGGCCGTTCTGGAGTCCGCGGCCCCGACCTCCTCCGGCCCCGCCCAGCCCCGCGGACAGCAGGCTCGGAAAGCGCCAGCTCTGCCCTCGTGCCCTCCTCCAAAGCGTGAAGGCGCCCCGCGTGTTGCTGCCCCCCAGGCGGCCGTTCCAGCCTCGCTGCTGCAGAAGCAGGGGCTCAGAGGCGTCTCTGCAGCCTCACGCTCCCGGTCCTGGGAAGCTGTGCCTGGGCTGGAAGGGGCTCCCTGAACACGCTTCTGCCCACAAGAGCCCTCTGCCACACTTGTGTTCGTGGGCCAGGAGATGAAGCGCAGGACCAGAGCTTCCTCTGCGCAGGTGCTCATGGCCCGAGCACCCAGAGCGCGAGCACCCAGACTCAGAGCATACGGACCCCGAGCACCCAGACCACCCAGACCCAAGGGCCACCGCTCCCCTGCGCTCACCATGACCCCTCAGTGTCTGCTCTCCTGCTGCGTTGCCTCCCGTCTGGCAGCAGAGGCTGGACAGGCCCTGTATCAGCACCCGCAGCTGCTGGGAGGGAAGCTGTGGTTTGTGGAGAAGCCGAGCTCATCTGCCCTGCTTCCACACCGCCTCCCGCTTTTCCTGTGCTGCCACATCACGGCTCCTTGCTGGTCTCCACCCGAGTGCAGACCAGCTCCGTCTTTTCTTGCTTCCGCACCGTAAAGAGGTGAGGAAGCAGCACAGGAGCAGCCCCAAAGGGGCTTTGCACCCCAAAGGCTGGGTCACTTCCAACCCTGGGACACGTGTCCCTTGCACTGAGAGCTGCCCCTTGCCCTGCCTCAAAGCAGCTCCTTTGCAGCTCTCCCTGGCTTCCAGCCCCCAACTGGGGACGGCAGCCTGGTGGCGAAGTGGGGAGAGCTGGATTCTGCGTGTGACCTCAGGGTTGCTGGTGTCCAAAAGGGCTCCTTTCTTTCTGACTTGCCAGGCAAGAAGGGGATGGATGTGCTGGACTGCAAGGCAGCTTTAGCACTGCTGGGAGAAGCCACAGCACAGAGCGGGCAAGGAGATTAGAGGCAGAGGAAGGAGCTGGGCTTGGCAGATCTTCCTGCTCTCAGTTCCTACAGCCAAGCTGTCTCTGCCTCCCAGGTCACCACAGAGCACTTCAGGGCTCAGGCCGTGGGGTCACACAGAAGCTCCAAGGGCGGATGTTGACCAGGATGGTTTTTGCATTGGTTCTCCATTCTGTGGACTCAGGGACTCTCCTCAACATCTTTTCTGTGCTGGAGCTTTGGAGCAGAGCACAGATGGAATCTCACAGAGTGGAGCAGAGGGGAAGAACCTCCCTCAATTTGCTAACTGTAATTTCTTTATCAAACCCTCACCCACCCCAGCGTAGGCAGTCCAATACGTATTTGGATGCTTTCTTTTGGTGGCACCTAGAAATGCCTTTTCCATTCTTGCATCTTCCCAGAGAGCAAATGAGCATTCCTCTCCCCTCCCCCCCCCCACCCCCACAGCCCCTCTTGAAGCCCCTCAGACCCAGAGCCTCCCTAGCAGCTCATAGAGCTCCACAGCTCCAACAGCACTTTGTATGCACAGACCCCTCCCCCCCTCCCCCCTCCCGATTTGTTCCCTAGGATCCCCATCATCCCCTCTGGGACACCCCAGGAGCTCACAGACCCCTCCCTCCCCCCCCAGTCTCTGACAGGACCCCCATACTCCTTCCAGAACCCTGGAGCCCCTCCTGATCCCCATCTCCCCATCATGTACAACTGCATGGTGCTGGAGAGCAGCACATAACAGGAGATGAAAGGCAAGATGTGGGGCAAAGGGACATGGGGGTATTGGGGACGTGGGGGAATATTGGTAGGGATGTGGAGACAGCTTGCAGGACTGGAACACTGCACAGAAGGCAATGTGTGAGGTGATGGTGAGACTTGGGAGGCACGGGGCCCTGGGAGGACCTGGGGCCTGGATTGGGTTGAAAATAGGGGATGCAGAGCAGCATCCAAGTGCATTTACTGATTTCTTCCTGCAAGGGGATGGGGAGCTCTGTGGCCCAAAGGTGGGGCCCTAACGCATAACCATACATGTCTCATTACCCAAGATGACTCCATACAGACCTGAGTGACCCACAACTCAACCTGAGCCAGCCACTCTGCGACCCCTGTCCCCATGTCACCCTGGCCCTGTAATGCCACGTGACCCAGAACCCCGTGCACCTGTATGACCAGGTAACCCCACAACTCTGTGACCCTGCTTGACCCACATTCCTATGCCCCGACCTCATGCAGCCACATAACCAGCTGCGTGTAGGGGTAAAGCTACCTCTCCCAGGTGTGGGTCTTCGCCATAGCACCCCACAGAAGCCATGGGATGGGCACCATGGGTCAGAGCTGTGGAGCAGGGTGAGTAGGGGCAGTTAGAGGGGAATTCTGGGGCAGATACGGGGCATGCGTACCCAATAAAGGCAGCGGTCGCCTCACAAGCACTTGGGAATTGCTAACTCATGGGAAACCATAAGAGCTTATGGGGCAGTTAAAGGACACCAACAGGAGGATTACAGGGGCACCATGGGGCAGAGATGTGGCTGACCCACATCCACAACTGGTGGTGGAACTGCTGCTGACCATGGCTGCTACAGGGGCTCTCTGGAGCTGCCCTAGGGCAGATGTACACAGAAGAGGAGAAGCTGATAGCGAAACCAAAGTCCCCCTACCCCCATTGCCACCCCACATCCTGCACCACAGAGCAGCTGGGGATCTACACCTTCTTCCCCAAGTTCCACCCATACCCCAAGCTGTACCTTCTCCAGCTCAGCCCTGGACTGAGGTTGTGTTCTGCAGGCCCTGAGGGGTGCCGTGTGTTCTGTCATGGGGCTGTGGGGCTCAGGAAGGTGGGCACAGGGCAATGGAGGGCTCATTGTGGGTCTGGAAGGTACAGATCCCTGACTGCATCACGATGAGGCTGTACAGGATGCGTGGGGCAAATACCCATAAGGAGTATGAGGCATTCTATGAGCAGGAGCAGTTTTAGCACAAGCTCCATGTCAGGGCACATCAGCCCTAACAAGTGCAGGTGTGCTGCCCAGCACCCTTATAACCCTTCCGTAGGTGTCCTTTAACTGCTCCATAGCCCTTCATGAGACCAAAGAACAAGGGGGAAAGCAGCACACAGTGAGAAGTCAGTTTAATGACATCTTGCGTGACCAACACAGCTGAAGGCAATGAGCATTGCTGAGACAGGGACTGCAGAGACACAGGGCCCATCCCCAAATCTGGGATGTGTTGGGAGAGAGGAAAGCAACCACCTGCTATGCTCCAGGGAGAAGAACTGCCACCCAACTCTCACCCCGTGGTGGAGAAGCACCGTGAGCACAGCTGAGCTCCACTACAGCAGAGCAGCTCGGAATTACACACAGGGAAACACATTCTGGCTTTTATTGGGGTGGAACAGAACACAACATCCTTCAGCCCAAACTGCTCAAAGCCGGCAATGGCACCTTGTTCTTCATGCTGCAAGACTTCAGGAAACAGGAGAGGGGCAGGAAGGGTTAAAAGTTAATTTTCTATTAAGGCTGTTAATTCAGCAAGATCATTAAAAACGTACTCGGCTCAAAGCAGGAAGAGTTGCGTTGACCTCAGTCGGATGGTTCACACGTAGTTCAGTCAGGCAAGTGCTTACATGGCTTGTTGAATCAAGCCATTCCATGAGAGCTGCTTTGCAATGGGTTCATTTTAATGGCTGAGCAAGCTCATCACATGAGCCTTGCTGGTTCTCCAGAGGGCTAACAGCCGTTTGCTCATCCACCTTTCTGCAGGTGCCACCTGGATGCCTCCCTACACTTTGTTGCAGCCAAAGAAACAGAATTTGCTAAGAAAAACCTGTATGCAACACCTATGATATAGAGTGGCTTAGCTCTCCCTTAAATAGTAACAGAAAAGAACAGTACAAAACAATGGTTTCACGTTCTCAACACACAAGAGCATCTTATTGAAAAAACTAAAATAAAATATAAACGTTGTCACCACAATATAAACCCCCCAAATAATGATGAAATGGGAAGAAAGAAGAGTTAGCAAAACGTCCTGTGAACTTCAGAGTCTCTTATCAACAACGTTAAACAACAAAAAAGAAAAGCTTCTCTGGTGAATCCCAGCGCGATGTCTGTGTTTACGGGGGGGGTCGGCGCTGCCCACCACCTACCTCAGGATTCAGCACGACATCAGCTGCCCCAGAGGAGCACGAAGCCAGGAGGGCAGTCCATGGGTGCAGGGCTGTGGCCTCCCTGCGTGTGGCAGAGACTCTGACGGAAGAAATTGGAGTTAAAAAGCCAAATTCCTGTTGGAACAGTGTCAGAAAGTTCCATCTCGGAGGCCTGCAAAACATGAACTACTGAAGAAACAGTCACAAGGTCCCAATGGAAAGCCGTGACAAGCTGTAATGTGCCATCTCTATTACAAGGAAGAGGGGAAGTGTTTGGTTTTGTTTGTGTTTTTTTTTTTTTGGCTCATCAATATGATGAGCTTTCTCACGTCCCAAACCACATTCAGGTAGTTTCCAAGTCTGCTGTTTTGTGTGTGTGTGTGGAATCTACTGATCCAGACCAAGAAACCAAACCAACAGAGCGGGGATGCACAGTTCTTAAGTCCTGGAGCCTTCAACACTGCCTGAAACAAGAGCTGGCCTGGGGGGTCCAGAGAGATGCCTGCAAGATGGTGTTCGTAGCAGCCTTGCAAGCGGGGGGCTCACGTCTGCTATGTGCTGCTGGCGTTCTGCCCGTCACGCTCATCACTGGGACCTGAAACAGACAGCAGCTCAGTCACACACTCTGCTCCTCGACTCAAAGACCCCCCTGGAGCCACCTGCGATGTCTCAGACTCTGCACTGCACTGACATGAAAACAGTTTTTCCCTCCCCTTGGTTTGCATTTCTTCTGCTGATTAAGTTCCACCCACTGCAGAACTTCATGCTCTTGACCGATCTGGCTTTGGAATCTCAGCAGCATCAGAGCCCACAAGTCTCATTTCCAGCCTCTCCAAGTCCACACACTGCTCTCTTTTTTTCCCTTCATACCCAAACCTGCTTTATAATTGTTCCCCCTGCAGTGAACCAGGATGAAGTTCTGATCTCGGAAAAAAATTAAGAGATGTACTGAGCCATGGGAAGACAAAGTACAGATGGCCCCAAGTCAGGAGAAAGAAGCCTTTCTCAAACTGCCAAGCAATGCCTCTATAGATTACGGCCTCTTTGCATACAATGGGAACAGTCACACCTTCCCACTTTTTGGGAACCCCCTGCTCTGCACACAGCACTGCACTCAGCAGTCAGTACTCATGTTTGCTTTTGCTTGTTACGGTGTGCCTCCCCTGCTTACCACTTCCCACTGATCCTGAAGGTGCAAGGACGTCGTCATCGCTGTCCTCCTCATTCGACTGCGTTACTTCTGGCTCTGGTGCCACACTCTTGACCTCCTGCTCTTGTTCCACTCTGCTCCGTAACGCCAGGATGCGGTGGTGCAGCGCAGCATACAGCTGCCCCGTGTCCTTAGAGCTCGCCTGGGGTTTTCAGCATTCAGCAACAAGAAAAGAGGTGCAAGGAATGACAACAGATTAGAACATTTAATACACCACAGCGAGGCCTACTTCACTTTCGTCACGTGGCTTTCTCATGTTTTCTTTTTACTCTCCAAAGCTTACGGTCACTGTACAGCTTCAAAGAGCTTCAGAGCTGTCACACAAGGCATCCTGTGAACATCATTATCTATTTGAAAGAACTTCCTTCTGCATACAAGGAAGCTCAGTTTTCACCACATCAGTGAATTCCTCATCACAGCTGCTATCACCGTCCCCCCCCAGTCGGCTTCAACTCACTGAGATGGTTAGCTCACTTCATTACATTGCTCCCACACAGCCCAACCTGTGACATTTATCACCTCTGCATCTGCAAAAATGTCACTTCAATTGCAATACAGGCAGCACCTATTTGAGTAGGGATACCGTGATGCAAAAGACAACTGTACTCACTGATATAAGAAAGACTTTCACCCCCTGGTCCTCTGTATCCATGGCGGTGATCCGGATGCTCTTCTCACTGGCTTTGTCAATCTGCATCTGAGCCCAGAGCTTGGTGTTCAGGATTAACCTGAGGCTCCCCTGAGTCCTCATCACTAAAACAAACACATGAGATGGGTTAGGTGGCAAGAGACAACTGGGAGCTCAGCATAGCCAAGAATGCTTTTTTAGGGAGCAGGGCTGTGGAGGAACACTGAAGCCTCGCACGAAGGATATAAAGGGAATCTCATCATGACTGCTGAGATGAATGTAGGATACTGAAGATTACTGGGTTAAATATCTATAGGCATGCCCTAGATCTCATACATGAAAACATCGAAGTTCAGTGGCCAGATTGGCAGATCTGAGCTGATGACCTCAGGCTAGTGCTCATTCCTACCAGCCCGAACCATCAAAACCATTCAGAAAGACCCCTGGCACCTGGTCCTGAAGAACAGAAAGCTCACACCTGAAGATTGCCACGAATTTCAAGCCAAACATTCAGGTTGGTAAGCAGAGCTCACTTTTAGGGGAAAAAAAGTCAGCAAGCAGAAAGTGTTTGTTACAACAGAAAGATATTTTATGTTCTCTTTGGACTAAATGGTCACAGTGCAAGAGAAAAGGTCCAAACTGCACTTTGAGTTGCTGTAGCTAAAACAAAGCAGATGCTACTGTGTGTATGGAAGCATCCTATGCAGCAACACAGCTCTCGCCCAGAAACTCACTGCCCTGGTTTCTCTTACCCAGTCGGGACTGCAACGTCCCATCCTCCGTTGAAGCCATGTCATTGAGCCGCAGGAGCCCTCGACCTCTTTCCACCCAAGACTGAGAGTTTTTATCAAACACAAACAGCTTGCACTGAATCTGTAACAGAAAACACCTCTGTGGCACAGCGGTCGATTGAAGCAGTTTAATATTTCATTGTATTCAGACATCAGTTGGTCAAAACCAATCCCATGTCACACTGTGATTCTGACTGCTTGTAGACGTGCCGTTTGTCTTTTGACACAGATCCCTCAAATTATGCTGATATGATAAGGTTTTTATGCAGGTAGATATTCTTAATGAACACCTGCACTCAAAATCAAAGAGCAAGAATGAGGTTCAGATAGGGTGCAAGCTTCCACAGCTCCCTTCTTACCCTGCTCCCACCTTGCTACTATTACATATTATATCTTGGTCTGGGAGAACAGATGTGTTCTTGTACAAAGCAATCGTAACAAGTTGAACTGACATGCAGAAAGTGTGCTTAAGATTTGCCAGGATTGTCCAAAAGCTGAAATTCATTTGGAAAGAAGAAATGACGAAAGAACTGCGTGAGGATCCAACAGTAAACATCCCAAATCTGCACTGTAACATCTGAGAGCACATTAGGGATAGAGAAGGTGGCTGAGGAGTTGGGAATGGGGTGCTGGGCATTCCCTGGGTGCTCACAAGCTCACAGATCTCTGCATACGTTTCTTACCTGTAAAACATTACTTTCTGCTTCCTCCCCAGTAATCACTTCCACCTTTGCTAACAAACACTTCCTTGCTGTTGCTTTTGTATAGGCTGCAGCAGACTCGGCCAGGGATTCTGAAATATTATTAGCTGAACAACATTTTGAAAGTTTATTTTGAGAACAAAACATCACACAGTGCTCCTAAGGGCCTCCAGGTACACCCGAATTCAGAGAAAATCACAGCAGATGGCAACAGAACTGCAAGGAGCCCCAGAAGTCTGCAATGCAGCCAGCAGCCCTCTGTCCCAGCACCACTCTTGGTGCACCTACACAACGTGCGGCTGACTCAAGCGTCCAGGTACCAGAACTGCAGCAGGGTGTTCTTAAGAACAGTTTGCCACACTTCTGCTGCGCTGTGCAGGGCCAAAGTATCTGCTCTACTCATGCCTGCTGCTTTCACTGCTGAATACAGTCACACTGCTGCAGAAAAGCCATGAAAGACGGCACAGCCTGCAGAGGTTATATATTAAAGGCAAGCAATCTACAGCACCCAGTTTGTCAATCCCCACCCCCCGGCTCTATCTTTGGTCAGATTCAACAATAAAAGCAACATCCACTTCTTTTTTTTAAACAAAGGAATAGGATGCTGAGGTTTATCTACCATTCCTAAAACAATGCTCTGGTTTTTACCTTTCTCTGGTGTGGCTTCCTGAGAAGACGATTCAGACCCAGACTCCGTAGCAGCATTCTCCTTATTACTCTCTGTGCTGCCTTCATTTGATTTTGGTGGACTCTATCACAAAAAAAGAAAATGAGATAAGCAAGAGGAAAGCATACACTGATTATAGCTTTGCAGAACAAGACTAGTGATGATTTACCAGCAGATGACACTACTGTTGACAAACCACACACAAGGAGAATCCCAATGACGCTGTTTTCACATTAAGAGCTGCATTGCTACCCCAGGCCAAGGAATTGGACAGAGCCTGACCACACAGACAACTCAAATCATTTTCTCCTGAACTGAAACCAAACTGCAGCTCTTAATTTGAAGTTCTGTTCAAAGAAAGCAAATCAATTTCAGCTACAGTTCTACTCGAGACACAGCGAGCTCAGCTCCCTGCCCAGCAGTGAGGAATGCAGTGAGGTGCTTCCCTTTTGCAACAGCATAACAATAAAATAAACAGAAAACAGTAAGGCACTACAAATCACACCTGGGGTCGGTAAACAGCTGAGCAAAGAACTGCTGCTGGATTTGGAATCCCATCCTCTGGGGTGCCATGTCACTGAATTTGTTCATTTGAAGGAGAGCAACATCTTCAGGTATTTATACTGAAGAAATCATTGCAAAGAAGCAAGCTGTCCCATTTTTAAACTGCTTGGATTTGGCAATCCTGGACAGCACTGCAGCTGCAGGCAGCAGCTCATGACAACACCCCCAGATCTCACTCAGTTACCTACACAGCACCCCAGTGAGAGGTGCAATTAAAAGCTGTCACGTTTCCTGAGTGAGAACCCATAGCAGAAGCTGCACAGAAGATGGCAATGTTTCACAGGCAGTGGATACTCACTAGGACTCGCTCACTCATGTTCTGTCCAAAAACAAACTTGTTGCTCGATGCATCTGCACTGTTTGTAGAGTTCTCTATACTGGAAGGGAGAAAAAAGTTTCTGCAAGTCAGTAAAACGTGTTTATCCTCTACTGATCAAATCCCTAAGAAAGTGAGCAGAGCAAACTCCAACTACTACATGTTCTCAGGTCAATTTTCAGAGAGAGCCGGGGAGGAGCTGAAACAAAGACGTGCAGAGTCACAGCTGAAGCAGAGGCAGCAGGGCTGAGTAATGCCTTTCACCAGATAAGCTGCATTACAGCTTTCCTGAGAAGCCTCACCATGGAGTCTCAGCTGTTACATCTCCTTGGAACAGGCAGCCTCCCCCAGGTGACATTTTTACCAGCAGACTTTAATTGTTTGAAAAGGGCAACAAAGGTTTCTTTTTTCCAAAAAGTCACTAACTGCTTCTTACGTGCTGCCTGACATCTGAAGTAGGTTTAACTGGAATGGGCTCTGGTTGCAAAACTTTATTGGTTTAAACAACAACAACAACAAAAAAAAGGCAAACTCAGAAGCATGTTTCTGGCAACTGACTTACTATGAGTAAATCTTCCCCAATGAAGACTCAATCAAGATATGGCAGCGGATGTTATGGAGATTGAGAGATACAGACAGTTGAAGCCCACATATTAGGTGTCTCCAATTTAAAGCTAAGACATGTTTCCGAACAAACACGGGTGTGCAGACAACCACTCTGACATCCTCTACCTGCCCAGAGCATCCTGTGAAACCCCAAACAGGACTCAGACTGCAAAACGAGCTCCTCACACCTGCTTTGCATTGAAGCTCACATAAGAGAACAGGATCTTAAAAACTCAAAGTAGAGGCAAGGCAAGCACACACCAACACTTCCATAGTTATTCCAAGGCATCAAACAATCTGCATCTTCAGTGCTCCACTTCTCTGCTGCTAAGAGATCCATCACATATTGGCCCCTTCCTTGACTTTCCAAGTAATTACTTGAGCTGACAATGCTGTGAAAGAAGTTCTGTCCTTTGTAACACTACTTGATTCTTTTACCACTACTAAGCCAACACTGTCACAAAGCAACACCAACATCAAGGTGCAGACTGTCAGTTCAGAGCTAATTGGTGCACATGTAAAATCTGCATTACTTTCTCACTCAGCTCATGCATATCTCCACCAAATCTTTTAACACAATGACTTCTTAGGTCTCTCAAAGACCTGTTTAGTTGTAAGGACCCTCTGTATTGCTCTGCAGAGCTCAGCACCACGAACAAACCACTTCTCTTTGAACTCTTCTCTCCCTTATCATTCACAGAGATGCAACTGTTTTTAAGTCACCAGGTAACCAGGGTACCTGCAGAGATCACAGCACCAGCAAACACCCCACTCTGATAAAACAACACTTCTTTTTATATATTTGCCATCTGTGTCTATACGGACAGTGCAACTGACAGCAGTGCTACCTACAACATTCCAGGCACAGCACGAAGGCTCTCTTAAGTTATTACTTAAGTAATGCAGGCACACATCACAGTGTCGTGTCTGTCATGCTTCAGCAATGGCTTGAAGTTTGTTGCACACTCTTAGCAACCTCCATTCCACTGATCAGTAAGTTTTAAAGTACTTCAAGGGAATAAACAAGGCTCTACATTTGCCATTATACTGTAAGGTCTTGGGAAAAGATGGCTCAATAAACCAAAACTGTTCTGAAAGAATTCCTTAGATCTTCCAATGGTAGATTTAACTGTAGAAACGAGTAGGAAGAAAACATCCTGGAGGCTCTCGTAAGTACAGGCACCCAAACTGCACAGCTGAGATCACATTATGAACACATCTATTTTACAGAAGGAGCTGTTCTGTGTAATCACCATCAACAACAGAAATTATAGACAAAAGTAAGTCAGAAAAAAATCAGAGGTTTGCTACTCCCTCTATTCAGAAGCCTGGGTTTCCATTGGCACAGTGACAGGCCCTGCATGCACAGTGCATCTCACCTGGAGCTGATGTACTGTAGGAAATAGTTTGTTGCAGAAGGGGTGTCTGATGTTGGAAGGCCAGCATTCTGCACATCTGCAGTTTCATCGCTTTCGTCTCCCAGCTACAAAGATCACATCTGTTAGGACAGCTTCAACTACAGATCACAGGATTTTCACCTCTTCACTTCCCCTCAGGAAAGAGCTCTTCCACAAAGATTTCCTACCATGAAGTCTGTGTCCCAGTCGTATTTTCCTTCTGTTATGCTAGGAAACCTGCATAAACCTGTCTGTACCTTTGTGTAATACAATCCAACCCCAGCACTTCATGCTCAGGTTTGAACTCAGACTGCCCCCATTTTCTTTCCTTATCTTTTCTGTCAATCTTGGCTGTACTGGAGTACCTTAGCAGCACATTGCAACTTCACTGTGACCCAAAAGGTACAAGAAAATACTATATTGACTGATATTCAGATTTATGCACTAGATGTTTTTCTTTACAGCAGTAATATAAGTTTATTAAATAACTGGAAGACCTGTTTCACTAATCAGCCAAGCTGCCCACACAGCTGCTGGCTTCACACACATGCAGTGTTGAAACCACTGACCATTAACTAATTGACAACTTCAGCATGCCTACAAATGATTGGCTCCACTGTGTTTTATCCTCACATAAATACATCAACTCAGTCGAGATGAGCTGCACTTACCTTAACTCTGTCTCTTAGGTTCTGTCCAAATACAAAGGCTTGCTGTGCATTCAGTTCTGCCTTGTCCCCGCTGTCATCCTCTGAAGTACTGTTGGACTCTTTCTTCTGACATTCTTCAGCCTAAAGAAAGAAGTTGAAAGCTTGATTAATGATTAAGACCATTCTCTTTAAGCAAAACAAAACAAAGAATGTTGTAATATGGCAAGTCACAGTCATTTGCCATAACAAGCCAGTCACATCTTCAGAGCTACAAGGCAAGTTTTATATCTGAAACAAATCTGGTTTTATTCAGAGATCTTTTTCAAGGAGTCACACAATTCAGACATTTGTAGTTCAGGGATTTCTAAACACCATTTGGTCCAAAACTGCACTCAAAAGAGTATCAGCTTCCAAGTCAACCTCTGCTGACTGCCTGGGACGTCATACAGTCAAGTTTAAATACAAATCTAAGGATGGCAGAAGCCAGTTTCAGTGTCTGAATGCATTTGCTCTGCAATTAGAACCTCCCCCTTTGCCTGTTCCTGTTACATCTGAATTTTTAATTTTTTCTTTTAATGGGCACTTCCAGGTCTCATTCTGTTTTGGTAAAATCTCACACTAGATAGCTGAGAGAATTGCCCTCTTAGTCTTCTTTTACCCAGGCAAAACACGGCCAGTTTTTTCACCATCAGGTACGTCACTTGCACTGAACAAACACCTGGTGGTTTGCAAGCACCTTGCTCACAGCAGCATCGCCTGGCTACACACAGCATTCCTGACACAGCCACCCAGCAGCAAGGAGAAGGGAACCATCACTTTCCTTCACCTAATGTGTCTGAGTGAAGCAGCCCAACACATTCTCTGTCACCTCCTCCATATTTCACTTGTCATTGTTTCACAGGATGCCATGGCTCTTGAACCTTTTGTAGTGCTGAGGGCCTTTTATTTGCACCATACAACTGCAGGGGAATCACCTCCTCCATGTCCTCCCCCTTTCCAACCCTATAGCTCTAAAGCTTTTGATTTACATTAGAGGACCCAACAATATTCATGCATAAAGCTCAACAAATGCTCCAGCTGGCACTGTCATAAAAGTAGGAAGTTTGAGCAGGTCTTGATGAAAGCAAATATAGCTATATGGAAACAATTAAAAGGGATTAAAGCTGATCTACTGGAGAAAATGCCCAGGGGAAGAGTCTTGCTGGGAAACTTGTTTTCATGGATGGAAGATCTTCCCTCTTCCCCTTCTCCAAAATAAATGCCACTAACCTTAAAGTTCGTTATCAACATGATTCACTAATAAGCTCTGCACATATTAACTCGTCTCAGCATCGCTGTGTAACAGCCAGACCTCTAAGCCTTTGTCTGGACAGCTGCTTTGTATCCAGTCTTTTGTCCTTATGATATGCGAGTCCAACACACCCAGATGAAGGCCTTTGTATGTGCTCACTTTTGATTGATTTTCCCTGGTCTAATTTTCCTACTTGCTGACATTTCTCTGCATGGCCCCATATTCCAACACACTGACCATTTCTCCCCACCCTACAATTGACCGGCATCCAAAAACTTGATAAGATTCACTCCACCTTGCCAAGTTCTCTGCACAAAGATGAGATAGTGCCAACCTCTGCATCAACTCCAAAGGAAGCCCTCTGGCATCAGCTACTCGTTAGATTTTGAACCAGACTCAGACCCTTGAAGCTCAGTGGCTCAGCCACCCTCCATCCACTTTTAATTCCACCCAGTAAGCACACATCCCCAGTCTGGTTTTAAAGATAATGCTGGCAAAGATCTGTCAGGGACCTCGCTAAAGTCAGGAAAACAAAACAGAAAAGCAAACAAATATTACTCTGCAGAGCCAGGACAACTATTAAAACCATTCTGTTCTGGTCTACAGTATTTGAATTCATCAAGTTTTTGCTACAGTTCTTGATTTAGCAAATAAGAAAAGCCACAGTGTGCTACTGGGACAGTGCAAAACCTACCAGTACTCCAGGGGTACATAACACAGGTAAGCACAGATGTAAGTACAGGGAATCCCCACCGATGGGCCCACACTTGCATTAAATATTCTGTGAATAAAACCTGTTAAGTTCTGACAAATTGAGTGTCCTTTAAATCCTTCTCCAACTCACCTTGTCTTCTGAGTCAGAGCTTTTCAGTGTTGCATTACTTAGAGATTCTGATGTTGCTGCAGAATCTGGTGGGATATTTACACCATTGGTCCCACTGCTCAGAACTGCAACGAGAAACAAGAAGCTGACATTCATTTTCTAGACATTTAGAGGATCCTAAAAGAAGCAACAGTTCTCTTAGCAAATGGCATACTGCTTTTTTTAAATACAGGAAACACAGCAATGGCAACCACACAGTTCCCACAGTATTTTTTGCACGACAGATTTGTGATGCAGAGGCATAAGGACAGCAGTTCAGCAACTCTTCGCAGCAACAAAATTAAAATGCATCAAGCAGGTCAGCAAAACGTTACAGTCTGTGGAAATATTGCACAGGCTTCAATGCATACAACTGCAAGCAAGCTCCTTCAAATTTAGTACTTGAGGGCTCCTCTTCGGGCTGATCCAGCTACATACACAATGACCTCCTGCTGTAAATCCGTACTCCAGTATTTGAGTCTGCTGTAGAATCCAACCCATGCCAGCAGACAAGCTAGAAATGTTTGGCTCAACATCGCACGCAGCTGCAGCTGAGGTTACTCCTGTTTCAGGTGAGGTAAATTTCCAAATAACAGAAAGCAAAAGAGCAAAACAGAAGCATAAGAGTTTAAGAGACACGGATTTCAAACAACTTTAACTCTCACTTTCCAGTCAGGCCCAGTTCTATTAGCTGCATTGCCTTCCACCATACATCAAGCAATCAACATGAGCATGCTAACAATGCAAAGTGTAACTCAGAGCCACTGCTCCAGAAAGTTTCTCAGTCTGGTGGCATCTGCCAGCGATGCAGGTGTTTCACATCACTTTGCAGCTACTGCAGATCTACCACAGAAGCAGCAGCTTATTATGTGATGGCTGATGCTGTCACTCGAGACTGCAAATCCATACTCTTAGAAGGTAGTTTTATTTCAAAAATCAAGCAATGATTACCAAGTCCAGGGCCTGGTAATGCCAGATTGTCATCCACACAAAAACTGAAGGCTTGGTCGTGTTACCTTCTATGTAACACAGACACACTTCACATGCAAGATGCTTCTGTTCAGAACAGAGAAACAGAAAAACAAAGGCAGCTGCTGAGCAAAGTCAGAATGCTGCACAAAACGTATTTAGTATTTCTGCCCCTCCTCTGTTGCACATTTCTAGCTTGTCTGTTGGCATGGACTGGACTCTTCAGCAGACTCAATAAAGCAAAAGCATTATTTACCCATCTGTGAGAAAGCTTTTGGCTGTGGTGCCTGTAGCACTGCAGGACGGAGCACACTTCGCTGCTGTTCCTTCGGTTTCTGGCTTGGGAGACCTGCAAGTGGAAAAGTTTTTTTCAAGAGCTACGAAGAGTTGTAGAGAAGATGACATTGTTTTCCACTTCTAATGTTTCCAACAAAACAGGTAATAGAACACTTAACTGAAGGTAGATTTCACCCTTCTTTCCCATGCCTCGTCCCACCCTGAAGGAAGAGTCAGTCCTACCCAGAGAAGGCAGCCCTCTTCCTTCTGGCCACTGGACTATTCCCTAGCTTACCCAGGAAAGTGTGCAAGGAGAGTTTATGATATTAACTCAGAAAAAGAAGTTGAAAATGTAATAGAAAGAAACCAATCTTATCTATTCACCATTAGTCAGCTCCATTTTCCAAGTCTCCCATTCTCCCTCTAATTAAGCCACTTCCAGATTAACTTCTTCATTCTTCATATGATAAGGCGTATGGACAGCACAATAAATATGCATGTCATTTCTTTTAACAAGGCTTTTCAGGCTGTTAACTTGGCCTCTCCAGTTTGCTGTAGGAAGAGAAAGGGCTCTACGACTCTTTAATTCAGCTCTGATTAAAAAACAAAAGGCACCTGACATAAAAGAGCCTAAAAAAAAATCCTAACATCAACTCCAGAAGGCTGAGGCAAATCCAAAAGATTCAGATTTCTTTGATGATAAAAAAGACAAAAACTAAGAAAATAAAAATGAAGCCTTAATCCATTAGGATGCTGTGACAAAAAGCTGCCCATAAAACTCACTTTAATATTTGTAATTAGTTTTGTTTCGGGCCTCCCATCCCAAAGTCTGTGACAATGGATGCCATCTTATGACCAAGCATTCACATCAGCTTTTTATAAGAACACAGATCAAATTTCATCTATGTATTTTAACTTACTACATTTCCTGAGAACATACACATTCCAAATACGTTACAAATATTTCCACTACCAAAATCAGTTTTTTCTTTGAATTCCCATAATCATTTCTGTAGCATTTATGTCCTTCCTATACTAGCAAGACCAGTGTTAGCAAAGGTGAAGCTCAAGAGTACAACAGCACAGCAGAACAGCTGTCATAAGAAAGCCACAACTGTGTTATACTGAAAGAGCAGAGAGGAAAGGAGGGGCAGACACACCAACAGCTAGGAATCATTTCAGCACACTCCTCAAGTAAACCTTCTGCTCCAGTTTGAATCTAAAGGAACCAAGCTCAGCAGCCAAGGACTGCCGTGAGCCAAAGCACGGTGAGCAGAGGCATTTCAGAAGTGCATGATTGAGCCAAGTCACAGCCCTGAGGTGCTGTGCACACCTTCTGCCATGTTCCAGTCACAACGTGCATTGAAAATTCCAAAGTATGTTAAAAGTGCTGGAATTACTGTGTTTCATTTTGCTTCTGAAGGAAACACTGAACTCACCTGCACTAGGAGCTTGACCATGAATAAGGATTGGTGGTTTTAGCCGGAACCCACTGCTCTTTTCCTCTAGAAACAAAACAGAATTATAAAGACAGCTGTAAAATAGAGTAAGTTATAACTATTTTACGACAGCCACAAAGTGCTCCTGCTGCTCCGTTGTAACAAGCCACAAGCTTTATAAACACCCACAGCAAAGTCATAATGATATTTCCAAACAAGATCCTTTCCTCCAGGCGATGCTGACATCCCCAGCGATCATCACAGCAGACAAACATTCAGAAAGGAGATGATGTTCAATTGTTCAAAACTGGTTTTCAGGTGAAACACACAACAGCATTTTCACAAGAGAAACGGAGTTCCTCCTCACAGATTTTAAGTGAGAATCATACTACAAAAAGAATGACAGTCATCAGAAGCATGACAGAGCACGACAGATGAACAACCACAAACTGTTAAGTATCACTAGCTAAGTAAAAATTGTTTCATTAATTCCATATAATTACATTAGCTGCCACCTTATGCTTTCCTAATGTGAAGGTGAAAAATTCCTATGGTTGCACTTACTGAAGCTAAGGCATTTCGATAAAACAACCATGGAAATGCCAGCATTTAAAAAAAAAAAATCAAATCCCCAACTACCACAAAATCAGTTTCCCCAAAAACCTGAAAGATAAAATCATTTCATTAAATGCTATCTTGGAGGGAGGGCAGCAGCTGCACTCAGAATAAGCCTACCATCTCTGCATCCTTATGCACTTCATTATCCTCACACCCATGAAGTACCAGATGAAAACAGTGGCACCAATATAACAAGCTGAAGGAACAAGGGTGACCAACAGAATCAGCAGCAGTGTGAACACCAGGTTCAGAAATCGTGGTTCAACATAATCACAGCCATTGGCTGTGGATGATTTTAATTTGTCAAAGAAAAAGAACCTTGGGTCAAAAAATGACACATCCCTGACGTTTCATCTTGAGGTTAACAGATGGGAATAGAATCATGTTGCACTCCATCACTCCCAAAGCATTCATGAGTTTTGATATTTGTTATTAACTCTGGGAAGCATGAGGAAAAGCAATGAAGCAAGAAAAGGCTGAAGACCAGCAGCACCACTTCCATGCTCCTAGCTATGGCCTGGGGTCAGAAGTGTCAGAGTATTTTGAACTGTGATACTCAGCATTCTGCTGAGGAAAAATGAGGGAGAAACACAGAAACTCACCCGGCTCTGAGTCAGAATTGCCTGCAGAAGGTTCACAGAAGCTTGATGGCATAAAGACATTGTTCTTTGTTACTGTTGTCAAGTAAAAAGAAAAATAAAGAGAAGCTGGGTATGTCATTCTTGATTATAAGCTCCTTCTCCAAATACTGAGATTGCAAATCAAACAGTTTTTCTGATCATTTGCTTTATTTAGTTATGTTTTTAGTTTGTTTCTTTCTACACTAGAAAAGTATCACAGCTACAAAAATACACAGTTCCTCACAGCTTTGTTTCTCCTGAAAAAGTAATTGCAAATTTCACAGCCAGGAGGGAAGGCAAACAGTGCTCCTAGTCTGAATTCTATCCTGAATGACCAATTAGAAGAGACAGAACGTGAAACAAACCACACACCATCCTTCAGACTTTTCTTCCAGCTATATTTGCA
Organism: Tympanuchus pallidicinctus; assembly: GCF_026119805.1. Classification (NCBI taxonomy): domain Eukaryota; kingdom Metazoa; phylum Chordata; class Aves; order Galliformes; family Phasianidae; genus Tympanuchus; species Tympanuchus pallidicinctus. The sequence continues at coordinate 384,446 of NW_026294762.1, forward strand.
GTATCTGACAAATAGAGGAAACTGCCACCTAGGCTCTTTGAAAGGCTTAAGACTGACAGTACAGTGCCCACAAGCACTAGATAACTAACACTAACATATTAACAACCCTCACCATTAACTCAATCTACTTGAGCCTTTAGTTCACAGGCAGCTCAAAAGATCCCCTAAGAATAAGTGCACATCAAGTAGGAAATGCACTCCTACCAACCATAAGGGGAAACACAACCCTTGCTTTTAGAAAGGTAAAAAAAGGAAGTCCTGGGAAGCTACTTGCCTGTGTCCAACAAGATCACAGAATGGCCTGGGTTGATAAAGACCTCAGAGACCATCTATTTCCAACCCCTGCTGTGTGCAGGTCGCCAACCAGCAGCCCAGGCTGCCCAGAGCCACATCCAGCCTGGCCTTGAATGCCTGCAGGGATGGGGCATCCACAGCCTCCTTGGGCAGCCTGTTCTGGTGTGTCACCACCCTGTGTGAAGAAGTTCCTCCTAAATTCTAACCTAAACCTCCCCATCTTCATTTAAAACCACTCCCCCTTATCCCATCACTATCCATCCTCATAAACAGTCATACCCACTCCTGTTTACATGCTCCCTTCAATGAGGTCCCTCCACAGCCTTTCCTTCTCCAAGCTGAACAATCTCAGTACACTCTACTTTTCTTCACTGGAGGCCCCAGCCCTCTGATATCTTAGTGGTCCTGTTCTAAGAGTTCCAAGTGATGAAGCAGATTCTCCTTCCATGTTAAGGCACACAGAATAACATGATTGACGACAGCCAACTTGGCCACCACAATTGGTGGCGATTCACCCTCAGAGAAGCTAACAGCAATTGGGCCACAGTATGATGGATAAGGGAAGAGCAGGAGTCGTCATCTACCTGGGCTTGTGCAAAGCATGTTACACACAGCACCTTGGTCTCTAAAGCAGAAAGGCACGGCTTTATAGATGGACCACTTGGCAGATAAGGATCTGGCTAGATGGTTGCTCCAGAGAGACCTTGCAGAGGCCTTCCAGGACCTAAGGAGGCCTGCAGGAAAGCTGTGTGGGACTCTTTGTCAGCTACTGTCATGACAGAACAAGAGACAGTGGTTTTAAACTAAAAGAGAAGAGGTTTAAATTAGGTACTAGGAAGAAATTATTTACTCAGAGCTTGGTGAGGCGCTGGGTCAGGCTACCCAAGAAGGTGAGGATGCCCCATCCTTGGAGATGCTCATGGCCAGGTTAGATGAGGCTTTGGGCAACCCAATCTAGGGGAAGTTGTCCCTGCCATGGCAGCAGGTGGGAACTTTACAGGTCCCTTCCACTCAGATCTTGTATGATTAAGTGATCCTCCAAATCAAGGCAGTAGAAACTTGCATATACTGCATTAAGTATGCCTTAGACAAAGAGAAAAGTATGCAAGCAAGCTCTTAGAGAGCCTCTACACACCAAATGTAAAATTGCCATCTACAGAAAGTAATGCTTTCCTGAAAAAGAAGTAATGGAATTTCACCAGGACTGCACAACAGCAGTTTCAAAGGTTGGACAGATTGTTTATATCAAGTCCTCCCCAGCTATTTGGGGGCACGCCTTTACAAGGCAGCATACACAGATTTCCACACACGTTTATAGTGGCATATTTTTAAAGCTGGGACACTTCCCACCACTGCTTAAACTACTTGAATCACAGGCATTAGTAGCACACAACAGCAAGGTTCAAAGCACTTGGGTAAAATCCTTCTGCACTGTTGTTCTGTTTTGTCTGGACTAACAAGAAAAGTCAACAGTCCATGAAAGAAATCCATCTTTCACAGCTGCAGAACAATGTATTGCCCAGACACAGTCTGGACTTGCAGGTTAAGTTTCAAGTTAGAGTCAGTCATCACTTACAGCTGTCCAGCCCTCTGACTTGCCTGGGCCTTGCTGAGTGAAGAGAAACTGCCGTTAGCAGCGTGTGGGAGGCATTACTTTTGGAGCACTATGTTACTTCCATGGACACGACAGACTTTGCAGACACAGATACGTTCTGCTAGAGCACATGCTTTAATAACTTCCAAATACTTCTGGCTGGCTACATCTTCCAGTGTCAGAGTCTTTTTAGAGTTTCTGCCTTTCACTTCAGCTGCTCAGTCAGGGCTCCCTGGTGACTCAGTACAAAAGTAAAACATCTGCACTGTGGAGTGGCATCTCTCCAAAAGAGAGGCATGTTGTCAACTGAAGAGTCTTTGTCTTGTGAGATGACAACAGAGGACAAACTGATTTTTACCTACTTACAAATAGGGGGGTGGAAATGATAATTCTAAAATTCACTAAGATCAAGGGCTAATTAGCTGGACAAACACTTATCTGAGTGGCAAATCTCAGCAGGTTAAACTCCACCTGGTTACACAAAGCATCTGCACAAGAAACAAGCAACACCTAAACTTACTGCAGAGACAAGTTGCTGCATTCCTGCTCCTGCAATACAAAATAACCACGACAGAGTAAACACGTGCTTTTGAGACACACACTGAAGATCTGCTGTGAGTCTAAGGACCACAGCCTCTCACTGATGAGTTGCAACTAAGAAGTCGTAAGTCATTCCAAGTGTTTTCATTACAGGATGCCAACCTACCTTCACAAGCATCTTCCTGTGAAGGAGAGCGAGCTGAAGGCCATTGCTAGGTGGCTACTGGGGTCAAAATGAAAATTGAAATGAAGCCTTACCTCCTGAGCAGCATGAGACAGTTCAGAGAAGATAAGGAATTACACAGCTATGAGGCAACTCCTATGTAACAGTCAGGCATGAGACTGAGCTTCACACAATGAAGCAGAGTACTGCAGCAATGCAATAAAATCACCCTCAAAAAAATGAATGAATCTCACATTACACCAACAGCTTGTCAGCATCACAGCAGCAGCTACTTCTAACCTACCACTAAAAATGCATAAAACAGTAACTATGTAAAAGGCACTGAGTTTTCACTGTCAAAGTATGAAAAAGTAGGCTGCTTTGGTAGTGAGCAGTACACTTAGAAATGCTTCTGAGTATTTATTACTACAGAAATAGAGACTTGGGAGGGATGAGAAGAATCACAACAAGCTCCAAGCAGCAAACAATGGAGATGAACTTTTAAGTTGTATTTCTGAGCAACACAATGAAATGAGGTTGCCTTCATAGCCAGAAGGTTGAGGCAGAACACACACACAGCAGAAACTGGAGGCCACAGAAGGAAACAGCACCTTTGAAACTTTCTACAGTTAGAACACGACCTGAGCTGGGTCATACAAATCAAGTCGTGAAAGAATAAAAAACCACATATATTAGAAGAGAACAAGGGAATTGAACAGGGAAGAAAGGAACACAGGTTGAGAGCTCCAGGCAAGCAGATGCTGAGAAGAAATGCAGAACTCTTGGAATATCCAGGATTCAACCACACAAACAATTTGTCTTCCTCCACTTCTTAAAAAATGCTGTCATTACACAAAATGAGAGTTAGAGATTAGAGTCTCAACAGACAAGAAAAAGGCATTATAGACTAAAAGAACTGGTAATGATGATACAGAAGCTAGGATTATAAGGTCCAATAAGTAACAAAGATCCTCCAGAGCTGTACACAATCTGTACTTCTCACAGAAGATCCAGAGACAGTGAAAATCTCTGTTGTTTCTGTGCAGTGTTCTTCTATTAAGAATGATGAGGAAAATGTAGCAGCCACACTGGGCCCTTGGAAAGTATTCAATTAAAGGCAGCGTGCCTTGAAAACAGCTCAACTCAGAAAAACCTGCACCTCAAGAAGGAATTCTTGCTGTGACAGCACTGGTGACACAACATGAGAACACTCCAGTGCAGAACCTAACAGCAGCTATATTTAAAACTCTACAGCCACCTGTATCTTTACAATTAAAAGACAGAAGCAATTACTTCCACACCTTTTAATCACACTGAACATGCCAGAGGTTAGAGGGCTTATTTGTACTGTTCTCTCTTCCACTGTTTTCCCAATCTACTTTCCCAGCCAAGATGAACAATGAAGGACTCAAGTCCCCAGGTCTGCCTTAAGCACCACAGTATCTCAGCTGGAATAATCCTCAACTGGGCATTTTTTGGTGAAGAGAGAAGGAATCAACCAGAGAGTTTCTTGTGGGTGAACACAGGTGTTACATGACCACTCTGGTGTGTACGAACCAGAAGAATTTATCAGTGCCCTTCACAGTGATCTGCATCTCTTGCACGTGCTGGGTGAGAACACTGCTGAAATGCACTGAATTCTCTCCACTTGAGGAGGAACAGAAGAAAAAGAACGAAGAGAACCCAAGCACAAGCTGAGATTAAATTTTGCCTGGCAGCACAGTAACTAAGGAAAATACAGCATTGATGTCAATTCTAAGAGGTGATTTTATCATAACAAGGCAAAAAGATTGCTGGTAAATTCTTCCATTGAACAGCATAACACTAGAAGCTCAAACAGGTGCATGTGAATAAAAACACACAAGTTTGTGCATCAAAATCCTTTGGGCTCGACTAAATTTGCTACCACAGATCATAGGGAAGTCAGCCTGTGGCTGCTGTGGTCATTCAGAGTAAAGCAAAGCAGGCAGCAATAAGACTGCAGTGACTTGGAGAAACAGAAGTAGGAAACGCACCTCATACAGCAGCACAGTAATTAATTAATTTACCTGACTGAGAAGGAGGGAACTGTGTTAAGGATGAAGTTCTCTCCCGCTTCACAGGCGGACAGTAGCTCCCATCCTCTCGATCAGATTCTGCAGCAAAAACACAAAGTTATTTTTGGTTTCTATACACCTACCAGCGTTTCTTACATTTACAATCAAACTTCTTACCATCTCCATCTTCTGGACTCGACCCATCTGCTGATCTCTGAAATCACAGGACAGGGACAATAAATCAGTGAACATTTCAGTCTTTCGGGGGCACACAGAAATGCTTTAACCAAAGACTTTCTTTACTGCCAATCACATACGTTCAAGGAAAACACACTGATCAGCATTTACACACGCTGAATTTCACCTAAGCACTACAAATAACAGAATATCCCATTTACAAGAGATGCCTAAAAGTTCCTAACCAAGCACTAATCTTCTCAGCAGAGACTGTGATGATTATCACACTTTTCTGTGTATTGAAAATGATAATTTTAAAGTCTGCTTTGGCCAAATCCAAATCTCTCACCCTGAAGATGTTATTTAGGAGTTCATAACAAAGCACTTTTTCTAACTAACATAACAGACATCAGCTCCTCCAAAAAAAAAAAAAAACAAAAAACAAAAAACAAAAAAAACCAGTGATGGAGCAACCTTCTTCAAACCCCCTATGATGCTCTGATAGGAATTAGCAATGGACATTCCCCCAGCACCTTCCAGAGCACCAGAAGGAAAAGCAGGCAGCATCACAGCCCTTTACCACAATGTTAGGTATTTGAAGAAAGTTTTCATATCTTGAGGATTTCTACATCACTTCCATTTGCACAGCTCACATCACTTCCCTGTTCCCACAGAACTGCCCACAAGGAATTTCGTGTGCTGCAGGAGGCGACTGGAGCAGCAGCAGCACCTTCTCACCACGACATCCATCCACACACCTTCACCCTTACCTACGCAATACAGCTTTCAGTTTCAAGACAACAGAAGAGCACAGTGACTTTACCAGCATCCCAGTCCCACATCTGATATCTCAGTAAGGAATTAAGAGCTATTTACAGTTTTAGGAATATAGTTTCCCCATATCAACACTCATCTGTCAATCCAACGCAGTAATACTGTTTGGTGACCCAAACCACCCCCACATAACTCACCAAGCAGTCCACATTACTGAAGCAAGGCTTTATTAGGCATACCTGTTGTCAATAAACACTACTTTCCTGAAAGATAAAGCTGAAGTGGAAAGTCAATGCCATCTTCTGTTTCAGCAATCAGTACTCCAAGTCCGAAAAAAAGCTCTTTTGTAAAAGAAAAAAAGCACCACATACACCACAGTGCAAACTGCACACCTGTATGTGCAAACCTCCTTAAAAATCAACAAGTCTCTTCCCCCAGAATTCCAAAACCACCTAAAACTGTTTAATGATACCCAAGCATCAGGAATACAGTACACAACGTTGTCCCAAAAGAAGTCAAACCCACATAGCACAAGCTCCAAATTACCACGTCAATTTATCAGTTTATTAACAATGCATGCCCAAGTAGACGTGCTGTCACTACATTTAGTGTAAAAGGAGAATCAATGTCCCAAACCATCCTGTAACCCCTGGCAGAGCAGCTGCTGCACAGACAACAGACTTCCCAGTGTCATTCTTCTATCTCAGCAACAGATCACTTGGTATGCTACCTCCCATCCTTATCAATTAACACCCTTAAAGCTGTTGATTACCGCCTGCAAAATTAAGGGTTTGCTAATAACTCCAACCAGAAAAAAAGAAACTAACAGATTTACATCTTTATAGACTTCAGAATTTAAATATCAGGGAAGAAAAAAATCTCAATCCTTTAGGCTGATCCCTGTGCACAGACAGTCCAAAGATAATCACGCTGCTGGCAGCCTCAATCCTGGAACTTTTGCCTGCACATTTCAGACATCAGGCTGGATTTTCTATTTTTAAGTGAAAGAGAATAGCCAGAGTTTAAAAAGCATTTCACAGCAACGCTGTAATTATTACTATTTTTTAATACTTAGCTTCCAGCAAAAGACACATTGCATAACATATCTTAGGTTAAGTATTTAACTTCAAAATTCTCCTTTAGCATCTTACAAAGACACCTGCAGGCAGCACTCCATCAGGAGGGCGCTCACCACTCAGGACAGCTCTGCCCCAGGAAATGTTTGCAGGCCATCACTTGGACTTCACAGCACTGTTTTTACACACAAGCTACACAACAGAATGAAAAGCCAGAACCACCTCACCTCATACAGAACTACTAGTGACCCAAATGCCTTCCCTCTATTCAGCTGTTGGAAATCAGGAGCTGTGAGACAAACCAGTAATGCCTGATCTAGCTCCCAGCTTGCTCCCCTAGTGCAAGAGCTTCCTTACTTCTTTTCCCTGTCTAAAAGTTACAATTACTTCTTTTCCCTGAGAAAAGTTACAATTATTTCTCAATAGCAGTTTTGACACGTCTCTAATTAACCAAACTACCTTTTCTTAGAAGACCCAACTGTCTCATAAGAGTGAAAGTGAGCACAGATTAACCAGCAAGTGCTCAAGTGCCACCACTGCGCCCTTACACCCACTGCTTCCTCACACTGTTTCTGGGCCATAACATGCACTGCAGGTGCTACAGACTAATAGACACAAGCCTATGCCAACTGCAGCAAGTTTGGCAGCTGTTGTCTCTCCCAGTTGTTTGGTATCTTGTGAGGACTATTCATCCCAAATTGGGCCAAAAAGGCTCTCTTTTGGGCAAGAAAAAGCACATGTCACAGGTGGAGCAGCCTTCACAGGCAGAACTCAATGAAACACACCCAGCATGTGCAGTCACAGTGAGGAATGACAACTCACCTGCACCAGGAAACCACAGCTCAGCAAGCAGAAAGGATAAGCCCAACTTTAAAATTGCTCTGCAAGGCTGCAGGTGGCAGTCATTCAGTCATCTCATCTTTCCAAAAGTGTTTACCTGCACCATTAGTAGAAATAGCTTACGCTGGAATTACTGAGAGCTTTCTCTATTAAGTACTTAATTTCATAATTCTCCTTCAGCATCTGCCTTGGTGCCATTAACCTGCTAAGTACATCACTGGTTGGCAAGCTGCAGCTCACAACCAAATAGCATCAGCTGCTCACTTGGTCAAGATATTCTGGCTGGGAAGGAATAAAGGATCCCCCTCCAGCTGCTATGAGGCACCACCTCACATACAGCTGCTTCTCACTCCTCCACACGAGCCCTCAGCAAGTGCTCAGCTGACACAGTAAACTTTGGAATTCATCCTTTATGCACCTTCTGCCATTCTGCCATCTAGAAGGACCCAAGCAAACTTCATTTCTACCAACCTTAGAGAGGACTAAGGAGATCACAGATAAACCAAGCAAGCTACGCTGCCTGCAGTTAACAGTAACAGACTCCTAGCAGAAGGGATGTGTCCTCCATCCCCTCAGCAGGTTTGCACTTACCCCTGCCACTTCCTGTTGAACAGGAGCAAGCTGGGCTGTAGCAGAAGGACTCGGGGTATCACTGGCTGAGGCCACAGCAGGAGTAGGAAGATCAGGGTCACACTCCTCAGCTGGTTCTTTGTGACCCAGAGCATGGCGAGGGGACTCAACCTCTCCCTGAGGGTCCTCACCTGAATAAGACAAAGCTTTTTGCTCTGCAGGGGACTGGGAGTAAAAAAAGACAATGTCCCTTCAATGCAAAGGTGCCACCCGATGGAGCAGCCGTCCAAGTGAGAGGACATACTAATTCCTTCCTAAATTACCTTGTTGCAATGGCCTGGCAGAAGAAATTGCTTGCTGCTGAGGCATCAGTTAAGATATGCTAGGCCCTGCTGGCTGAATTAGTTTTCCTCCCCATAGGGAGCACCAGCTGGGGCAAACGCACTGCTTGGAAGTTGGCTAGAACTGCTGCAGCACCCATCAGAGGAGCCCTGCTGCACCCTCAGGGCTCAGCTGCACTTCAGGCTGCTCAGGCAGCTAGCTGCTTTAGCACCTGGTCCACAAGCAGCAATTAGACAGGACCCATAACTAATTGCACATTGCTGGTTCTTCTAACCATGTTTGAGGTGGGGTTGGTTATAAAGTAACCCACACAAATCTGTTGTTACAACATTCATACAGGACAATATCCTCCCCCATTCATTTGAGGGTGAATACCCTGAAAAGCAACAGAAATGTTTTATTTTGTAAATTAAGAAGTCAGTACTGCTATCTCAATGCAGAGTATGATGGAATTCCCAGTGCACGGTTCTGGGATTTGTCATTTGCTGTGTTCCCACTTCTGCCACAAACCTTTCAACTTCCAAACAGCAGCTCATAAACTGGAGGGGTCTGAAGTTCTCCAGCTGTGACATGGCCTGGTCTTAAACAGGAGCAATTATCAGTAAATGCCAATTTAACAGTGGAGTTATTTCAGTTCCGTCAAGTTTTTAAGTGATAGTAATTTCTTGTAAGAGTTAAGTATCAAAAAGGTCAAAAGGGAGGGCAACACATTTCAGGTGAAGTTGGGGATGCTGAATATTCAAAATGCTTGTTTTTAAATAGGAAACTTACTAATAAGCCAAAACACTACCTTGAATCTCCACAGAATGGGAGATGTCTATTACTCTGAGACCCTTTTATTAAGGCCAACTTCCAAAATTAGGAGTACTCCTACTTCTCTTGCAGATCATTTGACCTCTCTTTAAAGGGAGACAGCCAAACAAATAAAATGCAAGAATAAAGGTTTCCACATCACAAACAATCGAAGCAGTTTATGTAATGCGTGTTTATGTTATGTATGCATAATTATGTAAGCAGCAGCACCAGAAATGCCATTTTCCCTCACAGCTTGTGTTGCAGGTCCCCCCCCTCCAGCCCTCTTGCTCTGAAGTCCCAACCCCAGTCCATTTCTCCCAGCCCTCTCCCCAGATCAGCAATCAGGCAGCTCAGCTCCCAGCAGCTCCAGCCTTCCTTCCCATGCACAGGCTGCACTCATCACACACCTCAGAATCACAGTTAGGTTGGAAGGGACTCTAGGGCCCCACAGCCCCACTCCTGCTGTGGGCTGGGTGCCTCCCCAGACCAGTCTGCCTAGGGCCCATCCATAGCCTGGGGCAGCTCCAAGGATGGGGCACAGACAGCTCTGGGCAGTGCCAGGGTCTCACTGCCCTCTGAGTGAAGAGTTTCATCCTTACATCCAACCTCAATCTCCCCTGTTCTAGTTTAAAGCCATTCCCCCTTGTCCTATCACTATCGACCCACACAAAAACCATTCTCTCTCCTGGTTATAAGTTCCTTTCAGGTACTGGAAGGCTGTAAAGAAGTCTCCCGAGAGTCTTCCTTTCTCCAGGCTGAACACCCCCAGCTTCCTTGGCCTGTTCTCATAGCAGAAGTGCTCCAGTCCTCCAAGTATCTTCATGGCCTCCTCTGCATCTGTTCCAACAGCTCCACGTCCTCCTTGTGCTGGGCACTCCAGGACCAGACGCAGTACTCCCAATCTCATAATGGCAGAGCAGAGGGTTCAGTCCCCTTCCTGCCCACTGCCAAGCCTCTGCTGACAGAGCTCAGGATACCATTGACCTTCTGGGCTGCAAGCACGCACTGCTGGCTCATGACAAGCTTTTCATCCACTAGGACCCTCAGATCCTTCTCTGCAGTGCTGTCCTCAATGAATTCTTCTCCCAGTCTGAGTCCAGGACTGCCCTGGCTCAGGTACAGCACCTTGCACTTGGCCCCACTGAACATCATTCAGTTCACCTGCACCCACTTTTCAAGCCTGTCCAGATCCCTCCAGATGGCACCCCTTCTTTTTGTTGCATCTCCCACACCACTCAGCTCACTGCCATCAGCAGACTTGCTGAGGGTGCACTCAATCCCACTTCTTCGCCATTTGAAGATGCTGAAGAGCAGCGATCCCAAGACGGACCCCTGGTCACCACTTGTCACCAGTCCCCATATGGACCATTATCCATATCCATGGACCATATCCAATACCCACTGACCACAGCCCTCTGGCAGCAATCACAGAAACACCAAGGTTGGAGAAGACCTCAAGATCACCCAGTCCAACCATCCACCCGTCCCCAATAGCTCTCACCAAACCGTGTCCCTCAACACAAAGTCCAGACGTTCCTTGAACACCTCCAGGGTCGGTGACTCCACCACCCCCCAGGCAGCCCATTGCAGCGCCTGCCCACTCTTTCAGAACAGCAGTATTTCCTGACGCCCAGCCTTAACTGGATCCAGTCAGGCTCCCAATTCTCAAACACAAACTGTTCTGGTATTTAAGCCTCCACTCCCTTTGAGCAGAACCAGCAAGATTCCAAAGACACTGGGAGTTCAAAGACCACCATCCTTGTACGTGGACCAAACCAACCTTGGGGTGAGCTAACTGTCACCAGGGGTCAATGGAATGACTGGGAAACTGGACAGACACTGAGGTGAAGGTGACTGGGAAAGATTTAGTGCCTTTAAGACAACAAATAGGGCACAGGAAAGGTTACAGAAGCATTCCCACATGAAAAATGGCTAAATGGCTTTGGATTCATCAGAAATAATACATAATTTCTGGGGAACAGGAGCAGGAATACAGATCTGGAGCAAATGCAGAGACTTTGACAGCACAAGAGCTGCAGAATTAAAAACAGCCATTAATGCAATTACCTGGTAATGCAATTACCAAATATAATGCAGAAAAACCCGATGCCAAGATGAATGTTCCTTAACCAAATTCATAAAAATGAATTTTTTAAAGTGTACATATCAAATGGAACAAAGCCACTGCAAGAGACCAGCCTGTGCTAATAGGATATGATTTACATTAGAGAAGGCAAATCTGACAAAGGCCTCAAGGATTTCTGCTCACAGAACTCCAAGACATTTATGCAACTGTTCTCAAAAAAGCACATTCAAAAGAAGCCACAGACTCCCTCAAAACTCACATTTTCAGCCATGCTCACTATCGGACGTATTTGCTGATCTCTTCACTTCAGAAATAACGTTAGGAAGTCAATTACAGCACATCACCTTGCTCAGCCAGATCAAACTAAAATTATTTCACTAAAATAAGCAAAAATAAAACATTCATATTTAATACACAGAAGTCTGCTTGGCGACTCTGCTTCTGCTGTTTTATAGGACACAGTAATAGAGACGTGGAAAAATACATAGATTAATGTGATGCAAAATATCACACAGGGAAGGAAGTAACATTCCTTTCAAGCAAAGACTGGATAAGCATTCTTATATCAGCCTGGTTTTACCCCCAGTTCTGAAGTTCACATGTCATGCAGGGCTCCCTTCCTCATCTTCCCCATCCACACCCAGCAGCCCACAGAGATGGCTCCCAGTTTCCCAATCTTTTCCTGCTTCAGGAGCTGAACTCTCACTGCCACCTTCAAAAGCTTTCAGATACATCACCCTCCTCATATTCCTCTAAAGCTTTGACTTCTACAACAGTCACAAGCACACTGACGATTGTTCTTTCCATTGCAGCAGTGTGTACACAACTGAGGCATCACTTTTAAGCACACTGTTGACTTCCAGCACAGCTGAGTTACTCCACCTGACAGAACCCGGAGCAGCCATGCAAAATGATACTGGTGTCTCTTCCTCCACAATTTTTCTCTAACACCAGCCAAACCCAACAAGTCAAACCCACAACAAGAGTAATGGTTCATAACCCCTCCTCAAAACACCAAAAACAAGCATTTCCAAATCACACAAAATCCAATTCAGACTTCAAGTCAATTCCAGACTTGTGCCCTGACCAACTTCCACATTTCTATGCTCGGGCACATGCTCTTGCTCGTGCCACCATTTTCAGAACATGTGGAGCTGAAAAGTCTATTATTAATGCTCCACAGTTAAGACCTGGATAACAGATTCAACATCTGAAGGATGTAAATCCTTGCTCACTCTACAACTAACCCTTAAGCTTTATGATCAGCTGCCATTCAGCCCTTTAGCACTGCATTGTTTTGTAGGGCCATTCAGGATGGAATGTGACCCAAGTACACAAACCACCCTTCTTCAGAGACATCCTTAAAATCTTTCCTTCCAAAAGTGCTCAGAAAAGCACACTGTAGCTCATGTGTAAGTTATCACCATAGATAATGGAGTAATAGTTATGTGCTATGCTTAACATAATGAGGTTGGGACTTGATTTTGCATTTTGATCTTAACAGCTATGACTCCTCAAAAGCTGATGCAATTTTCCAACCAGTGTCAGCAACAGAAACTGTTCTTCAGATAAAGGGCTGTCAATGTATTAAGCAGCAGGCAAGATAACTGGCCGCTATCATTCACATGGAAAGCTGAGGGAAAACTGAAAAACAGTTCTTGTAAGAAATTAAGGAGGTAAGAAATAATGGAGACGTAGATTCAAGAGATGTGGAAACAGGGGACAGCAGTGAGGAAAGAAAAGCTCTAAACAAAGCCTGAAAGGACCGAATAAGTGATAATTAAAAAGCAAGGCCAATTATAAAGGTGTGCATGAGCCACCACTATGCTGTCTAATTTATTTCCCAACAGACCTACCTGGTCTGCTGCTTGCACCAACTCCTCAGAGCATCCAGAGTCACCGCGCAGAGCCATTCCTGCTCCTCCTGGAGACAGCAACTGTCTCAGGGAACAAAAAGACTCCTAAGTAAGATGGCCTAGCCATGGGCATCCAGCTTCACCCTGCCAGTGTGCTACCATGAAATTTAGTTAAAAGACCCACAATTTGCTCCCTGAAAGCTGAATTAAGACATCATTCTGAGCCACCACTGTGTGTACTCTGCCACGTGAACACTGCAAGATCTGATCAGTTACTCAACTGCATACAAACCTGGCACATCAACTATCTTAAAGTTATTTTTTAAGTGTTACTTCAGGAAAAACTCCTCTGTTAACAGATGCCCAACAGCATCAACACAACACAGTACCTCCACCAGTTCCTAACGCACCTCTGCTCTCCGTGGCTGCATGTTGTTTGTTTCAGCCATGGGCCTCCATGCATCCCATCAGGATGGCACACAGCATCCACAGCAGTAGCTATGGAGATGAAATCAGATCTCCCTCCCCAGAATCCTGGATCACAGAGTGGTTGGAAGGGACCCTGTGCTGGGCTGGTTGCTCCCCACCACATCAGGCTGTCCAGGGGCCCATCCAACCTGGCTCTGGGCAGCCCCAGCAACAGGGAATCCACAGCTTCTTTGGGCAGCAGTGCCAGGACCTCACCGCCATCTGAGCAAACAATCTCCCTTCTTCTAGTTTAGAGCCATTCCCCTTTCTCCTATCACTATCTGTCCACGTAAAGTTGGTCCCCCTCCTGCTTCTAAGTTCCCTTCTTCAAATACTGGACAGTCACAACAGGGGTCTCCCTGGAGCCTTTTTATCCTCCATGCTGAACCACCCCAACTCTTAGCTTGTTCTCATAGCAGAGGAGCTCCAGCCTTCTGAACATCTTCATGGCACTCGCCTGGACCCACAGCCCCACATCCCTTCTGTGCTGGGGGCCAAGTACTGCAGGTGGGGCCTTATAAGGGCAGAACAGAGGAAACAGTCCCCCCCACTCTCTGCCATCCCTCTGTTGGTGCCCAGGATATTGCTTGGCCTTCAGGCTGCAAACATGCACTGCTGGCTCATGCTGACGATCCTCACCACCAGTCTGAAGAGGCATTAAATCTGCAGTCCTTAAAGATTCTTCCTGAGTGTTTTCTTGAAGCCGTATTTCCTGCAGCCCAACACAACCCAACACTGGAGGCCTGCACTCTGTGTAGATGCTACACAACGAAACACAAGCTCCCAAGACCTGCTAATTTCGTGCTGAAGAAGCAGGCCAGCAAAGGAACAACAGCAGCATGGTGCTCTGCATAGGCTGCACATTAGCATCACCCACTTCCAATTCAACCATGGAAGCACTGCCAAGCTGAAGGACACACAAGAAGAAAACATGCCTGTGCAATTCAGAAGGAGCTTCAGGAACAGCCAATGCTGTGATCAGGAGCTCCTAGAAGGAAGCATGAACCAAACTAACGTCCCCTCCGCTTTTAAGTACATGTAAAGTTGTCACTGTAAAAACTAAAAGGAATGAATGCCTCGAAAGTACCATTTACTATGGGATATACGTAGCTGTGTTAGCCTATACTAGGAAAAAAAAAAAAAAAAACAGTAGGTCTAATCCCTTCTAATCTGATGAAAGATTTCAAGCACCTGCTGACAAACATGCCTACTAAACCCATGAGAAAGCTCAAGCCTGGCACTTGTTCCAAACCAAAGAGAACCTACCAATTACAGACAGTGCAGTGCTTCTCCTCAAACATTTGAGAGGATATTTTGGTGGCACAGATGACAACCCAACCATTCAAAAAGACTTCTCTCAAAACAGCATTTGTACTTTTGAGGAAGTTTAATTGTGAAAGACTGGCTATGAGGAGGGAATTGCCGCATGTAAGTGCTGCTGAAGCCATGAGGCAATGACACCTGATACCTTTGGGGCAAGAGAACACGTCTGCACATCTGCTGATCCCCATCAGCCCCTGCTTAAGAAAAGGTAACCTTGATTATTATTTTCCAAATGTTGACATCTCTTGCTCATTATTCACCAGGCGTAATTTTAATACAGCCATTTCTTCGTATGTTCCTACTTTTTTTTCCCCCCCCAAAAATTAGTTCTCAAGATTAGAAATTAGCAGACTTACCATTTGAACACAGCAGTGCAAGAACAGCTACCTTAGCACTCATGCACACCATTCTGCGTCTCGGTTTCAAAGTGACAAGGCACTGCACCCTGCCTGCATACACAGTTCTCCATTACATCTATTTCCATTTAGTAAAAATTTCCACTTAAGGGAAAGTCCCACTCCTTCCTTCAACACTGCCATTCCCCTCCTGAGCTCAGCTCCTCCTGCAGGCACACACAAGCTCTACAGGGACACTCTGAGGAGCGGGTTGCCCAGGTGGCTTCCAAGCATTTCCAAGGAGACTCCATAACCTTCCTGGCGTGCACAGCTCACAGTGCTCCTTTAAGACAGAGGGAGCCTCTGCGCTCTGCTTCGTGCTCAGCGCCTCCCATCCTGCCCACCCCACACTTCCACTGCCCAGCAGGCTGTGGCACAGCTCTGACCTCAACACTGCTGCTTCACATTCAAAAGCAGGGGACAGGCACACGTGGGTAGAGGCATTACCAAAGAAACTGGACACATCATAGCTTACTACACAAGGATATACGATATACAAATACACCGATGTGAAAAGCAATAATCCAGACCACGGGTTTTCTTTCTTTGCTCTATTAGCAGAAAACTGCAAGCACTCCTTGGCCACCTGTTCTTTCAAGGTACAGCTTTGAAGATAGTTTCTCTCCTCGATTTGCTCTGCTTTCTGTCTGAAGAGCTACCCACCTCCGGCATCATCATCACCTCTCTCCCCACCTGCATCCCTCTGCTTCACCCTGTGCCTCCTTACAGTGTCAATGCTCCACTGTGCACCTTCACCTTCAGAAGAACACACCAGTGACTGCTCACCAAGAAACGTGGATTAGGGCTACAGGATGAAAAGCAATGATATACATTATCAGCATCTCCTTACCTTCTGTGCTTTATCCTTCTGAAATACAAAGACAGGTGGAGCAATGGCAGGTTTTTCTGCAAAAAGAAAAATTGTTGGTTTTTTTTCAACCATATTAATTATTAACTAATATGACAGCTTTATGATCTATGAAACTTTTACAGAAGAAACTTCAGGAATATAATTACATTTCAGTTACACAAGTTGCTTCCACAGGTTCCTAGCAAGACATAATTATTATAAGGACTTGATCTGCAAAAGGCAGAAGTGTATTAGGAACAGAAATACAACTGACAGGACTGGTACCCAAAAGCTGCACAGACTCTCTGCTCTCCCCAGATCCATTTCAGAGCAGCCCTTCCACCTTATGTGAGCGCATCAGAGCAAGAGGCTCTTTGCTGAGAGTGTAATTCTTGAACACAAGTTTTGACAGTAAAAGCTCCTCCTTTCCCACAGTACTGCACCAATGCAGTAGATAAGACAAGGGGAAATGGCTTCACACTAGAAGAGGATAGAACTAGGTCAGATGTTGGGAAGAAATCTTTTACTCAGAGAGTAGGAAGGGTATTTACAGAAAAGCAATTGCACCCAACCATTTACAAATAAACAATTTATACATATATAATTTTATATTTATAAAATAAACATCCTACGTACATTGTTAGAGGTACCAGCCTTACGTGTGCACCTAGAAAAGCAGATCTGCTACCTACCTGAAGTTCAGATTGAGACATTAGCAGGATATGCTTCTAAATACACACAACATTCAGTTCAAGAGCAAAGGGAGTTTCTGGAATGAATGCTTGTTTTCCATTGCCCTTAATGATGCCAAAATGAGGAGGTAAGGGGAGAAGAGGAGAAATGGGTTTTCCTCAACCTCAACCAAGTGATTTCATGTGATGTATTCAAAGAAACTAGATGCATACTGTGCAGTCAGCAACCCTGCCCCACGCTCACAGGGCTGAGCATGAGGACAGCATTTCAGTTTGTCTTCAGTGAGACACTGCTGCAGGGGAGGAATGCAGGGAGAGCCGTACCTGGGCTGACTTCTGTGCTAAAGCTCCATCGTGGCAATTATTTGGTTCTATGAACAAGATTAGGCACTTCACAGGAGTAAAGGTGTAAGAACAGCTATTGGGTCAGCTGTGGTGAAAAAGTGAAGTGATTGAGTAATTATTTTGTTTGCCAGCTAAGAACTCTGCATCACTTGAGAGCGGACTTCCCACCCTTCTAAGAGCCTTATCCGGAAATAACAAAAACACTGTAACTGGATCTACTGAATCTCACACCTAACTGCTACACCTGCCCCAAAAGCTGAGTCTATGGCAATACAACAGCTCCTTCTGGAGGGAGCAGCCACATCCCCACAAGGCAGGGACAATTCTGGACTCCCCTCCTGGCCAGGTTTGGCTCACGCAGGGAGGAAGAGCTTACAACTTACGATCCTTCCCTTTAAGGCAATGAAAAAAAGAAGCATTTAGAGCATTTTAATATTAATTAATGACGCAATTACAGCAATGACAGATCCGCTCACCACCATCCCATTGCAGCAAGCACATTCTTTACCAAAATCTACAGTGCTGCTGAGGAGGTGTGAGTGCCCTGTTATAACGTTACACAGCTGTTTAGCAGGGGATGCTTGCACTGTATCAGCACTATTTTTTTAGATGTTAACCAATACTGTGCACTTAACTCCATTTCTGTTGCACGTATATAAAGCCTTTAAAGAGGTGACTGCGTTTCTCATACAGACTCACTGCTCTGAGAAGCACAGGAGGTCTGCTCTTTACATTGAAAAATACGAGCAGCACTGGTAATTATAGAAAGAACATCCTTCACTTCGTGTCCTCTCTGAGTTCTGCACCAAGAGCAAATGCAAGAGCTCGCTTCATTCCAGCCCAAGGCAAGAGGAGCACTGCGTCTCCTGACGTGACCTTCAGAGCACACTGCACACGTTCTGAGAAGCACTTTCAGTAAAGGTTTAAGACAAAGACATTGTCACCATGGATCACTCACTACCTCACTTGTTAAAAAATTACAAACAGGAACAAGTGCTGCTCTCCCTGACTGCATTTATGTACACATCACATTAACGAGGTAATATCTGATGCTTCCCTTGTGAAAGCACTTGCACTCTGCACAAGTCCTTTTCCATACTGCTTTTCAGTAAACAGGACAAAACCTTGTAGGACATTCTCTATTATTCCAGATATCTGCCTCAAGCCAAACTCCCCTGCAGAACCACCTCACTGCCATTCTACATTCCAGAACCATTTTATTTCTCCTCCTCCCCTTCCTCCCAAGTGCTTTTCCCAGTCACTACCACCACAGAGGCGACAAATTTTGTCTCAATTCTGTTCTTCTCCCAGACTGATCTCACCCTTTGCTGCACTGAAAAAGATTTACTGGATGAGTGACCAATGCAGGCACAAGCCATATTTCCACATCAACTTAGTGTGCTTCCATTGCACCAGGCACCGTCAGGTTCATCACAGAACAGAGCTGTCAGCCATTTTGCTGTCAAGTCATTAACAATCGATATGCCTCATGTATTACCACAGATACACTACTAAACCTACTCACCTTGCTTCACAGGTCTTGAAAACCAAGTCAGAGGCTACTCCCTCATCTGCTCAGAGGTATCACATCTTCACATCACGCATTCTATCACGAGGTTTTTCCTTCTTTCGCTCTGATGCACATACTGCTGTGTCTGAGGCTACAAGGTCAGCCATGCTCCCTCCAACTACACAAAACGTGACCTGATTTTACCCCTCCAACAGCTGACATCCACACAACCATAGGAGTTGAGTGTTATTTTTGAAATACAAAGTTCTGAGCCTTCACTGCAGCATGAAAGGACCCATAACTGAAAAACCCAACGGATATTCTGAGTGCACAAATATAAAAAACATGTCTTTATGAACCCATTTTTGATGGCACCTACAGCACTGCAAATGTTTTCTTCTGGAACTTCATTCCAACTTACATTTAGAAGCGCAGCAGTGTCTGACTGCAAGGAAACCACACAAGCAAGCTCTTGCTTGGATCTACAAAGTGCAATGCATACAAGCTGAAAACACGTGCCTTGACTTGAGCCCATCATAATGTATGAATGGAGAGAAAAAAATTGATCATACCCACAAACAATGAAGTGTTAACAAGGATAAGGGCAATTAGACTGTTAACTCATGAAAGAGATTCAGAGTGATAATTTATTGCTTACCTGTGGGTCAGCACATGAACTGCAATGCACTACAGAAATTGTTTTAAGGAAATGTTACATGTGCAATTCCTATTACAGAATGGCCAGGGTTGGAAGGGACCTCAAGGATGATGAATCTCCAAAACACATAATGGATGTTCTGAATCTCAACTTCCAGAGGATATTTTGATACCCAGAGGATATTTTCTGGGGATGACATTGAGGAAGAGATGCTGAGAGAACAGACAATAAGCTGAGAGGAGCCCCTCCCCAGGAGCACAGATCCTTGCTTTGCCCTGCAAGAGCACTTGTCTATGAGAGGAACTCTTCACTTTCATTCCCTGCTCTCCCGAGTCTTCTTTAGTACATTACAGTCTACTGAAATCCAGAAATTTGGGATATTTCTGTTGAAGCGAGGATTTCCTGCACTGTTTGAGAGCACTGAGTTATGGGCTTGTTCTGCTCCTTGGGGGACGTGCACGGGGGGAATCTTCACACATCTTTCCCCCATGCATGTTGTATCTGTTTACTGTGCTAACATGGCTGCAGACCCCAGGAAAACACAGCAGCAAACAGATACACACAAATCAGCACATAAAGGAGAAAAAAAACGAGTCGATATGGAAATATAAAGGTACTTCTCCACAGGTTTAAAACATCAAGCATACAATGGGGCAGGGGAAGAACGCTCCTCAGAAAATGCTCACATCACCTGCAGCGCTCCAGGCTCTGGTCCTTAAGGGAGAGGCACAACACATTAAGAAAGCCCAGCAGTAACATCCTGAAAGACCAGGGCACAGACACTGATTTTCATGGACATGTTACAATTTGCTTTCATTCCTCCACTTTCCACCTCAAAGCACTGCAAGCTCTAAAGAAGAGCTGAATTAACGCTGCGAGGAGCAGCACAGAGCCTTCCCAACTCCTCTCTTCCTTACACTTTTCTGCTCAGTCTCAGAAAGACCAGCTCTGCATTTTCTCCAGCATGGCTTAGCTCATTAACAGACCCACTTAATTATCAAATAACTCATTTCAGAGTTGAAATAAGACACTATCCTTCTGCTACAGCTGCCAGAGCCCAGCCTACACCCAACCCAGAGCAGCGTATCCTTTCCAGCTCAGCTGGAGCAGAATGGGCACTAAAATGGTGTAAAGCCAACGCACAAATGAACAGCAAAACCAGCTGACAATCAGCTAAAAAGGAACACAAAGGGGGGAAAAAAAAAAAGGTTGAGGGGGATCTTCACAGACTGGGCTATGGGAAGCACCAATATGCATCCCTGTCAAGGCTGGGTGTGAGATCAGCATGCTGCATCAAACCAGCTGCAGAAGAACTAGAGTGCTGCTAAGGATAGAAGGAAAAAGTGACTATTCTGATGTTTCAGAAGGTTTTCTTAACTCTTCCATCAGATTTGGGCAAAAATGAATACTCAAAAATATCTGGAAAAAACAATGGGCAAAAAAAGAAAAACAAATTAGTTGCAAACAGAATTAAGTGCTGGTTATACGGACTGTAAGCATTTTCTCAGCATACCTTACTTCCTTAGCACCCAATCCGCTCTTCCTGCCTGCTCTGATACCACTCAAAACTATGAAATAGCAGCTGAATTACACACGTGTAGGAGCCCATATGGTAGCAAACCTGGAAAATAACTGCAGGTGTTCTCTTCATACTGCAGTATGGAAAAGCGGTGGAACCTAAATCTGTGTCAGCTGAAAAATATTCAATGGCAACAGCTTAGAAAGAAAAAAACAAAAAGTTTTATGTTCTAAAGAATGCAGGTAAGCAGAAGATATTTGAGAACACCACCACACGAAGACTTTCAGTTCCTTTAAGGAATAAAGCTGTGTGCACAGATAGAATGCAGCTATACAGTTCCCCACAGACAAACTCTCTCCAACATTCCCCAACAAATGCCACCTGGTAAAATAAAGACATTTGAAACAACAGTACTCACTAAAGTAACTTCTTCCTTGCTTTAAAAGCTTCTGCTGAATGAAATCAAATGTAGGATCATCACTGCTAGTACATTTGATAGTTTAGGGGCTGTGTAAAGAAAAAACAAGTTGTGTAGCAAGCAGAAAGAAATGCCTGTCCACAGGCAGTGGCTTACAGTCTTTGCACAGGAAGCTTTGGCCACTGCCACCTCTGATCGCGATGGGCTCCAGCTCAGAACAGGACAAGTTCCTCTGACTAAAGGCTGAATCTAAATCTAAAACAATTCAAGGTTAAATTTAAATTGTGCTTATTTCAGCAAAAATATTCTGCAACCTCAATACATGCAAGTTGCTCAGTGCAGAAGGAGCTAAAAAAGAGACCCCGCATTTGTTGTTTCACAGAACTGCAAAGGGGCAGAAAACAAAACAAGACTCTACTTTTCCAATAGCTATGAATAGACTGAAAGCAAGAAGAAAGCTACGAAGCCAACAGCTGATCACTGAAAAAGACCCCACAAGCAAAGTCCAATCATACTTAATGACACTGGATCATTCACATCCAGAGTTCACCAATGAAGTCATGGTGAATATAAGTTACAACAGGATGGTGGGGGAAAAGAGGAAAAAATACACTTCTAGATACTTGTGCCTCACTTTGAGAGCTCTGCTTTCAAGATGTAAAGCATGTGACAGTCTGGTTCATCTTCAAACCCTTTTTGTCTCTGATCATATGAACAAGCAGGCAACTTATACAAAGCAGTGCTACAGCTGGTGTGGGAATGTAGAGCGCTTTCTACATATCTAAGATTAATTAGAAAGTTTTTACCACTTTTAAAGCACAAACCTCTTGTGTCTGCAGAGAAGGTGTTATTTCATCTCCCAAGCCCTGGCAGCATCAGCAGGTTTCCCTCTGCTTTAGGTAGTTTCATTTCAGCTACTTGACATAAAGCAAATGTTACATACCAGGAATGGGGAAAAAAATAAAGCAGCTTATTCTCAGC
The DNA here is from genome assembly GCF_026119805.1 of Tympanuchus pallidicinctus. Taxonomy (NCBI): domain Eukaryota; kingdom Metazoa; phylum Chordata; class Aves; order Galliformes; family Phasianidae; genus Tympanuchus; species Tympanuchus pallidicinctus. The sequence goes on from NW_026294762.1 coordinate 406,748, forward strand.
AGATGAGGAACCAGTGAAGAAACCCAACTATTTTGCAGTGGAGGTACTCATAGAGCACTCCAAAAGGTGACAACAACAAACTGCTGCAGTTCACAGACCGTTATCTTGTAAACTAACATTGCTTGGTTCCTACAGACGTGCCAGAGCTTGCCAACACAGGGAGTGCAGCACAGGCACCCACTGCTCAGGAAATAGGAAGGAAGCAATCACACACTGGCCCTGAGAAAAGCTTATGCCTCTTCAGTGACTGAAAAGAAATAATTCACGCTCAACACGAAGAGATCCTATCAGCCAAAGCACAGACACAGGAGCAAGTCAGTCATATACAAACGCTGGGTTGTACATTAACTACAGGTTAATGAGAAGAGCATTAAGGTTTAAGTCAGTGTGAGCCCAAGAGGAAGTTTTCCAGTTCTCCATCATATATCACAGACAGATTTGTGGATAACAAGTGCCAGTTTTAAATCACGATCTGGCTAAAAAAAAAATAAATCACTGAACGTCACATCAAAGGCTTTAGAGACAATTCCTAATATCATTCCATACCTATTTCATATGATAACAATTGTGTATACAATTCCAAAATATTCCAGAACTGCTTTTCAGAGCTTCATGATGCCAATCCCTCAGGCCTTCATTCCAATCTGTAATGGAACTTCCAGCAGTGGAGAGGAGCTCGCCTTCTCCCCTTCATTAGCAACACACTCAGCAGCTCACCTCCCTCGTGGCAGGGATTGATTCCAAGATGGGATCTGTTCTTTGGAAGCTTTGTAACGGAAGAAACTCAGGAAGGTGCCATTAGAACCCCCTCATTCTTCATCTCCTTCTCAGAAGAGGAACCCTCCCTCAATCCAGCACCCGTGTGCCAGGATGCAGCTTGCCATCAAGCCACTACCAAGCGATACAGGTGCAGCTTCACCAACACAACAGAGGAAGAAAGGTAAGTTAAAGGAAAATTTTAATGGAACAAATGGATTGAGGACAGCATGGTAGTTCTGAATCCTACGAAGAAATGGATCGTAGGCTGTCCGTTAGAATAGCTTAAAGGACACCGGTAGAAAACTTAGTGCTAAGTCACCACTGAGGTGTTAAGACTAAAAAGTCAGAACCTGGGAAGTAAAACTAACATACTGTCAGAAAAGGAAAAAAATATGAATAAATAGAAACAAAGGAGTGCCACAGAAAAAGCACCACACTGAATGATTTCTGTATGTGTGAGCAGAAAGGATATGAGCAGAACAGACCAAAAGACAGAGGAAGGTTCACTGCAGAACTCAGATGGGTAAGATCCCAAGCAAGTTTCACTTGCAGGAACCAACAAGAAAAGCTATTGCTTAAGCATGCTAAGGAAAAACAATCTGCAAAAATGACCGAAACCACTTTCTACATATTTGTGCCTACTATGTGTCAAGAACTAATTAGCGTCACACTTCATTATGAGGTATGGCTGAGAAAGTGCTGCTGTACTGCCTGATTTATTTTAACCACATATGAACAATTAACCAGCAAACACTTGAAACAGAAGGACCAATGTAAAGTAGAAGGTTGAAGAAATATTTGTAAAGAAACAGTTGTTTCATATATTCAAATGAAAACACTCAGGTGTGGGGAAATAGGACATTCACACACAGGCCAGAAAAATCTAACAGGAATATGCTTAAGAATGAGGAGAAAGTGATGAAAGTCACTATGGAGCACCACTGAAATGTCAGAGACCACAAACAGTGCAAACAGAAAGATTACTGAAGACACTGACTTCCTGCAGGATGCCACTGCCATAAGCACATGTGGTTGCACTGCTGTGCAAAAAAATCAGATACTTCAGAAATGGAACCAGTGGAAAGAAAGCTAAGACCAGAAAACGCATCCAGCTACATCAGAACTGAGCTGGTCCTGCTCCACCTCAAGGAAGTTGTTCTTGAGAGAAGAAATGTAATGGGGAAGGATGAAGATGATAATTCTGGAAAGAGACATGAGCTAAAGAGATCTGCAGGTGAGGGGACTCACTGGAGTCAGGGAAGTGTCTGAAGGGAGAAAGAAGAAAGAAAGATGAGATGAAAACATACAGATGATACCACATTATGATTCTTGTTTTCCCTCATAGAAAGGCTACAAAATTCTGCAGACATACAGGGCTAGGAGCATAAACAGAAGACAAACCAGATAATGAATGCTGATAACTTAGAACATGACTTACAGTTTAATGCTCCCTCTCAAACTGGGAATTAAAGTGAAGGGCTTGCATGAGCCACAACAGCCATTCCCAAACTTCTGGTGCTAAAAGAACACCACGAAAAGATCAAAATTCATTATAAGGTCCTACATATCACCATCAAGTTCCTCACTAATAACCATAATGTATTTTACTGCTGCTCTCACAACTACTTATTGGGCCTTCTTGAGTACTGACAGCATCTCTTCAGTTGGGGAGCCAACAACTCCACATGTGCTGCATCAGAGGATTCACTCAATGCTTTCAGTGTAACGCTGTGGTCAGCTGCAGGTGGGATCCCATCCAAAAGTTATGCCTACCATAGATACTTCCCGCTGTAGGATGTTAACATCAGAGCTGTAAACAACCACTGGTAGAAAGCCTGAGCATCAGGAAAAATCACTGTGTGAAAGCACTGTGCATTTTGTCTCCTTCAGCACATTCAACTCCTGTGAGGACGAGAAGGGAGTTGCACCCACCGCCCCCACGCCTCGCTCCTGAAGGTGGGACTCTGGGAGAAATGCTGCAGGCTGAGCTGGGCCCACCGAGAGCTGCCCAACCTGCTGATACCCGATGTTATTTAAGCAGCAGCCTGCACCCATTGGAGCTGAACCCTCACACACCACCCCTGTACACCCCACAGCACTCCAACTCCTCGGAGTTCTTTACTCCCAAGCTTTTTTTAAGCCAAGAAACGTCGGTTATACCTCACCCGGCCGCACACAGCAGCCCCAAGGGCTCGCCGTGCCAGAAGGAGCAGCAGCAGTAAGGGCCCGGCCGGCCAACAGCCCCGCTCGGGGCAGCCCTCCGCCCGCGGGAACCGCGCGGGGCGGGCGGTTGGGAGCCAGCAGGCCGTGCCGGCAGGAGGCCCCGGGGCGGAGCGGGGGGCACAGCGCGGCCCGGCGGCGCCGCCTTTGTCCGGCCGCTCACCCGAAGGCCGGGGCGCGGGGAGGCCGCACGGAGACGGTGCGCTGAGAGCGGCCGGGAGCGGATGGCGGGGACCGAGTGGGACGGACGCGCGGCGGGCTGCGTGCGGCCGGGCCCAACCAGCAGCGCCGTGCACGGCGGCGCCCGCCTACCTTCGTTCGCGAGGTCCGCCATTTTACTTCCTCAATCACGCCCGAAATGCATCGCGCAGCCGGACGGCTTCCACCACCGGCGGGCCGCGCCGCGCACGCGCCAATTTACGGCCGCGCGGCGCATGCGCGATCGGCCGGCCGGGCGGGGGGCGGGAGCGGAGTGGCTGGTGGCTCCGCGCATGCGCAGGGCAGGCCGGGGTGTGGCGCGTGGCACCGCCTCAGGGCGGGCGCGCTGGGCTGAGGGCTCAGCCCTGCTGTCAGCTGCCCTTCTGTCAGCAGGTCTGCGGTTTGGTATTGGCCGTGCTGTTACATGGTTCGTTAATTACCGTTTACTACTTGAGGCATTGTGTCCCAAGTCTGCGCTTCTGGGATTTACTGGACTTTAGTCCTGCCTTCAGCTATGATGAAGTGAACTTCGAATTTCCCACAGGCCGTACTCCAGACAGAACTCAGACCATCTCAGACTGCTGCTGCATCCCAACGGCTGCTTTTTTACTGCTCTCTGGGAGCTTACATAGAATCACATGAGAACTCCCAGCCCACCCACGCTCCTCTGACCCCACGAAGGGGCTGTAAGCCTGTGTCAGTCATAGAATCCTAGAATCACAAGGTTGGAAACACCTGCAAGATCATCTTGTCCAACCGCCCTCCCATCACCACTGCTACCACAAGCACTAAACCAGATCTTGCAGCTCCTCATCCAGATGCCTCTTGAGCACTGCCAGGGACGGCGACTCCACCACCTCCCTGGGCAGCCATTGCAGCACCTGACCACCATCTGAGAGAAAAAGTTCTTCCCTGTGTCTAACCTAAACCTCCTCTGGTACAGCTTGCGGCCATTTCCTCAGGTTGTTTGTTGCCAGTGAGTCATTTATTACCTTCAATAGGTCTTGAAGCTGAGGGGAAGCCACATCCATGCTCAAGGGATGCTTTAAGCAACGGAGTCAACCTCTCACTCGAAATAGAGACCTGAGGCAGAATGAAAATACTATCAAGCTTTTCATTGCGTTCCACCATCCTTTCCTTGCTTAAACTAACTTTCCTCTATATGATGTGTGATGCTGTGTGGGAATACTAGAAAAAGTGTTCAGAGCAGAAGCTGTGGAGGAAGATAAACAGCATGAGAAGCAAGGACACCTCTAGAAGAAGAAAGAACATCTCACGGCTCGAATTGGATAAGCGCCTGTGTGAATGGTTGAAGAGTGTTTTGTAGAATGCTCTGTTGACTTGTAAAAGTGGATGGGAAAGTTGTAGAGGTGGATGGGACAGCTAGAAAAAGAAAACTTAGGAAGGTATGTAAGTGATGTGAGAACTTGTAATAAACGATCTGGATCACTCACATCTGAGACCGTGCATCAGATGCTGCAATGCTGTCCCAAGCAAATCTCCCCCAAGCTCTCTGAAGACAGAACTCCAGCCATGGGATCAACAGTCAGAGCTGCCCTTGAGGATGGTGGCACAGCACGTTGTGTAATTCCCAAGGACCCACGCACCTGAGATGAGAGAGCTCACTCCCATTTCAGCCTCTGAATCCTGTAGCATCACCTGCTTGTTGCGATGTTGTGGATAGCATTACCCAAGAGGTGCACAAAATGAAGGAAGAAATCCTGTTCTAACACTGGGATCAGCATAGATCAAAGTTGGAAGACAGAGCAAGGAATGTTGTTTTGTTGGCCAGCTTTCCAAGCTCCTGAAGCAGGTACCAAGAGAAGTCCCAGGAATAACCATGCTAGGAATGCTAGTTCCAGTGTTAGGAACTCTTTGGTTCCAGTTTCTAACATAGGACTCCAGCTTCCTGAACTACATGTGTTAGTACATGTGATTAAGTGAAAACCCTTCTGATTCATCCAGTCACGTACTGCAGAATGGGCAACGTAATGGGTTGCATGTCTCACTGTCACTCTTCAGTGAGAAAGTTCCCATCAGAAGAACCTCCATTTTGACAGGGAAGTTCACTATGATATCTAGGGTACATCAACAATTCCTAACTGTGTCGAGCACATCTAATACAAGTAGTTGTAACAGCAGGGCTTCAGTAAGCTCATCAGTGAAAACAACTCAGTTTTCAGCAGTGATGAGGTTCAAGAGACAGTTTCTGTGTATTGTAAGATGAGCACCAGATGGTCTGAAATGTTTCCTTCTGCTCGGGGATACTTTGGACCCACTGCTGGTCACTAAGGATCTGGAAGACAATTTAGTCCCACCAGTGGGACTTCCTTCTCATACCCTGTTCTGATGCAGTCGCTGGTGAAGACTTCAGACACAGCACCTGTTGGGGAGGGAGAGTCTCACAGCTGGGGTAGACCTGCCTATCTGTAAGTTCTGTCTCACGTTGATTATTCTGGTGTGATTGCAGTGTATTCATCAGTCAGGTGTCATGGAAAATAACATGCTCTGGGGAGATTGGTGCAATGTGTAAAAATCGCACTGGATGTGTTCCTGCCAGTGCTGTGTGAGCTGTGAATTTCCGAGCAGGAGCAACACTCCCACATTCCATTATCACTGACTTGGCTGTGCGCTGATAATCTAAGGGCAATGCCATCCAGAGGATCTGAAAGAATCTGCATGCCTTCTGTTTAAAATGCTTTTGACGAGACACCAAAAGCTTATGGAAACCCTGCACTGAGAGCCTGGTCAGAAACGTGGATAAATGAGTGGTTAAATGGCAGGAAGTTAATCCATGGTCTGTTGGCAATCAGAGAGATTTTAGTAAAATCCATCAGGAAAAGGGCCAGAACAGTGAGGTGCAAGAGTTTGTCTGCTATGCTAAGCTAATGCAAATTAGTGAAAGCAATGAGGAGTTTATTAAGAACCTCACAGTCCTGAGAAACTGAAAGTAGTGTACACAGAGAAAGACAAACTTAACTACATACAACAATAATTTGTATGCATGCATGTATGCAAATATACCCACATCCTTATGGATACACGTATGACTTAGAGCCATTCAGAGAATTGAGCTGGTCTCTGAAAAAAAAAAAGATAGATAATTAGTAGTAAAGACAAATGTAATACCTGAAATTATGGGGCAAGAGCAAATGCAACAAGAATCACTATTATGCCATTGTGTAATTAATTTTACCCAGATTGCTACCCTTCCTGTACCTTCCCCTTGACTTCTGGAGGGATTAAACCATCTACATTCTGAAGGGGGTCCAAGAATTAAAGTAAAATGCAGAGAAAATTGTTAAAAAAAATGTAATAATAACTTACGTTGATTCATTAGTCTGTGTTTGGTGCCGTCTGAGTGCAACATAATTGAACACAAAGCCTGATGTGTAACACCTGTGTGGAGGCTCAGATGGGAGGCTGGCCAGATAGCTGCAGTGCTGCAAATAGGAAAGAAGTTTGAGAAGACCAGGCTGCCACTGCTGTCCATCAAACATTCTATTCACCAAGCAGCTGTGAGAAGCTGAGCGAGCTGGATAGCCTGTGTACATTTCAGGTAGTAGTCATCTACCCAGGAACAGGATTTTCCTCATGGTGGATATAAAGCTGCAGCTGTGCTTGTACTAAATCCAGCTTTTCAGAGACTTGATGCAACTTCTGACTTTCATCTTCACAGAGAATAGAACCTGCTCCTCCTCAGTGCGATGGAAAGGCCCTGCTTTCATATCAGGCTTTTTCCAGTGCTTATGAAATGATAACAAATGTAACAGCTTTTATAAAAGATAGCGTTTGAAGCCCTACAGGTGGACTGAATCCCAGAGCCATGGGAACTTCAGCTTTTGTGAAAGAGAAGAAATGATTTGGTGAAGCTGTAAAGGCAGACAAACAGCCCAGTTCTGATTCCCGTAGTAAATGCAAGTCCTTCCCAGCAGTTACATTCATGCTCTTGCCCTCTCTGTTTTAATAGGAGTGTTGCAAAATAGAGACAGAGATTCCAAACGAAAATGTTTTATTTCTGTTTGAATTGTTGTAATTGCATGCACTTTATTATGAACTATTGTCTGTGTTAGGAACACAACCTGCTGCAGTACCTTAGGAGCTCTCAGCCTGCAAAGTGCCAGGACTAACGTTATCACCCAGGGAAGCGAAGAGGTGCCCCTATTGGGTATTGAGCAATGACAGCAGCTGGATATTGAACGGCTTTGCACAATGTTACTGTTTTTTGCATGTCCACTAGCAGCCTACAGGGCCAGGTGGCAGTGCTGAAGCTGTGTGATGTCCAAACCCGTGGTGTGCCTCTGCTGGATAACTGGATCATGCCTGGTGCACAGCTTGCAGAGCATTTAGCTGAGAACACGATCGTGTCCAATCACAGGAGGACTGTAACTTCACAGTATGCAGCGTGGCTGAATTTACTCCAGTTTGTGTGGAATTAAGTCTCTGTCCCAAAGCAGACGTCTTACAAACTGAGGCAAACACTCATACTGAGTTGGTATGAGAATAATTACCCGTTATGTGAGATCTAAAACACAGTAATTACATTTTGAACTTAAGCAAGCATTCTGATAACGTTTATCCATCACAGGACATTTCAGTTCAGAGCATGAAAGCTGGTGGAGCCTGTAGGAGATGGCAAGCATGTTCTTATCATGGAACTGTTGGGCAACTTTAATTATAGGCACTGCTATGCTGTGCTTCTCTAATGAATGCATGGCACTGACACAGTGGGTGGTGTGACCTAGTTCAGGGAAGTGATTTAGCAAGAATTTACCTCAGAAAGTTACGCTCACTAGACCTTAAGAACCAGCAGGTCACAGTGTGTTCCCTATTCATGTTCTAATTAGAGCTCATACTTCTCTGGTATCATTAACATAAGAGAGGAAAATTAACAGTTTTATGCCATCAGAGTTTGGAGGCCGTATTCTGATTTAATTTACCTACAAGTAAGTCTATAATAATAGCAGGGTAGATGTGATTCTGGCACTTTATTATTTCAGTAAAAAGTAAACTCCACCCATACCAACTTCACAGTTCCTGTGACTTTTAGAAATTAATTACAAGAGTTATCTGTACCCTGTGAGCTTGTCAACTTGCTGATATAACTAGAATCTATTTTGGGTGCATGCCATTAAGATACTATAAATGCCGTGCTTTCTGATTAGTACTATTGTTAGGTCAGCATTTCTAAAGGGACATGGCCTAAAAGTCACTATGACTTTGACAAATTAAATATTTTTTCCACGGCAGAGCTCTCTCTCTCCCTCTCTCCCAACACCACTCTGTTTGAAGGCTTTCTTTCTTCTGAGACTTTGTAATTTGGATGAGCTCAGGCTCTGCCTCCATCACTTCACACTTTGTCTATTCATCCCATCTCTTTGCTGCTCAGTTCATGCCAGCATTCAGTTCAAAACCATCTCAGACATCACCACTGCAATGTTCACTTCACCCCTACTTTTCTAGTCAAAGAAGTGTGGAAATAGCTATTGTGGCCCAAAGCAATAAGCACAACTTCCTCTGTCCTGTGTGAAGCTGTTGTGTTAGCACCGACCCCACTGCCCTAGAGGACTGACATCATTGACACGATGCTCCGATTGAAATGTGGAGACTGAGAAGTACGAACTTGGTACAAACGAGGCACAAACTTCCCTGACTGTTGGCTGCCTGTTTGACATCGTGTCAGAGCCAGCTGACCTAAAACTTTGAGCAGCTTGGTAAAATTTTAGTCTATAGATCCCTGTGACTTGCTTGGATCCGTACAGCAAAAGTCAGTCAAATTCACATACCACTGTCTTGATACCTTTGTTATGTACCTTTGCAGGGGAAGGCTACAAGCAGATGCCCCAGAAGCCTTCTTTTTTTTCGAGGGCAGAGACAAGACGTGGCAGTTGCGTTGGCTGATCTCTGTGAGTTTCTCATCAGTCCTCTTCTCAAGAGGGCTGAGGTCCTTCAGAATCGTGGGCTGCTCATCCAACACACTGAATACTCTCCCACCCGGTTTGCCATCCCTACAAACTTGCCGAAGGTATCCTCCATCCGATGCCCTGGGTTTCTGAAGGAGATAATCCCAGCAGCAGCCCTGGGGAACATCAGCATTTTTAAACATATATCTATGTTTGTAATCTTGATGTTGTTCTCACCATGTATCTGTAGAGCAGCCAAAGCAGTGAATCCAGTAGAAAATTCTCACCATCGTCCTAATCATGGTAACCATGCAGTGCTTTTTAACAGAATTTTAAAAGACCCAGACAACAGGTGTGCAGTGTCTTTCCTGACATATTTTGCATTTCCTTTCTGCTGACTTTAAATCTATTCCTATGATCTCTGTAAGGTCCAAAGACTGAAGCAAAAGCATTTGAAAACCATAGATGGTAAAACTCTGAGTTTGTTTTGTTTCTTTTCACTTTTGATTTTATCCCTATGGAGTGTCTTCATCCTTCCTCTTTTGTTCCTTTCCCATGCAGTGATTTCTGTTAAAAAAAAAATAACAACACCATTCCAGCATGTGATTTTACTCCTCTTATATATAGAGCTGCAGCACTTATTCACAGAAACTGTCTTCATCACTGAGGCTTTCTACAGGCATGCGTGTGCATTTGCCCAGGCACAAAGGTCATGGCAGTCTAGTGAACTTCCCCTTGGTTGTAGAAGGGGAAACATAACCCCCGTTTTCAAGAAGGGAAAAAGAAGGAAGATCCAGGGAACCACAGGCCAGTCAGTCTCACCTCTGTGCCTGGCAAGATCATGGAGCAGACCCTCCTGAAGGCACTACTACGGCACAAGGAGAATGAAGAGGAGGTGACTGGTGGTAACCAACACGGCTTCACCAAGGGTAAGTCACGCCTGACAAGCTTGTTGGCCTTTTATGATGGAGTTACAGCATCAGTGGATAAAGGAAGAGCAACTGACGTCATCTACCTGGACTTGTGCAAAGCGTTTGACACTGTTCCACACAACATCCTGGTTGCCAAATTGGAGAAAAATGGATTTGATGGATGGAGCACTCGCTGGATGTAGCATTGGCTGGATGCTGGCACTCAGACAGCTGTCAGCAGCTCAGTGTCCGGGTGGAGACTGGTGACGAGTGGTGCTCCTCATGATCAGTGCTGAGACTGGTGTTATTTAGCATCTTTGTAGGTGACATGGGCAGTGGGATTGAGTGCATCCTCAGCAAGTTTGCAGATGACGCCAAGCTGAGTGATGCAGTCGACATGCCAGGGGGAAGGGATGCCTGGCACCTGGGCAGGCTGGAGAGGTGGGCCCATGCCAAGCTCCTGGAGTCCACCAAGGCCACGTGCAAGGTCCTGCACCTGGGTTGGGGCAATGGGAAGCACGGATACAGGTTGGGTGGAGAATGACTTGAGAGCAGCCCTGAGGAGAAGGATTTAGGGGTGTTGGTGGGTGAAAGACTCAGTGAGAGCCAGCAGTGTACGCTCGCAGTCCAGAAGGCCAACCAGATTGTGGGCTGCATGAAGAGGAGTGTGACCAGCAGAACGAGGGAGGTGATCCTGCCTTCTGCTCTGCTCTTGTGAGACCCCACCTGGAGTACTGCATTCTGTTCTGGGGCAACAACACAAGAAGGACATGGAGCTGTTGGTGTGGGTCCAGAGGAGGGCCACAATGATGGTCAGAGGGCTGGAGCACCTCTGCTGTGGGACAGGCTGAGAGCTGGGGCTCTTCAGCCTGGAGAAGAAGAAGCTCCAGGGTGACCTTCTGGCAGCCTTCCAGTACCTGGAAGGGGCCTACAGAAAAGCTGGGGAGGAACTTTTTATAAGGACATGTAGTGACAGGATGAGGGGAAATTATTTGAAACTGGAAGAGGGTGGATTTAGATTAGATAATCGAAAGGACATATTTTCTATGAGGCTGGTGAGACACTGGAACACACTGCTGAGAGAGGTCATGAATGCTCCCACTCTGGAGGCGTTCAAGGCCAGGCTGGATGTGGCTGTAAGCAACCTGGTATAGAGGGAGGTGTTCCTGCCTATGGCAGAGGGTTGGAACGAGGTCGTCTTCAAAGTTCCTTCCAACCCAAACTATTCTGTGATTCTATGAAACACAAGCTCACCTGTATACAGTGATACTTATCTGCATGCATATGTATGTACATTCCTGCACAGGTACACATGCATGCAAAGGCACAAAGTCATGGAGAAATACAGTACCTCAACTTTCTTAGTGCCATTCATAAATAATAGCCAGCTTTGTAAGTGCTGCATGCAATCATAGCTGGCTCAGCCATCACTGAAACTAAATGTCACAGTGTCTCTTTCTAGGTCTCTATTGCTGTATTCACTCATGCTTGAGTGTGCACCATGCCATGGAAGCTCTCTGCAGGGGCATCATCACAATCCTCTGCAGTAGGACTGTGTCTTTTCAGAACGTGTGCAGCTGAAGCAGGCAGTTCCTCTGTTCTCAGTAGGCTTGCTGTCCTACTCTTCCCCAACAGGTCAGTATTATTCAAGGGCTGTAACTTCCTGGAGTCAGAGGCCAAGACTGTTATCCCCCAGCTGATATCCATTGCCAGGGTGCCTCGTGTGACACGGTGCAATGCCTTCCATGACCTCCTCAACTACTCCAAGATACAAAGGTAGCTTGGGTTTCACACTTATGTGTTATACACACAAAACTCCTATGACTGAATCATCTGCTAGGGGAGTTGGCTGGCAAGCTTAGCAGAATACCAAGCAGTGTCATATGCAGCTGAGACCTGGTGTTAGCCCCAAATTAGATTTCTTTTTTCTTTTTGCTCCACACAAACAGCCTCACAAGAGGTTTACACCTCCCACTGCCAACAATCACTCTCATTGCTTTCAGCGCCGGTCACTGTTGCTGTACATACACAGATGGGTGGAATCTGCCTCACCCAGCAGCCCTACTCGTGTCCAGGGTCACTTGTTTCTGGTTTGCGGCTGTGACCACAGGGTCAGACATGAGAAAGTGGTGCAGTGGTTCTCCCCTGGGCTCCTCAGGAGCAGGTGGCCATCAGCATAAGGAAGGGGAACGTTGCTTCAGAGATGCTCATAGCTTTTGAGCCAGAATGGCAGGCAAAAATGACACTTGCCATAGAGACGGCTGAGGCCTGTGACTGTGAGACGTTTGTATCACCCAACACCTGTGGTGGATGATGGGAATGCAGGAAGGGTTGGTCTCATTGGCCTGGCTTAAAAGGTGGCATGGTGTCCTTTGCCCTGCAGAGATTTGACCATGTCCAAGTGTCAGCCAGTTCCACCCCTGGACATTAGGCATAACAGTCTTTGTCTTCATATGAATGGTGGTAGAGATACATAGTGGAAATGCAGCAGTTATCTCCAAGATCTGCTGCACCTACAGCTGTAGAAGGCATTGGCAGAGGCTTCTGCTGCCATGCCAGGCTAGTTCTCAGCTATTTTGGATGCCTTATGTTCTGCATGTCTTGTCATCCATGCTAGATATCTGAGAGGCTAATGGCAGAGCAGTAATGGGCCATACAGGCAAGGTGTGTGCCCTTCCCAAAGCCCATCCCTTCTGGAGCAGGAGCAGGCTAAGCAGGCAATGTAGAAGCCAGGTTGCCCTTCTGCCCCTCTTCTAGAGAGGGACATCTCCCAGACATCTTCAGGCACTGCCTCCCAACACTTGTGTGTCTGAGCACTGGTCAGCCATCCAGATCTGCCGTTGACATCTCTGAGATGCCACAAACCAGGTTTCATCTTTTCTGGGATACTGTCCTGTTTCCTTCTGGCACATAGCTCTGCTCATCAGGATGTCACTCTTATGCCAGCTCAGAACCTGGCAGGCCATGACATAGCCCTTACTGTGGCTGTGATGTGATCACCAACACCCACTAGGTGGTGGCCCAGCACAACAAAAGGAAGCTTCCTGGACCCTGAGAGCAGCTGGCCAGGTGTCTTTTGGCTTGAGGGACTTCAGGAATGTGCTAAAGCACAAGACCAGTGGGCACCATCTGAAAAATGGAGTGATCAACAAAACCACCTTTTGTTTTGAGAGCTTCGTCTCTCAAAGTTGTGGCTGACTTCCAGCAAGGTGCATGTGTGGGAGGGCAGCTGAGCACACCTGTGATCACGAAGAGATGCCTCAGGATGGTCCCACGGTCTGTAGCACCCGTGCCTAATTCTCCACAAACTTGAACCCAGCTCTCAGGATTTGACTCTCTGAACTCTCTGGTCCAAAACTGGGATCAGAGTGTGGGTTGTCCTCATGTTCTGTGTGACAGTGTGGCCTGAAAGGACGAACAAGAGCCTCAGTAACTGCAGCTGTTCAGGGGCTGAACTCAACGGCTTAGAACCTTCACAGAACTCTCTGCATTTCTGGGAGACCCTGGAGTTTGTGCCTGTGCCTATTCTGTGACTAGGATTCATGTTCAGAGGACTGTCCAGAATGCTGTGCAGGTAGAAGAGGAGGAAGACTTGGACCAGTTCTCACTGGAACCGCCTTCCCATCTGAGGAGTGTCAGTGTGCACAAATGGGTACCACCACGTCTGTGGGTCTGAATCCCAAAGCTGAATGCATACAGCCCCAGTCTTTCAACAGTGGATTTTTACAGCAGCCCTCATCCTTCTGAACATAACCACTAGGTGGGGAAGCAGGCACTTCGTTTCACAGCATCTCTTACTCAGAAATTCCCCTGCTAGTGACTGTAATGTAATGTCCCGAATCACCACATTCTTGCCTCTCTCTCTGGCATCTCTGAATGCCTACCTCAGAGGCCTGCTATGTAGCATCAGATCGTGGGATTTCAGCGCACCAGGGTTGCAGTGCTGCAGAGTGCTGCGCTAGTTCCCAAAAGAAAGACCCGAATCTGGAGGCATGCAGTGCACGGGTGGGGAGGGAAATGATTGAACAGAAGAGCTTTCAAATACGTTTGCAAACAAACATTACCTTTAGTCTCTTCTCTGTCTTCTATACAGCTATTATTTTTTTAAGGATTTCCTGGCAGCCTGGAACATTTTTGCCTGCAGTAGAATCGAGGCCTGTTTTGGCTTCATGACCTACCGCTTTAAAATGCCATCAAAACCAATTATTAAATTAGAAACAAAAGCTACAGACATACACTATAGTGCATATGATGGGGGAATAAAAGGTTTGTGGTGTGATGCTGATGTGCCTGGTAATCACTGTTTGTTCTGAATGACAAGGTTATCAGCTGTGATGAATTTACCATGACAATTTTGTGCATTTAGAATGTTTTAGTGGAAAATCTCTCATTGTGTGAATTCCAGGTTTCATTCTAAGTGGTACCTTCCTGCAACAAGATCACAGGAGGCAATGCCCAAGAAATATGTGTATGTGTATAGATGTTGCTTCACATGTCAGAGATGGGCTGCTGATGGAGCTGGGAGGGCTGCAAATGACACAGAGCCATGTAACTGTGGCAGGTTCCCTCGTAAGCTTTCACCCAGAGCTAAAAATTGTTGTCCTTAAAGATAACCAGTGTGAACATGTCTTCAACACCCAGCTGCATAATTTTATTCAGCATTTGATTGAAATTAATATTGTTTCTCTTTAGTGACTCCTGATGGCACTTGACTACGCCAAGCCAATGCCTTAAGCTCTTCTGGAGAGACTGAATTCCTGAGGAGCCAAAAAAATCACCTCCTGCTTATTGTGATCACACCGGGACTTCTGGAGAACTGCAGCAGTGCTGTGGAAGACCAGCACTTTCAGGGTGAGGAGTCTGCATGCACACCACAGTGGACTGGCTGCACAAACCATGAGCATGAGATGCTTCTTTCTGTTCAGATATTAAGGGAGATTTAAGCAATTACAGCTTAAAAGAAAATGAGAACTGAAAGCCTGTGTCTAACTGCCATGTAATTAAGCATTGGTATTTCTCATCTGAGGTTTCCAGTTTAGCTGAGTTCGAGCCATACTCGAGTTATCTTTATCTCTTAAGCCTTTCTCTGCTTACTTCTTTACTACCTGATGAAGCTCTTGAAGACTGCATTGCACAAAAGCACACCTGAGGTCCCAGTTTCTCACTTAACACAGGGCTTTACAGATGGGCTGCAGCTAGCCCAGTGTGTTGCAAAATCACACAAAAGCATTCCAAACTCTTATGCTCTGTTTACCTCTTGCACAACTTCCTCCTCAGAGCTGAGGTGCCCCTGCAATTCCATAGAATCACCAAAACACATGCAGTGGTTGATATCTTGAAACAAGCATGGGCAACAGCCCCATGCATTGGCATGTAGGCTGTGTGTGAACCACACAGCAAGCACTGGCTGAGCACTGTGGGAGTGCATTCCCAGCGGGGTGCTTGCAGGCCCCATGCAGCTCCGTGCAGAGCACAGCCCTGCAGCTGAGCAGCTCTGGCCAGCAGACATGGCAGGGAGAGTGGCAGCAGCACTGTTCATTCTGCTGCTGCAGGTCAAGGCTGGGGTGTTCAGGGCTCAGGAAGGAGCTCATCTGGCATTTACCAGGGAGCCCTGTGTATGGCTGTGTGCTCTGAGAAGGTTATCCTTTGTTCTAAGTTTGCACATGGTTCATAATTAATGTCAGACAACATTAGTACCACTTGCAGTCACTTTTCTCTCCAGGACAAGCTGTCTCCCTCAGCTCTCTGCATTGCAAAAACTGAGTTCAGGCCTCCTGGCTCCATCACTTCAGCAGCTCCTGCTGCCCTCTGCAGCCCTTGCCCAACATCTGCCCACAGTGAGGGATTGGGGCACAAATCGTGCTCTTCCCACACCGCTGTCTGTGCAGCCTGGCAGATATCTGCAGTGCACTGGAGGTTGCACTCACACTGGCTTCCAGCCCGGCTGGGAGGGCAGCAGCGTGGCCTCGCTCTTGGAGGCCAGCAAGAGTCAAAGTCACGAGAAGGAAAAAGAAGCAAGTCAGATGTGATGCTGTGTGGGGCTGGTGGATAACTGCTCCTCTCCAAAGGATTTATTTCCCTCTCACCTTGGTGCCTGGCTTTTCTCTGCAGCCGGAGGTTTGCAAATGCTGTTGTTCAGTCTCGGCAGGCAGAGGTTGGCCTCTGGACAACACCGGGCTCCCTGCTGCCGTCCCGATGCTTCACTCCAGCTGGTGTTTTGCATGAAGATGCAGTGAGGGCCCTGTGAAGGTAATGCACGGTTTGCTGACTGATTTTGCATGAAGGTGTTGTGTTATCCATACAGGAGATTCCAAACTTGGAGAGGACTCCTGTCCAGGGGAGGCGTTAAAGGTGCTAAGACTTGCAAATACTGGGAAATACTTATTCTTCTTCCTGGGGTTCATAGATTTTGTGCTATTTCCCGTTCTCACAGCAGTGGGTGATGATGGGATGTCTGTAATACAGTTTGCTCTTCTTACAAAATTTGTGCACATTCAGGCTTTGTGAGAAGCTCACACACCTGCACCTTTCAAGAAGTAGCTTTCATTTTTGGTTTCATATAAGCATTTTTGGTTTCATATAAGCAAAGGCAGGACACTGACTGTCACTTCACTCACTTTAGTTCCATCTTTCACATTTTCTGCAATAGCTCTGCAAGATACGCACTTTAACCAGAACTTGAGAATTAAGTTATGTGCTAGATGCCTGGAAATGTTGGTTAGAGTGAGCGAACTTCCCTTCTTCAAATGTCTGTCCCTCTTCTGATACCTTATTTTAAAATAGCTGACCTGGAAAGTGGTAACAGACCTCCTCCATCAACTCATTTTTGAGGCAGTGTTTCAAATGTGTGGATAAAACTTAGACATGCATCTAAAAACCTGCCTAAGGGGAAGCATACAGTAGAATGGAAGCATTAGTAAATAGTCTCGTTATTCAGTACAGAAGGAGAATCCTTCAGAGAGCGTTTCCTGACTGCACCTCACTGCCCTTGTCAGTGCCAGGAGCAGGGGATTGCTGCAGGCTGCACGACTGTTTCTTGGGTAGTTGTGGAGATTTGCCCTGCACCTCCTCGTGCAATGATCACACGCAGCTGGGTGCCTTGTGGTTATTAGCAAGTGAGATGCTTTTTTAGGGATGTGACATTAAAAGTCTGAATAATGTTTGTTCCTTGATTTGCTGTTTCAATGTGTAGGTTTCTGAGATGCCCTCTGTACTCCTTTAGCATGTAGTATTAAAAGGAGCTCAGCAAAAGTACATTCAAAGCGTGGAGCATAGTTTCCAGGATTTACAGCTGCCTAATTCCTGTGGGATTTATTCCCAGTGGCTCTAATGGGTGTATGGGTGACCTAAGTGACATTGTAACACGAGGCTTTCCACCAGGCACTTGCAGGCGTTTCTCACTTCCTAACAGGGGATGAAACATACCTACAGTGAGCACAGCTGCAAATCCAGAAGGTAAGAGCGTGTGGATGGGAGGGAAAGGGCCAGCATTAAAGAGGAAACAGGGAAAAGGTGTGCGAGACAGGCAAAGAGAGAGAGATTGGGGCTGGTAGCGCTTGAAAGCTTTCAGATCCTCAGTCTGTCAGTATTCCTTCAACAATGTAAGGCTAAATGTATGTGCTGGGATTACTTTAGTCTTGATAGATGGTCAGAAGTAAGAAAACTCCACTGTACGTCATTTTACCAACTTCACACAAGTTAGCAGATTTCAGGTTGGTCTGGGGCAGCGATGTCTGGGGCCGATCACATAGCAGAGGTGCCAATAGTGAAAACATCACACAAACTTGTTTCTTGTGCACTGCCTGGCCAGAGCCACAGGAGAAGCAGGTTCTGCTGGCAGCCCTGTTCCAGAGCTTCACCCATCATGTCGCCCTGTACTGACTGTCAGCAGTGCTAAAAAAAATACAGTGAAACAGAGCAAAGGAAGCAGGACGCTGCTCCATCGCTACTCCTTATCGTGGTGCTAAGAGGGCTGAGCGGATAGCGCGGGTGTCCTGCTAAATGTGACATGGCAGCCAAGCAGAGCAGCAGCCCAGCGAGCAGATAATCACAGTGCCAATAAGGCTTGCTTCCTAAGTGCCTGCGTGTGCTCTGCCATGGCCAACAGAGTGGAATTTTCCAGCTGGTTAGTCAGACTGCGCGTGCCACGCTCCCGGCTCCCCACCGTCGCCGCTTGCTGATGCCCGTTTAGCTTCAGGCTACAAACTGTGAGATTTCTCAGGGGCTTCTCCTAGGTCAGGAACAATCACTGGAAAAGTAGATCAGAGAGCTCACAGAGGAGGTGGCCTGATAAGCTGCGAACGTGCCTTCCCTCTAGCTCAGTTTCTGTAATGAGCTGTGAGACAGTTTGCGTTGCTCTGTTGACAGCGTGCAGCCAGCACCACTCCAAGATTCTCCATGCTGCTGTTTGGGCTTCGTGTGCCTGCCTGAGCCGAGTCTGACGGCCTCCTGGCCATCGCCTCACCCGTCTGCTTTAAGGTCTGCAACACAGGAGAGGAAGAAAGCTGGGAACTCGGCGAGGATGCTGGGTTAAGGAAGGAGGCACCTCATATCGTGTGAACGCTCCCTTGTTGCCATGCTGCAGGCTGGCAGCTGCGTCCTGCCCACAGCACCCTGAGTGCACACGCAGGCCTCCTGAATCACGACCCAGCGCTGCATGTACAGCTGGGTTCTTCCTGGGTATTTAGGGAGACACAGGCTCCAAAGTCCTGCAGCATGACCCAGACCTGCATGCAGGCCCCAAACCCACGCAGCAGGACCAGACCCACACGGCAGGCCTTGAGCCCCCATGGTTGGCAGGCACCAAAGCCACGTGGCAGGCCCCAAGCCTTCTGTAGCTCTGCATGGGGCAGAATTTTCCCTGGAACACAAGTTCTGGAGATCTCTGTTAAGGGAAGACTGTGCTTGCACCTGGAGTTCTTCAAAGTATTGGGCTTTAGAGCAACATTCTACACCAAGGCAAAAATGTGTTTTTGTCAACATTAGGAGTCAAAGAAACGTGACAAAAGGATGAAAAAAAGTGAAAAAAGTCTCTGAAGAAGAACATGATTTTCCTAGAAAGAATTGGTGAGAACAAATTATGAAGTCCGTCAGGAGTGGCTACGAGCAGCTGGTTTTAGAGGATTCTGCAATTCAGTGAAGGAAAGCCAAGGCTGTGGACTTCCTACACAGCTGTTTTCTCTGAGAAATCCTGTGATTTTGAATTATTCTCCTTCAAGAAAGTTAGCTGGTAAATAATTGGATGGATCTCTAAGGAAAAGCAAATTGCAAAATCAGAAGTCAATAAAAGTATCACTTGGGTTTGCGGTCAAAGATCTCACTTGGGAATAGAAGACAGGGAAGCCATTAATGTGTGCTAAGGGAAGCAACTGTTTGAGGGGGGGAACTGGAAGAAACTCGGAGCTGCTAACTGTCCTGTCTGCTGCAGGACCATCCACACTGAGCCTGCAAGTGCTGTATGCACAGGTGTTTCCACGTCACATTCACTAAGGTATGCTACAGCCCCTTGGTGTGTTAGTATTAATATTAAGTTCTGCTCAGCTTATCTACAGCAGCAGCTGGCTGCTTCTTCCAAATTATCATACATACGTTCAAGGGTCAGGTAGACCCAGGCTTATATAATTTGCCTGGAATTGTGGTGAATTCATCACCACCAGGAAAGAGTAATGCAGGTTCAGAAATATTTCTAAATAGTATATTCTACTTAAAAGAAAATTAATTAACACAGGGCTATTCCTGTCCTAAAAAAGGAGGTCAGACTAAATGATCACAAATGGTCCCTTTTGTCCTTGTAATATACACATACACAGAGTTGGGAACTGATGGAGAAGAGCATAATGCCAGTGGTAATGCCATGTGGAGAATACCAGAGAAAATGGGCCGAGTTAAATTTGGACAAATATATCATCAGAGCAGCAGAAGTATTGCCACCCTGTTTTCCCAGCTCAGAGAAAGCAGACTTAACCCACGGTAGCACTGCAACAAGCCACGTGAAATATTAGTAAGGTTTTTTGACGCTCTCCAGCTTGTACAGCTCAGTCATGTAGGGTGTAATGAAATGTTGATGGAAAGCCACGTAAGCCATTCCCCTGATGTAATGAGGCATTTTAGGATGTTAATACGGAGCATGGTATAGGAGAGCATGTGGCTGTGCTGCTTCACAGTGCCTCATCCTCAGAAACAAACCACACACAGAAGTAACAGTTGTACCCACTACGTTCTCTGGACTGCCAAGAAATATTGCTCACTGTTTTCGCATCGCTTGGCTGCACAGCAGTTGCAGTCAGACAGTATGGTGCATGCTGCATGCAGCTCGGCAGCTTCCTCTCAGCCCAACAGCTGTTCAGTTTTGGTCTTCCTACCTCGTGGCCGTCCTATGGGATGCTATTCCCCATATTAATTAAATCTTCCACCCCGTGACTTCCCAGGTGCCAGGGACCCACTCACACCCCTCAAGCCAGAGACCATCCCAGAGCAGTTGCTGCCAACCTAATAACCCATTTCCTTAATGCCCAACTCTTATTTGAAAATTGGGTGAGATTCTCTTCTTCCAAGCTGCTCTGGCTGCCCCATCAGCACCCAGCTGTGTGGGCAGGGAGGCTGGGGAGGGGGAGCAGCTTCTTCAAGCCATCCTAACAACAAATGCAAGCTCTGTGCTAATGCACAATGAGGCAGCTGATGTCTGCTGGCGAATAGGATGTGACCAGAAGGCATGAGAGCTGGAGAAGCTGTGCAGCATGAAGTACAGCCAGGCATAGGGTGGTGGAAGGAGGGAAGTGTAAGTGCAGTCCGCTTATGGAAGAGAAGAAATAGAGAAAACAATTCTCAACAAGCAATGCCACGTGCACATGAGAACCGTGCCTGCATTGCACAAAGCCCATTCCCAGTTAATGGGCAAGACATTAAGTAGAGTTCAGTATAAAAACACCGTAAGGGAAGTGAAACAAAGATCCTTAGGAAGAGCTTGTTTGTGACATGAAACCTGAATAAATCCTCTTTCAAATACGTAAGCAGAACTGCTAAACAATTTGTATTGCTGAGGAGAAAGCAAAGGGCTGGAAGGGAGAGTCAGAGGTGGGTTTGGGCAGAGGAGGGAATTTAAATGACTCCTTGCATCTCTTCCCCCCTATTGGTGGGGGGATTTGGGTGAGGTTTTCATGGGAGCTGCCATTTCTAGGTATTTTGCACGGTAAAAATCTGATAGAGAAGCAATATTACAGGTCAAGTGGGAGCAGATTTGCGTGGGTCTGATTCCAAACAAAACGTTACTTTTCTGCTAGGACTTTTCTGCACTTCATGTGTTGCAAGAGTTTAAATTTTGGCTTTTTGTTTCAAAATAGGGCAAAAATAAATGTCGAAATATTGGCTTTTCCCATAGGAAGGAAATGCCATTATTTGAGCAGCTCTGCTTAACACAAAGGAGATTCATTTGCAGAAACTCTGCTAACTTGGAATGAAGGTCATGGCTGCATAATTGGACTCTGCTCCCTGGGCCAAGCCAGCAGCACAAGATATAAAATTAATCCCAACCCCCAAATTAAGGTTACTGTAACAAGGAGAACCAGACCACAGAATTGCAAAATCCAGCAGAGGAAGATTTGAGGGATTGCTTAACATATCAGAAAATCACATCTTTCCCTGTGGCAATTAGCAAGGGGAATATTAACACCTGGGTTTTTGCACTTGAGATTGATGGCAGCATGCTTCCTAGTGGTTCTTCTCAGCAGCTGGGAGAAACTGAGTGCTGTCAGAAGGCCGAAGCGATAAATGCTGACTGGTAGGTAGTGAACATCTGGGCAGAGGTTTCTGCTGGATGCTTTCTGACCCAGCACTGCAGCTGTTCCACTGCTCCTGAATATCTCTCTGTTAGATGACCAGAAGCCCCTGTGCAGACTTTACTTCAAGAGTCCTTTGCCCAGATCCTCACTCTTTTACGACTGAGGTCTCTTCAAGCTGAGCAGAGGCACAGGCTGAGGGCATGCTTCAAGAGGGTGCAAAACAAGCTGCCCTGCACCTATGGGACATTTTTAGTCTACTTACAAGATAAGCACAAATCTTTTTGAAAGGCCCTTTATGAAGGAACTCGAAGGGAGATGATTTGGAAAAGCAGTTCCATGCAGCGTCAGGTTGCTGCATTTGTCCTGTTTTATAACTTGAAGTGCCTGGGAGTTGCCCAGGTCAAAGTCAGTATGAAATGTGGATGAATTTGGTGAAAGAGAAGTTCTAAGGCACTCACCATCATGTGTTCGTGGCTAAAGAAAGCACAGTGATATCAAATGGGGTCTAAGGAACTGGGTGGGAATTAGTACAGATTCTATGAGCCAAGCTGAGCTGCAGGCAGGGAAGGTGGAAACAGGCAATTAACCACCATTAATCAACCATTTTGTGCAACTGCTGAGCTGGCCATGTGCAGGGCAGCTCTGCCCCTCTCTGGGTAGTGCCAGAAATGCACTGTGCATGTGAGGAGCACTTTTGTGACTGCAGCCAATCACCCAGGCCTGAAGCCGGCAGCTAACAGCAAGATCAGGTGCAATCCTATGGGGACAGCTGCTGGCTGGAGGTGGCTGAGCCATCTCCTGAACGCTCTGCTGCTGGAGCCTGTGCCACATAACCAGAGGCATTTTGGAAAAAAATCAACTCACATTCCAACACATGCTTTGTTGAAGGGGTGACTGACACTTTGCTGCGCACGGGGCTTGGCTTTCCAGTCCAGCTGATGCTCACATGAGCTGAGACTTCATTGAACTTGTGCAGCCTTTGGTAGGAAAACCTGTGCCTGTTTCCTCCATTTACAGATGAGCCACTGAGTCATGTGCAGCAATTTGCCTGGGGCAGGCGGTGTGTCCTTGCCTCCTGATACAGCAATGGCCTGTGTCCGTGCTGATTAGGCAGATAGAGGAAGGGATAGAGCTAGTCGGGCCTGCAGCTCCAAATGGCCCAACCAGCAAAGCCCCACGTGGGCACCCTGTGAGTGAACGTCTGCCTGCTGCTGCAGGAAAGCCCGTGTGTGCTGGGAGCTGTGAGGCTGAGGAGAGCTCTTTCCTTCCCAGGGAATCTGATGGGGACGGAGGGCTCAGGGGCATTTCAGCGCCATGAGCTGACACTGAGGCTTTGATCTGCCCCTTGCTGGAGGAGTCGTGCTATGGAGCAAGTTCTGGCTGCAGACACAGTGCATTGCTGCGGCTCTGCACTGGAGCTGGGTGCACAGCAAAGCCCCTGCTCTGGGGTCAGCTGGAGCAGGGGGGTGCACACCTCCATGTGACCTGTGTGTCTGGTAGGAATGGGCACAGAGGTGCTGCTGTAACCTTGGCACTGGGGCATGTATTTGGGAGCTCATTTTTTCACTCTGCCTCACTTGGCTGCATGATGCTTACAACCTGAGCTGTGCGTTGATGTAAATATTGAGATGCAGGACTGCTACTGAAAGGAAGCACGGCAGGAACGGACATTTCACAGATCAGTGAACAAAGGCAGTGCCTCCTTCCTTGAAAGCAGAGTTTGGCTCTCTGACAGTCCGTGTCGCTAACACATTTCCTTTGCACACTCAGTGAATGTGCTCTGCCTTGGGACTTGCCTAACCCACCACCAGGAAACTGCAGCTACTTGGCTGAGGCACAGGCACATGTCCATCCCCTTGGGCTGCTGTGGACAAACCACGTCGGTTTGTCTGGATCTCAGAGGTCCTGCTCACACGGACGGGGCTGAGAAGGATCTGCCTGCTCAGAGGGATGCAGATCCTGCTGTTCCTGCACACAGCCACCCCACCTAGGCAGCAGGGGATGGGGATGGAGATGAGAGCTGGTTCTTGGTGAACAGCTTGCCCTGCTCTCCATTTCTGCTAACTTTCTTGTGTGAGGAGGGAGAAGAAAGTGCAGTGATAGCGTTCAACCCAGTATGGATTGTGTGCAGCATCACGCTGACAGGTGCTTCTGTCCTCTGGTCTCCTGCAATCGTCAAAGATTTCTTCAGTCTCCTCCTCCATGCCACTCCCCCACCCCTGCTCCATGTATCCTGAGCATATTACAGTCTTCCTTTCCTCTCTCAGGAGGCATTGCTCAGAGCTCTCTGCTAACGCTGTGCCTTTCAAAGGAGAAAATCCTACACCCTGCCTTTGAGCTTCGAGAATCAAGGAACAAAGCAACTCAGAATAATCCCCTGAGAAGAAAAAGACCCACTGTCCTTCTGCCTGACCACTGACACTTGTTCCAGGTGAGCAGTTTTGTTGGGAAATCTGAATGCATGAATCAGAGCGATGCCCGGTCCGGTGACGGGATAGGGGCAAGAGGGTGGATGGAGATTGCCTTGGGCACGGGTATAGGGGGCAACAGGGACCCCCACACCCCACGTTAGGAGAGGGTACTGCCCACATGGGAATGCTTTAGAAGTGGGGCTGTATTTGGGACAGGGTGCCATAACGGTGGGCGGGTGAAGAGAGCCAGCATGACATTGGCTATAGGAAGAAAAGCACTTGTCTTCCCAAGGTTGGATTTAGGGCCCCAAACTGCAATTGGTCACCACTGTCACTGTGCTCAGCGGGGATGGAATTCCTGCCCTATGGCATCCCCTTTGGTCCCCTCGCCCTGACAGCTGGTCCCCAGCACCCATGGGTGGGCCCGGGCAGATCTGCTCTCCTGCAGCGCCTGTTGTAGAGGGACGGGTTGGCTGGAAAGGAGCTGGGAGATGAACATGGGCAAACCCCAGCGCTTCCTGAGTGCAAAGCCTTGCCAGGGGCTGCTATAGCAACTCAGCAATAGCTGAGCCCACCCCAATTGGGCTGGCGAATGGAAGCCTTCAGCGTAGGCACTTTGGTGTCATTGCCTTCAGCGTGTGCTGCCCTTCTAAGGACAAGCAAGGGGCTGGGCTGCTAAGGCTCCAACTGGCGTAGGGATGAGGGTGACTCCAGCCCATGGCCCATGAGTCTTCTCTGTCCTGTCCCTCTCAGCACTGAGGGCAAAAAAAACAATAACGGCGCAGAGGCTGGATTCAGTGCTGCTGACAGCAGGCGCTGAGCCACTGCTGGGGGAGTGGGACAGGAGGGGGCAGCCAGGCAGCCCCTGTGAAATACTAGTTCTTGTGCCAAACCCCTTCCCAGCCCCTCTCCTCCTGCAGAGATTCCCCTTCCCTCCTCTCCCTGCCGGTGTGCTTCCCTACTACTCCCCAGGGAGACTTTCCTCCCTGAAAATCCTACTGCTGTTGACATTAAACATGATAGCAGAGTTTCCTTGGAGACGAGAGAAACAGCGGGCTCCAAAATGCTGATTATTTCACGGTTTCTGGCTGGCTTTCAGTGATGAAATAAAAAGAAAAGAGTTGTGATAGCAGAGGGAGCCCAGGGCAGCCTGTGTTGAGCAGGGCACTGACTCTGCTTTTCCAGTGCCACCTCTTTACACAGGGTTTCCTGAGTGTGCCCCAAGCAGCAGTGCAGCAGCACGTGCCATGTCAAACTGGCTGCTCTGCGACTGCGCTGCCCCTCTTCCCAGGCCCCTGGAGGCCAAAAAACTGGAGAGAAACTTTACTGTGGGCAGTTCTAATTTGGCTGACTTCTGCCAGTCCCGGGAGTAAAAATGGCTAATTAGATTCACCCTTCTGTATTATTGTACATCAGCGTTAGTAGCAGGGGGACAACAATATGAGTATCAACATTTGGATCTTTCTCTCCTGTCCATTTGTCCCAAGTGGTGACAGTGAAGTTTGTCCCAAGATGACAGAACTTCAGCTTTGCTTTTACCATCCCCAAGCCAGTCACTATGGCAGCAGTGCCCTGCAGTGCCACGTCCCAGTGGTGGTCAGAAGCTTGCTTGGCCTCGAGGAACATCTCACAGAGGACCCACTAAACTGATAGCACCCATTCCTGCTGAGACATCTCTGGGGTCCCCACTCAGTCATTTCAATGAAGCAGCATTTTCTGGTTTATGTTTCAGACTGGTGTAAGAGTGCTGAGCAGGGTTTAGAGGGTGAGAGAAGAGGAGTGAGGAACCAGGTCTAGTTCTGTGCCAATTATGCACAGAGACCTGCTCCAGGACACTGCTGGGGACAATCCTGCTGAGCCTTGTCACACAGTGTGCCACCATCCCTGGAGGAGCTCAAAGAAAGGGTAGATGTGGCACGAGTGACATGGTTTGGGGGGCATGGTGAAGATGGGCTGACACTCGGATTAGAGGATCTTAGAGTCAGTCCCAACCTGAATGATTCTGAGTCGGTGATGATGAGATGGAGGGACCGCAGAATGGCTGAGGTTGGCATGGACCTCTGGAGATCATCTTGTGAGCATCTCTGCTCAAAGCAGCATCAACCAGAAGTGGTTTCTCAGGACCATTGCTCAGGACACGTCCTGTCAGTTTTCAACGTCTCTAAGGACAGAGATCGCACAACCTTTCTGGGCAGCCTGCTCAGTGCTGAACCACTCTTACAGTGAAAAAGTGTTGTCTTATGCATGAATTCTTGTATTTCAATTTGTGTCCATCACATCTCTTCTGATCACCGGGCACTTATTAGGGTCTGGTCCATCGATGCACACCGTGCTGTTAGTTGCCTTGTTCCATCTGCACAGGGATCCTGAATTCCAGCTCCCCACCTCTCCACCACATCCCTGTGAGCCCAGCAAGAGTGCAGCCCTATTGCTTTACATGGATCTCTACTTTCTACTCTTCATCCTGCGGTGCTGTGCCCATTCATGCAGAGGCACTTCAGAGGAGTTCTCGTTTGTGCCGTTTTCCCCACAAAGTGTGAGTTAGTGCCTTTGTCCCTTGGTGCCACATGCACACATCTCTTCAGTACCTCCAGGGAGGAGGACTCCACCATTTCCCTGTTCAGGCTGTTCCAACAACTGACCGCCTTCTCCATTAAGTAAATCTTCCTAATGTCCACCCTAAACCTCCCCTGGTGCAACTTCAGGCTTTTTTCTCATATTCTTTCCCTTGTCATCCAATAAAAGACTGATGCCCTCCTCGCTGCAACCTCCTCGCAGGTATAAAAGTATTTTAAGAAACCAGCCTTAGTGCTGAGCACTGAGAAAGGCTGCTGGTGGCCAACTGACAACTGGATTGAACTTCATTCACTGTGGCTCTTTGAGTCCATCCAGTTCAATGCACCCCAAAATGTGGTTTGCCCCTGGCTGCCCGGGCATACTAAGTTGAGCGTGCATCACCAGCACCTCCAAACCCCTTTCTGCTGAGCTGCTCTCCAGTTACTTGTCTCCCAGACTGTACCCATGTCTGGCATTGCTCATCCCAAGTGCAGAACCCAACCATTTCCTTTGTTGATCTTCAAGTCATTGCTAATCTCTCTGTGCTCCAATATACCCAAGGCTTCTTGTCCCTGCACCTCCCAGTTTAGTGCAATGGAGAAAACTGCTTAGCGTGCACTTCTCTCCTGCTTCCAGATAATTGATAGGAGTGGTGAATGCAGAGCTGAGCCCTGGAGAACATCTCTATTGGTTGTCTGCCACCAGCTGTAACCCCATGCACTAGGACCACTGGAGCTCTACCAGTGCTCCAGTTCATCACCAAGCATAGTGTGAACTGTCCAACTCACAGCTGGACAATTTGTCCAGAAGGATGCTGTGAGGGATGGCACCAAAAGCCCTACTGAAACCCAGAATGGTCGCATCCATCACCTTCCCTTCATGCACCATGACCTTACCCCAGAAGATCAGATCACTGAGGCAGGACCTTCGCTTGATGAACCCATGTTGACTATTGGATAGCAGCTTTGGTCTTTGAACAAAATGATAAAACGTCTTCCTTCCCCATTTTTTACTTTCACCATCTTCTGACTGCTGGCCTTAAAATGGCCAACATTCCACTGGTTATGACAAACCTCATTGCCAGGAACCAGGCATTAGTTTTGCAACACTGGGCTTTCTTACAAAATATCCTGTGCTCCCTCATCTAGCCTTGAAGTTACCTCCAGAGCTGCTCTCTTGAATATCTCAGTTCTGGCAGAGCAGAGGCTGAAGAAGCAGTCCTGATTAGGAAAGCCTGCACCAAGAAAGCAAAGCTACCTTTTTCCTTCTGGGAAGGAAAATCCATGCCATTGCAGACTGCTTGTCTGCAAGAAGTGTGTTTTGACAACTTAGCGCAGCAGCTGGAGAACTTCCAGCTGATGCAATAGAGAATATTTACACAATTTCAGGCTGGCGATGCAGTGGGAATGTGCTGTAGAGAGGGCTGCTGGATTGCAAAATGTACAGATGGAGAAAGGCAGCTAGACAGTGAGAGGGTGGGGACATCACAGAGCGGGTCCTGATGAGCTCTTCTGTGCCATGAGCATTGACAAGGCTGCTGAGCATATGGTGCAGCATGGCATCCTAGTGATTCATCCTGAACTTTCCTGCATCAAAATAGAGATTTTGTTTTCTTTGCATGAAAATACTTCTTTCCTGGTACGTGTGGATGGGGAGACATCTGGAGAACAAAGCAGGTGAGTCCCTCTGCATGCGTGGGTGCTGCTCCCACCTTCCCTGTGTGGGAACCCTTGTCATTGCTGTGATGTGGTCTAAGGAAGGCGAGGTCTGGAGGAGAGCTCGGTCTGCATTCTCGTCGTTCAGTGCGGGTCTCCTCAGGTCGCTGTGGCAAATGGGAAGCCTGCTTTGCACCAAGCAAGCCGTGGTGGTGACAGCAGATTCCATTCACTGAGAAATGGAGCACTGCATACAAAGTGCCCTTTGCCTTCCCGAGGTGTGCAGGGTGAGGAGCAGTTTGGGAGCAAGAAAGCCTCAGAGGATTTGACCCTTTATTTGTCAATTCACTTTGCAGGAGTTTGTTTGCAGGAAGTCAGACTGCATCCCTCCAGCAGACACATTTCTCACCATGAGGGCAGTAAGCTCTGGGACAGGCTGCTGGAAATCCCGCAGATACATGTGATCCTCTTTGGCTCAGGGAGGGGGTTGTTCAGGGAGTTTGTGACAGCAATGGCTGAGGTGTGAGAGGTGATGCTGGTAAGGTCAGACAGGAGGACACGAGATGTGTGAAAGGCCTTCTGGGGCACAGGGACCGTTTCTTAATGTATCATGAAGGCACAAACATTCTTGTGTGGCCAAAGGCTGGATGCTTAAAGCCTTCTTTCTAGAGGTGGCTGGATTTTAGGGAAGCAAAGAGATGTCCGAAGGGACTTTCAGAAGCATCGATGCATCTCCCGCGTCTCTCAATTCTTATATATATTTAAAAATCTGCTTCTTGGTAGCAACTCAGATAAAGATGGAAAGATCTATTTAATCATTAAAATTAAAAAAAAAAAAAAGGAGTCCAAATAAATCAAGTCGCACCATGAAGCATTGGCCGTTTAATGCCTCGATCTCATGGTAGGCATTTGTTTGGTCCAAAGCAGAGGCGGTGTGCACTTCATGAGGAATAGGATCTCGGTGCCTGGGGGTTTCTTTGACTTAAATTCAGGATTGCAAATGGAGAGGCTGTCATTTGCATTGCAGCACTGAAGAAAGGTCTCCCGGCAGCTGCTGAAGTGCCAAAGTGCCCCTTGGGTTCCTGTATCCATCCAGTCTTACATTTTCTTCGCGAACCCTTGGGAACAAGAGTCATTTTCAGCTCCTTTCCCTCCCGTGCTCCTCCCCAGCCAGGGCAGGCAGAGCAGCGTGCAGGGGCCGACCATGAGCGAGCAGAGCCACGTCAACAGCCTGTTCCTCAACGAGGACGCAGCCAAGCGGCTCCACGCCGAGGGCCGGGTGCAGCGCCTGCGGCAGGCCGTGCAGAAGCGGGCGGCGCGGGCCAAGAAGAGGATGAGCAGCATCACTGCTGACAGCGCCAAGAGCTTCTTCCGCAGAAACGCCTTTGTCCTCTTCACCATCGCCGCGGTTTTGCTCGGTATGGGGCAGCGTTGGGCACCGGGTGTAAGCGTGGGGGAAAGTCTGTTTATCCGGTAATGGTTTTGTTTTATTGGAGTGGTTTGGCTGGGGAGATGGAGCTGAAGGGGCCCTGTGTCTGTCGCTGCTCTCGTAAGAGTGAGCACTTTGGTGGTAATGGTCTCACAGGGAGCAGCCCAGTGGAGCAGCAGGAGGTGGCGGTTCAGCACAAGGCTGCCATGCATGTACACACGTAGAGGGGAGAGAGCAGGCAGAGAAAGCTAGAGCGCAGCATTGCAGACAAGAAAGGGCATTACACTCCTCTGGGGAGGGCAGGAGCGGAAGGGAGAAGAGGAAGAGGGAAGCCACAATGTAGGATGGAGTGAGGGCAGGCCACCAGCTCACTATGACCCGTGTCCATTTTCATCCCTTGTTGACCCACAGGGATCATCCTGGCCTTTTCCCTCAGGCCCTACCAGCTGACCTACCGCCAGATCAAGTACTTCTCCTTCCCAGGAGAGCTGCTGATGCGCATGCTCCAGATGCTGGTTCTTCCTCTCATTGTCTCTAGCTTGATTACAGGTGAGAAGAACTTTCTGGTGCTTTCAGCCAAGGCAATACTCAGCAAAGTCTGGTGCTGGCTGTTGGAGTTCCCTTTGTGCCCTGCCTGCAGGTGCTCGGATAAGCAGGGCTAGTAATGACAAGCCTGAACCTACAGCTGTAGTGACCGTGGTTTACACTCGTACCCCAGCTGGTTCAGTAGTGGTGAAGAGAAGAAGAAGGCTTTGTGCTTTCTCAGAAGGCTGGGGGGGGCACAGTGTAGTGCTTCCAATGGCCAGCAGTTGAGCACTAAGAAGGGTTTATCTGTTCCACGTATCCCTACTTGTGCAGGGGGGTTGGACAAAATGATTTCCAGAGACCCCTTCCAAGCCTAAGTTTAACTATGATTCTGTGATTTCATTCAGATTAACCTTAGATGTCAAAGTTTGTTGTCCAAGTGTGATTCAGATTTCCACTAGCCTAAATGAGGTTAATTTGTGCCAGTCCAAGAGTCAGAGTTGATTCTCAGCTGGAGCACCTGCCTCATCCAGGTCCTGGTAGAAGACAGACCAGCCAGCCGACCCTTCAGAGGGCAGAGGGGCTGCAATGCAATCCATTCCGTGAAACATCCCACCAGTAGGGAATGAAAGACCCGTTGTCCTGTGGCGGCATTATTTCCCTTCTGAGAGCTTTAGGAGGAAGTTGCTATATTCCCAAATTCAGCCTAAGATTTATAAATGTTCTGCATCTTCATAAGCTTAAGCAACTTCCCCCCATATCTACATCACCCTGGAGCTCCAAAGTCTGCTCCTTGCACTTCCTAAAGACTCAGCTCCCATCCCTGTCCCCTGCATGCTTCGAAACTTCCTCTGAGATATCAGATTTGCTCACCTCGTCTGTCTGCCTGACTCCCCAGGAATGGCCTCTCTGGATGGCAGAGCCTCAGGGAAGATGGGCATGCGGGCTGTGGTCTACTACATGGTGACCACAATCATAGCAGTCTTCATTGGCATCCTCATGGTGATCATCATCCACCCAGGCAAAGGATCTAAGGACAAGCTTCACCGAGAAGGCAGAATTGAGCAGGTTCAGACCACAGATGCCTTCATGGACTTGGTGAGGTAGGTGGACCAGTTGGCCGCATGTCAGTCAGTGTCAGTGAGAGCAGACTCCTCCTCTGAACGTCCCTTTGAAATGCCACAGCTTTAGGTTTATACAGTCAGGGAAAGAGGTCTTTGCTGAGTCTTTCTCAACGTGCTACTTTTAGCTCAGTCAGGGGAGGCCTATCACCTTCCTGCAGAGGTGCAGCCTTTGTCCCATGTTTGAGGGAACGGGGATTTTTTAGCCTGGGAAAAATTGGGGGTGATATATTTACAGTCTTCTGCTGCCTGGAGAGGAGCTGAAGAGAATATGGAACCAGATTTTTCTGAGAGGTATACAGGGAAAGGGCAAGAGCAAGCTGGAACAAGCAAAATTCTGATTGAGCACAGGGAATAAACTGTTCCCCACAGCTAGCGCAGGCTGCGTACTGGGAGCCAAGGAGATGGAGGAATCTCTGTCCTTGAAGAAACTCAAAGCTCTGCTGAACAGCCTGAAGAAATCCAGCATTGAATGAGGCCACCAGCAGTCATTTTTCAGTAATTTCTATGACTTAGAAGAACGGTGATCAAAATCAGTATTTAACAGTGAGGTTGGGCCAACACTTCTTGGTTTGACTACATTTGAAGCCAGGCTTGGAGGACTGCAAGGTGGTTACCCAGCTTTGTCACGCTGACATGCAATGCTTGGTCTGCAGCCCTGGAGTCCTGCCCTTCTGCTGGGAGTTAGCGTGTGGCTTTGACAAGATCAGCTTAATCCAAAGGCTGTCAAACTAAGGGATGGACTGAGACCTGACGAGTGCACAAGGATCCAGTGTCACTTCTCTATTGGAAGTTCAGAGATGTGTTATTTCTGACATTGTTTCATTCATTCATTGCTCGTTTTACTTAAGAGTCTCTCCTGGTTGGGAAGAAAAGGGGCACCCCACAGTACAGTGTTTGCACAAAATAATCTGAAGGGATTGGAGAACAGTCAGATTGAAAAATAGCTGTAATGGAAATGTGGGAAGCAGGATTAGCAATGACTATGTGCACTTCAGAGATCCATCTAACAAAGACTGCCCCAAGCATCCAGCAAGTTGAAGAAATGATACCCAATATATTGTCTGACCCCCCCTTGTCATGACCTTCTGCAGCCAACTGTGACATGAAGCTTCGTTTCTGAGGTACAGGATAACACAGATCAGATGAGTGCTGTAGAGACGAGGCTGAGAACATGGCAATATGGTACTTTTTCAAGATCCAGTTAGTTCTGATGATGCTTTTGCAATGAACCCATGTCCCAGTGAAAATCTCCAGCCTGTGCTACCATCCAGGAACCAAGTGACTGGTCATGATGTCTAAGCACTGACTTTGCAGAATGGGAAACCAGTCAGAAGACACCCAGAAGAAATGAGGCTGGCTGCTGGATGCTCTGGGTTCAGCTGAGAATGATAGGATGGAGTCAAGAAAGAAACCATTCAGATTGAACTTCATGCTTTGTGAGGGTAGGCTGAGGGAGCTGACCTGCTTCGATGTGGGGGCCAAGGGACGATCTAATAGCAGCAAACAGCTACTTCAGCACAGCTACAAACGTGACAGAGCCAAACTCCTCTATGAGATGGCAGAAATCTTGACAAAATGTGCAAACCAGAAATATTGGCTTGGGGGGGACAGTGGTGTCTTTTCGCCCAGGGCTGTGGTGCAGCCCTAGGGCAGCTTAGCAGAGATGTGGGAGATCTCTGTCCCTGGGAGTTTTCAAGGCTTGGCTCGACAGAGCCGGAGCCAAATGTAGCATTTGCAACGGTTCAAGGTGAACCTCCTGAGGGCCCTGTGCTTTATAAGCCACAAAGATGGAAAGCATCGTTTCTGAGGCACACCTGCAAATTACTTCACTGCTCACCCTGCTTCGACTTTTTAGGATTTTGTATGCATGTGTAGAAGAGTCATCTAGATCCAGATCAGCTCCAGATCTTCAGCCAGACAGAAAGGGCCAATCTGCTCATAGGCTGGCATTGTGGCTGTTGTGACAAACAATGTTGCTTTCAGATTTGGCCATAAAGCCCACACTTGCTGGGAAGTCAGACAGGACAATAACCTCTCCTTGTTTTATCTGCAGGAACATGTTCCCACCCAACCTGGTAGAAGCCTGCTTCAAACAGGTATGAGATCCCACCCGTCCTACAGCCTCCCTTTGTGCACTGTGCGGTAGAATATATTCCAGACTAATTCAACTAAGGGTGATTACAGGGATTTCTTTTATGCTTCCCTTCACGTTTGCCTAATTCCAAACACTCAAGGAGGCATGCTAGTCGTTAGTCTGTATTGTAGCATTCCCCAAGCAAGAGACCATGAGCATTTATCCTGCAGTTAAATGGTCTTGTGTCAGTCCTGGATTTCCAAAGAAAATGTTGGTATCTCTCACTGGAGACAGAAATGTTGCATGTGGATTAAATAATCTCCTTTTTAGAGTTGTAAAAATTAGAAAGTACAAGAGATAACTGCAGTGCAGAGAAGAACTGATAAAGGATTAGATATAAGTGAACAACTTTAGTCCATCGACTTGCAAGATTATAGACACATCCAAAGGAGAGAACAATTCTATCTTAAGACCAAAGAGTAGATATGGACTTAAAGGTAACAGTGACTTAAAATGAAAGCAAGAGTTCAAATGGAGAATTTTATGCAGATTTCAACATTGAAACAAACTATTTAGGACAGAATGGAACTCTGTCTTTTGAAATTGACATTAAAAAAAAAAAAAAGGATGTTTTGGGCATAGATGAGTCAGGAGGTGGCATGTGGATGCAGTTCTCTAGATGCTCCAGTGCTCTCTTTTGACCTTAGGCTCTGTGAACTTTTCAGCCAAAGCATTAAAACTGGGAGTTCGAGAGCAAGCATGGCAAGTGTCCCACTGAGGTCATTGAGGGCTTGCAGTTCTCTCTGTCCTTTGGGCAGAGATTCGACAGCCCGGCATGTTGTCCTGAGCTCCTGAGCGAGGGCCTGGAGTCACCTGAAGTCTCTGTCATTTCAGTACAAGACGCAGTACAGCACCCGAGTCTTCACCAGGACCGTCCTTCACAGCAGCAATCTCACAGCAAGCGTGGCACCCACTCAGCTCCCTGCGCCTGAGAACTCCACCGGCATCCTGGAGAATGTCACGCAGGCCCTGGGGACCATCTCCGAGGTGCTGAGCTTTGAAGAAGTCATTCCCATCCCGGGCTCTGCCAATGGGGTGAACGCGCTGGGGCTGGTAGTGTTCTCCATGTGCTTCGGTTTGGTGATCGGCAGCATGAAGCAGAAGGGACGGGCCCTGCGGGAGTTCTTTAACTGCCTCAACGAAGCCATCATGAGGCTGGTGGCCATTATCATCTGGTGAGGAGCACGGCCGGTTGGAGCAGGAGGTCTGCAGGTGCAGTTTCCGCTGACCTGATGAGAAATGGAGTAGCTTTAAGGATGACGTGCATAGGAAAAGTAGATGGGCACAGCTCTCCTCCAGCTCTCCATCAGGCTGGAGGGAAAAGTCCGGATGGGATATTTGTTCACATTTCATTTCCTGTTGTTCTTTGTTTGTTTGTTTTGTTTCCACCTTAGAAATATCAGGTACACCAGGACTTGCTTTCCCCGAGGCTGCTGGAAACATCCTTGGAAGACCAGAAAGCTGAAGTGGAAGATCTCTTAGCCTTACCAGCAGGCGTAGGGCATGAGGCTTTCCCACAGAAAGCTTTCCTTCCAGCTGTGTTCCAGGAGCCTGAGCTAGCTGAATCACAGTCACTACTGCCAGTTTCCTGCCCCTCGGGGCAGCACTCTCATGCCTTGGCTCTGAAAGCTGAGCTGGGTTGACAGGATCAACTCCAAGTTGCTACCTTTCAGCTGGAGGTCTCCCAGATCCCACCTCCTCCAGATCTCAGCTCCTTGTTGCTTCTTATGCCTGCACTACACGGTCCAGACAAGGAAGGCATTGCTGCAAAAAGTCTTCTTAGTAAGCAGGATTTTACCAAATCTTGTTATGTTAAGCTCCTTACCTGTCTGTGGCTCAAGCTCTGAACGGGAGCTTGTTGTCGGAGAGATATGGGATTGGCAGAACATGTGGAAATGCCTGACAGGGAAGGATCTGTCAGCTCCACATCTTCTCCCCCATTCTCAGTCACTCCAGCTTTCTTTCCCTGGTGTCCCAGTGGCAGTCTTGTATTGGAGAGAAACATCCTAGGCACAGGATATGGCCTTACACAGACAGAGATACGGGGCAAGAGCAACCTTGAGCTCATAGCAGAGCCATGCACTGCCTGGGAGCCCCAGCCCCTCTGGCATCTTTTCCTCCATGAATGAGCCAGAATCTGGGGCCTTGCTTTCCTGAGGGGGGATAAGAGTTGCTCAAGGGCAAAGGAAGGGAGAGCAGAGTGGAAGAAGAGGACCTGCACACTCTTTATTCTCAGAGACCATTTGAAGCTACCTTCAACTACCTCAACAGGCAGAATGCTGATGGGTTGGACGTTGGTTATGCTCAGGAAATGGCCTGTGCAAATACATTAGGTAATGTTTGAAGACGTCCCCTGCCTCACCAAAACACTGCTGGTGCAGGAGGCAGGACTGTCCCCCCAGCAAGCCTTCCTGGAGCCACAGCCTGCAGAGCATCTCCCAGGAGCTGCTTTGTCCTGGGGAGATCTGGTCACAACCTGCAGCCAAGAATGTCTTCCAAGAAAAAGGTCAGAGGAAATGAAATATCTGTGAAATCCTTTCCTGAAACTTTTCCAAACCTCCCAGGCTAAGTTGGAGTTTGGCATGTGGACCTCTGAGCTTTGTGCATGAGTTGCATGTGAGCTCCTGAGCTGTAAGAGGCCAACCCCTGAGAGGGGTGGCCACGGAGCTGGGATTTCCTTCGGTCCAATTATTTCTTTAGTTCGGTGCCCATGATAATTCCCTTGCCTGTGTTGTGGCTTCCTTCCCATGGAGCCTCTGCTGCTCATGAGATGCACTGTTGGGAGAAAAAGCTAGAAGAAATGGGAAGGGTAGCAGCATGCCTCAAAAAGAGGTTGCACATAAACCACTGCCTTCACAGATTGTTGTCCCAGTCCTCAGCACACCAGCTGTGGGTGCTCTGTATGCTCCTCTTCCCTGCACGAGAACCTCTAAAGATAACAAGGCATATTGCTAGGCACACAGGACACTTGCTTTTACTCCCATTTCCTTCTTATTTCTGTAACTGTGCCTCTCAGTGAAAAAGATCCCCTCAGCCCAAGCTCTGCTAGGAAAGGAAGGGACCGTGAGGGCTCCTTATAACCCCCAGCAATGCCACAAGCAATGTTGAGGAGAGAGATAGGAACCTGGAAGGAGGAAGAAGCCTCTACCAGTGCCCAAGCTGTGCACTCAGCTGGTTTTTGACTCGGAGATCTCTCCACATTGCCAGAAAAGAAACCAGCAGTACAGCCCACCAACCAGCAGGCTCCTGGTGTGCTGGCTTATGGAGATGTGCCCAGAAAGCATGCACTGAAGCAGGTGTGGAGATGGGATATCAGTTCTGAGCTCTGTCCGTGTGTTTCATCCACAGGTACGCCCCAGTTGGGATCATGTTTCTAATTGCTGGCAAAATCCTGGAGATGGATGACCTGGCGGTGATGGGGGGCCAGCTGGGGATGTACACCCTCACCGTCATCGTCGGGCTCCTCATTCACGCCCTCTGCATCCTGCCGCTGCTCTACTTCATCGTCACCCACAGGAACCCCTGGGTATTCATTGCAGGGCTTCTGCAGGCCCTCATCACAGCCCTGGGCACCTCCTCAAGGTACAGTGGCTGCGTCGCCTCGGGGAGAAGTGAGGTTGGAGGTGGTGTGGATATTCCGGGGCTGCTGCTCAGTGCTTTGGTTGCCCTCAGTGCAGCTCTCAGGTCTCACCATTTCAGGCACTAACAGCATTTTGCGTTGGTCCAGGCAACTCATTTCAGAGCAGAAAGATTCCCAGTTCCCTGCCCAGGAGACCTCATAGTGGGCTCCTCTCTACCCATCGGCTCACAACCAGCAGTCCTCACAAACATGGTGGTGACTGTGCTTGCAGCCCTGAAACACTCAGCTCAGGACACAAATCAAACCCCACTGAATCCCAGCATTATTTCCCGTGCTCACACCTCCACATATATATGCTCACAAACATTTGCACACTTCTTTTTTGCCTTGTGCCCAGCTGGTGTCAAACTGCCAGGAGTGTCCTCAGTCACTCACACACCAAAGCAGTGGATTGTGGGGTGCTGTTGCATCAGTTTCTCCTACATTCATTTTCATGCTGAAACACAAAAGATACCCTCATGTATTCTTTTCTTATGTACTGAGTTGGGGAGGGGAAAGGACACGAGCTTTTTAAGAGCTGGAAAAGAAGTTTTGGTCTTGAGGCTCCATTCTGTGCACCCAGAATCCCCCAAATCCTCTTCTTTTGGTGTTACACCAGCACCACCAGCACCACACAGCCCCTGCCCACCCCCCTGAGGAAAGCCGTGTCTGAGCGGGCAATGCAGCGTGCACCATACTGAGGAACCCTTGCTTAGACTGTTCTTTCTCCTAGCAGCATCTGGCCTCTGGCTCACATGGCAGGGTGAGAAACAGGTGGGTAAGGTGACAACCCAGGCAGCAGTTTGGTCCCCCTGGCACAGCCAGCACATACCTGATTTGTGGTGTTTTCTAAATCCCTTTTAGCTCAGCGACTCTGCCCATCACCTTCAGGTGCCTGGAAGAAAACAACGGCGTGGACAGGCGCATCACGAGGTTTGTTCTGCCCGTGGGAGCCACCATTAACATGGATGGCACCGCTCTGTACGAGGCCCTCGCTGCCATCTTCATTGCACAAGTCAACAACTACGAACTCGACTTTGGGCAGATCATCACAATAAGGTGACTTTTGAAAGGTCTAGGGGGTTTGGGAGGGATCCCATAGCCAGCCCTTGGGTAAGCCTGTTTTGTTGGCTTGCCTGAGCTTTAGGTTCCTCTGAATGGAAAGGAAGGGGAAACTTTCAGGAATGGAAGCTAATAGGGCTTGAGTGCCATGTCTTCGAGACCCCCGAGACCTTATTGCATTCCCAATTTGGGGCCAACCCTTGGGCAGAGCTGCTGTGTGCACTCTGCTGTG
Source organism: Tympanuchus pallidicinctus (assembly GCF_026119805.1). Classification (NCBI taxonomy): domain Eukaryota; kingdom Metazoa; phylum Chordata; class Aves; order Galliformes; family Phasianidae; genus Tympanuchus; species Tympanuchus pallidicinctus. Next base: position 445,263 of record NW_026294762.1, read on the forward strand.
CCTGGCGCTGGCAGGACGTGCCGGGCTCAGTCTGATGCCCCACGTGTCACTTTCCTTCTCTGTGACGGGGCAGAAAGGCTGCCAAGATGGTTTGTAGAAAATGTGCTGAGCCTCTTCCTGATGCTTCTGCAAATGTGACTGCCTGTATTCTTCCTTCTGCTGAGAGATGTGCTTTGCTTTCCCTCCAGCATCACTGCCACGGCAGCCAGCATTGGTGCTGCAGGCATTCCCCAGGCAGGGCTGGTGACCATGGTCATAGTGCTGACGTCGGTGGGGCTGCCAACTGAAGACATTACGCTGATCATCGCTGTGGACTGGTTCCTGTGAGTTCTCTGCCCAGCAGCATGCCCTGCCCTGTGCTCCCTGTGTCTGCACTCCCAATGTCTGTGCTACAAGCAGGCTCCGTGATCTGTATCAGGAGGCCTTTGCACAGAAGCCCTCTCTGTTCATTCATCTTCACCATATACTTCAGTGACCCAATGCATCAGAATTCACTTACAGATCAGCTTGGTGACCAAGCAGCATGTCCTTAATTTGCTTTATCTTACTAGATAACAATTGGAAATGATCTCCAGATCAACAGGGACAGGTTGTGTCAGTAACACAAAAATTCACACTGCTGAGTGACAGTGGCTCTGTGCTACCAAACAAGGACAGTGGGATGGGATGGGATGGGATGGGATGGGATGGGATGGGATGGGATGGGATGGGATGGGATGGGATGGGATGGAAGGGACTGGCTGGACGAACCTGAGCATCTAACCAGCCACACAGTTCCACTTCTCTCCCTTTTAAAATCTGGGACAAGTGGTTTCACAGGAGCATCCTCAGGAAAGAGATTGAAGAATGTTCTGTCTTCTTAAACAAGAAAAATACACCAGCAGTGTTTCCTCTGTTCTTCTGTCTTGTGTATTGCTGGTCTGTAGCCAAAGCAGCCCAAGTCTGCTCCCAGCCACAGCTGAACAGTGGGAAACAGTCTGGTCCAACACTTCCATTCATTCTGGGAGAGGTGCATAAGATCAGAACTGGCTGGAAAATCCTACCTGCTGTTGTAAATGCTGCAGGATATTTTGGTTTGCTGGACTGATGACAGGTTTTCAATATTCAGGCTTATATATCAGGTTTTCTTGAAATGTTCTTCATGCCCTTAGCTGATACAAGAAGTTGCATACCACTTTTCTCTCTAATTTTTCAGAGACCGCCTTAGAACGACCACCAACGTCCTGGGGGACTCTCTGGGTGCTGGCATTGTGGAGCATCTCTCCCGGCAGGAGCTGGATGCGCAGGAATGCGAACTCGGTAATTCTGGGATAGAGGAGAAAGAGCAGCCCTGCCTGCAGGTCTGCACACACAGCAACAGCCTCAGGCACCCCAGCAGGGAGACAGCGCTGTGAAGTCAGGCAGCATTACACACTCATGCTGTATAAAGCCAAGACTTGAAGCAGAAGTCTTGGGGGCCAGAGAGGAGGACAGAACACGACAGACTTTCCAACATCTACACTGTTCTCCCCCACATGCAGTCTCCCCTGATCCCTTTTATTCCCCATCTCTTTCTGACTGACTTTAAAGAGGAGAAAATTAAATGGCAAAGAAACTTTTGTTCCATGAAAGCCTGGTTTAATCATTCTTCCTGGAGTTCAAGAGCTAGACCTGAGTAAATAAGGCGCAGTGGATGAGCTGGACCAGGAGCTCTCTCTGTTATGAGCTGAAGTCGAAGCATAGTTAATGGACAAGGTGGGCTGGTGACACCCTTCCTGCGGACTGGCACCAGGACATTGGCACAATAACTATTGCTAATCCTGCAGATGCAGAGTAGCAAAGCCTTCACTTGGTCAGTGGCTTCCCTTCAAGATTTTGGCAGCTTTGAGACCTCTGGTGGGCACCAGGGCTCCACTTCGACTCTTCAGTGGCCAGTGCTTGTGAAAAACCAGTGTTCTCCTTGTGTGCACTGCCAGCGTTGGCACAGTGACACCACCGATGCCTCCTGAGGTCTCCTCACCCCTCTGGCAATCCTTCTGGCTGTGGGTACTGAGGTCTTCTATCTCTCAAAAGAAGATGGGACCAAAGAATAGGGACAGGGCTGTGCTGGTTGGCAGCACAGAGGTCGGAATGGCTTTCCATTCATGGAAGCAGTGAATTATGAAAGTAGCAAACAAATAATGGAAGGGATCCACTGTCCAGCCTTTGGACCAGTTCTCCTGTCAGCCAAGCTCTGCCGAACAGTTCACTTTGTTTCCTTCTAAAGATCTCTTCTCTTAGTGAAAGCAGAAGGGGAATTGCAAAGCTTAAGAGCAGTGCCTCCCCAAGCAGCTGGAGCTGCCTGCGTGCCAGGGCTGCTCTGTGCCAGCTGTTTCTCAGCTCAGAGGCAGGGACAAAATCACAGAGCTGTCCTGTGCTCTTCTTGCATTTATCACCTTCATCCATGCTGCAGTGTCGCAGGGAGAATGCTGCTGTCTTGGGCTTTTCTCACACTTAAAGTATGCTTAAATTGTGCTATCAAAGCAGGTCGGACTGTGCCTGCAGCATTTGCTGCTAAAACAAGAGAAAAGGGACGGTCTGTTTTTCACAGATTTTTATAAGCTTTGATTTTGGAGTCCAATTTTTGAGGCAAAACTGAGCCCTCCAGGCAGAAGGCTGGAACACGTGGTGTGCAGCACTGTTTGTTACTCTCCACATTCAAGTAAAGGATTGCAAATGTTCTGAACATCCGAGCAGCTCCTTGGGCAGCAATTCTGGGAGTACAGCTGCAGGTACAATGACAGAAGTGCATCATCTGGGAATGTCTGAAATGCTGAAAGGCAGCAAAATCCAAAAGCTGAAATCCAGCTGCCCAAAAACTTGGCTGCAATGCTGTTTCTACTTACAGCAGTTTCTATGGTTTTCAGAATATATTGGGAAGAAAACCAGTCTTTTATAAGACTTATGGAAAATTGGACAGGAAAAGACCCCCAGACCCCAGGCAGGAATGCAAGCAATCCCAACAGACCTCTCTGAGCAATGCTGATCTCCAGGTCATACGCCCCAGTGCGTTTTCTCCCCCCTGACATAACCCTCTCCTTGTCACAGTGTAGGAACGTTGTCTCTCATCCTGACTTGGTGAGTGGGATAAGAAATCGTTATCCTCCCCTTTGCATGAATATAATTATGATGTCTGCTCCTCTCCTTTCTAGACTAAACAGAGGCAGTTCTTTCAGTATGCCCTCTCAGGTAAAAATTACTCACAGTCCCATCCTCTGGACTTTTCCCTCTCTGTTCCACACCTTTCTCCAAGTGGATTGAGGACAGCTGGGCAGAACGATCCAACTGAAGATCTATTAGCACAGAGGAAAGAACATTTCATGCACACTGAGATAGAGACCTTGGCTTCAGCTTAGCACGGGTAACAGCACGCTGCTCAGGGGAACCGCTCACAGCTGCAACAAATTCAGGTCTGCTCAGCTTATCTTAAATCCATCAGGTATCCTAGCGAGGTTAGACCTGAGCTTTGATGAGATGGCTGTATCTGAAGGCTGGATCTTATCCTAAGAGTTCTAAGGTGCGTTAGCTTGCATCTACAGTGAGCTAAGAGCACTGGCGTAGCACTGACACGGCTCAGCTGACGTGAGTCCAAACCAGCAGAAAGAACAGACCTTACAAAATCCAACAGCATGATGATTTCACAGCAGCGTGACAGCATTGCCTCCACCCCGCTGATGGTCCACGATAATTCCTACTCCATTTTAAGTAGAGCTGCTGCTAGCCAGTAATTTCCCAGCCTGTTTGTGCAGTTCATTACTGACTGTTACCTAAAAACAGTAATTTCTATTTATCCTTATTGAATCACATCTTGCTTTTCTTTTTTTTTTGCAGATTATTTGTCCAACTTCTCAAGAAAGCATTGAATTCTACTCCTGAAGAGACTTCTTGTATATATATATATAAAGGGCAAACCAAGGGATGAATTGGAAGACAAGGAGAGATGGTTGGATTGGACTCTAGCTCAAACGGAATTAATTCTGGGAAGCCCTACGGCGTGGGTTGTGCAGAGAGGCAGACGAGTTGATCATGAGTGTCCCTTCTGGCTTTGTAATATATGCACATGCTTTCTGGTTTAGAGGTACTGCAGAGGCTCTGCTGATTGTTTCCAAAAGCTATCAGAAAGGATCCTTATGGTAACTTCTCTGAACTCAGCAGGACTCTGACCTGTTTTCAGTTGCTGTTAGCAGATGTAAGCCTGTCACAAAGGGCTCTCATACTGCATTGCATTGGCATCATCTCACTTGTTCCCACCAGGCAGCATGCCCCAAGCCTTGCCGTGTGATTTCTTGCCTTCAACAAAAGATTAACGAGCACAGATGAGTAGATGGCTCCTTTTCCAATCTTGCAAGCCAGTTTGCTGTGGGGAGTTTCAGAATATTTTTTTGCTGTGGTGTCCACCCATGTTGTGGACCAATCTATGATCAGCATCATCCATTTGTTTACAATGCCCAAGCAGTATGGTCAGGAATTTGCTTATATATGCACAAATATCTACATGCAGGTGTGTGTGTGCCTGTGAATGGGGTGCACACGTACAAACACACACACAATCATTCTGCTGCTGATCCAAGGACAGGCAATGCTGAACCCTCACTCTGTGAGGTTGCATCCTTAATTTTGACACCCAGTGTGATTTGCAAAACTGCTCCCATCTCTAAAACAACAGAAACTGTTTTACATTACAGTAATGAGTCTTCTAAAGCAAGGTTTATTAGGAGGGAGCTAATTGTGCTGACTGTGGGCTGTGGCTGCTCCCGGTGCGTACATCCCAAGGTCTCGGGTCCCCACGCTGTGCAGCTTTGCAAGGAGGCAAGCTTTCAAGTGCTCAGCCAGGAATACAGAAGTGTTTGTACTCCTTCCAAGCTCAAACTCTGACCTCGTACCAACTCAGCCTTCAGAACTGCGCAACTGAAAACATGAAATCATTTTATCAGCTGTCTTTTTAAGTCATCAGCTATTTGGGAACGCGTGCGGTCTTTTCTTTACTGCAGTACTGCTGCTTCTAGTTGCAGAAACACAGTGAGTTTCTTCTCGTGGCAAATAATTTATCCCTGATGATTGGGTGGGCAATGTTTGGGCTGAAACAGGGAGCTGCTCGATGCACACAGCCACGAGGAGCTCTTGGATCAGGACACATCCCTTCAAAGGGAATTTAGGAGAGCAAAGACATGGAACAGAGGTTTTCACACAGCGGGCCGCGGATCGCGCTCAGCACATGGTAGCTGTGTTCCTTCAGGAGCCGGATCTGCCCATGGAATCCGGAATCACGAAATCTTTTGCTCTCCGCAGGGGTGAAGGCGGGAACTGGAACTCACTGCTGCAGCGTCGTCGTCGCATTCGGGCACTTTGTGTTAATTCCCAAGGCCTTTCTTTCCATGCTGTGAGTTTCAGTGTCAATAAAGATAGTTTGCAGATTTGAAAAATAAAGGGAATCTTTTTCCACAGTGCTCCTCCATGACCTTTTTTCCCCCCCCACTCTTTTCCCTCAGAGCCGTGACCCCACAAAGTCAGGGATGCCGCGTTCAGCATTGCGTGTTACACGGCCTTATCTGCACGTCTCTGTGCTACAGGTCAAGAGCTCAATTCAGATTTTTACAAGGTCTTTCCCCAAAGCTTTTCCTTTGATGCTGCCTTCTGCGTATGTCTGCTATGGCACAGCAGCACAGGGCTGGCTTACTTGCTGCGTGTGCTGTGCATCGCACACAGGCACAAAACTTCTGCCTGGAAATCTACCCAAAGGATTCTGGGGCTTAACAAGAATGAATTTATATTTCTCCCAGAAATGCTGCATTAGTGGCACGGTAATTGAGCAATGCTCAGCTCCTTCTCCCTTTGAGAACCCTTCTTTCTGCTCCATAACGAGCCCCAGCATCCCAAATGGAAGAAGAAAGTCTATGGAATGTGGGAAAGGGGCCTGGCTGTAGGGGAGGATATAGGAACACTGTCAGGGCATGCAGGGATGGCGCAAGCAGGTCGAAGGCCCACGTAGAATTGCATCTGGCGAGAGAGGTCACAGCAAAGAAAGGCTTTTGTAAAGCACAGCCACAGCAAAAGGAAGACTGGGGAAAATGTGTGGCTGCTGATGAATGAGGTGGGCGCCGTGGTCAGGGAGGACACCGAGGGGGGGGGACCTGAACACCTCTGCTTCAGTCTTTATTGCTAAGGCTGCCCCTCGAGAATCCCAGATGCTGGAGATATTTGAGAGCTATTGGTGATCGGTGGACGGTTGGACTGGGCGATCCTCAGGTCCTTCCCAACCTTGGTGATTCTATGATTCTATGATAAGAGAGTCTGGGGGATGGAAGGCTTCCCTGTGGTGGAAGTGGATCTGATCAGAGATCATCCGGGCAAACTCAATGCACAGAAATCCACTGGCCCTGACAGGATGCACCCACGTGTGGTGTGGGAACTGACAGAAGGGACCGCTGCTCTACATCATCGATCAAAGGTCATGGGAGCAGGAGAGGTGCCCCAGGGCTGGAGGGTGGGCAATGTCTCTCCTGTGCCCAGGAGGGCAAGAAGGAGCATTTGGGAAGTCCAAACCAGTCAGCCTCACTGCCACCCTGGGAAAGTGATGCAGCAGTTACTCTGGATGTCACCTCCAGGAAAACAGAAGAGAAGAAGCTTATCAGGAGTAGTCAACATGGATTCACTGAGGGAAATCAAACACAAGGAAGTTGGTTGCCTTCTGTGATGCTGTGCCCAGCTGGGTAGATGAGGGGAGAGCAGTGGGTGTTGTGAGCCCTGACTGCAGTACATCTGACATGATCTCCCACAGCATCTCACAGTGAAGCTAAGGAAGCAGGGAAGGATGGGTGGGCAGTGAAGTGGACTGGACAGTGAGGAGAACTGGAATATGGGCAGAGCTCGGAGGGCTGCGATGAAGGGATGGAGTACATCCTCAGCCAGTTTGCTGATGGTACAATGCTGGGTGGAGTGGGTGACACTGCAGAAGGCCGTGCTGCCATCCAGAAAGAGCTGGGCAGGATGGAGAGGGGCAGGGAGGAACCTGATGAGGATTAATGAGAACAAGAGCCTGGGGAGGAATAACTGCATGCATCAGGAGGCTCCAGGGAGACCTCAATGTGGCCTTCCAGTACTTGAAGGGAGCACCGTGGTAGCAGTGGTGATGGGAGGTTAGACACGATGATCTTGCAGATTGTTTCCAACCTTGTGATTCTAGGATTCTCAGAAGGGCTCCTTTCTGCCACGGGAACCACAGGCATTCAACAAGCATCCAGCCATGTTTGCATGGGCTCTGGGAAGGAAAAAGCACTCTTCCCACTGCTGTGCTACAGACCCCTCCATCTCATCACCTCCTGCCTGGCTTCCCGTGGAGATGGGAGAAAGGGAATGGCTGTGATCCTCATGCTCACAAGGCCTAAGTGCCATCAGGCACCAACTCAAGAATGACTCTTTGCTTTCTTTATTACATGCACGGCTGTATGGGAACTGCTGAGTCACAGCCTGAACCTCTGATCACCTGAGGCGAGCCATGAGTCAGCCAGAGGAGCACAGGTGAAGGCAACTCACCTGTGCTGCTGGAAGGGGTGGAGCCTGGCCTAGACCTATTGAAGAGCTGGCTACCAGTGGGGAAGGATCTCGTGTGGAGATTCCTCCTTCTGGTGTTTTGTGGGTGAGCCCAGCATAAGGGTAAGCCTTCCATTTATTCTCTTTTGTTATCATAAACTACTTTGCCTAACTCTCTTGTTTATTTTGTGATTGTAACATCTTCATATCCATTGATTATACACACGGCGCAAGGCAGCAGCCCCATCCCAGGCAGCACCAGCCCTGCTGTGTCATGGCCACATCACCAGGAGCAGCCACCAGCTCCAGGAACCACACCCCAACTGGCACAGCCATGTCACAACAACACAACATTGGTGGTGGCTGAGTTCCACAGTGAGCTTGGTGTCACAGCAACCCGGAATGCAGACCAGAAGGGCAGTGCCACGCTGAGGTGGGCAGGAGCAGCCCATGGGGATGGATGGGAGCTGCTCCTCTTCTGCCTCGCAGCCACACACGGGGACACAGCGGGACGGCGAGGTGCTCCTGTCCTCACCTGGATTCATCTCCGGACAAGAGGGCCACTCTGCAGGACGGATAAGTCTCTCCCATACTGTGACCCACCTTGGTCCTACAGGACCCTGCAAGCTCCCCTAAGACCCCGTGCTGCAAATCCCAGGTTTTGCCCTGGATTGCTGAAACCTGGCCCCACTGCAGGGCTGACGCCAGACCGACTGGCTGCAGTGGCCTTTTCAACACACGGCCATGGAAATGGTGGCAGACAACAACCCGGTGAGCAGGGCAATGCTGGGGAAGGCAGCACAGGGAAGCAGGGCACGTGGCTGCTCCTTTCTTCCTGCCCATGTGCCTTGCAGACGGCCATCCACACAAAGATGGACCCAGAGCAGGATACACGCTGATCCTCAGCTCACTAACTGGTCTCCATGCTGCCACATAGAGAAGATAAGTCAGACACAAACCTCGCCCTTTCAAGGTCCTAAGGGACCCTGGAAGCTCCCCAAGATCCCCCTGCCCTCACCCCCGCATTTTATATTGCTTTGCTGAAACCTGGCCCCACTGCAGGGCTGGCACCAACCTACAGATTGCAGTGGCCCTTCCCACGCACGGCCGGGGAAATGGCTGGCAGACAACAACCTGGTGAGCAGGGGCCTGCAGGGGCCCTGTGACTCTGTGATAGCACAGAAGCTATCACAGCATTAAAAAAATTACAGCCTGCAAAATAAACTTTGTGATTCATTAAACCAGTGGTGCTCCTTCCATCTCGTGACGTCTGTAACACAAGCCTTTTGGGGGAGAGTTCACTTGTTTTCATCATCTCCTCCTGTTTATGTATCTGTGTACTTTAGCATCGCAGAACGGTTTGGGATGGAAGGGACCTTGGAGATCACCTCGTTGCAACCCCTCTGCTGCAGGCAGGGACACCTCCCTCTAGACCAGGCTGCTCACAGCCCCATCCAGCCTGGCCTGGAGCGCTTCCAGACAGACGGCATCCATCACCTCACTGGGCAACCTGTGCCAGCGTCTCACCACCCTCACAGGAAAGAATTTCTTCCTAATATCATGTCAAATCTCCCTCTTCCAGTTTAAAACCGCTTCCCCTCCTCCTGTAGCTGCATGCCGGCATAAAAAGTCCCTGCACAGCTTTCCTGCATGTTGTCACAACAACCCTACAGCCTTGGGGAGGAGTGGCTGGAAGCTGCCTGACAGAAAGGGACCTTGGAGGACTGATGGACAGGCGGCTGAATATGAGCCAGCAGTGTGCCCAGGGGGCCAGGAAGGCCAATGGCATCCTGGCTTGGATCAGGAATGGTGTGGTGAGCAGGACCAGGGAAGTCATCCTGCCCCTGTGCTCGGCACTGCTGAGGCCTCACCTCGAGTGCTGGGTCCAGCTTTGGGCAGCTCAGCACAGAAAGGACACGGAGGTGCTGGAGCAGGTGCAAAGAAGGGCAACAAGGCTGCCGAAGGGCTTGCAGAATATGGCCTGTGAGGAGAGGCTGAAGGAACTGGGGCTGCTTGGTCTGGGGAAGAGGAGGCTGAGGGGAGACCTTATGGCTCTCCTCAAGTACCTGAAAGGTGACTGCAGTGAGAGCAGGGCTGGACATTTCTCACTGGTGACAAGACGAGGGGAAATGGCCTCAGGTTGTGCCAGGGGAGTTTTAGGTTGCACATCAGGAAGAACTTCTTTACAGAAAGCTTCCCAGGGAGCTGTGGGGAGTCAGCATCCCTGGATGTGTTTCAGAACCGTCTGGCTGTGGTGCTCAGGGACATGATTTAGTGGTGAATGGTTAGTTAGGGCAGCGTGGTTGGGCTGAGGTGGGACTTGATGATCTTGAAGGTCTTTTCCAACCTGAGCAATGTTATGAATATTCCTATGTGCTCCGTTCAGGCCCTGGAAGGCCACTATAAGGTTTCCTTAGAGCCTTCTCTTCTCTGGGCTGAAAAGCCCCAGTTCTCCATCCTCCAAAGCAGAAGAAATTGAGCAAAGGAGGCAGGCAACCAATATGGCTAAGCATGGACCTGCAGCTTAAACTGAGGGCAATGAGAGAGATGTACAGGAAGGGGAAGCACGGTTGTGCAGCCTGGGAAGAAGATCAGGACATTGTGCACATGTGTATAACGATGATCAGGAAAGACAAGGCACAGATAGAGGCGAACTTGGGATGGGATGTGAGAAATAACAAGAAGGGGCTCTGCAGGTACATAGGCAGGAGGAATCGGATGTAGGAGAGCATTACACCTCTGCTAAATGAGGACGAAGAACTGGCTTCCTCAGACTTGCAAAAAGCTGAGGTGCTCAATAAATGCTCTGCCTCGGTCTTCACTGGAGATCAGGCTTCTGCCCATTCCTGCCTGCACACTGAAGCTCCAGGTGTGGGTGAGAGGAGCGGATTCCAACCAGCTGTTACAGTGGAACAAGTGGGAGAGCTCCTTGTGAAGCTGAATGTATGTAAGTCCGTGGGGTTGGATGATAGCCATCCTGGGGTTCTGAGAGAGATGGCTGATGTGGCTGCTGAGCTGTTCTGCATCATCTGCAAAATATAACGGCTGTCCAGTGAAGTCCTGGTGACTGGAAAAAAGGAAACGTTACTCCCATTTCTAAGAAAGGGAGAAGGGAGGACCTGGGGAACGACATGCCAGTGAGCCTCACCTCTGTGCCTGGGAAGATCATGGAGCAAATGCTCCGAGGAGCTGTGTTAAGGCACATATAAGATAAAGAGGTGATTCAAGACGCCAGCATGGCTTCTCCAAAGGGCAGACCATGCCTTACCAATCTGATGGTCTCCTGTGATGGAGTGACAGCATCAATGGACAGGGGAAGGGAGGTGGATGTCATCTACCTGGACTTCTGCAAGGCTTTTGACGTGGTCCCTCACCACATCCTGCTCTCTAAATTGGAGAGGTGTGGGTTTGAGGGATGGACTGTTCGGTGCATTAAGAACTGGTTGGCTGGATGCAGCCAAGGGGCTGTGATCAATGGCTTTGTGTCAGGGTGGAGGCCGCTCACAAGCGGTGTCCCCCAAGGCTCAGTCTTGGGACCGGTGCTCTTCAACATCTTCATCAGTGGCACAGATGATGGCACTGAGTGCAAGTTTACAGACAACACCAAGCAGAGCAGAGCAGTCGATATACTGGAGAGAAGGGAGGCCATCCAGAGGGACAGGCTGGAGAAGTGGGCCCATGAGAACCGAATGAGGTTCAGTAAGGCCAAGTGCAGGGTGCTGCATCGGGTCGGGGCAATCCCAGGCATTGATTCAAACTGGGGGGGATCTCCTTGAAAGCAGCCGTGTGGAGGACTTGGGGGTCCTGGTGGACGAGAAGATGGACATGAGCCAGCAGTGTGCGCCTGCAGCCCAGAAGGCCAACTGTGTTCTGAGCTGCATGAAAAAGGGGTGGCCAGCAGGGACAGGGGGGTGATCGCCCCCCTCTATCGGCTCTTGTGAGGCCCCATCTGCAGCGCTGCGCCCAGGCCTGGGGCCCCCAGTACAAGAAAGACGCAGAGCTCTCAGAACGGGTCCAGGGCAGGGCACTGAGTTGTTCAGAGGGCTGGAGCAGCTCTGCTGTGAGAAAGGTTGAGGGAATTGGGCTTGTTCAGCTTGGAGAAGAGAAGGCTCTTGTGGTCTTCCAGTATTTGAAGGGAGCGCATAAACAGGAGGGGGAACGGCTGTTTGTGAGGGTGGATGGTGATATGATGAGGGGGAATGGTTTTAAAGTGAGACAGGGGAGGTTTAGGTTGGATATGAGGAGGAAGTTTTTCAGCCAGTGGGCGGTGAGGCACTGGCACAGGTTGCCCAAGGAGGCTGTGGATGCCCCAGCCCTGCAGGCATTCGAGGCCAGGCTGGATGTGGCTCTGGGCAGCCTGGGCTGCTGGTTGGCGACCTGCACACAGCAGGGGGTTGGAACTGATGATCTTTGTGGTCCTTTTCAGTCCAGGCCGTTCTGTGATGATTCTGTGATCTCACCAAGAGCACAGTGCTGCCCAACACATCCTGCAGCCTTCCTGCCCTGAGGTGTGCTCAGAGCAGAGCTGCTCTGGGGGCTTTAGCCCAGGGTTTGCCACAGCCCTTTGGTTCAGGAAGACAAGTTCTGCCCTTCTACTTCACTGCGTACTTCTATTTCTAATTCCTTAATTGCAGATTGGTGCACACGCAGTCATACATCAGCAGGACATCCCGTAGTTCTATGATCAGTACACGTGGGGGCTGCCCTGCGAGCTCTGCGAAAGACCATGGTGGCCAACAGATGGCCGTGAGCCAGCAGCGTGCCCTGGTGGCCAAGAAGGCCAACGGCTCGGGCGTGAGGTTCGGATGCGGGACTCCTCTCGCTCCGCCCGCTCTCCCACAGCACCGGGCAGCGCCGGGATTCGAACTCGCGGCCCCACCCTCACGCTCCCGCAGACGTGCGCCGCCCCACGCTCCCCGCGCAGCGGCCTCGCCCGGCGCCTGCGCGGCGCGAACCGGAAGCGGTTATCTCCCGCCGGCAGCATGGCGGCCGCGCGCTGCTTGCGGCTGTGCGGGCGCTGGCGGCCGGTCCTGCTGGGCTCCGCGCGGCGCCGTCTCCCGGCGGCCGCCTCCTCCGTCAGCCCCGCGGTCCCGCCGGGCCCCGCGCTGCCGCCCCGTGCCGCCCTCAGCACCGCCCCGCGGTGGCAGCGGTGGAGCTCCGGCGGTTTTGCGGGGAGCGACGGGCTGGAAGGCGGCGGAGGGGGCGAGGAGGGCGGCGGCGGCGGCGGCGGCGGGGCGGACCCCGGCGGGAGCGGCCCGGTGATGACGGCGCTGACGCCGCTGATGGTGCCCGAGCATTTCCCCAACGTGCCGCTCATCGCCGTGACGCGCAACCCCGTGTTCCCGCGTTTCATCAAGATCATCGAGGTGGGCGGGGGCTGCGGGGCGGCCCGGCGTCCCCCGGTCGTTTGCCGGTCGCTTCTCCTGCTGTGGGCTCGGCGTTGGGCCGATCGCTTTGGGCCGCGGGGCGGTTCGGGTCGGAGGATCACCCGTCCCACCGCGCCGCACCGCGCTGCTCGTGGCTCCGTCCATTGACTGAGCGGGGCTGACGCTGCAGTGCCAGAGGAGCGTTTGGCCGTCTGAGAACGTGGATTCGTTCGAGGGGTTTCTCAGGGGAGCGCTCTCTCCGCCAGCTTTTCTAACTACGCTTCTCCACGTTGGCCGCCGGTTGCTCGTCACGGATCCTTAGGGTTGGAAGGGACCTTTAAAGGCCATCTCACCCCACTGCCCTGCAGTGCATGGGGACACTGCAGCTCTGACAGGCTGCCCAGGGCCTGATCCAGCCTGGCCTTGAGAGTCTCCAGGAACAGAACATCCACCGCATCACTGCAGCCTGTGCCACCTCTGACCAGAGCCACCATACAGGCAGCACTGGCACTGTCGGCTCTGCTTCTTCAGGAACTGATAGGCAAACAGAAAGGCTGAGCACCTCATAGTGAAGCTTAGAGAGCAGGGAATGCAGAAGTTTTTGTATTGGAATCATTAGGTTTGCAGTCCTGCAGAACTTCTGTATGGAAGTGGTTGATATCAATGCTCTGTGGTCTCAGCACTTCTAAGCTGCTCTCCACTCCCTGTGCTGGGTGCAGGAGGGGGCTGGAAGTCAAAGTGTGAGAGCTCATGGCTTGAGCTGAAGAGAGCTGAATGTGTAAAGCCAGAGCTGCATGCACAAGCAAAGCACAGCGGGATCCTTTGCTCCAGGACAGCAGGGCTCGCCTCGTTTATTGGGAACACAAACATTTTCTGAACATCCCCTGGTTCTGTAGTTCAGTGTGACATCAGGTGGGGTGGGATGTCCCCTTGGCCAGCGTGGATCAGCTGTCCTAGTGCTGTCCCCCCCAGCCCCACACCTAAAACATCCCCAGATCTGTGCAGCACTGCTTGGCAGTGTGTTACCTCTGCTATGTTAATCAAAAACTCACAACACAGCGACTTCTTAAATATTCAGTGTTAGTGTCTTCTAATATTCGTCCATTTTTATGTTGCTGTCCTGTAATATAGGCAAGATCAGAAGAAAGATTAGACTTCATAGTTCAGAGGGTTCCACCATGCGTGGTTTGGTGTGCTGAGGGTGCAAAGCTGAAGGAAAATCCTTACCTGACTGTGCTTCTTGTTCTAGGTGAAAAATAAGAAGCTGGTTGAGCTGCTGAGGAGGAAGGTTCGTCTTGCCCAGCCTTACGCTGGTGTTTTCCTTAAGAAGGATGATAAGTAAGTTGTTTCTCTTCATCTTTACGGCAGTGAGATGTTTTTGTGCCTTTACACTAGAGGCTGTGCTCTGAGATTCCTTGCCTGTCATAGCATTCCAGTAATCATGCTTAGACCTCCTCTTAGCACAGCATCCATTGCCACCAGCATTTTGTTGCTGGAAAGGCTGCTGCTGTCTGGGAGGGGCTGAGCATGCAGGGGTGTGCAGAGGGGCTGCCTAACCGTGAGGACAGTGTGAAATCCTTGCTTCCGAATGCAGGTCAAAGTTCTGCAACCAATTGCTTTTTTTCCTTTGTTGACATTAACCCACTCCAGAGTTTCTTTATATCTTGTGTTTTTTTCTTCCTCGATAGCAATGAATCGGATGTGGTGGAGGATCTGAACGAAATCTACCAGATGGGAACATTTGTACAGATCCACGAGATGCAGGACCTGGGAGACAAACTGCGCATGATCGTCATGGGGCACCGGAGGTACTGAAGCTGGGGCTGGAGGCACTGGAAGGACTGGAGAAGCACGCCTCCCTCTGTCACTGTCACCACGTGTTTCATGTGCAGCTCCTGCGTGACAAGCTTTTGTTACTGCACTGTGTTCTGATGCTGCTCATTCTTTGTGCTCTTGCAGGGCGAGGCAGTTTCACCCCCAAAATAAAGAGCTAGCACACATCATTCTCCCATAAGCCATTAGGTGATGCAAGCAAGTATTTGTTGTTCTGAGGTTCATCAGTTTCTTTGGAAAATACAGCAAGAAAAGAGGGAGAAGAAAAAAGAAAAACGCAGTCCAGAACTGTAATTGTGATTGTCCTGGAAGTGGATTGAGTGAAACAGGATTACACACGGGGCTGCAGGTTTGGCTGTCTGTGCTAAGTGTTTTGAGATGAGGCAGTGTAGAACAGTAGCTCTAACAGCCTCAGGTAACTGATTTTGGGCTGTGTGCTGCTTTGAAGCTTTGCTTTTATTTTTCCCTCTTGCTTTGCTGCACCAGTTCTGTTTTTATCCGGACAGCAAAAAATAGGTGGTGCTTCTCAGAGCTGAGTTTGCCTGAGCTTGCCAGGAAGAGGGTGAGATTTTGGTCCCAGTCTGGAGAGCTATGGGTTGTGCTCTGTGTTTTAGATGTCTGACGTGAGGCTGTTGGTATAAGAGGCAAAATTCAAGGAAGTTTAAAAATATTAACAGGGAAATGGATTTTGTTTGGAGGGTATAAGGCTGTGCATCTAGCCCTTCCCTTTTAGGGCTTAGTAGTTAATTATTATAGAATGCACTGTTGGTTTGATCTCTTCCAGTATCATCATGTAGGAAATAGAGTGGATGGTAGAATTTTGAATGTCTAGGTATGGAAAGGCTTCGTGATACACAGGGAGTTTAGAATTAGGGTTGATATTGCAGCAGGTGTGGTTTAAAGCAAAGGATTGATTGTTAAGAGTCAGAAGAGTGAAAAAGCAGAACAGGATGTTCAGAATGAAGGTGAAGGAGTGAAGCAGCTTTTCAAGAAGAACAGGAGGGGGTGGGATTCCCCTTCAGATCGTAGGTTCGTATAGAAAGCCAGCAGTCTGAGCAGCCACACTCACAGGGATACCTTATTAATCGTCCTGTCTGTGTGCTGTGATGTTTCAGTCTGTGATCCTGAGCTTCGTCGCTGTGTATTTGTTCACCAGGTGATTTAGCTGTGGGTTTGTTAGTGGTTTTGATCCTGGCTTTGCAGTTCGGCAGCTGATCTGAGCAGTAGAGCTGGTGATGGAGATGAGTCCCTGCTGTGCAGCTGTTCAGCCTGTGCTTGTGCTGACCTATGGAAGGGCATAGCAGCAGCAAGGTGGCAGAGGGGAAAAGGTGTCCACCACCTTCATCCCAATGCAGAACTGCACTGGAGATTCTGAAAAGCCTTCAGTATTACAGACAAATGGCTTTTTCTCGTGCTCGAGTCGTTTAGCAGAGCAGGCTCTCATAAAACGTAGTAACCTCTGATTATCAGGACTATGTGACAGATAAAGGTGTTGTTCAGAGTGAGCAGTTGTCCTTAAGCTTCATGAGGTGAAAAACCATTCAGCAGCCAAACAGAGCAGTTTTGTGGTAATTTGGGCTGAGATAAAGCCAGTTCTGTCCTATCAGTGGGAGTCAAAGAGAACATTTCAGGTGATTTTTTTAATCCTGGAGCTCTTTGCTTTCCTACTTGAATGACTTACAAGAACTTGAGGAAGGAAATGGAAGAGCTACAATCTAGGAAGGAGATCCCTCTTCCCTTCTTTCTTTCAAATGCCCCTTTTCCTTCAGTCTTCCTATGACTTTTCCAGCTCCTCCTACTTTTATTAAGGAACCTTGTTAGACTGAACCTACAGAGCAGAAACAGAAGCAGCTATTTTTGTGGCTGGTTAATTTTTGTATATTTCTGCTCACTTGTTGTAAATGTACTAAATAAGACCCACTGGTGTTTACCACTCGAGTGTTATGGTTTTGCTAAGTGACACCTTATTTTAACAGAGTGAACCAAAAATTAAATCTTACAGAAGTGTCTATTATCAATTAGTCACCATTGTCAAATATTGGCATTTCAGCTCAAAACAAAAGGCTTTCCAGGCTGAAGCTGAAGTCACATAGAGGCAAAGGAGAACTGATTGTGTTTGGTTTCCTTTGGCTTTCAGAATCCGAATAAACCGGCAGCTGGAGGTGGAGCCTGAGGAGCCTGAGGGCAAACAGAAGGTGAGAAGGAAACAGAAGCGCCCTAAGAAAGAGGCTGAGGAGGAGCCTGGAGCAAAGGAGCAAGCTGTGGAGGTGGTGCTGGATCCTGTGGCTGCTTCGTCGCAGGAGGTTCTCATGGTAGAAGTAGAGAATGTGGTTCATGAAGATTTTCAGATCACAGAGGAGGTGAAAGTAAGTGAATTGAGCACACCAGCCTTGACCTGCCCTGTGGATGGCATCTGTGTTGCTTGCTGAAGAGTTCTAAAATGAAGCTTTGGAAAACAGTTCCTTCTTCTCGTAGGGAATTTTATGAAAACAGTGAGTTCTCCTCAGAATGGCTCAATTCCTTAGAACCAATCACTTCCAAAAATTGCCAGCTGAAGAGACTGAGCTGTGCTGAAGTCTGTGTGATAACCTATGTCAAGTTAAGTCTTTGCCCCATGGTGATCTGAGTGGTCAGCCTGACTGCATCTTGTGTCCCAGCACAGGATACATGTTGTGCATGGAGAAATTCTGCCCCTCCTGCGTTGTCTTCTTGCCTCCTAGGAGGAGTAACTGTGCAGCACGAGCAGCATTTCAGCTCAGCACTGGAGATGAGTGGCCAGGGGCTGCCTGTCTGGGCTCCCAGAATGGGGAAGTTGGGGAATGTTGTGTTTGTACTCATCAAATCTTTCTTGTTCTTACAGGCTCTGACTGCAGAAATTGTCAAAACAATCCGGGACATCATTGCCTTGAACCCTTTGTACAGGTCTGTGTTTCCCATGTGTGCTCTGGGGATGGAGGACCCTAAGATTTCTGTTCCCCTTGGCCTTTTGCTGTAACAAAAAGGAGACACTCACTGAATTGCTGCCCAGAATTTGGTTTGGGAATTAGCATCTGCTGTTGGAAAGTTTTGAAAACCTTATGCAAAGCTTTAATATCTGTTAGGAGAGCAGGACGTGGAGCAGATGGTGTGGGTGTGAGGGGAGCTCACTGCAGTAAGTGCTGCAGCCTTGTGCACGTGTTGTGGACGTGAGGCTCAGCGCGGCGGGTCACAGATTGTGAACATTTCACATTCATAGCTGTATTTATCAGTGACCATTGCTTTTGTCAAGGTGTGTATTTGTCACTGAACACAGCTTTAGTCAGACTTTTGAAAGCTGTTTTGCTATGAAGCAGAGTTGCATTTCATTTCCTCTTTAGATAACTCAACAAGGCTACTCCTTTATGAACGCAAGAATTTACTGAACGTTTTGGGTTTTATCACCATTTTTTCCAGGGAATCTGTACTTCAGATGATGCAAGCTGGACAGCGTGTGGTAGATAACCCCATCTATCTGAGTGACATGGGTGCAGCACTGACAGGGGCAGAGTCACACGAACTTCAAGACATCTTGGAAGAAACCAGTGTAAGATGAAGCTTTCAACTCATGCTGTACTAGCAGAAGCGTGCCTTTCATTTGTCATAATTTCTCTGGCAGCCTCAGTACAGAGTGGGCTCTTGTGCTACATTTGGTGGTAGGTTAATATCAGCTCAGAGATTCCTGCTGAAGGATACAGGGAGTAAGTAATAATCTGCTTTCAGGGAGGGTCTGGATGCTCTGTGTCTTTGTGACAGTTGTCTCTTGCACTGTGGTTGCGTGTTGCTGAGTTGGTCTTTCTACACCTGCAGGTGCTGTGGGGCAGGGAGTTGACATGAGTGCAGTGTCTGACAACTCATTTTGCATCTGTCATTTCCAGATTCCCAAACGGCTTTACAAAGCCCTTTCCCTTCTAAAGAAGGAATATGAGCTGAGCAAACTGCAGCAACGTCTTGGAAGGGAGGTAAGCTTTCAAGTCAGGTACATCTTACACACATTTATAGCATGTCCATCTCTTAATAGTACAGTACTTAGCACTGCCAGTGGAGAATTTTAAAACAAGACCATGGTGCACACTGAAGGAATGACATTGATGCAGTTAATAACTTGATACTCCTCTCCAATTGGAAACTTAATTTTCGTGCTCGTTTGGAAAAGTAATACAGGATCTGCTATTGAATCTGCTTCCTCCTGGAAGCCCTGCAGCAAAGGAGGGAGGTGATGTAGAGAAGCAAAAGGGGTTTTTGGGGAGCATACTGTGCTTATCCTACTTGATTTTCTTCTCTTATGAGAAGGCCTAGAGGACAAAGGGAGAACAGCAAGTACTTTTACACTGACTTCAGCAAGGCTGTAGTCATGGTCTTTGGTTTTCTTTTGGACAAGCTGGGGTGATGTGGACTGGAAAGATGAAACTCTGAGTTTGGTGTAGATGCTGTGAGAATAAAATGAGCACAGTGAGATTGGAAGTGGCACAACAAGCGGCCGTTCCTTTAGATGCTGCTGAAGATCTCTGCTGTATTTTCAGCATCCAAAAACTCAGAAGTGCTGGAAAGCATTTGATGTTTATTGCATGGTGCCAGGAGCAGGACAGTCACAGTGCTTGTTGCTGTGTTTAGGTTGAAGAGAAAATCAAGCAGACGCATCGCAAGTACCTTCTCCAGGAGCAACTGAAGATCATTAAGAAGGAGCTGGGTCTGGAGAAAGAGGACAAGGATGCAATAGAAGAAAAATTCCGTGAGCGGCTGAAGGAGCTGGTGGTGCCAAAGCACGTGATGGATGTGATTGAGGAGGAGCTGAACAAACTGAGCTTGCTGGATAATCACTCCTCAGAATTCAAGTGAGTGCGCGGCTGTGTCCTGTCAGGTTAGTTAGGAGAATAAGAGCAACCAGCCCAGTTCTGGTAAGCTCTCACCCAGGGAGTTTTTCTCTTTTCTGTCTTAGCTGCTTTCTCTGGATGTGTCATAATTGCACTCCTTCCTTGCAGCCTAAAGCTGCACAGAAGTGCTGTGCCATTCCTTTCTCCTCATGAAAAGTGCAGTGATTCCTGCTGCCCTTAAGTGTTGCTCTTCTCTCTCCTCAGATGTTTTCGTGAGATGCAGGAGAAGAGAAGCAAAAGCTCCTGTAGTGCTGGGACAGGGCTGGAGCTGCAAAAGAGCAGCTTTTATCTTCTGTCACATCATCTGTGTGTCAGAAACTGAAACTGCTTTGAACATTCATGTCTGTTGAGGTGCATCTGCTTTGCACTGAGCAGTCAGCACGGTCACCAGTGCAGGTTTGCAACAAAAATATTTGGCAGGAAAACACCAAAGCTGCACACAAAGCTGGTATTACTTTTTCAGGTCTAATTCCAGCATTGCTGTTCACCTGGTGGTTAACAGATCTTTCAAGCCCTTTTTGCTTCACTACAAATAGGATTTTCATGCAGCATTTACTGTGACTGTTCTGGTTATAATATGATAATGTGGGGTTATTGTGGCAGACTGACAACTTTTGTCTCCTGAATGATGGAACCAAAAGGGAGTAAGCTGCTAAGGGAGTTCAACAGAAGAAAATCACCACCCAGGCCAAGGTTCTTGCTCACATATTTTGGTGTTCTGAGACAAAAGTTTGCATTCTTTGGGAAAGGGGCAAGGGATTGAAGACTGCAGTTACAGGCTAGCAATGCCTGCCCAGGTAACAGGGTATTTTCATCATCTGCCTTTTATGAGTCTGATTCATCCTCCGCTTTTTGAGGGGTGAAATTGTTTTGGAAGGCAGTGGAGGAAGGCATGGGTTTGTTGCTGAATCACTTTGTTTGTTTCTGTCAGCGTTACACGGAACTACTTGGACTGGCTGACATCCATCCCATGGGGTAAATGCAGTGAGGAGAACCTGGAGCTGAGCAGAGCCCAAGCAGTTCTGGAGGAGGATCACTATGGGATGGATGACGTCAAAAAGCGAATTCTGGTAAGGTGGGAGTAGGCAGAGGGCACAGCTTCAAACTCAGCCCAACATCGGGTGGTTTGGTTACGTTTCAGCTCGCAGCTCTCCGTTAATTTTCGTTAGATCACAAATCACAAAAAGCTGCAGGCATGTTCTGGTGATAAGTTTATGTGTTTAATTGCTATTGGCAGTGAAAGTCACGTTCTGGTTTCGAATGACAGCGTATTCATTTTGTTACTTAAATGCTGAGGAAATGAATAAATATCCCAGGGAAGCACTGCCAGGATTTTGGTCAGTGCACTGAGAAGTTCCTGATGAGGTTCATAGTGACAGGCAAAGCTCCTGCCTTCCCAGAGCACACCAACCCTCAGCTGAGCAGGGGAGGAGTGTTAGCCAACAGTGAATTGTTGGTGTGCATTCTTAGGCATCCTAGAATGTTGCTTTTATTAAATTGCTTTGCTCTGATCTGGAGAGAAAGATAAAGGCAGTGAAATGCTTTTTCTCTCAGGGGAATTCTGGGGTAACTTTCCCCCAGCAGTACCCAACAGCAGGGACTTAATCTCACTATCTGATTCATTATTTTAAATGATAAATACTCTTTGGAGTGGCAGCCCAGCACGTTGCTCATCAGTTCCTGCAATGTTCATGCTGACTAGCCTGACAGAAGTGCACTGAGTTGCATCATGCAGGTCTGTGGCTTTGATTACTAATAGAGTATTTCCATGCAGTGGCAGAGTCCTACCAGTAACCTCAGCATCTCCCCCTGCCCTCCCCAGCTCTTTTGAGGACCTATTTTGTGTAGGATGCTCATTTTGGAAGCACTGCTTGACCCGATAACAGATGTTTTTGTGTTGCTGCTGTTTTCCTGTTCATTTTTGGTGCTTCCTTTGCTGTGCAGGAATTCATAGCAGTCAGCCAGCTGCGTGGGTCTACCCAGGGGAAGATCTTGTGCTTTTATGGCCCCCCTGGGGTTGGCAAAACCAGCATTGCCCGCTCCATTGCCAGAGCCCTGAACAGAGAGTATTTCCGCTTCAGCGTCGGAGGGATGACCGACGTGGCAGAAATCAAGGGACACAGGTCAGCATGCTTGGATTTGTGTTAAAGTTGTGCAAATGGGAGCATGACTGAATTTGAACAGTGCGTGTGATTTAATTCTCTGTTCTGCCAGCTCCTGCTGAAAGGGTTTGGATGCAGGAAGAGGAGAAAGTTAATGCAAAGGGAGGGATTTGTTGTGATCGTGTTCCTGCCTCGAACTGCAGTTGGTTCTTGTGTGTTCTTACAGGAGAGCTTTGGAAAGTTGTGTGAGCTTCTCAAAGGCATCAGGCTTAGATGCCAGAGTCATGTTTGTCTACAAATGCCAGCACTTGAGGATAGGAACAGCTTGAACATGGTGATTTCTGTGTGTTCAGGTGTAACTGAGGCCAGGTTTCTGAAGGATCAGGAGGGAGGAAATCTTTGGAACAAGAAAATGCACTGTAATGGTTCTTTAACCCAAACCAACAAGTTGCTGTTCAATGCTCTCTGTGCCCAGCCTCACCTTTTGCTTCTCTCTGCCTTAAAAGAGGATAAAACTAAAGCTGAAAGCCGCAGGTTCAGGAGTATTCTGCCAAAATTCAAGGCTGCTCTCTACAAAAAACAGAGTATAGATGGGTCTCAGTGCTTCTCGTGGCAATGGAGAATGCTTTGGTAGACAGATGTTGAACATCTTTCCCAGCAGGATAAGCCTGTTCCATCACGTGCAGGTGTTGCTGGTCTATGCCGTACTTCACAGTTCCCCCCTAAATGCAGTCTCTGGTAAAACAGGAGGACGTACGTTGGAGCAATGCCAGGAAAAATCATCCAGTGCCTGAAGAAGACCAAGACAGAGAATCCCCTGATACTGATTGACGAGGTGATGTCTGCTCTTTTTGGTTTTGCTGTTAAAAACCTGCTTGGCAACTACTGGCTCCTGCAGCTGAAAGATGCAGCAGTGATGGTCCTAAAAGTCACAGATTTGGTGGGGGTGTTCAGTTGTGCTGGGCTGTAATGTTTGGGTTACAGAGATGCTTCAGACATTTGTTTTCTCTTCCTATAACAGACCTCAGCTTTTACATTTCAGTCGTTCCTTTCCTTTTCCATTGCAACTATTAGATTCATGAGGATCACAGCCGGAGAATTCAGTAGCTCTCGTGTTCCCCACCACTATTGTACATGTGATATTAAATCTGTCACTCTCTCAGCAAGTCTGAAACTATAAGAATTAAGATGCTTACAGTCAAGTTTAGGTCTGCTTTGAGAATAGGTAGGAGCCAGGTCTTCCATCCTACTGCTTTGCACCAAAGCAAGTAAGGACAGGGTGTAACAGCAGGGCTTTAGGGCAGACCAGAAGCCTCTGTGGCTTCATTGTGTGCCATGGCTGGGAAAGACCAACAGCAGATGGCCTGGGAATGGAACAGAGGATTAAGCAGCAGTTGTCTGCCCTGCTGTTCAGGCCCTGAGCCTTGTCAGTGCATTGAGTGCTCCTGCCTGTGGCGGAGGGGAACTGGGGGAACCCACAGAGAACTGGTGGAATGGTGGTGGCTGTTCATAAGCACGTGAAGGTTTTGAGATGGAGCCCTTAAACAGTGCTTGCGTGGGAACCTGCTGCCATGAGAAACTTCTGACTTTAAATCTCGTCTCCTGCAGGTGGATAAGATAGGAAGAGGATATCAGGGGGATCCATCCTCAGCCCTGCTGGAGCTGCTGGACCCAGAACAGAACTCCAACTTCTTGGATCATTACCTTGATGTCCCTGTGGACTTATCAAAGGTATTTCCTCTCTTCTGCAGTGCTGTGGAGCTGCAGGGTATGAGTGTATGTCAATGCACAGATCTGCACGTGGCAGCAAGAAAAGTCAGGAGTCTGTTTTTCATAGTGACAGGCAGAGTTGCTGTGGTTTCTGCTGCTGCCTGGCTTTTGTATTTGGCTGCCTTTACACACATAGTTCTAGAACCCAAAGCTTTGTCTGCAATAAAAACTAGACTTCACAGAGAAAATAACCTTGCTCCTAACCTTCAGATCCTGCTCCAGCCCATCAGCCAGAGAAACACAGCAGTGAGGGAGCAGTGCTTGGAGTAAAGCAGCAGGTCACCTCATAGGATCTTGTGCTTCCAGGTGCTTTTTATTTGTACTGCCAATGTAACAGAAACCATTCCAGAGCCGCTGCGGGACAGGATGGAAGTCATCAATGTGTCAGGATACGTCGCAGAAGAGAAGCTTGCAATTGCAGAGGTGAGAGGAACTGCTTCAGTGATGTGCTGTGAATTCCATCTGATAAAATGGTTTTGGCAATGTCAAGCTTACGTATTTACATCCAACCATATCAACCGATAGGAGGCACGTGGTATGATGGACAGAGTTCCCCTAATTTGAAACAATTCCAGCATTCTATAATAGAGAGGCAGTGAACTCTAGAGAATGGCATTGAGCTCATGGCAGAACAAAGGTGGGAAATTGGAGCCATTAGGCTTTTCTCCACAAACGGACAGAAGGATGTGTGCATGTTCTCTTTCAGAGGTACCTGGTCCCTCAGGCACGAGTTCTGTGCGGTCTGGATGAAAACAAAGCCAAAATCACATCAGATGTGTTGACTGTTCTCATCAAGCAGTACTGCAGAGAGAGTGGGGTGAGGAATCTACAGAAACAAGTGGAGAAGGTGAGGGAGAGCTGTGTAACCGTGACCTCTTTGCTTCAGCATTCTAAGCTCTTTCTGCAGAAACAAATCCCTGTCTCACACAGGTACTGAGAAAATCAGCCTATAAAATTGTGAGTGGAGAAGCAGAGATGGTCCAGGTGACACCTGAAAACCTGCAGGACTTTGTAGGAAAGCCCATCTTCACCGTGGATCGAATGTATGAAACCACTCCTCCAGGCGTGGTGATGGGTCTGGCTTGGACAGCTATGGGTAAGAGTTGTGCAGGCACAGCGTGCAGTGACACAGTGACCTGAGGGTTAATCGTGTTACCAGGGAATTTGTTGATCTTCTAAGTTGGACTGAGGCTGCAGGTCCTGAAAGATAAATGCTGGCTGGAAAACTCAAATGTGTGTCTCCATCTTCATGTCACTGTCAAACACTCAGTCTAGTCGTTTTCTTTGAATTTCTCTAACCAAATCCAGTGAAGCTCTTCTGCCATTAGCAATAGTAACTTCTGGGGCTTTTTAGATTCTGACTTCCATTTTCCTGAAGATAAGAGCCTTTTTTAATTAGCCCAGGCTGATTGTGACTTCTCTTCGTGTGCTGTACCCATGTGAGCCACATCTATTACAGTGGCAGTGATTAAAAGCATAAGCTTTGCTAAGAGCAAGGACCAAACCTTAGAAGAAGGAGGTGTTGTTCTGACTTGCAGCGTGCCTCAGCTGTGCTGCATCTCTTCCAGTGATGTGTCACCATGGCTTTCGGTGCCAAGGGCAGATGCAGGCATTCCAGCACTGACTTGAAGGCAGTAGTTAGCTTCACTGGATTGCTCCCCTGCTTATTTGGGGTTCTGTGTGCACCACTGAGGAGACTTACAGCACACGTTAAAGGATTAGACGTCCAGATGTGTTCCCTGTGTGTTTAATTGGCTTTGGGTGGGATTGAAGTCCTGGAAGTGGTTAGAAAGGAAATAATTGTACAGTGGAGAAGGTAAACAGATGCACTGGGAAGTAGAGCTGACAGGTGTGGTGTGAGCATGTCTTACAGCCAGGAAGTGCCTACAAAGATTGCTTCCACTAAATATGGGCTGTGTCTATGGGCGATTGTGAGGTTTGAAGGAGCAGTGAATGGGGACCATCAGTGCAGTCCTGTTGAGATTTCTAGCTAAGCTTTCTGAAGGGATTTGGGGAACAGCTCTCAATTGCTCTTTCCTCAACAGTTCTCATTAGAAAGCCTTGACTTCAAATTCCTCTCACAGTGTCTGCTTCACCAAAGCCACCTGCTTTGATTTTCTTTAACCTTTCTCAGGATGTTGTTTTTCTTCTCTTTCTCAGGAGGTTCCACTCTGTTTGTTGAAACATCCCTGAAGCGACCCAAAGACAAGGAGGGCAAGGATGGGTCCCTGGATGTGACAGGGCAGCTGGGGGACGTAATGAAGGAGAGTGCCAAAATTGCTTACACGTTTGCAAGAGCCTTTCTGATGCAGAAGGAGCCCAACAATGACTTTCTCATGTCGTCCCACATCCACTTGCACGTCCCAGAGGTGATCTGATGGGGAAGTCAGAGACATGCATGGCTGCTTGCCTGTCACACTTTAATGTAGTCCACGTTTTCCCTGTTGCTTCTTCCAATGCAATGGGAACCTGGTTGTTGTTACCTGATGATTGGTTTCTTGCAGGATCAGAAAGCAGTAGATGTTTTCTCTGCCTCTGTTCCTCTCCCATAGCTGTTTCTTTCTTCTCAGAGATCTGTTTGACCTCAGATCCATGCAGACTGTCACTAGCTGAGGTTTTGCTGGGTAAACTGAGCAGTATTTTCTGCCTTGTTTTCAGCATTGCTCTCCACTACTTTGTGATTCTTTATCTGCCCTTGAAATACTGCTTCTTGTTCCCATGGTTGGCTTAGGCCAACAAAAAAAGTCAAGGTATTGATGCTCATTTTTTGCTTAAATCAGTTATTCAAAATCCTGAGCTTGACGAATGAATATCACAGATGCATCAGGCCAGAGATCAAGCTGTAGGCTCAGTTTATTGTTGTGAATAAGATGAGGAGTGGCACGGTGTCACTGCATGTGCCATTTCAAACAGCACTTTCCCCAGAACCTTTGTGCAGTTAAGTGCAAGACCCCCAGAAATTGCTGCTGTGTTAAAACAGCAGTGAACAAAGGTTTTGTCTGGCTTTGCTGGTCTGCAAATGGGTTGAAAATATGATTTTTTTAAATTATTTTTTATTTTTTTGGCAGGGAGCAACACCAAAGGATGGACCAAGTGCAGGATGTACCATAGTAACAGCACTGCTGTCACTGGCCATGGATTGCCCAGTGAGGCAGAACGTGGCCATGACTGGAGAGGTGTCCTTAACTGGGAAAATTCTTCCTGTGGGTGGAATCAAGGAAAAGACCATTGCAGTAAGAGCTCATGTGGGCAGAGGCCCACGTTTGTCTTGGGGTCTGGGCACAGCCAAGCGGGTTTTGCTCCTGGAGTGGCAGAGAGAGGCAGTAATGTGCTGTGGAGAAACCTGCTGGTGGGAGTGGGCATCTTGCTGGTGTCTCCAGGCGTGAGGAAGGAGGTGAAAACCGAGGCTGCTTGCCGGATTTTTCTGTTCTAGAATGGAGGGGATTTAGAACTTGGAATTGCATTTCATCACTGTGAGCTTTTTCTCTGTAAAACATTACGAATCGGCACAGCAGCCCCAGGTGTGCTGTCACTGTTCTGCTAACAAAGCTTGCAGTCCATGCAGCTGCTGCAGGGCGCCTTGGGGCTGGGGGAGCTGCATGGCTGCAAGGCCCTGACTGCTCTCTGTAGGAGGGTAAAGCCAGATGGTGCTCCTGAACCAGAGTGCTCGCTCCTTTTCCAAAATGGGAAGGAATCTCTGTTCTTAGTGGACTGATGGATTTCTAGGACTGAACACACAGACAACGTAACTTTCTTTCTCCCCATAGGCGAAGAGGGCAGGTGTTACCTGCATCATTTTGCCGTCAGAGAATAAAAAGGATTATTATGACCTTGCTGGATTCATCACAGAAGGACTGGAAGTGCATTTTGTTGAGCACTACAAGGAGGTATTCGATATAGCGTTTCCAAAACAGGATTCGGCTGCAGGATGATGCCCAACACCTGGGGCTGGAGGGAGGTTTGTCCCTCAGTGCTCTGCCTGACATGGGCTGATCCTGACGTGGGACACGGAGCTATTGCTGCTGCGCAGCTGCTGAAGTGAGCGAGGGCTTTGGTCGAATGATGTATTTCTCCCCCTTTAATACTGAATTACGATCCAACTTAAGTATTTCCAATAAAATGAAGTTGTGAGATTTTACCAGAGGAATGTGCATGTTATCAGCCACCAGCAGCAGAGCTACTTCAGCCTCTTACACTCCAAGGAGATTTTATAGTTATTTCACTGCACACCAAACATCTGCTTCAAGGAGTATGAACACAAGTGAACACTGTACTGGCAGATGAGTTCCCTGGAACATCTCCCTGCCTTGGTGGGGAATGCTGGAACTCTCGTGGGACACAGAAGCAGAGCTAGCACACTGTGTGGTGGAGGGACATGGATCTCCCAGCATAAGCCATAACTCCAAGCTTAAAGGAGCACACTGGGACACAAGAGCAGCCTGCTCAGTACCAGCAGTGAGTTCTGCACACCACTGTTGACTCTTCACCGCAGCAGCTGAATTATGTTCAGAGTGAAAAAAGGAACGAAATGCGTGTGTCTGTTGTGTATGTCAATAAACACAGGCTTGGGCTTGAGAGTTTGAGTGCTTCACCTTAGGGTGAGCTTTAGAGAAACTGAGTTTGAGTAGGACTTATTAAATAGAGGAAGAGAAATTCCAAGGAGCATTTGAAATGTATTCCTTCCGCTGTAAGAACTGCGCTGTCCTGTCCCATCTTTCAGCTAGGTGGGCTCCAGTAGGAAATAAGAATTTTCCTGCTGAAATTCAAGCAGCTTTTAGCGACTGCGTTTCTCTCCTGATTTGAAAACGTGCTGCTGAATGGGCAGAGACTGGGTTTTGAGAAAGGCAGTTCAGTTTGGATCACATTTTGTCTCAGTGGGGTGTGAGCAGGAGCAACTCCAAGGTGAAATGAGGGGGAAGGGATGTCCCAGAGCAGATGAACCCCCTGGTCAGCCTGCTGCTGTCCTGGGATGTTTGCAAACACCCACAACAGCCCTGGGGGACAGATGCACACAGGCTTTTTTATTGACCTTGCAGCTCCCAGGACTGGCAAGGCACAACTCTAACCCCTGCCAGTTTGGGTTTGTTTTGGTGTTGCCCTAATTCCTGATGCAGAGTGCTGCGCTGTGCTAGAAAGAGTAGGCTCTGTACTTTGCAAAGTTCTGTCGCCAAAGCAGGGAGTGGGGGCAGCATTGTGTCTCTCTGATGATTTGGGTGCAAGCGTGAAGATAAAGCAGATTTGTTTGTCTTTGCTACAGGAGTGGCAGGAGGCAGGCAGCAGCTGCCCACCACTTGTGGCAGCCATTCCCTCTCTCTCCCAGCAGTACCGATGAACTTGCTTGTTCTGCCCTCCGGAACTTTCTCCTCCTCTTGCACCAATTCTGAGGCAGAACTATGAACAGAGAAGCCCTCCTGCTACCTACAGGCACAAGGAAGAATGTTAAAAAAAGCAGAAATTCCACTTGGTAAGAATGGGCAGAAGAAGGGAATAAAAGAGCGATTCAAATTCTGGATTGCTGTATTTTAGGGATTGTCAGCAAAACCCCTCAGCATCCCCAGGAGCCGCCCAACCCTACGGCCTGAAGCAGGTAAAGCACTGAGCCATTACACTTCGTTTATCAGAAAGGGCTTTATTGAGCTCCAGGCCGTACAACTCAATCCTTCTTTGCAGCAGCTTTCCTCATGGCTGCCAGGACATTGCTGAGTTCTTCCCGCTTTCGCTTGGCCCGAATGTGAGTGCCAACCTGCAGAGAGCAGAGCAGCACGGTCAGCAGCGCCCAGCAAAGCAGAGAAAAGCAGCTGGTTGGCTTCAGGCATTCACTTGAGAAGCAAATGAGACAGTACTGCCCCAGCATAGATTTGAAGCCCAGCAATCTCAGCTGGCCAGAAGGAGCTGCTTCACGTGATGCTTCAGTAGTGTTTCTACTCTGTTCTTGGGGGGGAAAGGCAGAGAATGTTCCCAGCCCTCAGGGCTGCCTCCAGTGAGCTCTCTTTCAAGTCAGCTGGTTAATGGCCCCCAGCCTCTGCCAGCATTGCTCTACCTTTCCCAGCATCAGTTCACAAGTAATACAAGAAGAGCAATGGAAGTCTGAACTCAGGACCTCAAAGTGTCTCTCCAAATCCAATATCTAAGTCCATCTCCCTCTCTCCCACCCTCGCTCAGGTCAGACACTAACTGCCCTAGCAACTGGAAAAAAAATAACAGAGCAGACCTCGAGATAATAGATAATAGAGCAGAGGACAGAAAACTGGCAGCTCAACCAAAGAGTTTCTGACAGCCTCATTCAAACATCAGCTTGACCCACCCGTTTCTTGATGAACTTCAGAGCACGTTTATCTTTGGAGACTTTCAGCAGTTCCATAGCACGTCGTTCGTAGGGCGCGAAGCCGCAGACCTCCCTGATCATGTCTCGCACAAACTTGGTGTGTTTGGTCAGGCGCTGTTGGAAGGGGAAAGAAAAACAACATTCACAATCAACATAAGCAGAAAAACAGCCAGTGTGCCAGAGCCACCCCTGCCAACAACACAGCCCTTCCACGTGCTCTGCAGGGCTCTGAACTAGTGGGCTGTGGAGACACGAAGACCTGACTGGATGCTGACCTGTGCGGCCTGTCGGGGGGAGCTGCTTTGCAGGGGGTTGGACTCAATGATCCCTCGAGGTCCTTTCCAACCCCTGTGATGTGCAAATTTAAAGCCACACATGCAAGTTTGGGGAAAAAAAAAAAATCAGAATGCTGATGTATGACTGTGTGTGCACCAATCTGCAATTAAGGAATTAGAAATAGAAGTACGCAGTGAAGTAGAAGGGCAGAACTTCTACTGGGCTAAAGCCCCCAGAGCAGCTCTGCTCTGAGCACAGCTCAGGGCAGGAAGGCTGCAGGATGTGTTGGGCAGCACTGTGCTCTTGGTGAGATCACAGAATCATCACAGAACGGCCTGGACTGAAAAGGACCACAAAGATCATCAGTTCCAACCCCCTGCTGTGTGCAGGTCGCCAACCAGCAGCCCAGGCTGCCCAGAGCCACATCCAGCCTGGCCTTGAATGCCTGCAGGGCTGGGGCATCCACAGCCTCCTTGGGCAACCTTTTCCAGTGCCTCACCACCCACTGGCTGAAAAACTTCCTCCTAATATCCAACCTAAACCTCCCCTGTCTCACTTTAAAACCATTCCCCCTCATCATATCACCATCCACCCTCACAAACAGCCATTCCCCCTCCTGTTTATAAGCTCCCTTCAAATACTGGAAGGCCACAATGAAGTCTCCCCAGAACCTTCTCCAAGCTGAACGAGCCCAGTTCCCTCAGCCTTTCATAGAGAGGTGCTCCAGAGAGATGTGCTACTCTGTTCTCTCTGAACAGCACCTGAGATGTTGGACATCTGCAGGCACCACCATTTGCATCAAAAAACAGGGCCATAGGAAATGCAGGGGTGCACTGCTGCACATCTCCAACACAACACGGTGTTTTGTGAACAGGTGACAGAAGCTGCAAACAATTTCTCTCATCAGCACACACATTTAGTGAGCCTCGCTCAGTAAGTCCCATTAGTGGTCATTAACCTGGAAAGCACCTGTTGTCATTACCTAAAGCACGGTGCCAGGAAGGCCTTCCAAAGTCCCCCAGCGCGTTTTCTATTTTGCTGCCCACATTTAAGCTGTAATGTACACGTATCCATCTTATCCTTCCATTACAGGGCGCTCCACTGCTAATTCTGCTCTCACTCGACACCTACACCCATGGATTTCATCCTTGCCATAGCCTACACAGCCCCTCCACGCCTACCAGCACCCCTCCCTGCCTCTCTCCATCCCATCGCAGTTTCCTGTCCGTTTCCCACTGCTCTCTACCCTCGCAGCTCGATGCCGCTCGGCACATTGCAGCCCGCAACCCTCACTGCCGCCAATGGCCACTCCCGCGTGTCTGCACCCGCGACCACCGGGCCGGGCCCAGCTGCGCCCCAACCCTCAGCGAAGCGCCGAACCCGCACTCACCCCTCGGCGGCGGCAGTGCCTCGGCTTAGACACGTTCTTCGTCACCTTGTAGCCCTTGTTGAGGCCGACGGCCATAGGGTAGCGGATCGCCATGTCTGCGAGAGAGAGCGGTCAACGCTGCGCCGCGGCCCGGCCCGGCCCGGCCCGCCCCCGCTGCGGGCCCCGATCCCCGCCTCGCTGCGGGCCCCCGGCCCGACCCCCACGGGCGCGGATCGCGGCCCCGGCCCTCACCGGCCGCAGATGGCCGCGGATCCCGGGGGCTCCAACCAGCACCAACCTGCAGCCGCACCGGAAAGAAGGAGCGCTCGCGACGTGCTGAGACAGCGGAACTTCCGGTCCGGCCCTAGAGGGCGCTCTATCCCTGGCGGGACCATAGAGACGAGCGGAGGCGGGGCGCTGGGCGACCGCCTGGCGGCAGAGCGATACCGCCGCTGATAGCGATGCCGATAGCGATGCCGAGCGGTGCTGGCGCCGAGCTACAGGAGGGCGTTGCCGGCGGGTTGGTGGGGCCGTGGTGGGGCCTTCGGGCTCCAGGGCACGCTGCTGCCTCAGACCCGACCAGAACCCCAGGTCCCGTTCTGCAGGCTGCTGTCCGGCCTCTCATCCCCCGCCCGTAGCCGCGGCAGGGCTGCACACTCAGGGGCAGGATTCGGCCCTTGCTCTGGCTGCACTTCACGCTGCTGGGGATTGCCCAGCCCTGCCGTGTGTCAAGGTCTCTGCAAGGCCTCTCTGCCACTGAGGGAGTCAGCAGCTCCTCCAGTTTAGGGCTGTCCTCACACTCAGCATCCGCTCGAGTCCTGCATCCAGACACCGTCTCCAGACCAGACCTCTCCTTACAGATAAAGCACTGGATCCCATAGAGAGGGGTGTGACTTAAGCTTAGAGAACACCGTTGATCTCACTGGATTGCTTTCTAAATGTCTGAAATATCAAATAAAAGCATAGGAACCAAAGAGGGGTTTATGCCGTCAGCAAAATGCATGCAGTGTCTTTTTGTAGTTGGAGCTCCAGAGCAGCCTCTGGGAGACTGCTGGCATTGCAGAGCATTGCCTGGGTCCACAGCTACTGCAGCAGAAGCTGTGCTATGGAAATCATGGAGCATTCGCAAGAAACAGCATCAAACTGATTTGAGATTGCTGTCTTCTTTGGTGGCCATCGCGTGGGAACTGATTTGCACCTCCAAAGGTAGAGGGTGGGGACACCAAGCAGACCAGAAGGGAACTATTTAGGGGCCACCCCTGCCATGAAAGTGCCCTAAGAAAGCTGCAGCCTGAATCTGAGCCTGAAGTCTGAAGATCCCATGAGAGATGCAACAAGTTGACAAAACATGAGATTTGTGTGACATGTTCAACCCAATGAGCTGTTTTCTACTTTCTCCCATTCCATGAGAGGTAAACACCTTCTCCCATATTTCCAGCACTTGCAAATGGTTTGCATCTCAGCAGAATTTCCCCCTTTAATTAATTCTCCGTGCTCTTTGCCCTATTACTCAGAGCTGTTGTAAGCAAAGTTCCATGAGGTGAGTACACACTTTCCCTATTTTATAACGTAACAGGGCAAAGAGCACGGAGAGTTAATTAAAGGGGGGAGTTTGGGAGCCTCTTCATTCAGCTATTTCTGAATCTACTTTTTAGAGCTGGTAAAGGTCCCAATGACTCTGGGATGACTAATTCCTTTTCTTATATATGACTGTCTTTTGTGCTCTGTAAGGCCTTTTTCACTTGACTCAGCCTTATTAAAGAATAAGGAAGGAAAATGTGGTCTCCATGCTAAATAGGACTAATATGGATAAGGCTGACTCAGTGCCTTTCGTGCTTTGGTCTACACTAATAGGTTCTCCCAGGCTTTTGTACCCATAGACAGGATGTTCTTGAGAAAACATCTACAGCTCTGTGGGATCAAACAAGATGGATACTCTTGGATGGTTGTGTGTCTTTTTTGTACAGTGGTGCCCAAATCTGCACACAGTACCCAAGGCAGTGCAGTGTAGAGCAGGACAATCCCCTCCTTTGCCCAGCAGCGCCATTCTTGATGCACCCGAGTACAGCTGGCCTTCCTGGCTGCCAGGGCACACTGCTGACTCACGTTCAACTTGCTGTCCACCAAGAACCCCAAATCCCTTTCAGCAGATCTGATCTCCAGCCTCTCGTCCCCCAGTCTGCAAGTACATCAATGGCTGCCAACCTCATGGCAGCTCTTGTTGAATTTCACACTGTTGGCAATCACCCAGATCTCTCATTTCTCTAGATTCCTCTGCAAGGCCTCTCTACTCTCAACAGAGTCAACAGCTCTTCCCAATTTAGTATCTTCAGCAAACATGCTCAAAACACCATCGAGTCCTTTAGCTGAGTCATTTAGGAAAACTTAAGAGAACGAGCCTTAAAATCATCGAGGTTGGACTGGAAGATCTCTGCAGTTCCCTTCCAACCCCTGCGATTCTGTGATTCTACGATTCTGTGAAAACGAAGCCCAATCTTTTACTACAACCCTTTTGGGCCCAACTCATCAGCCAAGTGCTCACCCATCACATTATGGTTTTGTGTAGATGTATGCTGGACATTTTGTCCTGAATGATACTGTGAGAAACGGTATTGAAAGCTTACTGAACTACTTGAGCAACCTTGTCAGAAAAGGAAATTCAGTTGTTAAACAGGACCTTTCCCCTCATGAACATGTGTGGCTGGGACCAATGACCACATTGTCCTTAAGTATTTTTCAGTAACTTTCAGCAACATTTTCTCCATCATCTTATCAGGAAAAGAAGTGAGACTGATGGGCCTGTACTTACCAATGTCTTCTTTCATGCCCTCTCTAAACTGGAGTGTTTGCCAGCTTCAGCACGATCCACACAGGCAGCCTGATGCCTCCCCTATGAGCTGAGACCTTGCTGTTCTCATTGCTGTGGTCTCTTTGGGAAGTGCTGACTCCCCCCTGCACTCCTGGCAATCCCTTCTGGACCTCAGACCCCTGAAAGCTGCATTCACTTCTGCAAGGCTCTGGGCTGAGGTCTGCCCTGTGCTGGTATGTTGCAGCTCAACCCCATATGCAACACAGGGTGTTCCCCCAAGTGACAGAACTGCAGTGTTTCCAGGAAACAGTTACTCACAAATGTAACCAGCAAAAATCCCTACACAGGATTCATCATCACAGTTCGGGATGCACCTACACACCAAGCTCTGAAAAGAGGATGTGGGCACAGCAGCAGTGATAACATCCCTGTGCCCCCTAACAAGTGACAGCGGCTGTCAGACACTGAAACTCCTGCCTGTGCCCCTGCTGCAGACACACCACGCTGTGCTGGCACTGCTGCAGCATGTTGTACAGCTGCCATCAGTTCTCTGCTGTGCTATTCTGAGAGCTGAGGAAGGGGTCAGGGCAGCTTCTGTTGGTGAGATGCTGAAGGTGGAGAGGATCCTGATGTGCACCGGGGCTGATCAGAGCTTCACTGAGGGCTTTGGGAGTGAAGGCCACTGGGAGCCTGCACTGCTCTATGTTTTAATAAAAACAGCCCTCCTGCGCTGGAACAACTCCAGGGTCTTCGGACACTTTGCCTATCTCCTCTGTAGTGTTTTCTGTGCATACCTCAGCACACAGGAACGCGTTGCATCAGTCCCAACCCAGGCTGACCTCTGGCTGGCTCCCACCAAGCAGTTACTGAGCTGTTTGCCATCCCTCTTGCAAAGCACTGTCCTATTGTGGGTCAATTATTAACTCTGAACACTTTCTTTGGTGGTGCTTTATTAGTTAGATTTAAGCACACCTTATACAAAGCACTGCTTTGCATATCATACAGCAACTTTTACATCGGCTTTTGATTCTTGCAGCTGAAGCAGTTTGAACAGAAGTTAAAGAAAACTCTGCTTTTGGTAAATAAAGTGAGATCCAGACAATATCCCCCAGAAGGGAGGAAGGGCAGATGACCCTGCAGCAGTTCTCCTATTGCTGTATGTAACAGTGAGGGATGGAGAAGGCGAGGTGTATTTCTAGCGCTGAGCCTCGTGCAAAGGCTTCTTTCTGTTAGAGCCTTTCACAGCACAGGCACAGTGCTAGAACTGTTGCCCGAGCTGACCCACACCAGCATCTGTTCCTGAGCCCACCTGCTCCAGGAAAAGCTGGAGAACAACCCCTATCTGTTCCTTGGAGCTTGTGCTGAGGGATGGCTGCTCTCCACCTGGCCAGCACAAATGCTGCCCCTATCAGAGCAAAGGAACCATCTGCAGCTGCCATTTCGGGCAGAGGCAATGGAGGCAATGACTTAACCCTTCCAGGGCTGAACAGGAGTTTTTCAAGACAGGCTGATACTAAATCTGCTACTATGCCATGGGATGCCTTTGGTTTTGATCCATTTCTGCAATTACAGGTGGCTGAGTTTTGGTTTTCCTTACAAGCTGCTCCTCACTTCCAAGTGAAAAGGCTAAGCTTAGGTAAAAGATATTGCTCAGAGGGACACAGATTCTTTCTTGTAGGAAATCACATAGAGGAGGACCTCGGTTCCCCTGCAGCTGCTGTACTGGCAGATCACGTGCTGCTTCTCACTCATGCCAGCACAGCTTTCAGTGGGACCAGTGACTTATCTTCCTATTTACCTCTGCTGCTGGGGATGGAAAGGTTTCACCCTTATCAGGAAGGAAAGGCCATTTCCAGCCCCTGGGATTTCCCTCAGAATTAGCCATTTCAGTCAGAATGCAACAACCATTTGCGTCACTGTTAACTTTTAGAAGATGTCCGATGTTTTGCAGAGGCTGAATGCCGTATGAATATGAATGACTTGCACAGGGATGAACCCATGGCCCCTTCCTTGCAGGGTTGTTCAGGTATCTCTGCAGGCACAAAGAAGAGTGGGGCAGCAGGCTGCATTGACCCTTGGGGCAGCTTGGGATGCCAGCTGAGCTCAGCCCAATGGTCAGTGTGTGCCAAGGCCTCGGGCTTCTCCTATCCATCTGCAAGCCAGGTGGGCCAGGCAGGGCAAGAAGGGCTCCAGCACAGGGCACCCCTTCATTTCTCTAGTGACCCCAGTGCAGAAAAGCAGAAAGCTGTGCTGTCTGCTTGCATTGTACACCACCGGGCAGCTATAAGTTCTAACGTTTCCCACTCCTTGCCTGGAAGAATGGATTACTTGCCCACGCTGTATCCCTGGAGGTTGTGGACAACTGAAGAGTCCAAGGCACACTTTGTGACCTCGTGCTGGGCAGAGAGCAGGTATCCAGAATGGAGGAGGTAGGAAAGACGGAGTGAGGAAAAGATGGATAAAGTGGATAAGTGCTGGCTTAGAGGTGAAAGACAAGAAGGAGGGAGTGGAGAGGTGGAGAGGGGCTGTTGAACTTCAGAGGCAACAGTGATTGTGCAACACAGCTTCCCACTTGTCCTCAGGTCAGGAGAAGCCAGAAAAGCAAGAAGAATGATGCAAGAGATGGGTAAAATGAGGGGACTGCAAAGAGCAATGCCTTCCCAAAGGGAATTCTTACAGGAGAAGGTCCACCTGCCAAGTAAGGATTGCAAAGTGGTACTCAAGGCTGTACCATCAGGAGAAGGAAGAGTAATGAGGTTTTCCACCCACCAAGGAGGTGTTGGTCCTTCCTTGTATGTACACCAATGGGAGAGTCCTGTAGAAAGCAAATATTGCTGTTGATTTTACATCAGAAGGTATTTTGACAAGAATGAACAGGAAAGTTGGTCACGAAGTGGTTGGTATGGGCAGAGTGCTGCTGCTGTCAACATCAAAGGAGAGGTGTGCAGGGTACAGAAAAACTGAATGAAAAAGTAAACTGAATTCATGAGATTTGTGCAAGGACAGAGCAAGGGCAAACAGGTGAGCAGTCACAGCACCCATAGATAGCCTGCACAAATGTAGGCTTTTCAGACAGGATTTTCTCCCTCTGGAAGTCCTGCTTTCTGGTCATGCAGCCAAGATGCCTGGAGGCTTTCTGAGCACCGCTCCAGGTGCCCATCTGCTGCACTGGAAGGAGTCCCAGCTCCTTGCCAGAGGCAGATGGAGGTGCTCTCTACCTCTGCAGACCCCACCGCTGGGACACTGGGTGCGGTGGCCGCTGAACCAGAACCACTGGGTGATTTACCATTCAAAACGTATTTGCTTAGTAGGAGGGGTGTAGTAGGTAGGCAGTGATTTCTATTTAACAGTTGCATGATGAAGTCTATCACCTGTTTCTTTGTTGTCCAGCACAGCCCAGATGAACCTCACTGAAGCCAGGCAGAGGTTGCTCATGCTGCGTGGGGCTTTCAGGCAGATCGCTCTCACAGACCAGCTGCTCAGGCCTCAGCAGGCACCAGAAGCAAAGTGTGCACGGGGGCTCTGTGGGGGGATTATGCCTGAGGTGAGTGCCTTGGGTTGTGGTCACTGTGCTGGTGAGCACGGCTGGCAGTCTTTCCGGATGCACTTTCAGATATGCAGAGGGAGAACTTGCCTGGGGCATGGGAAGAACTGCCAGCTAGTGAATGCATATTATTTATTAGCTGTTGGCAGACTGGGAAGCTCAGCACTTTAAACTCACCAGTTGTTTCTCTGGATTCCACAGAGTGATAATCTTTTGCACTCGGGGGAGCTCAGGGCTTCAATTAGAGCAGGCCCAGCTGTGAAATTGCCCACTCCTGGCCTTACCCACTGAGTAGTGACATCCATGCCTGCAGTTCCCTCTGCATGATGTCTCCCATCCTTTCAGTGGGCAAAACAAGCACTCCGTGGCTGCACTGTGTGGGGTTTCACAGCACTGGGCAGCTAAGCTCCAGCACAGCACTCTGTCCCACTCCTCAAAAGAAAATACAATGAAAAAAGGCTCAGGGTTGAGATAAGGACAAAGAGATCAGTTACCAACAGCTGTCACAGGCAAACTGGACAGCACAGGGAGATTAATGAAACTTATTGCCCATTACTAACAGCTTAGACCAGTGAAAACTAAAAACAAACTACAACACCTTTCCCCCATTCCACTGAGATTCCTTGCATATGCAAGATTTCTACCAACACTGTGAAACAAATTAAGCTATCAAAATCAAAGCTATCAAAGCTATCAAAATCTGCTGTCCAGAAGATGGGGCGGCCTGCAAGCATCTCAGTCAGTTCAGAGCTTCTCCTCATTTGCTGCAGTTCTCATTCATTTACTTCATTGAAGCTCATGCCATTTGTGGCTGCCACAAATATCTGGTTATTGCATCTATCCATTCACAACTGCCTACAGTCCATGAGTGGTAGAGAAACAAGCAGCGTGGTGATGCTGGCCTTCAAAATTCATTACACAGAAAGAGAACTGGGTAGGGAAAGTCTCACCTGGTTTGTGTGGTCATGTGCAAAGCTCAAGGCAGCAAAGGGCTTCCTGTTGTAGAGTTGTGATTAATCTGAGCTGTCCCTCACATTAAGAACACACAGCCCCAACACAAGTGATGACTGAGCCTGAGCACCTCGGTGTTGTCACCAATCATGGACTGGAAAAACGATTTCCAGTGAAACTGGTAGAGCCTGACAGCCAGGTCCACCGTGAAGCTCAACAAACTTGACAAATGTTAACCAGGTAAACTTCACACTTAATTTTGGTGCTAGACCATTATAACATTCACTAAGTTATCCTTTGTAATAAAACAGTGAGGTCCTGGGGCAGAGCGTGCTTAGGCAGTGCAGAATGCACTCCTTTAATCTCCTTTATTCATCATCTAATATGCACAACACAGCGCCCCTAAGCTCACACCTTTTTATCTCCACCGCCCTGTCTTCTTCCTCCTCACCTTCACTCTGTGAGCTGCACCTTTGACAGAGGTGATCTGAAAGAACTGCAGCACACCTGGCTGCACAGAGCACTTCTCACCAATTCTATTTCACGGGAAAGACAATGATTTCTGCTTCCACCTTGCTTTGCTGAACACTGAATTCCAGCTGTTGGGGGCTCTGGTTGTTTGTGAGCACAACCTTAGATCAGCCCAAAGAGAACCTTGTAGAGGCTGAGCCTGCGGGGCCAGACACAAGGTACACAGCGGGTTGTTAGAGCTGCTGCAGGGAAATGTGGAATAGCTCTGTGCTGACGGGCAGTGAGCCAGCAGCAGTGCTTGGTGGATTTCAAAATAAGGCGCCAAATGGTTGTTTTGGGGGAAAAAAAAAAAAAGACCATAACAAACAAACACTGGGTTTGTTTTCATCAGTGTTTGAGATCCGTGCCAGGCTTTTATATAACAGCAGCACAGGGTGTGAGCTGTGTGTGCTCCCCTCCCACAGCTCCAGTGGGGCTGCAATGATCAGAGCAATTCTCGGAGCCTGCAGCGCTGGGATTGCTTGTGATAAAGCCAGCTTTGTGAGCTCAGAGGAACTGCAGCTCGGCAGCAGCCCACACCCTCCTGCACTGCTCTTCCCAGCTGCCAGCAGGCCGGGGACCTGCCCATGCCCCGAGGAAATCCAAACTGCGCAGCGCACGAGGAGCACGATGACGAGTATTGATCAGCTGGAATGAAACTTGGCTCTGGGTGTGAAAGTCCAAACTCACCACATCTGATTATTGGCCTGATATTTCAATAAAGGTTGTAAGGATAATCTTGACATTAGATTAGTGTTAGACCTCTACATCAATAGGTAAACCCAAGAGGGCTCTGACTCCATGGGCTCCAGGACTGCCTGCAGCCAGGCTAGACATCATTTTGTTCCCAAGTGCATTTCATTTCATTTCAGCTGTATTTTCACAGTATTCTCTCAACAAGAAATCTGTCTTCTTACTACTTTGGAAGAACCCCAGAGCTGTGGGGAGCCAGTGAAGGGAAAGTTCGGTACCGAATGCTCCTTTCCCTGATAAAGGCTCTGATTGAGTTTGATTGGGGAATGCTCCTCTGTTGCTCTTGTGTGACAGAAGTGGCTCTTTTTGGTACTGGTAAGAGAAACCACCACTGGGAGAAGTGACAAAGCAGGACTGTTTTAAGGTGCAGAACTCTGAGCCCCCGCCTTATTCCTCTGTTTCTTTTTTGTTGAGATGGGGAAAAACTGAGTTCTCTTTTTTCTTTTCTTTTCTTTTTTTTTTTTTTGTAAAAAGTTCTTAATTCTGGTCACATGAGACCAGTTGCAGCACAAGAGTCTAAAGGGCTGCCCAGGTGATCATAGCGACAGTCGCTCCATATCTGCCACAGAAACAAGCACAGAGCTGAGTTCTCTCTCCCAGGTTTGGTTAACACTTCCCTCATTGCAGTTCAGGCTGAATTCTGCTTCAATGAGAAGGAAGATGCTGTAGCAGAAGAGTATTATTATCGAAGCCTTACCAAACATGATCTGCCTGGAATTAGATGTAAATACATCCTCTATTCATTAGGAGGTGTCTTCTTGTCTTGAAAAAAATCCTTCTATATGGAGTTTGCTGTCTGCTTTAATTCCACAGCTGTGCACTCTGTTCCTCTTTTTACACACCTCTTTCTCATTAGCAGCTGAGGAAGATCTCATCCATGGCATACTACTAATTTTCTCTCCTTGCTTTGGTGCTTTCTGTCCTGACATTGCCAGAAGCAATTTCATTCAGTGAAAGATAAAAATCTATAGTAAGATATGAGCACTTCTTCCAAGCTTGAAGTCATTGCTAACAATTTTTAAATTACTGTTGAGCTGGGCTGAATTTGGACACCTAGTAAATGTTCTGGGCTGTGTGTTCAATTCATGTCTCATCCTGAAATTAATGAAAATATCTGAGACAACTAAACCAGACAGGCAGTTCAGAGTGAGATAAGGAACATGAGGCAGAGGGGAAGTTTGATGACTACAGGAAAGACAGAAATAATCTCACTATTAAAGACGTACAAGTAATACGGGGCAGAATGAGAAAACAAGACACTGCAGCAGCTGCTAAGAAAGGTAAGTAGTTGAGGTAAAAATCAGCCACGGAGATGTGGTGTTCCCACTTTTGTGACAGTATCAGCATTCAGCATCATTATGAAATCCAAGATAGCATCAGAAAACTCGTCACACCAAACTATAAAGTGGCCAACAACTGAAAAGATGCTTAGCATCAAAGGATGTGCGAGGCTCTCCTTTGTCTTGATTCCCTGCTGTAAGCAATCTCTTCATGTCTTTGGTGGGAAGAAGCACCCTGGTGCAAGGCAGAACCTGCCACTGCTGTCTCCATTATCTGACGTCTCAAGAATTTATGCTTAACCTACCCAGATAGCCAGATATGTTGCAAGCACCTCCGAGCTGGAGCTCCACATCAGAACCCAGAGCACTTCCAAGCTCCTGACTTGTTATCAGAGCGAATGCTGTACATGCACAGCTTTCACCTGTGCTGTGCTGCCCACAAAAGTCAGTGTGGGGCAGAGGGTGAGGCAGCAACCTTGGCATCTTCCCATCCCACTCCCCAAAGTGTCCTGTTCTCAGTGAGGAAAAGTGAACAAACACGTTCAGCAAACAAAGAGGTGAAGCCAATAACAAGGATGAAAGTCTGCAAATGTTCTGGTTACTGCTTAAGAAAGGCACATTCTAAATATTGTAGAAAATATGAGATCTCAAGTGTGAGGAAGTATAAATATAAAAGGAAGATATTACTGTGGTGTGGTATCATCACTGTAAAAAAAATATTAAAAGGCAAAAAAAAAATCTTGAAATGTACAAAGTTTATAGGATAAAAAAAAAAATCTGACAGAATAATGGAAGAGTTTTGACTAAACTTCATGACCAAAGCAGACTTGCACCTGGATTATAATCAACTTGCATTTTGATTATAATCAAAAAGAGGCAGAAGTTGTAAAAGAATTTCCAAACTATGATCAATGTGCAGAGCATCATGTTAAATCACGAGAAAAAATGAGCCAACCCAAAAAACATTTATGCAGAGGCTTTCAGCATTCCTAAAATACTTTTTTTTTTCAGCTTTATATAATCAAATGTAATTACTGGTCTTCCACAGATTTGTTAGTGCTGGAAAC
The DNA here is from genome assembly GCF_026119805.1 of Tympanuchus pallidicinctus. Taxonomy (NCBI): domain Eukaryota; kingdom Metazoa; phylum Chordata; class Aves; order Galliformes; family Phasianidae; genus Tympanuchus; species Tympanuchus pallidicinctus. The sequence continues at coordinate 487,655 of NW_026294762.1, forward strand.
TGCATGTTGGGTCAGAACAAGTTCATTCTAAGCACATGGCTTCACACTCACTCAGAATCGTTATTTTTTAATTAGTTTTTTTTTTTTTTTTTTGCTTTGCTCGGGGGAAGGCAGTGATGTCTGATTCGCTGCAGGCTCACAGCAGCTCCGGCTGGAGGCACGCGCTGGGCTCTGGAGCTGATCCAGCAGCAGTTGGTTTACAGTTTGCAACTGGCGCCGAAATTCAAAAAACGCACTGTACTTCAAATCCAGAGCGGGGATGGAAACAATGAGGAAGGAGGTGGCTCTGCAGGCTCCTGGGCTGTCCTTGGTGTGGCTCCCAGCCCGAGCGCGAGGTCAGACCTCCCTGCTGAGAAATGAGGCACAGCGCTCTGGGATTTGTAGTCTGTCCTTCCTGCTTCCTCCTGCAGATGCATTTCAAGGCAAAAACGACTGCTTTCAGAGGGCGGTTTCACACTGAGTTTATATCACATCTCACTGACTAAGATCCGACAGCAGCACTCTTTACATACTGATGTGCCTACGCGCCTATAGAAATGACAGAAATGAGGTGGTGATCAGCACGATTATTTTCATCCCTCTGAGTAACCCGCTGACACCCACAGCTTTGCAAGCTCTGTGGAAACCCCTGCCCTCAGCTCTCTGCAGGTGGAGGAGCAAAACTTACCTGAAAACCTACTGCTTACACAGGCAGCTGCTACAGATACACAGCAATTGCAAGAGGGACTCAGAACTGCTCACCCACAGCAGAGCTGTACTGAGGTTTTCCAGTTTGACAAGTACTTGATCTTAGGTTCCCTCTAAGATGAGAATCAGATCGCTTCTGTTTTGATCATAAACATCTATTTGTTCAGCTTGGATCCCTGAGCTTCTTTTCATCTATTGCATACAGTATTTTCTTATTTGTTTTTCTGTTGTCTTCTATTGCTGGCTTGCATTACACTCATACTCCTTTTTCTTTGCTGTTGTACCACCAACTTCAAACTTGTTTTTCCCGGAAAATCTTCCTTTTCTCAGCCTTCCCTGTTAGTCACAATGCAAAACCACACTGAGTGCTTTTTAGTCCCAAGGCTGGGGACAAAAGGAATTCACTGCTAATGCATTTTATACTGGTTAAATGTGTAAGAACTTACAGAAATCGGAGTATATCACTAAAAACATGCTTTGGGAAGGTAATACTCCAAATATTTAGCAAATGAAAAATTCCCAACGGCTCCATTGTGAACTGGCAGCATCCCTTGGGATAGCAAGAGCACTTTCTTCCTAAGCAGCCTGACTTGGGAGCATTGCACCTTCTCAGCATCACCATGTACGTTTTTAATGCCTGCAAAACAGCCCTCCTAAAAATCCCCACTAGGAAGCAGTTGATTGAAACCCCAAACAGCAAACTGCAGTTCTCAGCCTACAGATGCTGAGGGGGAAGCACAGCAAATTCAGGTTAGCAGGCCTTGCTGCTAACCCATGCCCCCCTCCTGGGGCAAGGAAGGCAGTTCGTTCCTAAGAGGCCGTTTCTGAGGAGCACAGGGGCTGCACATGCTGTGACACGGGCTGACGAGAAGGAACCCTGATCCCACAGTTCCGCTCCCTCAAGCTTGGAAGGAAAAAACGAACCGAACCCAACGAGCGGTGTCTGCTTTCAGAAGCGGCTTTATGCACAGTCAAGGTTATTACGTACAAGGTTATTAAATAACCTTTCTCCCGTGCTTTATTCCCAGTCTCAATGGCTTAACTGTATTCAAAACGCGTTACGAGCGAGCGCGGAGTGGCGGCGGGGAGCCTACAAAATGGCGGCGGCGCGGACTCCTCCTCCCGGCGCGCCCCGCGCGGCCATCTTGGCGCCCAGACTTCATTTCCCATGCGGCGCGGCGGCGGGGCAGGCGATGTCCGCCATCTTACCGCTCCCTCCTCCCCCGGTGCGGCCGGATTGAATGAGCCTGCTGCCCGCGAGCTGAGCGCCATGTCAGGCACCCCGATCCGCGGCACCCCCGGCGGGACCCCGCTATCGCCGACCCGCATCTCCCGCCTGCAGGAGAAGGAGGAGCTGCGGCAGCTCAATGACCGCCTGGCCGTCTACATCGACCGCGTGCGGGCGCTGGAGCTGGAGAATGACCGGCTGCTGGTGAAGATCTCTGAGAAAGAGGAGGTCACCACCCGCGAGGTACGGCCTGCCGCCTTTCTCCAAGGCTTCCGAGGCGGTGGAGGCCGGCGGGGCCGCTCCGTCGCAGGGAGCGGGGCTGGCGGTCCTGCGCTCGGCCCATCCTTCCCCCGCGGCGGCGGTGCTCTGGGTTGTGGGGGTGTGCGTGTAGGGGCCCGGGGGCTGCGGAGGGAAGCGGCTGCCGGCGGCGCGCTGAGCGCGGCTCGGGCTGCTCGCGTCACCGAGCGAGAGCGAAAGGCGGGAAGGAGCGCGGCGGGGGGGGGAGCGGGCCGGGCCTGGGCCGCGCCGGGTGGGGCCGGCGGGAAAGAGCGAGCTTCCCGCCGCGCTGCGGGTCTGGGCGCCGCGCTGTGGACTCCGGGCCGGCCCGGCCCGCTGTCGCATAAAAACCCGTGAGTGGCTTTTGGTCCCCGCCTCGCGGCTCAGCGCTGGAGGATTTGAAAGGGTCGTGCTAAGTTTGCTTTTTGCCGGAGAAAATCTTTCTTGGTGCCTACAAATGGTGTGAACCGAATCCGTTACGTGTGGCAGATAACCTGTTCTGCTTCCTGTGGCCACTTCTTTTTTCTTTGGAAGCCACGTTTTATTTTTCCATCTTGTCCCGTACGTGCTGCCCCCACGACCCTCCTTCGCGTGTGGGGGATGGCTGGCGGTCCCACCTGGTCCATACCAGCTCACAGCCCTCCTGTGGGATCACTGAGGTTGGGGAAGGGATCAGATCACCGGCTGTCAGCCCGTCCCCTCCGTGCCCACTGACCGTGTCCCCATGTGCCACATCTCCACCGTTCTCCAACCCCTCCAAGTGACCTGGACTTCCACCGTGCTTTCTGAGAGGAAATTGTTCCCCATATCCAACCTCCATCCCTCGGAGGCAGCCTGCAAGGCGAGGTGTCCCACTAAGTGAAGTTTGAGTTGAAACTGGCAGCTGACAGGGCTGTGAAGGGAGCGATGTGAGGGATTGCTCTGCCGCTTGTGTAGGCTTTTTGTGTAGGATCTGGTGTGATGGTGGCAGCGGGAGAAAAGTTTGAATTTGAGTAGATTACTTAAGTAGACCAAATATGGTAATGTCTTGTTGGGGGGAGGTCAGCCTGCCTGCAATCACTGCTCGCCAAAGTATCTTGAAATGCGTTTGTGTCATTTAGTGATGTAATGTAACGTGTTTTCAAAGTAACCAGATATTTCTTATCATAAAGAATGCCTGCATCTCTTGTCCTATATGAAATCGTGCTATAAACAAAATAACCATGTCTGGCTCCAAGCACTAGGAAGCTGTGGATTGCTGGAGGCTAGAACATAAAAACAGGGAGTAAACACTTTCAATATATAAAGCAGAATACAATTAACAAGAACACACGTAATCAAAGTAGGTACAGATACAAAACAGTCTTACGTGTAGTGTGAATGTAAGCCAACTTATTGTAGTTGTTCTGTGTGTTACTGAGCCTGGAAAATACTCAGCATTAAATGGGGAAGGTAAGCTTGTGGGTTTTCATACATTTTGCTTAATTTTCCCTTTCAGTTTTCTTTTTATTAAATCTTAATTCTGAGATTCTGCTCTGGGTCCCTTCCAACTCAGGATGTTCTGGGATTCTTTTGTATTGTGTTAGAGCCAATGCTTGTACAGTCCTTCACCAGGACTGTGTGCTAAAAGCTTGCCTGCTGTCTCTAGCACAGCTTATTTTTTTTCGTATGTGTGTCCAGAAGGGGGCTTTGCAGTCTTATTGAGTTTCAATTCAGGCCTGTGGGCAGTGGATTAGGGCTGTGTGAGCAGTGAAACTTCACATGGCTGTCAAGTTCTGGGTGCACTAAAATAGGAGAGTTCTGTCCTTCTGGCACTGATGTGGTAGACTGGTTTTTCTGCTGATGCTTCAGTTTCCTAGTTGAATTTGTGTTCCTAAAATAATCAAACAGAATGAAATAAAGAATTTAAGAAAGCAACAAAACAACAGTAGCTTCTATGCAGAGGCACTGTTGAGTGTAGTCTGTTGCCATTCTGTTTGGGATGCGTCATTATCTCTTTGTGTTAACTCTGCGTGGTTGAATTGGGCTATTTAATTTTCCGGAGTGTTCACGATGAAAATTCCCTTCGGTGATTATCCTCAACCATCTTCAAATTTTAGCTGCTGCTTTTTTTTTTGCTTTTTTTTTTTGCTTTTTTTTTTTGCTTTTTTTTTTAGCTTAATATTCCTAGTAGCTTTGACTTATTCATGGTTACGTGCTTTCTCTCTGCTGATACTCTCACTACTCTGCCTTTAATAACTGTCTTGACCTTTTATGGATGAGGGAGCCTTTTTTTCCCCCATTTGAAGACTGTTTAATTTCAGTACTTACTAATCACAGAGTTGTAGGGGTTGGAAGGGACCTCCAGAGATCATCGAGTCCAACCCCCAATTAGGTCTGCTACTGTTTCTTCTTCCCAATAAATGCATTGCTTACAAGGAGCCTTCTGATTTTTGTTAATCCATGATGTGTGGCAGACTGCCTGATGGAATAATCATGAGTAACTGAGTGAAGTGATGGTTCCCTTCCCACAAATAGAATTTTGATGTGAATAAAAGAGCAGCTTGTAGAAATGGAGGAATTCCCATGTTTTAATTGTCTACTTAATTATGCATTGAATCAGAAAGCATTATTTTTTCTTCCCAGCAGGGAGCAGGCCTGGTTAATTTTTTGTTTCTGCTCCAGAAGGTTTGTTACAGCTTCTGCGTGCTCAGTGGGAGACAAGTTGCTGCTGTTACTGAACTGTTTGGGATAATTTTAGCTTAAATTGGCTGAAGATTTTCGGAAGGACCTCAGTGACTGATGCCAGAAGCACATGGTGGATGCAGCTACACGCGCTGTGGATTGACAAGCACTGCTCATCTGCTGGGCTCTGTGTTAAACCTGAAACTTCTGCCTTGAGAGCAGTTGACGCATCTGCTTTTTTTCGTAACAACCTTTAGCAACTCTTGTTTGCCTTAAAACATGGACACGTGGTGATGTTACAGTGGTGTTTGGCCACTGCTCGTCACCCTGGTGTCCTCCCACATGTCCATGTCTCACTGCAGGTTGGGTGAGACCATTACTGATGTCTGACCACTGCATGCATGGGAGCAAAGGGGGTGGCATTTCTAATTTGGTTCTGAAAACTCTGGTTCTGTGGAATCATTTCTACATGATTGAATTGTTACTGGTGCTGTTCAGGCAAGGACTGCAGGCACTGTTACACCAGGCTCTTCAAACATCAGCTGGCCATGATGGTTTTTTTCTAATTATTCAAACTGCCAGCCTGCAGAGGAAAGAAGGGAGCAGCCACTTCCTACCAATGCTGGTAGGAATCACCTCCTCAGGTCTGCAGGCTTACAGCTGCATGTAGCCTTGGAACAAAATAGCTCCTGCTGCCAACTTTTAACATGAAAGAAGAACTCAACAGAAGTTGAGATTCATCTCCAGTTGTCTGCTAATTACGTTCATCTTTCAAGCTTTTGCAAACCTATCTAATGCTGTTGTGCTTTTACTAGCATGCAGTTGGCCTCTACCAATAAAACTATGCAGTAAGCACTTGGATAAATAAAAATAAAAGTTGCCTTTTCAGCTGGGGAAACCAATGACTGTCCTCATTCTCAGTTTCTTTGGTGTGAATCCACTCGTGTAGCTTAGCCTATGAGAGTAGATAAATTGAGTGTATCCCCTTGTTTTTGTATTCACTAGTATTTGGTTGATATTCTCACTGTGATGGGGTCACTGATACATGATCTGTGAGGTTGGGAGAAGGAGTGATTGAAAGGATGAAGGTAGGAAGACTACTTTCTGATAATACCTTCATTCCTGGTGGTGTTTATGATTGCAGTCTTCCAGAACAGATATTTTTTATGAGTATTGGAGGGCTTACTGTGCTGTTCTGAGAGAGTTGTGCTGTCCTCACCCACAACAGAAAACAAAAAAGAGTGGGATGGAGAAAGGAAATGAAGATCCATGGGGAATCTCAGCCACCCACAGCATTTGCACTTGGGACAGAAGCAGTGTGTAGAGGCTTCCCTCTTCTCTGTCTTTTCAACCTCTCTGGATGTCATTGCAGGCGGCTGCAGTCTTTTGTGTTAGAGCCATTAAAACTTTACTGCAGCCTCACCTGGTCTCTTCTTACCTGCCAATGCTGCAGCTGCTGGCCCTTTGCTGCCCCAGGTGTAGCAACCAGAACTAGCACTAAACTAGGGTAGGTGCCCTTGGTGCGACCTCGTTGTCATCTGTGAAACGTATTTGGATGCTTCTGTGGGTGGTGGATCACCTGAGTCCTAACCTGCAAGGTGCAGGCTTAGGCAGTGCTGCAGAGATCAGCTGAAGGGAAATGGTGCTGATACACGGCACACATCTTCATTGCTCCTGAGAACTTGGGTCTTCTGGAGGTTATGTTCCATCTCCATGCTGCCCTCTTAGTTTTCTTTTTCCTCCAATCTTCCTGGCCTGTAACAACTCCATTATCTGCTTGTGGTCCCTGACAGATTTAACACTGTAGTAAGCAGCCATCTGCTTTGTATGGAAAGTGTTTCCCCTGTTAATTGCTGGGAGCATACTTTGTACTACCCCTTGGCTTGACACCTGCCAGACTGCCATGCCTGGCTGAAAAAAAAAAGGAGGAAGTGTATTTTAGCTGTCTTGCTGAAGTGCCTGGGCAAAGGCATCTCTGGTCATCTTAGATCCATGACCTCATGGATTGGGTTTTAGTGAGGCTGTACTGTGGCACTTATTAATCTCTGTGAAGAAACTGGTTCTTAACCATAGGGGCAGGTGACCAGATTTCCTTGGAAGAATGTGATGCTGTTTACAATTTTTGGATAAACTGCCTTTGATGTTGATACCGATGATTGCCTGGCTCTGAGCAGGCATTTCCACATCAGAAGGAGGAATAGCTGTATGCCTCCACAGGTGTTCCTGGGGAGGCCGTGAGCCTTCATCAGTCCATAACTGGGTGAACAAGAACACTGTGAGCCATGCCTGCTGGGAATGCATTTGTTTTGCACATTGATGCATATTAAGATAATTAAAGCTTTATCGCCTAATTTGTCCAGCCTAGCAGTCTAGCACATTCCTTGTGTCTTCACTGAGTGCTGTCTCGCAGCTTCTTCCTACTTGTTGCTGTAGGAGGTCTCCTGTAGCCCTGACCTGTCTTCTGGGTGGGGGGTGCTTGGGTGAGCAGGTGGGAATGGCAGGACAGATCCTGCAGAGCAACTGCTGCTGGCAACTGTGCAGTTGTATTTCAGGTGAATACAACTGGTGACTGCTTGGAAGAGACAGGATCTGCCTGGCCAGGCAGGACAAAGGTGTCTTTGCCAACAGGCGGGTCACCTGGGTAAGAACTTCAGACTGGAAGTGATGGGGGAGTGTGAGGTTTCTCTAAGATCGGGTGGGATGGGGTAGACAGGCAAAGGGCCGGGGGCTGTGTGAGCAGGGTAGACAGTAATCAACAAAGTAGTTATGGAATCATCAAGGAAGTGCCTACAGGACAGTCTGATGGGGAAAGCTCTCCTGTTGTTCCTGACAAATCATCGTGGAGCCTTTCTGAAGTGCCTGCAGCACAAATGCTTGCAATGTGGAGAACAGCCAGGAGGAATTAGCCACCGTGGTGGGTGGGTGCTATGACCTCAGTGGGATTGTGGGCATGAAGTGGGAAAACTCGCAGGATGAGTGCTGCCATGGACACCTAATGAAACTGCGTCCAGGAGAGGCTGGTTGGTTTCATTGTGGGGTTGCTACAAATTGTCTTTGAAAAGTCAAGACTGGTGGCTGTAACAAGGCACGTGTCACACCTATGGTTAGCAGGGGTAAGGTGGGAAATGCAGGGGACTACCTGCCAGTCTCCCTCCCCTCAGTCCCTAGAATATGATTTGTGTCATTGTGGACTTCTCAAATCCTTGTCTGTATCCTTTCTGACTGTTTCCTCTGAGGTGGACGAAGCCGTATTGGCTATTTTTTTCCATTCTGATGTTCTTCGTGTACCTGCTGCTTTCCTTTTTTTTTTTTTTTTTTTTTTTTTGTTGGATCTGTCATGAAAGCCCATTTCCTGATTTACATGATTCCTGATGACAAGTCTGGCTGTGAAACCTGTGTTTTGCAGCAGACACTGATTCTTCCTCAGTATGACCCAGCAGTGCTGTTCTTCAGACTGTTTGCTATCTCGCTGTACGCTCCAGCTTAGTGACAGGTAGTTCCTCTTTAACAACTCCTTTCTAATGGTCAAGAAAAAAGTGAACCCTTATAAGATTAAATATTGCAGCTAGCAATTCACCTAATTGAAAAAGTGGGCTTAGAAAGCTCTTGGTACTGTATAAATCTGATGGCTTGTTACTGCTTGATTTGTGGTCTGTTCTATGATTCTTTCAACTCATGCTTAAGTGCAGGAAGCTCTTAAAGATTTCTCTAGTATGAATGTAAGTTAAATAATAACACAAAAATGAAGATATGTTTGTACTTCATCTTTTTGAGATGGTACTTTTGCTTAGCTGATGAGCTTTGGGCCGCAGGCTGTTTGTCATGTCTATCTGTACCTTTCTGTAAGTGCACCAAGAGCGATTACTTTCTACGCCATTTATGAGTTTTCTTCAAACTTAATTTTTTGGCTTGCCATGTGTTTGTCAGAAATCACTATCAGTTTTTATTTGGCATTTGTGCATGAGCTTTGCTTTTGGACAAATGCTGCTCCATGTTCCATATGCTCCTGCTCTGCTGTGTTTGCCCAGTAAGTAAGCACACCAGTTTTGTTTTATCTTGCATTATTGTGTGTGATCTTCTTTTAGTTAAGTGCCTACCGTGATGTCTTATACATATTCTGCTTTTTTTTTTTTTGGTTGCTCTAACAAATTCTTCTGTTTTCTGTACTTGTCATAATTGCAATGGTTGTAATTACTTCTTGGTTTCTTTTGCTTCTGCAAGGCTGCTGAAAGCAAATCTGCTGAGGTTCTTGACAGTGTTGTGGCAGATCTGGTCCCACGTGCTGCAGAGAGTGAAGAGCTTCCTCTCATGGCTTACCAGATTGACCGCTCTGTGATACTCTCGCTGCAAACATATAAAATGTAGCTCTGGTATGGTATCAGCTCTTGGATTACAGCTGAGCTATTTGACAGCTGCTGGAATGCCTCTCTGATCTCCAGTACGGTTCCTGTTTTCCTTTATAGTTAGTGATTAATTAGCACTGCGCGTACCAGAGTTGTTTCCCTACTCTGGATGCTGCGTAGAAAATCTTTTTCAGAATGTGTCGAACCTGAGCAAAGTGTGCTCCAAGAATTCCTGGGGCATTCGGGGCATTTAGACACTGCCTGGTGGCACAGGGCTGAGATGGTGATGAAGCAAAGCACCAGAAATGGGCTTCACAGCTGCTGGGTTCATTTAGTGGTTTTCCTTCCCTTGCTGCTGTGGATGCTGTGATTGCTGGTCCTGTTGCCATTTTTCTTTTTTTGTCCATAAATTCTATATGAGGCATATCCTAGAAGTGCAGCAACAGCTTTTTAAGAATGTGAGCTTGAAGTGTCACTACTGGAGACCAAATTGAGCAAAGTAGTTGCAGTTGCAAAGTAAATTTAAAAGGGAGGAGGCTAAAGAGTGATTGTAGTTTAGAAAGAAAGCAGATTGGAGGTGGACGATCACTAGAGGCACTGTGGGGACCATACTGCTCTGGTGATTTCCAAGTCAGTGGACTCTGAACGTTACGTTCCTTCCACCAGAGCAGAGCTTTAGGGGCGAAAGTTTCAGACAACAGAAATACTTGCCAGAGTTTCTTTCAGTGCTAGAGAGTGTCCTCGTATCTCAGTTGCTTCTGTCTGTCGGTGCATTAGCTTAAAATGCTGCCCTAAGTGGTGTTCTTGCTAACAAACTGCATTGGACCTGCGTTTACTTTTCATTCAAGTTTCCAGAACAGGAGCAGAGCAGAAGTTCAATGTGCTACAGGAGAAAAGATCCATGCTAAGCTGCCACAACAGGTTTCGCAGTGAGGGCGAGTCAGACCTTTTTAGCTCAGAAGTGTTGTCTCTGGTTCTCTTTTTACCAAAAGGTTCTGAAATGGCTTTCATCATTCAATATTTAGTTCGTTCCAGCTATCTTCTATCAAGGCAGGGGTTACTTTAAATGTTTGTTTGCAATTCAGAGTGTTGTCCTTTTGATGTTGTTAAGCTGTGTGGTGTTTGGAGTACTTTGAATATAAATTGGAGTACTTTGAATATAAAACAAGCATAAATTATTCACTATTTGTTGGTTGATATTGTATTACCTTTTTGTAGCAATGTTTACAAATAGAGGGAAACCTGCAGGTTTTCTCAGATCAGCTCCTTGTCTTGTATGTGCATAACATCTCTTCCAGGATGGGCTGCTCCACGATCTTCCCAGGCACAGTGGTGAGGCTCACTGGGCTGTAGGTTCCCAGACCTTCCTTTCTCCCTTTCTTAAAAGTGAGAGTGATGGTTCCCTTTTTTCACTCGCTGAGGACACCCCAGTCAGCTGTGGTTATTTTTTTCCTTGCAGTTCTCTGGAATGCATGTTGTCTGGCCCCATGTTCTGTATGCACTCAGTCTTGTGAGGGGGTCTCAGACAGGCTCTTCTCTTACAGGGGGGGGATTTTACTCACCCCAGTCCACATGCAGAGAGTTCAAGACATGAAGTATGTGGGAAGCCTGACTGGCAGTGAAGGTTGAAACGGAGAACTGTTGAGTACCTCAGCCTTCTCCATGTTTGTAGGAGCTGGTTCTGCCTCCTCGTTTATCTGTGGAGGTATGCTCTCCTTGGCCTGTCTCTTCTGACCATTGTACCTGTAGAACCCCTCATTATTTGTCACATCCCTCCTCAGGTTCAAGTCCATCTGCACTTTGGCTCTCCTGATCACACCATACATGTTTGGTTGGTGTTCCTGTATTCTTCCCAGGCTCCCCATCCTTGCTTCCAGACCTTATGCACGTCCTCCTTACCCTTGGTCTGACCAGCAGCTCCTTGCTCAGCTGTGACGATTTCCTGCCTCCTCCAAGTTCCTGTGCTCTCAGGAAGGCATCCTTAAAGAGCTGCCAGTTCTGTTCCATTCTCGCCTCCCTGAGGGCAGTTTCCCAGGGAATCCCATCCAGTCCTTAAACAATTGGAAGTTTGCTGTCCTGAAGCTCAGATCCCTGACTGTTCTTTCTCAGACTCACAGCCCTCGCTCAGCCAGGGCACAGCAGCTACAGTGCCTCTGATCTTATCCCCTGTAATGATCCCTCTGTGTTGGTGAGCACCAGGTCCAGCAACACTTCACCTCTGGTTGGTCTGGGCAGTACGTGGAACAAGAAGTTATCCTCAATGGACTCCAGGAGTCCCCTGAATTGCTTGCAGCCCACCATGTTGCCTTCCCTCCTGCTCCTGCCCCGGGGAATCCCTTCTGAAAAGCACGCAGCTCTCAAATGTAGTATTCCAGTGTGTGATTTTGTGTTGTGATTTGCAAATACTGTGTTTTCATGAAGGCTCACAGTTATTGAGAGGCTTAACAATTAACGTTTTATTGGCGTGGTGGAGTGGTGTAAGAAGGATCTTAGCGCAGTCGTGACTCACATCTTTGTGGAACTTTCTGCAACTGGTAAAGCAGGGTTGTATTAGCTTGTGCCATAGGGAATTTCTGGCTGTAAGCTGTGACAAAAGAAGAGGAAAAACAAACAAAAAAATGGAATAAATCTTGAAAGAATAATTCTTTAGAAAAAGAATTCTCAGCTCTCAGACTGTCACATTGTTGGAAATATCCAAGTCACGTTTGTCAGGACGGTATCTCTGGTAACAACAGAATTTATTTGCGGTTGCAATGGCGGCGTCCCGCAAGCAGGAGCGCCTATGGACACAACATGGCAGCCTTTAGACCCTGTTTGCTCCCCCTTGCCTCCCCCTTGCCTCCCCCGTTTCCCCACTGGCTGCGTACTCCAGGTTCACAATCTTACAGAAGGTTGACATTTGCTATTTACTTGTTAATTTATTTGTTACCTGCTGTCAGTCAGCAGCCGTGCTGTTGTTTCCAAGCTGTCTCGGTGCTCTCCTTGCCGTATTGATACGGCGATTTTCTTTCAAGTCTGCGTTAAACAAAGAGCACCGGGGATGATGCCAGGCCTGCCGATGTCTCTTCAGGCGCTTCCTGGGGCAGGCCATGGCTGTTCTCTGGTTTGCTCTCGTGCAGGATATTCCTGCAGCGTGTGACCAAATGTACAGATATACACCTCTATACAGAGTGTGCGTGCCTGGGAAGGTTCGTCTAGAGGATCAGTGATGCAAACTATCAGAGATCTTCCCCAAATTAAGTAGAGGGACTCCCAAAAAGAACTATGATAGCAGAGATCATGACATAAAAATAATATTATCCAATTCTAATGCAGAAACAACATTTAATTCCCACAACATCTAGGTTCATTTCAGAAGTTTTATGAAAATATGTTCTGTCAGGGTCTTGATTTATTTTCTGACTGCCTTTAATCTGTCTTTCTGAAGACCAGATGGTTGAGTCTGTTGTTGGGGCTGTTGGAATAGGCACTCCTAGGAACAGCACAGTTGCCTCGTGTCTGCAGTTGATGCTTTGTTATGAAATTTCTCTTCCCAAAGCTGTTGTATTCTGCTTTTTGCTCTTCCCACACCATGATTGCTCTGTTTCTGAATTTACATCAGTAAGAGCTGTTCTGATATCCTTTGATAGAAGCAATGCCACCAATCTTACCTTCAGTTTTTAGCTATCTTGATACGCCTTTCAAATGATCCTGTGTTCTTCAAAGAGTTACTGGACTTTGAGGTGCCTTGTTGCAGTCTGAATAGTGGATTGTCTTATCTTTTTTCTGAGCTGGGACAGGGAGAGATCTGCAGATCCTTATCGTCTGAGGCAGAGAACAAGAGTAGAAGCATGTCTCTGAAGGTCTCTGGAGTTCATCTCATTTCAGAGTCTTCTTTTGCTTTGTAGTACAGGAGCAACAGAATTGAATGAGGCTTCCATTTGTATTCCAGAAAGCATTTTTCCTACTTTGTTTTTAAATGACATTGCTGCTTAAAAATATGGTTCAAAGCAATGGTCTGTGGAATGGGAGCAAATGGTTCAAGGTCTGTGTGCAGGGTGTGCTGCTGTGCTTCAGTCTGTCTCTTTGGAAGACACTCATTTCAAACATGTTTTGTTACGTCCTGCTGGGAATGAATCTCCAGTGTTGTCTTTGGGGGTGGTCACAGTAGGTCACAGCACATAGGCATGCAGGTGCATATTAATTGAAAATGGTCAGAATTTCATGCACTTCAACAACAGAAGTCATATCAAACGTTCTCTTCCAAAGAAAGCTGAGTGAAACCTGTGAAACTCAGTTTGCTGATGCTTAGGCTTGGGAATGTTTCATGTCTGAACACTTTTTTCCCCTTTAGGTCAGTGGCATCAAGAACCTCTATGAGTCTGAACTGGCTGATGCTCGAAGAGTTCTGGATGAAACAGCCAAAGAGAGGGCGAGGTTACAGATTGAGATAGGAAAACTGAGGGCTGAACTTGAGGAGTTCAATAAAAGGTAAGGAAAATCTTACGTGATACATTGTGGGTTTTTTCTTTAAATGATGAATTGATAATCTGCGGTGGGAACCACACTGCTGTTGCCTCTTAGAATGCCTTAGTGGGTGTCGTGAGGAAGTGATGCAGGCTTGTCAGTGGAATTCCTCAGGTGTTATAGCTAGTACATTCACAGATCTATTTGTAGATAGAGGATGAATAAACTGCGAGTCGATGGGCTGTTCACACTGCAGACGTTAAAACAATCAGTCCTGCCTCCTTCCATCCTGGTCTCTTTGTTTCTCTCTCTCCCTCCCCCCCCACGGATTGTTTTGTGTGCCGCTTGTAGTTAAGACAGCCATCAAGGTTGTCTCCGTTGTCCTGGAGGCAACAAATCCTTTGCTTGATTGTGTTTTAAAGCAATTTCCAAAAGTGAACTGCAGCAGGAACTGTGGGAATTTGGCTCCATTATCCTCCCTTCACTTCCCAGCTAGTGAGAATCGCTGCAAGTTGATCTCTGTTTTTTAGGCCTTTGCTAATACTGAGAGATTTTACAAATACCCTGTTGTAAAACACCGTGCACTTGAACTGCTGCTGCTGCTTTCTTTGGGTCATCTCCCTTGCCCTGTGTTTGGGTGGTTGAGTTGTCCCTCATCAGTCACTTCGGGGACTTGACAGGGTAATTCTACCAGCCTCTTTCAAACGTACTTGGTATTCTGAGATACACTAAATATGAGAAAAGTGTGCCAGGTTTCCTGTCCTCTTAGTTCATAATAGAACTGAATTATTTCTTGGCTCAGAAGTTTCTTTTAGCAGATTGCTTTCAGTCCCTTGAGGTGTACTTGCAGAATCTTGCTGTGCCTGGTGTAATACGTACAGAAAGTCACGCCTGGGACGTACAGCCCGACTTTAGATGCAATTCTTGAAAACGACTTTGTGTCTGTTTGCACAGGGTTCCTTGACAGGCAGCAAGTGGTGAAGTCCTCCCTGCACACTGTCCTGCTCACCTCCCAACCTTCAGTGCTTTGTGCTTGAAGGAGGAGGATGGTGATGTGTAACACTGTGTTTGCTACAACTTCCTCAGTGTCTCTTTCAAGTTCACTGCATGGTTGACCCAACTCCTGAAGGGTTGGGGAGCAGCAAGAACTTGGCTGATACACGAGGATTTGTGACAGGTTATGGTATAGAAAGCATATGGTTTTCCTGCAGTGTACAGGACTTCAGAGCTGTTATCTTTCTGCCATGTATGTGCAGCTCGTTGATGACAGATGATGACAGCTGTTGTCACCCAGTGTTCTCCATGTGTACAGATTATTCTTTTGGGATCTTGGATGCCCTGGCACATACTTTGGTCATTTTGTTTCTTTATACTTATCTGCCATGTATGATGCTGATCTGATGTTTTCTGAATTTTTTAGTACTTAGGGTAATTTGGCAGTAAGAAGCATCCCAAGCTATTGTTTAGACAATGGGCAGTTGTCAAATAGACAGTAGGCAAAAAAAATCAGCTCCAAAAGGCTGCACTTTGAAGCCAAGTTTGAGATTGAGTGGTACTTTTTACATATTGAGAGTTATATTGTGATTGTTTGTCTGCCTTAGGAGTGAGAACAGCCTGGAAAGAAAAAGGAGGTACAAGGCCAGTAGGATGAGTCAGAAGCTCCCAGGCTTTGGAAGGTTCTAGGGCACAGAAGTGATAACAACTATAACAGTTGTTAACCATTACAGGACTCGGGAGCTGCCCTTTGTCAGCAGTACCTGAAGGGAGCCTAGAAATGTCGTGGCTCCAGACTCAGAATGCTGCGACTCTCCATCGTGGAAGAGAAGTGATTTGTTGCCATCATCCTTTTTCACAGGAAAGCACTTCCCTGGGCAAGGCTCTCTTCTTTAGGAAGGGATTCATAGTTCTCGGAGGGAACTGAAGGGAACATACTGGTCTGGAACCATCAGAGAAGCGACTGCTTGTGGGCTTCTGTGAGAGATACGTGTGCTCTGCTCCTTGGGAGCTTAGTCCAAATGTTTCCTCTATGAGATGAGGAAATGCTCTTTAAGGGATTGTTTTTGCCCTTGCCATCCAGTAATGAACATGTCAGCTGGGCAATACATACACAGAACATTGTTCTAAAACTCCATTTGTACCAGGCTTATAATTATTTTAAGTAACTGTAGTTGCAGATTACTCCAGAGCCACCTGCTGGTACAATGACTGCATACCAAAACATCTGTAACTGTAACCAAAGTATTCTCCAGGTGTGTGTGTGCACCCATGTGTAAATATGGTAACTTTTGTTTGTTTCAGCTACAAAAAGAAAGATGCAGATTTGTCTGTTGCTCAAGGTCGCATTAAGGATCTTGAAGTCCTCTTCCATAGAAGCGAAGCAGAACTCAATACTGTTCTGAATGAGAAACGCAGCCTGGAGGCAGAGGTGGCTGATCTGCGTGCCCAACTTGCAAAGGTATCGCAGTGGGTGCTTGCTTGCTTGAGCACAGCAGGAGTTACTGCTTGTGAAATCTGTTGGGACTTTGCTCTTAGTTTGTCTGAACATCATTGCTTCAGCTCCCTTCTGCTTAACCTTTCCCTGCCCCTCTTAGATGTGGAAATAAATGAAGAGGTCTGTAAAACAAGCTAAGTATTAAGGTGTGTTAAAAATATTGATAGCATAAAGATTGGTGTGTTCCTGGTTACTTAATGTTCTGCTTTGTAACATCCTGCGTAACTTTAATTTATGATGAAGTATCCAGAGGAGCTGTGTTGTCAAGAAAGAGAAGAACATACAGTTCATCCTTGAGAAGTTAATAATCTTTGGATTCGTTATCAAGCTACACTGAAATAATCCTGTGTTTTATAGGTGGGGTAGAATCACAAAAGCTTTTCTAAGTATCCATACATGCTCACGCATGCATTTTCCTTTTTTTCTTTTTCTTTACTTTTGTAATAGCTTGAGATGAGATTTATTGTTGTGTGTTGTTGATCCAAAGATGTCAACTGAAGGCTGTGAAGGGCTCGTAGATGGGGAGAAAAGGGATCCAGTCAAAATTAAATACTTATCTTTACAATTCTCTACCAGGCTGAAGATGGTCATGCTGTGGCTAAGAAGCAGTTGGAGAAGGAGACACTTATGCGTGTGGACCTGGAGAATCGGTGCCAGAGCTTGCAGGAGGATCTGGATTTCAGGAAGAATGTGTTTGAGGAGGTAGAACCAGCCTTGTAATTTCATTATATTCTGAAGCTTATGTAGTTCTTACTCAGACAGACCATAAACAATTTCTAATGAGACCAGGTAGTGAAAATCAGTATTATTTCATCTTTGCTGTGAATCAGCTGATTTTAAAGGTTGTGTAAGAGTTGCATAGCAGATCAGTGGCAGAACTAGCATAAAAGCAAGTGACGAGGGTATTATTGTTCTGTGGGTTAACTTAACAGCTTGCTTCTGCTTGAGAGGGAATGTCCTATTCCCTCTTTACACAGACTGCGTGGCCCTGCCCCTGGTTTGCTGTGGTGTCTGTTAGAGCTGACTGTAACCTGTTTCCATTGGTGAGAACACTGCACCAAAAACTGCTTTTTGCTGGGAGTAAAGCAGTAGTTTTGTAAACAGTAGGAATGCACAGATGGGGATTGGGAGGAATGGAGAAAGGAAGCGTGGCCACTTCTGGAAAAGTGAGGTCAGTTTATTCCTTGGAGTCCAACCCTGACCTTTGATTCTTCAGCAGCACAAACTCATTCCTTAGTGGCTGCTGAGCAGCTGCCACAGACTCCTGCCCTTTGTCTCACCCGTGTGATGTTTGGCTGACCATGCACCAAACTCTTTCAGCATGATTAATGAGAAAATACTTTGACTGTTTTGTTGAGTTGAATGTTTGCCAGTTTAATGGCTGAGTTCTGTTTCAGCATGGAATAAAATGAGTGTACAGACCGGGTGGAGGGGTTAGGCAAGGCTCTGTGGGTAGGGACAGGTATTGGGAAATGAAGCAAGACATCCTGAGCTATGATCGTTGTTTCACCTCCGTGCCACGAAGCAGTTGGGTTGCTGTGTGTACCTGCAGGTGACAGACCCTTCCTTGTTGGTAGGCCATTAAAGTAATTTTTTGCTCTGTGAGGACTTCTGCAAAGCAGCTCATATACAGTGGCCCTGAATTTTTGTTAGTCTGCTGTGACTTCAGCTTAGCCATGGGAAGTAAGCCTTAATTCTCTTGTCCTCTGCTCCATCTCATGACTGCACTGCTATCTTCGGGCCCCCTGACAGAGTTTACAGCTGCTCCTTTAGTTTGCCTTACTCTGAAGGCAGAAATGAATTCTTTCTCATACCACGCATTCAGACCTGGGTGGGTCTTTGCAGGGCCCAGCATGAATAAGTTAATGAGTAAATCTCAACTTCACTGGTTTAGGTGCAGTGTTACAGACACAGAGATCTCATCATTCACCAGAAAAAGAGTATTTTGTACAAACTGACAAGAAAAAAAATTGTTTTCAGAGCAATAGCATAGAGAATTTGTTTGGGTTGTTTCTTTATTACTAATGTTATGAAAACCTAATTAGCAGAGGTCATAGAATATATAGAAAAAAGAGAGCTGCATATGCCTGAGTGAAAATTGAACATCTGTATTTTGTTAATCTTCAGCATTCAGAATGGTTGCAAAACGTGTTGATTTTATCTGGCTCCTTGTAGACTGCTTGCTGTTGTAGGCACAAACTCACCCCTCCATCAATTATTGTAGCACAAAAGATCTCCTTACTTAAATTCTGTATGAATATTTGTCAGCCATTTTTCAAGTTTGCTCACCTTTTAGAATTGTTTTTTACAGAATGAAAGAGGTAAGTTGCATCTCTTAATATAAGCAGTAAGTTTTGGCTGCAGTACTGTAGTTCCTAAATACTAAATAATTAGTAGTGAAGTAATTAATACTTGTCTAAATGGAATTGCTTGTACTGTTTGCCTCAGTGTAGGACTTTGTCCTCTTTTTTTCTGTGTAGGAGATAAGAGAGACAAGAAAGCGGCATGAGCATCGCTTGGTCGAAGTGGACACCAGTCGCCAGCAGGAGTATGAGAACAAAATGGCTCAGGCCCTGGAGGATCTGCGAAATCAGCATGATGAGCAAGTCAAGCTGTACAAAATGGAGCTGGAGCAGACCTACCAGGCTAAGGTAACTGCTGCACTCCCCTTCTGGTGGGCAGGAGGTCCAGTCGGGAGATAGAACCATTTCCATCAGACCTGCTGTCTTTAAGGACACAGGTGGTAGTGATGTGAAGCTTTGTGATGATGTCCAAGTGGTTCCTCCTGTTCAGGTCACAGGCACGATTTCCAGCGAGGTTTAGCCCAGGGTAACAGCTTGGAACAGCAGTAGCCAGGAGAACATGTGGAACTGCTGCTCCCTGAGGACAGGGTGCGAATAGGGGATGTCACACAATAGCTGATACAGTAGTTTTTTTTCTGTGGTTTGGGGTTTTTTTGTTTTTGGTGCATTTGTGATTTCATTGGGGCTGGTGGTGGGGAAATCAGACAAGATACTGGATGCTTTTTTGACAAGTGTTGGTGTTGAAAACTGTGGTGTGCAGTTTGGAAGTGTGAACATAGTGAGGCGTAATTTGATGCAGAAGAATGCTCCTTGAACTTCTTAAAATGTAGGCACTGCTTTGTTTTACCTGCCTGTGCAAATCCTGAGTTAGCAAATCCCCGTTAATTCAGCTGGCAGTGTGGGGGAAGTAGTATGCTCAGTATTACTGGTACAGTTCCTGGCTACAAGTATGTATTTTTTTAATATTATTATTACCCTACCTGAAAAAATAAAGTAGGTGTCAGTTTTCTGGTTATGAAAATCCTTACCTGTAATTATAGCCACTTCTCATTCTCCTGTGGTGGAGAAATTATGGTGCTGCTAACATTGTTTTCCACGCCCTTGACTTTGAGACTCTCTTAAGAATTCTTTGATTTGCAGTTTGAGAAATACTGATCTAAAAAGTATTTAACTCTTTCTTAGGGCAGCAACAAAATAAGTAATAGGTATTAAAAAGCAAAATAAAGAACCTTTAGCAATCTTAGCATTATTCAGAGAGGTTAGGAACAACCAGATACTTGGATTGACTTGTCCGAAGAGGATCCAAAGTATATCCTTTGTTGGGAAAGACTGTTTGCAAAGTAGGTAGAGAAGGAAAAAATGACAAGATTTGAACAGGAGAGGAAGAAATTTTGTACAGTAAGGTTCCTATTGAAATGAGGAGGAGAGGGAAAGACAGGTTTAGTTGTCTGGGTAACAATGGTGTCTGTGTCCAGGGTCATACTCTCATCAGAGAGATCTTGGGCTGCTGGAGAATATGGTGTGGCATATGCCAAGCTTCTCCTTGTGTGCTCTTCCTCGCTGGGAGCTCTTTGAGCAGTGCAGTTGATGAAGATCAATTTCTTGAAGTCTTGTGCTGTGTGGTTAAGAACAATGTTCTGCCTGAAACTGTTCTTAGAGTTGGAGCACTTTGGTTCCTGTGTGGATTCTGTGGTGCATGTAGTAGTAGATAGTTGAACTTAAGCTGCAAAGCATGAAAAATATGCGTTTTCCAGCTACCTTGATGAAAGTTACAATGTAATGTGATCCTGCCTGAAGAATTCATGAAAGAGTGTAAGCATCAAGATCTTCCTCTTACTGAGGAAATCAGTAAATTGCTACTGGTCAGCTGAGATTTGGCACTAATGAAATGTTTTATTCAGCTTGCTCTCTGGGCATGCAGAGAACTGTTGGACCAGGACATAAAACTGGGGGCCTGTGTGATCATTCTGACTTCAAACAGGCTGGTAGTGATAACATAAACCTAAGCTTTGTAAGGCTATAATCCTATAGGAATAGAACTGAAATATGTGTTCTCGTTCCTTTAGAGTATGTCTTTGAGGTTCATAAACTTACTAGATTTCCATTTTAAATTATTTAAGATTAAAAAGCTTATATGCAGTACTGCAGGTATATTTATGAGATGTCTAACTTAATACAATGACTCGTGTAAAACCTGTCTTCCAGTTGGAGAATGCCATCCTGGCCTCTGACCAAAATGACAAAGCTGCTGGTGCAGCTCGGGAGGAGTTGAAGGAGGCTCGCATGAGAATAGAATCTCTCAGCTACCAACTTTCTGGCCTTCAGAAACAGGTAAAAGGCACTAAATCTGTTCTTATTTCTAATATAAAGCACTGTAATGTTTGAATATATTCAGATTTGTCCTCTTGTATTTTCTGAATTTTATGGAGAGAAGTGGTTGTGCTCTTTGTGGTCTTCGAATCATAGAATGACCGGGGTTGGAGAAGACCTCTGAGGTCATCTGGTTCAACTGTCCTCCAATCTCCAGTATTTCCCACTAAGCCATGATGTCACTACAACATCTGAATGTTTCTTGAACACCTCCAGGGTCTGTGACTCCTCCATCCTGAGGCCTGGCAAGGAGTGAAGTCGGGACTCCAAACTTCAGAAGAGTGAAATTCCAGTTGTTTAAAGGATCATTGGAAGAGTTCCCTTGGGATCTGTCCCTAGAGACAAAAGAGCAGAACAGAGCTGATAAATCCTTAAGGCTGATTTGTTAGGGTGAAAGTTCTCCATCTGCACGTGTAAGAAATTAGCCAGGGCAGGCAGGAAAGGCTGAGCTAGGATCTGCTGGTCAAAGTGGGGAGTAAGAAGGAAATACTTGGGATGGATGAAGAGCAGAGGTGATGTGCAGAGATGGGATCAGGAAAGCCAAGGTGAAACTGGACTTGGCAGGGGATACAAAGGATAACAGGGAGTTCTGTGGGTACACTTGTTAGAAGAGAGAGGCCAAGGAGAGTGGACCCCCTCTAATAAATGGGAAGGGAGAACTGGCTTCAACAGACTGAGATATTCAATTATTTGCATCAATCTTCACTGCCAGTCAGGCTTCCCACATCTCATGTCCTTGAACCTTTGGCAGCTGGGAGCGAAATCCCTCCTCCCGTAAGCAGATAACAAGTTCTTGACAACCTGATGAAATCGAACATGTACTATGGGGTCTATGGGGCCTGATGACATTTATCTCAGAATCCTGAAAAAACTGGCTGATGTGGTTGCCAAATCACTGTCCCTCACATCCAGAAAATCATGGCTGTTTGGTGAGGTCCCTGGTGACTGGAAAAAGGGAAATCACTCCCATTTTTAAGAAGGGTAAAAAAGCCTCATATCTGTGCCAGGGAAGATCGTGGAATTCAGTGCTCCTGGAAGCTGTATTAAGAGACGTGCAAGATGAGGAGTTGATACTGAAACCAGCAGGGCTTCACCACAGATAGATTGGGCCTGAGCAACCTGATGGCCTTCTATGAAGGAATGATGACATCAGCTGATAAAGGAAGACCAACAAATGTTACCTCATGTCTTGAGTTTGCTGATAACACCGAGCTGAGTGGTGCAGTTGGTGTGACAGAAGGAAGGGACGCCATCCAAAGGGACCTGGACAAAGTGGGTCTGCAAAGAAAGGAGGGAGCCTGGAGAAGATGCAGGGGAGACCTCATTGCGGCCTTCCAGTTTCTAAGCAAGATGAAAGATAGACTTTTACATAGGTGCATAGTGATAGAACTGAGGGGAAACAGTTCAAAGCTAAAAATAGGAAGATTTAAGTTAGATGTGATTGGGGAACTTTCCTCCCAGAGGGCAGTGAGGCCCTGGCATAGGCTGCCCAGAGGAGCTGTGGGTGTTCCATCCCTGGAGGTGTTCAAGGCTGGGTGGTCTGGTGAGGGGCAACCAATGCATGGCAAAGAGTTGAACTTGTATGGTCTTTAGGGTGTTTCCAACCCAAGCATTCTGTGATTGTGGTGGGATGGAGGTGATTTCTGTCCTGCATCCACATGGATACAACTAGGTTTTCTATGGTCCCTAGGCCAGTGCAGCAGAAGATCGCATTCGTGAGTTGGAGGAAACGATGGCTGGTGAACGGGATAAATTTAGGAAGATGCTTGATGCCAAGGAGAGGGAGATGACAGAAATGAGGGACCAAATGCAGCTGCAGCTTACAGAATACCAGGAGCTGCTTGATGTGAAATTAGCACTTGACATGGAAATCAGTGCTTATCGAAAACTCCTGGAGGGAGAAGAGGAAAGGTATGAGCTCTGTTTTCTTAGGACTAATGTTACTTTCATTTTTGGCTTTTTTTTTTTTCAATTTTAACAGAAATGCTCAGATTTTGTTTCACTGAAGTCACATTGTCTTCACACTGTGATGTAACCCCTAACAGGTGTAGAACACTTACAGCTGTTCTCATCTGAATATCTGCCTTATGTTTTGGTTTTCATGATGGTGTCAAAGTGCACTGGAATATATAATTCTGAACTCGACATTCATCTCCTCTTTTTAAGTGTTTACTTATAGGTCTTTTCCTGTTTTTAAGTGATCAGACACAAGAATAAGAATAGTGTACTGGAGTGTAAGTATGTAAGTAGTGGATGAGGCAGTCTGTGCTGCCCTCACCGTCGCTGCGTTTCAGGTCACGTATCACCCTGGACAGACCTGTTCCTTCATTTGCAGCCCCACTGACAGAACAGTGAAGCACGGCAGTCTGGTTACCGAGTTTTGTGCTGTTATTGCTTTGACCATCGCTCTGTGGACCGGCTAGAAAAATGTTAATTTCCTTCCATCTGATTGAAGTACTTGATCGTTTCCAGGCTGAAGCTCTCTCCCAGCCCCTCGTCCCGCGTTACTGTCTCTCGAGCCACATCCAGCAGCAGCAGCAGCAGCACTTCACTTGTCCGCTCTTCCCGAGGCAAGAGGCGACGGATTGAAGCAGAGGAGCTCTCGGGCAGTGGGACGAGTGGGATTGGCACTGGAAGTATCAGTGGTAGCAGTAGCAGCAGTAGCTTCCAAATGTCCCAGCAAGCTTCAGCTACAGGAAGTATCAGCATTGAAGAGATAGACCTGGAGGGCAAATACGTTCAACTGAAGAACAACTCGGAGAAGGTGAGTGTCAGCAGAGCTCCTTAAGGAGGAGCTAAACTGAAATGCTGCACTGTGTGTTGAGCACACATCACTTGAGAGAAATGGTACCTTTCAAGGTATGTCGTCTTGTAAAAGCGGCGTGGCATTTGAAAGGTGAATTTGCTACAGGTGTGATGTTGCAGGTTGAGACCATAGTCCTGAATGTCTGATCCCGTATGCTGGTGCTGTGCTGCTGGGAATGGCCTCGCTGGCTCTAGCAGAGCATTTTTTCGTGTGAAAAGTCTCTTTTA
This sequence comes from Tympanuchus pallidicinctus, assembly GCF_026119805.1. Lineage (NCBI taxonomy): Eukaryota > Metazoa > Chordata > Aves > Galliformes > Phasianidae > Tympanuchus > Tympanuchus pallidicinctus. The sequence goes on from NW_026294762.1 coordinate 511,475, forward strand.
AGTTTTTGTTGAATGACCTTAACACGATTACTGGGTGTGGAAAAGTATTCTCAAGTTAGATTGCAGATGTCTAACAACCACATAAATAAATGTAATGAAGAGATGTAGCAAGACGTTTGATGCCTGTTTGCTCACCCTAAATAAATAACCTTACAACTCTCCTCACTAGGATCAGTCTTTGGGTAACTGGAGACTGAAAAGACAAATTGGAGATGGAGAAGAAATTGCGTACAAATTTACTCCGAAGTATGTCCTCAGGGCTGGGCAGACTGTAACAGTAAGTCATGTTCCATGTGTCAGCAACGTTCATCTGTTGATGTTGTGGCAGCTGTAAATCTGAAGTTTGGGGTGTAACTTTTGGACTTGTGGTTCTTGTTTTAGAGGAGCAGGACTTCAGTTGTAGAAAGGCAAAAAAAAGTTCCATTTCTGTATTAGCACTTCAGTATCTAAGGCCATTTAGCTGAAAAAGAGGTCTGTGGGGGGGGGAGGAGGCAAAGATTGTTGTTTATTTTATTTTTTTCAAGCACCTCTGTTGAAGTTTGGAATACTTAATCCTGCTCTACCCCTTCATGAAATAGGAACATTTATTTAGTCTGGTAGACTTGTGTTAAGTTTAATACTTGACATTCTCAGCTTTAACTGTAGTATTGCTTTTTGCGATTTTGTTTGACGTTTGGTCTGCAGCAGAATGGCTTTCCTTTAGTCAGCTGCAGTTATTTCTGCCTGAGTATTGATTGCTCAGATGCTTATCAGATGAAATTTGTCTGCACAAGCTGCATTTTACGTCCCTCCTCTAGGCATTGAGGCTGTGGTGGGAGTGACTGTGTTCAGGACTGATGACTGCAGCGTTAGATTTCTTTCTTCTTGCTATGGCTGGTGATAGCTGTTGTTGCAGACTGAGAGTCATGTCTTCCCACCAGCACTGATGTAAATTAAAGTAGAGTAAATCTACCACTGGGATTTGGAAGCAAAACTGATAAGGAGAGACAAGTGGGAGAGTTAGAAGGTTTGGGATATTTAAAAATGAAACGTGCATGAATAGCTGATGACTGAATGTCTTCTCACCAGATCTGGGGTGCGGATGCAGGTGTATCTCACAGCCCCCCTTCTGTTCTCGTGTGGAAGAATCAGGGCAGCTGGGGCACTGGAGGAAATATCCGCACATACCTCGTGAACTCTGATGGAGAGGTGGGAAGAGAGTTTTCTTTTCATTGTTGGAATTACAGCAGATGTTTCCATTTGGTTCCTATGTGTTCTGCATTGTCCTACATCTGCCCACAGCTGATTTTTTTTGCAATTCTATGGATGCACTTTGTGCAGGAACAGCAGCACGGGACAGAATAGGAGGGAGGGTCATTTGTACCACAGGAAGCTGGCTTAGAATTCAAACTGGAGAAACAGTTAAAATACTGTCTGAAGACATTTCAAATCCGTGTCCCTTCCTGCTGTGGTTCCCTTTGTTTCCTTGCTCAGGGTGTCTTGTTCCACAAGTGAAAATTTGCATCTGCAATTTCAAGGCTGCAAGCGCACAGTAGAATTCTTGTTACTAAGAAGTGCTCAAAAATAGTTTAGTAATAAAGGAAGCTTCCTGATGTTTTAAAATTCTTTGTAGTGCCTGATTAGGAAGACCTTCCTGGTAATTGACATGAACAGTAAAGCATAAAGACATAAAGCATTTAGCAGAAAGAATGGGAGTTCCTAATACTGTGTAATCATACGGAGAAACTTCAATTTCTGACATCACACATCTTGGGGAGCTCCTGGGTCAGTCTGCTGTCAGCTTGTCAAACCAACAAGCACCTGCTTCTCAAACACCTGCTAAAGAAAGGAAGCTCCTGAAGCTGCCTTACACCACGATGCCTTTTGGTAGCTGGAATGAGGAATGTTTCTGTGGCTTGCAGGATCTTCAGTGTTTGCTTATACAGCTAACTGTGATCGTGGGGCAAACTGATTTATATCATCCAAACATTACTGGGATTCCTATACTGATGATACAGCAAGAACTCAGAGCTGGATATGGACCACTAGTCATCTTCTCTTTCCTTTTGTGCAGGAAGTTGCAGTGAGAACTGTTACTAAATCAGTTGTCGTGCGGGAGAATGAAGAGGAAGAGGATGAGGCAGACTTTGGAGAGGAGGACCTTTTCAACCAACAGGTAATGAGATATAGACTGCATTTTTAATTTGTTTTTGGCTGGTTTGAACAATCAGCCAGGAGATAATGGGTTTCCCTTCAGTTTTCACTAGTTCTGAGTTTCTTGGTCCATTTTCCAATGGGTGCTTGCAGAAGATGATGCTAAGGCAGCTTGCAGCCGTGCAGCATTGCTACAGCATGCAGAAAGAATGTTCAAGGAATTGCTGCTTGAATCAGTAACTGTACAGCTCAGGCAGTGCCTAATATCAGTTTGGATGCTGGCTATCTATGGACGCACACTGCAGATCAGGTTTACAACACTACAATGACTTAAACTGTTTTTGGAGTTGGTAAGATGAGGTTTAGCAGTCAATAATCACTGGACTGCTGTTCCCTATCCCAGTATTGCTTTCTCTGAAAAAGAAAAAGCTATCTGTGGCATTCCTGCTGTGAGCAGAATGTAACCATTGGGAAACAGGAGCTCAAAAAACCAAGCAGTGGAGGGAGCTTCTGTTGTTTCAAGTTTGTTTATTTTCTGGTAATATTTGAAGTGAACTTGGGTTTCCTTTATAACATCAGCCCTGTGTTCTCCTAGCTCTCAGTTAAGTATTGTATGGTGACTAAACTGACTGGCTGTTGGCAGAGTGAAAAGGAGAAATATGCTGTGTACAGGGAATATTAGGAAATAGATTAAATGTATTTCAAACCTGACTGCTCGGTTCTTTGGTTCAGTGGCCACAAGTAGCCCTTCTCAAGAACTATTTCTCTGCAGGCTTGAAGTTGAGTTGTGCAAACTTCCTTTGCATTTAGCAGCGTAGTTGAAGCATAAGGCAACTGAAACACAAGTAATTTTTGCCCCCCAAGAAGCAGCTTTGCAGCACAGGTCTCTCTTGAAAGGAAAGATGTGAACTAAAGGAAGAGAACCTGTTAAGAAGCTGGTGGTGTTGTGATTTTCATTTGCCATTTTTGTCAGTGTTGAAAGTGTGGACGTGAAGCACTCAGCCCATCACAGCAGACCACGGCAGCAGTGTCTTACTCCTGTGCACAGACTGAGTAATGTGCTTCGTTTGCAGCTGCAGTGCTCCCTGAGCACAGCTGAACTAGAGGAAGGAGGAAGGTGCTGTTAACAGGGGGAGAACCAGAGTCTGGTGTTACAATACCAAGAGCTGGTAGGAAAGTAGTTAATGCTGTGTCTTTCTGATTTTAGGGGGATCCCAGAACAACTTCTCGAGGATGCTCAGTGATGTGAAGAAAGAAAGAAAAAAAAACTATTACTTGCTATTTTTTTCCATTTATTTCCTTTTATTTTTGCTATTTTTTTTTTTTCCTCCAGAGCCACTGAAAACTATTTTTATACGTATCATCTGATTTCTTTGATGGTTACTCCTTGGTACATTTTTATATAAAAAAAAATCTAAAAAAAAAAAACCTTTACTGAACAAAACTGCCAGAGTTTTTAATAGATTTCTTAATTTCTCTCTCTTTGTTGAAACACTGTATTGGAATAATTGTTTTTCCCTATACAGAGTTTAAAGTCTTATGCACAAACCTGCGGCAGAAATTTTTAGCTAAAATGGGACGAGACTTCTTGAGTGTATGGTGAACCTGTGCTTTGTGCATCCATGAGCAGGATGACTTAAAAACAAAGCTTAAGAAAGGATGTTTACCTGCAGGGCCTTGGGAGGTCGGTGGTAATGTTTCTCTGACCTTTAAGAAATGATAGGATCCTGTGGGTGCCCAGCTTGGAAAAATTATGCCCCAAATGCATTAGAAGTGCTTCTCCAGCAGTGGAAGTAATAAAGGGTAGCTGCCTTTTAACCAGGTCTTGGTTCAGGACTGTGGATTTCTGTGCTACTCCAGGATTTGACAGCCTGACGATCGTCTGAACCCCATCAGTGCTGTGGCTTCAGGCCATTATTTCAGGAGGTGGAGAGCTTCTGCTGTCTGCAGATGGGTGGGAGTGTCAAAAACAGACTTGTAATCATTGTATTCTCAAAGGATTTTGACATTGTAACAAATGAGATCTTGTTAAATTGTGAATGCAAGTCGTGATGTATAGTATTTATGATGTTAAGCATCATGATTTAATGATTTTGACATATTCAGCATTGAACAGAATGACTAAGATTTTAATGTTGAAAATATTTTTATTTCTGGCATTGATAAATATTTGGGGTTTTAAAGGTTATCTGTGTAAATGTTGATTTCTTTTTGTTTTGTTGAATCAGACCTAAATGCAGCTTATCCACACTTGTCTTACATCCAGAGGGCCGTTGTCAGACACACTGAGTGTCTGCAAAGTAGTACAGAAACAGCTGAGTGCCGTTTTAGAGAGTTAGAAGGAACTGCTGCTGCTGTGGATGGGAGCATTACTTTGCAGATCCTCACAGTAACAGTGGGTGATGTGAACAATCTTTTTTTTTATGAAGATGGTTTTTATTTCAGACGATGACTCTGGTATCTGACAGCGTCCCTTTGGCTTAAGGTTTCTTCTGCTGCACTTCTGTGGAGGTAGCAGTGGCTCTCCTAAGGCCAGCATTCAGATAGCAGCGCATCTTCAAGCACTAGGAAGACTTGACTGCCCCAAAGAATGCCTGGGCTGCACTCAAGCAGATGGTTTTTGCATTGGTTCTTAATTTGGGTGCTGTTGGCAGCACAGAACGCTGTTGTTACCTGCACTCTCGAGCTCTGACCTGCCGTTCAAGTAGTTGAGACTCATCAAACCAGCAGCGAGGTTTGGATGTTTTCGGTGGCTTTTGGACATTGTGTTCTCTGAACAACATTATGACTGACAGACGTAACCGAGGAGGTCATTGTAGTGGCTCTGACCGGTGGCTATGCAGTGCAAGCAGAGTGGGAACAGAAGTGAGATTTCTAAGCTTAGGTTGTATTTTTTGCCATCTAAAAATAAATTTGAGGCGCTACTTTTCTCTGTTTGGGTGGCGTGATTTAATTATGAAGTTAATGAGCGGAATTCAGATTTTTGTGTTAGTTCAGCAGGCGGAGCGTTGCAAAAAGCAGTAGGAAGCCTTGGCTGTTTGGGCTGGAGGGGTCGCTCCATGGCTGTTGTTGGCCATTTTTCAAGTGTAATTTTCCCACTCTGCTTGAGTAGAAGGTGAAATATGTAGTAAATCATGTCTCTCTCTCTCTGTAAAGTGTATCTAATGAAATTATGTTTCTCAGACATACTGTTAACCAATTGCCTTTCCTAAATTCATTGGTATACAAATAGATGCAATCAGTGTAAAAGTATTTTCACAGTGCACCTTCCAACCACTGGGCAGCATTTCCCTTTCTGACCCACACTTCTGTACCACACTCACAGTGTTTCAGAGCTTTTTGCAGTTTTTCCCTGTATTTATTTTTGTTTCACATTGGCCAGTTTTCAGGTTGCTTATTCTTGAGGGTTTTCCTGTAAATATGATTGCTCTGTGATCTTAAATTCTAAAGAAATGAATGTGCTTTTTCTTTTTTTTTTTTTTGCTTTTGATTTTTTTGTTTTTTGCTTTTTCTGTGAAGAATAGGCAGAAAGGCAGCTTGAATGAGGGGGAACCTCTTGCTACCTGAGCCACTGATTTCTTAACAGCTGCTGTATGGGAGACGTGTCACCTTCTAGCCCTACGGAGAGGTATTTTCTCTTAAACCCCTCAGTGACAGCATGCAGAATTTTTCCTTGGATTTCGAGCTGTTTCCTGTAAGTTTGGAAACACTTTCTTTACTTTTTTCACATATGGAGGTGCTCACAGAAAGCACTAATGTGGGAGAATCTGAATTCAGCAGGCAAAGTGTTGATGATTCACAGTGCCTTGTAAAAGGCAACCTAGAGTTTGAGAATAATTGCTCACTGTAAACTACAGACACAGGCAAACTACTGTATTCCACTTGTTTTCTTTGTGGGTGTCTGTCTGCTTCAGACAAATTTCCTTCCTCTTGCTTTTGATGCTGAGCTTTGGCATAACTTCAAGTTGGTGCTCGGCACTGGAGGATTTCTTCTGCTTTACTGAACCAAAAAGCATTGCTGCTGCTTTTTCTCTTCATCAGAGATTTTCTCTCTTCGTTTTCAGGATAATTGAAATGTTCTCCTCACGTAAAATCCAGTGCCACCTTGCACTCCTTTCCTGTGTAGTCAGGCACGTGAACCAGCTCTCAGGGATTTGGAGGATAGTCAGCATTTGTGCTCTGCTGTCTGATAGCAGGTGTGAAGCTTGAAGGAGATGTGCAGCGAACTTGTCAGGAAAAATGACCTTAAGGCTTCTCTGATGGGAGAAGTTAATCAGTGCAGTTTGTGTCAGTGTTTGAGAGTAACTACCCATAGAGAAGAACAAGGAACAGTTTTATTCTGGGTGGAACAGTGCAAATGAGTTCTGACTAACTTACAGTGGGGGAGTCAGGGGGAAGGAATAACAGCATAACGACAGAAAAAACAATTAAGCTGATCTTCTAACTGCAGATGGGCACAGTGGGGCTCTGTGGGGCCTCTGGCCTTTATGCTTTCCCCACACTTCTGTCTGTCTTGCTTCAGCTGTTGTGTTGCAGTGGCTTGCTCCAAGCAATGCAGTGGCTGTGATTCCTGTGTCGCTGCACACCTTTAGCGCACGGTCTGTGTGCATGGGCTGCTTCAGGCCCTGACCGAACCAGCAGCTGATCCTCAGCACCCTTCTGCCGTTAGATGGGCACTGTGTTTGTAGCAGGAACCAAAATTCTCAGGAAGAAAACAAACATCTGCTTCCCGTGGACTGTAATGGAAAAGCCACACAAGCTGGTCTGCAGCTCTCGTTAACCACCAAAGCTGGACTGCAGTGTGAAGCAGAGCAAACTGTGAAAGGAGATTTCCTTTTGTGCACATTTATCCTCGAGCAACAGGACGCCTCATGTCCAGTTTAGGGACTGTAGAGTTTTTTGTGCAGCCTTTTTCTTTGTAATCCTGTGTGAAGCCTTTTAGCTGCAGCCTGAGCAGGGAGTGGTTGGGAGAGGCTCCTAGAAATCCTCTCTATCCCCCAGAATGTTTGAGAACCTTTTTCTTCTGTGTGTACTAAGAAGATTGTGATGCTGTTTGCCAACGCTCTGTGCTGGGAGCCTTGTAGCCACTTCCCTCCCTTCCTTAAGCCATTCATTCTCTTTTTTTCTTCTTGAAATCTTCTCTCTAAACAAAGGAGTATCCATATTCCACCCTGGATTTCATTGCCACTGTTGGGTCCAAACCCCAAGCCCTGCGCAAGCAGGGACAAAAGCTCTGTTGTAAACCAGTGAGTGGAAGGTGAGATAGTGATTGCATTTCGGAATCGTTGCTGTAGCTGAACAGCAAGACAAATGAGAGGTGGTCGTTGGTCCGACGTCTCAAATGGCCTGGGAAACAGAATTTTAAATTGCGCTTCGATGTGCTTAGCTTTAAACCACTTTAAAATAATTTAAGTGTTTTTTATACAAAATCATATTTACATGCAATTATCATTTGTAAGCATAATGCCTTTCTTGAAATGCTAAGGTCTAGAGAGTGAATGGGACTCTTCATGTCACAAGACTCCGTTCAGAGCCACACGAGCAGCGCATGGACACGGAGTTCAGGAAGAAAGCGTTGTACTGGACCCACATTTCCCTGTTAACAACGTGATGATCCTTTGTCTGTAAGGTAAATGCTGCTGTGTATCTCAGCTGCCCAGTGTTCATCACACTAAAATCATGAGCAATAAGCTGTCTTAAGCAAGGCGAGGCCAAAGCGCTTTACGTCTGGGCAGAGCAGTAACTTCTCTATTCAGCTGTTCATAATGATGCTGGTGTTGCCCTGTGATCGAGTTGTGGATTTTGTTCTGCATCACCTTGTAGTTCTGGCAGTGTCACTGCCTGCACTCAGCTGCTGCCAACCCATTTTCAGAAGGCTCTCATTTTATTTAAAAGAAGGGATTGTGAGAAATGTACAAATCGGAAAGCAGGCACAAAAGGACGGGAGCGTTACATGGAGCTCATGAAAACTACATAATGATCTAGACTTTACCATTTCAAAATGTTGTGGTTTTATTTTCATTTTTTTTTCCTCTTAGAATATGCATGCCAAATGTCTTTTTCAATGATTTGTAATATACATTTTCAGACTGGAAACTTTTTGTACAACAACACTCAAATAAATGTTTTGCATTTTATTTGTTTCGTTTTGTTGAGGGAAATGCAGAGGGCTGTTGAGTCACCCTGTCCCAGGGGAGGACGGCTTGGTGTCCAAGAGACACAGGATCACGGACTGTCCACACTCCAAAAGGGGCTCAGTGGGATCACATGAGTGGAGTGGGTGAGCAATAAACCAATGGACCCTTTCCTTTAAATGTACTGCAGGCAGCGCTATGGGGAAAACGCTGCCCTTAGCACTGCAGAGAGCCTGCATAGCAGGAGCAGAGGAAGGCACCACAGTGAGAGCTGGATAGACTGCATCGATGGGCCAAAGTAAACTGAGTTTCAATAGGGCCAAGGGTCGGCTCCTGCATTTTGGTCACAGCAGCCCCAGGCAACCCTACAGCCTTGGGAGGAGTGGCTGGAAGCTGCCTGACAGAAAGGGACCTTGGAGGACTGATGGACAGGCGGCTGAATATGAGCCAGCAGGGGGCCCAGGGGGCCAGGAAGGCCAATGGCATCCTGGCTTGGATCAGGAATGGTGTGGTGAGCAGGACCAGGGAAGTCATCCTGCCCCTGTGCTCGGCACTGCTGAGGCCTCACCTCGAGTGCTGGCTTCAGCTTTGGGCAGCTCAGCACAGAAAGGACACGGAGGTGCTGGAGCAGGTGCAAAGAAGGGCAACAAGGCTGCGGAAGGGCTTGCAGAATATGGCCTGTGAGGAGAGGCTGAAGGAACTGGGGCTGCTTGGTCTGGGGAAGAGGAGGCTGAGGGGAGACCTTATGGCTCTCCTCAAGTACCTGAAAGGTGACTGCAGTGAGAGCAGGGCTGGACTCTTCTCACTGGTGACAAGACGAGGGGAAATGGCCTCAGGTTGTGCCAGGGGAGTTTTAGGTTGCACATCAGGAAGAACTTCTTTACAGAAAGCTTCCCAGGGAGGTGTGGGGAGTCAGCATCCCTGGATGTGTTTCAGAACCGTCTGGCTGTGGTGCTCAGGGACATGATTTAGTGGTGAATGGTTAGTTAGGGCAGCGTGGTTGGGCTGAGGTGGGACTTGATGATCTTGAAGGTCTTTTCCAACCTGAGCAATTCTATGATTCTGTGACTGTTGGCAAGGGAGAAATTGTGCACTGGCAGTGAAATCCGTTCTGTTCCGTGCCCTAAACCCGACGCAGGTAATGCCTCCCCTGGCTCTCCCTGCTTGAGCGTCTCAGGCTCACAATCTTCCCCACACTGTTGCCGTGATACATCTCCACCTATGGGCCGCTACCAACCTCTCGTCTTTAGGAATGCTTTGTACTTTGCAATATCTGCAGCGTTTTGAAGTTAGCACATCCGTTCTGCTTTGTGTTTGGACAGGAGAGCAATATTCCAAAGTTAGCACATCTCTCCTGTCCTGTGCTCAGCTCTCCCCATCCTTTGCCTGACTGTCCCCATGCCGTCCTGTGCTGTTCTCTCCCATCCTGCGTACTTTCCTTATCTTGTGCCGTCAGTCCTACCCGAGTCACTACAGCCCATTTCCAACTTCCCTCCGTCAGCTTTCTTTACGAATCAATAACGTTTAGGACTCTTTTGTAAGTTCAGCAAGGGCCCCCGCGGCATACAAAAAATAAAATAAATAAATAACTGGAAACAACAGGTTCACAGGAAGGTTCTAATTTCAGGAATACACCACATAGAAAAAAAACCTGGAAGCTTCTACTGCAGAAACACAATCTGCCTCTGTTGTGGTTCTGAGACTTTTTGTTGTCACTGTCGCACACCAGAACGCCGTGCGGAGCAGTGGGACTTCACGAGGGAATCTTCTGGTTGCGCTTCCCGCCTTCTACGGCACGTGGAGCAGCTGAGGGGGGAGGGGCGGCTTCCCGGAGGAGCAGGCGGGCAGCGGCAGCAGCAGCTCCGCTCAGGACCCGAGCGTCTGTCTGTGTCGCTCCTGCCCCAGCTCAGCCCTGGCAAACCTGTGTGCCTGGAAGAAGGCTGCGTAGAGACGTGTTGGCGTCCATCCCTGAAGACTTCAAAGGCAAGGCTGGAGCGGGCAGGGCGTCCGATGGAGCTGTGGTGTCTGTGTTCATAGTGGGGGAGGTGGACGAGATGGCCTTCAGAGTCCCTTCCAACTCTACGGGTTCTGTGGCTCCATGATTCTTTGCCCTGGGCTATGAATGGATGCAGTATTTGATGTGATCCATTCTCTATGCAACATGTGAGCATAACCCAATGTTTTTGGCCTGCGCCCCTACAAGCTTCTGAGGGTACAGGCACAGTTCTAAAGGCCGCCCATTGTGTGTCATCAGTGACATCACAAAGGGTGAGGGCAGCCTAGGTAATAGCCAAGGGAAAGCCAGAACAGTCGCAGGAGCGACAGCGACAGGAGCACAGGGACCTTCAAGGCTTCTTGAGCACAAGGACCTTCAAGGCTTCTTGAGCACAGGGACCTTCGAGGCTTCTTGAGCACAGTCCACTTCTCGCCATGCCACTTCCGCCTGCCCGTAAGAGCCGGCGAATCTACCTTTCCTTCTCCCCTCCCTTTGCCAGCTCTGGTTCTCAGTCTGGTGAGACGGAGGTGAGACCCCCCTGCAGGCCAAGGTTGGCTTGGCAGGAATGGCCTCCTGAAAAGGAGGAGAAGGAGAAGAAAAAGAAGATCACAAATCCACGTGAGTAACGGGTGGGAAGCACTGGGCACAGCGGTCATGCTTGATTCAAAGCTGGCACCCACTTCTTCCGGCACCTCCTTTCCTGAAACTCCCTTTCCCAGCATGGAGTCCAGCTCCAGCTAAAGGGAGCGTGGAACCACGGGATCCAGGAATGGTTGGGTGTGGAGGGACCTCAAAGCCCTCACAGGCCCAGCCCCTGTTGTGGGCTGGTTGCCACCCACTGGCTCAGGCTGCCCGCAGCCCCATCCTGCCTGGCCTCGAGCACCTCCAAGGATGGGGCAGCCGCAGCTTCTCTGGGCAGCCTGCGCCAGTGCCAACCTCTCCCAGACTGTTGGGATGGGTGCCGAGAGGCTGCTGGGCTGGCAGGATGTCAGGGAAGCAGGCAGGCAGGATGGCTCCATGCCATGCGCTGGGGCCGTTCTTTCGCTCACTCCTTGCCTTTGGCCCCTCTCTACGGTGCTCATTCTTCTCCTCTTGCTTAGGTATTCGCATCTTGGAGCTGTGGAGAGAAACAGCCATCGCATGCATCTGTGAGTTTCTGCAGAGAAAGGACAAGGTAAGAGCAGCTGTTTGCACTCACTGTGGAAACAGCCCCGGTTCTTCTCCAGGCCGCTACCCTGCAGGCATTGCACCGCGCCCCACGATGCTTGGGGTCCTGCTGGCCGTGGATCTCACCTTCATGCCCCCTCTTGTTCCCTCTTTGACTACCAGGATGTGCAAGAGAAAATCAAATTCCTGAGAGGCATCTGCACGCTGTGCAAATGCAGGGACACGTCGCTCAACTTGGATGCTTTCTGCCAAGAAAAGCAGCTGGCAGAGAATGTCCAGGTGGGGAGAAAGGCAGTGGGCTGGAAAAGGGGGCGTGGACCCCCTGTACCCTTTTGTGGACAAGGCTGGCACGGGGAGAATTGAGCACGGACACGCAAGTGTCCTCTGGTAGCTGCCACGTCCCATCCATCCCATCCCTCCTGTGTTCTGCAGGCGCTGATCGATGAGGAGCCCAAGCACACTTTGTCCTCGGAGATAAAGCAGGAAGCCATGATGAGCTTTGCCAACATGAGGTAGCTGCCCAGGCCCACATTTGGCTAGCACGGCCCCAGGGCAGGCTGCTGGCGGCCCTGAAGCTGGCAGGGAGGCTTCCTCCTGCCCGTGGAGGTCCACGTCCTCCTTCCCGTGGCCTCGAGGCACGGTGTCCAACGGGCTTCTCTCTCCCCTTGCAGCACTGTGGAGACAGCGCTGGAAGGCAAAACGGAGAGCATTCTGAATTCCTGCTTCAACAGTGTCTTCTTTTTGCCTCCGGAACTGAGCATACCAGCAAAGGAGAAAGAACTCTACAATGAGGTGTGTGCTGGGTGAGCCACCGGAGCGCCAGGTCCCTTTGGGCTGCTCCCTGGCTCCTTGTGCTGAGACCGCAGGAGAGCCAGGCAGGGCAGGAAGCCAGCTTTGCTTTTCCACCCTCGTCTCGTCTCTTCTCTGGGGATAGGGTTAGCATGAGGCGCCCCGTGAGGTGCCGCAGGCGCCCTTCTGCAACTCTCTGTCCTCTTGCAGACCATGAGGGCCATGGGCATCATGCTGGAAGCCTTGGTGCAGAACTGCCCCAACAGGAGAATGAGCGAGGAGCTGCACAGCATGTTTCAGGTCTGGCAGGCAGTTGCAAAGAGCGGGGTCAGTGGGAGGGATGCGAATGTCCCTACTGCGGTGACACAGACCCTCCTTGCACGTGAAGGTCCTGCAAAGGATCCTGCCCCTGCTGCTCTGTTCTTCTTCCCCCATGGGGAAGATCCCAGAGCTCCTGCTGGAGCGGCAGAAGCTCCCAGGGCGAGTACCAGCAGATTCTCTCTTTGCAGGCTCTGCTCCACTTCCTCAGCTCCCAGGATGTGCATGTCCGTACGAGAGCCCTGCGTGGGGTTTTACAGATGATCCGTAATTTTATGGAAAAAGTAAGGAGCCAGGCACCCTCCAGCCAGGCTGTCTCCCATTCTCCATATCCCAGAGCAGCTCAGGGGTGCCTGCAGCGGGGCTGCGGCTGGGAGCTCTCAGCAGGGCTCTGCCCCAAACAAGGGTCCTTGCCCCATCTTTGCCCCCGCTCTTCCCTCTCCAGGCCCTGCTCTGCTTCCACTCAGCCCTTCCTCTCTTCTCCTTCTCTCACCCAGGACTGGGAGGGCCCTGAAGCTTACAAGCCACTCATTGACTTCTACTTCCCAATCCTGGGAGAGCTGCTGGGTCACCTCAGCCTTTTCAACTGTGGCTACGAAAGCACCAGAGCCCCAGCTGTACAAGCGCTTCATCGCCTCCACATGTTTGTCAAACGACAAAGAAGTAAGACAAGATGGGTTGGGCAGCATCTCTGCTCCTATGTCTGCTCCTTTCTCCTATTCTTATGCTTTGTGAAGCCTGACCGTGGAGTCCGCAAGCTCTCTGAGCTCCTTTACTCTTACGAGCAGCTTCACCATTCCTAAGCTGCCTCTTGCTCCCAGCACCCATCTCCTTTAGCTGTGTAATCCCTTTCCTTCACTCTCCTCAGCATGGGTCCCATCAACCCATGTCTGCTCACCATTGGTCTCCGTGCTCAGGTCTCCTACACCACGGGTCCCCTCTACCGTGGGTCTCCTCAGAACTCCGTTTTCAGCTTAAAGCACCGTTCACCAATTGCTGAGTTTGATGGCAAAGACACAGTTTCCTTCTGACTCTTCTGTGTTCCCTCCCTTTTAGGAGCAAGCCTGTCAGCGGAGATGGAAAACTACGTGCGTCTCCATGAGAAGCCGGAGGGTAGAAAGTTCAGAGATAATGACTTTCCCACTCCCAAAGATTGCGCTGAGGTAACGTTCTGCCTTGCTGAGGATCTTGTGCTTAGCATCAGCAGGAAATGTCTGTGAGCAAGGGGAGTGCGAGGGCAGCAGATCCAGCCCTCCTGGCTGGAGGACCGCAAGGCCTTCTTACCAAACGCCCATGCCCCCACCTGCAGTCCATCTCCCAGAGCCCTCTCTTGCCATCCTGCCCCACGCAGTGACGGAAGCTGATGCTGCCAGCTTTCCTACAGGCTCTGCTGCCCAGCATCTCTGCAGAGCTGCTCTCCCTGCACTGGAGTGCTCAGTGTGGCATCTCTTCCCTCCCCTGCTTCCACCCACAGTTGTTTGGAGGATACCTCAGGCCTGCTGAGAGGATGGACGTCGTCCTCACAGCCCTTCAAGCGCTGGTTGACTCCAGCATCTATGACAAGGAGGCGGCCTGCAGTGTGATGGCCGTGGCCATGGAAGACCACGCCTTCTGGATGCCAGATGTAAGCCCCTTTTGGCCACTGCCCCATCCTTGAGCCCTTTCAGGCGCTGTTCTTCCCTCCCCAGCCGAGGCCTCTGGGGCTCCTGAAGCCGTTCTCAGCGATGGGAAGTGCAGTGGTTTCAGCGGCACCTGTGCTAATGGTTGTGGTCTGTTCTCGCGTGTGTCCCCTTCAGAAAGCCCAGTTCATGACCTTCATCCGCAAGAACTTGAGGAGCATCACCACAAAGGCAGCGCGGCACTGCCTGGACTCCCTGCTCCTCCTTCTGACCAGCCAGATGCCCACGGAAGAAGTCAGGAGCCTGCTGAAGTCCTCTCCACCAAGCGACAGGTACTGTCCTCAGCAGCCTGGAGGGCTTCTTCCAGGTGCCCTCCTGCTCGCCCAGGGCTCTCCAAGCAACGTGGGCCTGCAGGGTTTTAGCTGTGCTAAGGTAGCTCTGCCTACAATGTATTTGGGCTTGCAGCAACGCCCTGGACCCGTGGGAGGTGATGCTCTGCATGCCGCAGACCTTGGAGAAGGTCTTGAAGGAGGTGACCAAGGGCTCACAGCTGAGCAGGCTGGTAGAAGGAGTCACAGAAGACACCTGTATCCTCTTCTTGGCTGTGAGTTAATGGAGAACAGTTTGCTGCCCTTCGGGGCTGCGTGTGCCCCTGCAGGCTCTCACCTGGCTATGTCTATGTTTCAGCTAATGGCAAAGAGTGAAGATAATGAGGACTTTTTTGGTGACCTGCGCCACCTCAAGACTTTTCTGAAGCATCCAAGCGTGGAGATGCACAGCGTGGTGCTCAGAGGGCTTGTCGTACTCTCCGAGACACGGGAGAAGGTGAGTGGGGCGTTGTCAACCAAAGCGGCACTGGGCTTCTTGGGCAGCGACGGGAGAAGGGTGACGGTCACGGTGGGGCCTGCTGGCTTTGAGGAGCTTTGAGGATGGGACGTCAAAGCCCAGTAAAGTCAGCTTTTACCGTGGGCTAGTTGTCACCTACCAGAGCAGGTTGCCCCTGGCCCCATCCGTCCTGGCCTTGGGTACCTCCAGGGATGGGGTACCTACTTCTCTGGGCAGCCTCACCGCCCTCTGAGAAAAGGATTTCCCCATTGGCCTTGCGACTGCCGTGCCCGCTGCCAGCAAGTGAAGCAGGAGACTGGAGCTCAGAGACGGGAGCCTTTTGCCCAGGCGGTCGTTCCCGCATCAGACAAAGGAACTTGCGTTTCCTACAGGCAAGAAAAATGCGGGTGGTGCTGCCAGAGATCATGGCCACCCTGCAGGATGCCAGCGCAGACATCAAGATGAAGGCCCTGTTTGTCATTCAAAACATCATGGGCTGCGTGAAGAGGAAGGAGGCCAGCTCCATCGCCGTGCAGCACGCCGAGAAGCTCCTGCCTCTCTTTGTCGATGTAAGTGAAGCTGCTGCAGGAGGCAGAGCCCTCGCAGGGCACTCTGCAGTGCCCCCGCCTCTGGCCCAGCTGTGTGGGCAGCACTCGCATCGGGCCCTCTCCCCTCCCCGCTCCTCCTGGGGCTCCTTCCGAGCAGTGGGACGGCTGTGGGCCCTCGGAGAGCCCCGCGCCCAGCATCTGCTCCCCACCCTTGGCTTCCGGCCCTCCGTGCCTCCTCCGCTGCCTGTGCAAGGCCAGGCCAGGCCTGGTCCCCACGCACGGTGCAGGAAGGCCCGCAGGCGCTGCGTGCCACGGAGGCCGTGTGAAGGCGGCCCGGCCTCCTCGTGCTAGAATTCTCTTCCTTCCTCCCTCCCTCCCAGGAGTCCAGTGCCGTGCAGGTGTCCTCCATCCGTCTCTACAGAGACATGGTGCAGGCCGTGGTCTGGTGCCACCGGAGCAGAATGAAGGGGACGGTGCGCAGAGGCCTGGTCCCACTGCACCTTCGGATGCACGATGAGAACCAGGACGTGGCCCAGGTACAGTTTTCCGCCCCACCGAGGGCACGTGACACCGTTTGGGTGCTGTGGGTGCCAGGGTGCGTGGCTGCTGCCCGAGGCCCGGAGGACAGGCCCAGCTCCCTGCCGTTCCTTGCACCGGAGCAGGCGGCGGGGTCGTGCATCCACAGCCTGGGCTCCGAGCTCTGCTACCCGCAGCCTGGGTGTCGAAGGCCTGGGACAGAGCCAGCTGGGAGCCCAGCGTTGTGCTGGGTGACCACGGAGGGGCTGCGGCTCCGTGTCTCTGTGTGGCCATCACGCCCTGCTGTCCGTGTTCTGTTCCCTTCCCACAGCGTGCTGGGAAAAGGCTCCCGGCCCTGGCAAGAGGAGGGCGATGCCGGGTCTCCTTCCTCGGGCCTTGGTGCCATCTCCCAGCTTCTGCTTCCCCACAGGCCGCCAGGAAAGCCATTGTACAAACGGCCCGTCTCCTGCGCTGGAACGACCTCCTGGAGCTGGCTGAGAAACAGGAGACGTGGAGGATCGCGCAGTGCTTGGTAAGGAGAGCCCCAGAGCCCAGAGCAACAGGAACAGCGCGGGGAGCTGGGGAGCATCTGCAATCCCCATGTTCTTATGCTTTCTCCAGCTGCAGCGGGACCAGAGCAGGGCACAGGAATACCTGCAGCAGAGCCAGCCCTACCTGCAGGACCCTCAGGCCGCCGTGCGAGTGGAGGCCGTGAGGTTCATTGGTGAGCCACAGCCCCTTTGTCCCTCTTGGCAGTGGTTGACGGTCCCAGCCACTGCCCTGTGGCCCTAAGAGCCCCTTGAGTGGGTCCCAGGGCCCTGCTGCCTTGCTCAGGCCGCCCTCGGCCACTCTCGTTGCTGGGGAGCAGTGCGGCTCTGCTGCTGGCAGCAGATCTGACGGGTGCTCTGTGCCTAGGGCTTGCTGCACGCTACTCAAGGGACCTGAGCGAGAAGCAGCGACAGGACATCATCACGGGTAAGTGAGGGCTGTGGTGTGTGTACTGAGGCTGGGGGCAGAGACTCCCATGCCTCGCTCTCCTCCAAGGAAATTCTTGGGGCAGAGGGCGATACAAAACCACAGAGTCCTAGAAAGGTTGACTTTCAAGCGACCTTAAGGATCTCAGAACCAGGGAATCCTAGAGAGATGGGACCAGAAGGGACCTGAGAGATCACGCAGTCACGAGATCCTAGAATAATTCAGTGGAAAGGGAGCTCAAAGGTGGTACAACCATGAAATCCCAGAGTGGGAGAATGGTTCGGTTGGAAAGAACGTTTAAGGCCATCCTGTGCCAACCCCGTACTGTGTCCTGGATGCCCCTGGACACAGGATCAGGCTGCCAAGGCCTCCATCCAACCTGGCCTTGACCACCTCAACGGGTAGGGAACCCGCATGTTTTCTGGGCTGCCTGTGCCCTGTAAGGAAAGGCCTCCCTGCCCTGTAAGGAAAGAATTCTGTCCTAAGTCAGAGTCCGAGGAAAGGGCAGCAAGGCTGATATTGTGGTGGGAGCCCAAGCTCGATGAAGAGGGAGATGATATCATGTCATTGTCCGTGATGTCTGCTGGAAGTAGAATGCCTGGAGAGGAAAGTCTTGGGGAGATGCCTGGGGTGTGTGAAGGAGAGCCTCCTTTGCAGGATGTGAGAGGAAAGGAGGGAATGTGTCCACCTGCAAACAGGGAAGGACATGTGGGTTATGTGATGCTAATGATCTCAAAGGTCATTTCCAATTGAGATGATTTGGTGATTCTAATGCATTTGGCTCTTTCCTGATGGGCCGCTCCGTTTGTCCTACCCAGCCTGGGACAGAGACGTGTGGCATTGGAGCGGTCTGCGGAGTTCGCCAGCGATCTCTGCAGATTGCTTCATCCCTGCTCTGTTTCTTCCTGTTGCAGCCCTGGCGCCTTTGGCCCGTGACGCGGAGAGCTCGGTCCAAAGCTTGGCAGTGCAGACCACATTGATCCTCAGAGCGACCACGAGGACAGCGACATCACGACGGGGCCTGCGAGCGCTGTGCTGTCTGTTCCGCTGAGCTGCAGCACTCCTGAGACAGCTCTGTCCCTCGGAGGAGCACAGCAAACCCAGTGCCCTGCTGCCCTTCTCCCTGGGGCGTCCCTGCCCGTGCTCAGCAGGCGCCGCCATTCCCGGCCTCTGCTCCCGGCGGCTGGACGGCGCATCCCTCTGCACCCCCGCGGCCACGGCTGCCCAAGCTGTTGGCTTGGCTGAGCAGCACTGAGTGAAGAGGGATTGTCTCAGGCCGCATCTGCGCACATATACATCATGTGCAATGTAACATGTAATAATGTAATGGGCTGTGTGTAATGGATAACATTACGGATACATATATGTTCAATGTATAGAAACAACCAACCTTCTTCTTGTATATCTTTTTGTATATCTATTTTTATATTTAATAAAATATTTTTATAAATACAACGGTCCCTTCAAACTTGTGGGAGATTTAACCTTTGCTTCCCTGAAACTAATGCAGCAATTTCTGTTTCGGTGGAAATGGCTGCAATTCTAAATGAGTTCTCGTGGTGCTCACCAGAGATGGATTCTCCGTGGGGAAATCATGAGCCAACCCGGTAGCTTTCTCTAATGTCATCACCGGCTGCGTAGTTGGGCGGAGAGCAGTGGGTGTTGCGTCCCTTGTCTTCAGCAAGCTCCCTCAGCTGGCTGTCATCAGTGGCGCTGAGTCTGGCTGGTGGCCTGCAACGGTGCTGGGGCTTTGAGAGGTCTTGGAGGACGGGGGAGGTGCCTGAAGACTGGAGGAGAGCCAATGTCACTGCGGTCTTCAAAAAGGGCAAGAAGGAAGATCCAGGCAGTTATAGGCCAGTCAGCCTCACCTCTGTCCCTGGAAAGGTGATGGAACAGCTGTGCTGGAAGCCATCTCCAGACAACTGGAAGAAAAGGAGGTGATCAGGAGTAATCAGCACGGGTTCACCAGGGGGAGGTTGTGCTTGACCAATCTGGTGGCCTTCTGTGATGTTGTCTCTGGCTGGGTGGATGGAGGGAGAGCAGTGGATGTAGTCTACCTTGATTTCAGCAAGGCTTTTGATACTGTCCCCCACGACATCCTTATAACAAAGCTGAGGAAGTGTGGGACAGTGGAGTGAGTGGACAGTGAGGTGGGTTGAGAACTGGCTGACTGGCAGAGCGCAGAGGGTCGTTGTTGGCGGCGCAGAGTCTGGCTGGAGGCCGGTAACCAGCGGTGTTCCTCAGGGGTCGGTGCTGGGTCCGGTCTTGTTCAACATCTTCATCAATGACCTTGATGAGGGGATGGTGGCCACCCTCAGCAAGTTTGCTGATGATACAAAGTTGGGAGGATTGGCTGACACGCCTGAACCAGCTCTCAGGGATTTGGAGGATAGTCAGCATTTGTGCTCTGCTGTCTGATAGCAGGTGTGAAGCTTGAAGGAGATGTGCAGCGAACTTGTCAGGAAAAATGACCTTAAGGCTTCTCTGATGGGAGAAGTTAATCAGTGCAGTTCGTGTCAGTGTTTGAGAGTAACTACCCATAGAGAAGAACAAGGAACAGTTTTATTCTGGGTGGAACAGTGCAAATGAGTTCTGACTAACTTACAGTGGAGGAGTCAGGGGAAAGAAATAACAGCATAACGACAGAAAAAACAATTAAGCTGATCTTCTAACTGCAGATGGGCACAGTGGGGCTCTGTGGGGCCTCTGGCCTTTATGCTTTCCCCACACTTCTGTCTGTCTTGCTTCAGCTGTTGTGTTGCAGTGGCTTGCTCCAAGCAATGCAGTGGCTGTGATTCCTGTGTCGCTGCACACCTTTAGCGCACGGTCTGTGTGCACGGGCTGCTTCAGGCCCTGACCGAACCAGCAGCTGATCCTCAGCACCCTTCTGCCGTTAGATGGGCACTGTGTTTGTAGCAGGAACCAAAATTCTCAGGAAGAAAACAAACATCTGCTTCCCGTGGACTGTAATGGAAAAGCCACACAAGCTGGTCTGCAGCTCTCGTTAACCACCAAAGCTGGACTGCAGTGTGAAGCAGAGCAAACTGTGAAAGGAGATTTCCTTTTGTGCACATTTATCCTCGAGCAACAGGACGCCTCATGTCCAGTTTAGGGACTGTAGAGTTTTTTGTGCAGCCTTTTCCTTTGCAATCCTGTGTGAAGCCTTTTAGCTGCAGCCTGAGCAGGGAGTGGTTGGGAGAGGCTCCTAGAAATCCTCTCTATCCCCCAGAATGTTTGAGAACCTTTTTCTTCTGTGTGTACTAAGAAGATTGTGATGCTGTTTGCCAACGCTCTGTGCTGGGAGCCTTGTAGCCACTTCCCTCCCTTCCTTAAGCCATTCATTCTCTTTTTTTCTTCTTGAAATCTTCTCTCTAAACAAAGGAGTATCCATATTCCACCCTGGATTTCATTGCCACTGTTGGGTCCAAACCCCAAGCCCTGCGCAAGCAGGGACAAAAGCTCTGTTGTAAACCAGTGAGTGGAAGGTGAGATAGTGATTGCATTTCGGAATCGTTGCTGTAGCTGAACAGCAAGACAAATGAGAGGTGGTCGTTGGTCCGACGTCTCAAATGGCCTGGGAAACAGAATTTTAAATTGCGCTTCGATGTGCTTAGCTTTAAACCACTTTAAAATAATTTAAGTGTTTTTTATACAAAATCATATTTACATGCAATTATCATTTGTAAGCATAATGCCTTTCTTGAAATGCTAAGGTCTAGAGAGTGAATGGGACTCTTCATGTCACAAGACTCCGTTCAGAGCCACACGAGCAGCGCATGGACACGGAGTTCAGGAAGAAAGCGTTGTACTGGACCCACATTTCCCTGTTAACAACGTGATGATCCTTTGTCTGTAAGGTAAATGCTGCTGTGTATCTCAGCTGCCCAGTGTTCATCACACTAAAATCATGAGCAATAAGCTGTCTTAAGCAAGGCGAGGCCAAAGCGCTTTACGTCTGGGCAGAACAGTAACTTCTCTATTCAGCTGTTCATAATGATGCTGGTGTTGCCCTGTGATCGAGTTGTGGATTTTGTTCTGCATCACCTTGTAGTTCTGGCAGTGTCACTGCCTGCACTCAGCTGCTGCCAACCCATTTTCAGAAGGCTCTCATTTTATTTAAAAGAAGGGATTGTGAGAAATGTACAAATCGGAAAGCAGGCACAAAAGGACGGGAGCGTTACATGGAGCTCATGAAAACTACATAATGATCTAGACTTTACCATTTCAAAATGTTGTGGTTTTATTTTCATTTTTTTTCCTCTTAGAATATGCATGCCAAATGTCTTTTTCAATGATTTGTAATATACATTTTCAGACTGGAAACTTTTTGTACAACAACACTCAAATAAATGTTTTGCATTTTATTTGTTTCGTTTTGTTGAGGGAAATGCAGAGGGCTGTTGAGTCACCCTGTCCCAGGGGAGGACGGCTTGGTGTCCAAGAGACACAGGATCACGGACTGTCCACACTCCAAAAGGGGCTCAGTGGGATCACATGAGTGGAGTGGGTGAGCAATAAACCAATGAACCCTTTCCTTTAAATGTACTGCAGGCAGCGCTATGGGGAAAACGCTGCCCTTAGCACTGCAGAGAGCCTGCATAGCAGGAGCAGAGGAAGGCACCACAGTGAGAGCTGGATAGACTGCATCGATGGGCCAAAGTAAACTGAGTTTCAATAGGGCCAAGGGTCGGCTCCTGCATTTTGGTCACAGCAGCCCCAGGCAACCCTACAGCCTTGGGAG
The DNA here is from genome assembly GCF_026119805.1 of Tympanuchus pallidicinctus. Lineage (NCBI taxonomy): Eukaryota > Metazoa > Chordata > Aves > Galliformes > Phasianidae > Tympanuchus > Tympanuchus pallidicinctus. The sequence goes on from NW_026294762.1 coordinate 533,236, forward strand.
GAGTGGCTGGAAGCTGCCTGACAGAAAGGGACCTTGGAGGACTGATGGACAGGCGGCTGAATATGAGCCAGCAGGGGGCCAGGAAGGCCAATGGCATCCTGGCTTGGATCAGGAATGGTGTGGTGAGCAGGACCAGGGAAGTCATCCTGCCCCTGTGCTCGGCACTGCTGAGGCCTCACCTCGAGTGCTGGCTTCAGCTTTGGGCAGCTCAGCACAGAAAGGACACGGAGGTGCTGGAGCAGGTGCAAAGAAGGGCAACAAGGCTGCGGAAGGGCTTGCAGAATATGGCCTGTGAGGAGAGGCTGAAGGAACTGGGGCTGCTTGGTCTGGGGAAGAGGAGGCTGAGGGGAGACCTTATGGCTCTCCTCAAATACCTGAAAGGTGACTGCAGTGAGAGCAGGGCTGGACTCTTCTCACTGGTGACAAGACGAGGGGAAATGGCCTCAGGTTGTGCCAGGGGAGTTTTAGGTTGCACATCAGGAAGAACTTCTTTACAGAAAGCTTCCCAGGGAGGTGTGGGGAGTCAGCATCCCTGGATGTGTTTCAGAACCGTCTGGCTGTGGTGCTCAGGGACATGATTTAGTGGTGAATGGTTAGTTAGGGCAGCGTGGTTGGGCTGAGGTGGGACTTGATGATCTTGAAGGTCTTTTCCAACCTGAGCAATTCTATGATTCTGTGACTGTTGGCAAGGGAGAAATTGTGCACTGGCAGTGAAATCCGTTCTGTTCCGTGCCCTAAACCCGACGCAGGTAATGCCTCCCCTGGCTCTCCCTGCTTGAGCGTCTCAGGCTCACAATCTTCCCCACACTGTTGCCGTGATACATCTCCACCTATGGGCCGCTACCAACCTCTCGTCTTTAGGAATGCTTTGTACTTTGCAATATCTGCAGCGTTTTGAAGTTAGCACATCCGTTCTGCTTTGTGTTTGGACAGGAGAGCAATATTCCAAAGTTAGCACATCTCTCCTGTCCTGTGCTCAGCTCTCCCCATCCTTTGCCTGACTGTCCCCATGCCGTCCTATGCTGTTCTCTCCCATCCTGCGTACTTTCCTTATCTTGTGCCGTCAGTCCTACCCGAGTCACTACAGCCCATTTCCAACTTCCCTCCGTCAGCTTTCTTTACGAATCAATAACGTTTAGGACTCTTTTGTAAGTTCAGCAAGGGCCCCCGCGGCATACAAAAAATAAAATAAATAAATAACTGGAAACAACAGGTTCACAGGAAGGTTCTAATTTCAGGAATACACCACATAGAAAAAAAACCTGGAAGCTTCTACTGCAGAAACACAATCTGCCTCTGTTGTGGTTCTGAGACTTTTTGTTGTCACTGTCGCACACCAGAACGCCGTGCGGAGCAGTGGGACTTCACGAGGGAATCTTCTGGTTGCGCTTCCCGCCTTCTACGGCACGTGGAGCAGCTGAGGGGGGAGGGGCGGCTTCCCGGAGGAGCAGGCGGGCAGCGGCAGCAGCAGCTCCGCTCAGGACCCGAGCGTCTGTCTGTGTCGCTCCTGCCCCAGCTCAGCCCTGGCAAACCTGTGTGCCTGGAAGAAGGCTGCGTAGAGACGTGTTGGCGTCCATCCCTGAAGACTTCAAAGGCAAGGCTGGAGCGGGCAGGGCGTCCGATGGAGCTGTGGTGTCTGTGTTCATAGTGGGGGAGGTGGACGAGATGGCCTTCAGAGTCCCTTCCAACTCTACGGGTTCTGTGGCTCCATGATTCTATGCCCTGGGCTATGAACGTGCGGGAATCAAGTCTTGTTTCTGCATTACAATTGGATAATTTTGTTTTTATTTCACGAGCTCTGCTATCATAGTTCTTTTGGGGAGTCCTTCTACTTCACCTCGGGAAGATCTCTGATAGTTTGCATCACTGATCCTCTAGACGAACCTTCCCAGGCACGCACACTCTGTATAGAGGTGTATATCTGTACATTTGGTCACACGCTGCAGGAATATCCTGCACGAGAGCAAACCACAGAACAGCCATGGCCTGCCCCAGGAAGCGCCTGAAGAGACATCGGCAGGCCTGGCATCATCCCCGGTGCTCTTTGTTTAACGCAGACTTGAAAGAAAATCGCCGTATCAATACGGCAAGGAGAGCACCGAGACAGCTTGGAAACAACAGCACGGCTGCTGACTGACAGCAGGTAACAAATAAATTAACAAGTAAACAGCAAATGTCAACCTTCTGTAAGATTGTGAACCTGGAGTACGCAGCCAGTGGGGAAACGGGGGAGGCAAGGGGGAGGCAAGGGGGAGCAAACAGGGTCTAAAGGCTGCCATGTTGTGTCCATAGGCGCTCCTGCTTGCGGGACGCCGCCATTGCAACCGCAAATAAATTCTGCTGTTACCAGAGATACCGTCCTGACAAACGTGACTTGGATATTTCCAATTAATGGATGCAGTGTTTGCTGTGATCCATTCTCTATGCAACATGTGAGCACAACCAGATGTGTTTGGTCTGCGCCCCTACAAGCTGCTGAGGGTACAGGCACAGTTCTAAAGGCCGCCCATTGTGTGTCATCAGCGACATCACAAAGGGTGAGGGCAGCCTAGGTAATAGCCAAGGGAAAGCCAGAACAGTCGCAGGAGCGACAGCGACAGGAGCACAGGGACCTTCAAGGCTTCTTGAGCACAAGGACCTTCAAGGCTTCTTGAGCACAGGGACCTTCGAGGCTTCTTGAGCACAGTCCACTTCTCGCCATGCCACTTCCGCCTGCCCGTAAGAGCCGGCGAATCTACCTTTCCTTCTCCCCTCCCTATGCCAGCTCTGGTTCTCAGTCTGGTGAGACGGAGGTGAGACCCCCCTGCAGGCCAAGGTTGGCTTGGCAGGAGTGGCCTCCTGAAAAGGAGGAGAAGGAGAAGAAAAAGAAGATCATAAATCCACGTGAGTAACGGGTGGGAAGCACTGGGCACAGCGGTCATGCTTGATTCAAAGCTGGCACCCACTTCTTCCGGCACCTCCTTTCCTGAAACTCCCTTTCCCAGCATGGAGTCCAGCTCCAGCTAAAGGGAGCGTGGAACCACGGGATCCAGGAATGGTTGGGTGTGGAGGGACCTCAAAGCCCTCACAGGCCCAGCCCCTGTTGTGGGCTGGTTGCCACCCACTGGCTCAGGCTGCCCGCAGCCCCATCCTGCCTGGCCTCGAGCACCTCCAAGGATGGGGCAGCCGCAGCTTCTCTGGGCAGCCTGCGCCAGTGCCAACCTCTCCCAGACTGTTGGGATGGGTGCCGAGAGGCTGCTGGGCTGGCAGGATGTCAGGGAAGCAGGCAGGCAGGATGGCTCACTCCTTGCCTTTGGCCCCTCTCTACGGTGCTCATTCTTCTCCTCTTGCTTAGGTATTCGCATCTTGGAGCTGTGGAGAGAAACAGCCATCGCATGCATCTGTGAGTTTCTGCAGAGAAAGGACAAGGTAAGAGCAGCTGTTTGCACTCACTGTGGAAACAGCCCCGGTTCTTCTCCAGGCCGCTACCCTGCAGGCATTGCACCGCGCCCCACGATGCTTGGGGTCCTGCTGGCCGTGGATCTCACCTTCATGCCCCCTCTTGTTCCCTCTTTGACTACCAGGATGTGCAAGAGAAAATCAAATTCCTGAGAGGCATCTGCACGCTGTGCAAATGCAGGGACACGTCGCTCAACTTGGATGCTTTCTGCCAAGAAAAGCAGCTGGCAGAGAATGTCCAGGTGGGGAGAAAGGCAGTGGGCTGGAAAAGGGGGCGTGGACCCCCTGTACCCTTTTGTGGACAAGGCTAGCACGGGGAGAATTGAGCACGGACACGTAAGTGTCCTCTGGTAGCTGCCACGTCCCATCCATCCCATCCCTCCTGTGTTCTGCAGGCGCTGATCGATGAGGAGCCCAAGCACACTTTGTCCTCGGAGATAAAGCAGGAAGCCATGATGAGCTTTGCCAACATGAGGTAGCTGCCCAGGCCCACATTTGGCTAGCACGGCCCCAGGGCAGGCTGCTGGCGGCCCTGAAGCTGGCAGGGAGGCTTCCTCCTGCCCGTGGAGGTCCACGTCCTCCTTCCCGTGGCCTCGAGGCACGGTGTCCAACGGGCTTCTCTCTCCCCTTGCAGCACTGTGGAGACAGCGCTGGAAGGCAAAACGGAGAGCATTCTGAATTCCTGCTTCAACAGTGTCTTCTTTTTGCCTCCGGAACTGAGCATACCAGCAAAGGAGAAAGAACTCTACAATGAGGTGTGTGCTGGGTGAGCCACCGGAGCGCCAGGTCCCTTTGGGCTGCTCCCTGGCTCCTTGTGCTGAGACCGCAGGAGAGCCAGGCAGGGCAGGAAGCCAGCTTTGCTTTGCCACCCTCGTCTCGTCTCTTCTCTGGGGATAGGGTTAGCATGAGGTGCCCCGTGAGGTGCCGCAGGCGCCCTTCTGCAACTCTCTGTCCTCTTGCAGACCATGAGGGCCATGGGCATCATGCTGGAAGCCTTGGTGCAGAACTGCCCCAACAGGAGAATGAGCGAGGAGCTGCACAGCATGTTTCAGGTCTGGCAGGCAGTTGCAAAGAGCGGGGTCAGTGGGAGGGATGCGAATGTCCCTACTGCGGTGACACAGACCCTCCTTGCACGTGAAGGTCCTGCAAAGGATCCTGCCCCTGCTGCTCTGTTCTTCTTCCCCCGTGGGGAAGATCCCAGAGCTCCTGCTGGAGCGGCAGAAGCTCCCAGGGCGAGTACCAGCAGATTCTCTCTTTGCAGGCTCTGCTCCACTTCCTCAGCTCCCAGGATGTGCATGTCCGTACGAGAGCCCTGCGTGGGGTTTTACAGATGATCCGTAATTTTATGGAAAAAGTAAGGAGCCAGGCACCCTCCAGCCAGGCTGTCTCCCATTCTCCATATCCCAGAGCAGCTCAGGGGTGCCTGCAGCGGGGCTGCGGCTGGGAGCTCTCAGCAGGGCTCTGCCCCAAACAAGGGTCCTTGCCCCATCTTTGCCCCCGCTCTTCCCTCTCCAGGCCCTGCTCTGCTTCCACTCAGCCCTTCCTCTCTTCTCCTTCTCTCACCCAGGACTGGGAGGGCCCTGAAGCTTACAAGCCACTCATTGACTTCTACTTCCCAATCCTGGGAGAGCTGCTGGGTCACCTCAGCCTTTTCAACTGTGGCTACGAAAGCACCAGAGCCCCAGCTGTACAAGCGCTTCATCGCCTCCACATGTTTGTCAAACGACAAAGAAGTAAGACAAGATGGGTTGGGCAGCATCTCTGCTCCTATGTCTGCTCCTTTCTCCTATTCTTATGCTTTGTGAAGCCTGACCGTGGAGTCCGCAAGCTCTCTGAGCTCCTTTACTCTTACGAGCAGCTTCACCATTCCTAAGCTGCCTCTTGCTCCCAGCACCCATCTCCTTTAGCTGTGTAATCCCTTTCCTTCACTCTCCTCAGCATGGGTCCCATCAACCCATGTCTGCTCACCATTGGTCTCCGTGCTCAGGTCTCCTACACCACGGGTCCCCTCTACCGTGGGTCTCCTCAGAACTCCGTTTTCAGCTTAAAGCACCGTTCACCAATTGCTGAGTTTGATGGCAAAGACATTGTTTCCTTCTGACTCTTCTGTGTTCCCTCCCTTTTAGGAGCAAGCCTGTCAGCGGAGATGGAAAACTACGTGCATCTCCATGAGAAGCCGGAGGGTAGAAAGTTCAGTGATAATGACTTTCCCACTCCCAAAGATTGTGCTGAGGTAACGTTCTGCCTTGCTGAGGATCTTGTCCATGGCATCAGCAGGAAATGTCTGTGAGCAAGGGGAGTGCGAGGGCAGCAGATCCAGCCCTCCTGGCTGGAGGACCGCAAGGCCTTCTTACCAAACGCCCATGCCCCCACCTGCAGTCCATCTCCCAGAGCCCTCTCTTGCCATCCTGCCCCACGCAGTGACGGAAGCTGATGCTGCCAGCTTTCCTACAGGCTCTGCTGCCCAGCATCTCTGCAGAGCTGCTCTCCCTGCACTGGAGTGCTCAGTGTGGCATCTCTTCCCTCCCCTGCTTCCACCCACAGTTGTTTGGAGGATACCTCAGGCCTGCTGAGAGGATGGACGTCGTCCTCACAGCCCTTCAAGCGCTGGTTGACTCCAGCATCTATGACAAGGAGGCGGCCTGCAGTGTGATGGCCGTGGCCATGGAAGACCACGCCTTCTGGATGCCAGATGTAAGCCCCTTTTGGCCACTGCCCCATCCTTGAGCCCTTTCAGGCGCTGTTCTTCCCTCCCCAGCCGAGGCCTCTGGGGCTCCTGAAGCCGTTCTCAGCGATGGGAAGTGCAGTGGTTTCAGCGGCACCTGTGCTAATGGTTGTGGTCTGTTCTCGCGTGTGTCCCCTTCAGAAAGCCCAGTTCATGACCTTCATCCGCAAGAACTTGAGGAGCATCACCACAAAGGCAGCGCGGCACTGCCTGGACTCCCTGCTGCTCCTTCTGACCAGCCAGATGCCCACGGAAGAAGTCAGGAGCCTGCTGAAGTCCTCTCCACCAAGCGACAGGTACTGTCCTCAGCAGCCTGGAGGGCTTCTTCCAGGTGCCCTCCTGCTCGCCCAGGGCTCTCCAAGCAACGTGGGCCTGCAGGGTTTTAGCTGTGCTAAGGTAGCTCTGCCTACAATGTATTTGGGCTTGCAGCAACGCCCTGGACCCGTGGGAGGTGATGCTCTGCATGCCGCAGACCTTGGAGAAGGTCTTGAAGGAGGTGACCAAGGGCTCACAGCTGAGCAGGCTGGTAGAAGGAGTCACAGAAGACACCTGTATCCTCTTCTTGGCTGTGAGTTAATGGAGAACACTTTGCTGCCCTTCGGGGCTGCGTGTGCCCCTGCAGGCTCTCACCTGGCTATGTCTATGTTTCAGCTAATGGCAAAGAGTGAAGATAATGAGGACTTTTTTGGTGACCTGCGCCACCTCAAGACTTTTCTGAAGCATCCAAGCGTGGAGATGCACAGCGTGGTGCTCAGAGGGCTTGTCGTACTCTCCGAGACACGGGAGAAGGTGAGTGGGGCGTTGTCAACCAAAGCGGCACTGGGCTTCTTGGGCAGCGACGGGAGAAGGGTGACGGTCACGGTGGGGCCTGCTGGCTTTGAGGAGCTTTGAGGATGGGACGTCAAAGCCCAGTAAAGTCAGCTTTTACCGTGGGCTAGTTGTCACCTACCAGAGCAGGTTGCCCCTGGCCCCATCCGTCCTGGCCTTGGGTACCTCCAGGGATGGGGTACCTACTTCTCTGGGCAGCCTCACCGCCCTCTGAGAAAAGGATTTCCCCATTGGCCTTGCGACTGCCGTGCCCGCTGCCAGCAAGTGAAGCAGGAGACTGGAGCTCAGAGACGGGAGCCTTTTGCCCAGGCGGTCGTTCCCGCATCAGACAAAGGAACTTGCGTTTCCTACAGGCAAGAAAAATGCGGGTGGTGCTGCCAGAGATCATGGCCACCCTGCAGGATGCCAGCGCAGACATCAAGATGAAGGCCCTGTTTGTCATTCAAAACATCATGGGCTGCGTGAAGAGGAAGGAGGCCAGCTCCATCGCCGTGCAGCACGCCGAGAAGCTCCTGCCTCTCTTTGTCGATGTAAGTGAAGCTGCTGCAGGAGGCAGAGCCCTCGCAGGGCACTCTGCAGTGCCCCCGCCTCTGGCCCAGCTGTGTGGGCAGCACTCGCATCGGGCCCTCTCCCCTCCCCGCTCCTCCTGGGGCTCCTTCCGAGCAGTGGGACGGCTGTGGGCCCTCGGAGAGCCCCGCGCCCAGCATCTGCTCCCCACCCTTGGCTTCCGGCCCTCCGTGCCTCCTCCGCTGCCTGTGCAAGGCCAGGCCAGGCCTGGTCCCCACGCACGGTGCAGGAAGGCCCGCAGGCGCTGCGTGCCACGGAGGCCGTGTGAAGGCGGCCCGGCCTCCTCGTGCTAGAATTCTCTTCCTTCCTCCCTCCCTCCCAGGAGTCCAGTGCCGTGCAGGTGTCCTCCATCCGTCTCTACAGAGACATGGTGCAGGCCGTGGTCTGGTGCCACCGGAGCAGAATGAAGGGGACGGTGCGCAGAGGCCTGGTCCCACTGCACCTTCGGATGCACGATGAGAACCAGGACGTGGCCCAGGTACAGTTTTCCGCCCCACCGAGGGCACGTGACACCGTTTGGGTGCTGTGGGTGCCAGGGTGCGTGGCTGCTGCCCGAGGCCCGGAGGACAGGCCCAGCTCCCTGCCGTTCCTTGCACCGGAGCAGGCGGCGGGGTCGTGCATCCACAGCCTGGGCTCCGAGCTCTGCTACCCGCAGCCTGGGTGTCGAAGGCCTGGGACAGAGCCAGCTGGGAGCCCAGCGTTGTGCTGGGTGACCACGGAGGGGCTGCGGCTCCGTGTCTCTGTGTGGCCATCACGCCCTGCTGTCCGTGTTCTGTTCCCTTCCCACAGCGTGCTGGGAAAAGGCTCCCGGCCCTGGCAAGAGGAGGGCGATGCCGGGTCTCCTTCCTCGGGCCTTGGTGCCATCTCCCAGCTTCTGCTTCCCCACAGGCCGCCAGGAAAGCCATTGTACAAACGGCCCGTCTCCTGCGCTGGAACGACCTCCTGGAGCTGGCTGAGAAACAGGAGACGTGGAGGATCGCGCAGTGCTTGGTAAGGAGAGCCCCAGAGCCCAGAGCAACAGGAACAGCGCGGGGAGCTGGGGAGCATCTGCAATCCCCATGTTCTTATGCTTTCTCCAGCTGCAGCGGGACCAGAGCAGGGCACAGGAATACCTGCAGCAGAGCCAGCCCTACCTGCAGGACCCTCAGGCCGCCGTGCGAGTGGAGGCCGTGAGGTTCATTGGTGAGCCACAGCCCCTTTGTCCCTCTTGGCAGTGGTTGGCGGTCCCAGCCACTGCCCTGTGGCCCTAAGAGCCCCTTGAGTGGGTGCCAGGGCCCTGCTGCCTTGCTCAGGCCGCCCTCGGCCACTCTCGCTGCTGGGGAGCAGTGCGGCTCTGCTGCTGGCAGCAGATCTGACGGGTGCTCTGTGCCTAGGGCTTGCTGCACGCTACTCAAGGGACCTGAGCGAGAAGCAGCGACAGGACATCATCACGGGTAAGTGAGGGCTGTGGTGTGTGTACTGAGGCTGGGGGCAGAGACTCCCATGCCTCGCTCTCCTCCAAGGAAATTCTTGGGGCAGAGGGCGATACAAAACCACAGAGTCCTAGAAAGGTTGACTTTCAAGCGACCTTAAGGATCTCAGAACCAGGGAATCCTAGAGAGATGGGACCAGAAGGGACCTGAGAGATCACGCAGTCACGAGATCCTAGAATAATTCAGTGGAAAGGGAGCTCAAAGGTGGTACAACCATGAAATCCCAGAGTGGGAGAATGGTTCGGTTGGAAAGAACGTTTAAGGCCATCCTGTGCCAACCCCGTACTGTGTCCTGGATGCCCCTGGACACAGGATCAGGCTGCCAAGGCCTCCATCCAACCTGGCCTTGACCACCTCAACGGGTAGGGAACCCGCATGTTTTCTGGGCTGCCTGTGCCCTGTAAGGAAAGGCCTCCCTGCCCTGTAAGGAAAGAATTCTGTCCTAAGTCAGAGTCCGAGGAAAGGGCAGCAAGGCTGATATTGTGGTGGGAGCCCAAGCTCGATGAAGAGGGAGATGATATCATGTCATTGTCCGTGATGTCTGCTGGAAGTAGAATGCCTGGAGAGGAAAGTCTTGGGGAGATGCCTGGGGTGTGTGAAGGAGAGCCTCCTTTGCAGGATGTGAGAGGAAAGGAGGGAATGTGTCCACCTGCAAACAGGGAAGGACATGTGGGTTATGTGATGCTAATGATCTCAAAGGTCATTTCCAATTGAGATGATTTGGTGATTCTAATGCATTTGGCTCTTTCCTGATGGGCCGCTCCGTTTGTCCTACCCAGCCTGGGACAGAGACGTGTGGCATTGGAGCGGTCTGCGGAGTTCGCCAGCGATCTCTGCAGATTGCTTCATCCCTGCTCTGTTTCTTCCTGTTGCAGCCCTGGCGCCTTTGGCCCGTGACGCGGAGAGCTCGGTCCAAAGCTTGGCAGTGCAGACCACATTGATCCTCAGAGCGACCACGAGGACAGCGACATCACGACGGGGCCTGCGAGCGTTGTGCTGTCTGTTCCGCTGAGCTGCAGCACTCCTGAGACAGCTCTGTCCCTCGGAGGAGCACAGCAAACCCAGTGCCCTGCTGCCCTTCTCCCTGGGGCGTCCCTGCCCGTGCTCAGCAGGCGCCGCCATTCCCGGCCTCTGCTCCCGGCGGCTGGACGGCGCATCCCTCTGCACCCCCGCGGCCACGGCTGCCCAAGCTGTTGGCTTGGCTGAGCAGCACTGAGTGAAGAGGGATTGTCTCAGGCCGCATCTGCGCACACATACATCATGTGCAATGTAACATGTAATAATGTAATGGGCTGTGTGTAATGGATAACATTACGGATACATATATGTTCAATGTATAGAAACAACCAACCTTCTTCTTGTATATCTTTTTGTATATCTATTTTTATATTTAATAAAATATTTTTATAAATACAACGGTCCCTTCAAACTTGTGGGAGATTTAACCTTTGCTTCCCTGAAACTAATGCAGCAATTTCTGTTTCGGTGGAAATGGCTGCAATTCTAAATGAGTTCTCGTGGTGCTCATCAGAGATGGATTCTCCGTGGGGAAATCATGAGCCAACCCGGTAGCTTTCTCTAATGTCATCACCGGCTGCGTAGTTGGGCGGAGAGCAGTGGGTGTTGCGTCCCTTGTCTTCAGCAAGCTCCCTCAGCTGGCTGTCATCAGTGGCGCTGAGTCTGGCTGGTGGCCTGCAACGGTGCTGGGGCTTTGAGAGGTCTTGGAGGACGGGGGAGGTGCCTGAAGACTGGAGGAGAGCCAATGTCACTGCGGTCTTCAAAAAGGGCAAGAAGGAAGATCCAGGCAGTTATAGGCCAGTCAGCCTCACCTCTGTCCCTGGAAAGGTGATGGAACAGCTGTGCTGGAAGCCATCTCCAGACAACTGGAAGAAAAGGAGGTGATCAGGAGTAATCAGCACGGGTTCACCAGGGGGAGGTTGTGCTTGACCAATCTGGTGGCCTTCTGTGATGTTGTCTCTGGCTGGGTGGATGGAGGGAGAGCAGTGGATGTAGTCTACCTTGATTTCAGCAAGGCTTTTGATACTGTCCCCCACGACATCCTTATAACAAAGCTGAGGAAGAGTGGGACAGTGGAGTGAGTGGACAGTGAGGTGGGTTGAGAACTGGCTGACTGGCAGAGCACAGAGGGTCACTGTTGGCAGCGCAGAGTCTGGCTGGAGGCCGGTAACCAGCGGTGTTCCTCAGGGGTCGGTGCTGGGTCCGGTCTTGTTCAACATCTTCATCAATGACCTTGATGAGGGGATGGTGGCCACCCTCAGCAAGTTTGCTGATGATACGAAGTTGGGAGGATTGGCTGACACGCCTGAACCAGCTCTCAGGGATTTGGAGGATAGTCAGCATTTGTGCTCTGCTGTCTGATAGCAGGTGTGAAGCTTGAAGGAGATGTGCAGCGAACTTGTCAGGAAAAATGACCTTAAGGCTTGTCTGATGGGAGAAGTTAATCAGTGCAGTTCGTGTCAGTGTTTGAGAGTAACTACCCATAGAGAAGAACAAGGAACAGTTTTATTCTGGGTGGAACAGTGCAAATGAGTTCAGACTAACTTACAGTGGGGGAGACAGGGGGAAGAAATAACAGCATAACGACAGAAAAAACAATTAAGCTGATCTTCTAACTGCAGATGGGCACAGTGGGGCTCTGTGGGGCCTCTGGCCTTTATGCTTTCCCCACACTTCTGTCTGTCTTGCTTCAGCTGTTGTGTTGCAGTGGCTTGCTCCAAGCAATGCAGTGGCTGTGATTCCTGTGTCGCTGCACACCTTTAGCGCACGGTCTGTGTGCATGGGCTGCTTCAGGCCCTGACCGAACCAGCAGCTGATCCTCAGCACCCTTCTGCCGTTAGATGGGCACTGTGTTTGTAGCAGGAACCAAAATTCTCAGGAAGAAAACAAACATCTGCTTCCCGTGGACTGTAATGGAAAAGCCACACAAGCTGGTCTGCAGCTCTCGTTAACCACCAAAGCTGGACTGCAGTGTGAAGCAGAGCAAACTGTGAAAGGAGATTTCCTTTTGTGCACATTTATCCTCGAGCAACAGGACGCCTCATGTCCAGTTTAGGGACTGTAGAGTTTTTTGTGCAGCCTTTTCCTTTGCAATCCTGTGTGAAGCCTTTTAGCTGCAGCCTGAGCAGGGAGTGGTTGGGAGAGGCTCCTAGAAATCCGCTCTATCCCCCAGAATGTTTGAGAACCTTTTTCTTCTGTGTGTACTAAGAAGATTGTGATGCTGTTTGCCAACGCTCTGTGCTGGGAGCCTTGTAGCCACTTCCCTCCCTTCCTTAAGCCATTCATTCTCTTTTTTTCTTCTTGAAATCTTCTCTCTAAACAAAGGAGTATCCATATTCCACCCTGGATTTCATTGCCACTTGGGGTCCAAACCCCAAGCCCTGCGCAAGCAGGGACAAAAGCTCTGTTGTAAACCAGTGAGTGGAAGGTGAGATAGTGATTGCATTTCGGAATCGTTGCTGTAGCTGAACAGCAAGACAAATGAGAGGTGGTCGTTGGTCCGACGTCTCAAATGGCCTGGGAAACAGAATTTTAAATTGCGCTTCGATGTGCTTAGCTTTAAACCACTTTAAAATAATTTAAGTGTTTTTTATACAAAATCATATTTACATGCAATTATCATTTGTAAGCATAATGCCTTTCTTGAAATGCTAAGGTCTAGAGAGTGAATGGGACTCTTCATGTCACAAGACTCCGTTCAGAGCCACACGAGCAGCGCATGGACACGGAGTTCAGGAAGAAAGCGTTGTACTGGACCCACATTTCCCTGTTAACAACGTGATGATCCTTTGTCTGTAAGGTAAATGCTGCTGTGTATCTCAGCTGCCCAGTGTTCATCACACTAAAATCATGAGCAATAAGCTGTCTTAAGCAAGGCGAGGCCAAAGCGCTTTACGTCTGGGCAGAACAGTAACTTCTCTATTCAGCTGTTCATAATGATGCTGGTGCTGCCCTGTGATCGAGTTGTGGATTTTGTTCTGCATCACCTTGTAGTTCTGGCAGTGTCACTGCCTGCACTCAGCTGCTGCCAACCCATTTTCAGAAGGCTCTCATTTTATTTAAAAGAAGGGATTGTGAGAAATGTACAAATCGGAAAGCAGGCACAAAAGGACGGGAGCGTTACACGGAGCTCATGAAAACTACATAATGATCTAGACTTTACCATTTCAAAATGTTGTGGTTTTATTTTCATTTTTTTTCCTCTTAGAATATGCATGCCAAATGTCTTTTTCAATGATTTGTAATATACATTTTCAGACTGGAAACTTTTTGTACAACAACACTCAAATAAATGTTTTGCATTTTATTTGTTTCGTTGTGTTGAGGGAAATGCAGAGGGCTGTTGAGTCACCCTGTCCCAGGGGAGGACGGCCTGGTGTCCAAGAGTGAAGCCTTTCGCCTGCGAAAGACCTCATACAGGTGTTCGCAATCGTTAGGGACTCATCGGTCTGTCCATTTACCCAAGGTGCACACCAATGTGGTGGGTGGTAAAATGGCGTTTATTGCAAGGAGCACATCCTTCTTAAAACTTTCCCCATGCCTTAGGGCTACTACCTGACCAATGGACATGTGGAATGCCTTGTTTCTTCCTTATTTGGTCTATCTTGTTCTTCTCCCTTATCTTCAGGCCATTTGTTGCCATGGTTTCCCAGGGGCCAAGGGGCCCCTGTCGGCCCTGTTCGACTACATTTCCCCCTCCCTATGCATAAGCGTAACTACTACAACCTGAGAGGACCCTAACCGCGTACAACACGAAATCCCCGCATTGCGCCTATACATGCCATTGTCCTCTCAGTTCAGCCTTGCCCCGTTACATTATAATGCGCCAAATAATTCTACTCTAATAACCCTATGACCTATTAATATAAAAAATCCTAATGTCTTAAGCGTGAGTCCTACATAAAGCTATATACTGCATTCTTAGACGATGCTCATTCATTCATCTTAGCGTTTGCCATGAGCCATTCGTCTCAGCATACACTATAGTTAACTATGTAATATACCTATATGCCTATATACCTAATATAATATGACTATAAGCATAAAGCATATTAATGTTAGACCTAATACAACTATAACTGAGTACAGAATAGAGTTAAACATAGTTAAACATCCGTTACAGCGCGCACGTGAATCCGGTTACAATCTTTCGAGAAGCCTATGGTATTCCAAGCGTTGATTGCTCAAACGTTATTGCAGACAGTCGATGAAGCAAGGTACACAAATTAGACGCAGGCTTTACACCACTGAGCAGGGGGAGGTCCTATCCCGTCACATCCCGAATCCTCGCCTTCTTTGCCTGCCACAAAATCTCTCCCATGCTCAGTGAAACCCTGCTCTGTTATATTGCGAAGCGCCTGATAGTTCTACCCTAACAGCCTAGCAGCCTACTAGCCTTAAGATGAGTCTTACAAGAGGCGATGTGGTGTATCCTTAGATAATGCTGAATCGAGTCGGGACACTTGCCTCAGCAAGCGCCACACCTTAATATATATTATAACTATTAGTACTAAGCATAATAATGTTAAACCTAACACAACTACAACCGGATGCAGTACAGAGTTAAATATTCCTGTCGCTGTGGGGGACCACCCAAAAAGCACTTCCCACCAGTGGTGTTCTCCGTCCTTCTTTCCTCTCTCTAGGACACGATGTATCTCTTCTGTGTCGTGGTGAACGGTGATCAAGGTTTTCTGTCCATTGTCTCTGACGCGTTTCAACAATTGGTGCAGGTCATCATGTTGCAAAAGCTTCCTTACCAAGTTCCTTCCTTGGTAAGCCAAAGCGAGATTCATCCCACTTGGAGTAGATGATAGGTCTTTAATCACCACGTAATTATCCTGCAAAAACTGATGTGATGTCGCCGACACTTAACAATTAAAGCCACATCCTACAATACTAGTAAAGTTATAGACAGAGAGATTAGAGATTAGAGTGATTGCTGATAGCTCTAGTGGCACTATCTATGCCCAGTATATACCAACATTGTCTCAGGTACCTGTTGGAATGTACCTCAAAAATAACAAACATTTGTTCAATATCAAGGCAGATGTCTCAAGCCTTGAGAGCATTGCTCTCACAAACCAACCATACGGAATTGCTTGTTCTCCAGGCCTCAACCTGGCCACCTGTCCATGAAGGGAACCCATTCTGATGCCCACAGTGCATACTGCACTGGCTTAAGCACCACGCACATCAAATTTGTTACATGCTGAAAGAGAAGGCCTGATGCTGTCAGGACTTCTAATGCATTTAAAGCGAGGAGTGATTTCAATCCCTGTTTCTCTGCACAATCTATCAGGTGTGTGATGCCTTTCAGATCAAGAAGTACCCCTTCCGGGTCTCTGTTATCATTCCCTACTATCGGGAAGGTCTCTAGTGCTCTTCCTTCCTTTATCAGGCTAGATCTAAACTTCCCACAATCTGTTAGTGCATCTCTCTTAACTCCCAAATGCGAATTCACCTCTCTCCTTTTGCTATCCTTTTCAGACACAGCTGGAAGCTGTGGGCTCCGCACTGCTCCCACTGTGCCCATCTCCCTTTGACCATGCACTGATTGTTGTAGAGGCTTCTGATTGGTTGCATGCACACTCAATCTTGTAAAAGGATGTCTGGGTCGAGTCAATGGGTCTGAACACTGTGGCAAAGAGTGGGTCCACAGACTATTGTTATTTCTTTCTCCGGCGGGTGCAGCCTCAGCAGAGGGTGCCGGCCGGACGCCACCTACACCTTCAGGTGCAGTCAGGGTGGACAGTGCTGGCCGTACACTATCATCCAAGCACCTGTAAGTTACATCTCTTCCCTTTCTCTCTGCTGTTTTTTCTTCTACCGCCTCCTTAACTTTTGACCAATCCATACCCGAGCCTTGACCGCAGTTCCCACCCCCCTGAGTGTTACTGCATTCCACCTCCTGAGAAGAGACAGTAAGTGTCCCATCCCAGCTAACTTCTTTCCCTGCCCCCGCAGGTGGTATTAGATTACACAGAGACAGCGGTTGTTGTGGATACAGTGGAGGGGTTTCAACGACCTTGCATTCCTGCACTTTAGCCGTTTTGCAAGACAAAAGCGCAGACAGTTGAATGCCTTCTTCTACTTGTTTATGCGAAGCTGAAGCCGAGGGGGGGGTGAAGTGGGATGTCGAAGGTGCGGACGAGATGTTAGTCGCTATAGCTGAGGGCATATTTACAGTGTTCTCTTCCTCAGGAGACCTGCAAAAAAGTACGCTCCCCGCACAAGTAAGCATGATCCTGCCCAAGGGGCGCTCTCCCATTCCCATGGTTAACGCCACTGTGGGCGAAGGGCTCACTGTGGTACGGGACCCCGACCTTGGGTAGGCAGAGCCGCATTGTCTGGCCCATTTGGTGTTCCGGGGGAGGGGCCCTGGGCCTAAGGCACCCTCCCTTCCTCGTTTCCCTGCGGCACTATGACAAACTTCTGACATTGGCGTACAGTGTGACTTGATCTCCCGCAGGCTTGGCAAGCCTGGTCTGGCCCTGCTACCCCTTTCTGTCTCCCAGGGGCTTGGCACTGGGCTCTGAAGTGACCAAACTGTCCGCACTTAAAACACGGTCCCCTACTCTGATTCTCTCTCATGGCCATTGCTGCTACTATCGCTGTTGCTAATCCCTCATTGGTGAGGGGCATTGTTCTCTGTTTCTCCAGTACATACCTAATGATGTCTCCTGGAGTATTGAGGTCGTCGGGAGCGGCTAGAATAAGATCCTTAACATTTTTGTGTGATTTCTGTTTAAGACAATCCATGATTACTGCATTATGGGCAATCTTTGGCAGATCCTTGAAGGGGTTAGAGTCTCCCGGCCGTGGTGACCCCCCCCCCGCCCGGATCAAAACCCAACAGATCTCTGGCAAGGTTTTAGGCAGTCTTTTCTTCCCTCGCTGCCTTCAAAGCCCCCCGAATCGGACCCCAAAATTTAAGCACCGACGCCCCTCGGGACGACACAGCTCTCTCAGAGAGCATTAATGTCAAAGAGTCCCCTTTACCGGAGTCATAAATCTCATAAGGAGAAGAAAGACGTCCCTCCTTTTCAAGAAAAGAAAGAACGGTAGCCACCTCCTTCTTAGAAGGAGAAGTTTTCCCGCAATAGGTCTTACACGCGGACGAAATCACCTTTATGACGGCCTCCATATTCACTCCGCCGGGCGTTCCTTGTCCCGCGGAGCACGCAACCACCGGGCTCCTCTTCCGATGGTTTCTGGGTCCTCGGCAGGTTGAATGGGCTCCCGCGCGCAGAGCCCCCTCCCGACGCTACCCAGCTTCCACTCTCCTAAGCCGCAGCCCCCTCTTCTAGGGTCATCGTCTCCTTCCCCAAGGGAGACGGATGAGAGTAGGATCGCCACGCCGCCTGTGGCCGACCACTATTCCCTAACGATCACGTCGGGGTCACCAGATGAAGCCTTTCGCCTGCGAAAGACCTCATACAGGTGTTCGCAATCGTTAGGGACTCATCGGTCTGTCCATTTACCCAAGGTGCACACCAATGTGGTGGGTGGTAAAATGGCGTTTATTGCAAGGAGCACATCCTTCTTAAAACTTTCCCCATGCCTTAGGGCTACTACCTGACCAATGGACATGTGGAATGCCTTGTTTCTTCCTTATTTGGTCTATCTTGTTCTTCTCCCTTATCTTCAGGCCATTTGTTGCCATGGTTTCCCAGGGGCCAAGGGGCCCCTGTGCATTTTATTTGTTTCGTTGTGTTGAGGGAAATGCAGAGGGCTGTTGAGTCACCCTGTCCCAGGGGAGGACGGCCTGGTGTCCAAGAGACACAGGATCATGGACTGTCCACACTCCAAAAGGGGCTCAGTGGGATTACATCAGTGAACAAAACAGGTGAACAATAAACCAATGGACCCTTTCCTTTAAATGTACTGCAGGCAGCGCTATGGGGAAAACGCTGCCCTTAGCACTGCAGAGAGCCTGCATAGCAGGAGCAGAGGAAGGCACCACAGTGAGAGCTGGATAGACTGCATCGATGGGCCAAAGTAAACTGAGTTTCAATAGGGCCAAGGGTCGGCTCCTGCATTTTGGTCACAGCAGCCCCAGGCAACCCTACAGCGTTGGGAGGAGTGGCTAGAAGCTGCCTGACAGAAAGGGACCTTGGAGGACTGATGGACAGGCGGCTGAATATGAGCCAGCAGGGGGCCAGGGGGCCAGGAAGGCCAATGGCATCCTGGCTTGGATCAGGAATGGTGTGGTGAGCAGGACCAGGGAAGTCATCCTGCCCCTGTGCTCGGCACTGCTGAGGCCTCACCTCGAGTGCTGGCTTCAGCTTTGGGCAGCTCAGCACAGAAAGGACACGGAGGTGCTGGAGCAGGTGCAAAGAAGGGCAACAAGGCTGCGGAAGGGCTTGCAGAATATGGCCTGTGAGGAGAGGCTGAAGGAACTGGGGCTGCTTGGTCTGGGGAAGAGGAGGCTGAGGGGAGACCTTATGGCTCTCCTCAAGTACCTGAAAGGTGACTGCAGTGAGAGCAGGGCTGGACTCTTCTCACTGGTGACAAGACGAGGGGAAATGGCCTCAGGTTGTGCCAGGGGAGTTTTAGGTTGCACATCAGGAAGAACTTCTTTACAGAAAGCTTCCCAGGGAGGTGTGGGGAGTCAGCATCCCTGGATGTGTTTCAGAACCGTCTGGCTGTGGTGCTCAGGGACATGATTTAGTGGTGAATGGTTAGTTAGGGCAGCGTGGTTGGGCTGAGGTGGGACTTGATGATCTTGAAGGTCTTTTCCAACCTGAGCAATTCTATGATTCTGTGACTGTTGGCAAGGGAGAAATTGTGCACTGGCAGTGAAATCCGTTCTGTTCCGTGCCCTAAACCCGACGCAGGTAATGCCTCCCCTGGCTCTCCCTGCTTGAGCGTCTCAGGCTCACAATCTTCCCCACACTGTTGCCGTGATACATCTCCACCTATGGGCCGCTACCAACCTCTCGTCTTTAGGAATGCTTTGTACTTTGCAATATCTGCAGCGTTTCAAAGTCAGCACATCCGTTCTGCTTTGTGTTTGGACAGGAGAGCAATATTCCAAAGTTAGCACATCTCTCCTGTCCTGTGCTCAGCTCTCCCCATCCTTTGCCTGACTGTCCCCATGCCGTCCTATGCTGTTCTCTCCCATCCTGCGTACTTTCCTTATCTTGTGCCGTCAGTCCTACCCGAGTCACTACAGCCCATTTCCAACTTCCCTCCGTCAGCTTTCTTTACGAATCAATAACGTTTAGGACTCTTTTGTAAGTTCAGCAAGGGCCCCCGCGGCATACAAAAAATAAAATAAATAAATAACTGGAAACAACAGGTTCACAGGAAGGTTCTAATTTCAGGAATACACCACATAGAAAAAAAACCTGGAAGCTTCTACTGCAGAAACACAATCTGCCTCTGTTGTGGTTCTGAGACTTTTTGTTGTCACTGTCGCACACCAGAACGCCGTGCGGAGCAGTGGGACTTCACGAGGGAATCTTCTGGTTGCGCTTCCCGCCTTCTACGGCACGTGGAGCAGCTGAGGGGGGAGGGGCGGCTTCCCGGAGGAGCAGGCGGGCAGCGGCAGCAGCAGCTCCGCTCAGGACCCGAGCGTCTGTCTGTGTCGCTCCTGCCCCAGCTCAGCCCTGGCAAACCTGTGTGCCTGGAAGAAGGCTGCGTAGAGACGTGTTGGCGCCCCATCCCCGAAGACTTCAAAGGCAAGGCTGGAGCGGGCAGGGCGTCCGATGGAGCTGTGGTGTCTGTGTTCATAGTGGGGGAGGTGGACGAGATGGCCTTCAGAGTCCCTTCCAACTCTACGGGTTCTGTGGCTCCATGATTCTTTGCCCTGGGCTATGAATGGATGCAGTATTTGATGTGATCCATTCTCTATGCAACATGTGAGCATAACCCAATGTTTTTGGCCTGCGCCCCTACAAGCTTCTGAGGGTACAGGCACAGTTCTAAAGGCCGCCCATTGTGTGTCATCAGTGACATCACAAAGGGTGAGGGCAGCCTAGGTAATAGCCAAGGGAAAGCCAGAACAGTCGCAGGAGCGACAGCGACAGGAGCACAGGGACCTTCAAGGCTTCTTGAGCACAAGGACCTTCGAGGCTTCTTGAGCACAGTCCACTTCTCGCCATGCCACTTCCGCCTGCCCGTAAGAGCCGGCGAATCTACCTTTCCTTCTCCCCTCCCTTTGCCAGCTCTGGTTCTCAGTCTGGTGAGACGGAGGTGAGACCCCCCTGCAGGCCAAGGTTGGCTTGGCAGGAATGGCCTCCTGAAAAGGAGGAGAAGGAGAAGAAAAAGAAGATCACAAATCCACGTGAGTAACGGGTGGGAAGCACTGGGCACAGCGGTCATGCTTGATTCAAAGCTGGCACCCACCTCTTCCGGCACCTCCTTTCCTGAAACTCCCTTTCCCAGCATGGAGTCCAGCTCCAGCTAAAGGGAGCGTGGAACCACGGGATCCAGGAATGGTTGGGTGTGGAGGGACCTCAAAGCCCTCACAGGCCCAGCCCCTGTTGTGGGCTGGTTGCCACCCACTGGCTCAGGCTGCCCGCAGCCCCATCCTGCCTGGCCTCGAGCACCTCCAAGGATGGGGCAGCCGCAGCTTCTCTGGGCAGCCTGCGCCAGTGCCAACCTCTCCCAGACTGTTGGGATGGGTGCCGAGAGGCTGCTGGGCTGGCAGGATGTCAGGGAAGCAGGCAGGCAGGATGGCTCCATGCCATGCGCTGGGGCCGTTCTTTCGCTCACTCCTTGCCTTTGGCCCCTCTCTACGGTGCTCATTCTTCTCCTCTTGCTTAGGTATTCGCATCTTGGAGCTGTGGAGAGAAACAGCCATCGCATGCATCTGTGAGTTTCTGCAGAGAAAGGACAAGGTAAGAGCAGCTGTTTGCACTCACTGTGGAAACAGCCCCGGTTCTTCTCCAGGCCGCTACCCTGCAGGCATTGCACCGCGCCCCACGATGCTTGGGGTCCTGCTGGCCGTGGATCTCACCTTCATGCCCCCTCTTGTTCCCTCTGTGACTACCAGGATGTGCAAGAGAAAATCAAATTCCTGAGAGGCATCTGCACGCTGTGCAAATGCAGGGACACGTCGCTCAACTTGGATGCTTTCTGCCAAGAAAAGCAGCTGGCAGAGAATGTCCAGGTGGGGAGAAAGGCAGTGGGCTGGAAAAGGGGGCATGGACCCCCTGCACCCTTTTGTGGACAAGGCTGGCACGGGGAGAATTGAGCACGGACACGCAAGTGTCCTCTGGTGGCTGCCACGTCCCATCCATCCCATCCCTCCTGTGTTCTGCAGGCGCTGATCGATGAGGAGCCCAAGCACACTTTGTCCTCGGAGATAAAGCAGGAAGCCATGATGAGCTTTGCCAACATGAGGTAGCTGCCCAGGCCCACATTTGGCTAGCACGGCCCCAGGGCAGGCTGCTGGCGGCCCTGAAGCTGGCAGGGAGGCTTCCTCCTGCCCGTGGAGGTCCACGTCCTCCTTCCCGTGGCCTCGAGGCACACGGTGTCCAACGGGCTTCTCTCTCCCCTTGCAGCACTGTGGAGACAGCGCTGGAAGGCAAAACGGAGAGCATTCTGAATTCCTGCTTCAACAGTGTCTTCTTTTTGCCTCCGGAACTGAGCATACCAGCAAAGGAGAAAGAACTCTACAATGAGGTGTGTGCTGGGTGAGCCACCGGAGCGCCAGGTCCCTTTGGGCTGCTCCCTGGCTCCTTGTGCTGAGACCGCAGGAGAGCCAGGCAGGGCAGGAAGCCAGCTTTGCTTTTCCACCCTCGTCTCGTCTCTTCTCTGGGGATAGGGTTAGCATGAGGCGCCCCGTGAGGTGCCGCAGGCGCCCTTCTGCAACTCTCTGTCCTCTTGCAGACCATGAGGGCCATGGACATCATGCTGGAAGCCTTGGTGCAGAACTGCCCCAACAGGAGAATGAGCGAGGAGCTGCACAGCATGTTTCAGGTCTGGCAGGCAGTTGCAAAGAGCGGGGTCAGTGGGAGGGATGCGAATGTCCCTACTGCGGTGACACAGACCCTCCTTGCACGTGAAGGTCCTGCAAAGGATCCTGCCCCTGCTGCTCTGTTCTTCTTCCCCCGTGGGGAAGATCCCAGAGCTCCTGCTGGAGCGGCAGAAGCTCCCAGGGCGAGTACCAGCAGATTCTCTCTTTGCAGGCTCTGCTCCACTTCCTCAGCTCCCAGGATGTGCATGTCCGTACGAGAGCCCTGCGTGGGGTTTTACAGATGATCCGTAATTTTATGGAAAAAGTAAGGAGCCAGGCACCCTCCAGCCAGGCTGTCTCCCATTCTCCATATCCCAGAGCAGCTCAGGGGTGCCTGCAGCGGGGCTGCGGCTGGGAGCTCTCAGCAGGGCTCTGCCCCAAACAAGGGTCCTTGCCCCATCTTTGCCCCCGCTCTTCCCTCTCCAGGCCCTGCTCTGCTTCCACTCAGCCCTTCCTCTCTTCTCCTTCTCTCACCCAGGACTGGGAGGGCCCTGAAGCTTACAAGCCACTCATTGACTTCTACTTCCCAATCCTGGGAGAGCTGCTGGGTCACCTCAGCCTTTTCAACTGTGGCTACGAAAGCACCAGAGCCCCAGCTGTACAAGCGCTTCATCGCCTCCACATGTTTGTCAAACGACAAAGAAGTAAGACAAGATGGGTTGGGCAGCATCTCTGCTCCTACGTCTGCTCCTTTCTCCTATTCTTATGCTTTGTGAAGCCTGACCGTGGAGTCCGCAAGCTCTCTGAGCTCCTTTACTCTTACGAGCAGCTTCACCATTCCTAAGCTGCCTCTTGCTCCCAGCACCCATCTCCTTTAGCTGTGTAATCCCTTTCCTTCATTCTCCTCAGCATGGGTCCCATCAACCCATGTCTGCTCACCATTGGTTTCCGTGCTCAGGTCTCCTACACCACGGGTCCCCTCTACCGTGGGTCTCCTCAGAACTCCGTTTTCAGCTTAAAGCACCGTTCACCAATTGCTGAGTTTGATGGCAAAGACATTGTTTCCTTCTGACTCTTCTGTGTTCCCTCCCTTTTAGGAACAAGCCTGTCAGCGGAGATGGAAAACTACGTGCATCTCCATGAGGAGCCGGAGGGTAGAAAGTTCAGAGATAATGACTTTCCCACTCCCAAAGATTGTGCTGAGGTAACGTTCTGCCTTGCTGAGGATCTTGTCCATGGCATCAGCAGGAAATGTCTGTGAGCAAGGGGAGTGCGAGAGCAGCAGATCCAGCCCTCCTGGCTGGAGGACCGCAAGGCCTTCTTACCAAACGCCCATGCCCCCACCTGCAGTCCATCTCCCAGAGCCCTCTCTTGCCATCCTGCCCCACGCAGTGACGGAAGCTGATGCTGCCAGCTTTCCTACAGGCTCTGCTGCCCAGCATCTCTGCAGAGCTGCTCTCCCTGCACTGGAGTGCTCAGTGTGGCATCTCTTCCCTCCCCTGCTTCCACCCACAGTTGTTTGGAGGATACCTCAGGCCTGCTGAGAGGATGGACGTCGTCCTCACAGCCCTTCAAGCGCTGGTTGACTCCAGCATCTATGACAAGGAGGCGGCCTGCAGTGTGATGGCCGTGGCCATGGAAGACCACGCCTTCTGGATGCCAGATGTAAGCCCCTTTTGGCCACTGCCCCATCCTTGAGCCCTTTCAGGCGCTGTTTTTCCCTCCCCAGCCGAGGCCTCTGGGGCTCCTGAAGCCGTTCTCAGCGATGGGAAGTGCAGTGGTTTCAGCGGCACCTGTGCTAATGGTTGTGGTCTGTTCTCGCGTGTGTCCCCTTCAGAAAGCCCAGTTCATGACCTTCATCCGCAAGAACCTGAGGAGCATCACCACAAAGGCAGCGCGGCACTGCCTGGACTCCCTGCTGCTCCTTCTGACCAGCCAGATGCCCACGGAAGAAGTCAGGAGCCTGCTGAAGTCCTCTCCACCAAGCGACAGGTACTGTCCTCAGCAGCCTGGAGGGCTTCTTCCAGGTGCCCTCCTGCTCGCCCAGGGCTCTCCAAGCAACGTGGGCCTGCAGGGTTTTAGCTGTGCTAAGGTAGCTCTGCCTACAATGTATTTGGGCTTGCAGCAACGCCCTGGACCCATGGGAGGTGATGCTCTGCATGCCGCAGACCTTGGAGAAGGTCTTGAAGGAGGTGACCAAGGGCTCACAGCTGAGCAGGCTGGTAGAAGGAGTCACAGAAGACACCTGTATCCTCTTCTTGGCTGTGAGTTAATGGAGAACATTTTGCTGCCCTTCGGGGCTGCGTGTGCCCCTGCAGGCTCTCACCTGGCTATGTCTATGTTTCAGCTAATGGCAAAGAGTGAAGATAATGAGGACTTTTTTGGTGACCTGCGCCACCTCAAGACTTTTCTGAAGCATCCAAGCGTGGAGATGCACAGCGTGGTGCTCAGAGGGCTTGTCGTACTCTCCGAGACACGGGAGAAGGTGAGTGGGGCGTTGTCAACCAAAGCGGCACTGGGCTTCTTGGGCAGCGACGGGAGAAGGGTGACGGTCACGGTGGGGCCTGCTGGCTTTGAGGAGCTTTGAGGATGGGACGTCAAAGCCCAGTAAAGTCAGCTTTTACCGTGGGCTAGTTGTCACCTACCAGAGCAGGTTGCCCCTGGCCCCATCCGTCCTGGCCTTGGGTACCTCCAGGGATGGGGTACCTACTTCTCTGGGCAGCCTCACCGCCCTCTGAGAAAAGGATTTCCCCATTGGCCTTGCGACTGCCGTGCCCGCTGCCAGCAAGTGAAGCAGGAGACTGGAGCTCAGAGACGGGAGCCTTTTGCCCAGGCGGTCGTTCCCGCATCAGACAAAGGAACTTGCGTTTCCTACAGGCAAGAAAAATGCGGGTGGTGCTGCCAGAGATCATGGCCACCCTGCAGGATGCCAGCGCAGACATCAAGATGAAGGCCCTGTTTGTCATTCAAAACATCATGGGCTGCGTGAAGAGGAAGGAGGCCAGCTCCATTGCCGTGCAGCACGCCGAGAAGCTCCTGCCTCTCTTTGTCGATGTAAGTGAAGCTGCTGCAGGAGGCAGAGCCCTCGCAGGGCACTCTGCAGTGCCCCCGCCTCTGGCCCAGCTGTGTGGGCAGCACTCGCATCGGGCCCTCTCCCCTCCCCGCTCCTCCTGGGGCTCCTTCCGAGCAGTGGGACGGCTGTGGGCCCTCGGAGAGCCCCGCGCCCAGCATCTGCTCCCCACCCTTGGCTTCCGGCCCTCCGTGCCTCCTCCGCTGCCTGTGCAAGGCCAGGCCAGGCCTGGTCCCCACGCACGGTGCAGGAAGGCCCGCAGGCGCTGCGTGCCACGGAGGCCGTGTGAAGGCGGCCCGGCCTCCTCGTGCTAGAATTCTCTTCCTTCCTCCCTCCCTCCCAGGAGTCCAGTGCCGTGCAGGTGTCCTCCATCCGTCTCTACAGAGACATGGTGCAGGCCGTGGTCTGGTGCCACCGGAGCAGAATGAAGGGGACGGTGCGCAGAGGCCTGGTCCCACTGCACCTTCGGATGCACGATGAGAACCAGGACGTGGCCCAGGTACAGTTTTCCGCCCCACCGAGGGCACGTGACACCGTTTGGGTGCTGTGGGTGCCAGGGTGCGTGGCTGCTGCCCGAGGCCCGGAGGACAGGCCCAGCTCCCTGCCGTTCCTTGCACCGGAGCAGGCGGCGGGGTCGTGCATCCACAGCCTGGGCTCCGAGCTCTGCTACCCGCAGCCTGGGTGTCGAAGGCCTGGGACAGAGCCAGCTGGGAGCCCAGCGTTGTGCTGGGTGACCACGGAGGGGCTGCGGCTCCGTGTCTCTGTGTGGCCATCACGCCCTGCTGTCCGTGTTCTGTTCCCTTCCCACAGCGTGCTGGGAAAAGGCTCCCGGCCCTGGCAAGAGGAGGGCGATGCCGGGTCTCCTTCCTCGGGCCTTGGTGCCATCTCCCAGCTTCTGCTTCCCCACAGGCCGCCAGGAAAGCCATTGTACAAACGGCCCGTCTCCTGCGCTGGAACGACCTCCTGGAGCTGGCTGAGAAACAGGAGACGTGGAGGATCGCGCAGTGCTTGGTAAGGAGAGCCCCAGAGCCCAGAGCAACAGGAACAGCGCGGGGAGCTGGGGAACATCTGCAATCCCCATGTTCTTATGCTTTCTCCAGCTGCAGCGGGACCAGAGCAGGGCACAGGAATACCTGCAGCAGAGCCAGCCCTACCTGCAGGACCCTCAGGCCGCCGTGCGAGTGGAGGCCGTGAGGTTCATTGGTGAGCCACAGCCCCTTTGTCCCTCTTGGCAGTGGTTGGCGGTCCCAGCCACTGCCCTGTGGCCCTAAGAGCCCCTTGAGTGGGTCCCAGAGCCCTGCTGCCTTGCTCAGGCCGCCCTCGGCCACTCTCGCTGCTGGGGAGCAGTGCGGCTCTGCTGCTGGCAGCAGATCTGACGGGTGCTCTGTGCCTAGGGTTTGCTGCGCGCTACTCAAGGGACCTGAGTGAGAAGCAGCGACAGGACATCATCACGGGTAAGTGAGGGCTGTGGTGTGTGTACTGAGGCTGGGGGCAGAGACTCCCATGCCTCGCTC
The DNA here is from genome assembly GCF_026119805.1 of Tympanuchus pallidicinctus. Taxonomy (NCBI): domain Eukaryota; kingdom Metazoa; phylum Chordata; class Aves; order Galliformes; family Phasianidae; genus Tympanuchus; species Tympanuchus pallidicinctus. The sequence continues at coordinate 559,775 of NW_026294762.1, forward strand.
TCCTCCCAGGAAATTCTTGGGGCAGAGGGCGATACCGAACCACAGAGTCCTAGAAAGGTTGACTTTCAAGCGACCTTAAGGATCTCAGAACCAGGGAATCCTAGAGAGATGGGACCAGAAGGGACCTGAGAGATCACGCAGTCACGAGATCCTAGAATAATTCAGTGGAAAGGGAGCTCAAAGGTGGTACAACCATGAAATCCCAGAGTGGGAGAATGGTTCGGTTGGAAAGAACGTTTAAGGCCATCCTGTGCCAACCCCGTACTGTGTCCTGGATGCCCCTGGACACAGGATCAGGCTGCCAAGGCCTCCATCCAACCTGGCCTTGACCACCTCAACGGGTAGGGAACCCGCATGTTTTCTGGGCTGCCTGTGCCCTGTAAGGAAAGGCCTCCCTGCCCTGTAAGGAAAGAATTCTGTCCTAAGTCAGAGTCCGAGGAAAGGGCAGCAAGGCTGATATTGTGGTGGGAGCCCAAGCTCGATGAAGAGGGAGATGATATCATGTCATTGTCCGTGATGTCTGCTGGGAGTAGAATGCCTGGAGAGGAAAGTCTTGGGGAGATGCCTGGGGTGTGTGAAGGAGAGCCTCCTTTGCAGGATGTGAGAGGAAAGGAGGGAATGTGTCCACCTGCAAACAGGGAAGGACATGTGGGTTATGTGATGCTAATGATCTCAAAGGTCATTTCCAATTGAGATGATTTGGTGATTCTAATGCATTTGGCTCTTTCCTGATGGGCCGCTCCGTTTGTCCTACCCAGCCTGGGACAGAGACGTGTGGCATTGGAGCGGTCTGCGGAGTTCGCCAGCGATCTCTGCAGATTGCTTCATCCCTGCTCTGTTTCTTCCTGTTGCAGCCCTGGCGCCTTTGGCCCGTGACGCGGAGAGCTCGGTCCAAAGCTTGGCAGTGCAGACCACATTGATCCTCAGAGCGACCACGAGGACAGCGACATCACGACGGGGCCTGCGAGCGCTGTGCTGTCTGTTCCGCTGAGCTGCAGCACTCCTGAGACAGCTCTGTCCCTCGGAGGAGCACAGCAAACCCAGTGCCCTGCTGCCCTTCTCCCTGGGGCGTCCCTGCCCGTGCTCAGCAGGCGCCGCCATTCCCGGCCTCTGCTCCCGGCAGCTGGACGGCGCATCCCTCTGCACCCCCGCGGCCACGGCTGCCCAAGCTGTTGGCTTGGCTGAGCAGCACTGAGTGAAGAGGGATTGTCTCAGGCCGCATCTGCGCACATATACATCATGTGCAATGTAACATGTAATAATGTAATGGGCTGTGTGTAATGGATAACATTACGGATACATATATGTTCAATGTATAGAAACAACCAACCTTCTTCTTGTATATCTTTTTGTATATCTATTTTTATATTTAATAAAATATTTTTATAAATACAACGGTCCCTTCAAACTTGTGGGAGATTTAACCTTTGCTTCCCTGAAACTAATGCAGCAATTTCTGTTTCGGTGGAAATGGCTGCAATTCTAAATGAGTTCTCGTGGTGCTCATCAGAGATGGATTCTCCGTGGGGAAATCATGAGCCAACCCGGTAGCTTTCTCTAATGTCATCACCGGCTGCGTAGTTGGGCGGAGAGCAGTGGGTGTTGCGTCCCTTGTCTTCAGCAAGCTCCCTCAGCTGGCTGTCATCAGTGGCGCTGAGTCTGGCTGGTGGCCTGCAACGGTGCTGGGGCTTTGAGAGGTCTTGGAGGACGGGGGAGGTGCCTGAAGACTGGAGGAGAGCCAATGTCACTGCGGTCTTCAAAAAGGGCAAGAAGGAAGATCCAGGCAGTTATAGGCCAGTCAGCCTCACCTCTGTCCCTGGAAAGGTGATGGAACAGCTGTGCTGGAAGCCATCTCCAGACAACTGGAAGAAAAGGAGGTGATCAGGAGTAATCAGCACGGGTTCACCAGGGGGAGGTTGTGCTTGACCAATCTGGTGGCCTTCTGTGATGTTGTCTCTGGCTGGGTGGATGGAGGGAGAGCAGTGGATGTAGTCTACCTTGATTTCAGCAAGGCTTTTGATACTGTCCCCCACGACATCCTTATAACAAAGCTGAGGAAGAGTGGGACAGTGGAGTGAGTGGACAGTGAGGTGGGTTGAGAACTGGCTGACTGGCAGAGCGCAGAGGGTCGTTGTTGGCGGCGCAGAGTCTGGCTGGAGGCCGGTAACCAGCGGTGTTCCTCAGGGGTCGGTGCTGGGTCCGGTCTTGTTCAACATCTTCATCAATGACCTTGATGAGGGGATGGTGGCCACCCTCAGCAAGTTTGCTGATGATACAAAGTTGGGAGGATTGGCTGACACGCCTGAACCAGCTCTCAGGGATTTGGAGGATAGTCAGCATTTGTGCTCTGCTGTCTGATAGCAGGTGTGAAGCTTGAAGGAGATGTGCAGCGAACTTGTCAGGAAAAATGACCTTAAGGCTTCTCTGATGGGAGAAGTTAATCAGTGCAGTTCGTGTCAGTGTTTGAGAGTAACTACCCATAGAGAAGAACAAGGAACAGTTTTATTCTGGGTGGAACAGTGCAAATGAGTTCTGACTAACTTACAGTGGGGGAGTCAGGGGGAAGGAATAACAGCATAACGACAGAAAAAACAATTAAGCTGATCTTCTAACTGCAGATGGGCACAGTGGGGCTCTGTGGGGCCTCTGGCCTTTATGCTTTCCCCACACTTCTGTCTGTCTTGCTTCAGCTGTTGTGTTGCAGTGGCTTGCTCCAAGCAATGCAGTGGCTGTGATTCCTGTGTCGCTGCACACCTTTAGCGCACGGTCTGTGTGCATGGGCTGCTTCAGGCCCTGACCGAACCAGCAGCTGATCCTCAGCACCCTTCTGCCGTTAGATGGGCACTGTGTTTGTAGCAGGAACCAAAATTCTCAGGAAGAAAACAAACATCTGCTTCCCGTGGACTGTAATGGAAAAGCCACACAAGCTGGTCTGCAGCTCTCGTTAACCACCAAAGCTGGACTGCAGTGTGAAGCAGAGCAAACTGTGAAAGGAGATTTCCTTTTGTGCACATTTATCCTCGAGCAACAGGACGCCTCATGTCCAGTTTAGGGACTGTAGAGTTTTTTGTGCAGCCTTTTTCTTTGTAATCCTGTGTGAAGCCTTTTAGCTGCAGCCTGAGCAGGGAGTGGTTGGGAGAGGCTCCTAGAAATCCTCTCTATCCCCCAGAATGTTTGAGAACCTTTTTCTTCTGTGTGTACTAAGAAGATTGTGATGCTGTTTGCCAACGCTCTGTGCTGGGAGCCTTGTAGCCACTTCCCTCCCTTCCTTAAGCCATTCATTCTCTTTTTTTCTTCTTGAAATCTTCTCTCTAAACAAAGGAGTATCCATATTCCACCCTGGATTTCATTGCCACTGTTGGGTCCAAACCCCAAGCCCTGCGCAAGCAGGGACAAAAGCTCTGTTGTAAACCAGTGAGTGGAAGGTGAGATAGTGATTGCATTTCGGAATCGTTGCTGTAGCTGAACAGCAAGACAAATGAGAGGTGGTCGTTGGTCCGACGTCTCAAATGGCCTGGGAAACAGAATTTTAAATTGCGCTTCGATGTGCTTAGCTTTAAACCACTTTAAAATAATTTAAGTGTTTTTTATACAAAATCATATTTACATGCAATTATCATTTGTAAGCATAATGCCTTTCTTGAAATGCTAAGGTCTAGAGAGTGAATGGGACTCTTCATGTCACAAGACTCCGTTCAGAGCCACACGAGCAGCGCATGGACACGGAGTTCAGGAAGAAAGCGTTGTACTGGACCCACATTTCCCTGTTAACAACGTGATGATCCTTTGTCTGTAAGGTAAATGCTGCTGTGTATCTCAGCTGCCCAGTGTTCATCACACTAAAATCATGAGCAATAAGCTGTCTTAAGCAAGGCGAGGCCAAAGCGCTTTACGTCTGGGCAGAACAGTAACTTCTCTATTCAGCTGTTCATAATGATGCTGGTGTTGCCCTGTGATCGAGTTGTGGATTTTGTTCTGCATCACCTTGTAGTTCTGGCAGTGTCACTGCCTGCACTCAGCTGCTGCCAACCCATTTTCAGAAGGCTCTCATTTTATTTAAAAGAAGGGATTGTGAGAAATGTACAAATCGGAAAGCAGGCACAAAAGGACGGGAGCGTTACATGGAGCTCATGAAAACTACATAATGATCTAGACTTTACCATTTCAAAATGTTGTGGTTTTATTTTCATTTTTTTTCCTCTTAGAATATGCATGCCAAATGTCTTGTCTTTTTCAATGATTTGTAATATACATTTTCAGACTGGAAACTTTTTGTACAACAACACTCAAATAAATGTTTTGCATTTTATTTGTTTCGTTGTGTTGAGGGAAATGCAGAGGGCTGTTGAGTCACCCTGTCCCAGGGGAGGACGGCCTGGTGTCCAAGAGACACAGGATCATGGACTGTCCACACTCCAAAAGGGGCTCAGTGGGATCACATGAGTGGAGTGGGTGAGCAATAAACCAATGAACCCTTTCCTTTAAATGTACTGCAGGCAGCGCTATGGGGAAAACGCTGCCCTTAGCACTGCAGAGAGCCTGCATAGCAGGAGCAGAGGAAGGCACCACAGTGAGAGCTGGATAGACTGCATCGATGGGCCAAAGTAAACTGAGTTTCAATAGGGCCAAGGGTCGGCTCCTGCATTTTGGTCACAGCAGCCCCAGGCAACCCTACAGCGTTGGGAGGAGTGGCTGGAAGCTGCCTGACAGAAAGGGACCTTGGAGGACTGATGGACAGGCGGCTGAATATGAGCCAGCAGGGGGCCAGGAAGGCCAATGGCATCCTGGCTTGGATCAGGAATGGTGTGGTGAGCAGGACCAGGGAAGTCATCCTGCCCCTGTGCTCGGCACTGCTGAGGCCTCACCTCGAGTGCTGGCTTCAGCTTTGGGCAGCTCAGCACAGAAAGGACACGGAGGTGCTGGAGCAGGTGCAAAGAAGGGCAACAAGGCTGCGGAAGGGCTTGCAGAATATGGCCTGTGAGGAGAGGCTGAAGGAACTGGGGCTGCTTGGTCTGGGGAAGAGGAGGCTGAGGGGAGACCTTATGGCTCTCCTCAAGTACCTGAAAGGTGACTGCAGTGAGAGCAGGGCTGGACTCTTCTCACTGGTGACAAGACGAGGGGAAATGGCCTCAGGTTGTGCCAGGGGAGTTTTAGGTTGCACATCAGGAAGAACTTCTTTACAGAAAGCTTCCCAGGGAGGTGTGGGGAGTCAGCATCCCTGGATGTGTTTCAGAACCGTCTGGCTGTGGTGCTCAGGGACATGATTTAGTGGTGAATGGTTAGTTAGGGCAGCGTGGTTGGGCTGAGGTGGGACTTGATGATCTTGAAGGTCTTTTCCAACCTGAGCAATTCTATGATTCTGTGACTGTTGGCAAGGGAGAAATTGTGCACTGGCAGTGAAATCCGTTCTGTTCCGTGCCCTAAACCCGACGCAGGTAATGCCTCCCCTGGCTCTCCCTGCTTGAGCGTCTCAGGCTCACAATCTTCCCCACACTGTTGCCGTGATACATCTCCACCTATGGGCCGCTACCAACCTCTCGTCTTTAGGAATGCTTTGTACTTTGCAATATCTGCAGCGTTTTGAAGTTAGCACATCCGTTCTGCTTTGTGTTTGGACAGGAGAGCAATATTCCAAAGTTAGCACATCTCTCCTGTCCTGTGCTCAGCTCTCCCCATCCTTTGCCTGACTGTCCCCATGCCGTCCTATGCTGTTCTCTCCCATCCTGCGTACTTTCCTTATCTTGTGCCGTCAGTCCTACCCGAGTCACTACAGCCCATTTCCAACTTCCCTCCGTCAGCTTTCTTTACGAATCAATAACGTTTAGGACTCTTTTGTAAGTTCAGCAAGGGCCCCCGCGGCATACAAAAAATAAAATAAATAAATAACTGGAAACAACAGGTTCACAGGAAGGTTCTAATTTCAGGAATACACCACATAGAAAAAAAACCTGGAAGCTTCTACTGCAGAAACACAATCTGCCTCTGTTGTGGTTCTGAGACTTTTTGTTGTCACTGTCGCACACCAGAACGCCGTGCGGAGCAGTGGGACTTCACGAGGGAATCTTCTGGTTGCGCTTCCCGCCTTCTACGGCACGTGGAGCAGCTGAGGGGGGAGGGGCGGCTTCCCGGAGGAGCAGGCGGGCAGCGGCAGCAGCAGCTCCGCTCAGGACCCGAGCGTCTGTCTGTGTCGCTCCTGCCCCAGCTCAGCCCTGGCAAACCTGTGTGCCTGGAAGAAGGCTGCGTAGAGACGTGTTGGCGTCCATCCCCGAAGACTTCAAAGGCAAGGCTGGAGCGGGCAGGGCGTCCGATGGAGCTGTGGTGTCTGTGTTCAGAGCGGGGCAGTTGGACGAGATGGCCTTCAGAGTCCCTTCCAACTCTACGGGTTCTGTGGCTCCATGATTCTATGCCCTGGGCTATGAACGTGCGGGAATCAAGTCTTGTTTCTGCATTACAATTGGATAATTTTGTTTTTATTTCACGAGCTCTGCTATCATAGTTCTTTTGGGGAGTCCTTCTACTTCACCTCGGGAAGATCTCTGATAGTTTGCATCACTGATCCTCTAGACGAACCTTCCCAGGCACGCACACTCTGTATAGAGGTGTATATCTGTACATTTGGTCACACGCTGCAGGAATATCCTGCACGAGAGCAAACCACAGAACAGCCATGGCCTGCCCCAGGAAGCGCCTGAAGAGACATCGGCAGGCCTGGCATCATCCCCGGTGCTCTTTGTTTAACGCAGACTTGAAAGAAAATCGCCGTATCAATACGGCAAGGAGAGCACCGAGACAGCTTGGAAACAACAGCACGGCTGCTGACTGACAGCAGGTAACAAATAAATTAACAAGTAAACAGCAAATGTCAACCTTCTGTAAGATTGTGAACCTGGAGTACGCAGCCAGTGGGGAAACGGGGGAGGCAAGGGGGAGGCAAGGGGGAGCAAACAGGGTCTAAAGGCTGCCATGTTGTGTCCATAGGCGCTCCTGCTTGCGGGACGCCGCCATTGCAACCGCAAATAAATTCTGCTGTTACCAGAGATACCGTCCTGACAAACGTGACTTGGATATTTCCAATTAATGGATGCAGTGTTTGCTGTGATCCATTCTCTATGCAACATGTGAGCACAACCAGATGTGTTTGGTCTGCGCCCCTACAAGCTGCTGAGGGTACAGGCACAGTTCTAAAGGCCGCCCATTGTGTGTCATCAGTGACATCACAAAGGGTGAGGGCAGCCTAGGTAATAGCCAAGGGAAAGCCAGAACAGTCGCAGGAGCGACAGCGACAGGAGCACAGGGACCTTCAAGGCTTCTTGAGCACAAGGACCTTCAAGGCTTCTTGAGCACAGGGACCTTCGAGGCTTCTTGAGCACAGTCCACTTCTCACCATGCCACTTCCGCCTGCCCGTAAGAGCCGGCGAATCTACCTTTCCTTCTCCCCTCCCTATGCCAGCTCTGGTTCTCAGTCTGGTGAGACGGAGGTGAGACCCCCCTGCAGGCCAAGGTTGGCTTGGCAGGAGTGGCCTCCTGAAAAGGAGGAGAAGGAGAAGAAAAAGAAGATCACAAATCCACGTGAGTAACGGGTGGGAAGCACTGGACACAGCGGTCATGCTTGATTCAAAGCTGGCACCCACTTCTTCCGGCACCTCCTTTCCTGAAACTCCCTTTCCCAGCATGGAGTCCAGCTCCAGCTAAAGGGAGCGTGGAACCACGGGATCCAGGAATGGTTGGGTGTGGAGGGACCTCAAAGCCCTCACAGGCCCAGCCCCTGTTGTGGGCTGGTTGCCACCCACTGGCTCAGGCTGCCCGCAGCCCCATCCTGCCTGGCCTCGAGCACCTCCAAGGATGGGGCAGCCGCAGCTTCTCTGGGCAGCCTGCGCCAGTGCCAACCTCTCCCAGACTGTTGGGATGGGTGCCGAGAGGCTGCTGGGCTGGCAGGATGTCAGGGAAGCAGGCAGGCAGGATGGCTCACTCCTTGCCTTTGGCCCCTCTCTACGGTGCTCATTCTTCTCCTCTTGCTTAGGTATTCGCATCTTGGAGCTGTGGAGAGAAACAGCCATCGCATGCATCTGTGAGTTTCTGCAGAGAAAGGACAAGGTAAGAGCAGCTGTTTGCACTCACTGTGGAAACAGCCCCGGTTCTTCTCCAGGCCGCTACCCTGCAGGCATTGCACCGCGCCCCACGATGCTTGGGGTCCTGCTGGCCGTGGATCTCACCTTCATGCCCCCTCTTGTTCCCTCTTTGACTACCAGGATGTGCAAGAGAAAAATCAAGAGAAAATCAAATTCCTGAGAGGCATCTGCACGCTGTGCAAATGCAGGGACACGTCGCTCAACTTGGATGCTTTCTGCCAAGAAAAGCAGCTGGCAGAGAATGTCCAGGTGGGGAGAAAGGCAGTGGGCTGGAAAAGGGGGCATGGACCCCCTGTACCCTTTTGTGGACAAGGCTAGCACGGGGAGAATTGAGCACGGACACGTAAGTGTCCTCTGGTGGCTGCCACGTCCCATCCATCCCATCCCTCCTGTGTTCCGCAGGAGCTGATCGATGAGGAGCCCAAGCACACTTTGTCCTCGGAGATAAAGCAGGAAGCCATGATGAGTTTTGCCAACATGAGGTAGCTGCCCAGGCCCACATTTGGCTAGCACGGCCCCAGGGCAGGCTGCTGGCGGCCCTGAAGCTGGCAGGGAGGCTTCCTCCTGCCCGTGGAGGTCCACGTCCTCCTTCCCGTGGCCTCGAGGCACGGTGTCCAACGGGCTTCTCTCTCCCCTTGCAGCACTGTGGAGACAGCGCTGGAAGGCAAAACGGAGAGCATTCTGAATTCCTGCTTCAACAGTGTCTTCTTTTTGCCTCCGGAACTGAGCATACCAGCAAAGGAGAAAGAATTCTACAATGAGGTGTGTGCTGGGTGAGCCACCGGAGCGCCAGGTCCCTTTGGGCTGCTCCCTGGCTCCTTGTGCTGAGACCGCAGGAGAGCCAGGCAGGGCAGGAAGCCAGCTTTGCTTTTCCACCCTCGTCTCGTCTCTTCTCTGGGGATAGGGTTAGCATGAGGCGCCCCGTGAGGTGCCGCAGGCGCCCTTCTGCAACTCTCTGTCCTCTTGCAGACCATGAGGGCCATGGACATCATGCTGGAAGCCTTGGTGCAGAACTGCCCCAACAGGAGAATGAGCGAGGAGCTGCACAGCATGTTTCAGGTCTGGCAGGCAGTTGCAAAGAGCGGGGTCAGTGGGAGGGATGCGAATGTCCCTACTGCGGTGACACAGACCCTCCTTGCACGTGAAGGTCCTGCAAAGGATCCTGCCCCTGCTGCTCTGTTCTTCTTCCCCCGTGGGGAAGATCCCAGAGCTCCTGCTGGAGCGGCAGAAGCTCCCAGGGCGAGTACCAGCAGATTCTCTCTTTGCAGGCTCTGCTCCACTTCCTCAGCTCCCAGGATGTGCATGTCCGTACGAGAGCCCTGCGTGGGGTTTTACAGATGATCCGTAATTTTATGGAAAAAGTAAGGAGCCAGGCACCCTCCAGCCAGGCTGTCTCCCATTCTCCATATCCCAGAGCAGCTCAGGGGTGCCTGCAGCGGGGCTGCGGCTGGGAGCTCTCAGCAGGGCTCTGCCCCAAACAAGGGTCCTTGCCCCATCTTTGCCCCCGCTCTTCCCTCTCCAGGCCCTGCTCTGCTTCCACTCAGCCCTTCCTCTCTTCTCCTTCTCTCACCCAGGACTGGGAGGGCCCTGAAGCTTACAAGCCACTCATTGACTTCTACTTCCCAATCCTGGGAGAGCTGCTGGGTCACCTCAGCCTTTTCAACTGTGGCTACGAAAGCACCAGAGCCCCAGCTGTACAAGCGCTTCATCGCCTCCACATGTTTGTCAAACGACAAAGAAGTAAGACAAGATGGGTTGGGCAGCATCTCTGCTCCTATGTCTGCTCCTTTCTCCTATTCTTATGCTTTGTGAAGCCTGACCGTGGAGTCCGCAAGCTCTCTGAGCTCCTTTACTCTTACGAGCAGCTTCACCATTCCTAAGCTGCCTCTTGCTCCCAGCACCCATCTCCTTTAGCTGTGTAATCCCTTTCCTTCACTCTCCTCAGCATGGGTCCCATCAACCCATGTCTGCTCACCATTGGTCTCCGTGCTCAGGTCTCCTACACCACGGGTCCCCTCTACCGTGGATCTCCTCAGAACTCCGTTTTCAGCTTAAAGCACCGTTCACCAATTGCTGAGTTTGATGGCAAAGACACAGTTTCCTTCTGACTCTTCTGTGTTCCCTCCCTTTTAGGAACAGGCCTGTCAGCGGAGATGGAAAACTACGTGCATCTCCATGAGAAGCCGGAGGGTAGAAAGTTCAGTGATAATGACTTTCCCACTCCCAAAGATTGTGCTGAGGTAACGTTCTGCCTTGCTGAGGATCTTGTCCACGGCATCAGCAGGAAATGTCTGTGAGCAAGGGGAGTGCGAGGGCAGCAGATCCAGCCCTCCTGGCTGGAGGACCGCAAGGCCTTCTTACCAAACGCCCATGCCCCCACCTGCAGTCCATCTCCCAGAGCCCTCTCTTGCCATCCTGCCCCACGCAGTGACGGAAGCTGATGCTGCCAGCTTTCCTACAGGCTCTGCTGCCCAGCATCTCTGCAGAGCTGCTCTCCCTGCACTGGAGTGCTCAGTGTGGCATCTCTTCCCTCCCCTGCTTCCACCCACAGTTGTTTGGAGGATACCTCAGGCCTGCTGAGAGGATGGACGTCGTCCTCACAGCCCTTCAAGCGCTGGTTGACTCCAGCATCTATGACAAGGAGGCGGCCTGCAGTGTGATGGCCGTGGCCATGGAAGACCACGCCTTCTGGATGCCAGATGTAAGCCCCTTTTGGCCACTGCCCCATCCTTGAGCCCTTTCAGGCGCTGTTTTTCCCTCCCCAGCCGAGGCCTCTGGGGCTCCTGAAGCCGTTCTCAGCGATGGGAAGTGCAGTGGTTTCAGCGGCACCTGTGCTAATGGTTTTGGTCTGTTCTCGCGTGTGTCCCCTTCAGAAAGCCCAGTTCATGACCTTCATCCGCAAGAACTTGAGGAGCATCACCACAAAGGCAGCGCGGCACTGCCTGGACTCCCTGCTGCTCCTTCTGACCAGCCAGATGCCCACGGAAGAAGTCAGGAGCCTGCTGAAGTCCTCTCCACCAAGCGACAGGTACTGTCCTCAGCAGCCTGGAGGGCTTCTTCCAGGTGCCCTCCTGCTCGCCCAGGGCTCTCCAAGCAACGTGGGCCTGCAGGGTTTTAGCTGTGCTAAGGTAGCTCTGCCTACAATGTATTTGGGCTTGCAGCAACGCCCTGGACCCGTGGGAGGTGATGCTCTGCATGCCGCAGACCTTGGAGAAGGTCTTGAAGGAGGTGACCAAGGGCTCACAGCTGAGCAGGCTGGTAGAAGGAGTCACAGAAGACACCTGTATCCTCTTCTTGGCTGTGAGTTAATGGAGAACATTTTGCTGCCCTTCGGGGCTGCGTGTGCCCCTGCAGGCTCTCACCTGGCTATGTCTATGTTTCAGCTAATGGCAAAGAGTGAAGATAATGAGGACTTTTTTGGTGACCTGCGCCACCTCAAGACTTTTCTGAAGCATCCAAGCGTGGAGATGCACAGCGTGGTGCTCAGAGGGCTTGTCGTACTCTCCGAGACACGGGAGAAGGTGAGTGGGGCGTTGTCAACCAAAGCGGCACTGGGCTTCTTGGGCAGCGACGGGAGAAGGGTGACGGTCACGGTGGGGCCTGCTGGCTTTGAGGAGCTTTGAGGATGGGACGTCAAAGCCCAGTAAAGTCAGCTTTTACCGTGGGCTAGTTGTCACCTACCAGAGCAGGTTGCCCCTGGCCCCATCCGTCCTGGCCTTGGGTACCTCCAGGGATGGGGTACCTACTTCTCTGGGCAGCCTCACCGCCCTCTGAGAAAAGGATTTCCCCATTGGCCTTGCGACTGCCGTGCCCGCTGCCAGCAAGTGAAGCAGGAGACTGGAGCTCAGAGACGGGAGCCTTTTGCCCAGGCGGTCGTTCCCGCATCAGACAAAGGAACTTGCGTTTCCTACAGGCAAGAAAAATGCGGGTGGTGCTGCCAGAGATCATGGCCACCCTGCAGGATGCCAGCGCAGACATCAAGATGAAGGCCCTGTTTGTCATTCAAAACATCATGGGCTGCGTGAAGAGGAAGGAGGCCAGCTCCATCGCCGTGCAGCACGCCGAGAAGCTCCTGCCTCTCTTTGTCGATGTAAGTGAAGCTGCTGCAGGAGGCAGAGCCCTCGCAGGGCACTCTGCAGTGCCCCCGCCTCTGGCCCAGCTGTGTGGGCAGCACTCGCATCGGGCCCTCTCCCCTCCCCGCTCCTCCTGGGGCTCCTTCCGAGCAGTGGGACGGCTGTGGGCCCTCGGAGAGCCCCGCGCCCAGCATCTGCTCCCCACCCTTGGCTTCCGGCCCTCCGTGCCTCCTCCGCTGCCTGTGCAAGGCCAGGCCAGGCCTGGTCCCCACGCACGGTGCAGGAAGGCCCGCAGGCGCTGCGTGCCACGGAGGCCGTGTGAAGGCGGCCCGGCCTCCTCGTGCTAGAATTCTCTTCCTTCCTCCCTCCCTCCCAGGAGTCCAGTGCCGTGCAGGTGTCCTCCATCCGTCTCTACAGAGACATGGTGCAGGCCGTGGTCTGGTGCCACCGGAGCAGAATGAAGGGGACGGTGCGCAGAGGCCTGGTCCCACTGCACCTTCGGATGCACGATGAGAACCAGGACGTGGCCCAGGTACAGTTTTCCGCCCCACCGAGGGCACGTGACACCGTTTGGGTGCTGTGGGTGCCAGGGTGCGTGGCTGCTGCCCGAGGCCCGGAGGACAGGCCCAGCTCCCTGCCGTTCCTTGCACCGGAGCAGGCGGCGGGGTCGTGCATCCACAGCCTGGGCTCCGAGCTCTGCTACCCGCAGCCTGGGTGTCGAAGGCCTGGGACAGAGCCAGCTGGGAGCCCAGCGTTGTGCTGGGTGACCACGGAGGGGCTGCGGCTCCGTGTCTCTGTGTGGCCATCACGCCCTGCTGTCCGTGTTCTGTTCCCTTCCCACAGCGTGCTGGGAAAAGGCTCCCGGCCCTGGCAAGAGGAGGGCGATGCCGGGTCTCCTTCCTCGGGCCTTGGTGCCATCTCCCAGCTTCTGCTTCCTCACAGGCTGCCAGGGGAGCCATTGTACAAACGGCCCGTCTCCTGCGCTGGAACGACCTCCTGGAGCTGGCTGAGAAACAGGAGACGTGGAGGATCGCGCAGTGCTTGGTAAGGAGAGCCCCAGAGCCCAGAGCAACAGGAACAGCGCGGGGAGCTGGGGAGCATCTGCAATCCCCATGTTCTTATGCTTTCTCCAGCTGCAGCGGGACCAGAGCAGGGCAGAGGAATACCTGCAGCAGAGCCAGCCCTACCTGCAGGACCCTCAGGCCGCCGTGCGAGTGGAGGCCGTGAGGTTCATTGGTGAGCCACAGCCCCTTTGTCCCTCTTGGCAGTGGTTGGCGGTCCCAGCCACTGCCCTGTGGCCCTAAGAGCCCCTTGAGTGGGTGCCAGGGTCCTGCTGCCTTGCTCAGGCCGCCCTCGGCCACTCTCGTTGCTGGGGAGCAGTGCGGCTCTGCTGCTGGCAGCAGATCTGATGGGTGCTCTGTGCCTAGGGCTTGCTGCACGCTACTCAAGGGACCTGAGCGAGAAGCAGCGACAGGACATCATCACGGGTAAGTGAGGGCTGTGGTGTGTGTACTGAGGCTGGGGGCAGAGACTCCCATGCCTCGCTCTCCTCCCAGGAAATTCTTGGGGCAGAGGGCGATACAAAACCACAGAGTCCTAGAAAGGTTGACTTTCAAGCGACCTTAAGGATCTCAGAACCAGGGAATCCTAGAGAGATGGGACCAGAAGGGACCTGAGAGATCACGCAGTCACGAGATCCTAGAATAATTCAGTGGAAAGGGAGCTCAAAGGTGGTACAACCATGAAATCCCAGAGTGGGAGAATGGTTCGGTTGGAAAGAACGTTTAAGGCCATCCTGTGCCAACCCCGTACTGTGTCCTGGATGCCCCTGGACACAGGATCAGGCTGCCAAGGCCTCCATCCAACCTGGCCTTGACCACCTCAACGGGTAGGGAACCCGCATGTTTTCTGGGCTGCCTGTGCCCTGTAAGGAAAGGCCTCCCTGCCCTGTAAGGAAAGAATTCTGTCCTAAGTCAGAGTCCGAGGAAAGGGCAGCAAGGCTGATATTGTGGTGGGAGCCCAAGCTCGATGAAGAGGGAGATGATATCATGTCATTGTCTGTGATGTCTGCTGGCAGTAGAATGTCTGGAGAGGAAAGTCTTGGGGAGATGCCTGGGGTGTGTGAAGGAGAGCCTCCTTTGCAGGATGTGAGAGGAAAGGAGGGAATGTGTCCACCTGCAAACAGGGAAGGACATGTGGGTTATGTGATGCTAATGATCTCAAAGGTCATTTCCAATTGAGATGATTTGGTGATTCTAATGCATTTGGCTCTTTCCTGATGGGCCGCTCCGTTTGTCCTACCCAGCCTGGGACAGAGACGTGTGGCATTGGAGCGGTCTGCGGAGTTCGCCAGCGATCTCTGCAGATTGCTTCATCCCTGCTCTGTTTCTTCCTGTTGCAGCCCTGGCGCCTTTGGCCCGTGACGCGGAGAGCTCGGTCCAAAGCTTGGCAGTGCAGACCACATTGATCCTCAGAGCGACCACGAGGACAGCGACATCACGACGGGGCCTGCGAGCGCTGTGCTGTCTGTTCCGCTGAGCTGCAGCACTCCTGAGACAGCTCTGTCCCTCGGAGGAGCACAGCAAACCCAGTGCCCTGCTGCCCTTCTCCCTGGGGCGTCCCTGCCCGTTCTCAGCAGGCGCCGCCATTCCCGGCCTCTGCTCCCGGCGGCTGGACGGCGCATCCCTCTGCACCCCCGCGGCCACGGCTGCCCAAGCTGTTGGCTTGGCTGAGCAGCACTGAGTGAAGAGGGATTGTCTCAGGCCGCATCTGCGCACATATACATCATGTGCAATGTAACATGTAATAATGTAATGGGCTGTGTGTAATGGATAACATTACGGATACATATATGTTCAATGTATAGAAACAACCAACCTTCTTCTTGTATATCTTTTTGTATATCTATTTTTATATTTAATAAAATATTTTTATAAATACAACGGTCCCTTCAAACTTGTGGGAGATTTAACCTTTGCTTCCCTGAAACTAATGCAGCAATTTCTGTTTCGGTGGAAATGGCTGCAATTCTAAATGAGTTCTCGTGGTGCTCATCAGAGATGGATTCTCCGTGGGGAAATCATGAGCCAACCCGGTAGCTTTCTCTAATGTCATCACCGGCTGCGTAGTTGGGCGGAGAGCAGTGGGTGTTGCGTCCCTTGTCTTCAGCAAGCTCCCTCAGCTGGCTGTCATCAGTGGCGCTGAGTCTGGCTGGTGGCCTGCAACGGTGCTGGGGCTTTGAGAGGCCTTGGAGGACGGGGGAGGTGCCTGAAGACTGGAGGAGAGCCAATGTCACTGCGGTCTTCAAAAAGGGCAAGAAGGAAGATCCAGGCAGTTATAGGCCAGTCAGCCTCACCTCTGTCCCTGGAAAGGTGATGGAACAGCTGTGCTGGAAGCCATCTCCAGACAACTGGAAGAAAAGGAGGTGATCAGGAGTAATCAGCACGGGTTCACCAGGGGGAGGTTGTGCTTGACCAATCTGGTGGCCTTCTGTGATGTTGTCTCTGGCTGGGTGGATGGAGGGAGAGCAGTGGATGTAGTCTACCTTGATTTCAGCAAGGCTTTTGATACTGTCCCCCACGACATCCTTATAACAAAGCTGAGGAAGAGTGGGACAGTGGAGTGAGTGGACAGTGAGGTGGGTTGAGAACTGGCTGACTGGCAGAGTGCAGAGGGTCGTTGTTGGCGGCGCAGAGTCTGGCTGGAGGCCGGTAACCAGCGGTGTTCCTCAGGGGTCGGTGCTGGGTCCGGTCTTGTTCAACATCTTCATCAATGACCTTGATGAGGGGATGGTGGCCACCCTCAGCAAGTTTGCTGATGATACAAAGTTGGGAGGATTGGCTGACATGCCTGATGGCTGTGCTGACATTCAGTGAGACCTGTACAGGCTGGAGAGCTGGGCAGAAGAAAACCGGGTGAGGTTTAACAAAAGCAAGTGTAGAGTCTTGCATCTGGGGAGGAATAATTGCATGCACCGGTACAGGTTGGGGGATGAGCTGCTGGAGGGGAGCTCTGCAGAGAGGGACCTGGGTGTCCTGGTGGATGACAGGTTGGCCATGAGCCAGCAATGTGCCCTTGTGGCCAAGAGGGCCAATGGCATCCTGGGATGCATTAAAAAGAGCGTGGCCAGCAGGTGGAGGGAGGTGATCCTCCCCCTCTGCTCTGCCCTGCTGAGGCCTCATCTGGAGCACTGCGTCCAGTTCTGGGCTCCCCAGTACAAAACAGACAGGGATCTCTTGGAAAGAGTCCAGCGGAGGACCACAAAGATGGTGAGGGGCCTGGAGCATCTCTGCTATGAGGAAAGGCTGAATGAACTGGGTCTGTTCAGCCTTGAGAAAAGAAGGCTGAGAGGGGACCTGATCCAGTTCTATAAATATCTAAGGTGTGGGGGGCAGAATGGCGAGGCCGGACTCTTTTCAGTGGTGAGTGGAGACAGGACAAGGGGAAACGACCGGAAACTGCAGCATAGGAAGTTCCGCACCAATGTGCGAAGGAACTTCTGTGCAGTGAGGTGAGGAGCACTGGAACAGGCTGCCCAGGGAGGTGGTGGAGTCTCCTGCTCTGGAGATGTTCAAGACCTGCCTGGATGCTGACTTGTGTGACCTGGTGTAGGGAACTGCTTTGGCAGGGGGTTGGACTTGATGAGCTCTGGAGGTCCCTTCCAACCCCTACAATTCTGTGTCATTCTGTGATTCTGTGATTTGGATTGCCCCCATTGCTGCTGATGCCCACAGCTCCTGGCTGCTGTGCTGCTGTTGTGTGTCTCTGCACAGTTCCTACTGGGGCATGAAACCCACAGGAGAGGAGGAGCAGAGAAGCTACAGCCTGCACAAGGAGCTTCTGACGCCTTTTAAGTGGAAGGTTTTTAATGAATAGAAGGAGGCTGTGACTCGTGTTTCATGAGCTCTCGTCCAAACGCCACAGATGAAAGAAACAGTTTGGCAGAGTACGAAATGGCTGCAGGTACGCTAAGAAGCAGCAAGGCAAGTGAAACTGCGTGCAGGCCGCGTTGCCATGGCGACAGTGCGCCCTCTCTCGCTGGGCGCGCATGTGGCCGCTTGGTGCTCGAGCGCCGCGTCCTGTGACGTCATCGCTCTGCGTCCCGACGAGGACGAGTCCATGTGGAGTCGTGCCCCTGTATCTCCATATGACACTGCCCCCTTTATAGATCCGCGTTACCCTACAGCCGCCCTCGATCCCCACAGCCCCTCTATAGCCCATTATTACCCTATAACCCCTCTATATCCCCACATTACCCTCCAGCCTCTCCATATCCCCATCTTACCCTTCACCCCCTTGTAGACCTATATTACCCAACAGCCCTCCCATATTCCCCTGCAGCTCCCTCAAGCCCCATAATTCCATATTGCCCCTGTCGACCCCTTCAGGGGGCTTCCACCATCGTGGGCCCCTTCCTGAGCTGCAGTGTGGGTTGTCACAGCTGTCCCCCATCGTGCCACGAGTGAGTGCCCAGCTCAGCCTACGGTCAACTCCCCTGATTGTAACCAAACCTCCCTCAGCCCAAACCTCCCAAACCGCGTAGCCCATTGAGGAGGTTCCTAAAAGGCAGCCCAGGTGCTTCAGGCCCATTCACCACCGTCACCGTGCTCTGTCCCCTGCCGGGTGGCAGACAGGAAGCACAAGGACAGCAGTAAGTGGGCTGAACACCCTGTGCCTGCCAGCACGCCCAGAAAGGGGAGAGCTTTAGCCACAAGCAGCCCACCAGCAGCGCCCCGGCCAAGAAGGGGAAGAAAAGGCTGCAGACCCCCATGCCAAGTGAAGCTGTCTGGGGCCAGCAGCAGCGGGCAAGCAGGCACTGCCAGCGAGCTGTGTGTCCACCTGTGTGAGTCCATCCAGGCCATGCACCCGCTGGGGCAGAGGGTGACTGCGGTGAGGCCGGTGTGGTGTGGGAGGGAAATTCAGGATATGGATAGTGGGGGGAGAAGGAATTCAAGTGGGGTGGGAAATTGTGTAGAGGGTGGGATATTTGGGGTGGCATTTTCAGGATCAGACATGATTGTTAGGATGGGGGATATCAGGTTGGGAATATTGCCATTTCTCATTGTTTTGTTCAATCAATTATTAAATGCTTTGTGTTCCCTTTGCCATATCCCTCTGCCTGCAGTCCTTTGTGCTGTGTCACAGCCCCCCAGCTCCCCATGCCTGCCTCTGGGGCAGGATAGGGCACCACAGACAGCCATGTCCCTCAGCTGCCACCACCCTGGGAAGCCCCAGCCCTCCTCTCTCCCTGCAGTCCTTCGTGCAGCGGGATGCAGAGGGCATTTCACACAGCTCGCCTGCACTGCCCAGTACCATGAATTGCTGTGGGGATGGGCAGCAGGCAGGGCACGGGCGGATGGAGGGGAGTCACCCTGGGTCACTGTGGCCAGAAGAGACTCCAGCAGGGGCAGTTTGTGGAGGGAGGAAGCAGGGGCAGCTGGTCCTGCTGTGCAGATGTGCAGACAGGCACAAAGATACCTCACGTGTCACGGCTCTTCTGCCTCCCCGGTGTTTGGGTCCTGGCAGTTTTGTCTTCAGACAGGGACTCGGTCAAGTCTGTACACCTAGAGCAGGATTTTCCAGGTGGCGACTGGTCATCAGTGCTGCCCCCAGGGCTCAGGACTGGGGCCACTCCTATTGAACACCTTTATCGGTGATCTTGATGGGGGGATTGAGTGCACCCTCAGTACGTTCACAGACCACACCAAAGTTGGGAGGGAGCTCTGATCTGCTGGAGGGGAGAAAGGCACTGCAGAGCGACCTGGATAGACTGCATCAATGGGCCAAGGCAAAGCGTGTGAGTTTCAACAGGGCCAAGTGTCGGGTCCTGCATGTTGGTCACATCAGCTCCAGGCAACCCTACAGACTTGGGGAGGAATGGCTGGGATGGGATGTGAAAAATAACAAGAAGGGGCTCTACAGGTACATAGGCAGGAGGAGCGAGATGAAGGAGAGTGTTACCCCTCTGCTAAATGAGGATGAAGAACTGGCTTCCTTAGACATGGAAAAAGCTGTGGTGCTCAATAAGTGCTCTGTCTCAGAGGTCAGGCTCCTCCCCATGTCTGCCAGGACCCTGAAGGTTGAGGGAACTGGGCTTGTTTAGCTTGGAGAAGAGAAGGCTCCAGGGAGACTTCATTGTGGCCCTCCAGTACTTGAAGGGAGTGTATAAACAGGAGGGGGAACTGCTGCTTACAAGGGTGGATAGTAATAAGAGAAGGGGAAATGGTTTTAAACTGAAAGGGAGGTTCAAAGTTCTACATTTAAAGATTAACGCATCCATATGCAGTACACTGGCATACATATTCTTTTCCCAGTGCTCATTAATATACGCTAATATCTCTGTGGGCACTGTGCGGCTTCATATAAGGTGATCGCATGACCACTTCCATTCTCCCCATCTTTCCATTATCTGCTCCATCACGGTGACTTCTGCCCAACCTCAAGCTGTTTTACCCCAGTCTGGCAAACTTCCATCGCTCCTTGGGCCATCCAGCTTCCGAAGCAACGGATGTGAAATCCGAGCACGAAGCTCCTGGTGCGCGCAGCTCAGCCGTGCAGCACCGCTCTGCGCGCTGCCCCGCGGCATACGGGGACGCCGGGACCGAACACGGCGCGGCTCCGCCCCGGCTCGGCGCCGCGTTCCCGCCTCGGGGCCGCGCACGGCTGTGGGTCTGACGGGCGGGGCCGCGCCGCAGCCGTCGTTCCGTGCGGGGCCGCGCGGGGCGCGCCGGGAGCCGTAGTTCGTCGGCGGTCATTGCGCTGCCGCCCCGCCGGGACTGTGAGCCATGGAGAGCGGCTTCGGCTCCGACTTCGGTTCCGATTTCGGCTCCGGTGCCGGCGGGGGGGGCAAGCTGGACCCGGGGCTCATCATGGAGCAGGTGAAGGTGCAGATCGCCGTGGCCAACGCGCAGGAGCTGCTGCAGGTCCGGACCGGAGGGCTGCGGGGCACGGAGCCGCGGAACCACGCGGCGGAAAGAGAGGGGGAGGCGGGCCGGGGGGGGGGGGGGGACAGGGGGGCCGGGCTGCTGACGGCTCTTTCCGCAGCGTATGACGGATAAATGCTTTCGGAAGTGCATCGGGAAGCCCGGCGGAGCGCTGGACAACTCGGAGCAGGTGAGCGGGGCGCTGCGGGGCGCTGCGCACGGCCGCTCCCGGCGCTCCCCCCGCTCACGGCTCCATGTGCCGCAGAAGTGCATCGCCATGTGCATGGACCGCTATATGGACGCCTGGAACGCGGTTTCTCGCGCCTACAATTCTCGGCTGCAGCGGGAGAGAGCCAACATGTGACGCGGGACGGAGCGCGGAGGCGGCTGCAATAAACCCTCACTGAATCCTGCGCTTCCGCTGGCTTTTATTTGCGCCGAGACCTCCGGCTGTACGCGCTCTGAAGCCCAACGCTGTTTTGATGGGCAGGCACGGAGCTGGCCGGGTCCGTGTCAGCCACGGCTGTATGGGGGGCCGGACTTCCCCTGGGTTTATTGAGTACCTGGGCCACTACAGTACACTGAGTTCTCCCCTCTGCTTTAACCCAAACGGCACTATGTGTGTCCGTGCCTCTGTCCTTGATAATGTAATCACTCTTTCCCTTACACAGAGAGAGCTGTGGTGGGGGTGAGAAGCCTGTGCTGACTAATGCAGATGAGGGCAGGCTGAATTCTAAGCATCTCACTCTTATAGCTTCTCTTGGGATCACACAGAGAGCCACCGAATGGATGGTGGAACAAAAATGGTGGTGTACTCTTTCACAGAGTCATAGAATGACAGAATGGCCTGGGTTGCAAAGGACCACAAAGATCATCAGTTCCAACCCCCTGCTGTGTGCAGGTCGCCAACCAGCAGCCCAGGCTGCCCAGAGCCACATCCAGCCTGGCCTTGAATGCCTGCAGGGATGGGGCATCCACAGCCTCCTTGGGCAACCTGTTCTTGTGTGTCACCACCCTCTGGGTGAAAAACCTCCTCCTAATATCCAACCTAAACCTGCCCTGTCTCAGTTTAAAGCCATTCCCCCTTGTCCTATCACCATCCACTTATGTAAACAGCCACTTACAGCTTTCCATAATCCACTGCACAACAGCACCATCCCAGCAGTGAGGTGCTGATGCTTTGCAGGGGCATAACTCAGGGCTGCAACCGAGTCCGTTTGTCTCCTAGAGTGACTTTGGGATGGCAGTGCAGATAGAGCTTACCTACATGCTGTGACTTTCTGGCAGGTGTTTGTGTCACCCCTCTGGCTCGGAAGGCCAGGTGTTAATGCACAGGATGTTGGCCATGTCTGAAGATGGGACAGGTCTCATTTATTTATAGAAAAAAAAAAAAAAGTCTAGAATTGCATCTTTCTAAGCAAAGCAGTTATCAAATAACCCAGTGTCAACGACTGCAGTGGGTCACACCACACGAGCAGTTGCTGAGTACTCGCAGACCATCTTCACCCATCTTTGCAGCATCCAAAAAGTGTACAGTAGTGGTGGTGGGGTCGGTGTGTCCCCTGGAAATTATTCCTCTCATTTGTCACCTTCCCTGAGTGGTGAAATTCAGCTTCAGAGCTTGAGGTTCTGCGCAATCCAGCCTTGCACTGCCGTGACTTTGGTGTAGACCCCAGGAAAGTATGGCCTGGCACAGCCATAGCCCCAGCTTGTGATTCCTGCTAGAAACCACCGTCCTGAGGGTTCTTTACATGCCAGGGGCCCACCTGCATCACCCTGCAGAGAGAGGAGAAGGGTCCTGTATCAAGCCAAGAAGACAACCAAGCCAACCCAGCCCCCAGCTTGGAGATGATTGTGTTGTCTAGGGTGCAGGAACATACGCTGTCCCATTACCTGCCTCTGCTGGAGCCCAGAGGGCTGCTCAGTGATGCATTTGTATGCACAGAGACTGGGACTCTGAGACATTACCAGAGGTGCAGCAGGGTTGTGAAAGGGGCCTGTGGTACCCTTGTGGCATCCTGTTTGGTGTTACCTCTGTGTGTATCCCTGAGCTGTTCCAGGTAGGTGGAACACAGAAAACAGAGCATGTGTGGGATGGACTCGGATGAGGTGATGGGAAGAGGAGGTGGTGGGATGGACAGCTGAGCTGGGGGCAGGGCATGGCCCTCCTAAAGCACGTGGGGACTTTGCATGAGTTTGCTCCATTCCACAGCACCATTTGCCGCTCTCACACTCACTGAGCAGCTGTCGACGGTACCCTGTGGGAATCCAGCACACACCATCCTGCTGCTGATCTGGACAGGATAGAACTTTTTGCAGTCCTGGTCTCCAATCACATTCACTGCTGCTTTTTGCAGATGCTTTGTCATGAGGCCTGAGGAGGCAAATATCACTGTTAGCTTGGTGCAGAGCTCACAAGAAATAGAAGCATGTGTAGGAGTAGGATCCCCATAGATTTACTCATGTGCTAGAGGGAGAGACCTGCACCGGGAAGGTGACCCAAGCCTGGTTCCTCCCCAGCACAGGAAGCACAGGAAGATCCTTTTGGGCTATTGTTTGTCAGGCAGTTCAGCCGACTGAATAGAAATGGGATCAAAGCAGACCTTGTGCTGCAGGAGCCTAGCTGGAGCAGCTGGAAGGATGGGGAGTGCCATGGCTGCTGTTAGAAAGCTTGGGAGGTGTAACCAGATGGATGGGTACAGCCTGTGGGGGGCAGAGGTATCCCCTACAGGGTATGGGTTATGTGGAATATTTGGGGCAGAGGGATGGGAAATGCAGTGGGGCCTGCAGGGTGGGTGGCACTTAACAGGGCCATCATGGGTGTGTGAAGGAGCCCTGCCAGGAAGTACCTCCTTCCTTGGTGGAGCCCCAGCCTGTGATGAAGCACCTGGCTCCTTCCTGGAAGATGTGCGAGTTGTCTGGGAGACAAATGGGTTTGATGGTGCTGCTGAACCTGACAGGCATGCTCAGCTCCAGCAGTGCCACGTCATAGTCCAGGCTGTAGACATTGTAAAAAGGGTGCTTGTAGATACGGAATATTTTCTCCATTTTGCCATCGTTGCCATTCAGGAAGGGTGTTCCTAGAAAGGCCACCCACATTTTGGGGTCACTGTAACTGCAGAAAGACAGCAGAGCTGGCTGTTAATATGGCTAGCAAGGAGTGCTGCTCCTGCATCCGTGGGGCTGGGATGCACCACAGCCACACACTGTGAGGCCACAGCCCATCTCCATCACACTGTAGTGCACCCAGGCTTTGCTCCGCTCATTCCTCTTCATGCTTACCCGTAGGGGCTCATCTCTAACAGGCAGCGTGTGCTTCCAGTGAGGTACAGCATCCCGACCACGAGGAAAGGGAAGGGCAGATGGGAGGGAGGCCGAGGGCCATCTCAGACTTACATATCAAAGCAGTGAGCTGCAGAGAGCAGCCACCTGTCGGCAATGAGGACAGCCCCACACTTGTGCTCCTTCTGCCGAAGCCAGAGACTGACTTGCCAGGGCCATTCTCCTCGAGCTGCAGAGCTCCCACCCACGATCTTGCTGAAGGCCAGAGCAGTGGTTAAGCCGCAGTCTGGGACGGAAGAAGAGGCACTATGGTTTTAAATAACCATAAGCATAAGGGATATTCCTTCCCTATCCCCTGCAGTGCAACACATCTGGGAACTCGTTATCTCACATGGGGATGTATGACCCGAACTGTGACACAGCAAGGGATGTGTAGCCCAAGTAATGGCACTCGGATGGCAAGTTGTGGTGCCGCGCAGAGCTGGAGTGCCAGCTCCTAGTGGCACAGTGGGCAGGAGGCTGCAAAGCAGGGCTTACCACAATTGCTCTCATCAAAGCCATTGCTGCAGTCAACAATTCCATCACATTCAGGATTTTCTTTACCAATACAGACGCTGCTGGAACACCTGAAGGTGAGGCTGGTACAAGGCACCACTGGAAGACAACAACCCAACTCAGCACCCTCTGTGCCAGGGCTGGAGGTCTTGATGAATTTGTCGATACTGGACTTTTACCTGGAGCGTGGGTGGGTTTGGCAGCCTCAGTGGATTTCAGAGCTGTGGAGGGTTCTTCCACGGTGGTGGCAGTCTTCTCACTCAGGGTGCTTTCGCTGATGGGACTCGTAGCTGTTGTATTGGGATGGAGCATGAGGATGTCTGCAGTAGTTCTGGTGGTGGCTGAAGTGGAAGGAGCGCCTGCGCTGGGACTGGGAAACTGTGAGATGGTATCCAGAATCCAGTCGTTGAGTTTGGTAATTCTGGAGTACACGCCAGGTTTCTTAGCCTGGGCACATCCAATTCCCCAGCTCACGATGCCGGCCAGATAGAACACGCCCGGGGTGACCTCGCAGGCCAAGGGCCCTCCTGAATCTCCCTGGGGAAGAAGCGAGGTCATGGATGCTCAGCCCACGTCTCCAGCACAGATGTGCACAGAACTGCTCCTCAGCCACACCAGGAGAAGTCAGCTAATCTCTCATTCTCCTTCCAGCCCTGAGGGGCTCTGTTCCCATGCACTGTGTGCAAGACTTGACTGCCCAGAGGCTTAAACTGGTGCTGATGGCTCAACCTGGCTGCAAAGCTATGCAGTAGTGTTTGCCAGGAATGCCAACATCTGACAGCACCTTTCTGCAAGTGGAGGGGAGTGAACAACAACCACTTCTTGTACTGCTGCCACAGGAAACCTGCTTCATCCAGGGTTGCTGGCAGCCCAGATGGTTTAAGTCATGCTTAGTTTGAAGGACCTTCATTTGCTTTTTTAAAATTGCAGGAGAGCAGGCTGTGCTTTTAAGCTAAGGTACACATAGGAAGCTCTGTAAATATTTCACAATGCCATGCTGAGGCTGTTAACACAGGAGCAAGCTGCAGAGGAGTGGAGAAATCCCAGGCTCTTACCTGGCATGAGTCTATCTTCCCCTCCAGGAAACCAGCGCAGATCATCCGCTCAGTGAGGGAGAAGTTGTAGAGGAAGTTGCAGGTCTTCTGGTCGATGATGCCCACAGAGGCTTTCTGCAGGCTCTCAGACATGGTGACTGCATGCAGACCAAGGGATTAGTGCAGCAGAGGGAAGCAGGAGCTACGACTGCTTCCAACACTTCAGAAAAGCAAGCTCCAGTCCCAGACAGGAGCTGCATCCCGCATGAACTGCCCTCCTACTGGAAGCCTCTGAAGCTCCTGGCTCACCCCAGGGTGCAGTTTTGGGCCTGGATACAGGCCACTGGGCACAGGCAGCCACTTTCTGTTGTCTAGGCAGTTGGTGGGCTCCTTGTCAGCTGGTAGAGAGCAGCAGAGCTTCTCAGGTAGCATACATTGCCCCCCTAAGGCCTCCCCCTGAACTGGGCTCCTAGCTCTTTCTCATTGCTTGGAACATCATTTTGACTGAGCCTCATCAACGAGGCCAACATTGAGCTTATTGCTTCAAGTGCTGCCAAGGCAGTGCCCCACTCTTGCTTAATATGAGAGAACCACTCAGGGGAGCCAGATGGGTTCTCCTGGCTCCTGCCAAGCCACCTCCCTTACCTTGTTTGCTGGTGGCTCCCAAATAACTGCAGTTTAAGGTGTGCCCTATTTCTTGCTTACTCGTGTTTCTGTTTGGTCCTGACCTCCCCTACCCTATATTCATGTAGGGTCACAGTCACACAGGCTTTGCTGCTGAATCTGTCTCTGTTCCAGAGCAAACCAAATGATAACACATCACTGCTTACCATTCCCTTCTTGGAGGTTTCCCCACCCAGAAATTATGCATTTCTTGCCAACAGGAAACTTCTGCACAGCGAGCGGGAGGCAGATGGGCTGGATGTATTTGTTAAAGATGAGTGGTTTTGCCAGCTCAAGTACAGCTACATCAAAGTCCAGAAGGATGGGGTTGAAGAGAGGATGTGGGATCACTCGTGTTATGCTGACTTTCACTGCGCTCCCATCAGTTCCATTTAGTGATGTTGTTCCCATGTAGGCTTCAATCTCTTCTGGATTTGTCCTGTAAATACACAGTCTGAATACATACGCTTGCACACATACACCTATCCCTAATTCTGAGCTGTCAGGCTGTTTCAATTGCAGGCAGCATTAAAGGATTTGTATTTGAAGCCTCACTTTACCAAAGCAAAGCCCGGAGCACACAAATGTGTCCCCAGAATTCTGCTTCCAGCAGTGGCACCTGTGGGATGTGTGCTGAAGAGCAGGAAAACGTGTGGTAATCCTCTCCCAGCCCCCCAAAATGTCTTGAGGATTACAGCAGCATACAAATGGTGCTTATACTCAAAATCTCTGGATGCATGGCTTCTATTAGAATTTTTCTAGTTGTTTTCTCATTTTTTAACTCCATGTGAACTTCAAACGTTCATCACTTCATACAGTGAAAAGGTCCACTTTTAATGATGCAGAGCTGCTTGTTTCACTTTCTGTTTTGTTGCCCAGCTGTTAAGCACACGAGGTCCTCCTGGAACTCCCAGCTGATGCCCCCATCTGTTTTGCTTTCAGGATTTATTGTTGTTGTACTGTGCTGCTACCCATGCTCTGTGCTAGGCCGTCTATAGCCACACCAATGG
The DNA here is from genome assembly GCF_026119805.1 of Tympanuchus pallidicinctus. NCBI lineage: Eukaryota > Metazoa > Chordata > Aves > Galliformes > Phasianidae > Tympanuchus > Tympanuchus pallidicinctus. The sequence goes on from NW_026294762.1 coordinate 586,443, forward strand.
AGGCATGAACTGCCCACACTCTCTTTAAGAGCTGATTATAGAATCTCAGCCTCACCAAGGTTGGAAAAGACCTCTGAGATCATCCTGTCCACCAATACTGCCCACTGAACCAGTGCAACATCTGAACGTTTCTTGAACAGTTCGCAGGACGGTGACCACCCCCTCGCTGGGCAGCCCATTTCAGTACCCAACCAATCTCATTATGTGTTTATTTCCTATGTTACAGCCAGTTTTTCCTATCTGTACCTGTACCAGCAGGCATGGACTCACTCATTGAAGCAGTGTGCAGCTGACAGCAGCCAGCGGTCCCCAATGATCGTTGCCCCACAGAAATGCATCGAGTCTTCCTGCAGGCTGACCTGCCAGGGGATCTCCCCTCTGGAAGCATTGGTTCCTCCCACAATCTTGTTGGGTTTAGAAAGGCCAGGTCGTCCTCCGCAATCTGAGTGAAAGCCAAAACACAACCTATGAGTACTGCTAGCAGAAGAGAAGTGAGCAGAGGCTTTGGCTCTCTCTAAACAGTAAGTCTGAGCAGGGACAGGTTAGGGCTGAAGGGGGAGACAGCTGCCCATGCCTGCTGACCATGGGGTCCCATGGGGTCCCTGGCTGTGCACGTCTTGGAGCTAACAAGTCATGCTTCCTTCCCAAAGGGAACCTAAGTGGGACGATGCATGGCTGCTACTGGACTGCAGCTATTGATTTTGAACTTCTGGAAAGATCCATGTGGCAAAGAGAAGCGAGTGATCCAGGAGTTACGCAGTGTCAGACAGTGCTGGGCACACAGCTGCCCGTTTGGTTGCACAGGTGAAGGAGCCCGTGATGCTCAGCTGTGCAGGCAGCAAGTGCCATACAATGGTTGTGTGGGTCAACTACTGATGGGAATTCCAGCTCAGTGGAACAACAGACCTTGCACTCGCATGTGCCAGCCACTCCTCTTCCTGAGGTCATACCAACCCCCTGGGTGTTCATACCTTGTGCTCTGGGTGCAGTTGCTGGTTTGCTGGCAGCCGGTGAAGAGGTGGGGACTGCTGTGGTGGTGCTGAGTTCTTCAGCGGTGACCACATTACTGTTAGTACTGGAGTGTATTAGAGGAACAGTGCGTGTTATGGAGGTGGGAAAGGGAGAAATAGCATCCAAGATCCAGTCTCTCAGTTTGGTAACACGTGTGTAAACCCCCGGCCGCCTGGCTTCAGCACATCCAATTCCCCAGCTCACGATTCCTGCCAGGAAAAACTTGCCAGATGGTTCTTCGCAAACCAGCGGCCCACCAGAGTCCCCCTGCAAGAGAAGCCCAGGTGGTGAACTCTTCTCCATGGATTTGCTTCAGCCTAGTGATGGGTGAAGCAGCTCCTACACTGCTCTTAGCGTGTTCTGCTGTTAAGCTGCTATTAAGTCTTATGCTCTTGACTTGCCAGAAGAGCACAAGGACATCCTCCATAACATCTAAGGCTGCTTGTTCAGTGAGCTGTTAAACTGCTGCTCTTAAAGGCTAAGCCCAACCACCCCTGAAGGGCCAGATGATAGGTGGATACTGCATGATACACAAACCAGGGTGGCCATGCTAACCTTTTCATGTTTTTTTTTTTAACTTGGTCCTACGGTGACTACAAGTCAGCAAACAGAAGAAGGCAGTTAAACAGCTGAAGAATCCCCTTAACAGCAGTGCCCTGCACTGAGCACTACAGAACATATTTTTCCTCTTTTGCAGTCCCTGACCCATGGCTGGATCCAAAGCATGGCCCCAAAACTCAGTGGGGTGCTGCAAGCATGGTGTTGAATCCTGCTTCTGGAAGTGCTATTTGGTGCATACTGGCAAGGAGAAGCCTCATGCAGGGATGTGTGTCACCTTCCCAGGGCAATGCTCACCTGGCAGGAGTCAATTTTTCCCTCCAGGTAACCAGCACACAGCATCCTATCTGTGAGGGCATGGCTGTAGAGGCTGGAGCACAGCGCCTGGTCCAGCAGCTTTACCGTTGCCTTCTGCAGGAACTCAGGTTTCACCACTAAGCGGGAAAGATGCAGCCATGAGCTCCGTGCAAAGAGCCTGGCTGGTGCAAAGAGCCATGCAGACCCCCTCTGCATGCCTTTCCCTGCTGCCTTCCTTGCCATATGCCATGATTTGCTTACAGAAATCCTCCTTGAGGTATCCCCAGCCAGAGATCAGGCACTTCTTGTTGGTAGGGAAGTGATGCCCGGCGTGCGGCAGGCACACGGGCTGGATGTACTTAGTGAAGGTCACGGGTCTCTTCAGCTCCAGCACAGCCACGTCGTAGTCGGCCGTGTCGGTGTTGTAGGAGGGGTGAGGGATGATCCGGGCGATGCCCATTCTCACTGCACTGCTGTCCGCACCGCTGATGGAGGTGGTCCCTGCGTAAGCTGCCCACATGGCCGGGTCCTGGAACCTGGAAGAAAGACAGCTGGGACTGTGCAGCCCTGCAGCATCGCCCTGCTGCACTCTGCAGCTGCTGCACGCCATGCTGTCTGCTCTGGGACTTGGGCTGCTAGCAGCGTGATGCTTGATGGAGCAGCGTGGTGCAGTGGGGGGTCTGGGCCAGAAGATTCAACAGCATTGGGGAAGCTAGCACAGCTGGGACTTACTCAGTAAAGCAGTGAGCAGCAGACACCAGCCACTTGTCTGTGAGGATTGCAGCTCCGCAGAAGTGCTCATTGTTCTCTCGCAGGCTGACTTGCCAGGGAAACTCCCCTCTGGATGCCTCTGTGCCTCCAACTATCCTGCTGGCAGTCTGCATGGCAGGACGGCTCCCGCAGTCTGAAAGAGATGAGAGAGCATCAGGATTGTGCCAGCTGTGCCCTGGCAAAGCGCTCCCTGGGGCAGGTGGGAAAATCTGCTTGTGCACATACTCAAGAGCCAAACATTTCTAGGGATGTCACAAGAGACCAGATTTTAACCTAGAGATCTGGAAAAGGGCACTGCAAAGCACTGACCCACCACAAGGTCCTCTCTGAAATTCCTACAAGCAAGAAAAATCCAGAGAGAATTATCTCTTCTAGCTTCACAAGCTCAGTCACTACTGAGCTGCTTCCAGCAGTCCATGGTCATGCAGAGATGACTGCTTAGCACACTGTAGACCAGGAAAGTGTGGGCAGGTTGCTGGACCTGCAACACCTATAGGTCATCCTGGGTGTGCACAGGGGAGCAGTAGCACTGCAGGGGAATGGGAGAGGCTCCCTTTCTCCAGCAGTGGCTGTGGGAGATGCCTGCAGAATGTGCTCCCTTTACCAAAGTCTTTCAGGCAAGGAAATGTGTGAGCACACCAGGAGTCAGGTGTGTTCCTGAAGGCACAAAGTAGCTCAGCTCCACACCGCTGGGTGTGTGGAGATAGGGCTGGGCATGCCCTTGTGGCTCAGGCTTCCTAGGGTGCTGCCAGTGAATGTCTGCAGTTTGGGCTCATCAGATTCACTGGCCCGTGGGAATATGACATTCTACCCCAACGCTGTCATGTCCCTTTGCTGTTGGTAATAGGACCAGCACATTTCTAGGGTGCAACCTTTTGATGCAGACAACTTGTCTGACAATCTGTGCTGTCCTGTAATCTACTGCTAGAAGTCTACTGGTCAGAGGCTGCAGTGGTGGTTTGGGGCCCATCCCCCATCCCCAGCAGTCCTGCTGCAGGACACTCACCGCAGCCCTTTTCATCAGAGGCGTCGGCGCAGTCCTTCCGGCCGTCACATTCAGGGTTTTCCTTCCACACACACTGAGTGTTGTGGCACATGAACATGTCACCAGGGCAGCTCCCTGGGGACAGCAAGGCTCGGGTCACTTGTGTCTTCTGCAGACCTCCCAGCAGCTGCCCCCCAACCCCACCAGGGGCCATCAGCACACTCAGCCAGCATTGCTTGCATCCCCAGATGATGGAGCCAGCAGCTGAGCTGCAGCTCTTGCTGAACTTCCATGGGGAGCAGGGGAGCACAGCCCTAGGTCACTGTGTGGTGAATAAAATGGGGCGCAAATACATTTCGTATCCGCAGGCAGAGTGCCGGAGAGGAGGAGGCTGGAAGGGATCTGGGACACATTGCTGCAATGATGAGCACTCGCTCAGAAAGGCACACAGCTCTTCCTGCTGCCCGGCTCTTACCTGCTTTCAGTCCTGGTCTGTATGGAGAAACATCACTGGGAGCTGCAAAAGAATTGAAGAAGTGGGGCTCAGCGAGGAGGTCTCCAGTGGGGGGCACAGGAGCTGTGTACTCTCATTACTGCTGCTCCCAAGCAGTGCAGGCAGAGGCTCTGCTTCACCTCCAGCCTGCCTGGTCACCACTTTCTCCATCCCATGGTCTGCAGGAGCTCTGCAATGAGCTCCCAGCCCCGTTCACCTCCTGAAGACCTTCTCCACTTTGCTCCATGAGGGGCACAAGGCATGGGGAGGAAGGAGCTCTCTACAGCCCAGCAGGGTTTTGGGGTGATGGCAGCTGTAGGGAACAACTCCCAGCAGCTGTGGCAGCAAGCTGCATCCCAGGAAAAGCTTTCAAGGTGGAAGCTGCAAAAAGCTGTTCCATTTGGGCTGCTTCCATCACTGCAGTGAATGGAGAGGGGACTGCAGGGGAGCCACAGCTTCACATTTCCCAGGCACATTTCTTTTCAAAGGCCCACGATCACACGTGACTGCAGTTAGCAAAGGAGAATTTCTAGTCGGATGGTTTCAGGGAACAATTTACGTTGCTGCTGGGCACGAAGCCTCCACTTGGTGTCCAGCCCTGAGCCAGTATGGCTGTTTGAGACCCCGCCTGGTGGTTTTGCTGGTGCAAGCAGTGCTGCTAGCAGCCCATGGTTACATGAGGAGCAGACCTGTGAGAGAAGCTGAGGATATCGTCCCAAAGGCAGCCAGGGAGAGGCCCTGCTCCTGCAGCGCGGCCGCCAGCCCTTGTCGGAGTGCATCCTCCTCTGTGGCAGAGCTGAGGGGCTGGGAGTCCTGCGGGGCGAAGCGGAGGCGGAAACGGACGATGACACTCGAGTTCCCACTCCTGCTGGAAGACAGAATTCCTGAGCACATTTGGCTCCATCAGTGGTAGAAGGGACAGCTTCTTAGGCTTCCTGCCTACGGGGAGCACGAGGGAAACAAAACTAATGCTTAATTTCAGGCTCAGGTGCCCCTGAAGGTTTGCTCTGGATCAAAACGGTCATTTGCATTTTCTTCTTCGCCCCAGAGTTCAGCTTTGGTTGAACATGCCATTTCCCTTTCCTTTTCTGACTACATTTCCAAATTAAAGAAGGCATAACATCGCTGCAATCCCTCCTTCCCTCCAAAAAACTCCAGCCTCAACTTAAAAACTGTTTCTGTCTTTGCTAGTTTAGAATAAGAGCACAGCTGTGTGTTTCATAGTGGAGCTCATCAGAACACCCTGAAAACGCTCACCTGTAGTCCAGGATGGTGCAACCAGTGCAGCTCCAGTCCAGCTGGGAGTCCTGGAAACTGGACAGAAACTGCAAAGCAAAGAAGGATGGTCACACTCTCACCAGGCAGAAAACCCCAGGGAGGTGGGGCTGACTGGTCCAGAATTTTCAGGGAGCCGGAGCTAACTGCAGCATCTTCTCATCTCTGCAGGCAGCAGGAGCACCTGAGTCCAGCTCATCTCAGCATGTGTCACCCTGCTCCCACCCTGATGATCAAGAGATGCTCACGTTTCCCCCCCCTTTTGGCTTTTCCTCCACGTTCTGCTGAGCTGGACCTCAGGGAAGCACTGCAGGCTTTCCTCAGCAAGAATAGGGCCCAGGATACCCAGCAGCCCCCACCTCGAGCGCAGGGTGCAGAGCTCCTCAACTCACCAGCCTCTCAAGGGCAGGCGTCAGCACCCGGTAATAGTCTGAGTTCTCTGCCTGCAAGCTGCTGTTGAATGTGATCCCTCGCAGCTCCACAGTGTGCTCAAAGCTGGTCTCTGCTGCAGGATGACAGGCTGCCAGAGAGGGAAGCTGTGTGTCAGAGGCACAAATGGCTCACAGAGGTCTGGGCTGCGGCTGAGCTCAACCCTCCTCTGCTTTGGAACATGGGTTACCACGTGCCATTGAGGCCTCCCTAGTTTCAGTAGCTTATCTGTTCCTGCAGTGCTTTGGAGGTGCCATGTGGCCATGCAGGGTAACCCACACATGTACAAGAAGAGAAATCTGAATTAACAGTCAATCTGAACATTAAAACTGTAGATTTCTATCAAGCCTTAAACAACAGTTCCCAAATAGATGGTTACAGCCTTGCAAGGCGATCCCTGGCTGGCCCCATCTCTGCAGGAACAGACTGGGAAAGGTGTGCTCATTATCAAAGCAGCTCAGAAAGTGGCACCATGCAGCAGGGATGTACTTGTGGGATCTGCCTCAAGGCAGATCAGGCTGGACACAGCGGGGTGCTGAGCTGATGTGGCATCTGGCCATGGTACACCAGCGGCACCAGAGGCAGGTGAGACAAAGAGATGGTTACGTGCTGGAGTGGGACCATCAGTGGCTGCAAGGGGATGAGGCAGCAGATGGCTGAGGAAGCAACTAGAGATTTGGAAAGTTGCTGAGAAGGATGAGAAGGGAAGAAATCACATGCGACAGTAAGGAAGTCACTCAAAATACGGGGTGACAACAGCCTCTGCAGTTTGGGTGAGTAAATGGGGAGTGCTGGTGATATTCTGTCCTCAGAAGAACACTTTTGAGGGTTTCTGGTATGGGAACCGTTGCTGTGAGCTGTGCAGACCATTATTCTTTTGGAGCAGACGGACATGCCTGGCTATGCACTCACCCAGCAGGATCCCCAGGTAGAGAGCTGTCACACTGCCCACTGCAGTGGCAATGATGGTCACCTTCCAGCAGCTGGCCCTCGGTCCCCTTCTGCCCAGCACCGGCTTTATTTGGTCCATACCTTCTGAGCAGCTCTGAGGATGACCTCTGCAATTAAAGAGGAAGAAAATGACGTGTTTGGAGTGAAACGTGAGCTAGCAGCTGAGGTGACCCATGGAGCTCCCACCAGCACAGGAGGTAAAAGGACTGGATGTGCTGCATCCCAGCCATGGCATCCCATCCTCAGGCTGCCATCAAGTTTTTTTTCAGCAGGCAGTTCCCAGCCCTGATTTAGCAGCAGGGTTTCAGGGTCCTAGCTCCTACAATGCCAGGATGAACGGGGATGCCAGCTCATAGCAAGAGATACGCCTGGAAGTAGCAGCCATACGAATTTCTCACAATGCTATCAGAATGCAGAGCAGTTGCAGGGATATTCATGCAGGGATAACCGACAGCCCTGGATCCAGGGAAGGAAGGTTGTTTCCTCCCCTGTGCTCTTCTGCCTTGCTGGGGAAAGTATTAGCTTTAGGTAGTTTGGAGAGTGTGTGTATCCCAGTCCTGAAGCCCCATAGCTGCTGAATCTGCAGAGGCATTCTTATCACTGAAGTGCCCAGAACTCTTCTAAGTATCATAACAGCAAAGCAAGCTCAGCTCAGCCTTTTCTGAACGATGTGCTTTTGCTAGAAGTACACTCTCAAATTTTCTCAGCACTGAGTTTGAACTTTGATTTCCTAGATTGCAATGAATCCATAAACAACAGGTGAAAGCCCTTCAGAATCTTGTCTCTCCACTGGCCCAAGAATGAGCAATTAGGAGTGCAGGAAAAAAACATATATCAAATGCTTGGGTTGCAGGTCTGCAAGGAGAGCTCGGGCTGAGTGACAGCATCACAAGGGAGCTGCACAGGAGGTGGTCTGGCCAAGGCCGTGGCTGCTTTTTTTTTTTCCTGGGTGGAGGCTGACTTTGCTCTTGCAGCTGTTCTAAGGTGTGTGATTGTCCCAGCAAATGCACCATCAGCTTTTGCTCTTCCAGCAACGCTGGAGGTCACAAACAGGGCCTGCCTTGCAATGCAGAGAGCTGTGTCCTGCCAGCAGGTGTGGGACATACGGCCACCTGTGGGAAACATTCCTCTGTTTGGGAACCAGTGAGAGAGAAGTGCTAGGGAATGGCCCTGGGCAAGGCTGAGGACTGTCAGTTCTGTCCTCCTGGGGCAGCAGTGTGCCCCAGTTGAGCCCAGCCCAGCCCTCCCTGACGGAACACAATAAGAGAACTGCTTATAGATACTGGGAACCTTGGAGCACGTTCTGGTGGGAAGGAGATGTTGCTGCGTGTCCCTGGAGGAGGCTTCGTTGCTTTAATGCAGATCGCTGACAAGAGCAGAGAGAAACTGAGGTAAATGCAATGCCAAGAACACTGGAGGATTCACAGAAGTGTGAAGTGTTGCACGGGGTAGCATGGAAGTGGGATGTGGGAGGTCTTGCCTACACAGATGCATTTGGAAGGAAAGGGAAACTGGAGAAGAGTCCAAAACTTGATGAAATATTCATGAAATACCTGCTGACATAAATGAACACAGCCAAGGGTAGGAATGATGGGCAGTGATGGAGAAATGTTTGCCTGCATTTCGTTCCTGATTGGCAACAGGGAAACCTGCCAGGCTGTTAGGGAAGAGGTGGAGGACAGGATGTTTTTGGTAGAGACTCACCTTCCTCAGGCCAGGAGCTGCTGCCCTGCTGCAAGGCAACCTCCAGTGCTGGGATCCCACACGTTTACAAGAAAACCTTGAGCTCAAGAATAATATTTTCTGGTTTTCTGAGAAGGGGAGGCAAAGCCAGGTCCCTGACGTGGCTCAGAGCTTTTTCCATCCCATTCTCTGTTTCTCTTCGGGCCAATAATGTATTAATTACCCTTACTTATTCCTCAAATCTGGATTCATTGCAATTTCCTTGTATTCCATTAGCATGAGTTCATATCTTGTTTCTTGGGTGGTACTGAATGGCATGAGTTCACATCTTGTTTCTTGGTGGAAATGACAGCTATCAACGAGGACAAATTCCTTCCCACCTACTGCTCCCCTCACTGCTACAGTTCTCTCTCCATCTCTTCTGTCTGTTTCCGCCCACTGGCTACTGACCACCATCTCCCCTCTGTCAGGAACTGCTGATACCTGCCAGGAATATCACTCCCAATATGTTACCAATCATCACGACCCCACTATGAATGGACAATATTCCCCTCTTCTCTCACGCCTAGCCTGGACACAAATATCCATCCCCAACCTCTTCATCACATCATCATCTCATTTTTAACTGAATGCCACCATCACTTCAGTACTATCATCGCCCTGTCCCATTCACCAGAGCCTGTCATGTTCTGGTTACTGTCACCCCTTTGCTTCTTGTGTTAGATTTGTACTCACTGCACTTGTTACCATCTGTCATGATCTGCTGGTTGCTGATTGTAGCACAGCAGTATTAACAACCATCTGCTCCAAAGAGAAATGAGAGGGACCTTCCTGCATCTCTCACCTGCCCGGCAAGCAGAAGCTGTCACGGGGGGATATGGCACCAAGGGTGATGGTCAGTGACACGTATCCTCATAGTGAGAGCTGGGAGTGTGCGGTAACTCGTAATTAACTGCTGTTTGCCCATTCCTGTTGTATAATGTCCTTGCAGAGTGACCAAGGAAGGGTTTCAAAACTGGTGAAGAAAGAGATTGCACTAATCTCAATAGTCCCAGGTGGACTGCTGCTTCTCCTGACGAAGAACCTCAGAGCAGCTCTCCAAAGCCAGCCGCGCTCAGTTTCTTTTACTTACACCAGTCACTGTCAGTGCCATTCATGCACTGAAGGTGCTCAGTGTAAGGTTGTCCAAACGTGATCACAGAACTGCCAAACAGGGCAGTTACCACCTTCTGTCAGCACTCAGCCTATGGTTGGTCATCAGCAATCAGCCTGGGGATCTTTCCTTACCCGCAGAGAGGAAGAAGACACACATCCCTTCCCTGCAGACTGGCACACGAAGTCCAGGACAATTTGGTGGACACAGCTGAAATACATGGAAGTCTTGGAAATACAAGGAAGGTTGGTCTTCCCAGCCAAAGTTTGTTGGCTTTGGAGCAGTTCTTTTGGTGGTGGTGGTTTGTTCTGCTTTGCTTTGTCTTTTAAGGACGCGACCTCTGGCTTCTGGAAAATGCCAGATGCCCAAAAGGCTTCTTAAGGCAAATTCTGACAACTTCAAGGACTTTTCCCTCCTCCTCACTCCCACATTCCGGCATGCCAAGGAAGGCTCACCCAGCTGGGCAGGAGCCATTCCCTACTGGTCCAAGAGATGCTGTGCATGGTCCAGCATGAGCGCTACAACAGCAGGCATCACGGCTGCTATGAATCTGACTGAGACCAGGAAGCTGCTAAGGAGCAGCCTTTTCTAATGTAAATCTATCTCAAAATGAAAGAAAAAAAGAGGGGGGAAAGGCAGGCAGGACACAGGGAGCAGCAGAACTGTTTCTGAAGCGCTTTTCAGTGTTTTCCAAGAGGCATCAGCGGCTCTTTAAACTGAAGCTTCCAGATAAGAGATTTTAAAAGGCCACTTCTTTGTGAGGCAAGAGACAGAGAAAGGGGAGAGGAAGGGAGTCTATCCAAGATGCCTCTTTTTTTTTTTTCTAACAGACCTCCAAATATTCTTTTTCAGCTGTAACAGAGCCTGGCAGAGATAGGTGCTCTGGGCCCTGTGTTTCGTTAACAATATCTCCATTTGACAATTCAGCTCTTGCTAAGAGGAGGCAGGTAAGAGACATTTTTTCCAGTGGTCCCTGTGACCTAAATGCATACAGATGAGCAGTCCCTTCTCTGCTCCTTCAATAGGCTTTGGAGTCACTGCCTGCCTTGCTGTATGCTGAATGTGGAAGCTCAAAAATGCAATCCAGATATGCTGACCAGAGCAAGAAAGGTCACCAGTGGCCTTCAAAGGTAGAGCAGTGGCATCAGAGATGCTTTGCAGAACAATAAAAACACGTCTTCTTTGCTCTCCCTTGTAGCACAAGGCAAGTTTATTTTCTTCTCAGCAAGCGGTGTGAGTTGAAAGACAACTACTGGTGAAATGAAAATGTGAAGAATTTTATGCCCTTCCTACCTGCAGCCTTGGACTCCACATGGCTGCTGTGAAAGATTATGCAGCTCCTGGAGGATGGAAGCTGAACATCACAGAACAGTGGGTGGAGTGCTGGTGGGTGACGAGCGACCGGACGACTGGCTGCAGCTTCTCCCAGCACAGCCTCCCTGGTGATGCTCCATGTGTGCTGACTAACTCAGCAAGAACGAATCTCCCCAAATCCACCCCTCTTCACCCCAGGCTGTGATGCTGGGCACATTCTACTCCTTGGGCAGAGATCAACTGAGTAGAATTAGGTGTGCAGCCAATGAGACCACACGTCCACTTTGGCCCTGTGGTTTGGAACCATGCAGTCAGCTAGGTTGGAAAAGACCTTGAAGATCATTAATTCCAACCATCAACCTGAGCTACCAAGCCTCATCATGAAACCATCCCTCAGCCAGGTCCACATGCCCACATTTCTTGCACCCCCCTGGGCAGCCCAGCCAGTTCCAGTGCTTGACATTAGCATAAGAACAGCAGCATCACCCACCTGTATGGCCTGGGGGAATGATAATCGAAGGGTTGTTCGTTGTGGCACATGAGTTCTCCTGTGCTTCTGCCTTTTTCATGGACCAGTCCATATCTATCAAGGTAGGGCTGCAGGCATTCTAGTACTCACATTCCCTAAGAGAATTAATTGTCTTTGACAATTAAGGACAGGTGTTACTGAGCTCTCCCAAATTAACTGTTGGCAGAAATTCTCGCAGTACATCTTGGTGGGATGGACAAAATCTCAGAAAAAGACTGCACGAGATGTGTGATACCATGGCATCTGCCTTTCTACCTGGCTGCTCCGGTGCCGTGCTGACCCGCATGTGTCCTTCCATGTTGTGCCTCCTCGAGAAATCATGGACACACAGAGCTGTGTGAGGGCTCCAGTGCACCTCTACCACCTCTGATGATGGGGAAGAGGCAGGCAAGAGGGACGTTGAAAGGAAGCTTGTCAGTTTGTCCCTTGGCTGAAACTAAACTTCAGAAGAAGCTACTGCTGAATCAGAAGGGAGACAAGGACAGGAATCAGCATCAGCTCTTCTCCCAGGAGCCTCCTGGGGGCTTTTCTCTTGTGTATGGTGTCCTCCTTGATTCAGTGTCTCTCTGATTTTGTAATAATTATTCCATATCTCTGTCCTCAATCTTTGTATGATTCGGTCATTCCTGATGCTCTGGAAGGGTTATGGGGAGGGAAGAAGTGCAGCAGTGGTGCTCTTGTAGGTAATTCCTTATCTGAAAGTGGGGCTGGCACAGCACACGAGGAAAGACATTGAGCTAAAAACAGATATGTCAAAAATCTCTTTGTCCAAAGAGAAGGACAGGTTGCTGGTTGTTTCTCTGACATCTGAACTTGTTATTATTGCATGCTTTTTTTTTCCCTCTCAAGGTTTAACTTATGCTTTTGGTAGAATATTTTTCCAATAAGTGGGACAGCACTAATGAACAAAGGAGAGATGGAATCTCATATTATATTCAGTTCCAGTAACCTATATTCCTATCAACAGTTTAAGCCAGAAGAGAGAAAAAGATGAGATGATGATGACTTGTAAACAGTAGGTCCATATTGCAAGAGCATAGCAGAGGGTGGACATTTCTCACTGCTGCAAGATAAGGATCATCTGTAAATACATGAAGGAGAGGAGCAGCAAGGAGCTATGCAGTTCAACAACATCTCTGCATAAAAACAGAGCAGCAACAAGCAAATCTTGAGGGGCAGAAGAGCGTTAACTCTCAGAGGATCATGAGTTTGTGGTGGGAATGTTGAGAAGAAAACGCACATTTACGGATTCTTGTCAGAATATATGTTGTGAGCAGTTAGAATTCCTTCGCATTGGAAAAAATCACTAACGCCAGCTCTTGCAAAATGTGAAAGCACCTGAGGTGGAGACGTGATGGTGACCTTCCATTGTGCTGATGGCTATCTCTGCCACAAGGACTCATGTCTCTTTGGTCACTGCTGATGCCTTTCACCCACCTCAGATCTTTCCTCCCATCTTCTCAGTCCTCTCCACTCTACATTTAGTCTCCCCCCCTTCAAAACAGGAATGCTCACTCACGTATCTCACACTGCTTTGCCCCAGGCTCCCTCCTGCTCCCCATCTTTCTCTGTTGCTGTCTACCAGAGAGCATCCCTGAGCAGCACCACGAGGGGAGCCAAGCCTCTCACCTTGAAAAGGAGGAAGGAAAAAGACACAGGGAAGGAACAGCACAGAATGTGTCCTCAGCAGTCAATTTAATTCAGTCTGCAGCAGATAATGAATGCTAGAAAACCCTTATCATAGAATCATAGAGTCACCAAGGTTGGAAAAGACCTCCGAGATCACCCAGTCCAACCATCCACCTATCACCAACATATCCTCACTAACCCATGTCCCTCAGTACCACATCCAGGCGCTCCTTGAACACCTCCAGGGATGGAGACTCCATCACTCCCTGGGCAGCCCATTCCAGCACCTGACCACTCTTCTAGAGAAGAAATTTTTTCCTCATATCCAACCTGATGTCCCTGGATGGCAAAGTCCAGACTAGAGTCTTTGTGTTGCATATTTGGATGTTTTATTTTACCACTACAGTCATAAAAATAAGCCAGTGTGCTCCAACCTTTTGAAGAAGGTAATAAAACATTACCTGGCATTATCCCCAGTAGGCTGGGACTATCACAGAGTAGCCCGAGATCTCAGCACAGCAATACCGAGCACTGCTGAGATCTCAGGTTGTCACAATGCCTCATGGTCTAAGGCCATGCCTCCCAGACAGAGCCTTTGGTATGAGAAATATGTGCCTTGACCAGGGGACAACAAGCTCAGCAAAAAACCCACCTGCAGCCTGGGGAAGGAGTGAGCATTTGGTGAAGGGTGAGCAAAGGACCAATGATTTATCACCGTGGTAAGACTTGTGGTATTTTGTTGTGGAAGCAGAACCGCCTCTCTTTGGAAGGAGAAAACATAAAAGGGAAAATCAAACTGCAGTGTGCCCCACTGGGTGAGTTCAGTTCAGCTCCAAATCACTGCTGCCAAAAGAATGAATCATACCAGCAAACCATGAGCTGGAGCAGAGGAGAGGAGACAGCAGGTAGAACACAGAAACAACAAAGCTGCTTGGCGGCTCCAGATCAAGAAGTGCTTAATGAGCAAAGATAGAATGTCCACGTGTCACAGCCAAGCTGGCTCTGGCAGACCTGGCCTTTATGTTTCATGTGCAATGAGCATCTCCTGCCACCAAAGCAGTTTCCTGAACCAACTAATTGTAGTGCTTCAGCCTTCTGCTTTACCCCACCTCCAACTTCTGCAACATGCACGTTCAGAGCTGGGTATGTCCCCCCATCTCCATGGGCTCTCCTTTAGGGGGCTGTGCTGCAGCTGTGAGTCCAACCCTGCCTCCTGCCAGATGAAATGCCCTCCATCCCCCAGGAGGCGGTAAGACCAGAGCTGAGAAACCTCTTTTCTGCTCATGTAAATCAGCAAAACGCCCCCAGTACTGTCTGCCTGTTACCGTGAGCATCTTGCACGCTAACAAACCTCTGGGTGCACCGTTCATAGGATTCAAAGCAGGATTAGTAATGCTCCTGTACTCTGCCTCCTTGCAGCATCCCTTTGGAGGCGCATCTGGTTCAGCCGCTCTCAGCAAATGCAGTGACACTGTGTGGGCCTTGTTTATTGTCCCTTTCGGACTTCAAATGTCTCTCAATTTACAAGTAAGAAGATCCTCTTCCTGCCTGCCAGCTCTGCAGCTCAGCTCATGACAGGCTGAGCAGCGCAGCTCTCCCATTATCCTGCTAACAAAGGCTCTAACAGCATTTCCACTGCAGGGACGCTCAGCCCTGAGCTCCCCCCATGGTGAGAGAGCACTGGGCAGATCTGGACCCGCAATCTCTTTTTGAACTTCCAGCTATGCGTCAGGGGGTGAAACAAAGGCTGCCTTCCTGTGACCATACGGCGCAGATAGTAAATACTAAATTTGCTCTGGGAGTATCCAGTAAGCAAGGAAGTTCCATTTTTGTCCTTCTCACAATAGGAGCACTATATAATGTGATACTTCTCAGCTGATGAATGGGCAAGAAAAACTCACCAGCTTAACTCACTGCGCTTCCTTCAGCTGCAGCCATCTGAAATGCACTGCCCCACAGTGCCTGCAGAGGCAAGCAGAGCAGCACCCTGCTGCACCAGGAGATACCGCCTTGGAGGACCTTGGAGGACCTCTGGCAAAAAAAGTGTCAAACCCACAGAGATTCAGTGCTGAGCACATTACCACAGACAGTTTTGTTCCTTCAGATGGGCATCTAGACAGGCTGACCCTCCTCCACAATCACAGTTCCACTTTTGCAGCGCTCCAAACCTCAACAGTGCCACTTTAGAGTCAAACGAAACAAAAACAGCACTAAAGCCACAAAAGGATCACATAATAAGGAAAACTATTGGGCCAGCAGTGGCTACATAGGAAGCAGTGAAGTTATTTGCATCTCTGGTTCTTAACAGAAGGTTTGATGTACAGAAACAAGTGGCACCAGCTCTGCCTGAGCCCAGTGCTGGGCAGCAGCACCATCACAGCTGGGCAGGAGTACCAGGACAGGGCAGCACCAGGGCTGGGGAGGAGTACCAACGCCAGGTAGCAGTACCAGAACCAGGCACTACCAGGACTGGATAGTACCAGGGTCAGGTAGCACCAAAACCGGGCAGTACCAGAACTGGTCGGTACCAGAACCAAGCAGTACCAAGGCTGCTGCACCAGGACCAGGCAGAACCAGGACCTGGAAGCAGCCAGGACCAGGTAGTACCAGAACCAGGCAGTGCCAGTACTAGGCAAGCAGCAGCAGGATCAGACAGTACCAGCGCCAGGCAATACCAGAACCAAACAGCACCAGAACCGGGCAGTACCAGGGTCAGGCAGCCTACCAGGACTGGGCACAACCAGCGCCGGGCATCACCAAAACCAGACAGCACCGGGACCGCGCAGCGCCGCGCCTCGAGAGGGGATGGTACCCGCGAGGGAAGGCAGAGGCCGCTCGGACGGCACGGACTCACCTGCGGTGCTGCTCCGACCGCCGCCGCCGCGTTTGCCCGGCCGTGCCCGCAGGTCGGGGCGGTGCCGGGGGCGGACCCGCTTTCCTGCCCGGCTCCGGCCCGAGGCGCAAATTCTCCTCCTGTTTGGAAATTCGAGCGGGGACATCCGAGCTCTGAACCCGCGACGTGGTTTCTGTGCTTCGCTCTGCGGCTCTCTTCGGTTCGGCAGCGTTTCAGCAGAAGGACGGAGGGAAAAGCGGTGCCTGAAGGGCTGAGCTCGTCCCGGTAACCAGAACTGCTCGGCGAGGTTCAGTAACACCGAGCGGGCGCTGGACGGCACTGTCCGACGCACAGAAAGCACCGCAGGGCGCTCTGATCCCAAACCCGCTCCGTCCCTCTTCTCTGCTGTACATGAAAGGATTTCAAAGACGAGTCCTCTCATTCTAACCCCTGGGAAAGCTGATGGCATAAGGAGAAACACAGTTGGGTTCAGTGTTTGTGTGCCCTGGTTCTATTGCTTTGATAAGGCTCTGACCAGGCTGCCCAGAGAGGCTGTGGATGCCCCGTCCATCCCTGGAGGTGTTCAAGGCCAGGTTGGATGGTCCTGCCTGCAGCAGGGGCATTGGAGCTTCATGATCCTTGAGGTCCCTTCCAACCCAAGCCATTCTATGATGCTGCGATAACAACTGAAAAGGGAGACAGAAAACAACCTGGGCATCAGTGGAGTATAAATATAAACTCAGGTTTGTCTTCTAGGTACAGCTGTGGCGTAGCTGAGGATCAGGGCCGTTCATGCACACTCAGTGCAATTCATCGTGGCCCTGGGTGGGCCAGGGGTCCCCACTTACTCACGTGTACAAAGAAAATGCAGTGGTGTGAGACAACAAACCTGTTTGCAACTGGGCAATGGAGTGAAGGTCCTCACGTGGTTGTGCAGGAGCTCTGCAGTGGGAGTTTCAGAGTGGCCCTGAGGACAGCCTGCAGGCAGGCAGCATCTCTGCAAACCAGTTCCTGTGCTTCCATCAGTTGAGTATCACAGCTGGAGAATGCAGCCTTTCCTTCCAGAGGTGAATCACCCTGAGGTGATTCTTGCAAATTGAGGAAGGCAGGTGAACAGTTGACAGAAACGGCCTGCAGGTGAAGAAATAGTCCTGCAGGGCAGGTCCTTGGTGCCTACTTATGCATGCATCAGACAGAGTGATACAAACGTTAAAACCACACAAGTTTTTCATTCTTTCCTCAGGCTGGAGGGGCTCTGGGCAGCTGAGGAGCTGTAATGTCTCCGCTCAGTGCAGGAAGTGAGATAAGATGGCCTTTAAGGTTCCCTTTAAACTCAAACAATTCTATAATTCTATGAATAATTCTACTATGATAGAATTACAATAAAAGAATATAATAGAATAGAACAAGGAGTAATGGCCTAAAGCTTGAACAAAGAAGTGCCACACAAACATGTGGAAGAATGTCTTTACTGTAAGGGTGATGCAGCACAGGAACAGGCTGCCCAGAGAGGTTATGAATTCTCCTTCTCTGGAGATACTCAAGACCCATCTGGACGCCTACCTGTGTGACCTATTGTAGGGAACTGCTTTAGCAGGGGCTTGCATTCAGCCTCAAGGTCTTTTCTACCCCCTGTGGTTCAGTGGGACATACCAACAACATGAACACAAGAGTAGAGTGGAAATACACCCACCCTGTTCATGCCATACCTCCATGCCGTGCCCTCTAATTCCTTAGAGACTTGCAGTAACAGAGGGTTTGTTAGTGCTCACCTTCCCTTCCCATCACTGGAACAGCCCCAGAGCTGGTTGGTCCTGTCTGTACCACGATCCCACTAGGGGAGAATTGGCAGCAGGAAGAGAGAGATTCCTGTTGACTGTTTCAGGATTTGTTTCGAGTCCTGCATGTGAACAGAAGACTCAAAAAGGCCACAAATAAGTTTTAGGAGTTTTGTATGGATATTCAACTCAGGTTTCTTTGGGCACTTCAATGTGTGAGCAGCTCAAGGTGTCTTACATCATAAGAAGCACTTTGTCACATTTAGTGCAAAGAAGAAAAAGCACACAATCGGATTTCAAATGTAACAGTGATACAAAACTCAAAATTCAGTTCAAAAATTAAGTATCTTTATTTTACAAGTTTAGAAAATCTTTACATTTTTTAACTAAAACAGGCTAAAGTCCTTTTTTTTTTCCTTAAGCAAAACAGATGGGAAAAAAAAAAAACAAAAACAAACAACACAGCAATTTCAGCGGATCAGTCTTTTTCAAGTTTGTTTTCTTTTAGCATACAGGTGTGTGCCCCAAATAGGCAAACATGGAAAACCCCATGGAAAAGACAGCAAGAGCACCCCAGAGAAACCCCTGGGATACGAATCAGCTCTTGTCCTCACATCTCCCCCCAGTGCTAATTACACAATAGGTGGGTTTGTAGTTTTCTTTTCTTCCCCCCGTGTTTTAAATCACAGAAGGAAGAAACAAACCTACATTTGGTGACTGGAAACGTGATGTCTTGCAATGCATTTGCACACACAAAAATAGCTGGGATGATTTGCTGTGCAGCCAGACACGAGGCTGCAGATCAGACAGATGAAGGGCTGACCTCAAAACCATGGAACTGCATGGGAATACAGTGGGAAGAACGCACCCAGACAGAACCAGGGAGCTGATGTGGGTATTTCAGGAGGACCTACAACCTCTGAAAATCAGAAATGTTTGCCAAAATGTTACGACTTGGAAATGATGTTTTTCTCTCAGCTGCTGCAATGGCTCTTGGCTGTTTTCAGCAGAAGTTGATGGTACCAAGAAAGGAACATGTTTTGTTACAAACAATCACCACCAGGCCTTACTTCTACCATAGATATACTACAGATACAAGTCCCCATGTCACTGGTTTATCTATTCTTGCAGACAGCAGGCAGCAATTTTCCAAGTGACCACCTAGCAAATACCACATCTTCTGCAGTTTGTGCAAAGGGACGCTATTCACACGAGGCTGCCTATAGTTTGGCAACACAGCCAATTAAACTATGAAACCAATACAATTTACTGGCTTGCTGCCAAAATAAAATGAGATGCGAGATAAAATCAGGGAAGGATATTCAGCTACCAGCACTGTTAATGACTGACTGCGTCGTTATAGAGAACCAAATTCCTTCTCTTTCGGACCCATCTGCATTTCTGCATCTCCTTCCCACAGCTTCAGTGCATGTGGCATTAACAGCCCATGTGCAGGAAGGATACTTGAACAGAGCTTTCATGCCACAGCCTTCCTACCCCAGCCAACTCCCTCAGTGGGGATTTTTATTCAGTTTTAATTATTCACTTAGTTTTATTAAGGGGCCAAACTGCAAAGGCTCAGCAGTAGTAAAAATCACAGCATGGCTTTTGGAACACTGAAAGACTTTCCTTCAGTAATTCATGGAACAAGAGCTTGAAAAGTGTGTGTACTCACAATTGGTTTATTTTTATAATTAAGTGGATGCATTCACAAGCACTAAAAGGAATAACCTTCAGAGTTTGCAGTCTTCACAACTCCACCCTATGTGCTATTATCTGAACGTTATCATAAAGCCCCTTAGCAGAGACACTGGACATCTAAAACTGGTTGACTGATGTTACCTCCTGCTCCCTAGAAAATCTTATTATCAACATCCAGGACAGCAGCACTGAGCAAATACTCTCCAGTCTTACCCCACAAACCCTGTTCATACTGCTGTTTGCTCACAGCCTCCTGTCTGATCCACACATCCCAGTGACTCGTTAGCATTGCTCAGACTTGGCTGCCAGATCCCCAGCTCCTCCAGCAATGGGCTGTACAAAAACCAAAGTACAGTGATGAGGACAGCACATAGATCATCCACCACCACAGCTGTAATGAAAAATGTGCATTTACAAAAGGGAGTTTTGCTTTCCTATGTTGCCAAACTGAGCCTATCTGTCAGGGACTCGTAGGGCTGAAGAGATTCATCTGAAGTGCTGAGACGTCACATCTCCACAGGATGAAGCTGATGTGCAGCCCTGCAGTTCAGGTGTGAAGCACATTTCCTAGAGGAGGTGGATGCCCCATTGGGACAATGCCCTCATTCAGTTCTGGTTGGCCCCAAAGAGGTCGGGCAGTTGGACGTGATGATCTTTGAAGGTCTCTTCACACTGAGTTATTCAGTTCTTGGAGAGGACAAGTGACAAAGAACAAGCTCACGAAAAGTGGGCAACAACTACTTACAGCAGCTCAGACCACTGCCATTGACACCACTCAGACAGAACAGGGCTGTCTCCCCACACAGACCCATCTCTGCATATTTTCAGCTAACTAACTTTCACACTGAACACCCAAAGGAAGCTCAAATCACAGAGTGTGTGTGAGAGCTGTAGCTCAATTCCAGATTTCTAGCCTTCAGATCATTTCAAAGCTTTCCCTAAGATGAGGTTTTGCCATACACAAAGATAGGGAATGTTAACAAGCAGGAAAGTACAACAAGAAATCTGATAAACTCAATTGCTGTCTTCAGTTAAGAGAACGCAACTCCAAATCAGACCAGGAGAGTGCCCACTCATAACCATGGCCACCAGTGGATCAATGATAGGACCAAGAGCCACAGCATTCCCAAGAACTGCTGGAGGAACGAACTGAAACCAAATGAACTGCATAAAACCAGGTTAAGTTCTGTACTAATGCCTGAAATGATGACTTGGTGTAAATATACTCATTCCTGGTTCAAGAAACTCAATTTAAGGCCCTCGTGTATTATCTAAAGACAGTGAAACCTCATTCTCCCACCACATAACCTGAATATTTGCCTGAATATTTCACCTTTGATATTCAAAGGTGAAAGACTCACAGAAGAGCGTATTACTGAAATGAGAACATTCCAGAGTGCCTTTCAATGCAACTCCATCTACATTTCAAAATACAACATTTCTTATCTTGGTAGAAGAAGCACTGCAAATATTTAACGTGTGCTTTGATGTGATTTCTGCCCTGGGGATTTACGGGCTTCACATTAGCAAGACAAAACCAAACACATCTCTGGAAGGTGAGATCTGAACTGTCAACCACAATGCCTTCCCACTGACCTATAAACTCCCCTTTCTGGACTTAAGGTTTCCTGTGCTTCCCTGGCCAGCCGCTGCAATTATTATCTGGTCTTCTTCCCCACTGCCAACCCCACATCTATTGATTCTAATGCCATTGCTACATGAAAAATGATACATGCACTACACAACTCTGGGATACGGAGAAGACAGAAACAAAACTGCAGGGCAGAACTGTAAGATCTCACAATAAAAGAGCTGTATGCGAGCACTCACCTCAAGAGCCATTATAGGCATCCTCTTATTTGCTTTTATTTTTTAATTTTTACTGGGCTAGCCAGGGGAGGTATACAAACAGCTGAATGAAAGGAAGGAAGGAAGGAATCCTTCAAGGCCAAAGGCATTTAATAGGAAGTAAAGAAGTTAAGCAGAGAACTGAGAAATGTTCTAAGTCAGTAACAAAGCTCTACAACCTGTAGGGTGAAACATCCAGAGGAGGCACTGAACACACATGGTGACCCAACAATTCCATTTTGAAACAGCTTTAAGAAGAACAAAGCCCAACAAAACGATAACTGAGCGTTCTGCTGCCCACCAAAGCTACAGAGCAAAAGAAGAACTGCAGGTAAATACCCATCTCCCAGATGCTGTGTTGTTTGACTGATGGATGCAGTCACCTTCAGCAAAGCTTTAAGTTGTATTACTGCAGCTCTGTTCAGTAGCTACCTTCTTCCAGGCTCCACAGTCTGTGGTTTTTCACAGCGTACTTAGAAATCAACTGGCATTAACATTATGGCCAAAGATAATGATGCATCACAGACACAAAAAAAGAATTCTAAAGCACAGAAATGGGCATGTCTGAAAAATGGAAGGC
The DNA here is from genome assembly GCF_026119805.1 of Tympanuchus pallidicinctus. Taxonomy (NCBI): domain Eukaryota; kingdom Metazoa; phylum Chordata; class Aves; order Galliformes; family Phasianidae; genus Tympanuchus; species Tympanuchus pallidicinctus. The sequence goes on from NW_026294762.1 coordinate 608,261, forward strand.
ATTCATAACGACAGACTGAGGGCTACTGTAATGAAAAAAAAAAAAAGAGCAGCGTGTGCAGGACAGGCTTCATTGATTGTGTGAGATCAGGGAATCAGGTAAAAAAACCCAACAAAATCCAGAAATTTGATATTGTGAATGTAAAAGAAATGTGACAAGTGAAAAACACTCACGTAAATTAACAGAGGATTTGGGGTACTTCTCCCTTGCCATTCCCATGAGGATCCTTGATGTCACATTCTGGTTTCAGCTGCATTTGTGCAACCCTTCAGGAGGATACAAGTCAAACCCAGTCAGTCCAATGCATTGACTCACGGTTAGTAACTTCTGACCCAGGAAAGAATCTGTCCCTTGCTGCTCAGGCAATCCAAAGCATTAAAAACGAAGCACTTTAACATTACTCCAAAAGCAGCCTTTTAACTCAAGTTTAGTGTGGGATGTACATCTGCAATCATCAAATAAAATCAGAATGAACTACACTGAACATAGTTTGACAATTTCCTGTACAACATTAAATTTTACATTCGGGGAAAGACAGGAAAGCACAACCTTGGTTTGATGGGAGTGATTGAACAGGGTCCAAACAGTCGCAGCCAAACTGGTGCACCAAAGGTGTACAGTACTGCAATAGTCAAAGTATGTAACTGTTTATATACTTTAACTGGAGATATTGCACTGAGTAACTATTTTTTTCCCCCACTCTGATATTCGTAGTTTGAGAAGAAGAAAAACACACACAACAAACTTACACTTAAGTAGATGGACAACCATCCAAAACATGAAGGTGAAGCATATGCAGACCCATCTAGAATGAAACATAAAGCAACTACCAGGTGTCCACAACTTAATCAGTGTTATAAATCTTCCACTTTCATCGAGTTATAAACAATTTGAGAAATAAACTGTTTCCTAACCCACATGAGAACAAATGTTAAAATACATTTTCAAGAAGGTGATAAAACTTTATGCTTCATCATCAGAAAACTACTGACCTCGGTGTACAAAAATTACTCCCTACAGTATCATGACTGAAAAACAATCAAAGCAAAAAAAAAAACATAGAACTTGGAGCCGTTCTCCAAATTTTTATCACTGTTTGTCAAGTTCATTATTGAAACACAGGATTGTTTTCTTTATATATAAACTTATACAATGGTTTAAATTAAGGCATAATCCAGCTGGCTGATATTTTCAGTTAAATGCCTCCGTTGCTTTTTAGTTAGTTGAAATTCAGATTACCACTGGCAGACATAATCCATCAAAGAGGAGACTGAAGAAAACAAGAACAAAAGTAACCCAGATGTCTTTAATACTACTATCTTTCATTTGGGTCGTTCATAAATTAAATGCAGTGCAGGACTTGGGACTTATGCTATGAAATCAACCTATCAGGCAGGGCTTTAAGAAGAGGGCAAAACTTCTGATTGCACATTGTGGTTTTACAGAAATCTTTTCACATTCCAGAGAAAGAATATTACCCACCCAATGCTAAACAGATGAGAAATGAGCATCCAAAAAAGAAAACCACACGGCAAACTTCTGGAAGACCCAGCCAAAGAGATGAAGGCTGAAGTTTAACAGACAGACATTAAAGGAGAACCTTTTGGAATTCAACTCAACACGCCAACTGGAGACTCTTAATTTAAAATCATTGCCTCAGACTGGGACAAAATGCTGATGCTTTTGTAAATGATGCTTTAGACTCAAATGCTCTGAAAAGCATTTCTCCCATGCAATTTAGAAACGTGTTCCAGGATCCTAGAACACTTTTGTTTTCTTTCTCAGTTTTAACATGATGTGTTTGAGGCATTAGGGCACTACAATTTAAATGTAAAACACAAATGCTTTTGATAAAGCCATATGTTCATATATAGAACAAATGGTACACAAATCTCATCATCTCCCCATAAAAGATGCATAAAAGACTCAATCACGTACACAAGAAAATGTCTAATTTCAGGAATATAAATTAAGACCACCTGCACCCCAAATAGTTTTACACTTACAAACTGTGTCCTCTGCCATGTCACTTAGCAAGAGGGGCAAAATAGATCACAGCCTCTTTCCAGAACCTGACAGGCCATGCTTCTGGGATACTCCTGGGATGAAGACAAAACATTATTTGAGGCAGCTGATTGGTTACTAAGCAGCAAGTAGCTCTAAATCACAACCTACAATAGCACCGAGTGTTCCCTTGAGAATGAAAACATCAGACTTTTCTTCAGTTAGTGACCACAACTATGTTCCTTAAAATTCATCAGTTTGGGCTCTTGAGGTTTTACTTTTTTTTTTGCTGTTTTACTGTAACATTTTCCCCAATGAAAATAAGCAAGCTTAGTTTAATGTCACTCCCTGTTTGCTTATTTATCTGGCTCGAATTTCATTTCTAAAGCAAACATTCTTAATATCCTTATTCTACCAGGGGTGCTCTGTCACAAACACCTTCTTTTCAGAGACAATCCCTGGAGTTCATGGAGTGCTTAGTGAGCTTCTTGGAGCTCCATTCATCCTACCTTTTAAACTAGACTAGTAGCCAACACAGGTACCTGGAAGTAAAAAGAAAGAAGTTTAAGAGATGCATTTAATGCACCTTGGTAGTATAAATCCTTTCAGAGGCTGGCAATTTAACCACTCTCTGCATTTCCTGAATGTCAGCTTATACTAAAGCATTCCCTTGCATCAATGGCTTTGACAAGTAGAAAAAGTAAAAGGTGACAATAGGGAAAGTGCTAAGGTCCTCTTGTGTTTCTTTCAGCTAAGCATTGTAGCAGACTTGTTCAATGCTTTTCTTCCACATTAACCTGCACTATGCTAAAGCAGCAAAAATAGCCACAAAGCACAGAGTACTGTGTAAATAAAGACTCGTAATACTACCCTGGTATAATTAAAATGGATCAGTCAAAGGCATTCACTAATAAAATGATAATTGAAATCCATACATCAGAACCCTTGTAGAGCACCATATTTCAAATATGTTTGAAGTATATAGCTGTACCAAAGCTGGAGGCAGAACATTCTTTGTTGGATTTGATGATCAGACTCCCACCGAGGTTCCTCAATGAACGTGAATACTACAGAACCAGTCTAAATACATACTGGTTTTACACAATGTTTGTAAGGGAAAATACGGAGTTCCTATCAAATTGTTTATTCCAGCTGTTTTTGCTCGAGGTTTAGAGATTTACTTTCCAGGTCATCCTTGTGCCCAGCTGGTTCCTCACTCTTTGTGATAGAAACTTCTGACTGTTCCGTCTTTGTGTCGTTATCAGCTGGCTCCTCTGCAGCCAAGGTAGGGCTGTGCAGCTCCTTCACATGGAGGGTAGGGTTGGCCATTTCCTCTGTCTCTTGTTGAGAAGCTGGTACGTTGCTATCTTTAGGAAGCTGAGGGCAGTTGACAGAAGCTATCACCAAGGGAGGCTGAGGTAGGTCTTTCTGCAAACGGAAGACGACAGAGTGATGAAAAGCAGAAATTATTACTGCTATGAAGAGCAGAATGAACTATAGAGATATTAGAATTTCCAACAAACATATTCAACTCCAGCCAGGTGTCAGGTATGATCAAAATGGTCACACGAGGCGAAGACAGAAGGCACAACATCCCTTACCATTCTCCAGTGACAGACACGTGCATACAGTTATCCTGCCTTTGCCATTTAGGGTGCACAAGGGGATTTTTGTTCCAGGGGTTTGTCCAATAGCTTTTTAAAACTCACCAAACTTTTATTATTCACAATAATAAATATTCCTGGGTGTCCTGCTATTACAGGTTCATAAGGGATTGCCTTTCATTTATTTGATTGTAATCGTTGGGTGATGTTAACAGCAGTAGTTTTAATCCCTTATTCTTGGTTTATCAGTTGTGAAGATTTCCTGCAGGCCCTACCCAGCTAACTGCATACTACTTGGCTTTCTGTAATAATAAGAAATGCAATTTGCTGGTTCAAGCAGTTCCATCACATTTTGTGTTCTTACTGAAGGACTCTAAAACAACGATTTTAAATAATTTTAAAAGAATTTAAAGAATTTAAAAAGAATTTAAAACGAGAACATTACTGTCTGTACAATGTCAGGAACTGTAAGCAATCTACAATGACCAAAGAGATGGGTTGTACCAATTAACAGAAATAAAGAATTAAAGTCTGGAAAAGATGAAAGAAACAGAATCTGTAGCTGGATGATTCCTCACTGAAATCAGCCGTGCTCTGTTGATTACTCAGGAACAAGCAGACAGCACTTTGGCACTTCTGCATTCTCTGGTTTTGATCACTTTTACTATCAGTGCATGGCAACCAGCAACTTTTCCAACACATTCTGGATGCTCACTAATTTTTTCAATAATTAAATCAGTTCTCTAGAGGAAGGCTGTGCAGGTTATAAAAAAAAATAATTGAGGAAAAAAATAAATCTCACTGGGAGAGAACCTCCAGCTAGATAGATTCTTCACTTCAGGGTAATCCATCACAATCTATAGTCATGTCTCATAATAGAAATCATTCCATTCAGAATCAAATGAGTTTCATTTATACCACAGAGAAACATCACATGATGATTCAATGTACTTAACTAGATCATTATAAGCAGTAGACTAGGAAAAAATAGGAAGATAAACATTTTTTAAGGAGCTACTTACCAAAATGATCAACAAAGATCAAACCAGTAAAACTGTGGCAGAATGAAGGATAGACAGGGTTCTACTTTACTTTTCACTAGTCAGGTTAAGTGGCCATAAACATTAAAGAAAGAAAATGAAAACATTACCTAGGGAAAAAAAGTGCATTAAAAAAAAAAAGTAAAAATATTTGGCTTTGGTGGATAATACTACAATATTTTACTCAACTTTAATTCTAGTTAGGTTTTTATAATATTAGTATTTCTTGAAGACACTCATATCAAACTGGTATTCACCGCAAAGCCGCTGCCCGTCCAGAACATTGCAAGCTCCTTTCTCCAAAGAGCCACAGCAAAGCTGGTGATTAGAGTGCAGGGTACCAAGTAGAGCAGAGCTGGCTGACCCATCTGCATCAGTGCCAAGGCGACAAAGGTCACAAGAAGGCCTATGCCATATGCTGGAAGGAAACAGAACCAGCAAAAAAGAAGTTATTGGGGCATAGCTTGACACAAGAGCAACTAAATAATTTGCTAAATAAGCATTCTTATAGGATTCTTTATCCATGTAATATGTAAAGCAACTTTTTAAAACATAAGCACAGTGTATACATTATAAATTTGGAACAGTACTGTGAAATACTGCTGTCCTTCTGTTGACAGTCCGATGTCGTGAGGGTACTGTGATTGGCCTTACACACACTGTGCAATTCAAAAAACTATCTTAAGCACTTTCAGAGCAGGAAAATAAAATATTTTGTTTCTCTTATTGTATTTATGAGCCCCAATACAGATGGTTATTTTGACTGTTATAATACATGCTCCTTGTTTGGATGGTCTTTGGCTGTTTCTCAGTAATAACAATGCCAGCTATGTCATTAATTATTTTCCCTTTAAGTACTGCAAGCATTCTGCAGAATATAAGCAGAGCAAAAGCATTTATATGGCAATATTTGGTAATATTTTCAATTACATTTTCAGAACCAACTGACTTTTGTTCAGAAGCCAAATGATTGGAACACTCAGTAATAGTTTTATCCAGTTATTCAAAATCAATGTAGATGAGGGAGCGTTCCTTGTATTCGATTGAAATCTTTCCTTCTGTGACTTACATTCATTCCCTCATATATTATCTCTTCCCTATACACTTACAGAGACTACAGTCAGACTACTCTTTCATTCTCACAGTAGATGACTGTGGACAACAAAAGAATCTTCTCTCTTTTGCCTTTTCTTCTTTGGGTGCCATGTGCTTCAGCATGCAGCCACTGGATTTACTCCAGCATGGCAAAGTCTCTCAAAGGATCCCAAGCTAGACAGTGTTCTAGACTCAGTCTTAAGAGCCAAACTGAGGGAACAATCACTTCTCTCATCCTGCTGATCCTAATTTTGTTAATACAGTGTAGCACGTGGGTAGTTCCCATTCCTGCAATAACAATGTCAACTCTTCATTAATGCAGAAATTGATAGAAAAAAACCCACTGAAATAAAAGCATTTTTCTATCCTTGCTTTGAGTCTCCTAAGAACCTAGCTATTTTTACAAGGATTTCTAAAGCAGAATATTGGCAGAAAACTTTGAGGAAATTAAGTCTTTGCTGGCATGAATACAGATTTCTGGTGTCTTTGCAATAAAGTCAGATTGCATTTTGCAGTCACTTGGAAGTCCACAACATGCAACTCTGGATTCTACAAACTAAAGTTTGAAACCAATTTAGAACCAATTTGAAGGTATTACATCATTATAAAGTAATTCATTATGCCATCAAGTCATGGAACACACAAAAAGTAAAGAACAAAGTCAAAATAAAATATCTTTGAACCTGAACTTCCATATGCAAGAAATGTAAGGACTGATTAATCAAAAAATCTGGAATGATTAACTAAGCATGTATAACAATGCATACTACGTGTCAAAATATCAGTGTTAAACATACCTATTGTGCAGGCTACAAAATATACTCTGGATGATTGCACCTGAATATCAAATCTATGGCAATAGGCCACCAGTAAACCTAGGAAAGAAAAGAACAACTATAACATGTTTTCAACCCATCCACATATTAAGATAAACAAAAACATCAAACGATCTCAGAACTTTTAAGATAGTTTTCAATACTTCTGTACTCCCATGTTTAAGAGCTATGACAGAATCATTCAGGAAACTGCACAGCTTACAGGCAGTTGCACAGCCAAAGCAATCTAATAGCAACATTAACATCTACAGATACTGAGATCCTGGAGGACCAGGTTTGAATGAACAGCACTTGTTACATATTGTGAAATATCTCTCTCCCAACTAACTGAAGCTCCATACATGAAGATCAATACAAGAAATATAACCTCCAGTGGTGGTATAAGTTAGTTAGACACGATATTCTAAAAGCAACAATTTTAAGTGTAAGATTGGGTTGGGGGAGGGAGGAAAGCACAAACAGCTGAAGCTTCCCAACACAAGAAAACTGACAAATAATTTGTCAGAAGTCTGAAAGCCAGAATACACATTTTTTTCAGCTACAATAGCATTAGGTGTACTTGCAGATACTATCTGATGCCATATGGAGAGGTGTGGTGGTAGCACTGGATGCTGTGTGATTAGTAATTACTAAGTTTTGAGTGGTCAGGTATGTGCCACCTCAAATCATGGGCAAATGGACAAGTAGATTCCTCATCATCACACCATTAAAAATGTCGATATCAAGACACCATTTGTGGAATTAACTCTTCAAATTTCTCTGCATTTCTCTACTTCGCCGAGTGAGCAACTGAACATAAAATTAAAACGCATTTTCCTACTGAAAAGAAGTGCAGGAAAAAAAAAACAACATACTTCAAAGTTTACCAAGTTTACACAAGTCAACACAAGCTTTCTGTTTGAAGTGGAAGAAGAGGACGAACTAATTTGACAGTGCAGCAGGTACAATTCTTAACACAGCAAAGAAGAAATACCTGGAACTAAAATGTCTCCAAATCCTAGGAGAGAAAAAGGTCTGTCACACAGAGCCAGTGGGGAGGAGTTCAGTCGTGGGACCTTCAGGACCATTGGGAGCTTAGGATGGAAGAGACATAAACCCTATGAAAAACTTTTCTCTATATACTGACACCAGATCCTGTTGTGCTGGAACTGAAGACTACAGATAGAGCAAATGTATAGGCATACATATATATTTACATTATAGATCCTTATGTTAGGTATATTTTGTTAACATTGCTGACAGCAAACAAACTGTAGTTGAGTTTAGATGTGGTACTAAGGGACATGGCTTGGTGGGAAATACTGGTGGTAGGTGGATGGTGGGATGGAAGACCCTGGAGGCCTTTTCCAACCTTGGTGTCTCTATGATTCTATGACATGAGAGCAATGAAATATTTAAATTCTCAGTAAGAAAGACATCTCACAACTCTGTATATTAACTTAAAAGTCCTCAAATGCAGTAGGGTATGAACTCTGCTTTAACTGTAGGAAAACTGAGGTTAGCTGCCACTTGCGTAAGAAACAGTTTTAGATTTGGTTCTACTGGATACAATGAAAGTATCAGACGTGCAAAGATTTTTGAATCACTTCAAAAGGTCATTTTTCCCATCACTTCAAAGACTTTTTTTTGTGTGTGTCTTTTCTGTTTCTGCTTAAGATACAATTTGCAGAGTTGAGGCACAGTACGGCAAGGCCCAGGGCAAACATACATATTCTAATATATAACATCAAAGACTATTTATTTATTTTGCTTACATTAATGCCAAAGTAATTGTATCTAATTATACTATAATGGCACAGAACTGCTGATTTTTGACTTCACTTTTCTGTCTCCAGTTTAAGTTTCCCTCCTTTGCCTCGCCTCAGCTTTTCATAAAACTGTTATCAAAACGGGACTGGCTGGAGAGAAAGAAAGAGACAAACACCATATGAATTGAAATGCTTCAGGTAAAAAATGGACATACTTCATTAGGAATTGGTCCTATTTACAGATAGGGGCTCACGTTTTTGTGAAACCAAGTTAATCAGTTTCCTTCTTTTAAAAGCAAGATACAAGACCAAACCTATCATGGTGAGTCACCTAAGTCTGTTTTGTTTCATTTCTATTGCAGATTTCCAGAGAGCTCTAAAGTGCTCGTTTCCATGCAAAATTCTTTTTGGAGTGGCATTTCCATTTTGGATCTGTGGTCTTTGAGTTTTACAGAAGATGAAATCTTAAAAGCTGGAACGTAATGCTTTATTTTCAGACTACATACAATACCTTCTCATGAGTGGCAGAATCAGATGGGCCTGCAGCCACTTCCACCATTATACTCTCCCCAGTCTAGAAAAAAAAGGGCAAAGCTGTAAATGAGCACATCACTCAGCAGTCCAGGGGTTATTTAGGAACACAGATAAATAGGCCATTGCTTTGCTCTATGAGCAGCAGGCATGAGAAAAATATTTCACTTACCTTTGTTAGAAATGGTGTGATAAATACAAAGAATACATCATAGACAAAAAGAACGAGGAGGAGCAAGGTACAACCCTGGAGAAAGAGACAAGATACTTGTGTACAGTTATATTCTATGCATTAGTAGATAGCAGAGAATAATCAGCAACTCAAGAGTATTCAAAGCAAAATGTGAATTCCCAAGTATTTTAAAAACAGAAGAATCTCACCATATGTGCAGCTAATAAAAGAAAATTACATGTTAGTCCCTTAAATTCCTGATGCTGTAGAATTTGGAAATACTCTTTTAATACTTTAGGAAACAGTGAAAAGTTCTGCATATCTACATAAAGTTTAAAGCAGTATTTAGATTTCCTTGGCCAGTGTACATGGGAAAAAATGTACAGGTGAAGATAACTTGGAACAGAGTTTGAAAGAGCTGCCTGAGAAACAACTAAATGCTAGTGCTAATTTTTATTTTAGAGTGCTGAATACGTTCTGGAAGACTTGGAAGGAGCCAGAATGTTGCACCCACGATACGTCTTATTCTGGGGGAAAAGAAACACCAAACCAAACCAGGGGGTGTAAGCTACTCTACTTTGATTTGCAGCAAAACAGACGTAGTGAAGGACTGAAAAGTCACAGCTGACAGATCTCCACAAACAGCAAAACTTATGAGGGAATCACATTTAATGACATCTGCATGACCTGGAGCTTCAGCACTGATTTTTAATAAAACCTAAAACATGAGATCACCACCTTATGGAAGGTAAGTTTATGGGTTCAGTGCAGTTGATAAGTAAACCAAGTGATTCCAATGTTTCTGGAAGACTACACCTAGCTCTATGGTATATTATTTTATTTAGGAAGGACGCTGATGAATCAGGGAGTTTAAAAGAAGGGAGTGTGATTAAATTACTGAAAAACCCATAACCAGCAAAATTCAAGATCCAGAAGTTACTTAAGCATATACCAGACTCATTATTTTTCTTCATTAAGCTTCACAGAGAAAAGGACAACTTGAGTGTGAGCTGCTGGTCTTTTTACCTTCACTTCCCCGCTTTCTGACAATCTAAACACACTAAAATCTCTGAATACTCCACTGTAAGTGACTCCTCAGTTCAACTATACAGGAAAACCTCCTCTTTTAACATCTGTTTAATATCCATACCTTAAATGTAGGCAGGCGAATTGTTTTCAGCATGTAAAGACAGAAAGCAATTCCTAAAGCATCTTGCAGAACCCAGGCCCATCTAAAGGAAAAGCAAAAAGTTAAATTTTTGCAGGAAACTATAGGACAGATAGATCAAGTCTTGTTCTCATTAAGCACCTGCTTGGGACAATGAACAAAAAACCACTTCTTTCAAATCAACATCGCAGTTATCATGGATTCACCGATGGAAAGTTGTGTTAACCAACCTGATAACTCTAAAATGAAATGACTAGCTGCTTTGATGAGCAGTGGATATTGTTTATCTAGAATTCAGGGTTTTCAGCACAGTGTCTTCCATCAGATTCATACAGAAAGATGTTGATACACAGGCTGGATGAGCAGATAGTGAGACAGGCTGATGACGGGCTGAAAGGCTAGCTCAGAGCGTGCTGATTCAGTGACACAAAGACTAGCTGGAGTCTGGTATCTAGCAGTGTACCCCAATGGTCCATTTGGGGTCCAATCCTGTTTAACATCAATATCAATATTCTGGATGATGGGCAAAGTGTACCCTCAAGCAAGTTTGTAGATGACACACAACTGGGAGAAGCAGCTGCTATTGCTGGAAGGTTGTACTGTCATCCAGGGTAATTTAAAAGGCTGAAGAAACAGGCTGAAAGGAAACTTATAAAGTTCAACAAGACAAAATACAAAGCCCTACAACTGTGGAAGAACAACCCCCTGCACCAGTACCTGCTGGGGGGCTGAGCATCTGGAAAGCAACATGGCACAAAAGGGCCCAGTGGTCACCAAGTTAAACGTGAACCTGAGATGTGACCTTATGGCAAAGGTGAATAAAGGTATTCTGGGCTGTACTAGCAGGCTGAAGGAGGTGATCCTTCTCCTCTGTTCAGTACTGGTGTGGCCCAGCTGGCGTATGCTTTCCTGTTCTGGGCTACTCAATACAAGACAGAGATAGAGCTACTAGAGAGAGTCCAACAAAGGGTCAGAGAGATGGTGAAGGGCCTGAAATATCTCTGCTGTGAAGAAAGGCTGAGAGAAACAGGACTGTTTAGTCTAGAAAAATGAAGGCTACAGGGGGTAGGGAGGGAGGTGGAAATTCTATAAATGCACATAAATATCTGATGGGAGGGTGGAAAGATGATGAGGCCAGGCTCTTTTCAGTGGCAGGACATGAGGGAGCAAGCACAAACTGGAACATAGGAGATTCCCTCTTAAAACTTTGTACCATGGAGTTGATTGAACACTGGCACAGGCTGACCAGAGAAACTGTGGAATCTCCCTCCTTGAAGATATTCAGACGTCAACTGGGTGCTGTCCTGGGCAACAGTGCCAGGCTGATCTGCTTGAGCAGCTTTGGCTGAACCACATGATTTCCAAAGATGTCTTCCAAACAGAATCATTCTGTAATTCTGCAATTGTTTTTGTCCAAGCTATGTATATTTTAATCTGTCATCTAAGATGTAGGCAGAAATTTATTCTTTAAGTTCTTGGTTGTAAGACTAAGATTTTAGAACAAGTCGTATTTTGTACTCTGTGATTTGGTTTAGACAAGTTAATTGTTTTTATCCTCTTTACTATTGAATCTATTACATATCTGTTACAATACCACATGCACCAGGTTAGTGGATGACCAGTTGGAGTGGAGCTCTGCAGAGAAGGACCTGGGTATCCTGGTGAACTACAGGTTGGCCATGAACCAGCAGCGTACCTGCATGGGTAAGAAGGCTAATGATATCCTGAGATGCATGAAAATGAGCATGGCTAGCAGGGAGAGGGAGGTGATCCTCCTCCTCCTCTACTCTGCCCTGGTGAGGCCACATTTGGAATACTGTGTCCAGTTCTGGGCTCCTCAGTGCAAAAAAAGATAGGGATCTCCGACAAGAAGTCCAGCAGAGGGCCACAAGATGATAAAGGGCCTGGAGCATCTCCTGTATGAGGAAAGGCTGAGTAACTTTGGTGTGTGCAGCCTGGGGAAAAGAAGGCTGAGGAGAGATCTCAAATGTTTATAAATGTCTGAAGGGAGGTGGGAGGCAGATGGGTGAGGTCGGGCCCCTCTTGGTAGTGCATGCGAACAAGACAAGGAGTAATGGCCTAAAACTTGAACACAGAAGTGCCATACAAACATGCAGAAGAATTTATTACAGTAAGGGTGACAGAGCACAGGCTGCCCAGAGAGGTGGTGGAGTCTCCTATGGGGATATTCAAGACCCATCTGGACACCGACCTGTGTGACCTACTGTAGGGTGCCTGCTTAGCATAGCAGTTGGCCTCGACCTCTTGAGGCCTCTTCCAATCCATGCAATCCTGCAGTCTTCAGAGCAATCAAAGGGTCTTTGAACAAATCCTATCTCAGAGTGTGATTAAGCTTACACACCAAATTTGCATGTCTATTTAGTGCCAATGGCTGCTTTTCAAATTCTACTTTTTCTATGAATGTAATCCTTTCCAATACCTGGATTTATTTTTTCCCCCATGAATGATTAGTTTTACAACGCTTCTGAAGAAACACCAGAGATTATACCTGTCATTATAAATTAGCAATACGTTGTGGTCACGATAGTTTAAAGAGAATGTGAATAGGGAACTAAATTAGCTCTACTAAAACCTGTGACAGAATATTTTAAAATCTACTCACATACGTTGTCTCATAGGTAAGATACACTGTTCTCTCATTTGAAAAAACAAAAATGCAGCCATGGCTGCTGTTGGTATAGTCACTAACAAAGACCAGGATAGAAAAACAGATTCATTCTGGGTTAATAATGAAGAATCATTCTATTGTGATTTACAGTAACTTATCCTAGTGGAATACATCTTTGTATGCCAGTCTTTCAGGAGGCAAGTTGAAACTGACATACTCTTCAAAGGGAACAAAGTGTGAATCATCCACAAAAAGAGTCACAAATCCTTTCAGAGGCTGCTAAAATCTGTTCATTGGGTGAAACACTGCTGAAAGCCTCCTGTCTAGGAACCTCAGGGAAGGGAAGAATGTCAGAACAAATAGGAATAAATTTTTAACTAGTGGTCACCAATACAGAGAGGCTGAATTGCAACCTTGCTGTCAAAATATTTGTGTGAAATGGTAGGTACTAAAAAATAAAACATGAAGCATCTCTTTCAGGCACTGGTATAAATAAGGAATAAAGTTGCAGGAAGAAGGATGTGCAATTGAAGTGGACAGTAACTCACTTGCTAGAAGTTCTGCAGAACTAGTGGATTTTAATATCCACTAAACAAAAAGTGAGAGGAAAAGGTCAGTTTCCTAAGCAACATCCCAGGTGAAAAAAAAACAGTGCCTGACCATGCAATGGGAGGAAGTCCTCACAGACAGCTGTACTGCAATACTGAAGTATACAGCTGTCCATTTGTACCCTCAGTGCTGGGCTTTGATCCTCTTCATGAAGGACACAAAGGATCTGGCAAAGATTTTTGGCTCTCAAAGTGAGAAAAAACAGCTGATGAAGTGCTCATTAGTGAGTGCTGTATACTGAAAATGGGGTAAGGAGTGTTCCCAGTTATTTCCCCTCACGGAATTCTCTGAGCCTGTATGGAAGAGGTCAACATAACCACGAGTACCAAAATAGGAAGTCCTCAGGTCCTTTGCCTCATGTATAAACGTACAGGCCTTGAATGCTGGGGAACATCTACAGCTTGGGCTATCTGTTGATTGTATTTGCAAGTTAAGTCTATAAGAACTAAAGCTCTTTCCTTTAATCTTGGTCACTAGGATAAAACTGAAGTAGGATTTGAGTTACAAAACACTAGGGTGTCCTTGCAACTGCTGGAGTATCACAGCAATATTGCCCAAAGTTCCTTTCAGCTGTCTGGTACGAGTAAACAATTCTCTAAAGATCTGACAACTGACATAGCTCTTCTTCTCTCAGAATAATGCTGAGGAGATCACCACCTGCAGAAATAAATTATACAACTTGTATTCAAAGTTCAACATCATTTCTGTAAAGCAATCTGAAGCCCCTGAGATCAGAGTATTGACTGGGACTCCAGTCCAAATTAAGCCTGAGTTTTCTGGGTTTCAGGTTTAACAAGGGAAAGTTTTCTGTAGCTTAGACCAACCAGGCAAAGATAAAGCACAGTAAGAACAGCTATGGATTTCTGTCCAAGTTTCCAGTTTCCTTACTGTAATGCCTAAATTTTAGGATGGGAGTCTGCTTCTACAGATGTCAGTAACTTACCGCATCATGCAGACTACAGTCTTGTATAGAAACTAAAATATACACTTACTGATCTTCATTTCTGAAGACTCCCCAGACTACACTGACAGAGATACAGAACACAGCTAACAACAACATCCGGACCTGTGGACGCTTGTGGAAATAAGGCAAGTTGTTGTCTGGGATTCTGCAAGTGAAACACAAACAGGTACAGTTATCTGTGTAGTTACTCTGCTTCTTCAAAAACATTTTCATACACGAAACTACCTTGTAAATCCCTTACCAACCCTACAACATAAAAATGTACCTTTGCCTACAAAAAAAAAAATTCAAGTTGCAACATACCTACACTTTCCCAATGGGAATCTTCTTACAAAGGGAGACAGGCAACTGTAAAGGCCAATTGAGGCAGCCAGGCAGAATATTCCTATGATAACATAGACTGAAAAATAAAAAATGGTAAGTCCAAGAAGGTAAGAGATCCTTTTTTCCAATCAAAAAGCCTGAATGAGAAATGAGTCTTAAATGTCATGTGTGAAAATTAAATTCAGATACAGAAATTTCATACAGTTGTTGATTAGATTTATGCCCTTTAAATATCTAACTCCATCACATTTTACACTGGTGTACTTCATGCAATAGCTACTTGAACAAGTTAAAAGCTCTTTGCTACTATTCTTTAAGTACACCATTAAATCATAAGCCAAAGAGGCAACTTGTGAAGTACTCATCTTCTCACTATGAGTTCATAGGAATTTCATAAGAGGACTCTTAAAACCACTCAATAACAAAATGAATTAACAGTGATGGGATACATCTTTCACAGCTTCCTCATGACTCTTCAACTTGATCAAAAAGGCAATCAACAGAAGCTTACCACACTCATAAAGGTAAAACCTCAAACTCGGTAAGAATAGAAAGGAGAGTAGAGGCTTGGTAAACTCTGACAAAAAACAAAGATTTAACGACTTACACCTCTTATACACATAAAAGGCTTTAACAATTGAAAGAATTACTGTGATCACCTAATCCAACCTCATTACAGCTTACCTGCAGAGTTTTCTTATAGGGTTTTAAATTGCACTGAGAACAAACGGCAGAGGACAATTGTTTCATAATCAGTTCTACCTTAAAAATGTTCTTTAAGCAAAAGCAGCCCAGTGCTATTGAAGATATGTCAACAAAAATGCAACTTTAAAAGTACCTAAGTGATCATAGAAGAAATAAAGGAGGACCAGCATTGAGCAGCACATCACTACAAACACACAGATCATTATTGGAGTCACATCAACTGTTTCATCATCATGTTTCTCCGCCCCATCATCACGTTTGTGCTTCATGTATCGCCTGAAAGAGGAATAGAATTACAGTCAGACCATTACCTCTGCAACAAAATAAAGGGCACTGCATCTTCAGTGAGTTACATGAGGCGGGGAATGATGACACTACATCAATACCTGTATTTCCACTCAGGTTGTCACTGAATTATTGTGTAAGGAGTACTATTTTTCATTAACTAACAACTCTGAATACTGAAAATCACTACAGAATCAGCTTGTGCAAAGCAAATGTTGGAAATGTGCAGCATAGATCTCCTCCTCCCCATCTACTTGTGAAAAGTAGCCACAAAATTTCAGTAAAACGTCCAAAATGAACATGGTGTTAACCATCTGATCTGTCTGTTTTACACTAGCCCAGCAAAATACATTTCTACAATTTTCACAAAAGATCTTTGAAGATGAATCTTTGAAAAGCCCAAACAGGAAATAGATTCCAACCCAATTTTCCTTCTGAGGTTTTTCAAGTGTATGGTTGTTTTTTGTTTTTTTTTTAAAGGGTAAAGCATTAAGGCACTGTCCATGAATATTACACATCAGGCTTAAGGGCTCTTAGACATCATGCTAACATCTTCCTAACTCCAGTTGCACAGTCTCTAACCCTCATCAGCACAGCTACCATCCACCACCATGGTTCCCCCCTACCCCAGGCAAAAACACAAGAAGAAAACTGGCACATTACTTTCCCAGTACTCACTTTTTCACATCTCTGCTTCCTGCCCAGTATCCTCCAATTGCCACAGTCCCCACAGCCATGACAAATATAATGACCATGTTGTAATCAAGCACAGGCTCATTTGGTGCATACATTGCTCCCTTCACTGACCTCCCAAAACTCTGCAGAGGCAAGAACAAATGGAGGAACTTGGGAATCACACTTTAGTAAGAACCACCCTACTCTTTAAATCTCTCAATTTTGCTTTTTGTATTACTTTTCCTTAGTAAAAGATATTTAAACAGAAACAGAGCTAGGTGTCAGAGGCAGGACAAAGCCAAAAGCATTCAAAGGACACTACTAACTTAGGACTATTCCAAAGCATGGCTCCCTGAAAGAGATATTCAGCATGGACAGTGGATCCTCAGCAACAACTGTTCTTCTCCCCTTTCTATGCTGTACTAACTGCACTGAACTAACAAATTCCTTAGTGCATGACATGAACAAGTGCTTTGCAATGAAGTCCGGGCCGACTTACTTTTAAAAGTGGACTTATAGACTATTGTTGTTTGAAAGGCATGTATCATTGAACTTCTAATATCCACATCTTCATTAGGATCTGGTCCTCAGCACCAGTGACCTGGTTACAACGTGCCCACAATTCCAGCAGTCAGGGCAGCAGCTTTTTCAGAACTTGCAGGGAGTTTTCAGAACTGTCTGGTGATGAAACTCTTACCTCTAACAGCAGTATTTTAATTTGAATATCTGACACACCTTTGGACACTACCCAGAACAACACCCTTACTCTTGGTCCACAAAAAACAGAAGTGGCATCAAGGTGGGATTTATTTTTTTTAGAAAGTATCTTACTGCCCATAAAAATAACTGACTCATATAAAAAGGATATTTTACCTAAAATCACCACTTTGCCATACTCAGAAAAACTCATACACGAAGATACTGAATCCCCTTTGACAAGGGCTCCCTGATGCTTTTACATAACCAGCACTGTAGACTTCACAAAAGCCACCTTAGCAAAGCTTCAGTTATTTAGTTTCCAATCAGCAAACTCAGAAAGGGACAGACTCTTTAGCAGAGTCTGCTGTGATAAAACAAGGGGAAATGACTTCAAGCTTAAACAGGAAGATTTAGGTTGGATGTAAAGAAGCATTTTACAGTGAGGTGGTGAGGCACTGGCAGAGGTTGCCCAGAGCTGTAATGGATGCTCTGTCCTTGGAGACATTCAAGACAAGTCTGGATCAGGCCCTGGGCACCATGATCCAGCTGTGTTGTCCCTATTCATTGCAAGGGACTTTGACTAGATGACCTTTAAAGGTCCCTTCCAACTCTAAGGATTCTATGATTATATAATGAAGCTTTATTGCAAGTACTTTAAAGCAATCCATTAGCTCTGCTGTTTGTAGTATTTATGTTCAGAACTAGGCTCCCTTTTTTATTCTTAAATGAGAAACAACCTCCTAAGACAACAGCATTTCTAAAAAATAGAATGTAACTGTCTTTTTGAGTATAACTCTTTACAATCCAGAGCTCCTAATATGAGCTCCACATTCTGTTGACCAATGAACAATTCAAAATAGTTTAAATCAGAACATCAAGCTTACCTTGACAATATCTAACATATCAGAATAGCTCAGCAGAGCAACGGGAATATCAATCTCTTCATATTGGCTCCTGTTACCCCCTGGAGGGACCTAAAGGACAGATCAAAACAGGCAAAAAAGAATTTATTTCTGCAAAAGCCTTCTATTCCTTCAAAAGAGTTCAAGTCTTATTTTCTGTTAATCTAAAAAATATTATGAAAAGGAACATAATGTACAATAACCTAAAGTTACCTTTACACAGGCAAAACACCAAAAAATTAATCCAAAACACAATTCAAAACAGGAAAAATACTGCTACTATCGGAGCCTTAAACCAACTTCAAAACTGCCTAAGCATAACACTTTTATTTGCCCAGCATATACCCCTCTAACACTCCAATGCAGACACAAGTATGGAAAAAAAGAACCAAGAAACACACACACATACACACAAAACAAAAAAAAAAAAACAACAAACCAGAAAGCATCTTCTCTTCTTGGTTCCATACCGAGCAGAAAGATCTCATCTTAAGAATCATGTTATTTAATTTCACTGGTGTCTGTATTCTCCCTTTTACACATACACAAAATGATCCCTGAAACTGCTGGGACAAGTGCAAAACAGATTCACACAATCTTTCAAAGTGATAAGGTTTCTGAGCCCAGAAGACTTTTCATCGCAGATGTTTCAGAGAAGCTAGCTGAATTTGTAGACGATATAAAGGAAGAGGTTAAATCACACCATAACACTTTAATGAGTGTCCCATAAAACCTTTGATGTGTAACTGGTTAACAGCCCATGATGTACATCCCTAAGTCACAGCATCAGAAAACAGAAGGGTTGTCCCATTCAAATATAAGAATTGAGCGTAGATGGTGAGAACTAAACTACTGAACCAGAGAACTGCCAAGGTTGGAAGGGGTGCCTGATGTTTGCCTACTCCAATTCTGCTTTAAGAATGAAGACCAGTCTTCCACCTAAGTTAAAATATAAAAGTTAAGTGGTCAACAGATTTAAACCCACCCAATGGCCAGTTACAAGAGGTGCAGCCCAGGGCTCAGTAGTGGGGCCACTCCTACTTAACATCTTCATCAACAACCTCGATGAGGGGATTAAGTGCACCCTCAGTAAGTTTGCAGATGATGCCAAGTTGATCAGCTGGATGGCAGAAAGGCAGTACAGAGAGACCTGGATAGACTGGAGCGAAGGTCCAAGATCAACTGTATGAGTTCCAATAGGGCCAAGTGTCAGGTCCCAAATTTTGGTCAAACCCCAGACAACCCATACAGCCTTGGGGAGGAGTGGCTGCAAAGCTGCCTAACAGAGAGGAACCATGGTCTGCAGAGCAGAAGGGTCTCATTTCATGAGTGACAGGATGAGGGGAAATGGCTCAGGTTGCACCAGGGGAGGTTTAGGTTGGATATCAGAACAAACTTCTTTACAGAAAGCATTGTTAAGCACTTGAATGGGCTCCCCAAGGAGGTGTGGGTGAGGCAACAGCCCTGGATATGTTTAAAAACCGTCTGGATGTGGTTCCCAGGAACATGATTTAGTGATGAACTGTTAAAGTTAGGGTAGCATAGTTAGGCTGACGGTATGGAGCGTCCAGGTCCTGGAAAGTCACTATTCAATCTCTTCAGAGCCTTCTCTTCTTCAGACTGAAGAACCCCAGCTCTCAGCCTGTCCTCACAGCAGAAGGTGCTCCAGCCCTCCAATCATCCTCGTAGCCCTCAGCTGGACCCACACCATGTCCTTCTTGTGCTGGAGCCGCAGAACTGAATGCAGTAAGCCAGGTGGGGTCTCACAAGAGCAGAGCAGGAGGGGGAGGATCACCCCCCTTGTTCTGCTGGCACGAAGAGGAGCGTCTCTTCATGCAGCCCACAATCTGGTTGGCCTTCTGGACTGCGAGCGTACACTGCTGGCTCTCACTGAGTCTTTCACCCATCAACACCCCCAAATCCTTCTCCTCAGGGCAGCTCTCAAGTCATTCTCCACCCAACCTGTATCTGTGCTTCCCATTGCCCCAACCCAGGTGCAGGAACTTGCACTTGGTCTTGTTGAACTCCAGGAGCTTGGCATGGGCCCACCTCTCCAGCCTGCCTAGCTACCACAGGATGGCATCCCTCCCCTCAGGCATGTCAATTCTCCATGCTTCCATGGCTGAGCATTCCATGATGACCAAGAGTTTTGAAGAACTTCTCCTCTCCTTCGCGGCCGCCTTCTTGACTACTCCGCTCCACATTTTTATTCTCAGAAATTCTCCTAAAAGCCTTTGCAAGAAAGTTTTATTGCAAGCTGAACGATGTGAGCTGCTGGCTGCTCTGGGATTAGCACAACCCATCACACTGGAACACAACAAAAAGTCAACAGAACTACAACTGGCAGTCAAAGAAACATGAAAAACACACAACAGGGCCTTGTAGAGGGGGGAAGAGAGGATGCCAGAGTGCGGCATACACACAGGGCCAAACTCAGACCCAGGTAAGGGAAGAAGGGTCACAGAGACAGCAGTGATTGGAAGACACGAAACAGATGAGAAAGAAGTACTCTGTGCTTCTGGAAAAGGACAGAGACTGTAAGGCTGTAGGACTGAGAGCCTGCGGCAGCCAGAGCCACAGGTAGGGCAGGGGCTGCAGTGGCCCAAGGGGGGGAGGGGGGGGCAGGAAGATGCTCCACCTTGGAACAGGAGCAGATGTGCAGGCAGGGCCTTGGCAGCGGGGCTGCAGCCAGCCAACTCTCACGGGGCACGGCCTTGTCACCAGCACTGTGCAAACCTGGGAACCGCAGCAAGGGCTTAGAGGAGCTCCTGGCAAGAAGAGATGTGCTTCCAGGGCCTCATGGGCTGGACAAGATCAGAAGGGCTCCTTTCTGCCACGGGAGCCACAAGCATTCAACAAGCACTCAGCCACATCTGCACAGGCTCTGGGAAGGAAAAAGCACTCCTCCCACTGCTGTGCTACAGGGCCCTGTTCCCCCTCCAGCTCATCACCTCCTGCCTGGCTTCCCGTGGAGATGGGAGAAAGGGAATGGCTGTGATCCTCATGCTCACACGGCCTAAGTGCCATCAGGCACCAACTCAAGAATAATTCATTGCTCTCTTTATTACATGCACGGCGCAAGGCAGCAGCCCCATCCCAGGCAGCACCAGCCCTGCTGTGTCATGGCCCGAAGAGGCAGCTCAGAAATTCAGCTAGAAATCAGCTTAAAACAGATTTATTTATTAAGATACTGGGCAATGATCTTCCAAAATCTGCAATGACAGAAGGTTATGAAGGCAGTGGACAGCTCTCTGAACCTAAGTGCTATTCATTATACAACTGCAGCCTACAATCAAGAATCCTATTTTTGCAGTTTAACTTACAATGACAGCAGTAACATAAATTTAAGACATATGCCTACTTCCAGTAAAACATAAGTTACTAACAACTGCAACAGCAAAATGCAATAACCAAACTTCAAGCAATATATTTTACACGTAACACATCTCTTTAGTATTGACTACACTGATAAAACATTCATTTTACAAAACATACACTGGTGATGCTCCAACTGAATCTTGTGCTCTATACTCCACTGAAGGTATTCAGTTAAGAAACTGCCCTTCCTTCTTTGATTCAGGATGTTATATAACATAAAGATAATTCTGAGCCCTTGATTTGGATGTTACAGAGGCCGTGTGCAGCACTCTGCCTACTCAAGTGAGCATACTCATTTATTTAATTAATCCTCCCTTCATTTGTATTGTTTTCCACTCATAGCTGGGCAATGTGGAAATGTATAAAAATAAAAAAATGTGTGCGCTTAAAAAGGAAAATACCTACAACAATCACTGAAAATAAGCCAGTATCTAACATTATAGCATCAGTGATACAGAAAGACAGAAATAGACTTACCAGTCTCTCTCTGCTAACAATCAGCAGCCCACGAGCTCCATTTATCTGAGCAAGCCTCACTTTCTCATAGAAGGTGCAGTTCCCTCGCATCACCATGGGGATTCGGTTATTAAAACCCCCATCAGGTACATCAGAAGGAGAACACAAAACAGACGCCGTCTGATCCTGCAGTTGCAAGAGTGACTGAAAAGAAAGAAAATTCTAATATATTCTTATTTTTAACCAAAAGCAAATAGCACAGGGGGGTGTCTAAAACTCAATTTAGAACTTCCAAATACTGAGGTGATAGAGCATTCTCAGAGAAACAATAGTGTTGTCCTCTGCAGTTGGCAGTGACACATTTGAGAGACTCTGGGAGTCTTTTTGCGAGTTAACTATAGACCAACCAGCCAGGAGGATGGTGCTGGTGATTCTTTAAGGAGCTACGAGATTCATCTAAGTCAGGTGTCCATGTCCTTATAGGTACAGTCAGCTTGCCATGAGTCAGCTGGGAATACCAAACAGAAAAAGTAGGACCAGAGACAATAGTGGCCTGTCACTTTACAAATATGGGCACAAACAAGGCACAGATGCCTGTCTTCAGCACCGTCGATGGGCCCTGGGATCCTGGAGCTGTGAGTTGGAGGACTATGACTGAGGAAATCATAAACTCCCAGACCTCAAACTTGTGCAGAACTTGCTAGATACACACAAGTCTATGTGGACTAATAGGCACCATTCCCAGGGTACACAAAGAACTAGCTGATGTTGTCACAAAACCTCTCTCTATTTTTTTCAACAGTCTTGAGGATTTGGAAAGGTCCTAGCAAACAGGAAAGTAGCAAGTAGTATTGTCCCAGTTTTCAAGAAGAGCAAGGAAAAAACACCCTCACAGGGCTGACAGTGCCCTGGGGTGCATGTGGCTCAGGATGGCTCCTTTCCACCAGGAAAGGAAAGGGGCTGTCCCACTCCTCCTGAACTTGAGGCGAGGCTGTACTCTATCAGAGCTGAACACAAACACAGAGCAAGCTCAGCATGCAGCACCTCTTTTATTAAATTGTATTGCTGGAGTACTTGAGGGAAGGAGGAGCTGGAGCAGGAAAGAAAGCTGGGATTAGCAGAGAGTAAGAGAAATGAAAATTTACAAAAGACAGGTCTATGGAGCACATTGGTTCCAATCCAGCATAAGCTCTTCTGGACTATATTGGCTCATGCTGAGATACTGAAATGTGTCTCCATGAATTTTTATGAGACAAGTCAACACAAAATAGCTACAAGAGGCTCCAAATATCACAAATCTTAGAGTAACTCCTAGGGCAGTCTGTCTGGATCCAGTTGAACCAGACCCCGAGTCTCTCAAACCAGCTTCATGCACTATGTGAATTGTCTGCACATTGCACTCCCACTTCTTCCACTGAAGCAATGTAATCCAGGCACCAACTTCACAGCACAGTCAGGTCAAGAGTAAGATAATTCATAGATTTATAGACTTGTTTGAGTTGGAAGGGACCTTAAAGGTCATCTATTCCAACTCCTCTGCAATGAACAGGGACATCCACAGCTTCATCTGGTGCTCAGAGTGCTATCCAACCTGACCTTGAATGTCTCCAAGGATGGGGCATCCACCACTTCTCATGAGCAACCTGTGCCAGTGCCTCCAACAACCTTATTGTTAAAAAAACAAACAAACAAACAAAAAAACACACACACACATTTTTCCTCATATCCAATCTAGAATTCTCCTCTTTAAGTTCAAAACCATTTCCCTCTGTCCTATCACAGCAGTCCCTGCTAAGAAGTCCATCCCCTTCTTTCTTACAGCCCCTCTTTAGAAACAGAAAGGCCACTTCTCAGTTTTTCCCAAGAGCCTTCTCTTTTTCAGGCTGCACAGCTCCAGCTCTCCCCTCACAGGGAGGCTGCCCCATCCCGTGGATCATTTTTGTGGTCCTCCTCTGGATGTGCTCCAACAGGTCTACACCTCTCCTGTACTGAGCACTCCACATCTGGGTGCAGTACTCCAGGTGAGGTCTCACCAGTACAGAGCAGAGAAAGAGGATGACCTCTCACCCTGCTGGCCATGCTGCTTTGGATGCAGCCCAGGATACTGCTGCCTTCCTGGGCTGGGGGCACACTGCTGACTCATGTCCAGCTGCCACCCACCAGTACACACAAGTCCTTCTTGGCAGTGCTGCATTCAATCCCTTCATCTCCCAGCTTGTAATGACAACAGAAGTTGATGGGACCCAGGTGTTTCTCTTTGGATTTAGGGTATGATTGCATGGATTTTGGCCAGATGACACGTACATTGACAGCCAAATTATCTTCTTAGAAGGTGTGGTGCTATTATAAATGGATGGAATCACTACCTAAGAGGCAACTTTACTGGTAAAAGTGAATTGAAAAGAGCATAATAGCAAAAGCCTCTCAGATCTTAAAAGATCTCTTGACAGTTCATAAATTCAAGACTTTGATATTTAATGCCTTTGGCTTTCACAAGCACAAGCTTAGCATGAACAGAGCCTTGGATAGCCCAATCTAAGGCCTTGCTTTCAAAGCTAGATCAGAAAACCTCCCCAGATCCCTTCCTTTTTTGATTTTAGTACACTTTCTACTAAAGCCACTTGAACAAGCCCATGAAGTGTGACTTGTACATATATACATTTAGCTTACAGAAATATAACCCTTCTTACAAAGGATTCCCTCAAATTAGTCTTCTTGCTTACACAGTCTGAATAACTGAGTCATGTATAATCAATCTCTGCAAAATTGAATCTTCTACAAATACAGATCAGACACAAAAACGCCGCATAATAGAGGTCAAAGAAGCAAGTGACAGTTTCCTCCTCACATTTTAGCTATTCCTCTCATCTGTTAGGAAGTGAGTTCCTGCTACTGGTGTCTCTGTACTCTTCAATTTTCTCACAAAAAAGTGGAAGAAAAAAAAAAAAAAGAATCAGTTGTCAGTTCATAGTGCTTTGGATAACAAAAACAAGTTGACACAGCTCATAATTGCTTATACCTAAGTTTAAGAGAAGAACGAAATAATAAGAAAGCACTAGTGGTCACCCAGGTATCAGGAAGAACCTGTATCTTTTCCGTACCAAAACATGAGAGCTCCTTTCCAAACACAGTTAAGTCTTATTCTCATTTATTTCGTCACCATGTGCAGAAGTATTTTTTTTGTTGTTGTTGTTTTGAACCTGAAATAGTTGCTTAGAAAGGAGTATCACCACTATAGGCTATGGAGGCTGTAACAGATAGAAAATATTTTCAAAGTAGAGCAAGCTTCAGATTTTACTAAGATATGAATTAGAATTCTCCCCTACAACAAGGGCAATTCTGAGTACATTCTTTTAGTTGGCTGGCTTGGTACTTACAGCTTTACCCAGATCATGTGGCAGATGGGCCCACTGGGAGTTGAAGAGGATACAGTAGTCCTTGCCTTTGCTGCTCCCTTTCTCTGAAAGGACATGGACCATTCCGTACTCGCAGTACACCTGAAAACAACAAGCATTCAATAGGGCTTTTTTCAATACATGCAGTACAGAAGTAATGGGCTTCACTTACTGTTGATTAGCTTGCTTCTTACTTTATAAAAGATTTTACAAAGTTCCACTATCTGCAGAGGGAGTACAGAGCAAAGTAAACATGACAGCATGCAGTGAATATAGCAGGTTAAGCACATTCTCAATTATGACATATTTGACTATTACAGAGTCTGTCTGTAAGGAGAAATGTTCCAAATACAACAAGTTCCATTTAATATCTCTATGTTTTCACCTTCCTATTCCTGCAAAACAGTGCAGGACAACAAATTCTCTATTATTTTGGTTATGTCAGAGTGCATCAAGTCTGTGTGCGTCATCTGACATCAAAATTCAGAGTTAGGGGCTAGCACAGGTTGAATGCAAACCACCAGAATTACCTGAATTCAATTATTTGGTAGTATCCAGTAAAGTGAGAAGAAAAAACCCCACTCCCTTACTGTGGAATCTTCACCTAGCTTTTTATTCTTCATGACAAACTGTTCTTTTGTTCCCTTCCCTTTTTCCCTTTGTGAGCACCAGATATATTCCCACTGTCTAACCAAGAAGCCAAACGAATGCTAGCTACAGGGCTAGCATCTGTGTAGAACCTAGTAGAATCTAGAAACTAGTATAGAATCTGCACAAGTATTTTTGTGGAGGTGATGTAGTTTTCTACTTGCACATCAAGCCCCAGGAGATAAATACCAGGCATCCAGATGCCAGGAAGAAAAACAACTGTGGAAGTATGTGCAGCTTTCCTACCACTGATTACAGAGATGGAAGTTACACGCTAGTAGTGACTTTATTTCCACATTAACTGAACAAAATAGATTATAAATGCTCTTTGTTATCAAAAATTGAGGAAGAAGTGAATCACAGTCACCAAGGTTGGAAAAGACCTCCAAGGCCATCAGTACAACCATCAGTATTTCCCCATTATACCACGTCCCTTAGTACAACATCTAAACCAAGTATATCTTACAGCTCCTGCAGCAAAAGGGCCCTGTGTGCAAGTGCTCCTGCCTGATTCCTTCTCTCTTTTCTAAGTGTGATAAAGAAATGTAAAAGGTTTCAAGATTGGAAAAAAAAAAAAACAAAAACAAAAACAAACAAACAAACAAAAAAAAACCAACACAAAAACAAACAAAAAACACCACACCACAGTTCTGGTGTGTAATTATGGCTCAACTTTCAGTCCGTTTTCATTTCACATAATTCCATTTCAAACGGAATGCATAGAGTTGAAATTAGATACTCAACTCAAAAATACAATCACGTCTCTGACCTCTCTCACCAGAGAAAGATATCCCTCCCTTCACAACGATGCCTTATTTACATCATTGCTTTTTGGCAGTACGTGTACCTGTAGAAACTGCTTTCAGGGATGAGGCACAAGGAGGGTAGAGTTCCATAAATCTCCAATGAACACCTTGAAAACTCCTTTTACTGCCATCAAATGAGACCGATGCACCAGTTTCACCAAAACAAAGTTGAATAGCCCTCTGATTTTATCATAGATTTGCTTAGGCTGGAAGGGACCTTAAAGTTCTCACCATCTGCTGTGGAGGGGGCGGAGAAAAGACCAGATCAGAAGAGTTTCCTTCTTATTGCTGCCAAATCTGATCGGGTTTAAGGGCTGTAGTTTAACCCAGCAGGCAGCCCAGCATCGCACAGCTCACACATCCCACAGTGGAATGGAGGAAAAAAAAACAAAGACAAAACCCATGCTGAGATAAAAATAGCTCACTGGGACAGAGAAGGAAGGGAAAAATCAAGGAGCTCAATGAGTGACACTCAACACAGCTGCTCACCACCAGCCAACCAGAGCTCAACTGGGCCCTGAGCAGCAGCAGACCTCCCTCCTCCCAGGTTTCTTGTTCAGCATGCAGTCATGAGGTATGGGATGTTCCTTTGGCTGGTTTGGGTCTGCTGTCCTGGCTCTGTCCCCTCCCAGCTCCTCATCCTTGTGCGCACGCACACACACACACACACACACCCAAGCTCCTCACAGGCAAGATGATACAAGAAGCTGAAACACCCTTTATACAAAGCTCTGCACAGTAACACACCACCATACAGCCCCCATGAAGATTAACCCAAATCTCAGTTGAAACCAGGGCAGCTCTCTTCTGAATATTATACATACAGCTGCCTCCAAGAACTTCAGGCAGCTTTGCAGGAGCAAGCTACCTGCAGTGGAATGGCCTTATGCATCTGAAAAACCATCAGCTTGTACAAGTGAAGTCTTGATATTTATAAGAGAGAAACTATGTATCTCTAAAATGAAAGAATAAGTATAGTACATGTTGCTACATTTCCATTAGCTAAGTATTACTGGAAGTCAGTAACAATCCCCAAGCAGCACACGGAGGACAGCAATATGCAACTGTGCTTTCTGAACAGCTCAGTGAATGCTCTTCAAAGAAATATTAGAGTTAAAGGTTCCTAAAGTGACACGCTCAGAACATTTTAGAAAGCTGTGCGCTCATGTGCCAAAAGCTAAGTAAAATGAAGGATGAGAGGAATTAAGTGGCATATGAGCAGGGCTAAAAGTAGACAAGGATGTAGGGAGTTGCACATGGTCCATGGAGGACAAAAACAAATGCGGATTAACATTCTTACAATGCAATTATCACTGAGCATCAAAGCATAACTCTGAAGTCTGTTAACAACCACTTCAAGCTTGTTATTTTCTCCCACCTCAGAAGAGTCACATGCATTAGATTCTTTCTTTCCTGCTACTGAAGGGCTCTGATGCCTTCAGCTTTTGCTTTGTTTATATCACTAGGTATCAGATAGCAAAAGTCAGGTCAAGGCAGGACAGCTGATGCACCGGGACAGCAGCAACACTTGTTACGCTTCTTAGTTTCCAGAAATCACACCATATCCTAGACCAACCTGTGAGAAGTCACTCTCCTATGCAGATCCTATACAACCTTCCCACAACCCCCCAAGGACTCTCTTCCAAGAGTTTGGAGCTCAAGCCCAGCCTGCTCCAAACACTGAAGGAAAAAACAGCAGCTCTTGAAGTTCTTTTACAATTCTTGCCTCTTACAGTACTTATGGCTTGAAAAACACTTGAGTTAAATGATGAAAGAAGGTAGGGAGGAGGAGCTCAGCCCACTGAACATCTCAAGAACCTGCAACATGAGGCACTGAGCCATCCTAGTGGCTCGTCCTTGTTTGTTCCTCTCTGCCCTGTTGACACACAGGGACCCAAACCTTTGTTCTTTCACGGAAGGAAGCAACGCATGAAGATGGAAACTGACCTTCCATAATGAAAGCACAAGCTAACACTAAAAGAGGCAATTCTTTACACTATGAGGTCATAGAAGTCTGGATGTACACGGAGAGGTTGTCTTACACATTAGGATTATAAATTTGTAAGGCAGAACCTGGAGGAGAAGATATAGATAGTGCTTTTTTTGCTATAAGTGAACCATGACCACTCCAAATTCACAGCCATCTCAGCTCAGCCAACACAACAGGCTGAGGAGCTTGACTACTAAAACAAAACAAGCTAAACAACCAATCAACCTCTAAAAACTTTTGTGGGAGTGACAAATTTTATCCTCAGTGCAACTTCCAGCACAAACCAGGCAGTGGTAACCACACCATGGCACAGGAAAAGCAAATCAGCACTTTGTCCTTGGCTTAGGAACATAGTTCCTAAGTCATAGTTACATCATTGGCAGTATTTGGTCTGTATAAATATACACAGAGAATGAAGTATTCTTTAGTCACAACTAACAAACATCCCCTGCTCTGTAAGGAACCCCAAGGACTGACATATCCATAACTCTAACAGCTGAGTGGTACAGGAACAAAGAAAACTTACACAATTAATTTTGTTTTTTTTAAATTTTGTTCAACATCTTCATCAATGACCTTGATGAGGGGATAATGGCCACCCCCAGCAAATTTGCTGATGATACGAAGTTGGGAGGATTGGCTGACACGCCTGAAGGCTGTGTTGCCGTTCAGCAAGACCTGGATAGGCTGGAGAGCTGGGCAGAAAAAAACCAGATGAGGTTTAACAAAAGCAAGCGTAGAGTCTTGTATCTGGGGAGGAAAAATTGCATGCACCGGTACAGGTTGGGGGATGAGCTGCTGGAGGGGAGCTCTGCAGAGAGGGACCTGGGTATCCTGGTGGATGACAGGTTGGCCATGAGCCAGCAGTGTGCCCTTGTGGCCAAAAAGGCCAATGGCATCCTGGGACGCATTAAAAAGAGCGTGGCCAGCAGATGGAGGGAGGTGATCCTCCCCGTCTGCTCTGCCCTGCTGAGGCCTCATCTGGAGCACTGCGCCCAGTTCTGGGCTCCCCAGTACAAAAAAGACAAGGATCTCTTGGAAAGAGTCCAGCGGAGGACCACAAAGATGGTGAGGGGCCTGGAGCATCTCTGCTATGAGGAAAGGCTGAATGAACTGGGTCTGTTCAGCCTTGAGAAAAGAAGGCTGAGAGGGGACCTGATCCAGTTCTATAAATATCTAAGGTGTGGGGGGCAGAATGGCGAGGCCGGACTCTTTTCAGTGGTGAGTGGAGACAGGACAAGGGGAAACGGCTGGAAACTGCAGCATAGGAAGTTCCGCACAAATGTGCGCAAGAACTTCTTTACAGTGAGGTGAGGAGCACTGGAACAGGCTGCCCAGGGAGGTGGTGGAGTCTCCTGCTCTGGAGATGTTCAAGACCTGCCTGGACGCCGACCTGTGCGACCTGCTGTAGGGAACTGCTTTGGCAGGGGGTTGGACTTGATGAGCTCTGGAGGTCCCTTCCAACCCCTACAATTCTGTGATTCTGTGATTAATTGCCAAGTTGCCAATGGTCTTTTTTGTTACCACTTCTTTTCTTCAAGAAATTAATCAAATTGAAAGCAGACCACCTTTTTCTTATTGGAACATACAGTGGTTATATTCCGAATTTAAGGAGAACCTATAACTTGGTCTTGTAGAGATTTGTCAGACTGTGCTCTATTTCAGGAGCACAGCTCCTTAATAAGGCATGAGCTGCATCCACTCTTACAGTAGACATTACACAAGATACGCAATAGAATTCCTAAGAGTTGAGGTACATTCTCACCTACAAACTGCATGGATCAGCTTGAAGACCAAAAATAGCAGACAGTAAACTTTCAGATAAAGAAAGCACTGATTCAACAAGCACTGCAGAGAGAGGAGAGCTTTGTACTCAATGTGACAACTCCTCGTGACGAAATTGCCAACAACCACTTTAACCCAGAACTTCAGACAGTCTTTTCAACTCTATGGATCTTCATAATTAACCACTTATTTTAAGTACAATACCTGAAAATTAGTATAGTGAACAGCAGCAGGATCTCACATACCTTACTATATTCCTCATTGGTCAAAGGCTCACTCATACTTGCTGTGGTTACAGGAGAACACCAGCGCAAGGTGAAGGAATAGTGAGAATAAGAAGGAAGTTGTATGAAAAATGGGAACTCTGATACCAGAGCATGATCTAGGGGAAACTGTACTGGTGCACTTGGACTTTTAAGATTGAACCCTTCTTCAGGAATTCCCAGATTAGTGCCTAGATTTGGGAGAGTCAGGCTTTATTAGCCACACTGCTCCCTTACCCGCTATAAATCAGAAAACAAGAAACAAACCTGGACACATCTCCCACTGTCCTTCCCCTCTCCCGGAGAAAAGAAAACACTCCCAAATTATCTTATCTCCTGGGGGGAAGACGTGGACAAACAACTACCAAGGCAAGAGTAAGCCACTGAAGATAAACAGACACAATAATTGTGGAGGTGTTAGCTTCATTCTGGAATAACCCCATTCGTCAATGACTGGTTCTCTTACCACTGTAGTGCAAGTACATAGTACATGATTGCACTCTTCCTTACCTCAAGTGAAGATGACAGACACCGTACATCATACAATCATAAACAGGCAAACAACTAAGAGATGTAAAAGCACCGCAAATATCAGAGTTGTTCATGCAAGTTTTAAACAAACTAGCTTGGGTATGAGGAAAGTATTAGAGCTTACAGCAAGTTATCTTCTTGCTGCTGCAGCAGAACCAATGCAGAACCCCAGCCAGGCTGTTCAAAGCTTGCTCAAATGTGTTATGCAGCTATTCTGCTGCACAAACTCACTAAGCAACTTGCTTACAGAAAGGCAGCATGCTGCAGTAGATGGAGCTGAAGCCAAGACCTCCAAGTATCAGTTCTCAAGCAGAAGACCCTCGTTGGCATTCCACACTGATGCAGTCACCTTTTCAAAGCTGGCAATGACCTCCATGCCAGACCTCAAACCATTCTAATACTTATTAATTTGTTGATGACATGCTGGCACTGGCAGTCCACCTGGTACAAAATGCACCAGGCAAGTGGAGATTGAGGTATGTACAGATGATGTACATGTAAGAAAAGCATAAGTTTAATGGCAGTCGGCTCAGTCTATAACTGAGGATCACTAGCAAGAGAGCAGTGAGATGACAGACAAGGAAGAGGGAGAAGTTAGGCTATTGTTTTCAGATACTACACTAATAAGACCCAAGAAGACATACTGTTCTACAGAGTACCCAGAAAGCAGCTAAGATAGTTTAATGAAATATTCAGAATGCAAAAGAGGAGAATGTAAAATACAAAAGCTACATACCATGTCACCATACAGAGTTCTATCCTTATCTGGATTGTCACAAGCGTTCATTAGACCTATGAAAGCTCACTTCACAGAGCTCTTCAGTAGTATCACAGAAAAGTTTAGGCTGGAATGGACCTTAAAGATCCTCCACCAGTTCAGGCTGCTCAGGGCCCCCTTCATGACCTCGGGCACCCACTGCTCTCTGGGCAGCAGTTCCAGTGCCTCACTGCTCTCACACGACAGAAGGAGAACGCAAGAGTCAAGTCATGCTGTGGGTTCAGCAGCAGCCACCTTTGTTTCACACCAGCCAGTTTCTCAGAGGGGCTTTATCAGCCAGTCTGACCCCAAAGCCAAGTACCCAGCTAGGAGGATCCCAGCCTCATCCCCTAGCTATGGTACTCTTCCTTAAGGACTACCTGGAGGAGCCTGCTGGTCAAACAATTCAACCAATTTTTAAGAAACGTAACGACTATGTCAGTAAAAACAGAACAAAGAAGGCTAACGTGGGAGCACTGAAAAACCATGATGGGCACAACGCCAAGGAACAGCGGCAGGGTGCAGGGCAGAACATGAACGGTGCCGCCTTCTCTCCAGCAGAACGCTGGAGGTTGGCCATTCCCACCCTGTGAGCGGCTCACCCTCTCACTGCTACCAGCGGGCCCCTCCGCACATCGTTAAAGCCCCAATAAGGAATCGCCCTACGACCGAGTGGGGCCAGGCCCACCCGCACCACAGCTCCAGCCAGCGCGACGGGACCAGCGCTGAGCTCTGCTCACAGCCGCCCCCTGCCCAACTGCTGCCTCCAACCCCCGCAAGGCAGCTCCGGCACAGAAGCCAAGGCGCTTCCAAAGCCGGCACAGCCGCTCACCTGCGGCAACGAAAGCAGAGGGAGCAGCAGGAGCAGAGCCCATCGCGCCGCCATGCCGAGTCCACCGCGCCGCCGCCCGCTTTTGTTTCTGACCGGGCCGGGCCAGGCCCCTTCCGCACCGGGTATCCCAGCAACCCGCCCCGGAAGTTCCGCCCCGGAAGTTCCGCCTCGGAAACCAAGTACCGGAAGTCCCACCTTGGCGGTCCTCAGGGAGCCAATGGCTCGCGTCAACGTGAAACGTCATTTCTGGTGGCGGTAAATGAAATGGCGAACGTCGGAGGGGGCGGCGGTGGTGCGGGCAAGATGGCGGTGAGGAGGGGGCGTTGGTGGGTGCTGGACCTGTTCTCCTAAGGGCTCCTTAGGAGCTAAGAGAGCTCTGGGTGGGTGCTGTGATTCTGTTGGGTGGTCCTGGGGTGTGGCGTGGGCGGCCCTGCCTTGCTCTGCGGCTGTGCTCTTGTGCTCGGCGGCCGCTCCTTCGTGCCTGACTTTGCTCTGCGGGCGATTTCTTCGGCAGAGTTACAAGCAGGATTGTGGGGGGAAGAAAAAAATGTAGAAGCGCTGTGATGTATGTAGCGAAGTAGGAGATGCGGTGAGGTCTGGCAGGTTTCGTTTTGAATTCGCTTTGTCTTTGTTTCTCGTCTACAGGATAAGGAGAAGAAGAAGAAGGAGAGCATTTTAGATCTCTCCAAATACATCGACAAAACGATCCGGGTGAAGTTCCAGGGTGGGAGAGAAGGTGAGTGGGCATGAGATCGGGCTGGGCTGTGTGGCTGCAGTGAGCAGCTCTGTGCGTGTGCTTCTGTCTCTCCTGTGGTCACCTCACTGTCTTTAGAGGCAGGATGGTGGCTAGTGGGTGCTTCTGTTCCTTGCAGTTTGCTGTTTTTTGGTGGGAAGCTTCTCTTCACGTTTCTGTGAATCCCCATGCTTGAATTTTATGAGCATTTCATCTGTGTGCCTTTCTTTCATCTTCTGTTTGCTGTCTTGAATTTCCTTGTATCATTTTCCAGACTTTGCGAAGGTGCACTGAAAGCAGCAAAGAAAGATGTTACAGTTCATTCACCCGTCTTCCTTCTCGTCTCTTAACTATATGTTCCTTCAGTTCTTTTCTTGTTTTAACATATTTTAGCATCTATTTTCATTGCTTTTGGGGCTGCTACGTTTCCTCTCCTTTGCCATACCTACATCTGACCATCCCAGCATGCTGGCACTGCCACCTGCAGACCATTTGTTCATCTGAAAATTAACAGTGTGCTGTGTGGGAGCTTTGCAAAACTAACTCAGTTTGTCTTTAAAGTCTGATTTACAGCTCCAGTGGGCCTGGATGCTTACAAATCTTCAAAGTTACTTGTATGCATGCTGTTAAGTGTGGGATAACTTTGTTTTCTTTTATTCTAGTTCTTGTGTGATTGACAATTCCACTGAATCTATTGGTTTAGATTTTCTTCACAGAAAAATTATGTTAATTACCCATGTGATCTTCATGTAGTGCCTAGGACTGTAAGAGTCTCTTCCTTGATTTAATTTGGTAGCAATATAGTAATGCTAATGGTACTAATTAGGTATTTTTCAATACAAGAACTCATTCTGTGTAGCCCTGCAATTTATTTACTGTCTAGTCTTGAAGAATTGTGTTCTGTTTTAAACTAATGCCGTTGGTATTAGTATGATATATCCTACAGGTGTAGGACGTTCCTATAAAGCTAAGATGATCCATCCTCCAATTGTCCTTCTGGACTATATTTGTCTAAGGAAAGTACTGGTCTTAGTTTGTCTTTCCTCTTCTGTAGGGATCTTTTATTTGTAATATTTGCTTATTTGCTATGTTGAGGTTTTCTTGAAAAGCACATGAAATTGGCAGTAAGCTCTAAATTTTTTTTAAGGCATCCATGCTTCTGGAACTGATTGGGGAAAAAAAGAAATGAAGCTTCAGTTGAAACAATTTGGGGTCTTGTGCGTTTAGATTTTGATAGAGGGCACTGTTTAATGTTGCTGTTAGTTGGTAACCTTGCTCAAAGAAGAGAACTGAACTGGAGAACTGAGGGTGTCCTGTGCATGATTCTGTGTTGCTGTGTTTCTAGTTCTGATCTCTAATCATTCTGTTGTATGTGGTCTTTAATAGCAAGTGGTGTCTTGAAAGGATTTGACCCTCTACTGAACCTTGTGCTTGATGGTACCATTGAATATATGCGAGGTAAGTAATACACAGTCTGTGTAAGTCTGCTTTCCCTTAACAGTACTTGGTAGCTTGGGGATTCATGATCCTTGAAGTCCCTTCCAACCCTGGCCATTCTGTGATCACCCTGTATCCCCAAGAGCAATTGGTTTTAAAAGAAAATTGAAAGTTCTGTGAATGAATGGCCAGAATCTGTACATTGACTTATCTGAGCTCAGAGTTGTAACAGCAGCTAAGCATAAAGGAGGGGGTAAGATAAACCAAGTAAGTTTTACCACGTTTTCTGTGGTACAGCATTGTTATCATAGTACAGTTTGGGTTGGAAGGAGCCTTAGACATCATCCAGCTCTGGCCCCTTGCCTTAGGCAGGGGCACCTCCCTGTAGACCAGGTTGTTCACAACCCCATCCAGCCTGGCCTTAAATGCTTCCGAGGTGGGGGCATCCACAACCTCTCTGGGCAACTTGTGTCTGTCTCACCACCCTCATAGTACAGAATTTCCTCCTAATATCTACCCTCTTCCAGCTTAAAGCCATTTCCCTTTGTTATGCCCTTATAAGTCCTTCCCCTGTAGGGTAGCTTTCCTGTAGGCCCCTTCAGGTACTGGAAGGCCACTCTAAGGTGCCCCTGGAGCCTTAGATTCTCCAGGCTGAAAAGCTCCAGCTCACAGTCTGCCTCTCTAAGGGATGTGCTCCAGCTATCTGATCATCTTCAAGGCCTTTTGTTAGTCTTTGCTTGAGCTCCTATGCAACTTATTTGGTACTCCTGTTCTTTTAAGTTTGAATGAAGTCATTCCCTTCAGATAAGGCAGTTGGTTTTTACTTTCTGGTACTGCTGGAGAGATGACAGTTTTGTGCAAAGTGTGAAGAGTGTTTCAGTAAGAGTTATTATCTTACTGTCCTGTAAACTCTACTGTAAGTACATTCTTTTCATTTCCATGGAACTGAAGCCTTCTGTGGCTGCTTTGAGCTAATAGAGCTGTGATTTTTTGTTTGTTTGTTTGTTTGTTTTCATAAAATCATAGAATATTTGCAGTTGGAAGTGACCCACAAGGACCATCAAAGCCAATTCCTGGTTCCATGCAGCACCACCCAAAATCTACACTCTGTGTCTGAGAGTGTTGTTGAAAGACTACTTGAACAGCTTGGGGCTGTGCCCACTGCCCTGGGCAGCTGTTTCTTGCCCTCTGCAATCCTGATGCTCCTGAACCCTCCTGTCGTTCCCTTGGTCTCTGTTGCTGTCCCCAGAGAGCAGCACTGCCCCTCTGCTCTCTGTGAGAAAATGCAGCTGCCATGAGGATTCCCCTCAGCCTCCTCTGCTGGACTGAATAAACTCAGGGCCCTCAGCCACTCCTCATACATCTTACCTTCCAGACCCTTCACCATCTTTGTAGCCATCCTTTGGATACACTGATAGTTTTATGTCCTTACAACATGCGGTGTCCAAACCTGCATGCAGTAGTCGAGGCGAGGCTGCACAAGTGCAGGGTAAAGTCATAGAGTGATTTAGGTTGCAAGGGACATTTAAGGATCACAGATTTCCAACCCTTCCACTAGATCAAGCTGCCCAAAGCCTCACCCAGTCTGTCTTTGAATACATCCAAGGCTTCTGCAGGCAGTCTGTACCTGTGCCACATTGTATTCACAGTAAAGATTTTTTTTCTTAATAACTGTCTTTTAGCTTAAAATTCATACTACTTGCCCTATCACTACACTCCTTGTCAGAGTTCCTCAGTACCTTTTCTGTATGCCCCCTTTAGGTACTGGAAGGCTGCTATAAGGTCTCCCTGGTGCCCTCTCCAGGCTGAATGGCACAAGTCTCTCCCAGCCTTTCTTTGTTACAGAGGTTCTCGAGACCTCATGTTTCTTTGTGGCCTCCTCTGGTCCTGCTCTAGTGGGTCTGTATCTGTGAATATGTCAGCACTTGAAGGAGCACAGAATTGGTTCTTGCTGGGCTGCTTGTCTGTTCCTATGCACAGCTTCTTCTGGTTTGGTCTAGGAATAGACAACCAAAAGATTTCTGGTTACTGCACTTTGAATTCAGGGTTTTCTGATTTTCACTGACTCCAGAATGTTTGCCCACAATGTCATTTGAAATAGGAATTGGGACTGTTGTTTTTTTTCCCCTCCCACTCTTTTTTGTCACTTGTATCTGTGCTTTTGATTGGAATGAATGAAGGGACCTTTGAATTATTTAAAAAAATTTATGTTCTGCTTTGCATACAAAGTGGAGTACTTTGTCACTCAGTAACAAGTGCTGCTTTGAGAACTAATGAATCAGTAATGTGCTGTAGTTATCAGATATTACTGCTGCATCACTTTTAATAGTCTGTGCTCAATAAAACAGTGCTGAAAAGTCTGGAAAAATTGTGGGTTTTTTCTTTTTTTTTTTCTTCTTTTTTCCAGTTGATGGAATTTATTATATTATCTTCCTTAGGTTTCCATTGTAACTAGAGATCTCTGCTTTTCAGACCCAGATGATCAATACAAATTAACAGAAGACACACGTCAGCTGGGACTTGTGGTCTGCAGAGGGACTTCTGTGGTTCTCATTTGCCCACAGGATGGAATGGAAGCGATTCCCAACCCTTTCATTCAGCAGCAAGATGGATAATGGCTCTGGGCTGTCATTGAAGACTTTTTGGGTGCAAATCATTGGAGGAAACTATCAGTGTGTGAGAAGTTTCATGTTTTTGGAGAGAAGTTTGAATGCATGTTTACTAGTGTGAAAGAGCAGTTGACTTTCATTTTTGTGGCTTTTTGTGAACAGGAAGAGAATGAGATGTAATGTGCAAGGCACAAGTTCTGATTAATTTACTCCCCCCCTCCCCCCAAATAAATGTGAAGCTCTACATTAAGAGCTGAGACGAGAATATTCTGCCTATGAATTGTCAGAAACCCTCCTGGTATTGTGAGTCTTGAAACCACCACATAAAATTAGTACATATTTCTCTGAACGCTGGTCATTTGATCTACATTTTTAAGTACATTAGAATGTATTTGAATTAATCTGAATACATTGGAACTTGTTTTTTTTCCCTCTTAGATGTCATTACTCAGCTGGGGAGCGTTTTGCGTCGTGTTTTAGGCCTCCTCCTGGTGAGTTAATCTCTGTTGCCTCCCTGCTCCAGTACAAGGAAGACAGTTACTTTGATCGCATGGTATCACCTTTACAAGCTGTGTAGCTAAGAAGGTATTTTTTAGCACTTGTTGCAAATCTTTTGGGCTGTCATTGTGAATTGGAAGGCTCTCAATTTTTAAATAAAGACTGGAGTCCCTCGTCAGGTTATTGTCTCAGCTGGGTGATACAAACATGGAAGTGTGTTTGCTAGTGGGAATTGTAGGGGAGGAATTATTAAGATCCTAATGTTCAATGGAAGCAGTGTCTGGAAATACTGCATATTTTTTTTATACTGTAGCTATCTACTTGTGGTTGCACTTGTTATAATTTGATTTGTAAGTAAACTTTTTTTATTTCTTCACAAGTAGCAAGATTTGAGGAGTTGTGAACAAATAAATACAAATTAAACTGTTCCTAAATGTCTGATTGTTAGTCTGATAAAAGTGCTCTACAGCTGCCATTGCAGGTTTGCACACTGTACAAATCTAAAGAGTGTTTGTTCAAGAGATGAGTGAACACAACAAAAACAGAAACAACCAGATCACAAGCTGTGCTCATTTCCCAGGCAGGAAATCAATGAGAAATGACTGACAGTATCTGGTCTTGATTTAATAGCTTTTCCTGGGTCAGTGCTAAAATGGAGGTGAACTTGAAGTTAATTCAAGTATGCGAGACTTTCCTAAGGAGCTGTGCCTCGTGTGGCATATTGTGTGTATAAATACTGTGTGTATGAAGGTGCGCCTCTGGATTATTTTAGGCTCCTGTGGACTCATCCTTTGGATGTTTTCCACAGCTCTGGACATGCAGCTGTCTGTGCAGTCATGCTCCTTCCAACACTTTTTTTCTTTTTCTAATGTTGCGAAACTTAGAATTTAGTTGGAAGGGACCTTCAGAGGTCATCAAGTCCAACTGCCTGAGCTCTTCAGGGCTAACAGAGTTAACTGAGAGCATTACCCCTGTGCCTCCTCAATGCTGACAGGCTTGGGGTGTGAAACTGCTCTCCAGTGTTTGTGCATCCTCATCCTCGTGCTGAAGAAGTTTTTCCTAATATCCTGTCTGAACGTCGCCTGGTGCAGCTTAGTGCCATTCCTGTGTGTCTTGTCACGTGTCATCATTGAGAAGAGGTTGGAACTTCCCCTCCACTTACACAGTGGCACAACTTCAATAGATAAACTCTTATTTAGTGCTTAGGGCAGAATTTTTTCTCTGGTCTCAGTGCAGTCTTGGACAAGGGAACTTGGGAACTTGGCATTGAGAAGGGTGAGAGGCTGCTGGTTGTTGATACCAGTAACACGCCACACCATGTCTGGTGTCAGTTCGGAGTGCAGTGCGTAATGAAGGCCCTTGGAAGCTCTCTTAGGTGGATTCCAGTTTTAGATGCAGAAAGGGCAGAGATCCACCTGGAGCTGTGTGTCATGTATAAATTCTAGAGAGGGATGTGATTCCAGGGTTTCCTACTGGGTTATTTGAACTTCATCACAAGATGCACGACTCCTTCTCTGCAGACATTTGGATAATAATTTCAGAGCAAAGTACATAAAATTAAGAATGTAGAAACCAAGAAATCAATTTTAGGTGTATGTGGGCTCGTATTGAATTCATTCCTAAATACAACTGCATAAAACCAACGTGACAGAAGTGACTTTTCCAGAAATACAATAAGGAGCCTCCAGAGAAAATAAATGCAATTGATCCACATAGCACCATCCTGTTTGCTGGAAGCTGCTGGGAAGTGGGGCTGAGATCTCTTAGGATAGGCTCCTTAGGATTAGAGGCCCTATTTCAAGCTGTGCAAAGCTTTATCAGATATGCAAAAACTTATCAGATTGATCTGAATGCTTTGGAAAATCCACTGTGTGAGGTCAGTGATCTGTTTGTAGTACAGCTACTAAGTGCACTGAGAGTGGCTAGATGCGTGGCTGCTTTCTGGGTTTGGACGGGGGTTATTTCCTTCCCCCTATGTTCTGTTCAAGTTTAAAGCTAAACAATGTGTGCAGCCTGGGGTTTGATGTTAGACAGGCAAAGGATCTAAACTCAGGAACATTTTCCTGAAAGTCTCAACCTTTCCTCAGTGTTTGGTTTGCAGGAAGAAAGGTAATGTGCGTGTTTTTCTCAATGGGGTCAATATTAATCTACAATTTCCTGAAATGATGTTAATGCTCAGAAATGTTTTGGTTGTTCATCTCTCTTCTCCTACTTGGAGAACAGCTCCTCTAATTCACTTCGTTGCCTGGCAAGGGTGGATTCCAGTTAACTCTGCCGATTTGGGGTTATGCGGCTCTCCTGCCGTTGCTTAAAAGCAGCAGGAAAGGCAGAAGACCAAAGCAGGAGCACAGAAAGCACTTTCTATTTTTAGGACAAGATTGGCTTATCTTCATTTATCCCAGCTGGCAGATAGTATTTCCAGCGCCCTCGCATGAGTGAAGGCTGTGTAAGGACTGAGTTAAAATTAACCGCCCGGCCATCAGCCGCCATGGGGTCTGCACAGGAACCAAAAGAGCTGGATTCTCAGGCAGAAGTGGTTGCAGACACAGTTCTTGAGGTCGGAGAGAGACTTTTTCAGGTCAGCCGTAGGGCACTTTCATTACACAGCCGTTACTTTGAAGCGATGTTTTTTGGGGGCACGAGGGAGAGCTCTGAGCACCACATAGTGATCAGAGGGATTGATGCAGCGCCTTTCCAGGCACTTCTTGAGTTCACTCGCACAGCCCAAGTGCTCATAGGTCAAGAAAATGTGACCAGCTTGCTTGAGACAGCTGATTTTTTTCAGTTTGATAGGGTGAAACTGTTGTGTGAGAAATTTCTGGAGAGAGAGTTGCACGTTTCCAACTGCTTGGGCCTGATGGCCTACGCACAGCGTTTTGCCTTTATAGAGCTGCATGCATCTGCCATGAACGTGGCTCTCACCCACTGGGGGGACGTAATGTCTCAGGAGGAATTTAAGGCACTACCCAAAGAAACATTGATGCAGTTCCTCAAAAGCGACGACCTCTTTGTTCCTCGAGAAGATGTGGTGTTCGACAGCATCATGATGTGGATAATGGACGACCCAGCAACAAGGGAGAAAGACTTTTTGGATTTGGTGGCTGAAGTCAGGGTCAGTTTTCTGAGTTTGTCCTTCCTTGACATCTTGGTGAAGCGCAGCAAACGCCCTGGGCAGG
The DNA here is from genome assembly GCF_026119805.1 of Tympanuchus pallidicinctus. Classification (NCBI taxonomy): domain Eukaryota; kingdom Metazoa; phylum Chordata; class Aves; order Galliformes; family Phasianidae; genus Tympanuchus; species Tympanuchus pallidicinctus. Next base: position 649,545 of record NW_026294762.1, read on the forward strand.
CAGATTCCTTCTCCAGGCTGATCAGGAGGTTGGACAGCTGTCCTCCACCCAGCTGGCGAGACGTGACGCTGCATCCTTCCTCCAGTCGGAGCTACGACACCCTGTACGTCCTGGGAGGAAAACGTGACAAGGAACAGCAAGAATTATTTCTATTTCAACCTAAAACTGGGACCTGGCAGGCTTGCTCTCCCTTGCAGCGCAGAAACCTCACCCAGTATGCAGTGGCAGCAGTAGGTAACTCATAGAGCTGGAACTCAAGTGGTGCTGGCAGCTGGGACTGAGCGAGTGCAACGCACTGAGACTTAGGGGCCCAAATGCAGCAAATTCAGCAGCCTCTCCTATGAGACACAGCATACCATTTCTGAGTACACGTGAAGTTTGTTTTCTATTATTATATTCTATAATTATAATAATATAATTTCTATAATATTAATAAAATAAACCTCACTTTTACTCAGAAATGGTCAGAAATGGTTCAAAGAATGGTTTTGTTCTGCATAATGCTGGGAGAGTGCTAGGCAAGGCTGAATGCTTTTCACGTTGCAGAAGCAGTGAAGGTATCAGACTCTTCACGTCAGCTTTATCTGGAGTGAAACGAATGCCTTTAAGCAGCACATCTTTTTGGCTTTGGGCCTTCTTCTCATGGTTGTTTTGCCAGATGGTGATTTATAGTTGCTTTTGAGAAAAATGTACATGTGGTCATCCTTGGAGACTTTGAAGGCAGCTCAAAACCATGGGCCCGCTTACCTGGTGTTGCGAGTCCCATGTCAATTAGGACCCTGCAGGAGTGATCCCCAGAGGCTGTTTCCAACCACTGCTTCTATGGTTCTCCACCAGGGAGACTCGGAAGGAGTGGCTGCATCCCACTGGCTCACGTATCAAAAATTGCCAGCTAATAAAAGAGCAGTAATTTCCTCAGCTGATCTTGCAGCCTGTTGGTACAGTGTAGAAAGAAAAGAACAACTTTCAGCCCTCATGTAACTGATACTTTTCCTTGCTGTCTTTCCAGGAAGCTTCCTTTTCGTGACAGGAGGATATTTCCGAGATGAGTTTGTGTGGTACAGTGTGGATTGGGTGCTGATCTACAACTGTCTGAGCAACAGCTGGCTGGAAGGCCCGGCCATGAAGAAGTCTCGCAACAGCCATTGTGCTGTAGGAGTAGGGCTCTACCTGTATGTGCTCGGAGGGAACACGGATGAAGGGATCATTGCAGAAGTGGAGCGCATGGCCTTGGTGGACTCCGAGTGGGAAAGCATGAGTCCTATGGTTCAGCCTGTGGAGCGGGGAGATGCGGTCAGTGTGGGAAGCAGGATCTACGTGGTCTGTGGCCTGGATGAAAACGGACATGTCTATGATGGGGTGCAAAGGTTGAACACAGAGACAGACAGCTGGGATGTCATCTCATTTTCTCCACTTCCAAGGTAAGAAATAATCCTGTTGGACCTGAGAAGAAGAGAAAGGCTCTGCTGCAGGGGTTAACCTTGGTGAAGGGGCAAACTCCCACCCAGCTGTTTTCTCATTTTCCTTCCTGAGCAGGGATGGGGAAGATGGAGGACATTATGGTCAGTCCATAACAATTCCTCTTTGCTCCTCCTTCTTTCTCACACTTTTTTACTTGCTCCAGTATAGGTGCTTCCCATGGGCTGCAGTCTTACAGGATAACCCAGCTCTAATGTAGGCTTCTCCATGGGCTGTAGATCCTCTTAGGAGAACCAGCTCCACCTCTGGAGTGCTGCTCTCCACTGGCTGTAGGGGACTAACCTGGAGTGTGTTCTCCTCATTCTTCTGATTATGGTGTTCATGGAGCTGATTTGCTCTTTTTTTGCCCATCTCAGCCTTAGTGGTATTTTTGCATTGAACACACAAAGACAGTTTTACTGTGGAGTTTTAATAGGTGCTGCATTTTTTATCTTGTTGGAGTTGGTTGATACCAAGCAGCATCACTCACCAGCCATTTGCTCACTCCTTGCCAGTGGAATGTGAGAGAACAGGAGGAGCGAAAGCAGGAATGCCTGCGGGTTGAGATAAAGGCAGTAGAATAATTGAAAGAAAGAGGAAGAAAAACGAAAATAAGTGATGCAAAGGCAATCACTTCTCATCTCCCACAAGTTGACCGATGCCTGGTGACTCTCCAAGTGACGACTGCCTCCTTGTTTACCTTCTTTGATTGGGTTTCCAGTTACTCTGACTCCCAGTTATACTTAAAGCAGTGTGAAACAGAGTCTCCTGTCAATTTCCCAAAAGTTTGGAGCTAAGCAGAGTTTAGGCTGACATCCAACTCCAAATGGTAGAGTCTCAGTGAGGATTTACTGCAGCCCATTCCTCAGTTTCAGGGCTGATGTGCTTTTTCTTCAGAGGGAGCATATTGCCAGGTAGACATTCCCTGACTCCTTCTTCTAGCTATTGAATTTACATTTCTGTGTAGTCTGTTAAGTGTCTATCTATGATGGCTTTTTTTTTTAATAGAGAAAACTAAAGACTCATTAATTAAGTTCATTAATGAAATTAAGTTCATTAATGAACTAAATTTCGTTAAATTATACATGAATCATAGCTCAATGTTTGGAGAAGCACGAATAAAGAAGTCCTTTTCCATGTTCTGAGTTGTTAAAAGGGGGAAATTCTCTACAACTTTCATGAGACTGACTTTGAGAGCTGGCTTTATCTGTAGCCATTCCAGATGAACTTTGTTGTAACTGGCAGGAAATAGTTCCATATCCACATTGTTATCTCAGGTCTCCAAGACACCTTGTCAGCAGGCTGGGCTCCTTGTGGATACTGGCACTGCTGAAGAACTCGAGCCCAGCAGGACTCGCATACTCTGCTTTACCATTATGAGATCAGAACCTCTTGCTGCTGCCTGTAGTTTCTGTTCCAAATAGTCTGCTCCTAGGTGACTTAAATAGATTGTCTTTCCCTTGAAATGAATTCAAATGGATCAAGGGAGCTGTGCCCCAGACTGGAAAAGCATAAATGTGCTCACATGGACACGTGCACTCAGTCACAGGGCTGCTCTGGAAAAATGAAGATTAAAATAATGACAGTCTAGATAGGACTGAAAATAGTCTAGGCTTCTAATATATCAGTTCCCAGTTATTCAGTTATCTGGGATATACAACAAAATAAAGAATGGAGAAACAGATTTTCGAACCTCCTGAGGTTTAATTACTGAGAAGTGGTTCCTTCTGCACCTGGAAGGGATCATGCTGTGCATCAGTGCGGGCTGGCGCTGAGCTGTCCCTGTAGGACCCACTGCAAAAATGGGGGCTTACAGTGAACGCCAGCTTTGGTGCAATCCAACCATTGCTCTCATCACAGATGGGCAAAGTTGCATTTGGAGTAGTATTGCAAGATATTACAGTGAATGATTGTTGCCCTTTGCACTAATGGTACGGGGTCTAGTTTGGGATTTCCAGTTCAAGAGAAATACAAAGAAACTGGAGAGGAGACTGTGGTGGCTTGTGAGATGGTCAGGATGTGGAGTACAAGTCCTGAGAGAACCCACCAAAGAGCAGGACTGATTTTTGTGGGTGAAGAGGCCATAGCTACAGCAAGGACAGTTACACAGATGGTGACCGTGGTCTTGTTCATAAGCTAAAATGGCATAGGAAGGGGCAATGGCTATAGCTATGGTTTTGGAAGTTGGGCTGGATATTATGTTGGTGTTTCCAAGGAGGGTGAGCGTCCCTGGCACAGACCTTGGGGTGTGAGGGACCCGTGGCACTGGGTGGTTTCAAACTGTGGCTGCACAAAGCCACAGCTGTTCTGACTAGCACTGGTGCCAAGAGGTTGCACTGCAGAAATGCAGAGGTCCACTTCTGTGCTGCTCAGTTCAAACGGGGGTTTTGATACAAGGAGTTAAGTGGCAATGAATATTTCAGGGGACAGATCTTTCTGTTGATTCTCATCAAGGATTTCTCCTCTCTCAGGTACGATCTCTGCATCACATCACTGAATGGTGCTCTGTACACCATAGGAGGGGAAGCTTTTCGATTTGATGTGGAAACAGATGAGTGGACCCATGTGGACGAAGAATGCTTGACCCAGAAATTCTTCATGGGATGCTGCACTGTGAATGGACAAATTTATCTGCTTGGGCAGAGAAAGGGTAACAGTGCCCTCCCCATTGTCGTCCTCTTTGATCCCTATGTTGATATGTGCCAGGTCATAGACAACAAGCTCCCGTGCCCCCTTCCTATTCATGGTTGTGTCTCTGTGCGAAGGTTTGATATGTAGGCCAAGTGATGTCAGACCTGGGATAACCACGAAGGAAAATTCATGTGCCTTACAGCCAATGGGAACTGGGTTGTATCAAATTTGGTTTGTGAAATGCCTTACATTTTGAAAAGAGATCTCTTTCCTTCCTGGCTCTGTCTCTTTTTTTTCTACCTGGTGATTGATATTTAAGAAAAACTGAAAGCTTTGCAATTGCACATGAGTTGGAAATAGCAGTCAGTCTTAAAGGCACATAAACTCCACAAAGGGCTGCTCTGTGCTCCAACTCCTCTGCTTCCCTGTGTACAGTTGGGAGAGACAGGAAAGTCATTGAATCAGATATAAAATTAAAAATTGTAGATGTAAAGCAATAAATGCGTGTCAAGCAAATCGTCAGCAGTACATCTGGGCTCATATTACTGCAGGACAAATTTAAAAGCAAAGCAAAAACACAACTGCAGCAAAGCAAAAACACAAAAGCAAAGCAAAAATACAACTGCAGCCAAGCCGTAAGACGTATCATCAGAAAGTATCATTTTAGCTTCAAATAATCTTCCCATGTTCTGTCAAATGGTTAAAATTACCTTTATTCGAGCCTAGAGAGCCCCACAGAAAGAGGGAGGCTACTCTGGGTTTGTGTGTTTGGGAATGTGATGATAACCACTCACCAATGGGGCACTCAGAATCCCACTTCCCTCTCCTTAGTCCCCTTTGGGTTCATTGCTCTGCAGCCCCAGCACAAAAATGCCCTTTCCATCCCAGTGGCTGAATTGGGGTGCAGGCAGCAGGGACAAGCAAGTACCTTTCATTAAAGGCTCCTTTCTTCAGTGTGGCGCAGCAATGTTGAAATGCTCTTTCATTTTCCCTAACATGTAAAATGTGTCAGATGCCATGGAAGTCTATTCAAAGCCTAGACAGAAAACAGCCTTAAAGACAGCATTTGTAAGTTTATGATTATTCTCTGTAGACTAAATATGAATAGATTTATCTGCCCTCTGAAGCATCCAAGCCTTTGTGTTATTGGTGATGTCAGATCTGTGGCAGGTCTCTGACCAGACTTTCTGATTGATATATGAACTGAGATTGCTGAGACTCAAAAAAACAATGCATCAGTAGAAATCAAGGTAAACCACTCTTTGGTTCAGGTGCATTTCATTCCTACATAGACTTCAAGTCTTATGTTCTTTCACAAATTTGTTACAAAGTGAATGGTTATCCAAAATGGAGAAAACCTGTATAATATTCCAGCAGAATTAATACACTCCTATGGAATGTTCACATTCAGACTAATTTATAATCTCTGGCAGAAAAGCATGCTTTTAGAAGAGTTCCAGTTGCTTTCCACTCAGGAGCATTATCCTAAGGTACATATTCAGTTAAGCAAAACCTTTTAGACACGATCTGTTTCACACCATTCCCACAGCATACACAGCAACCAGCAGCTGGCTGGGCCTTGGCTATGGGAACAGTCCATCCTTGCCCCAAAGCCCGGCCAATTCAGACTACAAAACTGAAAACTTATTTGGAGGTTAAAGCAGGAGCTGCTCCCATGCAACTGTTCTCATCAGGTGGCAAGCAACAGCTGTTGGTGTCTTCCAAAATTACAAGTTGGTTGAATGTTCGACAGTTTCCAGTAAGAGTTTGGCTGACAGATCATTGTTCCCAGATAAGTGACCACAGAATAGTAGTAAAGCAATGCTCCCAACCGAAGAAGTGAAGAAAACATCTCCTAAAGTTACTTACTGCCTGGAAACGACATGATGAAATCTAAGAGGTCTGCTCCAAAAGTAATGCCTCCTGCTTTATGGTGTCAGCCCATGTCAGAGGGACGGCAGTAGGGGCTGAACCTTCCCACCAATATGCCATTACATTTTGCTGCTGTGTAACAGATGGCAGCAGAGGGGAGGTCTGACAGGATGGGTCTGACATGGGAGCACGGATGAAGCAAAGGGACGTCATTGAATTCCTCCATGCAAAACAAATGGCACCCACTGACATCCATTGATGCTTACTGAACAGTTATGGAGACCAGCCGGTGCGGTGTGGTGCATTTCAGCAGTGGGTCAGTGGGTCACCTCCGATGGTGCAGATCTGAGTGCAGCACGCAGCTCCCGTTCATCACTGATGAAAATGCACAGCTAATGGTGGAGACTGTGCTAAGAAATAGCATTTTGTAGCTGACAATTTGCTCTATCAAATAGCGTTACTGTGCTCTTTGTATCTGTTATAGTTTCCGTGGAAGTAAATAGGAAGCATTACTTTCGGAGCAGCCAATATAGATGTCAGATGGTGCTTTGTGTTGTAGCACTGTAGAGGGGTCTATGAGTCAGTCTGGCCTCTTCCCCTGGGTCCTATTCAGCCTCTGTACTTTTAAGACTCTCTGGCTCTCAGTGTTTGATAACGAACTCGCGCTACTCGTTCTTGGTCGCATCCTCTGCTTCGCTCCCATCGCTTTCCTCAGTGTCACTTCTTGCATCTTTTTTTTTCTGTAGGAAAGAAAGATGATTTAAATGAGCTGCAGAACCTCTGCCGTGCTACATCAGATAGTCTTGCTTTCCTTCAGAGCACTGATGAAGTAACTTGAGAGGTGTAATAAAAGTAATAGGTGAGCACAGGTCCTCAATACCAGTGTGGTAATTGTCCCTGTATTTGGAAGGCTGAAACAGTCAAGTGTTTCTGTAACATCTGAATGCACTTTTTGGTGCATTAATAAAACAAGTGTTATTAATATAATGACTACAGAAACTGCTGGATGCGATGAATGGCACAGAGTGGGCTGGCCCTTAAAGGAGCTGAGCCAAATACAAAGAGAGAGCTTAGACCTCACATAGGTAAACTGAAGGTGGAACTTCTCTCTCATTGCTTTGTGAGTACATAATCTAGTTTGGATTTTATATATTGATATATACACTCACAAATGCATGTACCTGTATTTAGGGTCATAGGGTAAGTCATATTGAAAAGGGACATCAGGTGATCGTGTAGTCCAACCTCTTCATCAAAGTGTGCTCAGCTTTGATGTCAAATCAAGCTTCTCAGGAAGAAGGGCACTGCACTGCCTCACAGAATCACTCAGCACCACAGCATTGCAGGGGTTGGAAGGGACTTCAAGACATCATTGGGTCCAACCCCCTGCTAAAGCAGTTCCCTACAATAGGTGACACAGGTAGGCATCCAGATGGGTCTTGAATATCTCCATAGGAGACTCCACCACCTCTATGGGCAGCCTGTTCCTGTGCTGCATCACCCTTACCATAAAGAAGTTCTTTCATATGGGTAGTATGGAACTTCCTATGTTCAAGTTTTAGGCCATTACTCCTTGTCCTGTCACCATGCACCACTGAGAAGAGCCTGGCCTCATCCCTTGCCTCCCACCTCCCTTCAGACATTTATAAACATTTATGAAATCTCCCCTCAGTTTTCTTTTCCCTAGACTGCATAGAGCCATGTTACTCAGCCTTTCCTCATACAGGAGATGCTCCTGGTCCTTTATCATCTCTGTGGCCCTCTGGTGGACTCCTAGGAGATCCCTGTCTGTTTTGACTGGGGAGCCCAGAACTGGACACAGTATTCTGTGCCCTCCTCAGGGCAGAGCAGAGAGGACCACCTCCCTTGCCTTGCTGGCCATACTCAGTGCAGTACATCCCAGTAAGTCATACTCCACTCCCTGAGCAACTTCTGCTGCTGCTTTACTGCCCACATCATGAAGAAGTTTTTCTTCATATGTAGATTGAAATGGGCATTTCAGCTTTTGTCTATTGTTTATTGTTCTCCCATTGTTCATCACTAAGAAGAACCTGGCTCCTCCTTAAAAGCTTCCCTCTAGATGCTGGAAGGCTTTTAGTAGCTTCTCCTAAAGCCTACCAAGCCCATTTCCCTCAGCTCCTCCTCACAGATCGTGTACTTCAGCCCCTCACTGTCTTGGTGGCAGTTTGCTGGATGTCTGTGTATTGTTGTTACTTTCCTGTATTGCACTGGATGACCCAAATCTGGACACAGCAGATGAGGCGTCACGCTATTTGCTGGCTATGCTCCTTGTCACGTAGCCCAGGACTGTCTTGGCTTTCTTTGCCGTCAGAGCCCACACTTGGTTTGTGTCCATCTCCAAAACACAGAGGTCTTTTTCTGCCCCAGAGCCCTATTGTGTTCTGGCAGAGGATTCTTCCTCACCAGGTGGAGGATTTCTGATTTTTCCTTGTTGACCTCCTTGGGGTTCCCAACAGCCAAATACTCCACCTTCCTTGAGCCGCCGCAGTGCCCTTGAACACACTGACTCCACCTCATTTTGCCATCATATGCAAACTAGATGAGAGTGTGCTGTGTTTCATCCTTCAGAGAAACTATTTTTTCTCTTTTTAAAGAGGGTGCAGCTCAGCGTAAGCTGAAGGCATAACACCGGCAAACAAAATACCCAAGAAGGGAACTGCTTCTCTCATCTTCACCATCAAAGGTGCCCATACAACCCTCAGCACGTGAGTTCAGTTCTGAAGCTCTTGGGCTGTTTGGCTGGGCAGTCCCTTTTCTCCCACCCTTTCTTTGCAGGTGTGCAGAACCATGCTGGATCTCGTGGTCATGAAGGAGAAAAAGATTTTTCTTACCGCGCCATACAGGATGACACCAAAGGTCATCCGGAGAATTAGAAAGGACCAGAAAATGTGCAACAACTGCAGGATTATCAGGAAGGTGTTTATCAGGCAGCTTAGGAAGAACATCTCAAATTTTGTCACATAGTAATAGTATGTGCTGTGGGAGAGAGAGAGAAACAAATGAGGAGACAAGACTCCAGCAGGCTTACAAGGATCAAGAATCTTTCTGGACAGATGTTTGTCTCCTGGGTCCCCTGGGCAGAGTTGAGCTGTGCTAAGACTGGGAAATCATGCTTCACTTTGGTGCCTTCTTGCTCTGCCCAAGGAAGGGACTCTACCAGCTCTAGCAAGCACGGCCCAGGTCCCAAAAGACATGCAGTGATTCTTAAAATTGCCAACCATCCCACAGTGTTCAGACAGGCTGCTGGTTGGAAACCTGCAATGCCTTCCAGGAGCAGCAGGCTGTGCTTCTCCCTGTGTTGGAGCTGGAGCTGGGTGTCTGACATCCCAGCATGGGACACAGCCACAGCCTGGGGACGAAGGGCAGTTTGTGACTCAGGGTTAATTTATAGCTAACAACCCTCAGCTTTCCTCCTCGGTTCTAGCTGGATTCATCTTCGAGCTTACCTGGAATGTTCTGTTCGTTAAAACATAACTCACATTATTGGGAAAATGACAAGGCGGGAGCTGATGAACACCACAGCAAAAACTATAAAGACAGCTTCACAGACCCACTTCCATTTCATGTAATGGAGAACCTTGGCCAGCTGTAGAGAGACAAAGAGCCATATATCCCATGTGCCAGGGTGCTCCTTCTCCCATCCCTCTCCTGCAGGTCTGCAGGGATTTCCATGAGCTGACTGGTTATCAGATTAGTTGGTTGATGTCCCAGTTTGCACTCACTCACTTTCCCCCAGGAGAACTAAATCTGATGCTTCCTGGTCCTCCCACCGCACAGGTCACGTGTAGCAATGCACTACTGACAGATGTGAGCATGGAACTGCATTTCTGAGCGAGGGGAACTCACCTCTAGAAGGTAATCAGAGGCGTCATGGACCAGCATGATCATCACCCCAAGCCGAATCAGGTTGGCACAGTAGGATACAAAGATCAGAGTGATGGTGGCAATGTGGTGGATGATCTGTTCCTTGAAGTCCTGTAAGGAGAAGACAGAGTGTCTTGACCTGGCAGCAGCTGTTTGTGGATGGTGCTGCCTTGTTGGATGTGGAAAACACCTCCACAAAGCATCACCCCTTAATGCTCCTTACTTTCCTTCTATGCTGTACATGGGCTCACCCTACCATGTACTGAAGAGCTGTGTGTGATAACAGTAGCTGCCTTTGGCCCGGGGCAGGACCTGCCCAGTAACCACAGTGGAGGCAGTGCCTGGACTCCCCAGCTCTGCCCATGGAGAGGAACCAATGGAGGCGGATGGAGATGCTGCAGGTGGGGAACATGCCTTCCCGTGTGGAAATAGAGAACCCTGCAGCAAGGACAAGCCTATATGTGCAAAGGTAGTCATAGAATTGAGTTGGGAGGGATCATTGAGGTCATCTAGCCAAAACCTCTTGTAGTAAACAGGGCCACCTACAGCTCGGTCAGAGTGCTCAGAGCCCTGTCTCGCATGGGGTAAAAAAGCAGGAACCCTCAGTGCTCTGTGGAGGTCATGAGATGCCCAGCTCCAGCTCTGGCCCATATGGCAGCTTCCTGCTACTTCTGGGAGGCACTGCAGCTTTCCAGCCAGCAGCCTGTCTGCAAACACTGTGGGATGGTTGGCAATTTTAAGTCACTGCAAGTCACTGACCTGCTTGCTAGAGCTGGGTAGAGTCCATTTCTGGAGCAGAGCAAGAAAATGTAATTGTCAAATTAATTGCAAACTGTGCAGCCTACACTGCAGGCCACAGCACTGTGCCTACCCAGTCGTTGCCACTTGGCTGGGCACACAGTCTTTGTGTCAGCCACAGCACTCCCCTGGCCTTGCGGGCAGAAAGGCAAAGCTGCTGTAGAGTGAGGCTCAGGGGAGGGAGGAGGGCTGCAGAACCGAGTGTGCCCTCACTCAGATGCTGCCTCCAGGGCTGGGGATTTTCTGGGCATTCCCAGGAGGCTGAGTGGTGCCAATGCAGTGGTTTGTAGTTGTGCTGCTGCCACTTACCTTCCTCTTCACATCGAAGGGCAGGGTGACGACCAGTGAGCAGTAGAAGGAGAGCTCCAGCAGGTAGAACCAGCCCAGCGTGGGTAGGAGAGGCTGTGACACAAGCAAAAGGCAGCATGACAACCCTTGCTTAGCTTTGGGGGACAGGAAAGGACAAGGCTCTTCCCAGGTAAGCGCATTCATTCAGACTGCATTTGGGGCAGGACTGTCATATCTACGTTCCCCCATCCCCTGTGGCTGAACTGTTTGCTGCTGTGCTGGCTGAGGGCAGGACAAGTCCCTGATCATCACAGAGGAACTGAGAGGAGCCAGGTTCACCCACTGAAATTTCAGTCCCCATTCCTCTTTAAGAATTCAAGGGTTGTCCTGACTGCCTGGTCCCTTTTGTGGCCCCACACGTGGAACTGCTTCCTGCCAGGCTTGTATTGCAGAGAAACTCATAGAGAAGAAGTGGCTGCTCAGGGCAGAGGCAGGACAGCCTCCTGCTGCTCCTCCATACGCACTACCTGCAGAGAGCTGGTCAGGAAGACAGCCAGGTTTTCACTGTGGTTCATGGTGCGAGGGTGAGAGGCAGCGTGCGTGGTTAGAAACAAGAGGTGGACCTAAGGGGAAACTTGGTCCTCATGACCATTTTCAAACAACAGGACAGGTTGCCTGGGGACACTGTGCTGTTTCCATCCCTTAAGGTCTTCAAAACCAGACTGGAGAAAGACCTGCTCTGACAACACAGCTGACAAGAAACCTCCTTCCAACCCGAGTTATCCCACAGACTTGCAGCTCACCTGTTGTGGATATCTCAGCCAGCACACGGTGTGATCCCAAACCCATGGCTTCTGCACAAAGAGAAGGCAGCAGTAAGAGTCCATATCCCTAAGAATGTACATCAAAAGCATGAAAAAGCACTTCAGTAAGCAAATGGTGTCGGAGTGCTTGTGGTAGAGCCAATCTGCCCTGACCTTTGCAAAAGTGAATGGCAGTTGTCAATGGTGAATGTTTCACCAAAAGTGATGATACCCAGCGGGCAGTGGGTGCAGCCAGGATGAAGAAAAGCGTGGTGACACCACAGCCACATTGCCAGGCCCATATCTGGAGAAGGGGGCTGTTCTGCTGGATGTGGTTTGGGAATGGTTCTGTGCCATGTCCCTGAATTTGTCCTTCTTTGACTCTGAAACTGTGGTCCAAAACCATAGTCATGGCCACACATCATCTATGGGTTCCTTGGAGCAGCCCGGAAGCATCAAACTTATTTTCCATGAATGAGGAACACCTGGAAGGTGTCACCACACAGTGTCTCCAAGCTGACATACTTACATCGTATATGAGAGCCACCCCAGAGAAGAATGATGTGAAATAGAATGTGAATCTCCAGCTAAAACAGAAAGAAACAAAGGGGGAATTATAACTCCCTCTGGAGCTTAGATGCCTCCCCAGGCTTTGCCATCACATCCAGCACCCGACTGGAAAGCAGCAAAATGGGTGTAGTTAGGTACAAGGGCTGGAGAGCAGAAACAGCTGGAGAAGGAATAGGTGTGGGCAGATGGATGTGGGATCCCACCCTCCCAGGTGCTCTCCCACCAGCTGAGAAGCCCACAGAGGTTGTTTGGACACATATTTGCAGCAGCTCAGCTCTGTTTGCATGTGCAGCAATATGCTGGTAAGGCAGTGGGGTACCCACAGCTCACCTGGGTTCTACTGTGCCCAAATCCCAGACGTACGCTGCCAGCACTAAGTGGGAATCAGCATCACTCCCGAGGTGCCTCTACCTGCCTCCTTTTGTGATGTGGGAACAGGATTCAAGCACTGAGAAACGTTGTTTTCAGAGAACGAGGAACAGAGGATCTTGTGCCTGATTGGAGCCTCTTTGTACATACAGTTTAAAGCCTCAAGCTGAGATCCCACTTTTCATCTGGACACTCCTCTGTCCTTTCTGATTCCATATATTATTGCAATATGCCTTAGGATAATAAAGGGTGAGAGGGAATGGCCCAAAGTTACACCAGGGAAGATTCAGATTGGATGTTGGGAAAAATTCCTTCTCCAAAATAGTGGTCAGGCACTGGAATGGGCTGCCCAAGGAGTGGGGGGTCACCCTCCCTGGAGGTGTTCAAGGGTCACAGAATCACAGTATCACACAGAATTGTAGGGGTTGGAAGGGACCTCCAGAGATCATCGAGTCCAACCCCCTGCCAAAGCAGGTTCCCTACAGCAGGTCGCACAGGTCGGCATCCAGGCAGGTCTTGAACATCTCCAGAGCAGGAGACTCCACCACCCCCCTGGGCAGCCTGTTCCAGTGCTCCTCACCTCACTGTAAAGCAGTTCCTTCGCACATTGGTGCGGAACTTCCTATGCTGCAGTTTCCGGCCATTTCCCCTTGTCCTGTCTCCACTCACCACTGAAAAGAGTCCGGCCTCGCCATTCTGCCCCCCACACCTTAGATATTTATAGAACTGGATCAGGTCCACTCTCAGCCTTCTTTTCTCAAGGCTGAACAGACCCAATTCACTCAGCCTTTCCTCATAGCAGAGATGCTCCAGGCCCCTCACCATCTTTGTGGCCCTCCGCTGGACTCTTTCCAAGAGATCCCTGTCTGTTTTGTACTGGGGAGCCCAGAACTGGACCTGGGTCGTGTAGATGCTGTACTGAAGGACATGGTGCAGTGGGAAATATTGCTGGTAGGTGGACAGCTGGACTGGATGATCTTGGAGGTCTTTTCCAACCTTGGTGATTCGATGATTGCAGAATCACAGAATTGCAGGGGTGGAAAAGACCTCAAGAGATCATCGAGTCCAACCCCCTGCTAAAGCAGTTCCCTAAATAGCTTGCACAGGTCAGCCTCCAATTGGTCTTGATTATCTCCATAGAAGGAGACTTGACAGCTTCATATAAGAGTGGAAAGTACAACGTGTGCTGCCATGCAGCTCGCTGGTGGAGGCTCCCATCCCCACGCTGGCCCACCTACCTCGCCTCACAGAACCTCTTCGTAAGCCTGGGACGGTCCTGGGCCCGCCGCTGCCGGAACCAGCTCTGCACTGTTCTGACTGGCAGGCCGCTTTGCTTGGCCACTGAGATCAGGTCCTCCTGCAGAACAGATGGGGAAAGCAGCGCCTCGCCTCCCTGACTTTGTCTCCATGTGGGGGCAGGGGCTGCTTCTGCCCCTCGGGGTCGGTGCTTCCCCAGAGACCGCCTCTCTTTGGGAAAGAACTGCATCTGCTGTGCTTGCACTGCTGACCTCCCGCATCACTTTGGCCGTCCTAAAACTCCATGCAGAAATACGTAAACCCAGGTTTGGAGCTTAGCACCGGCTCTCTCTGTCCAGTTTTTCCAGCAGTGGGACTCAGTGCCTGCTCTGAAAGCCTAACTACAATTTTTTCACCTCTGAAGTGTGTTTGACATATGATTATCAGCTGTGGGTTACAAAGGAAGAGAAAATTAGCTTTGTCTGTGATGTGAAAGAAACATACTAGCTCACTCAGTAACATCAGGGGGAACATCCAATTGCTCGAGCAACAAACAGTCAAAATTAATTTGACAAAACTTCATACAAATTTAAGTCAATCATTACTTTATAGATTCAGGAGTGTTTCACTGTGAGCAATGATCCAAAGGACTCTGCTAAAGATAAGAAGCCTTATCCACAGGATCTGCCCACTGTGGGGGATGGCTGCTTTGCTGGGAAAGCAGACTGCTCCCAGCTATCTGCTCGATCTGACACACACCAGACGGGTGGTGCTGGGGCTGTGGCTGCTGAATGCATTGGTGGTGAAATATCTGCTTCTTCCCCAGAATGGTGGTTGGCAATGGGGCAAGGAGGTGTTGGTTGCCTGGGCTCTCAGCACAGGGGCACTCACCTCCTTTGGGGTCCTGCCCAGCAGCCTGTAGAAGCCTTCCAGTGTGGCACTGGGCTGAGCTTTGGGCCTCTGCTTGTCTCTCACTCCCAGCCTCCTGCCCAGGGGCAGAGCTATGGTTCTACGAGAGGAAAGAGAATTCAGAGCGGAGAGGATGTGATGCCCTTTGCCATCAAAGTAGCGACAACAATAAGGAATATTGGTATCAAGGCCACTTTCTTCTGATATTTTTATCAGCCATCTTGATGAGGAAATTGAGTGCACCCTCAGGAGGTGTGTGGGTGACATCAAGTCAGGTGGGAGTGTTGATCTGCCTGAGGGCAGGGTGGCTCTGCAGAGGGATCTGGATAGGCTGGATCGAAGGGCCATCAGAGAAGGCTCACGTTCCAGCTGAGGGCAGGTTTGCTGAGCACAGCCTTCCCACTCCACAGGTACTGAAGCCCTGCTCTGCCGGGCTAAACAGCTGCATGTCTGCCCAACAATCTGCCCCACTCTCACTGATAATTCCTTGATTTCTCCTCAGTGTCAGACCCTCATTTTGGAACAGGTGCCCAAAGCCCAGTCTGAATCCACATCCTAAACTCAGCCACACGGATCTGCATCGTTCCCATCCAAAAGCCCGGAGATGGCTGTCAGCTCACAGGCTCTGCTTGGAGGGACCATTTCCCTCCATCAAGGTGGAACGCCCATAGCTGAGGCACTGCAGTACCTCAACCCTGCATGAACTGGGGAGCTCTGGTGCCAGAAGGACAGGGAAGGGCAGAGCTGTGGAGGAGGAAGGAGTGGTTTGAACAGGACGGTCCCACAGCAGGCTGTGGGAGCCACGGCTGTCCTCTCCCTCTTCCTCTGTGCTGAGAGTGGGGACTTGCATAGCGTGCTTGGGAGTATCCTCTAAGACCAGGCTGACCCCTGTCTCTGCAGTGGCTTCCAGCCCTGCTGTACCCAGCAAATGCCTTTGTTGTTGTTCTGTGTTGCACGCTCCCAGCTGGTCTCTCTGCAGAGCCCGGTCCCCTCTCTCCAGAGGGACTCTCCACACATGGCTGAGGTGCAGCTGAGTGATGGACTTGTCATTGCTGCCACACAAATGCTTAATGCCACAAAATTCAGAGAGATGCAGTATTTTTGGAGCAAACCCCTGCCAGCTTTATCGTGGTTAGGAGATGGGTAAAGGTAAGTCCAGAGCAACCCTGCACAGACACTGTTGACAACAAGCACAGAAGAAGCTGGATTTGTGGCACCCACCTTTCAAATCCGTATCGGACAACGATCAGGAGCAGAGCACCGGGGATGCAGAGCCAGAGGTCCTGAGGCTTTGGGTAGTGTGTGTCCGCAGACTCCTTCATGTCTTCCCAGGTGGCTCCGGGTGGCAGCCAGTGCTGGTGGTGCCAGAGCTCCTCCAACAGTCCCATCCTGGTCGAGGTGGTGGACAAAGACAGCAGAGGCTCTGGGACTCAGCAGGGAGATGTAAAACTTGCTCTTGAATCAGGACTGCCGGCGCTCCGGGACACCCAGCCCAGCAGCTCGTTGCTCACACTCCGTGCTGCACACTCGATCCCATGAGTATGACTTCCAACACCACTTGTCCTGACCTGCCTGCGAGCTTGGAGGTGGGGTGAGATGTCTTGGTACAAGAAAATAATTCTGTGGGTGTTAAGGAGGTGGATATCTTCAGTTGTACTCCATCACACGGATTACGAGTCCCTTCCTGGTGACAGTGTCAGAAGGGACATCTCTTGCTCCCATTTTCTACCAGCCTTTCTCTTCCCAAGCTGCAAAGCCATTGCCTGTTAGACCACCACCCATTCATTGGGCATCTCTAACAAGTCATAGCTGTGAAAAATCTATTAGTTTCTCACAGAACCTCAGGTGTTTCTTCGGACCTCTGCCCAGGAGTCTTTCTGAACACCTTTGCAAAGCACTACCAGCAGGTTCTCTCCTCTGCATAAACTTGTTGACTCTTTGGGAGAAGTCTGGCAGAGAAAGACATGATTTCCTCACACACAACACATGGGAGCTCTTTCCCACAACGTAATGTTCACACACGTTTCCAGTAACTCATGGTACGTTGTGCCAATCTGCTCGGGCCAGATGTCAGCAGCTCCTCACATTTCCACCTGGGACTTCCACCAGTTTCTGACACCACCATGGTTTGAAACAACAGCGACCCTGCTCAGTTGGTAGCTGAACTCTTTATTGTGTCAGCTCCCTCTTGGCTCTTGGGTGAATACCACCCAGGCTGAAGGTTTGCTGTTATTCCATTGCTGTTTCTTATAGAACCCCTTCATGCCCATCATTTGGTGGGATGCAGCCTCAGCAAGAAGACAGCTGATGTGGACACTGCCTGCTTCCAAGTAGGGAAGCCTTATGCAGGCAGCAACAGGCAGCTCCAGCCTGATCCCTTCTCACCCTTATTATTTTAAGTCTCCTACAGTTTTCCCAGTGTTTTTCAGAGCAGATTACTGCTGCCCTTTGTTCCTCAGTGTATTTCCTGGTATGTCCAGATCAATCTGCCAAGCTTACGAGTCCTTTCCTTGTTTAGACATGACTTCAGCTTTCTGCTGTTTCTTAGGGACGCCCCTGCCTGCAGGCACTGTCTGTTGCACACGTGCAGATGAGAAAAGCAATGTTGTTTGAAGCGCAGTCATCCAGTAAAGGCTCCCTTGGGCATACGTGTCTGAATCAAGAAACACAGTGCATGCACTTCTCCCATGTTTCCAGTGCGTGCTTTAAAAACACGACCCCAAGCAGTGCCCACTGGAGCCAGCAGCTCGGTGCCAGCTGCCAGCCCTGGGGCCCAGCTGTTCCAGTCTCCAGCTCAGCACTGCACAGCTGCCTAAAGACACCAGGAGAGGTTCTTTTTCTCACAGCTCACCTGCAGCTGGACATTCCATCTTCCCTGCAGCTTGATGACACTGCTTGGCGCACACATGGTGCGGTGCACTCCTTTGTTGCACACAGGGCTGATAAGGATCAATTGCAAAGAGATTCTGCTGTTGCACCCGGAGCTCCATTCGCTCTGCTGGGTTATTTTAGCAGATGTGACACGGAGTTTTGCTGCAGGTTTTTACAGCAGCTTCTCAGTTTTGAGGTCTGTGATGCTCCAAGAGGAACTGCGTCCATGGGTGGTGATAAAGGGAGTTGATGCAATGAATTCAGAAATACTAATGCAGCAATCACAAACTTCCTGACACCAGAGCAGACATAGAGCGAATGTGGAGCCATTGTGGGGAGAAAGCAGCACACAGAGCTTCGCTGAGCCATAGCAATTTGATGGCAAGAAAAAATCTGCTGTGTGATGGGCCACAGTGATTCACGGCTGCCATGCTCAGTTACTCAGCTGAAGTGTCCTAATTCAGCCCCCAAGAGCCCTCCCAAATCCTTGATGCATCCTTTCACAGTGATCAGATCAGCCTTACAATGAGCCTGGGCAAGAGCATTCTGCTCCTCAGATGTGTTGTGATTTTACAGCATCAATCCTTGCCGCCCTTCTGAAACCTCACGACAAAGAAGACTCCAGATGCATTTCCCTTCCCACGTCCCCACAGCTCCAAATCACCCACCAGGCTGTGGACTCCCATTGCTCTGTCAGTGTCACGTCACCTGGACTGCCTCTAGATTTAACACAGGGGTGCCCCAAACTGCTTCAGGGCCAAATGAAGCTTCACCAAACAGGACACAAAGGAGGCAGCTGCTGCTCTTTTCTGGCCGGCCTGATACGGCTGAATGCTCTGCAGCATCACCTCCATGCACGCTGAGTGTTCAACAGCCCTGGCAACAGCACCCAGACGTGTCACCAACCAGCCTGGTCACCTCCTGAGAGTCCAAGAAGTAGAAAAGAGCCCAGAGAGCCAAACCGTTCAAAAGTAATTTACAAAGAACTGTTACATTCAGTAGTACAAAACGATACATAACCATTCCTCCTGAGCTCACCGCCTGCAGAGGAGTGGCAAGATTGCACTTGTGGATTACAGAAACATGACCGTATACAGAAATTGTACTCTGAACTCTAAATTACCCCAACATCCAGAGAGAAGCTATCTTCAACAAACATGGATTTAATGATCCGCATGAAATGATGATGCAGGAAGAGATGCTCTGCTCTGAGTATGTCACTGACCTGGAATCACCTGTGCTGGAACCACTTTTACCTCTGAAGTTATCCAATATATTTTGATTGAAACCTAAGAGCAAAGGCTAAAATCAAAGCTTCCCCAGTCATATTTCAGGCGAACTTGGTGAGCTGCTGAAAACCCTCATCCTACTAGATTGTCATTTGCCTCTTAACTTTATAAATGTGCATCACCTCCTAGAATAGGGCATTTCCTTGGTCCGTGTCCATCAGTTAGCACTGGACCTTGCCAGGCACAGACAGGGAAGCGTCTGCATGGCCTGCGCAGACGAAGTCCCTGCTATTGTAACAGCAAATCTGTTAGTAATGTGGTTTCATAGTTTAATAGATCTATAAGGCAGAAATCTGTGCCATACCTATTTAACTCTCCTAAGGCATTACAGAATCAAAAGTCTAAAACTACACAGGATATAAGATACAAAACGTCTAAAGGAATGAATCAGAATTGCATCATGACTTCACCGCCTACTGCTTTAAACTCCCAGCACATCTAGGCAGCGGCCCCAGAATTAGAAGCCTAAATTAAAGCATTGTGCCATGAAGTTCAGCAGATCTTCTCTGATTCTTCTCCCTCTGAGAACAGGGGTGTTCCATTCCCTTCTTACCACAAGCTGACTGCAAATATCTCCCACTGTGCCAATCATCCTACATAAAATCATGAGCACTTGATCGGTGTTGTCTTCTAGAATGTCAATTTCCTTGTCCCCTCTCTTCTCCTGAAATTGTTACTTTCCAAGATGGGATTCATTATCTGACAGCTGAGACACAACTACTTGGATTTTCTAGCCCCTACAACCACGACTGGGGTGGGAACTCTCTTCATTACAGCCTTTGGAGTTCCCCCCCTTTGAGGCAACAGTGCTGACAAGAGAAGGGACTGAGATCCATACGTTACAAAACCAGTCACATGGCACACAGCAGCATTTCCTGTACGAAAATGTTTTCTCCTGTATCTTTCCAAAGCTTTTATACCACTATACACAGTTTCAATGTTATGAGTACATATGGGGCACCTCTGCTCTTGAAGGAGGTGTCCCTGTGTTAAGGTTTAGAGTTTCACACTTCCTGTCCATAGTCATTAGTGGCAGTGGGCTTTGGCTTCCAGAGGCCATTCCAAATAGATTCCTATCAAACAGCATTAGGCAGTTAAGAGGGGACATTGTCCAACATCATCCACTGTTCTGAGTGTTTTTCAAGATCAACATGTTTAACACCTGCTGTGATATTGTCTAGTTCAAGTCAAACCACTTGGATCCCCTTCTATTTGCCTCAAGGCTACAGCCTACAGAAAACTTACGTTGAAGAAAGACCAAAAACTCCCCTCAGATATCACTGACTGTACAGAAGAATGAGTTAAGTTATGCTGGCTGAGTCACAGGCTGAAACTGCTCCTTCAGCCACCTGCCTGCAGCATGCATTTCTGCAGTGTGCTTTTAGCTTTAGCTCACCTTTGCAAACAGTTTGATTTCTGTCCCAATTAAATCTTAACTGTGACCCTGATATTCATTATACAAACAGGTTGAAGCAGCCCCAAATCACAGCTGCCCAGGAGTGAGGACAGCCGTGTCAGAGTGAAGAGATCCACACTGCTGCTTTGGGCATCACTGTGCAGAAGAAGAGAGAGGAAAGGCCGTGCATCAAAATCTTACATTTTCCAAAGGGGACACGAAAATGGGTGCTGCAAGTCCAGCACTCAGAATCACAGGATCACAGCACCGCCTGAGTGGGAAGGGACCCACAGGATCCCTGAGTCCAGCTCTGGCTCCACAGCACCACCAAAACCCAAAACCTTTGGCTGAGAATGGTGTCCCAACGTTCCCTGAACTCCAGCAGCTCAGGGCTGTGAGGCCTTTGGTCTGCAGGGCATGCTGCTGCCTCAGACCCAACTCACTCTTAACCAGAACCCTCAGGTTTTGTTCTGCAGGCTGCTGTCTGGTCTCTGATCTCCCTCCTGTAGCCATGGCCAGGGGCTGCACAACCAGGGGCAGGATTTGGCCCTTGCTCTCCTGGACTTCATGCTGCTGGGGATTGCCTGTGGCTACAGGTAGAGGATGAGAGGCCAGAGATCAGCCTGCACAGAGAACTGGGGCTTCTGGTTGACAGATGTCCTGTAGTGCATGGTTCCCAGCACTGCTGCCAGGTGAAGGAAGGGGCTGTCCTGCTCTGCTCTGCACAGTGTAGCTTCACTTCGAGCCTTGAGTGCAGGTCTGGGCCCCAGAAAGTCAGCAGGGCATCAAACTGTCTGAAAGTGTCCAGAGGAGATCCATATAATGGCCAACCCACATTCCATATCAGAATACTATGTGACTGCTACATAAGGCTAACAGATCAGCATCTAATTGTTGCACAGTATTTAATCATTGCGTATTTTATTGTGAGCATATGTGTAACGTGCAGATCAGTGCCTTTGAAATGTCAGGTGACTTTGATCACCCATTACATTACTGCTGTCGTGAACTGTAAGCCTATCAATGTGCTAAAAGAATGGGTGTCAATCAGTGGTTCTCAATGTTCAGACATTTCCCTCTGCTCTCACTGCCTCTCGCTCGGTCCTGAGCACCACTGCAGATCCTGGCTTTGTCTGCTTTGCACCTTCCCTCAGGTGTCTGCATACACAGAGAGACCCCCGAGCTGGCTGTGGCTTGTAGTGCTGATAGAGCTTCATTGGAGGTCTGATGTGCACAGCAACACTACAGGATGTAACCCTCGCAGCCCTCCTGGAGAACAGTGCTGGGCAGAACAGAATCCAGGCTGAACCTGAGTGGTGGAGAGCCACTCCCAGCCCAGTGGTGCTGTGCGATGCTATGCTGTGTTACGCTATGCCAGGCTGCACTACACCGTGCCAGGTTGTGCAATGCCACAGTGTTATGCTGCACTGTGCTATGCCACTGTGCTATGCCATGCTAAACCATGCTGTGCTCTGCCATGCCAGGCTATGCTATACATGCCAGGCTGTGCTATGCCATGTTGTGCTATGCTGTGCTGTGCCATGCTAAGCCATACCGTGCTATGCTATACCATGCTATGCTGTGCTATGCTGTACCATGCTATGCCGTGCCATGTGCTATGCCATACCAGGCCGTGCTGTGCTGTGCTGCGCCATGCTATGCCATACTGTGCTGTGCTATGCTGTACCACTCTATGCTATGCTGTACCAGGCCAGGCTGTGCCACGATGTGCTATGCTGTGCCGTGCTATGCCATACCGTGCTGTGCTATACTGTGCCATGGTATGCCAAACCATGCTATGCTGTGCAATGCTATGCTGTGCCGTGCCACGCTGTGCACTGCTGCGCTGTACCATGCTGTTATGCTGTGCCGTGCTATGCCACGCTGCGCTATGCTGCTCTACGTCATGCCCCGCTAGGGCTACGCCACGCCCTCTCCGTGCAACGGACCTCTCGCGAGAAGCGTGGCATCGCCGCGAGCAGGAGAACGGCGCAGGAAAATGACGTAAAAGATGACGCAGCTGACGCAGAGCGCCCTCGCGTGCTCCTCCCCCCCTCCCCACCTCCCGGCGTTCCTCGCGCCCGGCGGCGGGGCGGACTCTCCTCACACAAAGGCGCAGCGTTGGGAAAATGGCGGCAGCGGCGGCTGTAACGGCGGCCACCGAAAGCGCCGGGGGTAAAATGGAGGAACCGCCGGCGGCGGCGGCCCCGCCACCTCCCAACGGGGCGGGCGGCGCCGGGGACGCGCCCGCCAAGAGGTAAGGGTGCTGCTGAGAGCCGCCGGCCCGGCTGGGCCCAACGCGCCCCACGCGGCCTTCCCGCGCCTCGGGCCTGGAGCTGCTTGTAGCGGTGCCATGGGTGGGGGGAGGTGATTAGATGTAGGGAAGGTGTCGGAAAGGGAAAAACGATAAGAATCCGGCGGTTACGGTGAGAGGTCTGTGAGCGTGGTGGTGATAGGCAGGAAGAGCTGCAGCTGCGCAGCGCTTTCGTGTGGGGACGCTGACAGAACGCCGAGAGGTTTCACGGGGAGCGGAGCTTTGTTTTCCTGATTGTGAATTTGAGGAATACGGACTGCAGGCTGTTGTGGCTTTTATTTCTTTCTTTTTTTTTTCTTTTTTTTTCTTCCCCTGTTAGTTTTTGTCCCCAGGCCTTAAGTGCTACGTAGATTAGAACACTGCCGATGTTTTGTGAGCGATCCTGGCAGGGAGGTCAGCTGTAAGTGGATTTCCTGAGGTTCTGCACAGCTCACGTTTCCAGCTGCTGAGTGCTGTTAGGTGCCACGCTGTGCTGTGTGGATCCGCAGTGTGAGAGGTGTCTTGAAACCACAACAGCCCGCAGCTGCAGTAAGGCAGTCAGCTGGGGCTGCGGGAGGCCCTTCAGCTCCTTATCCCTGAGCGCTGGGCATTCGATCCCTCAGGGTGCTCCTGTCTGGGGTCATTTTACACCGCACAGCCTGCAGCCCTGGGTGGTGCAGTTACGGTCGTTTCTCTTTGCTAACGCTTTGGTAGTTCTGAGGTACTTGGTGCTGTAATGCAAGGGAAATCAAAGTAAATAAAGTGTATTCTGAAAGCTGCTTAAATGTGTTACTTTCTGTGGATCTTGTCTGTGCCCTGGGGGTGTTATTTTTCTGTATACCTTCTGTTATCTTTGTAAACAGATCACAGTTATTCAGAGTAGTTCCCTGTTGGGATGGGTGAAGCTGCTGTGGAAGTTTCACTTCAGTCGCCTCTTAATGACGCACACAGAAATGATGTATTTTTAGGTGATGTGGGGAATTCGCTTCTTCCTGCTGTCAGGAAGTCCTGAATAATCAGTTGTGTTTGTGTTTGGCAACTGCAGTGACCTCTGTGGCCCTGCACCTCGCTGTCATGCTTTTACAGTAATTGCTTTTTAGGTGTTGGGGATCGCTGCGGTGGTTTATCTGAAGTCCTGCAAATGAAAAACTTTGTAGCTGAAACAGTTTCTTTTCACCTGGCTGGATTTTGTTACATTGAATGTTTGCAGGAATAATTCCTAGCTTTATATTTGCCTTTAATGGCAGGTAGTGCTGCTTGCCTGAATTATTTATAGAGATAAGTGACAGCTTGATATGTTTATAATATAGTCTGAGAGCTTTAAATGCAAAGCTGGAAAATGTTTTTGCATGACTCTGTGAGCTTGAAGCAGGTTTCACAGCAGTTCTACCCGTGTCTCACAGTTCCAAGGTTGAGGAACAGCTGTGCATTGGGTGTAGCTTCTAGCAGGTGTGCTCAACTCTGTGTTATTTCTTCAGTCAAACAGAAGTTAAGGAGTTCTGAGGATTCTCCTGACCTGTTCTGGAGTTTTTCATCACTTCATCATTTTTCATCAAGTGGGAAAGTCTAAAACTTCATTTTCCGATTAAATACTGTAGATAACTAATGAAAGTGTTTCGTTATAAATCTTCCTTCCAGCATATTACTTGTCGTGCAGAACCTATGTCTCCTTTGCTGTGCAAGTGGAGCACAACAGCCATACTTAAGGACAAGTCCTGTAGCTGTTATGTCTGTGCCTGTTAAGTACAACACTTCTGTGTGTTTGATTTTAACATGTGCTTGTGACTGGAGAAGTACAGGTTGTCACACAGTGGAAATGAGTAACTTGTTCCAATAGAACACTTCATAGACAACTGCATACGTCCCACCCTGCAGGCTGTTGTGTCTGCTTGGTGATTTGAAATGGTTCTAGAGGAGTGAAAAGTGTTAATGCTGAAGTATGTTCACATCAGAAATCAAATTTCTTACCCAAGTACAAGTTTCTGGCATGGCTTGGACTGCATAGGCTCTGTAAAAGCTCATTGTATACACAAATTAAATAAGGTGATGTTCTAAGACTTGTGTTCTCTTGGATTCCTTCTAAAGCTGTGTTTTTGCATCTTCTGAACAGCACGCAGTGAGCAGGGAAGTTAATTGACTCATTTAAAAAATTGTGTCAGGCTGAGGCTGAAGTATTTCATTATTTTATTTTTGGACACTTACATTTTACATACTGAGTGCTGTTTTTCAGTAGTGCTGTTCTCCTCTTGGGAGCATTCAGGGTCAGCCTAGATGGGGCTCTGAGCAACCTGGTCTGGTGGGAGGGAGTTGGAACGAGGTGATCTCTGAGGTCTCTTCCAGCCCAAACCATTCTGTGATTAGTGGCACTTAAGTCCTGTTAAGACGTGATGGGCAGCTAGGTTGGTTTAGAAATAGTTTCTTCATGCTCACTTTTGGCCTGTTAGAGCTAGTGTTCTGAGATAGTTATGGAGACTGTTCCAGGTGTTTGTTGAAAGGCTTGGCAGCTTTGGATTTGCATTGTCCAAAAACTATATTTGAGGGAGAGTAAGAAGTGTTGTCACTGAAGGAGAGCTTCGATGCAGCATCCCTTGGCTGAAATTCTTACAGTGCAAGAATATAAATATGGTGTATGAACACATTATTTGTCTAAAGGATGTTGAAAAATTATAGGTTAAGGAAAAAGTAGTGGATATCTGGTCTGGAGCATCACAAGGATGTGCAGTTCTGCCTGCTTGGCATTGGAGAGATTCATCATCTGAAGTCATCAGCAGCTTTAGTTATGCTGCGTAAATAACTGTGGGAGAAGGCAGCGTGTGGTGGTGATAGAAGTTGTCTACTGCTGGGATGTCCTGGTTAGAATGCAGTGTGCAGCACTGACTGTGTGAGCGCCAGTCTCTGCTCTTGTGACCGTGCTGCGGGTGACACAAGTAGATGAAATCTTGAAAGTCTTGGTGGTTGTTCTGTGGAGCGGTGTGACAGGGGCAGAGTGTGACAGGGGCAGAATGTCCGTGTGCTTAATGGTCTCCTTATCTTTCATTGTTTGCAGCGAAGGTGAACGACCGAGTCAGAATGAGAAAAGGAAAGAGAAGAGTGTGAAAAGAGGAGGAAACCGCTTTGAGCCATACGCTAATCCTGCCAAGAGATACAGAGCTTTCATTACAAATATTCCATTTGATGTGAAGTGGCAGTCTCTGAAAGATCTGGTCAAAGAGAAAGGTAAAGTGCAACTAAGTTTGATCAAGTGCTGTCTGTCGTCTGACATGCTGCTAACTTTGTAAACTTAACAGTTGAAGTTCTGGGTGAACTTGTGACATGAGTTTTGGGAAAGGTCTCCTTGAAGGCTTTTTTTTTTTGTGCTGCACAGTGTTCTCTGGCAGCCTTCCAGACGGGGAGATCTTCCATAGGCATCTGGCATATTTATATAGCGTTTCATCAGAGATTACGAAGAGCATTTGTCTTATTGGTGGGGGAAAAAAAAAAAAGGTTTTATCAGGTTTTAGTCTTGACATGCAGTAAAACTTCCTGAAGAATTTTGTCTCTTGGTAATACTTTAGTTATGTAATGCTGATCTAGCAAGTGTGTTCCTACATGTGTGTCTCCAAACTCTAGTGATTTGGGCTTAGAGAGAGATCTGCATTGCCAGTTGACGTCAGTAAAAATGTATTTAAGGGTGACCTGCAAAGGAGAAAAATGAGGTTTATGCTTTGGCATGCACCTCAGCATGGATAGGGCTTTGGAAATCAAGTTTATTGTTTTCCCCATCCCTGGTTCTCTTCAACTTACACCTGTGAACGGGAACCTTCTTAGTGTGCAGGCCTCATCATCTTCATCTCTTCAAGACGATGAAGAAACTGAGTTGATTGCACTCAGGTGGTGATGAGTCTAAATGCATCTTTTTGGCTTACTTGATGTTATTTCTTTAAGTCGATGCCCAGCCTGCAGATTTTGAAGTTGCTTTGGAAATGCAGTGGGTTGGCCAGAAAATACTTGGCTTCCCCATCAATAAAATATCTCAAACCATTCTAGGAGTTATGAATGCAACCATTCCTCTTGTGGGTCACTTCTAAAATACATAGTATAAGCCTAGCAAGTTAGAGAGCAATGTTCACTGTTGTTTGAACTGGGTAAGGGATGACGGTTCATGAGTTGTGGCCTAAAGAATCGGGAAAAACACTTCCAAAAGTGTTTTCCAGTGTCTGTTTTTGGAGGCAAAATGGAGCTGCTGAGTCTGTGCAATGAACTTAAGGACTATAAGCCCTGACAGCTGTCATAGTTAGAGGACGTGAGATGTTGACACTTGAGGTGCAACCAATGGTTTCGTGAAATGTGAAGATTACAGTCTTAAGAGACTGCTTTAACAGGCCCCCATTATGCATGGTCTCTTGCTTTAAACTATGCTTTCACTTTGCTACACGAGATACGTTGGTTAATAGGAGTATCTGTATGTGTAGATGTCTAACTTTAAGTGCTATGTTGAATTCCGTTCCAAGTGTTTTGTGGTTTCTCTCCAGTTCACGTGGATGGAAAAGTCCGATGTGAGATTGTTTCCTGCCTTGCTGTTCAGCTGCTCATTCCAGCAGATACTCCTAGGGGAACGTTGAAACCTCTTCATTCTGTCAGCAGGGTTGATATGCTAAATATTGAGAAGCATTGTTCTTGGTTTTTGGGACTGCTTCTTAAAACATTACAGTTTAGATTTGCTGTGTAGTTGTGATTCATTCTAATTAGTTCCTGACTTCTTCCAAATTGGTGTTTTTGTGCTGTGCTTGAACTTGCTGAATCGGTGCTTCTTGACATAAGGCATAGTAGTTCCAAAACCAGGAATGTAGTTGAGGAAAAATCTAAATGTTAGAATTCTTGGTTTGTGAGTGTAAGAATTACAGGCCAAATGTTCAAGGCTTTGAGAGCATGTGAAATGGATTTGTACACAAAGGGAAACGTAGGGCATTCGTGACTGCTGCATCGCTTGGCAGTCTAAAGATGGAAGCTGTTAGCAGCAATGGTGTAGCAGGGGACTGAAGGGAGGAGTTAACCTCCATCAGCTGTTTTGTGTCAGTAAGTATGGGTTAGGATATGAGCTTTGGAGGTCTGATATTTCCATGATCTGGTTCTTTCAGATGCGCACATCTGAAATCTTCTAAAGGTGACATTTCTCTCAAGAGTAACGCCTTAGTTCAGTCACTTTAGTTCAGTCACTTCAGTGTATTCGTTGGTGAAACTCAATTACAGGTATGCAGTATTACAAAGTTGTTAACAAAACTAACGAGTGTTCTTGTTTGCAACTCCCTTGTACTGGCTGACGCAGTGTTCTATCAGCACTGGTTGCTGGCAATTGGTAGATGGCTTCAGAAGAATGAGGGGGCAGTTCTTCAGAGTGTAAGTGGAATCTGAAAGTAAATGTGATCAAATACTTCATATGGGTCTTACTCTGTCCCTCCTCAAATGTCTCTGTCTTGGGGAACAAAATAGTAATACTTCATGACATCTGGTATACATTCTGCAGTACTACATGGTTACAGCAAGTAATTGAATTTGGGACATTTATGGATACCTTTAGTACAGAATTTTGTATTTCAAACCTCTTCTTGTCGAGAGTAGCAGGATGGCAGATGGTACAGGAGGAATGTTAACTATAAAGCTAGTTACATTCTGCTGTGGCAAAGCAGTCAAGGCTGTGCTCACACCACAGGTAGGGGTCTCGGGAAGCCCTAGGGACTGCTTGTATTAGAATGGTTGTAACCACTTACGAAGCCAGATGTGTAGTGTCCTGCAGGCATGTGTCTCTCCTGCTATCAGAACCTAGGTGTAAGAATAGATTTGAGGAGAGAAAACAATGCTTTTTGCAGATTAAACTTTATATGAAGAAAAGCAACTGCTAAACTACACGTGCAGTCTTTTCTCTTGCTCCATCTCCTGAAGTTGTTAGAATCTTTGTGGCATCTTAAAGATACAGCTGAAGCCCTCTTGTTACTGTAGTTGACCCCAGGTACTGCACAGCATTTTCATCAGTTTGAGAGCAGCAGCTGTTCATGCCTTCAAGGCAGATATTCCTGGAGGACTACATGGGCTTCAGAGCCAGAGAAGATTCACGGTGTGCTCTCAGACTGAAGTTTTTGATGGGTGAAGAGAAAAGGATGTGTTAGTTTATCTGTCATTTCCCTCCCCTTGCTTTCTGTTGGTGTGCTGACAAGTTCTCAACAGCATCTTGTCACAAAAGGATTTCTTCTCCTATCTCAACTTACTTAAAAATGGTTCTTCTGCAGGCCTCTCAACCTCCTTCCTTCCTGAACTGCTTCTATCATTCTTCAACATCAGGTTCCACAACAACCTCTGTACTATTTTTGATACTGAATCTGCAACTGCAGACAATGCTTCAGTGCTCTTCTTTCTGCGTGAGGAAGTAGAATTTCAGTGAATGCCAGTAAAATATCTTGCATGAGAATCATGCTGTCATCAGTGTTCCACAGGGAGGTCAGAACTCAGGGCTGTGTGCGGTGCTCCTCAGCAACGACTGAAACACTGATGTGTTACCAACATTGTTTTTCACCTGAAGCTGAAACACAGCATCATACTAGATGCTATGAAGGAAAAATCGACTGTCTCCCAACCAAAACAGTTGTACTTCTGTTAATTGCAGATGTTTCAGCTTAATTCACTTTTTGATCAAAGCAGAAGATGTACTGCAGTAAGTTGCAGTGATTAAAAGGCAAGTAGAGCTGGAGTTTTGTGTGTTTTTTGTCAGTGTTGGAAAGAACTTTCGCAATTCAAGACTTGGAGGTACTTTTCAGACGTGTGAGAATGCTGTCTGAAGTCTTTTTTGTCATGAATTCACGTGCATGGTGACTACATAGAGAGGGCTTTGCCAGTACTAATGGGTTTGCTATGCTCACAGCAAGGCACCTGAGTGTTCTTAGAGAAACAAACTAGCAGCTGAGAGCTGAGGTGATTGCAAGCCTTTAACTTCTCTTTGTTTCCTTTTACATAATGTTTGCCATTCAGGACTTTGTACGGTCTGTAGGTTGTATTTGTAAGCTTTAGAATCTTTTTAAATCCAGCTATACACCAAATATGAGTCAAAGCAGAGCTGTGAGCACTGTTTAAGCCTGATTTCTAAGAGCACTGCTTCAATTAAATGTATTGAAAAACCATTATCAGTGGAATTTGGTACCTTGTCATAGCACTTAAAAGTGCAAACTTATGTTGTTCTGTTGTATTTAAAAAACAAAAACTAAATTTGGCATCTCTGTCTAGATAGTTCAGTTTAATGGAAATTGTGCCATTTTACTAAGAACAGAAGTTGTGCTTGATGCTCTTGAGCTGTCTGCCACCTTGTTCAGGAGGTGGCACAATCAGCTTCCCAGTGAGATGCACAGAGGTTTCAGTTCCACTCTAACGCTGACAATATTTTAAGCAAATATCTTAAATTTCATTAGCATTAAAGCTTTCAGTGTAGATAATTCAATTATGACTTTGAAATGTGAGGGTGGATCTGACTGTTTCTTCCACATTAAGGTTGGGAATGACCACTAAGATCAGGCCATCAAATAAATTGCAGCCATCGAGTTGCTCTATTTCATTGCTCTAACCATCTTTTCAGGGTTGTGGAGTAGAACCAAAACTGCTCAGGCTTTTTTCTTCTGGTCCCTCATGCAAAAGGGAGACTTCCACTCCCCTATGCTAAGAATTATCCATTTCCCCTTTGCTAAAAATACTTCTCACTTTTTAACTAAATCTTTGTACATTATATCCATCAAGTGTTGTCTCTTCCCTGCCCACCGTGAAACTTTCTAACAGTTGCCAGTCATGAGCCTTTAAGCACCATAAATGTCAGGGTAATTAGCAAATCACAAATTGTCTATTATTAAAGGTATCTGGCTTTTGATAGCACAGCCTTCTTTTGAATCGTTTTTTTTTTTTTGACTGTAGTGGAGATAATGGAACTGTTTAATTTGATGTTGTCTTGAGAAGCTCCTTTATTTATTATTTACTTTTGACACTGAGTCAAAGCAACTACTGTTAATAAAGCATTTACCACTTCCTCCTTTTCTGTGCTTCTCTACTTGCTGATACTTGCATCTCTGGGCCTTCCAGAGAATCAGATTGCCCAACTTCATATTCCTCAAATCTGATGTCTGCAGCTGAGCTTTTTCTCCTGGTTGTTTCTCAGATGTGTGAATGCTCTCAGACTACCTTGCTTTAAAGTCTAAATTTTCAGTGCAGATAAAACTGCCCAGATTTCACATTCTCTCCCCAAAGGAGAAATGATAACTGTATGAAGTAGAACTTGGTCATAAATAAGAGTAGAGATTGCTTTAGTTAGTTTTTCTACTCGTTTCAATTTCTGCTGCATCATCTGTATTAGAAGTGCTGAGTTCCTGAACTCTGTCAGATCAGAGCTTTAAGAAGGAAGTCTGTAATGACACTGTGCAGTACGTATTCCTTAATTATATTTCCATTAACAGCTGGTATTTTCTGTAACTTTCTCTCCCCCCGGAGGCTGATCTGGCACTCATAGAATCATGGAATAGATGGAGTTGGAAGGAATCTTCACCACCACCTCTTTCAACCTCTTGTGCCACGAACACCTACCAGCTCAGGCTGCTGGGGCCCCATCCAGCTCCAGCTTCTGGGCATGGCAACACAGCGGGCCTCACCGCTCAGTAAAGAATTCCTTCCTGTTTCCTGACATCTCATCTAAATCTTTCCTCCTCTGGTTTAAAGCTGTTACTCCTTCTCCTATCACTACACACACTGATAAAGAGTCTCCTCATCTTTATTGTAGGCTCCTTTTAAGTACTGTAAGTGATCTTCTCTTGTGTTTAATGGAATTTCTTTGCTTGTGGATGCAGGATATCTTCCCTCACACTGTGTTCCTTTTGCCCTCAGGAGGTTTCAGACAGAGCTGTCTGCTGTTGCTATTTCTCTGTGGCTTGTCTTTGCAAAGTTACAGGCTATCCTTGCCTTCTATCACTGATATATCCTCACTTCCTGATGTTCTGATGTTCCTGTGGTTTGGAATCTACAAAGAAGCCAAGTAAAACATGACCTAGCACAGGTTTCCTTTGCCAGCCTCAAACAAGAAGCCTGGAAGAACTGTTAAGTTAGCATGTTGCTCAGGTGGAAAAACTGAAGAGAGCTGTGTGTGTTTTTTTTTTTTTTTTTTTTTTTTTTCCCCTTCAGTTCTGCAATCTGGAATTGTTTTCTTAAATAGTGTAGTGGCTCAGTATCCGTGTCATTTACCACTCCACACACGTTGTGTTTTGTTTGTGGTTTTTGGCTATTCAGGAAAATTCAAAGGTCCTTCAAGATTTGTGTTTCAGTTTTATTGCAGGCATCTGTAGGGCTTGAATGTGAAGTACTGAGCAGATTGGCAAGATTTTCCAGGTAATGCACAACTGCTGCTGTATCAGACTTCAGGAAAACTTGTTCACAGGTGGCGTTCCTTTTTAAAAAAAACAAAAACAAAAACAACAAAAAAAAACACGTTAAATTATATTTACTTTGTTATGTTCAAGGTGGGCAGACTTCTTTCCGGAAGTGCTGATGTGTGTGAGGAGCTGGAGCTGGCTTTGATAGCAGAGCAGAGAACCCTGGGTCCAGAGGCTCAGCAGTGTTGTTGAGAACTCGGAGTCACAGGCTTGTAACTTGCCATTGCTGTGCTCTGTGAAATGGAGTGCTTTTCTCTTGTAGGCAATCTGGGCATTTGTTGTCTTACTGCATAAGTTGTTGAATCACGTTCTTGATATAAGTTCCATTGGCTGCTGCTGTTGAGATGAATGGCTTCAGGATGTCTTGGTAATGCTGAATGTTTGGGCTGGGCACGTGGCGCCCGTGTCCCAGCAGGGATGGTGCCAGCAGGACTGTGACAGTGCAGTCCCTTCACTCAGTTGCTGTGGAAGCAATCCCATGGGTACGGTGTGACCCTGTGCTGTTCAGATTATAGGGAGGAGATGGTTTTTGTTACGCTTTATTTCAAGAGCTGTCACTGAAGTAATGAATAATACTGTGGATAATTAGTCCATTTTGCCCTGTCCATTTTGAAGGGGTTTGTTTGCCTCTACCAGGCTTGAACCTCATGAAAATATGCTTGACTGACTGCTTTAGTCTGTCAAACTAACTGCTCTTTGGATGGAATGTTGATGTGGATTAATTTGTTTTTAAATTGGAAATGGAAGAAGAAAAATGCAATTTTATCAAGCGTTTCTTTTCTTCCAGCTTCTAGGAAAAAAAAAAAAAGTGGAGCAGTCCATTCCAGTGGTGGTTTGTGTCTGATGAAGGACTGCTCCTGTGGGTGCTGGGGCTGAGCGCTCTCCCTCTGCGAAGGAAACTCTTGAATGTGAGATTCCCTTGCTTGGAGTATGCTATCAGTATTCACATCTGGTTGTGATACTGTTTTCTTTCCACCTTTCAGATTAATGCAACTTGGAGTCCTCTTGTATTTAAAAAGTAGAATGTGCAAAGAAAAAAGTCTTTTAATAAAAGAGTGATTCTGAAAACCTTTGTATGCCACTCACTTCAAGGGCAGCAGCCATGGCAGTAGTTGTGTCCTGGAAGTACATCATATAGTTCTGTGGTCACAGAAACAAAACAAAAGCGACAAAAGGAAAAGGACCAGCATAACAAAAAGCAATCCTAATCTTGTGAGGAATGGTGCAGATACAGTTTTCTGGTTTGTTTTGCATCTTGCTTTAAGCTGTTTTGTCTTGGAGGCAAATATGCAGGCAGCTAATTACTTTTTATCAAGCCTAAAACATGGACTGAAATTTTACAGAGGCTTAACAACAGGCTACATTGCTGGAATGAGGTAGGCAGCGAATGATCTTCTTGTCTGTTGGGTCAGTCTGATCCCTTCTTTGGATTTTTACTGGAGAAAAGTCCTGAGAAAGTGAATGATTGTTTGAGTTCTGGGCTGGGGAGATGAGACTGACGCCATGCACAGAGGAGGAAGATCGTTCTGCAGACTTCCTCATAGATTTGGATTGCCTGAAGTGTCATCAGTGAGCACTGAAGATCAAGTAAATAGATATTGTGGAAATAGCCAGCTTTTCAAGTGGAGGAAAAGCAAGAACAAACTTAATCTTAAGATTTTACTGCATACCTGTAATTGTCCAGTTTTGTGGTTTAGAGAACATGGAGTGTTTCTGGGCTTTCTTTTAAGGCAGAGGCTCCATACACGGTTGATTGTTCTAAATTCCCATTGTTTTCTTGGCTTTTCTCCCTTGGTATATGTGTCGTCTGGAATCTGATTTGTAGTTGGTGAGGTAACATACGTGGAGCTCTTAATGGACGCTGAAGGAAAGTCAAGGGTAAGTGTTTGTGAGAATTTCTTCTGTGGATTTTCTACATGACAAATGTAATTGTATAGAGGCGTGGAATGAAAGGAGGTCAGGGAGGCAGAGAGTGTGTATGCTTATGGCTATAGCACAGGATTGCTTAAAAGCTGTGGGGATGGGGAGGTGGTGGGATGGGAACAGTGTTAGGGTGGTCTTCCACTGTGTTCAGTTGGTGTTGGCTGTTTGCATTGCCCATGGACCCTAGCAGTATGCATAGTGGTATGGAATATTAAAGTAATACTTGTGTTTTGGAAAATGTCACTGTAGTGGTTTGCTGAATTTGTAATGGCAGTGTGTAGAAGCAGGTTCTGTAAAATATTCTTCCTGTGAGAGTAAACATAAGTACCTATGAAGGCAATATGCATTTAAGTTCAGAAATTGACTTAAGTCCTTCAGTCCAGTGAAGATATCTTGCAGGAAGAAACAGTAGGAGCTCATTTAACTGTCCTGAAGGATATGGATTTAGGGTGAGAGAATATGGCCAGGATTTTGCTGTATGGCAGAGAACAGTTGATGTGGAGCGTGTGGTATTTTTCTTGGAGAACATGGACTTAGTTCTGCTTGTTACAACTTCAGAAACAACAGCTTAACCCTTCTAATGCATAAGCAATTATATCTTAATTCAATTCAAGGAATTCAAGTAATGAATTGGGTAACATTACATTCATTTTCTTTCTATTAGAGTTAACTAATGTGAATTGATGTTTTAAAAATGTTGTTTGTTTGTGCTTTTACTTACTTTGTTTTTTCTTCCCTCCTCTCCTTGTTGTTCGTCTGTGAAATGATATCATCAGGGATGCGCGTAAGTTCACTTATGAATTTTTAGCAAGAAATGAGGTAACTCTTAAGATACAAGCGGTGTTCTTAGAAGTCTTGTATCTTCACAGTGTTGTTGAATTCAAGATGGAAGAAAGCATGAAAAAGGCTGCAGAGGTTTTGAACAAGCATAGTCTTGGTGGAAGACCGTTGAAAGTGAAAGAAGTAAGACTCGCATCTGTTCTTTCAGCGCCGTGGAAAAAGGCAGAGGGTTGCTCTGCAGTCCAGCAGTATGGCTTACTCATTTGCAGCTGATGATTTTTGACCAAAAGCGTGACCTTGAAATAGATACTGAATTTTCTTTACCCCTAGCATGTGTTGGTGAACAGTTTGAATGTGATTGCCTAGACTAAACTTGATTTAAAAAATGGTTGCTTCTGATAGTAAGGCAGAACTTGGGCAAAGCAAGCTGTAATGCAGGTATATGTCTTGAAAAAGCAACTTGCATGAGTGTTGTTTGTTCTTGACTGCTTTCCGTTGAATTCTGCATCATGATAAATGTGTTCTGCAAACAGTTCCATAAAATAAGCTGGTTTCTGAAATACTCTGAAGATTTGTTTCCATTCTAGTGGCTTTGCTGTCGTCAACCCCTGTGACACGCTCAACTGTACCATGAGTTAATCCTTATTTATTGACAAGTTTAAACTTCTGTTCCAGCAGCTTAGAACCTGTAGCTACATCAAAGGCCCAATTAAACAAAAATCAAGAGAGACTTCTTCAGTGTTAACAGTGACTCTTGGCCGTAGGGTAAGCAAGTTGTTCTTGGCTAAGCAGGCTTCATGTTCTGCTGTGCCTGTACCGCCCCGAATGGTTGGGGGAAAAAACACCTGAATGAGTGTAAGATGGGAAATGTGTGCAGAAAGTCCACTCTTAGCAGTGTGTGTTCTTAGAAGCACTTGAGGAAAAGAATGCGGTGTGGAAGTGGCAGCACTTCTCAGAATCTAGCTTGTTTAAATGATTTTATGCATTCTGAGGAGCAGTGGTTTGAGTCTTGCTGCAAGCCATCATCTGCTGGTGACCTCTTGCTGCCCTTTCAGGGAAGTGAGAGTAGAAATGGATGATTAGAAAAGTGGTTCTACCTGAAACTTACCAAGCACTGACTTTTCAGAGAGGCTCTTGGGAGAAAAAGATATTGAAGTGGGGCTGTGTGCGATCAGATGTTTTCCTGTTATACACTGTTATATTTAGAACTGAAAGTCACGTTGCCCAGTTGGCATCAGACCTTGGAAAGAAGTAGTTGTGATTTGACCGAGTCTTCATAAAGCGATTGCTGTACTCGAATATTTCTGTTTAAATGGCACCAACAGAGCAGACGTGGTAGCTGAAATGGGTGAAGAAGCATGCTTCAGTTGTAAGGGGTTCAGCACCACTTCTCCAAGCCAGGGATTCTGACTGTGTGAAAGGAGTTAAATTATTGTAGGCAAATGTTAGCATAAGTTTTGCCAACTGTCCAGCACGTACATCTGTGTTGGCTGTTTCATTGCTGGAAAGCATGAAAGCCTTCAAGTGAATGACTGATTGAAGTAGATGTTGCTGAATTAATCAAGAAAGGTGTAATTCCTCCATTCCTCAATTTCACAAATGTGCTGTTGTTTCTTCTTAAAATTCAGATAAAGATATTTTTTTGATTTAAATAACTTTTATTCTTAACACCTCTGTTTCTGACTAATGGAATGAATTTTGATTTTTTTTTTCACTTGCTCACTGAACACGATTTGACATTTCTGATTTAAGCAACATCAGTTTACCACATGTTGTGAAGGTTCTCACTTTCAGTGTGAAGTTACAATAATTTTATTTCCTTGCTAAAAGTCTTTGTCCTGTGCTTTTAAGAATATCCTAAAATGTGAGATCTCACAGTAATATAATGATACACCCCAACTATTCTTTCAATTTGGAAACTTGGGGCGTTGAGGTATAGGAGCTGCCCAAAGGAATCTTTGTGAGATTTTACACAGTGTGTCTTGTCTTGTGAAGTGTAATTGCAAGATTAATGAGTTGTTGTATTGTTTTCAAAATGCCAAAGGTTAATAGCAGTTTCTCTTCTAAAACCTTTGAATTGTCATTTTGTCTTCAGGACAAATGTGGCTGAGGTTTGTTGTGGGTGTTAAATAATAAAAGGTACCTTCAAAATGAAGGGAAACATGTGAGTAACTTGCTAACTTGAAGGGGCCTCATACTTTGGTTTTAAAAAGTAAGATGATAATAAAAATATAGCAATGTGATTCCCCGTAGATCTACAGGGACCTGACAGACCCATATAAAAAGTCTCTTCTTTTGACTTGTGGCCATGCTACTAAGACCCTGTGCATTTATTGGAATCGTGGCAAACTTAATTTGTTGTTTCTGTGTCTTGCAGGATCCTGATGGCGAGCACGCCAGGAGAGCAATGCAGAAGGTCATGGCAGCTGGTGGAATGGGTATTGGCCCAGGCCCTGGTGGCCCTGGAATGATCAATATCCCACCTAGTATACTCAATAATCCCAACATACCCAATGAGATCATTCATGCTTTACAGGCAGGGAGACTTGGAAGCACTGTCTTTGTTGCAAATGTAAGTGTTTGATATGCTCTGTGAAGAGAAAACCTGGGTTCAATCTGGTAAATTAAAGGAAAAGTTGTAGAGTTTCTCTGTTCCAGTAAAAATGAGTAGTAACTCTTGTGACTGATCTTACTTGGAATACCTGCTGAGTGGACAGTGAGCTTTTACTGCTTCCTGTGAATGAAAAATGAGAGCTGGGAAAGCTGTCATGGATGTAGTGTAAAAAAATTTTTTTCCTCATTGTACTTCCCTGATTCTTTAGAGTATGCAGTGTTTTCAAATACTAAAACTAACCACGATCAGCAGAGGAAAATGCAGCTTATTTGATGGAGAGGCAGTGGAGAGACATTGAGCTAGATGGAGGCTAGAGAATGTGAACTCGTGGAAAGTCTGAAGGATCTGGGTTTGTTCAGCTTTAAAGGAAGAAAGCTCAAGGAATAACTGATTGCTGTCTCCAGGTCTCTGATCAAGGGACACAGAAAACAGAACCAAGCTCTTTGTAGGGTATGTGAGTTGGAAGATGGGTGCTTCTATTTACATACTGGGATTTTTTTTTACCTTGAAATTGATGAAATACTGGAGGGCTTGTCTGGAGAGATTGTCAGCCGTGCGCGCTTCATAGTGCTCACAGCTGAGCTGAACGTGGCCCCAAACGACCCGAACTAATTAGAGCTGTTTTCAGCAGTGAGTTAAGAGTAGTGACTTCTGCAAGTCCCTATCCAAACCTGATTATTCCGTGATTCTCTGTCTGAGTAAAGTAAGGTTGCTGTTTCCTACATATTAGGGTGTTGAGTAATGCATGAGGTTCTGGAGTATTCTCTGGCATCCTGTTATTTACATTTCATCCCAGCTATCTGAACACTGCTTATTCTTATTGCAGATACTGAGAAATGAAAGTGAGAAAAGGTATTCTTTTGTTGGAAAGCTTTCTCATGCTTTTAATATCACTTGTCTTCCAGTTGGATTACAAGGTTGGTTGGAAGAAACTGAAAGAAGTCTTCAGCATGGCTGGTGCTGTGGTTCGAGCAGACATTTTAGAAGATAAAGATGGCAAAAGTCGTGGAATTGGCACTGTCACTTTTGAACAAGCCATAGAGGCTGTTCAGGCTATATGTATCCTTAAATAGTAGCAATGGTAAATACTAAGTAGGTTTGCTGCAAAGCAGGATAAAATGTAAATTATGCTACTGTAGTTAAGAATCTTTATTGCAGTAAGTGAAGCCATTACAGTGGGTGGAAAATGTAAGGAAAACTGGGGGGAAAAAAAAAAAAAAAGAAAAATACATCTTGAAAGAACTTTTCTGACTTGCTCAGAATCATTAACAATGGTGGATATATGAATTTGTAGCCCTGTTAGTAAATTCTTGTCTCTAGGTCACAACTGGTAATAAAGTGCAATTTATTAGAAAGGGTTTGTCTTACATTACTGCAATGGAGGTAAGGGAGGAATGTAACAGATCCACCTGCAATGTGACAGGCTTGACCTGGTTTGTTCTGTTGTCACCCATATCCTTACTCTGTCCAAGCTGTGATTTGCTGCATAGCAGTCCACGCACACAAACACACACAAAATATAAAAAGTTAAGCCTTGTCAGGGTAAGCTGAAGCTTAAAATATTAACGTTAGTGAATCCTGTGACATTCGTGTAGTTGCTGATTTGAAAGTCATGGGAAGGTCTGCATGTTTTGTCCTGTTTGAAATAACTAAAGCTTCCAGTGTAATGTTGTAACACTGGTTTTGAGACACGTCTTAAGGGGTGTCTTAATTTATTCTTAATCACAGGACTGCTTTTTAACTCGCATTTTAGTTTCATTAGTAAGCTTTGGAAGGTTTTCAGTTTTGGAAAAAGCAGAAGGATTTTTTGTAGTCTGAATAATAACTAATAATAGTCT
Organism: Tympanuchus pallidicinctus; assembly: GCF_026119805.1. NCBI lineage: Eukaryota > Metazoa > Chordata > Aves > Galliformes > Phasianidae > Tympanuchus > Tympanuchus pallidicinctus. The sequence continues at coordinate 688,796 of NW_026294762.1, forward strand.
GAATAATAACTAATAATAGTCTGAATAAAAACTAAGCTGGGAGCATGGAGTTCTTTTGTTCTGCAGTTTCTTTTGAACTCTGCATCAGATAGCTTTTCAATTTTTTTCAATTTTTTTCTTTGTGGTTTTAATGCTTGCCAGATAATCCTTAATGAAACAAAAGCAATGTTTAATGGGCAGCTGCTGTTTGACAGACCAATGCACGTAAAAATGGTAAGTATGTTCAAATTCCTACTGCTTTTTGAACTGACACAGTGCTTGTGACTTTTTTTTTGGGTGATGTGTGACTTCCAGAGTGGTGTGACAGAAGTAAACAGCATGTTATGGCAAACACAGCCCTTTGCTTTGCATCTTAATTGTAGCTTTTGAGTTGAAGTACTGGAAGAAATGCACGTTCTGTTGGAAAGACTTGGCCTAATGCCTTGTGATACCAAGTCACACAACTGGGGAAGGTTATATCTAATTATTTCTCTAGAAGATGATGGTAAATACAGTAAGGATTGCTTTAAGTTTCTGTAATTAGATGGGGGCAAGAAATAATTCTGGCAAGAAGGCAGGCCAGGGTCATGTACCAGCTTAATGTATTGAATTATTTTTAGGATGAACGAGCCTTTCCCAAAGGAGACTTCTTTCCTCCAGAACGACCCCAACAACTTCCTCGTAAGTTTCTCCTCCGTGACCGAATATGTTCTGTTATGCTTTTTAATTTGCTTCACAGCAAAGATGAGACTGAATTTGAAAGCACTTTGCCTTCAGGATTGCATTTAGAGAGATTTCCCTTATGTTCCTGGGTTATGCATATTACTGAGTCTGCAGGTGTTTGAATCTTAGGCTTGAGAGGTACTGCTTCTGTGGCCTGCTATATGTGGGCAGGAAGAGATTAATAAATAGAATTTAAATAATAACTATAACTTCTCCTACTACCCAGCTGTTTAAACCCAGCCCTAGTGAAAATGGTTCAGACTTCTGAAAACTGGAATTCAAATGATTTTAGTAATATCAAAGGATGAAACAGTAAACGAGTTCATCAGCCTTGTCTCTTTTTGGGTACTTCCTTCAGTTCTTAGTAGCTTAAAGTTTATCCTAAAAACAGTATTCCATTAATGTACTCAGTGTTTCCAGGTGTCTCGAGTGCAATTCAAAAGCCCTACTAAAAACAGGGTTTAAAGGAAACGTGATCAGCTAATAGACATGTGTGCACCTTTTTGTGTGCTCGGATGTTCTAGATATCTTGCATTTTTTCCTTCAGTTTAAAGGGCTGAGCTGAGGACCTGAGAATCTCCCAGGTCTTTTCGGGTTTCTCAGTGGAATTTTATACTACTTTATCAATCCTGAAGGGAGGGTGCAAAGAAGATAAAGCCAGGCTCTTTTCAGTGGTGCCCAGTGATGGGACAAGGCATCTAAACATAAGGAAACGTTTCTGTGAGGGTGGCTGAGTACTGAAACAACAAGTTACCCTGAGAGCTTGGGGAGTCTCCATCCTTTAAGATAATGATAAGTGGTTCAGGGCAGCTGGCTCTAGATCGTGTGGGGCCTTTGGGATGGAGAATCTGCAGAGGTCCCTTGCAACCTCAACTATTCTGTGATAATATAATGAAACATTGAACAGAATTGAACAGTGATAATATAATGAAACACTGATCAGAAGGAGACTGGTTTGAAAGGGAGAAGTGTGGAGGTGAGGAAAAACCCCACTATTTTACAGCTGAAACTTAATTTGCTTAAATACAGTGACAAATGTCAAGTTTGGCTGACTGTAAAACCGTAAAGTAGTTCTGTTAATTCAGCCATGTGAAGTTTTCTTATTCCTGGAAACAAATTCTGTTGTGTGCTGCTCCCTGGCACACTTTAGCATTCATTGATCCATCCCTTAGTTCAGTTATCTGCGTATTTGCCAGAGCTTTGTTCAGTAGCGCTATCATCCAAGTTGCTTTGGTTGTTTCTCTTTCTTATTTATTTATTTATTTATTTATTTATTGCTGCCTTGACTTTCTGTAACAATGTACCTAATCAAGAGAAAGTCGTTGGTTTCTAGTTTAATTACCTTTGTGTTAAGTGGAACAACTAATTATGGAAACATATTTCTTGGAAGGGGAGGTTATGGGAGGGGGGAAGAATGCTATCTCATGGTGCTTGAAAGCAAAATTTAACACTTCCTGAGAACATTATGTTGAGATCTAAACAAGGAAGTTGTATTCTCATAGGCAGAGAATACCATTGAGCTGTTACTTGGGTCAAATGCATTAAAAGATCTTTTTCTTCCTGATTAACGATGAGGAAAATGAGATGGTTTGGTTTTTATAATTTTACTTTATTTTGGGGCTGGGGAATCCATAACTCACTTGGGTACAGGAAAATCTAAATACTGTGTCTGGGAATGATGTTCTTCATTTCTGTAGGGAAGAGGCTGGCTGTGTGCTCTGAATTGTATAGGTGGCTGTCATAATGATAGGTGGAACCTTGTGGTCATTTAAATTCTTACCTGCAAGGGCAGAACCTTGGCAAAGACAGAAATAAGCCATTTGTTAATCAAAGGTGTTATTGTGAAAAGGATAGAAGTTGCTTCTACTAAATTGCCCACTCTATTCTCAGATTGAGGAGTTGCACAAAATAAGCAGTGTTCTAGCCAGTTATTTTTCAGGAGTCAGCTTAAAACCAGTCAAACAGAAAAACAACTTTTCTCAGCAGTGAGATAAAACTGGATGATGAGAAAGAATAATTGAGGTTAGATTTCAGTCTGCTTTGAGCCACATCTGCTCTGGATTTACACTTTCATGCATTAACTATGTACCCCAAAGTGGGAACACAGCAAGATTTTTTTTTTTTTGAGAATGGAAGTAAATTACTTAAGAGTAAAACTTGCTGTTTTGTCAAATTATGGAAACAAGGCTTTTTTGATATCTGAATATTTTCTTCAGATGGTCTTGGTGGTATTGGCATGGGATTAGGACCTGGAGGTCAACCTATTGATGCAAATCATTTAAACAAAGGCATGGGAATGGGCAACATGGGACCTGGAGGTAAGAAGATTACTCCTATGCTTTGTTTCATGAGAGCTTTAAGCTGTGTAGAGGGTAGATAGCTTTGTTTTGCCCACAAAAAGAGTTGAAGTGTATTAGGAGTGTTAAAGCCAAGTGAAATTTTATTGAGCTAAGTAATGAGCTTGATAATGGAAACCTGAACTTAACAGATAACTCCATTTTTATTTTTTAATCATTCAAGACACAGCTCTCATTTTCTGACTCTTGAGCATGAGCAGCAGACACTGCAAATATACATTAAACTTTAAAAACCATCTGTTACTCTTAATACTCGTTAGTGGGCTTGCAAATCTTTGTTTAGGGTATGTTTAAACAGAAAAAGTTTTAAAGAGCCACCTAAAAAGTAGCACACATTCAGCTTTCAGATGCCTATGGGGTTTTTTTTCCACTTACTGCTTTATTTGTTGAGAAGGAATGTTTCAATCTACTCAGAGCTATCACATGTAATGTTCAGCTGAAAGAGTGGATGCAATGTTTGATCTGTATTTCTGCAGCCAGTCTGATGGCTGAAGCTTTGTAAAATTACATCTGCTATATAAAGCTTTCTCTTTTATTTTGAGGAATGGGAATGGAAGGCATGGGCTTTGGAATGAATAAAATGGGAGGTAAGCTGTGTTTTTTGAAATATATATAGCTTGGGTTTTTGGAAAGCCATGTAAACTTAGCCAAATAAATATCAGGCATTTGTGTTCTCTGTGAAATAGTCACCCATTTAGTACAGGCTTGTTCATTTTTGGGTATTAAAAGCAACTTCTGTAGGCGTATAAAGAAGGGATAAAACCTCAGAGAAAACATGAGCTTGGTTTGGATTTTCTTAAGCCTGACATTGGCTTAGGAAATAAAGTGTGACCAAATTCCGACTGAGTTTTGTGGATCTGTCATACAGAGTTGTCTTGATGCCTGTGAAAATGATCTGTGAAAAGCTCATTTTGGGGAGATGTGGTGTTAAGTTGAAATGCATTGCTAAAGAATCCCTGGAAAATACTTTCTTTTAGGAATGGAAGGTCCTTTTGGTGGCATGGAAAACATTGGTCGCTTTCCAGCTGGAATGAACATGGGCAGAATGAGTGGTAGGCACTGGGTTATCTGTTACTCACCGTTATCACTGACCACGCTCCTGAGTTTGACAGAAGTCCTTCTGTTTTCTGAAACTGTAGCAATGGAGGCTGGTTATTTTCCTCTTCCCAGCTTTTATTGGAAGAACTTAAGATTTACACTTAAGATGCAGTGTCTGCAAGGCCCTTGTTGCCTCTAAACTACAAAAAAAGACTGCTGAGGTTTCCTTGAACAAGATGAAGTGTGTTCTGTCTGTATTAACCAGAAAGTCTCTTCTAGAGCAAAGCGTCAGCCTCGTCTGCATTTAAGAGGATTTGTGTTGTTTCTGTCAGTTGTGTTTTTGTCTTGGAAAGACGAGGCAAAATAATGAGGAGGACACGGTAGAGGTTTGCCTTGCTGTTAACCTTTAAAAATTATGCCTGCATTAAAATGTTCAGTCAGAAGTTATTCGGGTGCCCCGAAGAAAATAATCAAACTTGATCTTTACAGAGATGGATCGTGCCATGGGTGGAGGATTTGAAAGAGAATTTGGAAGAAATGAAATGGGAATGTCTCGTAGTTTTGGAGAGACCTTGGAGAGAGGAATAGGTCAGTATGCAAAGCTAAGTACGTGTGGTTTCTCCTGGAAATACGTGAACTGTGCATGAAAATAGTGCTTTTTCTATAACAAAAAAAGACCATATTTTGTAGGTAGCTGCTCTAATACTTCATTTTTTATCAGACATATATGTGACAGTAGCAATCTGTGAGTTCTGTAATGGGATTTCAAATGGAACAGAGAACGTTTGATGGTCTTACATGCTACTTAGTGACTTTTTGTGTTAAATTGCCTTGTGTGTGGCAGAGTTCTGACTGATGTGAGACCTAAGCTTATAATGCAGCCTGCGGTCTACCCAATAGATAAGAAAAATGTGGTGTAACCTTTGTTTCTTTAGCAGAAATTTAGAAATTGCACAGTGAAACGTAGTGTAGAATTGCTGATAGAACTGAGACATCTCTATGAAATTAGATCTTTAATGTAAAGGAGATCTTTTTATCGAAGTGATTAAAAAAGCTTAATGACTGAATGATAGCACTTGAATAACCAGGACTTGTCTCTAACAGCGTGGGGTTAGTGCTTTTTCAGTCTCTAAAGCTAAATGAAGAACACTTCGGTCTTTCAGCTGAAAGAAATACTGTATGATTGCTGCTGTCTTCCCAAGAAGCTTCAATATATATTTCTTAAAGAAATAATAAATGTCACACAAGTCAAACCCATTCTTTCTTATTTAAGATACTACTGAAAAAAAATGCAGAAGCCAGAGTCTTGTTTCTCTTCACTAAATATACTTAGAGCATTTAAGTAGATAGCTTCTTCAAGGCTTTTTCTCCTCAAATCAAACTCCAGGTTTTCTTGTTTCTTTGCTTTGTTTGTTTGTTTGTTTGAGTTTTGTTCCTGAAGTGCTGAAGTTAAACTCAGTGGATAAGGTGGTCTGTACAATAGGAACTCCTCCTAAGGGAGAGGAGACCAAACTTGTACTGCTGGAACTAGAAGACTCCGTAGGATAGTCAGGACAACTCAACCAAGGAATTTTATGTAGCAGATCTAGATAATGTATTCTTGCTTCTGTTTTATGGCATAAGACAGCCTTTTCATACTTTCCACACTAAAAGGCTGAGTGTGCTTTATGAAGCCATACTTCAGGATTCTTGTGTGGAGTTTGCTTTTTTTTCTCCCCCCCAGTCTATTGTACAGGACAGCTGCCAGCTAAAATTTAAATACTAACTTTTGCCAGCTGATCTCCCAAGTATGCATATGCCTTAAAACTTCCCTCCTGCGTGTGATGGTTTTCACTGTACATAGTGTGTGTAAATTAGAGTATTCGTTAGGGATAAAGTGCTCTCTGCCCAGCTGTAGCACAGTCTGACAGGATTAGTGATCTCCTAAAACGTGTTGCAGTCACAGTAACCTGAATCATCAGTGACAGTTATTCTTCCTGCCTGAAATAACTACTTCATATTCTACAGCAAGGTGCACATCGTGAAGTCATTTTCTGATTCAATTTGCTAGTCCGTATATGACTACTGATAACTTGTTTGTTTTGTTCCAGGTGGTGGAAATGCCAGCATTCCTGGGATTGAGAGGATGGCTCCTGGCATTGATCGTATGGGCTCGGGAATAGAAAGAATACCTTCTGGGATGGGTCATGGGATGGAGAGAGTAGGGTCAGAAATAGACAGGATGGGTCTTGTTTTGGATCGCATGAGTTCCAATGTGGATCGAATCGGTTCTGGAATTGACCGAATGGCCCCTCTGGGCATAGATCACATTGCTCCTAACATTGAGAGGATGGGACCAGCTATTGAGAGAATGGGTTCTGGCATAGAAAGAATGGGTTCTGGAATAGGCTTTGGTATTGAGAGAATGGGTGCTGCCATTGATCGTGTCGGTACCACTATGGATAGAATGGGATCAGGCGTGGAACGTATGGGCTCTGGCATGGATAGAATGGGTATAGGGATGGAGCGTATGGTCCCTGCTGGAATGGGAACTGGAATGGGTCAGGTCATAGAGAGAATGCCTGCTGGTTTGGATCGCATAGGTGCCACTCCTATGGAAAGAATAGGAATAGATCGTATGGGTGCTGCTAGCATGGAGAGAATGGGCTTGGAGCGCATTGGAGCCACTAATATGGAAAGAATGGGTCCTGCTATGGGGCAGGGCATGGGAGCAGGCATAGATCGCATGGGACTTGCAATGGGAAGCAATTTTGAAAGAACAATGGAAATGGAACGTGGAAACTTTGCAGGCAATTTTGCAGGCTCCCTTGGAGGAACTGGAGGACCTGCAGCTGGGGTGGCCAGAAAAGCTTGTCAGATATTTGTGAGAAATGTGAGTAGCCTTCTTCCTATCTGTGTTGATCTCATCTGTGTTCTGTTGACTTCCGTTACAGTATTTAATATTGGATGCTGCCAGAGGTGGAATGAGGGAGACCGTTGTGAATGGGAGCTATTTCCTTAGCAGGAGAACAGCTTTCTGCATCTGTAAATAAACACGTTGAAGTGTGGCTGCCCTGGGATGGAAAGCTTTTGAAGAGCTTGCAGTACTCACAGGTCATTTTAACAGATCTTCAGTAATTGTTCTTCTCTTTTTCACAGCTGCCCTTTGATTTTACATGGAAAATGCTGAAAGATAAATTTAATGAATGTGGTAAGTTACAAATTATATTGCTGGCGATCTCTACTGATAGCTGTGTGAGACAGGAACTACTCTTCTGTCATAGGCACCAATACCTTAACTAAAATTTCACTCAGACCTGGCAGTACTAAATCTCAGGGTTGACAGGTGTTTTGCCCAGGAGAGTCCTACAGTGTTCAGAAGAAATGTTGTTACTGGCCAGTTGATAATCCAGTCAGTGCCCGCTCTCTCTCAGCTTGCTACTCAATTTAGGCTCCTCTCTACCTCATGGCTTACCATGTGGATAGCCTCTGTGTGGTTAGAGGAAGAAATGGGTGTGGAAATCCAGGATGAATTATGAGGTTCATTTCTATAGCAAAAAGCCAGTGACTAATGGAAAGTATTGGTACAGATGTTTTATGTTCAAGTGAACATAGTTTGTTTGGGGAAACTGTCCTTGTTCAGAAATTAATAATAGTAGCAATAAAAGAGAAACAAATGAAGTAGCCAAAAGGATTGCTAAATGTTGTTGGATGTGGGCTGTTCTGCTTCTGGGAATTTCTCTTGGCAGTAGCTACTGTCCCCTCACCTTGTTCCCTAATATTTACTGCTTGCCAAGTGCCAGCCCTCATCAGTTGCGATATGAATTAAAGTATTTGCAAGTTGGGCAGGGCTCATTAGCTTTGCTCCGTTCATCTACTTCTGATGCATCATGCTTGAGGGAGAATTGACAGAACAAGTTTGAATTAATTCATGCTTCCAAACTGAGAACACTCCTTTAAAAAAAATGACCGTCCTGTCGCTTGAAGTCTCAAAGTGGTGGTGGCTTGTGAAGGTGGGCTTCCTGAGGTTCGAGCAGAGCACTGTGAATTGATAGTTAAGTGGTACGTTCTAGGTTAAATGAGAACCTTCCTTTTCTTTTGAAGGTCACGTGCTGTATGCTGATATCAAGATGGAGAATGGGAAATCGAAAGGATGTGGTGTGGTTAGATTCGAGTCCCCAGAAGTAGCTGAGAGAGCCTGCCGCATGATGAATGGGATTCAGCTCCGTGGGAGGGAGATAGATGTGCGAATTGATAGAAATGCTTAAGTAGTTGCTTTTTTAACACTGATACCAGATTTTTGAATTTGTATTTTTCTTGTTAACCATTTTAATTTGAATGGATGTAAAGGTGTTAAAATGATTCAGTTGCTTTCTGGAGTAATTTTAATTACTTTTTTAACAAATGGATTTCCATTTTACTGTTTTTTGCATTGAAACTGCAATGTGCACAATCTTTTTTTGTAGTTGTGGCATCTTGTTGACATTACAGATGTAAACAGTATGACTTTGATAATAAATGCAAGTTAAAGATTTCAGTCATTGCATCCATTACTGGCAGCATATCCTATGCTTGCAAAGCTATCTGTAAACTGAGCTCAGTAAACCTAGAGTTTGTTTTCTCCTGTGAAGTGTCAAGCAAGAATTTTCTTTTTGGTTGTCAGTTTGTGACAGACTTGCAGATCCACGTTAGTACTTAATGGCGTTGGCACAAGGGAGCCTTTGGATTCCCCCTTCAGACCTGGACGACTGCTCTTTGCAGGAGCACTGGGGCTGATTTTTCTTCAGTGGCATTGCTGATTTTACAAAATAAAGCATCCTGCACCTTCAGTTGTGTAAGTGCCATTATGAGGCCTGAACTGAAAGTGGATTTAGAAACCACGTGCTTATTTTTTCCTAATGTGGGCTTCAGCAGGGGCTGCACGCATTGCAGTCGGAGGCAGGAGGTGGGACAGTAACAGGATAGTGGTTACTGTGGGCTGTGCTCTGTACTTTATTGGCTCAGAGGCAAAGATACTGAGAAAGTAAAGAGTGAGGACCGCTACTTTTTGTGTTGCCCTAAGATATTACTTAAGCTGTAATCCTATCAGAAAAGATTAGAAAGCAAGTTGGAGTGTAATCGTATGGCTGCTGTTAAACTAAAGCCTATCAAACTCGTCTTGTGCTGGAAGCGCCCTGCTCTGCTTTGTGCTACTCCTGAATTGCAATGCAAGAAGCAGAGCGGCAGGAAGTGGAAAGAAGTCCTTCAGCGAGAGACCCGCCTGTGACCGAGGGGGCGTCGCTCCGGCCCTGCTGGGCGCTTTCCCCCGAGGTTTCGAGGTGACGGGCTCCAGGAACGCCTTCAGGACAACGCCACGACTCCTGAGCTATTTTCCGTCTGCTTTCTCACTCATAAGGAGTTCCCGCCCTTTCCAGCACCTCCTGCAGTCCGTCCGCGGCGGGTTGCACTGGTTCCATTCGTCGCACTGCTCACGCTGCTGTTCCCCGCCGAACCCCTCGCGTCCCGCGCAGCGGACGCACTTCCGTCCCCAGAAGTGGCTCGCGCTCCCCGCACGGAAGTGATGTCGTTGCACCGCGACGGTGACGTCACTGCCTCGCGCCACGCGAGGGTCACACGCTCAGCTCTCAAAATGGCGGCAGCGGCGGCCGGTAGCTGCCGGGTGAGCGCGGGGCGCGGGCGCTGCGTCCGCTCAGGGCCGGTTCTGCGGGTCTCGGGCGTGCCGCGAGACCGAGGTGGGGCAGCGGGAGCCGCCGCCGGGGCGGGGGGCTGGGGGCGCCTGGAGAGCCTCGGGGCCGACGCGGTGTGGGGCGGGGCCGCCTCCTCCCGCTTCTCAGCCCTTGTACCGCCCGGGTCTTCGGCTCTCGGGGGCTGCTCTCCCCTTCCGCTCCCTCACCCGCACCGCTGGCGTCCCGGCAGAGCGATCTGAGCTGCGAGTAAAGCCAAGCGGGGGGACGGAGCCTGCTTAGTCTGTGTTTGGTTTGAGCTCCCGGAGGCTCTGGGTTCTGCGGAGCGCCTCGGCTGCCTCAGTGTTGGACGTGCATCGCTGTGTCTTGGGCTGCGACTTTGATTTTTTGAAAGCAAACGTTTCGGTGGTTGTGGCGCTACTCAAACGCGTTAACAAAGCTTTATGGATGATCCCAAGCATGATCATGGCCTGATCGGGTTTCTCAGCAGCACTCTGAATCTGCTCCCAGTGGTGACTGTCCATTTTCAGGATGCTTGCCATCCTTTCTCGGCTCTTCAGGACTGCTGTCATCTCATATTGTGTGCTAACTTGAACTTGTTTTTGTTGCAGAAATGTCTCATTAGTGGCATGTGGCTTATGCCTAGAAGATGCCCAGTTCCTGCAGTCCACAGTGGTGCTGTGTACAGAGCGAGCAGGCCTGTCTCAGAGATCAACCAGGTTGGCTAATGACTGAATGTTGTACTACAGGCTCAGGCTGCATGTGGTTTCCCACTAGAATACTGTATCTGCTGGGTGTGTTCCCCAGCAGCAGCAGTTCCAAGCTGCAAGTTTCACCTTTTCATGATTCGTGTGATGAATTCAAGGAGTTTTGTAGAGGCTGAATTGAAGTGACAGGCAGGAGTTGTGCTCTGCTTACCAGACTGTTTCAAGCCTGGTTAGTGTCAAACTGCCTGTTAATGGGTACTTAGATGTATCCTATGTTGCCAGAACATCCAGTACCTTAGAAGTGACCTAGTGCTGGGCTGAAGTAAATCTTTCTGCTGCCTTTGATACTTGTTGAACCTCTTTTTGGATTCTGCAACATGTAATGATTTTTTTTAGTCTAGATGTTACTCTTCAGGAGGAAGAAAAGGTTTTATATCAGGTTTTGTGGAGAACATCAAGCAAGAATTAGCAAAAAACAAAGAGATGAAAGAAAGTATTAAAAAGTTCCGAGATGAAGCTAAAAAGCTTGAAGAGTCTGATGCACTTCGAGAAGCAAGGAGGAAATATGTAAGTCTTTCTCATGAATTCCTTTGACAATTTCACTGCCTATTTGCTAAGTTAGTTCTGTTTTTAATGTTAAATTTAAGTCTTTATGCAAATGAACTGTTTAGTGGTTAGCCTGCCTATTTTTATGAGAAGTTCTGCTTGGCTGGAAGTACTGACAGCTGAATGGTTGACCTCAAGTGTTTTTTTTCTAGTGGCAATGCTCCCAGCAGGCTGCTCACTGGAATTCCCAGTTGACAAGCTGATAAAATTTGGGAACGTTAAATTTAATGTTCACAGTGTTTGTTCAAATACTTCTTTTGCATTCTTTGAAGACTACTAAATGGCATTACTCACAGTAATTAAATGCTTGTGGTGGTTACTCAGTTAGCGTTTGCTCAAAGACAGATTTTTATCCAGCTGAGAATGTGCTATATTCTGATTTTTTTTTCAGTAAAAATGCATTTTTCATTTGCTAAAAGTGCTAGGAAGAAGGATAAATCAATTAATTCTGTTTAGGCCTGAGCCCTAATTAGTGGGTTTGTTTTTTTTTCCTTTTTTTTTTTCCTCTAAATTAGCGTTAATAGGATATTCTGTGCACTAAGGTATTTTTGAATGAGTATCTTCTGCCCTCATCCATCGTGTTTTCTTTTTTTCCACAGAAAACCATTGAATCGGAAACAGTGAAGACCTCAGAAGTAATTAAAAAGAAACTTGAAGAAATAACTGGTACAGTTAAAGAGGTAAAACATAGCTGTGGAATCGCCTTATTTTTAAGAGAGCTCGTCTCTGAGGTTCTGTGTGTATTTGAATTGTCATCTTGTTTTTTTTGAAGCCAGGTAGTTGCTATTTCAAAGGTTATCACTGTTGCAGATCGTAAAGGATAGAGCTGCTATCAAAGCTGCAGCAATTACCATGTGACAGATCTCTTAGTTGTTGTTGTATGTTGTGTAGAAGAGCATCCAGCAGCTCCTTTCACATTTGGAGGATGAAGATGGTGCATATGGTTCTTTTATTCTTTAGCACTTATGAAAGAGGATGATTGTATCTATGCAGATTGATTTTTCAGCAATTAAGCAAGTTCTCTTGTAGGGTGGGACCAAGCACTGAAACTTAATGAGCATAACTTCATTTCTTGTTATGTATTGAACTCTTCCAGGCATCAGATGTTTTGGAGTGGTTGCTACACTTTGAGTTCTGTCTCTTGAGTAAATCTCTGTGGAATTTTCGTTATAGTATTTTAAATATGGAGAAAAATTTAGGTGCATGCTAGATGCTGGCTCTGGTAAACACAGCCTAGATGATACATAGGAATATGTTAGATTGAGAAATGCATTTGCTATTTCTTCAGGAAGATCTGAATAGCAGAGAGCTATCTCAACCTCTGCTGTGTCTTAAGAAGTAGTAAATGGTGGTTTTAAAGGAAATCTCTGGAATGTTTTAACATCAACGGCCCTTCTCTTTGAGGTCAGGAGAAACAGTTTTTGTATGTATGAGTAGCAGCTATTACAAACGTGTGTGTGACTGTTCTGCACAGAGCTGTTGGCTGTGTGAGTTTCAGTGCCAAGCCCAGTAAATCTCTCCTGTGACATATAAACTGTGTGTTCACCTTAGATTGGTTAGCCCTATTGCATTTAGGCTTATACAAAATGTGCTTTCACCTGTGTTGTTATAATTGTCTTCTTTATTCTCTTCCAGAGTTTGGATGAAGTAAGTAAGAGTGATATTGGCCGGAAGATAAAGGAAGGTGTGGAAGAAGCAGCAAAAACAGCAAAGCAGTCAGCAGAGTCAGTGACAAAAGGAGGAGAGAAATTAGGCAAGACAGCAGCCTTCAAAGCTATTTCTCAGGTACACCTCTCTCTCTGGGACCTAGTGCTGCAGGCACAGATCATCTGAACTTGTGCTAATTATAAAATTTATTTGTTAAGTAGAAAGCCTTGGTACTGCTGTCTTTGTACATACGTATCAGTAAGGAAGCATTTGTGTCATCACCCTCTAATCCTTGTTAGAAGGTGGTGAGGCACTGGCACAGGTTGCCCAAGGAGGCTGTGGATGCCCCATCCCTGCAGGCATTCCAGGCCAGGCTGGATGTGGCTCTGGGCAGCCTGGGCTGCTGGTTGGCGACCTGCACACAGCAGGGGTTGGAACTGATGAGCATTGTGGTCCTTTGCAACTCAGGCCATCCTATGATTCATTCTATGATTCTCTGAGTAAGAGAGATGACAATAACACCTGCTCTTATCTTTGTCTTTCTCCTTTGACAGAAGCAATTTTTAATTTTTATGGGAAAGACGGGGGAACAGTAAATCAGCCTAATAGGATTGCTTTCCTTTCAGGGAGTAGAGACTGTAAAGAAGGAAATAGATGAAAGTGTTTTAGGGCAGACTGGTCCTTACAAACGTCCAGAGCGTCTACGGAAAAGAACAGAGTTCTCAGGCGAGAGGATTAAAGAGGAGCGAATATTTGAAGCTAATGAGTACGTATTTCATGTAACTTGGGGCAAATCTTTATCAGATTATGCACAGAAATGACTTAAACTTACAGATCAGGTTAAAAATCAAGTGCTGAAATGAGCAGAGCAGGTAGATCTGAGAGCAAGGTTCTACCATAAGTTTATGATACAGAATTTTCTGATAGTCAAGCTGGGCATTTGGAAGTACTGAGTGTGTACGTAATGTTCTGTCTGACTTGCACGTTACATTTTCTCTGTTCTAACATCTTGCTGTTGACTTGTATTTGACTTGGCTAAGTCTAAGCTGCTTTACTGTCTTCACTGCCTTGCCTCCACTAAACTGTGCATTTTTTATGCTGTGTATCAGCCTCAGTACTACTGCGTGCTTCAGTGACATTCATCAGAATATTCATCTTTTTGCTCTCTCACCTCCAAGTTATTTGTTCACAAGTTCCTGTCTTCTGTGCCTTCTAGGGAGGCCATGGGTATGGTGCTGCACAAGGACTCCAGATGGTATCAGCAGTGGAAAGATTTCAAGGACAACAACGTGGTCTTCAATAGTAGGTGTACCAAAGACAAAGTAGTAGCACGTTATTTTCTCTGATCTGATTCTTGCCTTGTGAGATCTGATGCCATTGTGCAACCAACCCCAACAAAATGCTAATCACAGCATTGTATTGATATAGTTGTGGCTGTGGGTGATGTGAATGGGAAGTATGATAATACTGCAGGCCCCTAAGTTGCCATCCCCCCAGCCAGGTGTTGTCTTTGGTCAGTCTCACTCACTATATGAAGAACTCTAGATCCACCTTTACACTGTCAGGAGACCAGGACACATAAATGCATGTCACAGGGTATAGGTCAGGCAGGTCTACTCTCATCCTTGAGCTTATTGTGAGGAAAGGTCTTGTTTTCAGTGAGCTGATTTCTGTTGTCATCTGCTTAGGACTCTGGAATGTGTGGGACTTTGCATCATTTCTATGTATTAAAAAAAAATAGTCTGAGAATACTGAATATCTGTACTCTGCAGCAATCAGGCAACACTGCACATGTGGCTGCACTGAGCTCTGCAACGTGTGTTCTCCTTTTGTGTATTCCCTGTACAACTGCAGGTTGTTTTTGGCTTTACTTTTTGATTTGATTTGAAGCATAACCTTCAACATTCCAGTTGTTAATTGACTAGCTGCTCTGTACTTACCTGTTATCTTGCAACTGTCTTCTGTGGTTCTGGTCTATTTGATTATGTCCAGAGACAGATAATGGACATAATGGGCTTGTTTTGCCCTACTTTGCTGCTGCAGTGCTCATCTGTTTCAGTGGGTTTGCTTCCTGCTCCCACTTTGTCTTCTTTCTGCCTTCAAGATCTTGCTTGGCAGTTCTCCCTGCACAGAATCACAGAACTGTAGAGGCTGGAAGTACCTTTGAGATCATCAAGTCTTGCTATAGAGCAAATTCTCTACAGCAGGTTGCACAGAAGAGCATCCAGGTGGGTTTTGAGTATCTCCAGAGAAGGAGACTCCACCACCCCTCTGGGCAGGTTGTGCCAGGGCCCTGCTGCCTTCACAGTGAAGTTCTTCCTCAAGTTTGTATGGAACTTGCTGGGTTCAAGTTTGTGCCCGTTGCCCTTGTACTGGGCACCACCACAAGAGCCTCCATCCTCTTGACACCTGCCCTTTAGATATTGATGAGCACTGATCATATTCCCTCTCAGTCTTCTCCAGGCTAAACATCTCTTAGTGTTTTCTTGTATGAGATGGGAGATGTTCCAGGTCCATAATCATCTTTATAGCCCTTTGCTGCACTCTTTCCAGAAATTACCAGAAGTCTTCCTTGAAGTTGGGAGTCCAGAACTGGACATAGCATTCCAAACGTGGCCTCTCCAGGGCAAAGTTGGAGCACATCCATTGCTGTGCTGGCCATGCTCTTTTTAATGCACCCCAGGGTTCCTCTGGCCTTCTTGGCCACCAAGGCACACTGCTGGCCACCAGGACACCCAGGTCCTTCTCCCCAGAGCTCCCTTCCAGCAGGGCAGCCCTCAGCCTGTACTGGAGCATGCAGTTATTCCTCCGCAACTGTAGGGCTCTGCACTTGTTCTTGTTGAACATCATCAGATTCCTCTCTGCCCAACTGTCAGCCTGTCCAGGTCCCACTGAATGGCAGCACAACATTCTGGTTTGGCCCCCTCCTCTTCTCAGCTTTGTGTCATTAACAAACTTGCTGGGAGTGAACAGGACCTGGCCCAGCACTGACTCCTGGGGAATGCCAGCTGTTACAGCCTCCAACCAGACTATTAGACTCTCCTGCTGATCACTGAGCTCTGCCTGTCAGACAGTTCTCGATCCATCTCAATGTCCATTTGTCTTTCCCCCACGTCCTAAGCTTTGTTACATGGATGTTGTAGGAGATGTTGTCAAAAGCCTTGTTGAAGTCCAGGTAGACTACATCTTCTGCTCTTCCCTCATCTACCCAGCTGGTCATGGCATTACAGAAGGCCACCACGTTGGTCAGACATGATTTCCTCCTGCTGAATTCATGTTGACTGTTTCTTATATATATATTTTCTCTTCCGCTTGCTTGGAGATGGCATCCCAAGCAAGTTGTTCCATCACTGTCCCCAGGGATGGAGGTGAGGCTGGCTGGCCTGTAGTTCCCCAGGTCCTTCTTGTCCTTTTTGAAGATTGGTGTGATTTGGGCTTTCCTCCAGTCTTCAATCACCTCTCCTGTTCTCCATGACCTTGCACAGATGATGGAGATTGATTTGGCAGTCATTTCTGCCAGCAGCTTCAGCACAAGTGGGTGCATCCACAGGTGAGGAGAGGGGGCTGAGTGGAGCCCCATGGTGCTGCAGCTCCTTGCAGGGAGCAGCGGGCAGTGCTGAGCTCTGCTCTGTGTGGACAGCAGCAGGGAATGGCACAGAGCTGTGCTGGGGGAGAACCAGGGCGTGAGGGAAAGGCTTTGGCCCAGGAGGTGATGGGCATAGAGCAGCTTCCTAGGGCAAAGGGCACAGCCCTGAGGGACACCACCCTCAGCCAAAGGGTTTGGGTGGTGCTGTGTGGGGCTGGGAGCTGGACTGGGGGATCCCTTGGGTCCCTTCCAACTGTGATAATGTTTGTGTGAAAGGAACCAACCCCGTAGTTAGTGACAGCTGTAAAGGTGAGGAGAAAACTAGCTTTTGAAACTGGAACTTGTTAATCAAGAAAGAGAAGTAGCATGTTTAACCTGCACCACATTGCTTGTCCTTCCTTGTTCAGGGACTCGGTGGAAGGACTCTATGCTAACATCTCTTCTTGTTTCAGGGTTCTTTGAAATGAAAATGAAATACGATGAAAGTGATAATGCATTCATTCGAGCTTCCAGAGCTGTCACAGACAAAGTCACTGACTTGATAGGTAATGTGTCATCATTGCTATGAAACTGCATGTCCACCTTCTGGCTCTTGCTGTTAGTGATGTCCTACATGTAATACTAACCTTTGCAAAAGAGTCTCAAGCTTTTTGGTATTTTGCGTTTATTGTTATTCAGTCATTCGGTGCAGCAACCTGCTGTTGGCAGTATGTGGGGTAAATGTCAAGCCTAACTTGGTCTGTTTCAAGGTGACTCTTCCTTCCCTCTTTCTAAAGCCCAAGACCCATCTTTTCTATTGGTTTCTGGTAGCAGTTGTCATTCTACCAGTCTTGCTGAATTGTTTTGTCAGGTGGATTGTTCTCGAAGACGGAAATGTCAGAGGTTTTGACAGAGATACTCAAAGTGGATCCATCCTTTGATAAAGATCGTTTCTTAAAGCAATGTGAGCGTGATATAATCCCCAACGTCTTGGAGGTAAGGTGGGGATAGAATGGGATACATTCAAAGAGGTACAACAGGAATTGCCTGGAGAGATTTGTATGAGATTGGCTAAACAAAAGCAGTTATTTTTGTTCATCTTGCAGTGCAGTGATGTTGAAAGAATGTATGTCAAACTGGTGCATGCCAGTAAACACATCACATACCTCTGATCCTCTGGTTGCGAGGTAGCAGTGTGAGATGAACTGAAAACAAGCAGCAAAAGCAATGCTTAGAGATACAGACAATGAAACTGACGCGTGTTTGTTTTTGCCACTGCTGTCTTTGTGGTGACTGACTGTGCATGTATCAGAGAGATGGCTGCAACTGTAATGTCTGCACTGAAATAAGACCTCCCAGGATTTCTGGGCAGTGCGTGTTCCGGCAGTGGATTAGGATATTAGCTGAAGATTTATGCACATCTGCCTTCGTATGTGTTTACAGAAGATCTTATTGCTGCTCCTCTTTGTTAATTCTTGCTCTTTTCCTGATTCAGGATGTAGGACTTAAGGCAGTTTGCTCCTGAAACTGCTGATACTCCAATTCTTTGATATGGCATATATTTTTAAATGCTCATATCTTACTGATTTTTTATTTTTCTGTTTTAGGCTATGATATCTGGAGAGCTTGATATCCTCAAAGATTGGTGCTATGAGGCGGTAAGTAGAGTACTAGGAGTGCTAAAAATGTCTAAAAAGGTTGTGATTCTCACTTCTCAGTAGGTGTGCTGTGCTTTCTTTGCAAGCTGTGTGGCCATTATGACTGTGGTGCTGCTTACCCACTTTGCCTCTGCTCCCCCATTAAATTTGTTCATGCTGTAAAGCTCTGCAATACTGCAGTCAAGTATGCACTGTGGACTTCTGGAGTAGAATGGACATGAGAGGAATGCTGTTTAGAGAGAGAGAATTGAGAGCCAATCCCAAATGAGTCTAGCTTCAGTTCTCCAAAGCCTTGCATGGTTAGATTGGACTTCAGTAGAGCCTTTGAGGTTTGGTGCGTTGTTCTGTACTGGTGGTGACTTCAGAGCAATTAAGGCCCTGGAATTCAGAAGTCTCCAGGAACTGAGGAGTCTTTCAAGATCTCAGATTGTGGGATTTTGTGGAGTTTAATCAAATTAGTGCTTAGCTTCCGTCAATTTAGTGCTTCTGCAGCACCAATTCACATGCTTCCAATTTTATTTAACATGGGCACAACTGCCTGGTTTTCTTGGGACTGCTGGGGTGCCTTGACTCTGAGCTGTTCTGGGGAGGCTTTGTGCAAAACCAGGTGAACACGCAAAGCCCTCTTAACTTACTTCAGCTTTTAAGGAGCCACTGGAGCTTGAAGCTATGGAGGAATGACAGGAAAGACAGTGGCTCTCTCTTGTCGTGGCACTGGTCAGAGATACGGGCTGATAAGAGATGTTTGAGCTGACCCCGAAAGGTGATGATGGCAGTCAGATCGTCCCTGGAACTGTTCTACAAACAAAACTCCACTGTGGTACCCCAGCAGTCTTTGCAGGCTCGAGGTTTTCTGAAATTGCAGCTTAGGTAACATGCAGCCTGAATACCTGACTGCAAAAAATGGCATTTATTGGTGAGATGGTGGATTTGCTTTTCTTCTGGTATAGGTTTTGATCATTGGATTCACTTCTTGGAGAAATGAATTGGTTGTTATTCAGCGATTGTATTGTTGTCCTTTTAACTTTATGAAAGCAGATCTTTACCTGAAAACAGCATTTAAACGTGAAAGGACATTTGTTCTCTTCCTCTCTGTCCCAAAATAGTTCTGCTATAGGCAATGCAGACCTGTGCTTTAAAGTAATGTAGCTGCTTCCCAGTCACAGCCACCACCAGGGGGCTGCAAGTTCACACACTGAAAAGGCTGGGTTGGTTGTTGTTGTTTTATTTCCTGCATTTAAATCTTTTGAGGTTGTTAGCTGCTAACATCTTTGTAACAATGTTGCACAATACGAGAGTAAGGTATTAAAGAATCCCCCTTATTTTCAGACCACCTTAATATTCCAAGCCACTTTTGAGATCATACCATAGAATTCCATTCAGATTTCTAGTGGGAAGTAATAGATTCACTGTGGTCTAAAAAGCATACAAACCCTTCTAGTGGTAGCCAGAAATGAAGGTCATAAGACTCATCCATAAAAATGACCAGGAGGTAAATGAGAGTTTTAGAAACGAGAATCCAGGAGATGGAGGCTCTGTGAACAGAGCTGTGCTGAAAGTGTGAAGTTGGTGATGCTGGTCACTAACATGTTTGAGTACAAAGCAGGAAGGCAAGTAAAGCAACAAAGCTGCCTGTGCCTGCTGTCTCCAGAATCCCTGTTCTGTCATTCCAGCTTTACTCTGGTGACTTTCTCAGTATTCTTCTGTCAGGTATTTACATCTGAATGCTTGTGATGAAGGTTAAAAGATCAGCTTTGGGGGAGTCGTGGTAGGGACTCCTCCTGTTTGCTTGGTAGCTGCCAAGAATGCTGTGAGAATGCTGAAATTTAAATCCCAACAACAGTTCTTGATGCATAAATAACGAAGCATATGTGCCTGAAAGCAGCCAGGAGGAGCTGGTCTGCCTGCAGGGTCTGGCTGGGTGTGAGGAAAACAGCTTCGTTCCCAAACTGTTTCTCCCTGTCTGCTGTCAAATCAGAGCTGCAAATGCCCTGGCTATCAGGTGCACTCAGTTTGTGTATTCTCTTGTAACCAGTGACCTCTTGTTCTGGCCAGGGGAGATGGGATTCTTAGGAAGAATTTCGTTATGTGAAGCACAGAGCATTTGAGGTAGTCTGCAGGGTATATAGCAAGACATACTTGCTCAGTATATTTGCAAAAAAAAAAAAGACTTTTATTGTCATATTTTCTGATGGTTCTCTCTAAGCAGAAAATTCCTTTTTCTTTGACAGAGCAAATTCAAACATGTAACACAAGTTTGTTGCTTCATTTAGACTTACAGTCAGCTTGCTCATCCAATCCAGCAAGCCAAAGCCATGGGTCTCCAGTTCCACTCCAGGATTCTCGACGTAGACAACATTGATGTGAGTGTATTTCTGTATTTCACCTTGAAATGTGATGGGATGAATCAGAAACTCACGATTTCAGGGGTTTTCTTCTTTGCTCTGACTATTTTGCTTCATGCTGGTCTACTTACCATGTTTGCTAAGGCAGGAACCAATCATTGTTGCAGGAAGAGAGACATGGGACAGGTTTGGGGAAGGAATTTTTTACTATGCGATCAAGCCTAAGTTGCAGCATTGTGGTTTGCCTCTGTGCCAGGGCATCTTGGTCTGAACCACCTGCAAAAACTGAGGTGCTGTCTATGAAGGGCTTTGTGGATGGTTTTTTGGGATAACAACGTGTGGTGCTTTTGTGACTCCAGGCTGTGCAGTGCAGGAGCAGATATCAGAGAGCTAAGTGCTGCTCTGCGTGGTTGTGTGGGAGGTAATGGCACTGCTGCCCCAGGAGCCGTGTTGGCAGCTGAGCACTGTGGCAAAACAGTCATCATGCATTCTAACAGACTGCCTGCACAGTGGTTGTGCTCTCTGTAGTCCTCTTTACTCTGGAGTCTGAAGTGTTACTGTTGTACTTAGCAGCCAGTCTGCTGTACTGCCTTCGTTTAATGAGGCCTTTGGTGTTGTCTGTCACAGTACTGCTGGTTTCTTTCTTTTGTTCGATGACAAAGGCGTCTCAAAAAGAAATTCCCACTTTTTATCAGATTATGAGATCTTTTATGTCCTGTAACAATCTCTGCCTCAAAGGTCACGAGTGAGTGGAGGAAAAGAATGGGGCAGTTGTACATTCACCCTTTGAAACACACATGAGAGTTCCAGAAACATCTGAGGAGATGCCTTACAACAAAAGATTGAAAAGTTCACCTTCTGTAGCCCTGTGAAAGAGCAATGGGAGCTGACTTGCCTGATGATCGCTCAGGGAGCAAGAAAATAATCAACCCATTAACAGACAGAAAGCTTCTCAGGACCGTTGGTGCCTGATATTATCTCTCATCTGTCTGGTTCAGAGGAAATCATGCAACTCTGGGCAGTATCTACAAGCACGTGCCAAATGAGCAGGAAAATTTGTGGCATGGACAATTCTCCTGAATATCCAGCAATGAATAACATGTTCTAACAGAATCAAAGCTTTGGGAGTAACAAACATGATGGCCTTTTTCCTGAGCATCTGATTTAAATCTGAAGTTTTTTTCTGTTATTAGGGTCTAGGTGGCTTGGTTTCCTTACAAGCTGAGTAACCTTTCTGGTGTAGGTAGGTGTAAAATCAGTGAATGCACAGATGTTATAAATATGGAATGTACCAGACAGTTTGGCTAAGCAGGTTATTATGCAAAAGAGAGTAGATAGAATGCTTACCTGCGTCCTGGGCTCAGTGCAAAACTCCAAAGGAGGGATCTCCAGAAGAAATCCTTCCCCATTGGCAGTCAGCTCTTAAATGGCTCTAGGAGAGGCTCCAGCCCTTCCTGCAGCACCGCTGAATCGCCTTCACCTGTGCTCCCGTGGCTGCTCAGGTGGTCAATCAGAGGTTCAGGCCGTGATTCAGCAGTTCCCATACAGTAGGTAGGGTAGCTGCTCATTAGTATAAAGCTCTGCATAAATTCTGAGTGGTGTCTGGAAAGACATTTTGTTATAAATATGTCTTGGATGCCTATTTTTGCATAAAGTTTCTTGGGAGAACTACATTATCCTGGCTGAAAAATGACTGACATAAGGTGTGATCAGTGCAATTCATATTACACTCTCTGTGTTGCAAGAAAGGGACATAAAAGGGAGGTGATTGTTTAAATTTTTAAATGCATTTCCTTAGAAAAGATTTATGGTATTGTGCTCAGAGGTCTCATCCAGAAAAAGGGTTGACTGAGCTTGAAAATCAAGATGTAAAAGATTTGAAGGAGTTCACATTCTGCGAAATTTGCAGCACTGAAATTAAAATTAAGCCTTTAAAATATCAATGTATGCACTCATGTTCCATGCTAAAGGACTTGAATTTTAGATGCTTGGCTAGAAGGCATTATCATAGGGTGTCTTGGGTTGGAAAGGGACCTTGAAGACCATCTGGTCCTAACCCTCCTGCTGTGGACTGGCTGCCCCCCAGCAGATCACTGCCCAGGGCTCCATCCATGACCTCCAGAGATGGGTTCACTTCTCTGGGCAACCTGTGCCTCACCGCTCCTTGAGCAGAGTTTCTTCCTAATACTTAATCTAAATCTCTCCTCTTGTAGTTTAAAGCCATTCCCCCTCGCCCACCACTACCAGACTGTGTAAAAAGTCTCTTCTGCTTATAAGCTCCCCACGAGTACTGTAAGGCTGCAGACAGGTCTCCCCATAGCCTTCCACTCTCCAGGGTGAGCACCCTCAGCTCCTTTGGCCTGTTCTCATGGCTGATGCGCTCCGGCCCTCTGAGCATCTTTGTTGTCTCCTCTGGCCCCACTCCCAACATCCTTCTGTGCTGGGGCCCCAGGCCTGGGCACAGTACTGCAGGTGGGGCCTCATAAGGGCACAGCAGAGGGGTTCAGTCAACTCCCTGCCCACTGCCATCCCTCTGTTGATGCAGCCCAGGATGCTGTTGGTCGTCCAGGCTGCAGGCACACACTGCTGGCTCATGTCTGGCTTTTCATCCACCAGGACGCTCGGGTCCTTCTGTGCAGCATTGCTCTCATGAGTTCTCCCAGTCTGTGCACACACATCTGGGATTGCCCTGACCCAGGTGCAGCACCTTGCACTTGGATTGTTGAATCATTGTTGAAGTTCACATCATCCCACTTTCAGGGTTTTCCGTTCCTTCCTTCTGTTTTATCAGCTGCACCACTCAGCTTGGTGTCATCAACAAACTTGTTGAGGGTGCGCTCAGTCCCACTGTGTGTATTGATAAAGATGTTGAGGAGCACTGATCCCAGGACACCACTTGTGAGAGTCCCCTACTGGACATAGAGCTGTTGACAGCAATTTGGTTGCAACTTTCCTACCAGTTCTTTTTCCACTCAATTGTTCAGCCTTCAAACCCATCTCTCTCCAATTTATAGATAAGGATGTTGTTTGGGACCGTGTCAGAGGCCTTACACAAGTCTAGGTCGGTGACATCACTTGCCTTTCTTTTGCCTGCTGAAGTTGTCACTCCATCATTGAAGGCCACCAGATGGGTCAAGCATGATCTGTCCTTGGTGAAGCCATGCGGGCTGTTTTGGATGATCTGCTCATCTTGCATGTGCATTAACATCTCTTCCAGGAGGATTTGCTCCATGGTCTTCCCAGGCACAGAGGTGAGACACAGTGGCCTGTAGTTTCCCTGATCTTCCTTTCTCCTTTTCTTATGAATGGAAGAGATGTTTCCCTTTTTCCAGTCACTGAGTCTTAACTAGGCAGCCACAACTTTTCAAATGTGATGCAGAGCAGCTTGACAACCACATCAGCCAGTTCCTTGCAGACCCTGGGATGCACATCCAGGGGCCCCCTGGTCTTGTACACATCTAGTCTCATCTGTTCTTGAACCGCTCTTTGATTGCAGGATGACTTGGGCAGGTTCCAGGAATCCAGTCCTTACTGGAATGGTGTCAGTTACTGCAGTGCTTGAGAACTGATTCCCTCTCATTAAGCAAAAGAGCATTGCAGAAGTGTGTTCTGTCATTGACTACCAGGAAGGCTGGCACCTCCCTGTAGAGCAAGATGTTGGGAGAATACTTTGCAGGAGGACTGGTACTGTGTGAGCAGAGGAGGTATAACTTGATGAGGAGTTTGGTTTGGATTTGGTGCTGGGAGATGGTGGGATTGTTTGGCTGTGTAGTTGTGCTAAATACTTGGTGCCTCTACATTAATCTGCAAAAACACTCCATTTTCTAATAGAGTTTTCTTTAATTGCAGCTGGCCATGGGAAAAATGATGGAGCAAGGACCAGTATTAATCATCACTTTTCAAGCTCAGATCGTGATGGTAATTAAGAACCAGAAAGGGGAAGTGGTAGAAGGTGACCCGGTAAGTGATGCTCACCTCCTGAATGTGGCTGCCCCAGGTCCCTCTGTAGCCATCTCAGCCATGGATTGAGTTTGTAGCAGCTCCCTATAGCAGTATGTGGTGTACTTCAGCTTTGCTTACCCACATATGTTGTAATCCACTCACACTGCATTCTCTGTCCTATTCTAAAGATTTTACTGAGTATTTTTGAGAACGTTTCTCTGGTGTTGTTGTTACACCAGCATCTCCACTGGAACATTTAATAGTCAGTGATTGTGATACGATCTGTTGCTGTGGTTTAGAATGCTTGTGTGCTTGCCAGTGCAGCTAAGCACATGGCTATTTTATGAATTCTGTTGTAATGGTGGTCCCCCCACCATAGACACGAAAGCTGGGTTCTGTAGGGTTGCAGTGTCTTGTCCACCAGTGAGTTTTGCAGATCTCCAGATGACACAGAGCTGGGGTATGAAACAGCTGACTTCAACACAAGTGACTGAGAAAATGGGTTCAGCAAGAGTAACTTTTTGTACCACAATAAATCAAATACAGTGTCTTTGTTTTGCATGCTCTCTGCACCTGGGAAGAACAGCCAAGCTCTGTTTTGCAAGCAGTGGAGTTGAAATGGCTCCATGCATCCAAGTTAGCATACATACATCTGAGTTATCAGCTTGCTTTTGTGCTTTACAGTCATGACTCTGGCTTTTGGACCAAAGCTGGGTCTCATTCTTTCATCTTGAAGGACTACAGAGCAAGCATGAGCTTGTCTGCAGCTGCTCACATAGAAGAACTGTAGTTCAGTAATTCAGTCAGTTCAGTAAAATCATCTGAATCTTTACAGGTGAAAACAGCTGCCCATATAATCAACTGTTATCACCCACAGTGAAGTCACTGTCATGTAGTTGGGTGAGGGAGTGAGTTTCTCTGTTTGCTAGGCCATTAGAAATACTGGACTAAAATTAAAATACTCTTGGTAGTGATGGACAGATGAGAAAATGAATGAAAATCTGAAGGGAATGAGCAAGCTGTGGCAGGTGGAATCATCCTTGCAGGCTGCCCTGCTTGTGTTTCTCTGCAGTCTTACCACAGATGGGTGATGTATATATTAAAGAGCTGGGAGAAGACGTTGAAACCTCGTAAAACTCATTAATTGTGCTCTGTATGTTTTCCTTAATCAGTGTTAGCTTCTTCAGGTGGGCAGCCTGGATACAGCTCAGTGAGTCTGTGCTCAGTGAGTCTCAGTTCTGTGAGTCTGGCTGCTTGTTGCTGTGGCTTTTGGGGCCTGTAGGTTCTCAATCAGACATGCCTTGTAGACAAGGCTGCAATAACTTGAATTTAAATTGGCTGGCAGAAGATGTGCTGGCTGTGAAATCCCGTTCAGCTCAGTGTGAGCTATTTATCCCTGTCACACTCTTGAAGTGCTACAGGCCATTAGCTGAACATTATCTTGTATGAGGAGAATCTACAAACATCTTGAAGGAATACAGAGTTGTAGATAATCTTTAATTCACAGTGAGGAGAGGAGCTGGAGTTAGGAGCAGCCCTTTCTCTTCCAATTGCTGCTGTGCCTGGCCAGCAAATTCCTAGCCTGCAGAGGGGCTGTGTGTGGGTTCTACTGCCTTGGCACTCTGTGGGACAGAACTGAACTGTTCTCCTGTGGATTAAAGCTTCCTCCCAGATTCCCCCCAAGCCTGTTATTTTTTTCCTCCCTTTCCTTTCATAAAGGGCAGTTTAAGAACAGAGCACAAAGATGCTTGGAGGTCAGGCTGGAGTCATTGAAGCCGTTTGTTAGGAAACTGGGAACGTCACTGGAGCCAACTGGAAGTAGGAACTTCTTTTCAGCTGTTGCCTCACTACATTGGCACAGAGTGCCTCACAGAGCTCTGTTTGCTGAAACTGTCCCATATCCAGTTGTGCTGAGTACTGTGCATCAGCTGTTTGTCTACTGGGAACCTCTGACAGGGTGGTTGAGTAAAGATACAAAGGGTTGTGAGGAACTCATTGCCATGAAGGCTGAAAATAAGGAAGTTGTGTGGTTTGGCAACACTGCTTTTGAACGAAGGCAGAGGATTTGAAATGGGAGGCAGACGTCATGTAGCATAATGGAGCGGGGAAAGTTACAAGTATATTAATTAAGGTAATTGGAATTGGACAGATTCACGAAAGTCTGGGTATTCTGCAAGTCCAGGTGAGTCTGAGTCCCAGGAAATCTCTGACCTTTCCTTACTGAGCTGTGCAGTGCCCGACACGAGTTCTGTTTCTTTCACTTTTTCCCTTGTGCATCACATTTTGACCGTCTTCATGGGCAGCAGTCTCTATGAATAGGCAGGATTTTATTTCTTGTAATTCTTTACAATGAAAAGGAGATGAATGAGAACAGCTTAAATAAAAGAGTAGCAAAAAAGGAAAATAGGTAAAGTAGGATGAAAACCAGATTGATGGTGGTCTCTAGAAGTACATTAACCTTCAATCACTTTCTTAAGCAGGCAAAAGTTCTGTTGTTCTTCGTTTCTTGTCTCCTCTGCATTCCTTTTTACACACCCCCATCATCTGTGCTACTCAAATTGATGTCACTTTCAACACTTCTAAGCGTAGCCAAAGCAAGTGAAGCTGCTGAGACACTGAACAAGAAGAAAATGGCTTTCAGTAGGATATTTCTAACACCTGCTGCAATACAGAAACTTCCCCTCGTCACATTTACGTACCTGTACCTTGCGACCTGTAAGGACTGATGCATTCAGTCAGAAATGTAATAGTTAAGCTCACAGCTGGGAACTGAGCGCAGGATGGTCCCCCAGTGCTGCTTTGTTATCTGGAGGGAACGTTTGCTTCTTGGTGGTTGGTGTGTGCTCAGTATGCATCTCGTCCACCACAAACGTTCTCAGATCCACTCTACTGTGAATTCCTGGAGATAAGGCAGACAGGTGTGGTGGTTTGTGGTTTTTATGGTTGTTTTTTTTCCCAGTGATTTATGTATTTGGTTATGTGTATTTTGTGTATATATATTTTGTAAGATTTTTCTGTTCTTTTTCTTTCCTGAAAATGAACTTATAAAATCAAGTGCTTATAGCCAGTGATAAGAAGGTTTAAGAATAACTTCTCTCTCTGCTGGCTGGTGATGTACCTGACTTCCATGCAGGTCATGGAATCACTAGGGTTGGAAAAGACCCTCGAGATCATCCAGTCCAACCATCCACCTACCACCAATGCTGCCCACTGAACCATGCCTCTCAGTGCCACATCTACACGTTCCTTGAACACCACCAGGGACGGTGACTCCCCCACTCCCTGGGCAGCCCATTCCAGCACCTGACCACTCCTCTGGGGAATAAATTGTTCCTAATGTACAACCTGAGCTTCCCCTGGTGCAACTTGAAGCCATTCCGTCTCATCCTTATGCTGTTACCTGGAGAAGAGGCTGAGCTCCACCTGACCACCACCTCCTTTCAGGCAGTTGCAGGGAGCCATAGGTTCTGCCCTGAGCCTCCTCTTCTTCAGTGTGCCCCATCCCATTCCCTCAGCTGCTCCCCATAGCACTGTGCTTTAGCCCTTCAGCTCCACTGCCTGATGGGGAGAGGCTGCAGCTCACAGACTGCTGTGAAAAAGGTAGTGATGTAGCTGTGGGCAAGAGCCTTCAACTTGATTGAGTATCACAAACAGTAGAGCCTGGCAGTCAAACCAAATTGAAACCAAAAATTTATATTCATCAGCAAGTCAGATATTATTGAAGTCACCGTCCCTGGCCGTGTTCAAGAGGTGTCAGGATGAGGAGCTACGAGATCTGGTTTAGTGCTTGTGGTAGCAGTGGTGATGGGAGGATGGTTGGATGAAATGATCTTGTAGGTCTTTTCCAACCCTGTGATTCTGTGAAGTTGGCAGGGGTGTCAGTTAACATTTGTAGGCACAGATAGTAGGAAATCCTAATTGTGCTTTCGGAAATCAAAAGTTTACAGGTTCCTGATTGTTCTGTGATTTAGCAAACGTTACAGGAGCTAAACTTGTATGTGAGTTTGAGGCTTAGAACCTGGAGAGAAAAATTACAATGTTCTCTGGAGGGAGTATGGAGCATCTCTGCATCAAGCACTGAGCTCGGGGGTCTGTGACCGTGACGCAAGCTCTAACAAGGATTTTCCTTCCAGGACAAGGTTCTGCGGATGCTGTATGTGTGGGCGCTTTGCAGAGACCAGGATGAGCTCAACCCCTATGCTGCGTGGAGGCTATTGGACATTTCCTCGTCGAGCTCCGAGCAAGTTCTCTGAGGCGAATTGCACCCAAGAGCTTTCTGTCCCTCCCTCAAAGCAATGCCATCTCTGAACTTGCACCAGTCTACTGCATGATGCACTGTGGGGGAGGGGGACCAGAGTGGTTCTCTTTCAGAAGAATGGGCTGTTGGGTGTGCCATCATTACACTGCTCCCCATTGTGAACTGGACGAGTCTGACGTATCTGCCTTACGCTTTGCCGTGTAGCAGTTTGCACTGTAAGGATGTATGGTAGGTTGTAACTCGAATGGTCTAAGACACTTGCAGCTGCTGTTGGCTCCCATGGTGGGTGAAGGAGGATGTTTGAGGTCCTATACATTGACCAGTGCTTCCAGTGATGGGCAGAGGTGGAGGTGGATACTGATGAGCAGCACAGTGAGATGCGACAGGTCTGGTTTCAATCTGCTGTCATCCCCTGATGGCCTTACATCATCTCTGAGAGGAGCTTAGAGCTGCTCTTAAGACACGTTGGTCTCATTCCAGCAGAAGCCAGGAAGCCTTCTGTTGCTGCAGTGTCTTTACCAAACCAAATAGAATCACGTCTTTGCACATGGAACTGAGTGAGGATGGAGATGGTCAGAAATATGTCAATATATGTCCGCAGCTTTGCAGGGAGAACGTTGTTGTTTCTGGTGTTTTTGTTCTATTGTGGAGATGGGTACTGCTAAATGATACACAGCTGCATTTCTCTGTGGGCTGAGCTGATGATGTGGAGGAGACAGACACTCTAAATGGCTGCGGGGAACCAGGCCAAGTGCTGAAACAGTGACCAGGAATAGGGTTGGACCGAACAGCAACAAATGAGTAAGTAACTGCAGTAACAAGTAGAATGTCACCTCTTGTATCTGAGTTATTATGTGTGGTGAGAAAAGAGGGCTTGTCCCATTTATGTCATGCAGCTGACACCCATCTGATCAGGGCAGGCTGGGGCAGATGCTGATCACTCACTGTCCCGGTCCCAGGGTGTGTAAGATTTGCCCTCTAGCAGTGTACAGGAGTGCTTTGAACTGTTTTTGTGCCTGTTAGATACACTGGAGCAATGGCATGCCCAGCTGCTCCCCAGTGCTGGTCCCAGTCTCACACAAGTCTGTGTGGTCAGCAGCAAAACCATGTGCTGTGTTAGCATTGCTCTGCTCAGAGACATCTCTCCATCTCTGATAGCACCTCCTGGTTACCTGATATTTCCAGTGGCCACTATCTGATGAGACAGTTCATGCAGAATGGTTTGTGGTTGACAGAGCAAGTTCTCAGTTAGAAAAAGCTATTTCGTTATGCAGTCACCACACCAGCTGCGTGTTTTCATCAGCAGTGAATGAGAGCTGCATGCTATGCTCATCAAAACCTGCAGCAGTAGAGATGACCCAGTCACTGGTATCACCTGCACTGTGCTCACAACATTGTTGTCTCCACAGACATTCAGCATGTGTCCATGAATGTCAGCATGGAGGAATTTAATTAGGCCCCTTTGCTTCATCTCCACTCCCACGTCAGACCCATTTTGTCAGACTGCCCCTCTGCTGCCATCTGTCACACAGCAACAAAACGCAATGGGATACTGCTGGGAAGGTTCAAGCTCTACAGCCTCCCTCCAACATCTGCCTCCTATGTCATGAGCTGACATGAAAAAAGAGGCATTACATTTGGAACAGTTCTTGTAAAATACATACTATAGAGAGAGCAGACGTGAAAGGAGAGATGTTTTTCCCAGTTGAGAGAGGTCTCCACTCAATCCAATTGTTGAGTTGAATATCCAATTGCAACTCTATACATTACTTCTGAAAATTCCCATGCCACGTGTTTCTGTATATGGGAAATGGAGCTGCAGACAAAAGTTGAAAACAAAAAGGAAAGCATGGCTTTGTATTCTTTGCTGTTCCCAGAGGTGTGTTCAGCCGATGTATAGAAACATAAAACCAAATAATTTCTCAGGTTGGAAAAGACCTCCAAGATCATCAAGTCCCACCTCAGCCCAACCACGCTGCCCTAACTAACCATTCACCACTAAATCATGTCCCTGAGCACCACAGCCAGACGGTTCTGAAACACATCCAGGGATGCTGACTCCCCACACCTCCCTGGGAAGCTTTCTGTAAAGAAGTTCTTCCTGATGTGCAACCCAAACCTCCCCTGGCACAACCTGAGGCCATTTCCCCTCGTCCTGTCACCAGTGAGAAGAGTCCAGCCCTGCTCTCACTGCAGTCACCTTTCAGGTACTTGAGGAGAGCCATAAGGTCTCCCCTCAGCCTCCTCTTCCCCAGACCAAGCAGCCCCAGTTCCTTCAGCCTCTCCTCACAGGCCATATTCTGCAAGCCCTTCCGCAGCCTTGTTGCCCTTCTTTGCACCTGCTCCAGCACCTCCGTGTCCTTTCTGTGCTGAGCTGCCCAAAGCTGAAGCCAGCACTCGAGGTGAGGCCTCAGCAGTGCCGAGCACAGGGGCAGGATGACTTCCCTGGTCCTGCTCACCACACCATTCCTGATCCAAGCCAGGATGCCATTGGCCTTCCTGGCCCCCTGCTGGCTCATATTCAGCCGCCTGTCCATCAGTCCTCCAAGGTCCCTTTCCGTCAGGCAGCTTCCAGCCACTCCTCCCCAAGGCTGTAGGGTTGTTGTGACAACATGCAGGAAAGCTGTGCAGGGACTTTTTATGCCGGCATGCAGCTACAGGAGGAGGGGAAGCGGTTTTAAACTGGAAGAGGGAGATTTGACATGATATTAGGAAGAAATTCTTTCCTGTGAGGGTGGTGAGACGCTGGCACAGGTTGCCCAGTGAGGTGATGGATGCCGTCTGTCTGGAAGCGCTCCAGGCCAGGCTGGATGGGGCTGTGAGCAGCCTGGTCTGGAGGGAGGTGTCCCTGCCTGCAGCAGAGGGGTTGCAATGAGGTGATCTCCAAGGTCCCTTCCATCCCAAACCGTTCTGCGATGCTGAAGTACACAGATACATAAACAGGAGGAGATGATGAAAACAAGTGAACTCTCCCCCAAAAGGCTTGTGTTACAGACGTCACGAGATGGAAGGAGCACCACTGGTTTAATGAATCACAAAGTTTATTTTGCAGGCTGTAATTTTTTTAATGCTGTGATAGCTTCTGTGCTATCACAGAGTCACAGGGCCCCTGCAGGCCCCTGCTCACCGGGTTGTTGTCTGCCAGCCATTTCCCCGGCCGTGCGTGGGAAGGGCCACTGCAATCTGTAGGTTGGTGCCAGCCCTGCAGTGGGGCCAGGTTTCAGCAAAGCAATATAAAATGCGGGGGTGAGGGCAGGGGGATCTTGGGGAGCTTCCAGGGTCCCTTAGGACCTTGAAAGGGCGAGGTTTGTGTCTGACTTATCTTCTCTATGTGGCAGCATGGAGACCAGTTAGTGAGCTGAGGATCAGCGTGTGTCCTGCTCTGGGTCCATCTTTGTGTGGATGGCCATCTGCAAGGCACATGGGCAGGAAGAAAGGAGCAGCCACGTGCCCTGCTTCCCTGTGCTGCCCTCCCCAGCATTGCCCTGCTCACCGGGTTGTTGTCTGCCACCATTTCCATGGCCGTGTGTTGAAAAGGCCACTGCAGCCAGTAGGTCTGGCGTCAGCCCTGCAGTGGGGCCAGGTTTCAGCAATCCAGGGCAAAACCTGGGATTTGCAGCACGGGGTCTTAGGGGAGCTTGCAGGGTCCTGTAGGACCAAGGTGGGTCACAGTATGGGAGAGACTTATCCGTCCTGCAGAGTGGCCCTCTTGTCCGGAGATGAATCCAGGTGAGGACAGGAGCACCTCGCCGTCCCGCTGTGTCCCCGTGTGTGGCTGCGAGGCAGAAGAGGAGCAGCTCCCGTCCATCCCCATGGGCTGCTCCTGCCCACCTCAGCGTGGCACTGCCCTTCTGGTCTGCATTCCGGGTTGCTGTGACACCAAGCTCACTGTGGAACTCAGCCACCACCAATGTTGTGTTGTTGTGACATGGCTGTGCCAGTTGGGGTGTGGTTCCTGGAGCTGGTGGCTGCTCCAGGTGATGTGGCCATGACACAGCAGGGCTGGTGCTGCCTGGGATGGGGCTGCTGCCTTGTGCCATGCACGTAATAAAGAGAGCAATGAGTTGTTCTTGAGTTGGTGCCTGATGGCACTTAGGCCGTGTGAGGAGGATCACAGCCATTCCCTTTCTCCCATCTCCACAGGAAACCAGGCAGGAGGTGATTGGAGGAAGTTACTCCTCCCCAAACGATGAGAGCAAGACACTCCTCCCCAAACTTCTAGGGTTGCCTGGTGTTTTTGTGACCAAAATGCATGACTTGACGCTTGGCCCTTTTGCATCTTGTCTAGCTTGCACTGACCCATTAACCTAGTTTATCTAGGTATCTCCATAGTGCCTTTCTTCTCTCTGGCAGATCAATACTCTTTCCCTGCTTAGTGTCATAAAAATGCACACAATTATTTGCTTTCACTTGAATTGGGTATGCCAGCCCTAATGGCTCTTAATTGATCGCTTTGATATATGGTCTGTTATGAATAACTGATGCGCAACAGAGCATGTATTAATTCCTATTAATTATTTCGTCTGATCATGTGATTGTGAATATGGGAACACTATCTGCAGCTGAGTAGATTTCATACATCCTAAAGAAATCAGGTTTCTGCAGATCTACTGGCAGACTGGAGTGGTTTTTCATGGAGGGTATTGAGTGATTTCAGGGCTACTGGGTTCTTGGGAAGGAGCAATAGTTGTCTTCCATGTCAGTGAGAAGAAAGGCAAGGAAGTAGTGGGTTCCTGTACCCCTGCATGGCCATGGGAGCTGAGTGGTAACCTCAGCAGGCTCTGGGAGAGGTTGGTGAGTGTCTTTCCTGGAAATGTTTAATAGAAAGGAGCTGCAGGAGCAGGTTAGTGGAATGTGCCTCAGCAGGGAGCCAAACAGATAACCCCGTAGGCCCTGTGCTCCTCCTGGTTGGATGTGACATCCCTTCAGGTCCTGAAAGCAACCCCAGTCCCAGCTGGACTCTCTCCAAAGCTGAACAGTGCATGGAGGATCTCTTGTTTTTCTTCAGTTTCCCAGTGATCATCATGTCCATCTTGGTAGTGCAAAACCTACTGGTTAAGCATGAAACCAAGTGCACCAAGCCCTGGGAAAGTCCTTCCTGCCCACGAAAGGCCCCACAAGGACAGCCACTGCAATGTCCTGCCATACCAGAGAGGTGTTGGGCTGAGATGGAGCTGCCCAGCACTGCCAAACCCACGTGTTCTTCTTCCACACTGCTCCAACCCACACACCAGAGTGAGCTGTGGTGGGAGAAGTCAGTGGTGCTGAGGAGAAGATGGGAGATCTGCATGGCTGAGGAAGGAAGAAGAGGAGGTGACAGCTTTCTTACACAAGGGATACTCCATGCAGTGACGGGGATGCAGGTTTATTTTTGCTCATGCTTAAGGCTTTGAAAACCAGTGCTGACACAACTACAGCCACTCAAAACATAGTACCTAAATCCACTTCCCTGAGACAAAGGAATTGGAATGGGCTTCGTCTGCAACAGGATGGACCCATCTCAGTTGCTGTGTCTGCCTGGACACCCAGAGAGCAGGACTGCCCAAAAAATTGGTGTTGGGCAGGGCACGCTCAGTGCGCTCCTCTCAGTGCATGACTGTGCCCAGCAGCATCCATACCCCAGCACCAGGCAATTAAGGACATAACAGAGTGAGGAGGCTGCAGAGGCTGCACCCCAATTCTGTTTCTACAGCTCTGTGTGGGTGCAGAGCTGACTCCTGTCTCTGAAGGCAGCGCCTCAGTAAGGAGAGCTGTGGAGGTATTAAGGCAGATGAAGAGGGGAAGCTGATTCTGGAGAACTGGGCTAAGTGTCTTTTCTATCCTGCCCAGAGCAGAGAGCCCTGAATGCTTCAATTTCCCCTACTGCTGTCCCCCTGAGGCTGTTCTGAGCACTATTAGAGCACATCTGAAATTTTACTTCCAGACAGAGCCTGAGCTCTATCGATCTCTGCAGGTAAAAGGCTAATAATGCCCATTCAGGAAGCGTGCCACCATCGATCTGTACCTAATCTGGCTCTGAAAGGTTGCATTGGTGCTGCTTCTCTCATGACAGCAAAGCCATTGTGGGACCTTCTGGTGGCAGTGAAATGGGAGGAGGGCAGCAGTCAGTCCAAGCACCTTAGCTGCTCAATGCCGTGGCAGAATGGGATCAGGAAGGCCAGCTGGAACTGGACTTGGAAAGGGACACAAAGAAGAACAAGAAAGGCTCCTACAGGTACATCATCAAGAAAAGGAAAGTCCAGGAGGGCTTTCAGAGAGCAACACAGGCAGGCTGCTTACAACAGACAAGGAGAAGGCTGAGGTATTCAACAACTTTTGCTTCAGTCTGGTGACTGTTTTACGCACAGCCCTTAAGTGGATGGTTCAAAAGGTGGGAAATGGGGAGCAGTGCTGTACATGATGGTGAGGTTGGTGACCTGAGGAACCCGAACATCCATAAGTCTGTGGGTCCCAGTGAGATGCATCCCAGAGTCCCGAGGGAATTGGTTGATGTAGCCACCAAGTCACTCTTGATGATATTTGAAAAGTCATGACTGCAGGTGAAGCCCCTGGTAACTGGAAAAAAGGCAACATCACACTCACTTTTAAGAAGGGTAGGAAGGATAACTGAGGGAATTATCAACCTGTCAGCCTCACTTCTGAGCCAGTGATGGAGCAGATCCTCCTGGAAGCTGTGCTAAGGCACGTGGAAGAGAGGAAGGTGATATGAGGTAATCAGCATGGCTCCACCAAGGGCAGCTCCTGCCTGACCAACCCATGGCCTTCTTTGATGGTGTCACTGTGTCAGTGGGCAAGGGAAGAGCCATTGATATTATCTCTCTGGACTTCAGTAAGTCATCTGACAGGGTCCCCCTTAATATCCTTCTCTCCAAATTGGAAAGGTATGGATTTGATGGGAGGACTGTTCAGTGGATGAGGAACTGGATGTGAGATCAAACCCAGAGAGTGGTGGTCAATGGCTCAATGTCTGGGTGGAGATCAGGAATGAGCGGTGTCCCTCAGGGGTCTTGGACCCCTGCTCTCTAACATCTTCATCAATGACACTGACTGTGGGATCGAGTGCATTCTCAGCAGATTTTGAATGACACCAAGCTGTGGGGTGCAACTGACGTGCCTAAGGGATGGGATGTCAGAGACACCCAGGCAGGCTGAGCAGTGGGCCCAGGAGAGCCACACGAGGTTCAACAAATCCAAGTGCAAAGACATAAACTCATGAGCTGTGTAAGTGCACTCTCTCACCCTGCTGGCCATGATGCCTTTGCTGCAGTCTGGGGTACGGCTTGTTGTCTGGGCTGTGAGGGCACAATGCTGGTTCATGTCCAGCTGCCACCACCAGCACCCCCAGGTCCCTTACAGTAGGGTTGTGCTCCACCCTTACATCCCTCAGCTTGTGTTGACTGCGGGGCTTGACATGACCCAGGTGCAAGACCTGTACTTGGATTTACTGAACCTCTTCTCCTGGGCCCACTGCTCGTGCCGTTTAGTGGGCTGTGTCACATGGAGGTTTTCTTCATTTTTCAGTAGTCAGACGTGTCCTGCTGGGCAGTGTAGCCCAGGGCTGTTCTGGGAGCTCTGAGGTGCTCAGCGTTGTGTGCCCACACGGTGGCATTGCCTAGAAGCGATGCATGGCCCACCTCCCTGAACACGTCTTGCAGCCCTGGATGAACATTTAGAGGCCCGTGCTGGATTGACACGGCGAGGCTTTGGTGGTGGGGAGCATGCTGCAGGAGTGGCCCAGCAGCTGCCCTGTGTCAGATCAGCTCCAGCTCCAGCTGCTCCAAAAGGGACTGCCACTGCCAGAGCTGAGCCATGAGTGATGCTCACTGTGGGACAACACACTGAAGAAAGGGAAGAACTGCTGTTACCGAGAGAGAGAAGTCAGAAACTGAGAGAGAAGCAGCTCTGGACCATGGAGGAGTGGCAGGCACAGAGCATTATGGTCTGACCACAGCCCCATTCCCTGTGCCCCTCCCCTGTATTCCTCAAGGGCAGGAGGTAGAGGAGTGTTGGTGGGGGAAAGGCGTTTTCATTGCTTTTAGTTCTCACTGCTCTGATCTGTTAACAATATGCAATAAATTACATTAATCTCCCTTATGCTGAGTCAGTTCTCCCAGTGATGGTAATTGCTGAGTGGTTTCCCTGCCCTCATCCCAACCCATGAGCTCTTCTCTATTGCATTTTCTCCTCCAGTTATTTTGAAGAGTTACAGTAAGAAAGTGGTGTAGTGGTACTGGGCTGCCAACTGATTCCAGATTTCCATATAGCCAACCAACCTGAGGTTCCCTCTGCTTTGAACTGTATGTAAATCAATTAGCAAAAACTTTGTCCACAATTATTCTGCTCCTCGGTACCAGAACAAATATAAGCTTCTTCCTCAGTACTCCAATTGAAGAAATGGGGTGTGATTTGAGCAGTTTGCTGCATCAGAGGAGGGAGATCTATGTTATCCAATGGACCTGTGCGAGTGAATTCGACACTAATTTCTATTGCTGGCAATGTGATGGCACAAAAAAATTAAAACACAGAATTTCCACAAATATCTGGGGTAACAGATCCCTGAGCAACAGGTGGCTGACGGCAGCTGGGATGAATTTTACCAGAAGGCCCAAATTCTTCAGTGAAACAGCTCTGGGGAGTCTGCAAGTGAGGAAAATGCAGAAGACATGAGAAATTGTAGATCTGAGAAAAGCTTTCAGTACTTCAGGTCTGGAACACTTAACTGAGAAAATGTTTCAAATGGAGACTAAATTGGATGGAAGGCTGCTAAAGGGATATGGTGAAGGCAGCTTTTCATGTGTGGTGGTGCCAAGGATAGCTGCTTGCAAATGGCACTTGGACTGCTCCCCTGGGATCATCAAATGTTGTTGTGAGTGACTGCCCTGAAGGAGCTGCTTTCCCTGCAGCATCTCTCCATCTCCAGTATTCATCATCTCTTGTGTTATCCATCAGTATCAAGAACACTAGTAAAGAGTGTTTTCCTCCTTCTGTGCCTCTGCAGTGCCCAGTACCGGTACCCATGACTAGGCTCTAGGCCAGTATGATTATTCAAATGTATGTAGCAGTAAAAAAACAAACAACACAACAAAAAGACTTGGTTATAGCCAGGAGAAGCTGCAAGCATGAGAGCAGAGGGAGGATGCCAGGCGAAAGGAGAAAAGGAGCAAATACAATACAAACGTGATGTGTAAAGCAGCTGCCAAAAGTCTGTGAACCTCTGAATGTTATAGAATCATAGAATCATAGAATCATCAGGGTTGGAAAAGACCTCTAAGATGATCCAATCCAACCATCCACCTATCATCAGTATTTCCCACTGAACCATGTTCCTCAGTACAACATATAAATGTTTCTTGAACATGGCCAGGGATGGTGACTCCACCACCTCCCTGGGCAGCTACATTGGGTCTTCAGCTATGCCCCACCATCGTCCTTGAGATGGGTGCTGGGAACTCCTAATCCTCCCACCTCTGCTGTCCCAACCCACAAGAACTGTTGGGAGCATCTGCTGTAGAAACACAGACAGCAGCTGTCGTCCCAACCAACCTGTGTCCTTTCCATCAAATGACAGCTTTCTCCCACTTTACCCTCATGCCAACAGGCCAGTCCTCCTCACCTATTGCCACAAGGCCAGCTTACACACCAGCTGATGTTACTGCCATCCTTTGGACCCTCTTAGACAAACGATTCTCCTGGATTTGGCCGGCTCAGCATCAGGAATTTCATCAGGAATACCTGAGTGTGGTTCTCCATCCTGGCTCTGCAGGTGATGAGTAGCTTGAAGTCTGCCTGCTTAGGAGGAGATGAGACCCTGCCAAGGCTTGCTGATCAAGCTGACTAGCCTTTGCTCCTACATCCTCTCACCACTGAATGAAGGAACGTCAGGGAATCCAGCTCATGTCCCTCGGCCTTGCAGACAGCTTCATTCATGGCTCCCAGGTGTGGGCTTATGAATCCTGTATTCCCCAGCAATCCTTCATGCCTCAGGCTGCCTTCTTCCTTTTAGTTTCAAGTCTACAGCTGCACTGTTCACATCAGTAACACATACCTGGACTGCACATAGTCAGGTGGGAAACTGAGATTTTTAAATTTGCCTCAAGGACATAAACCCCAATTGCCATCGATGTACAATGGCAGACACATGTAATTGCACATATGGACAGACAGAGAGCACAAGGGCCAGCTGCACAGAGCCAGGGAGCGTAATTAACTCTGCACAGCTCAGAATTCAGCATAGTCACTGACACTTAGCTTATCGATTTCTTCTTAGGACAAATCTAGTTATGTTTCATGAGATCAAGCAGGCACCAAGCCTGGGAGAGCATAATTTGATTGAGCTGAGAATTTCATGCCTGCTGTGTCTGGAGCTCTGTTTCTGGAAAGTGCAGCTGATGTTCTGCTTGGGAGGGGGAGGAGAGGGCTTGGGACTGAGGTACCTTTTGGGGAGGATGCTGTGCCTGAGGTTTAAGGATGTTGTAAATCATACTTCAAAGAGAAACCCTTTCACTTTTCATGGAAATGGGAGAGGAGAGGAGAGGAGAGGAGAGGAGAGGAGAGGAGAGGAGAGGAGAGGAGAGGAGAGGAGAGGAGAGGAGAGGAGAGGAGAGGAGAGGAGAGGAGAGGAGAGGAGAGGAGAGGAGAGGAGAGGAGAGGAGAGGAGAGGAGAGGAGAGGAGAGGAGAGGAGAGTTGGAAGGGTCCTACAATGATCATCAAGTCCAACTGCCAGATCACTTCCAGGCTAACCAAAAGTTAA
The DNA here is from genome assembly GCF_026119805.1 of Tympanuchus pallidicinctus. Taxonomy (NCBI): domain Eukaryota; kingdom Metazoa; phylum Chordata; class Aves; order Galliformes; family Phasianidae; genus Tympanuchus; species Tympanuchus pallidicinctus. Next base: position 728,035 of record NW_026294762.1, read on the forward strand.
AGCATGTTGATGAGGGTGTTGTCCCACTGTCTCTGGCACACTGATGGGCATAGAACATCAACTGCCCCTGTTCCAGAGTCTGACCACCCTCACAGTAAGGGATTTTTCCTGAAGTCCAGTCTGAACCTCCCCTGGTGCAGCCTTGTGTCATTCCCTCATGCTCTATCCTCAGTCACCAGGGAGAAGAGATCAGGATCTCCCTCTCTGCTTCCCTACCTGCCATTGACAGGCTTGCAGCAGATGAGTTCTACTCATTCATTCAGACCACTGATAAAATTGTTGAACAGAACTTGACCCAGAACTGGAGCCCTGGAAACCACCCGAGTGACCGCTTGCCAGTAATGCCACTCACTGCAACACTTTGAGCTCTACCATTGAGCCAATTCACCACAAAGTGTAGTGTGAACCAGTTTATCTCACAGCTGGACAGTTTGTCCAGAAGGATGCTGTTTGGGACATTATCTGGAATGCATCTCCTTCCACTTCCACTCATATCCACCATCTTCCCTTCATCCACTGAGCACATATCCTTATCCAAGAGGAAGATTTCCTTAGGCAGGATTTGCCCTTCGTGAGCCCGTGTTGACTATGCTTGATAACAGTATTGTTCATTAGATGCCTTTAATGGCATTCAGGATAATCTCCATAACTGTACCATGTACTGAGGTTAGACCAAGAGGTCTGCAGTTTCCTGTGACAGCCCTGTAGATTCAAGTAACACTGGATAGCTTCCATTCAGCAGGGCTGACTCCAATTTAACTTGACATCAACCGGAACCACTGTGGACTGTGCCTGGATGTGTGACTTACCATCAGTCTGTCTGTCAGCAACGTAGAGGCAGCAAGGGCAACACAGCCACGGGAAGCAGCCCGTTGTCTTGAAGCTGCCGACCTACTGCATAAAGTGTCCTGCCCCATCCGCCTCCATTGGCATCCCTCCTTTGTCAATTGTGTCTGATTAAGTCCACTAAATATTGTCTGGATTGGGCTGCTGTGGTGTGATGGACACAAGGAACCCCCAGTGTGGCTATTGCCTGGGACAGCCAGCCCTCATTCCCCACACACTGCCAGAATCTGCCTGCTCTGCTTTGGTTCTAGCTGAGTTCCAAAAAAAAAAGACATGGCTAAACTGCACCATTTGGCCACAGAACCTGAGGGCAGGCCCTTAAGCACTTTTCTTCCATCACGTTCCAAAGCCAAAAGGAAGAATTCATCACACTGCCTGGGAAATGATTCATTAAGTACACTGGAGAGAACCTTCTGGTCCCAGTCCTGCTCTGCCATTCCTGTGTCCTTGGGAATTACCAGGAAAACCTTCAGCTCTGCCCTGGAAGTCTCAGCACATGGCAGGGCTGTGTCTGCTGCTCTTCAACTGCATGTCACAGCACCAGATGCCCTGGTTGAAGGATTCTTCATTGAAAAAAGACTTTATTATCTGGTAGGAATAAAACGTCTGCCCCAGGCAAATTTATTCCTCTTGTAGGAGTGGATAAATTTGTGTGTTCATTTACACGTGCCTTTGGAGTGTTATTTAACAGGACTCAGACAGGCAGTAAGAGGTGCTGCTTGAGTGGCTTTCCATTACCATGGCAGGATGCAATACATGGGCTCCTGTGCTGTGTGTACACATGAACAAATAGTTCAGTTGTATTTCACCTTCCCAACGTATTCACCTTTCTTGCTTCCTCCTCTGTGCCATCCTTGGTCACAGTAGCAAAGCCACAGAGAGAGGCTCTGGTTTTCAGGTCCTCATCTTCTGCACTTCCCAAAACATTTCACCAGCCTCACATTTTCTACAGCACACACTCCCAGGTGTTTCATGGGCCAGAGCCGTGGCAGTCCTGCAGAGCACAGAGGGGACAAATGAGAAATTCTGTAGGGCTTTTGTACCATCAAGGAAACAGGGACTTCCTATATTTCTTCACTTTGGTTCCAACCCATTCCTGTTCTTCAAAAAGACTCAGTATCCTTGGAACAATGTGAGAGCTGGGGAAGCCTTTAGAGGTCTCCAGAAGCACAGCTTCACAGACTGTGGAACAGGTGAAGGCTTTCTGCCAGGAAAGCAGCTCAGGGTAGAGAGCACGATGCTCCCAGAGCTAACCTGCCTTTGGCATCCTGGCCTGAGACGCAGCTGTAAGATTCTGTGCTGAATCTCCAGAGCTTTCAGCACTCAATCAGTGTTGAATCCAGCCCTTACTACAAGCTTGGAGGAAAGGGGATGACTGGTGAAGTGAGGGATAGACACCAAGGCACAGCCTGCCCAGCTCTCTCCAAGCCGTGGGCCTTGCCGCATGCTGTACCTGAGGTTGCCTCCTGCTTCCCAATGCCTCTCCCCAGTGCCATGTATCCCAGGGCAGTGCAAGCAGTGCTGATGACTGCTCTGCAGGGACCCAGCTGCCATGTGTCCCAGGCAGACAGTTCCTTCTTCTTATCCCATCCTTGTGTTCGTGCCCTGTGCAAGGCATCTCCTGCAACAAAGCAACTACTTGCAAGCATTCTTTTGGAGCCTTTGCTGGAGCAGTCCTGCAGTGGAGCAGCAGGTTCTCTTTGTGCTCATGCAGGGAGGCAGGGAGCAATTGAGCTCTGCTGTCCCCCAGAGGTACGCAGCCTGTCACAGCATTGACCTTCTGCCATGATCAGGGAGTTCTGACAGCGATGCATTTGGCATTATCTGTGCTGAGTGTTGGGGATGCACTCCTGGTAGGGACAAGGGAGCAGTGAGGAGGTCCCCTGATGGATGGATGGATGGATGGATGGATGGATGGATGGATGGATGGATGGATGGATGGATGGATGGATGGATGGGTGGGTGGGTGGGTGGATGGATGGATGGATGGATGGATGGATGGATGGATGGATGGATGGATGGATGGATGGATGGATGCATGGATGGATGGATGGATGGAGGGGTTCCCACGTTGTGCCTGTGTGTGAGCTGCACCAGTGTCCCTAGCAGCAGTCCCTAGCAGCAGTCCCCAGTTCCCACCATTTCCAGTGTTCACTCTCCCTTCCTGCTCAGGACTTGTGGCCAAGTGGTCGTTTTCATAAATAGAATAGAAAATAGAAATCATGAACACCTTTTTTTTCTTTTTCTTTTTCTTTCTTTTTTTTTTTTTTTCCTTGGGGCCCCAAATAGCTGTGCACGTCCTTCAGCATTTCCCACTTCCTTATGCTGCAAAGCACTCATAAGCCACCAGCCACCAGTCCAGACAATGTTGGAAAGATGAACAATCTTCACTTTGCCAAGCTTGGTCTTTCACTCCATCTGCCTGGTAATTAAATAGCATGGACTTGCCACTGAGTCTTGTCTGACAGAGACTCATGCATGACAAGTATTTTGGCCTCTGCTCCATCAAAGGCAGTTCTGTGGCCAGATTTCTCCCTGAGCTGTCCCAGTCAGAGGTGACCTTTGCAGGAGGATATTCAAGGGAATAAACAGGGCAGGGACAGAAGGTGGCAACAGGGATATGCTGACCATGTAGAACGTCTCTGGACTTAGAAGCATTATCAGAAGGAAAGGATTCCATTGAGCAGGAGAGCTCAGGGAGACCCCAACAGAGTTCAATGCCACGTTAGCTCTCTAGGAAGCCCCTCTCTATCTCCCACCCATCTTTTCAGAACCCCATCACTGCTCTCAGCACCTATGCTGTTGTTAAGCACATTGCTGCAGTTATTTCTTCCATCCTACTGCCCTTTCTTCTTCAATTCTGCCCCAGGTAGCTCTCTCGTTTTACATGCACTGAGGCCTCCCAAGACCTGGTTTGATTCTGTAGAGGTCATATTACTTTGCCAGGGTCCTGCACAGTGCCTTGTGCTGGATGGGACATGGTCCAGGGGTGACCAGGGGCATTTCAGGGGAAGGAACTGCCTCTGTACAGTCTTCTGCCTCATTGTTTAAACATTCTCCCTGCGAAAGCTTTTTCTTATATACAGCTAGATTTTCCTATGTTTCATCCTGTGCCAGCTGCTCCTTTTCCTTTCACTGTTCAACTCCAGTTTCCCCCTCCCATTTGACAACTGAAGACAAAAATCTTTCCACCTCATCTCCCATTTAGCCTGCTTTGGCAGGGGGGTTGGACTTGACGATCTCTAGAGGTCCCTTTCAACCCCTATGATTCTGTGATTCTGTGATTTCTGTCAGCCTCTTTCCATCCATCCTACACTCCAAACCCCGATGATTTTGTTGGCACTATCTAGGCTTGCTCTAACTTCTCACTGTCCCTTTTGTACTGTTCTTACAGCAGGAAAGATCTCCAGCAGGACTGAGAACGGCAGCTCTCAGAATTTTCCTGCCTTTCTGCCCACTGCAGAGCAAAGCCCACCTCTATCTGCTCCCCCTGAGCCATGCAGATTCCCGCTTTGCCATGCTGCAGAGCTCTGCAGGGCCAACCTGCATGTTCTGTTTGCCTTATTCATCCTTCTGCTCACCAGCCCAGCAGCAGCAGGAAGAAGAAGCCCAGCTCTGGATTCGGTGAGTGCGCAGTGATACCAAGCTGGGATGATGGCCCATATCCCCACGATGTGTTTAAGGCAAATGGAGTTGCCATGGGAATAGTGATTCACTGCTTGGCCGGCAGCTGACTGCCAAAAAGCTGCTCCACGCAGTGTCTGACATTTCCGTGAGCTGTCTCCCAGCATGGGGGTGTTTTGCCACTCAAGTCCCCGGGGCTGTGGGATCTGCAGAGCTCTTCTGGAAGCAGAGAGCTTTCCCAACAATGTCTCCACCTGATTGCCCACTACTCTTTTCCTTTAAGCTGCGCTGTTTCTCCAGCAGGACCACAACTAGTCAGGCAATATTGAAGGGGTGGAGAACCCAGTGCAGTGCTGGGTCCAGCCTGCAGAAGCTCAAGTTCCCCATCAATCCTCTCGTGCCAGGTCTCTGAGGCAGTGGAAAGATGTCAGTGTGCAATCAGAATCAGAATCAAAGACGGCCAGGCTGGATGGGGCTGTGAGCAACCAGGTCTAGTGGGAGGTGTCCCTGCCTATAGCAGGGGGTCAGAACTGGGTGATCTTCAAGGTCCCTTCCAACCCAAACCATTATATGACGCTATGAAAGACAGAGCAGTGTGGTAGGCAGAAGGTAACAAATGTGACGTGCATGTTCACTGCTACAATGAATTGTGAAATATGACTTGCACCTTGGATGGGCTGGGGAGCATCACCATGGCTCCCAGGTTATGTCACTTTGGAGATGTTGGGTGCTAGTGTAAAAGAAATGAGAGAGCTGCCACATACCCTGGAAAAGAGACCTAAGCCATTGCACAAGATGTGTACTTGACATCTCCCTCCTCCTTCAAATAACCTGCAGAGTGCAGAGCTTTGGGGTCTGGCACATTAGCTTATCAAAGAAAGAGTTGGAAACCAAGTACAAGAGCAGACAAATCTTCAAAGCAGCAGTATTCCTCTAGCTGTCAATGCCAGCTCCCTGAGATATACCTCAGCCACAGGAGCCAAGGGAATGACTCAGGAACATTTTCCCTCCTCAGTTCTGCTTGTTAGAGCCATGCAAACTGGGACAAGTGGCTAGGGAATAAGTCCTCACATCATGAGAGCCAGCCAGAGCACCAACCTTGACACTACTCACTGCTCAGAATCACATCCTTTTTTCTTTAACCCAAAATCACATCCCTTGCTCCTCGCCTTGTGTCCCTTGTCTTTAATCTAGTCTGAGGACTTTTTTTTCTGTGAATATTGGACTCTTTCTTTCCTGAAAGATTCTCTCAGGACCTTGTTTTCTGCTTTCCTTGTGTGGCACATCCTTTACAGCATGGGTCCCTCCTGCATGGTCTAGGCTACTGCCACCACTGGTGCAGGAGAGTTTCCCAGCACATATCAGAATACACTTCTCCTTTAGCTTCACCCAGAACACAGCTCTACACCATCTCTATGCTTCTCCCACTTCTGACCTGTGGTGAGTTCAGGGACCATTGCTGACAGATGAGGATGCAGAAAGGCTGCAATCCCTTTTCCATCTCTCTCACATTGGTCTCCCACAGGGAGTATCCAAGGCCTGGCTGGAGATGGCTCGTTGTGTGCACTACTGAACAGATGTGGCAGCAATGCTAAAAAAGGGGGCACATTTTCTTATGGCCTACTTTGCACATTCAGTCATCCAGTAATGCAGGTAGACTTTCACCTCACTTATAGCCTTATGCCATCTGACGTCTTTGAAAATCTTCCCCCACCTCAGCCTTTTGATCATGCCCGTTTCTAATGGTGCTCTGAGCAGTGCAAGATGCTTAATGACCTTAAGGTTGGCTTCGACCCCAGTCAGCTGCTGCTCTGGTTTGCCCACCACAATCAGACCCCCGATACATGGAGTGAGGACATGGGCAGGGAGGACTTGTGCAGAGAGGTGCATGGGGAGCACCTCGTGACATTCTTTTGTTAACGAGCCAGGAGAGTGCAGACAGGGCATAAATTGGCATGTATGGTCTGGCAAATAAACATAAGGTGCACAGAGAAGTCTGATGCAAAATTATTTGGGGTATGGGACCTGATCAGTGAAAAATCAGGTCTCGTGCCATTTGGGGGGCGGTGGGGGAATGTAATGCAACTCTCTCTTGCAGGAAGCTGTAGTTAGAGGAGCTCCAATTAGCAGAGCCACTGATTATCATCCCAGACTCTCAGTGCTGAAAGCAAGAATCATGCAGTTACCATGATTATAGACACAGTCAATTGCAAATTGTAAGCAATTTGCAGCAGAGAATTTGCCTGGCTTTGTAATATGATGTGTATATTTACAGCACTGCATATAGCTGTACAGTCATTGCATGGCTTTAATAACATTCTTACAGCCAGGCAGGTGTTTTTTAACAACTCAACATGTATCTGCGTGTGCACAGATGTTCAGAATGCCATAACAACACTCCATGCTGGATACACACGGGATCATTGGCAGTGATGATCTCCCTCTCTTCAGCTAGGTCTCCTTTTCAGAAAGGATCTAACTTCACTTCTCTCATCAGCTTCTGCTGGATGGGTGAGTTCACAGTCTCATCACAAAGCCCAACCATGTGCTGCATGAATGTGACAGTTCAAATGTACAGGAACCTTTCCTCATTTTCTGTTCTTGTCAGAACTCTTTGCAGGATAATACATCAGTTTCTTGCCCATATAAGAATACATTTTACTCCAGATTCAAGGAATGAAGAAGTTAGAATAGAAATAGAAATAGAAATAGGAATGAAATGGAATTGCAATGAAATGAAATGGAATGAATAGAACAGAAAAGAATGGAACGGAACAGACTAGACTAGACTAGACTAGACTAGAATAGAATAGAATAACTCAGTTGGAAGGGTCCTACAATGATCATCAAGTCCAACTGCCAGATCACTTCCGGGCTAACCAAAAGTTAAAGCATGTTGATGAGCATGTTGACCCACTGTCTCTGGCACACTGATGGGCATAGAACATCAACTGCCCCTGTTCCAGAGTCTGACCACCCTCACAGTAAGGGATTTTTCCTGAAGTCCAGTCTGAACCTCCCCTGGTGCAGCCTTGTGTCATTCCCTCGTGCTCTATCCTCAGTCACCAGGGAGAAGAGATCAGGACTTCTGTCTCTGTGTCCCCACTTTGGGAAGTTGTAGGGAGCAATGAGGCTGCCTCTTGGCCTCCTTTTCTCCAAACTCATATATTTAAGTGCCCTCAGCTCTCCTCAGAGAACATGCTTTCCATCCTTCCTTAAGATGCTTTTAAGTACCTGAATACCCTTTTCAGATTGTGGAGCCAAGTACTGTATGGCATATTCAAGGTGAGACTGTACCAGGAGAATCATCTCTTCTGAATGGCTTTCTGTGCATCCCCAAATGCAGTTTGGCCCCTTGGCTTGCAGGGCACACTGCTGGCTCAAGCTGATCCCACTGCCAACCAGCACCCTTTCTGCTGAGCTGCTCTCCAGTCACTTGGCTCCCACCCTGTGACTCTATCTGCCATTACTCCATCCCAGCTGCAGAACCCAACATTTTCTTTCTGAAACATCATGTCCTTGATGACTGCTCAGTGCTCTGATGTATCCAGATTGCTCTGCAGGGCTTCTCATCTCCCCAGAGAGCCAACACTACCTTGCAGTTTATTGCCATTGGCAGGCTTGCAGCGGATGAGTTCTACTCCTACATCCAGACTGTTGATAAAAACGTTGAACAGAACTTCACCTAGAACTGAGCCTTGGAAATCTCCTGAGTGACTGCTTGCCAGTAGCCCCATTCACTGCAATGCTTTGAGCTCTACCAATGAGCCAGTCCATCACCCAGTGTAGCGTGAACCTGTTTATCTCACAGTTGGACAATTTGTCCAGAATGACCTTTGTCAATGTTTGCAGCCTTTCCTGCTCTGCTGCATCCAAATGGTCCAGAGAGTTTGCCTGGCCTGCAATCCCCATCATCCCTGCAATACTGGCATGTCTTTCCTTTTCTGTCCAGCTTCTCTTATTGGAATTGTTTAACTTCATTTGAAAAAGGACAGCTTTGGTATCTGGTAGCTCTACCACTTACCTGTGCTCATGTTTGTAGGGCAATGACAGGAAAGAGGAATAGCTCCAAAAGGGCAATATATAAATACATCCAGTTGCTGGTGTCTCAGGCATACCTGCAGACTGTGGGAGATTGAGAACAGTGTTGTGAGAGGAAGTCTATCAGGAGATAGACTTTAAGATGCTTGAGCAGATTGTTTCAGGAGCAGTGTGTTGTGGTTGCACAGTGGATGGATGCCACATGTCCTGAGCTGGACCCACTGTTGCTTAGAGGAGGTCTCAGCATGGAATGGAAAGATCTCAGAGACCTGCAGGAGTAAGAAACAGGGATGCAGCAGAAGATAGTAGAGCAGGGCAGGGTGCAGGCCTAGCTCCCAGCGTGCCCGCAGTGCTTAAGATACAGCTCTTCTTGGTGCTATGTGACCATGCAGTGTATTTCCCACCTCTTGATCCCATCCTGCCTTTTGCTGCTCCAGTGAACTCAACTGGTTGCACTCTTGCTTTCCTGACTGGAATCTGGGAGCTGGGATTGCTGCCTTCCCCTTGTAGTCTTGCAATGCTTTTCAGAATGGGCACTAAGACATCTTCTATCTCACAGTTTTGCACTCAGTAGTGTCAGCACTGGCTGTGAACTGGTCTGTGGATGGCTATGAGATACGGGCAGTGCGCACCATCAGCCTGCACCACTTTCCTGGGGTTGGCCTACACCACACTCTGTACTTCTGCAGCCTCTGAAAGTCTGTGCAAATCCAGGCTCGGGGGGGGGTGGCTCCGGGTGGGGGGAGGGAGCACCCTGGGTTCGGTGGTAGTTTCAAGTAAATGAGTGGCTGTGACCTGCTGGAGTGGGAAGCCCCAGCTGTGCTTCGGAGCAACTCATTAGAATGCTAATGAGGCCTCTCAGACAGGGTGTTTCTCTGCTGCAGGAAGACGTGTCAGTGATGGATAATGCTGCGTTCCTGAACTTCCCTTCCCAGCTGCCTGCAGAGCAGCCTTGCCTCAGAGTGAGTACAGGATGGTCATCCCAGCTCCGAGCTCTCCTGAATCGAGGGGGGACTGCTGTGAGTAGGGACAGTCCATGGAGGATTCTTTCCCATCACCACCGACCCACTTTCCTTGTAAAAGTGGTGTTCTAAGTGTCCCAGCAGTGCTGTTCACTGGGAGATGTTGCACCTTGATTCCCTGAGATGGGGCAGCTTCAAGCTTTTCACTGCATTTCACTGCACCAGTATCAGTGGCCAGCAAGTGCCTGCCTTTTGCACTTCGAGGTTGCAAGCAAGGCTCTTTGTGCCTGGGGTGACGTCCATCTGAGTGCAGCAGACACATGCATCCCTTTGTCACTGTCGCTTTAGAGTCTCACTCCACTAAGGGGAGGACCAGAGGTATCACGTGCCCCTCGTGCTGCAACCCCTCACTGCTGGGTGTCCCACTTCAATACGATGTCTCCATGGCCAGCAAGCCCTCTCACCACCCCTTTCCAAGGGAAATACAAATTATGATGGTTAGACAATAATATATAAACTTTTCCCATCATACCAGAGTTGGCTTCCTCTATTACGTAGCAGTTTTTTGTTCCAGAATCTTTCTGCATTTCCCGTTGATACAGTTTGATCCAGTGACCTCCCCGCGTCTGCTTTAGACTCCTATAATCTATTTCCCTTTCAGATAATTCCTCCCTCTCTTGGCAGCACACTGCCTACACCCAACATCTGACCGTAAGCTTTCATGAAAGAACATTGCAGCAGGCATCAGGATCAGTTTCTAGTGGGCTTGATTTTTAATTTTGTGCAGCCAGAATGAAATGTGAACCAGGATCTTCCTTTTTTTAAAAAAAAAAAAAATTCCTTTTTCTTCTAAGGTTTTTCACAACCAGGGCTTGCAGGCCCTGAATACAAACCAATACGTTTAATATTGTACTCTTTAGGCAAAAATGGACATTTTCAACGATTCAACGATCAGCAGTGCTTTTCTACAGCTGACACCCAACTCAACAGATCTCAGTTTGACATGTCAGATCTCGTTCAGTAGTTGCACTTTCTAGAAAGACCACTTCTAAGTTGTGCTTACAGTAGCCCTGAAATAGAGAATAAATTGGATTTTTCATTAACAGTTCTATGCCAACCTCTTTGTAGGGATCAGAATGCACATACATGGGCAATGCTGTGTTTGCTCTTTGCCATCATTCTCTTTCTTCTGTATTGCCCCTTTAAAGTGGGCTGTTTTCAGCTTCAGAATAGCTTTTTCCATTCCTGAAATCGATGCAATTCAGTTTTATGTCACCCTCCATCTAATTCACACAGTTGAGGTCTAGTTGGAATAACAGCTAAGGTCTGGTTGGAACAATTCCATGTGACTCTGTTTTCCTTCTTGTTCTTCATAGTCTAACTTTGGAGAAAGAGCATTAACTTGAGCACCAGAAGTATTGGTCTAATTCTTTAAGAATTATTCCATTTTTATGCAGTATAATTGCCCACAAACACAGGCATCCTTCTACCAACTCCAATTATTAAATCTAGCGAGATCCATCTGCTGCCATACCTCTCTGTAGGACATATTTTGCAAGTACCTTACACCCTCCTCCAATTTATTTCATTATATACACTATTCATTCACAATGCCAGCCTGAAGATTATGCTCTGTACATGATCAGTGGAAATCTACCTGGTCTGATAAAAAGAGAAGACACTGCCTCCCTGCTTGACACAATCAAGCCTGCAGTGTTATTCCATTTGCCTTCATGGTCTCATTTTCATTTCCTCTTCTGATCCTATGTTTGTGGTTCTGATTCAGCATCTCGTACTCTACCCTCAGACAAGATCGTCTCAGCTTTACATGGCAGCTTCCTTCTATCTATGTTTAAATCTATAATTTTTCTCCACCAGTAATAACTGACTTGTTTTTCATCAATTAATCATCTACTAAGCACATCTGATGCCCCGATTAAGGTATTTAATTAATTTTGATATTAGTTAATTACCAGACCTTGATAGAAAATCTATCTCTTGACCCTCTGTGTTGTCCACTTTGCCTGTTCTCACCCTCACCAAGAGGCAAAATATTTGTTTCTGCTTGATATTTTGAATATTTTGACAGTTTGAACATTTTTTGCTACTGCTGACTGGATGGCTCCAGTTTGCATCTCTGTGAATTTTTGTTGGTTTCAGATATTATCTGCTTCTACTAATGACTGATGGATTCTTCTGAGTAATGAGTGTAATGTCAGGGCTATGCTGGTGCTCAGAATAAGGTAAATATGTGCATTCACATGTAGTAGAATGCAGTCTTGAGAGGGGGGAGAGAGAGAGATATCTCCATCTATGTTTTCAGAGACCAACATACCCACCAACAGCCCAGCTTGTAGTACTGGGATGCTACTGGAGAGCCATAGAATCATAGAATCACCAAGGTTAGAAAAGATCTCAAAAATCATTCAGTCCAACCATCCACCTACTGCCAATATTTCCCTACTAAACCACGTCTCTCACTACCACATCTACACATTTCTTGAACGCTCCAGGGATGGTGACTCTACCACTTCCCTGGGCAGCCCATTCCAGTGCCTGGCCACCCTTTAGGAGAAGAATTTCCTAATGTCCAATCCAAATCTCCAATTAGAGATTTCCTCTAGTCCTATTGCTAGCTACACGGCAGAAGAGGCCGACAGCCACCTCACCATAACCTCCTGTCAGGTAGTTGTAGAGAGCAATAAGATCCCCCCTGAGCATCTTCTCCAGACTAAACCATTCAATTCCCTCAGCCACTCCTCATCGGCCTTGTGCTCCAGACCCCTCACCAGTTTCGTTGCCCTTCTCTGGACACACTGCAGGGCCTCAATGTGTTGTAGTGAGGGGCCCAAAACTGAACACAGCTCTCGATGTGTGGCCTCATCAGAGCTGAGTGCAGAGGGACGATCACCTCCCGCCCCTCTGGCTGCGCTATTTTGATAGAAGCCAGGATGCCATTGGCCTTATTAGCCACCTGGGCACACTGCTGGCTCAGGTTCAGCCTAGTGTTGACCAACACCCCCAGGTCCATTTCTTCCACACAGTCTTCCAGCCACTCTGTCCCAAGTCTGGAGGATTGTCTGGGGTTGTTTTGCGGCCAAAGTGCAGGACCTTGGCACTTGGTCTTGTTGAACTTCATCCCATTGGCCTCAGCCTGGTGATCAACCTGTCCAGATCCCTCTGTAGAGCCTTCCTTCCCCCAGGCAGATCAACACTTCCTCCCAACTTGGTGTCATCTGCACACTTACTGAGGGTGCACTCAATGCCCTTATCACACACAGAATCACACACACAGAACTGTAGGGGTTGGAAGGGACCTCCAGAGATCATCGAGTCCAACCCCCTGCCAAAGCAGTTCCCTACAGCAGGTCGCACAGGTCGGCATCCAGGCAGGTCTTGAACATCTCCAGAGAAGGAGACTCCACCACCTCCCTGGGCAGCCTGTTCCAGTGCTCCTCACCTCACTGTACAGAAGTTCCTTCACTCATTGATGCAGAACTTCCTATGCTGCAGTTTCCGGCCGTTTCCCCTTGTCCTGTCTCCACTCACCACTGAAAAGAGTCCGGCCTCGCCATTCTGCCCCCACACCTTTGATATTTATAGACCTGGATCAGGTCCCCTCTCAGCCTTCTTTTCTCAAGGCTGAACAGACCCAGTTCACTCAGCCTTTCCTCATAGCAGAGATGCTTCAGGCCCTTCACCTTTTTTCTCCAAGTCATCAATAAAGATATTGAACAGAAAAGGCTCCAATACCAGCCCTTGGAGAACACCACTTGTGACAGGTCAGCAGCTGGATGTAAATCCACTCACCATTACTCTCTGGGCCCGATCCTACAGCCAGTTCACTACCCAGCATGTTCCAGTACAGTTTGCTTAGACCAACAAACTGCAGAGATTTGCCTGGCTCAGGCTTGTCTTTGTCCTGTTCCATGACATTGCTCTTACCACACACTGCCCTTACAGTATTTGGATCACGCTCAGTCTTCAGGCTCTGGTCCCACTTTGCTCACCTGGACAGTGCTCCTGGCCTGTTACCCTTGCGATTTGCTTCAGTCACCCACTCTTACGGTTCTTCTCCTCTCTCAGGTCTTCCTGAAAGTAGAATTTGGGTCAGGTTACTCATGTGCTCAGCAGACAGGACAGCGTGGCCTCCGTCCCACCCACTGTATTCCAAACTTCACAACATCGCTTCCCAAGAAAAATCCATTCCCAGCACTGGAGGAAGTTGAAGTAAGGACTGAAAGAGGAGAGGGCTACGCAGAGAAGGGAGCAGTATTGGCTGTGCTAGTCTTGAATCTGTCTACGTGAAGGGAGCTCAGAAGCACAAGGCTTACCAGAACTCTCTGCAGACCACGTATCTCCTGTGTCTGTTGCTGCCAGTCCCAATTGAAGTCTGCCCAGCACCATTAGCTCAGGCCATCTTGGCAGGAACCGTCTGCCTCAGTAATTTAATGAGCCCCCAGCTTAATGCATGGCAAATTCGGACATAAATAAAATAAAATGTATCGAAGTGGAGATTCTTTCCAATTACAATTCATTAGCAAGCTCTGAGCCACTGGCCTGACCACAATCAATAATCCTGGTTAGGGAAAAGCAATTTATAACCCTCCCTAGGGACCTCAGGGGGACGCAGGCCTGCCTCACTCCAGCATGATCTGAGCTGGGCCAGCATCCTAAGGGAGCCTTTCACATCCGTCCCACCTGTGAGGACCAGGATGTGTCCTTCTTCCCTGCCCTGCCCCCTTTCTGATGTAGGAATGCACCTACTGTTGGGTGTTGCCTGAGATGAGTTGTCCACAGCAGAACATGAGGTCCTGACAGCTTAATGGGGTCCTACCCAGGCTGACCTTAAATACCTCTTGGAATGGAGCATCCACAGCCTGGGCAATCTGTTCCACCACCTCACCACTCTCTCAGCAAAAAACTTCCACCTGACATCCAATCTAAATCGTTCTTCCCTTAGCTTAAAGCCATTCCCCCTGTCCTATCACTGTCTACCCATGTAAAAAGCTAATTTCTCCTGTTTCTAAACTCACTTGAAATACTGGGAGGCCACAGTGAGGTCTCCCCGCAACCTTCTCTTTTCCAGGCTGAACAGGTCCAATCCCTTCGTCTATCTTCATAGGAGAGGTGCTCCAGACCTTGCATCACCTTTGTGGCTCTCCTCTGGACCTGCTCCAACAGCTCCACATCTTTCCCATGTTGGGGGCCACAGATTTTTAGGCGGAATTCCAGCTGGGGCCCCATGAGGGCAGAGTAGAGGGAGACAATCCCCTCCCTCACCCTACTGGCCTCCCCTCTTCTGATGGGATCCAGGATATCATTGGTCTTCTGGGCTGCAAGTGCACCTTCTGCCCCTCTTGATCATCTCAATCACCTCAGGAGGTGCCAGATTAGAGCAGACAGATCGCAGGAGCCTGAGACAGCCCTTGGATTTAATATAGGAACTGTGGGGCTCAGCCCATACTGGGACATTCTGAGATGGAAAGTGAGCCAGCACTGACGCCTGGCTGAAGCCTGCCCTGCCCTTTTGCTCTACCTATTCTGGGCACACTGCCTATAAGGTTGGCAGCATACAGGGCAGCTGTGAGTACAGGAAAGAGCCTTACAGGACAGTGCATTGATTCAGTGTGGTGGATGCTGAGCACGAGGAGGAGCTCTCTGGACCATTAACAGCATTATGCCAGCTCTCCTGGCTGCCCACAAGGGGAACTTACTGCCCAAAGTGCTGGGACGGATGCCTCCTGCTGGCTCCTGTCTCTCCTTCTTGCAGGCTCTCCCTCCCTTGAGGCTCTTTGCAGCAGCTTCAGAACCTGCTGCGCTGTGGCTCAGACCCCCGGTGACCCCCTGAGCACATTACCCCCCATATCCCTGCAGGGGATGGGAAGCTGTTCTGAGCTCAGTGAGATCAGTGAAATGGAGGAAACAGAACCAAGGCAACTTGCGTGCTGCATGGTCAGGGAGAAACTGTTTAAGTGAGGGAGGGCAGGGCCCTCCAGAGCAGTGTCTGTGTACGCCCCTTCCTGGGCTTTGCAAAGAGAATCTGGCATGGAACATCCTTCCCTCTGCAGTTGTTCTGTGCCTGTGAGAGCCCTCCAAGATCCTGCATCCTCCATCAGCGGTGAACCTGTGGGAGGTGATCAAGAGAAGGCAGAGATTTTACTGAGTGAGCTCAGCTCCAAACCTTCAGCAGGTTTGCTGGAAGGGCTGTGATTCCTGGAAGTACCAGGAGTGAGGCCAGGAGGCATGGCACTCTGCACGTAGCCAGAATAGGCACCTTTTACAGATGATGCTGAAAGATGGTGGAGAAAACCTTGCTCTCAAATCTCTGAGATGCATGAGTAGATGCTGTGATGTGTCCCTGGTTTGGATTCAACAAAGACCAAGCAGATTCCAGTCTAAGCTCAGCTGTCCTTGGCACTGCTCAGACTCAGCTTGGCTCAAAGCAATTCTGGATTCATTTTGGACTGGATTTATAGAGATTTTACAATAGTACTCAGGCTTAGTTCAGAGGGAAGGGGTAATTCAGACAGCTTGTTGTTGGTATTGTCCAGAACTAAGTTTCAGATTTTGGCAGTAATTAAATCTAGGCACAAATTCCCTGGGAAATGGTATCCAGGGTCTGAAGTAGATGACTTTTGGCAACAGATCTCGTGGCCAGGCGTGTGGTCAGTAGGTGCATGGCCCAAATGAGGTGGAAGGTCTACACGATTTGCTTGTCCCTTCCGAATTGTAGACCATGAGACAGCCAATGTGCGGGGGAGTTCTTGAGAGCCTGAGGGAGAATGTCATGGCTTGCAGTCTGGGATCTTTTCATACAATGTGTTCTCATTTTGTTACTTCCATACCCCTGGGCTTTGCCCTGCTGCTCTAACGAGTCCTGTTGTGTTTGAGTTTAGGCAGCCAGCGCTCAGTCTTCCTACTGAAGAATTTCTTCAGTTGTTTCCAAGTGTTATGCTTGATTTTGATTAAATGACTTACCAGGATTAGTTCTTGAACGGGTCACCAGTTGCACCAATTGCTTTCTAGGTGCACTTTGGTCCTCTCTTCCTACAAACAGCATACATTTGGGATGCAGCCCACGCTGCCAGATGAAATTTGTCCTCTTTATGGCACAGGGGTGTTTTATTCCAGACTGTAGCATACAAAGTGTTCACAGCCAAATTACAGCTACAAGGAAAGTTCTGTGCCAGGAAACTTTGCTTATGGGAAGTTCATTAAAGGTGGAAATATTTTTAACAAAGTGTGTTCTATCCCTGAAAGGTACCCACCTGGCTCAGATGCAGGCCATATAACCAACGTAAGGGTTCTCTGCTGTGCCATCTCCCAGGACACTCATGTCTTCTATGAGATGGGTTCATTTTAGCAGCAGATGACTCCAGAATGATTTGTCTCCTTTATCAGATTGGCCAAAGTGCTGAGAGCTCTCCCTGAGTGCTGCTGGAGAGAGCAGCAGGAGGGACTTAATGGGGACCGTGTCTCTGTGACTATAAACTAAAACAAACAAGCAAAGAAACAAAATGCTTCTCAGAGGCAAATGCTTTAAGATGCTATAAGAGCACTTTAAAAACCTCACGCCAAGGGGGAGAGAGGGGAAGCACTGCTTTAAACACTTCTGTCTGAGAGGAAGCATAAGGGAAAAGAAACGGCTTCAGGTTGGACCCCGGGCTGTGTCCCGTGGATGTAAGGAGAGAGCTTCCAGTGGCGAGGGGGCTGTAGAGGTGCTCGTGTTAAACCAGACAGCCTCTTAAACTGCGGAGTCACTGCTGTGACTCCAGCATGGCACCAGCAGAGAGCAAGCAGCACAACCGAGGCACGGAGCATCATTAAAAGCAGCAGCTCTACAATTGTCAGCTCTGAGTTATGATCTGGGCAGCGGCTGCAGATGCCATCAGCAATTTACTTTCCAGAGGGAAAGTGCTCAGCACTTACAAGCATCACCTCCACGTCGAGGTGTTTACAGGCAGATGCCCAAAGCCAAAAGCTCCCGACATCACGCTGAGCTCGGGATGTGGCCGAACATCCAGCATTGCTGCTCCACAACCAGCAAGCTCCCGTGTGACTTTCTGTGCTGCTGATTTTCAAACAGCTTTTGCTTGAGCAATGACTACAGATTGGTAGATGAATAAGACATTTTGATTCCTTTCCTTGATCCAAAGCTTGTATTTCTTCAGTATGCTTTCAGTTGCATGTTTTCTTTATAGAAAAGCACTGCTTTTCACTGCAGTGCTTCTGATCCATAAGTGGGGTGATGTGGTGAGACTGGCATATATTTTGAAATAACACCCCAAAATACCACCATTTTTAAAATGCAAATAAATGCAGGAAGAAAAAAAACCGAACTTCATGAAACCACTTTCTTAAAAGATCCTGAAACTGTTATTTTGGAAGAGAAATTCTCTCTCACAGAAACATTTGCTGTTGGAAAGGATGCAGGGCTACATTACAGCACCCTGAGGGGTTCCAATTGTAGGGAGGTCTGTAAGGATGCAGTGACTGCTCAGGCAGGAGAAGCTCTGTGGTACATGTTTGGATGTCTCTGGGAACACGTGCTGAACGCTTGCAGCAGTGGGTGGTACCTGTGTGTCCCTGCCAGGCCCCCCTCCCTCTGCGTGGGTAGGATGGTTTTCTTCTCCAAATGGCATTTATTCTCATCACTGCTGGTTTCTGTGTGGGTCTGCACTGAGCTTCTGAGCTCTGCTCTGATGGAGGATGAGCTCCTGCAGTATCTGTTGACACCACCACGTCTGATTTCCCTGGTAACGTCGTACATACTCTGACACAGACTTCTGTAACCATAGATACACATAAGCAGTGCACAGCAACCTGCTCCGTGCTTTTCTCTTAGATGCCATCAGCATCTGCTTGGGCAGCTCCCAGAAATCTTTCAGCCCATAGAAATGGTAAATTGTATGGCTGAGGGAGAGCAGCCCCTTCCAGCACCGTAGAGCACAGGGCTGCACTCTGACGTTGAGCTTTCCACTGCATTTGAAGCACAGGCCCCACCTGGCCAACGGGTACCTCTTCACACTGCATGGCAATCCCAGAATGAACTTCTGAGCCATGTTCCACTTTGGCAGCTGAGCAGCTCTGCTCTTACCTCTGGGCAAATGTGCTTCCAGGATGGGACGAGGGGCAGGGGAAGAAGACGACTGGTGGAAGTGCTGCTGCACTACATGTGGGCCTTGAGAAGCTGCTGCAAAGTGCCCTCCGTGACTTGATGGGGAGATATGTGCAGTGTCCCAAAGGCTGTGCCAAAGCACTGCCATTCAGCTCAATCAATCCCCTAAGGGCTTTGCGGGGTTTTCTAAACAACAGGATTCCTCTCGTTCCTCCCAGCACTGGGGACAGAGATAAAGGATCCACAGATCCCAGAAGGGGATTGCCTTGAATACAGCATGTGCTGAAATACGCTCTCAGGATAAGAACCAGCATGGACCTGTGGAAGTGGGAATCCTGTTGCAGCCACAGCTTGTTCTGGTCCTGACAAGTGCTCCAGGGACAGAGCTCAGTTGGCCCCAGAGCTCGTGAGCAGCAAGGGCAGCCGTTGAAGATGCCAGCAGTGCCACATGGCTCTGGCAGTGGGCAGAGGATGTGGGTCCTGCTTGGGCTGTCCTCCAGTGATATTCCCAGCCCCTTTTATTGCAGCCCCATCCTAGGGTTGCAATAATAAAATAATAGGTGGGACCTATTATTGCACCTCCTCCCAGCCCCTGCAGTGACTGGGGATGCTGGAGGAACTGGAGGAGGAGAGCAGGGCATGACTTAGTCTAAATGTATTATTATCATTCCTGACTCTAACTTCCCCAGCCTCTACACCAGCTTGTTGTGGTGCAGTTGTGTCACTTTGAGATCACCTGTTTTGAAGGCAGACCCCGGGGCTGCAGCTGCAACCTGTCCTGTGACCCACAGAGGGGAGATGCCCTGTGCCAGAGCCCCTCACTGCCCGCACTGTGTCCTCAAAGGGAGCTGGGAAGGCACCCAGGCACTGGGGTAGAGGAGGGAGTGCCTTTGGTTTCATTCTGGTGCTAGAAGGGTTTGAATTTCATCCATCATGGTTCATCTGTGCTTGTCCCACAGTTCCCCCAAGCCTGGTTGGCCACAGCCTGGGTAACACACATATGTATGCACAGGTCCATCATCCAGTGTGCTCAGTGCACCTGCAGGAACAAAGTGCTGAGAGAAAAAGGACCTTGCAGGGAACTGTCTGTGCTAACACCAGACATATCTGAAGAATACTGCACAGAGAATGGCTGTCACAGCATTCAGCCTCTCAGCACTCAGTGCCACACGGACACCCCATGTGCACCCAGAGCCAAAATCCCTGGGGAAAGAAGCAGGAAGGAGGGAGCACAGGTGAGTCCAACATGGCTGAATGTTCAACTGGATGCTGTGGCTGCATGTCCCACTATGGGGAGTGTTAGAAGAAACTTGAGTGTGTGGGGCAGGCAGCACTCTTTTGGCCACAGCCCTGTGAGCACAAGAACCCCCAAAAGTTGTGCCGACCCCCTCCCCCCATGCCCATCAGCAGAGACCACAGCTTTGAATGCCCCTCTAATACCTTTATGACCATCTATATCTATTCTGTACTTTTGCAGAAGACAAAAGTCTGAGTGACACAACCCAGCTGCCAGGACAGGAGACAGGAAGAGGCACAGGAGACCTTAGAGCTCAAAGACCCATTAGGCTGAATCTGAGAAGAGAGCGATGGTGGGGAGCACGGTCATCTCCTCTGTGTTTTGCTCTTGGGATTGCGTGTAAAGCGTTGCTCAGGAGTGCAAGGAGGGGTAAATCCAGGCAGGGAGTGGCTGTGGTGTAACTGTGCTTTGACTGCTGGGATGGTCTGAGGTGTGCTGGAAACACTTAGCTTGAGGGGACTGTCTGCACTCCAGCCTCTCTTGTCCTTAGTGCTGGCCCTGACATTTCTCTGGAGGCGGCCCAGCTTTGTTAATCTTTGAGAGCAAAACCTGCTCCCAGCTGAGCACAAGCAGCAGCAGTGCTACATCTGGTAGGGATCTTCTGGCTGAGAAATCCTGGGGGGTCTCAGCCTGGATGATGTGCTTTAGGGCTGTGTCCCTTTCCCCAGCATCCACTGGGCTGTGCTTCCTCCCCTCTCCCTCTGCTGCCCGCAGATGCCCCCCATCCTCCCTGCTCAGACCTGTGGTAGCCACCTCAGCTGCTGTGGTCCCAGCAGATTCTCTGGTGCTTCTGGGACGCTCCTCTGTGGTTGCCACGCACCTTTGCACAGTCACTCATCCCCACGTGTCTGCGTTCTCTGGTGCCCTCCTGCACCCCCTGTATCCCATTGCATCTCCAAAACACGCTGCACTCTGCACCCTCACATCCCCACAGCGCTGCGTCCCTATTACTCCTAAAGCTTTTCCTGGCCCCCCGCGTCCTCGCGGTCGCTCCTCGCGGCGCCGTGACCCCGCAGCACCACATGCACAGGCATCAGCCGATCCCCTTTCCTTTCCACAGCACCCCTGTGGCACCCACCACTCCTCCCCGCAGCCCCGAGGTCCTCCTGCAGCACCACACCCACTGCGTCCCCCCACTGCCCTGCGGCTCCGCGGCTCCCCGAAGGGGTTCGCATTCCCCCGCATTCCCCCCACCCCCCTACAAACCCGCGCACACACACACTCCCCCCGCACGGCAGCACATTCCCCCGCATTCCCCACAGCCACCGCATCCCTCCGGCCCCGCGGGAGCACCGCACCGCCGCGCCCAACGCACGCCCCCCGCATCCCCACGTTATCACCTCCCACCCACTCCGCACCCCAGCATCATCCACCTCCTCCCGCTTCCCCCTACCCCAACCCCTTCCCCCACTCCCGGGCCCCACCCCGGAGCCTCCCCGCCCCCTCCTCCCTTTCCCCCCCCCCCCCCGAAGCCCAATCAGGGCGGGTTGGACGAATTCAAACCCCGGCCCCGCAAAGCGCCGGCGGCGGTTCTGCTGCGCTCCATCAGCCGGGAAGGCTGCGGAACGGGGCCGATCCGGATGGGCTCGGAGAGCCGCGGGGCGGGCGCGGCCCTCTCCTGCCGCCCGGAGCGCAGGTGAGCCGGGTGGGGGGCGGGGGGGCACAGCGGGCACCGCGCCGGGAAGGTGTGGGGATGCTGCCGGGAAAGTTTAGTCGCGGTGCCACCGAAACCGGAGATGCTCACCCGGCCGGGATGCTCTGGGCACCGCCCGCCGGAGGCTGCGACGCGTAGGGAGAGCCCACCGCCCCACCGCCCCACCGCCCCCCATCCCCCCGGTCTCCGTCTCCGTCCCGAGCGGCTCCCCCGTTGCGGCTGCATCGCCCGCGGTGCGCCCTGCGGAGCGGTGGGGCGTCTCCTGAGCGGCAGCGCAGCTGGGATTTGAGGGTCCGGAGCTCGAAATGGGGCTGGAAAGAAATACTACCGCTACGCCAGAACGTCGGGCTGGGGTGATGGGGGGGGATCTTACTTTTTCTTGGGGGGAAAAACAGGGAATTTCTGCGGCTGCTGCAAAACTGCTGGTTGTGGAGTTCTTGCAGCAGGGTGCAATGGGGCGTCTGCAAAAGAACCCTTTGCGTTGAAGGTCTTCAGAGAATACCCACCCTGCGGATCTGGAGTGCTGGTGTGCATCAGAGAAACTTTGAATTCAATTAAGTTGATTTCTGCCTTCCGGAGCTGTGGGTCTGTTCAGAGAACTGCACCAAGCCTTGGGAGAAAGGAGCCAAAGAGCAAAGCAGGAAGGAGCTGTGAAATTTCAATCTCAGCCCCCATAGGAAGAGTTGGAGCTGCAGGAACTCTCCTTGCGATGCTGGGAGTGCCAGTGAGCCCTGCCCATGGCAGAGGAGATCCAGCTCTTCCAAACCCTGGGAAGACAGTGATGAGACTGCTTGGAGCAAGCAGTTTTTGGTGCAGAGCCCTTTGTTAAATATAATGGTAAAAGCTGTTGTTGGCAGGGACAGGTACGCATTTGATAGTATCTATAGGACTCCCAGCTTTACCTCCCCGACATTCCCATCTCTCTTCTGCTTTCTCCCAGCTATTGCAATTTGCCATAAATCATCCCCAAAGTAAAGAAGGTAAAATCCTTAGGATTTTAGGCAGGGTCCTCTTGTCTGCAGTACAGGGGGAAGTGTGACTCCAGTTCTGCCTGGTGGACAAGCCTCATTCGATGCACTGCAAATGCCTCAGCACCCCAAGCTCAGGGAGTGGGACTGCAACAAGGTACAAAGCTTTGCCCTCTGGTTGCTTTGCCCTATTGGATCCTGGTCAGTTTGGGGCACAGATCATGAGCTGAGCAGAACCACTGCATGCAGTGGAGATTTGTCCCTGGGGTGCTCAATTTGCAGCTAGGCAGAGCAGGCAGTCTGGGAGCGTTGGTGATGATATCACTCAGAATGTGCCAGCCCCGGTTTTGCAGCTGGGAGAAGGCAGAGTTGCAAACATCCTGGTTCACTTCACGTGTGGTTCTTGCTGTGCCTCTGTAGGGCAGGTGGAGGGGGTGGCAGGAAAAGTGTGTGCAGTCTTGGCTGCCTCTAGTTTGTCTGGGCAGGTGGGCTGGGTGGCAGTGGGCTCTGTCTCATGCTGTGACATGCTTCTAAGAATCCATCACCAGCTTGGTCCTTGCTGGCACTAAATACCCAAATCTTCAGGGCAAGACGGCTCTCTTCCCTGAAGCCCAGGGAACCCTTGGTGAGCTTCTGCAGGACATGTTCTCAGGAGCACTTCCATGGCTCTGCTTCCAGGAGAGGAAGGGGCACTGTGCATTAACCCTGCAGAACATAAGAAAGGCGTGGGCACAATGGCAGCGTGCTGCTCCCCCTGGAAAGGACTCAGCACTGCTCCCTGAATGCGGAACCCCCGCGGCTCTGTTTGCCTGCCAACCTGTTCTCCGTGCTGGGAGAGGCCAGCTGGTCCCAGCAATGTGCCACCCACCTGTTGAAGGCAGCACTGGCAGGGAACAAGGCATCACTGCCTTCCTCACCGTGCTGCTAACAGAGAAATGTGCTCTTTTCCTAGAGCTTGGTAAACTCTGCTGCTCTGCCTGCAGCCTTACAGGGGCAGCTCTCCCACTCCTCACCGGGGGTGGAGTGACATCAGTGACCAGCACTCCTTGGTGATCGTGGAGAGGATGGGGCTGCAGCAGTGACAAGCTGTGGGTGGATGCTGCAAGGCCAGAGGGCTGCAGCAGCAGGCCTGTTTCCTTGGCAGTGTGGTTTGCTCATGGAAGCTGACATGGGTGACAGAAGCCGGTGGCATCCTCTGGCTCCTGGCTATGAACTGCCTCATATTGTGAAATGTCAGTAGATCCCAAGCTGGTGTGTTTTCTGAACAGCTGCTCCCATGGAGAAAACACTTTTGGGCTGTCAGGCGCCTGGGAGTTGCTCTGATTTCACAGCAAATATTGCCTACAAAGTAAAATCAGAATCTAATATTCTGAAGGGGAACTTAATGGCCATTAGGCTGCTGCTTTCCTGCTCTCAGTGCAGATCTGCACCACTTAACTGAAGGATTAAAGACATCAAGACAAATGAAGAAGGCTGCCAAATGGGTGTAGGGTGGCATGGGGCTGGCTGCTCCAGGGCACAGGGCCAGGCAATGGGGCAGGAGGAACAGGGAGCAGAGGAGGCTGCTGAGACCATTGGCAGCAGCACATGTACTCACTGTCTGCCAGGACAGAGCTGCAGTGACCTGCACTTGTAACCTGGGCATGAAATGGTCCCATCTCCAGGGGTCAGCATCCCTGAGTTCCCCAGCCCTAGGCCTGCTCTCAGCAGAGCTCTGCCTGTGGGTCTCAAGCCTGCTGACCGTTTTGCATCCCAGACCTGCTGCTCAGCATTGCCCCAAGACCTTTTGATTGCACTGTTGAGATCAGCAGACCAAATTTGGGGGCAGGAGTCATGATCTGCACGGGCCACGCTGCCCCACAAATTTGCTGTTCTCCCTATGGCCCTGTGCTCTCTGCCTGTTTTCTCCAGCAGCATCCTGTAGATAGAAGTGGCCAGCAGCACCTCACACTCCCCACCAAGCCCATAGGTGCACTCCTTCCACTGGGGATGATGGGCAGCCTATCCCTGCACATCTCCATGTCTCTGGGTTGCCAGCCCTGTGAAGCCGGCTGCTCGCTGGCTGAGAGGTGCAGGCCTTGTGCTTTTGCTGCAGCAAACACCCAGCCAGCAGGGCTGCAGAGCTGAGCCTGCACCTTTTCTTATCCATTTAATTAGGAAGGGACAGTGGCCATTCCTGAAGCAGACTTTGACATCCAACGCAGCACTCGCTGCAACCAAGCACTCTGAGCTCAAAGCTGGTAGGGATCCTCCAGGGGTGCTGCTGATGTGAGGCTCTGGTGTGATCCCGACCCAGAGCACCTCTATGGGTAATGTGTGATGCTTTCTCCCAAACTGCTGCATTGGTGATCACATCAGTGATGGATCTGCCTTCTCTAAGGTCTGTCTAGAAGACAACTGGATGCACCTTGAGCATCCCAAGGTGGGGGGCTGCCCTCCAGCACAGATTTTATTGTGTGGAGAGGAGAAGAAGTTTCAAGAGTGCCGTAAAAAAGATCATCAAATGTTTGGTATATTTGCAACTCCATTTTCAGCCAATGTAAATCCATTATTTGTGAGTTATCAAATGGAGTACATAGAGTTGCAAACAGACATTCAAGTCAAAGGAAAATTTGACCATGTCTCCTCGTTAGAACTCTATAAATCTCTCTCTTACCAGAGAAATATCCCTCCCTTCACAGTCACATCGTGCTCATGCCATCGCTTTCTGGCAGTACGCACATCTGTGAACAACTGCTGTCAAGGATGAAACACAGGAAGAGCAAAATGTCGTAAAAAATGTGACAACCACCTTGAGAGCTCACTGAGAACTGCAGCCACTGCACTGAACCACGCTGATGTGTTAGTTTCACAAAAACAGTGCTACACATCCCACCAATATTATGTTTTTGTTGTTCTCTCTTTTTTTTTTTAATGTTTT
Organism: Tympanuchus pallidicinctus; assembly: GCF_026119805.1. Classification (NCBI taxonomy): domain Eukaryota; kingdom Metazoa; phylum Chordata; class Aves; order Galliformes; family Phasianidae; genus Tympanuchus; species Tympanuchus pallidicinctus. Next base: position 753,468 of record NW_026294762.1, read on the forward strand.
AATAAAAAATATTGACTATGTTATACAATATTAGCAGGGCTGGTCCAAAAGTAATGCCTCCTATTTTATGATGTTGGCCTATTCTCAATGCACCTCACTGTCCACTCATCTATCAAACAGTTTCTGAGCTTACATGTGAGGATTTATGGGAGACAGCATCATGAGCTTTGCTGAACAAAGACAACATCCTCTACTCTTCTCTCATCTATCCAGCCAGTCATTCTGCCACAGAAGGTTACCAGATTGGTTAAGCATGATTTCCCCTGGGTGAAACCATGTTGACTGCCCCCATCAACTTATTGTCCTCCACATGCTTAGAAATGGCCTCTGGGATGAGTTATTCCATCACCTTTCCTGGGTTGGAGGTGAGGCTGACAGCTCTACAGTTTCCTGGGTCCTCCTTTTTGCCCTCTTTGAAGACTGGAGTGACGCTGGCCTTCTTTCAGTCCTCAGGCACCGCTCCTGTCCTTCACGGCCTCTGAAAGATGATGCCAGTAACATCCACCAATTCCCCCAGTACTCACGGGTGCATCCCATCAGGGCCCACGGACCCATGGGAGTGAAGTCTGCACAAATGATTCCTAACCCGAGCCTCTTTCATCAAGGGAAAGTCTTCCTGTTTTGGGATGTTCTGGGCTCCAGGGTCTGCAGTTCCAGTGGGTTGGTCTCAGAAGTGAAGGCTGCAGTAAAGAACGCACTCAGTAACTCTGCTTTCTCACCAGGGCTCCTTCCCTGTTCACTATCAGGATAACATTTTTGCTAGTCGTCCTTTTGCTCCTGATATATTCAAAAAAGCCCTTCCTGTCCTTTATACCCTTTGTCAGATTAAATTCCAAATGGGCCTTAGCCTTTCTCATTGCATCCCTGCATACTCTGATGATAACTCTGTATTTCTCCCGCATGGCTTGTCCTCTTTTCTACATTCTGTACATTTCTTTATTCTGAGGTTTCTCATTGTTCTCATTGTTGCCCCAGCCCAACTAAAACTCCTTAATACCAGTGTAGTATTAAGAAGCAGGCATTACTGTTATTACAGTGCTGGTACATTTCCACCTATCGTGTACCATGATGGAACAAAGGTTCATCCTTTATGTACATTTAGGTAGACATTGCAAAATTCTGCCTACCTGTTTGGTGAGAGATCTGCAGTCGCCTTGAGATCTCAGCCTCACCTCTCCCACTCATCCATATTTGGTCAGGTAACAGTAGGGCTAACGTCCTTCCAGCCCTTCCTGCAGGCTGAGAAGGTGTGCTAATTGCTACATCTTTCTCCTTCCCAAAAGACAAGACCAGTCACACCAACAACATCACGATCTCCTTTCTAGTCATGCAGGTCTCTTGCCTCCTTTGCTAGAATTCTTACTAGTACAAATGACTCTGAGCCCAGACGATGAGATACTGGATTCCTCTTCCTTCTAGGAGCTGATTCCATGAGATCCCTACCAGCAGGTTTCTGAAGAGGTCAAAGTTAGCTCTCCTGAAGGCCATGGTTGTGTTTGTTGTTGTAGCTTTGCATCCTCCCTGTAAGGTCCTGAACTCCACCATCTCATGTTTGCTGCAGTCAAGGCTACCCCCAGCTTTCACTCCAAACACCTCTTCCTTATTTGTTAGCACAAGGTCCAGCAACACGCCTCTCCCTGTTGGCTCCTCTATCACCTGTGTCAAAGTTACCAGTCCTCTGCAATAACCTCTTGGACTGCTGGTGCCTGGCTGTGAAATCTTTCCAGCCGATATCAGGTGGTTGAAGTCCCCCATGAGATCACGGCCTGTGATCATGGGCTACTTCCAGCTGACTGTAGAATGCCTCATCATCTTCCTCATCTTCACCAAGTTGTCTGTGCACTCACAACCCCTGGTAGCCTGCCTTTAATTCTTACTCATAATCTCTGGATTTGCCCTTCAGCCACCCCAAGGCAGAGCGCAACACATTCCAGTTGTCCATTGGCACCCATGGAGCCGTAGGTATCGATGGCCTGTCAGGTCCTTGTTTGCCAGCTCTTTCCCTTCCTGTCCTGGCAGGGGTTAGTGCTGCCTGCCAGCAGCTACAGGGTCTCTGTGCTCCTGACCCCAATGCAGAACTGTTTGGGGAGGATTTTGATCATTAAACCAATGTATTTGGGAGCATATTTAGCTGTTCCTTGAATGGACTGGTGTAACTAAAGCTGTACCCAGTTCATGTGGCTATTTAAGAGCAAAAGGGGTTTAAGCAGAGAGCACTGTGTCCACAGGAGACCAATCATTTGAGTCCACAGAAAGGAACAAACAACTCCAGGGAGCTCTAAAATAGGCAGAGCATTATTTACTGGACTCTTTCAGCCTTATTTAGGCTCTATAGCACTGAATGCCTCTGAGCTAGCAGTCTGTAGAGCAAAAGAAAGTCTGTTCTTGTCCCACATTCCAAAGGTATCACAACTCACATGTGATCTCTGGGAGACTGGACATGCTTTGGGGATGGTATACTGTTGGTCTGTGTGTTCTGTCTTGCTTTCCAGCATAGTGTGCAATGACGTGAGTGCAATGAGCTTGCTGCAACTTCACCTACTTTTCTGCACCTCTAGGTGAGGCCTGAGGGCAAACGATATCCAGTCTGGGTCTTCAGAGTCTGGGCTCTGAAGATTCTTCTTCACCTTTGGGTATGATGAGTTTTTCGATGAACTTGGCCAGCTCTAGGCCTGCATTGCTAGTTCTGTCCATTCTTTGCTGCAGGGGTTCTGAATGTGTGAGGCAACAAGGCAGCATGACACAGCTCTGGGTGTGCAGCCACGAGCTGACCTTGTTCTGCTTGTTCTGCCCATCACTGGTGTCAGCAGTCCCCATAGCCCCACTGAAGCCCAGAGGCTCAGAGACAGTGCTGCTCACAGTCACTGCAACCCAAGTTTCCTTTACCCATATATTCAGTATAACTTGCTGTAGCCTAAAAAGGGAAGCCTGAGAAGAGGGGCAGGAGTTCAGGCTGTAGTGAAGCTGATGAGCAGATGGCCATCTTCAGTCTTCTCTTAAAAGATGGTGTGATCTGGGGCAGCCTGCATAATGGATGGACTGATGCCATGGTGCTGTAGTGGGGACAACACAGAGGTACCAGGCACCCTTGGAATAGAAGGTAGTAAAGGGCTGGTGAGGCTCCAGATTTGCTGCCTTTTAGCAGCCTCGAGGCCTTTGAACCCTTTGGGTATGTGGTGCCCTCAGCTTCTCTCCCTAGGCTTTTGTGTGGGCATCAGCAGAGAAATGTTCCCCTATGCTAAGACAAATACTGAATTTGCACCACCAAGCAGGGCAGTTAACCTATTCTCCCTTCTGGGAGGAGGGAAGGGTCAGCAGGCACTGACCTCAGTCAAAGCTACTCTGAATGCCCTCCTGTTGGTTTTGTATGGGGAAGGGCATAAGCAATGGGATCTGTGGATCTCGGGGATGGAGATACCAGCACTTGTGTCATGCTCCTTCTGGACATGTGCAGTGCTGATGTCCTCACATTCAGACTCCGCAGTGAGAAGCTGGAGCAGCTTCTAGTCAAAGCACTAGCTGGGGAGGCATGAGCTGGTTTTAGCCTGGAGAATGGAGAGTTACTGGCCTTGGGTTGGGGCTAGATGACTAGACTAGTGCTGTTATAGCACCCGTGTCTTTTCTCCATGGGCTTTTTATGTGTCTTGACTGACAGCTGGCAGCACCAGCCGTTGGCTAACTGTCTGATATGGGCTGATACGGGCTGATATGCCGCTGCCTGTGCTGCATCTCACCCAGGAAGTGTGGTGTCACATGCAGCTCAGCACTAGCTCCAGGGTCTGTTCAACACTTGCACTCACACATCAGTACAGCATACAGGTCCTTGTGCTCTGCTTTACAGAGCCTAGTAGCAGAGGATAGAGCTGTCAGCAGCAGTTGCTGCCCAGGATCCTATATGTATATTGGCAGGTACCATGCAAAGCCATCTTAGAGTGGAAGAAAGGTGAATGAAACTTCAGCTCCTACATTCAGGCTTGAGCCTCAAACAGCACAGCTCAGTTGAGTTTCACTGGCTTCAGGTGAGCTGGGCAGATTCATGGAGAAAAAATGCTCCTGACTGCTGGACCATCTGGGGTGGGCAGACCCTCTGCTCAGCTGCAGGGAGCTTTGCTCTGTCCTTGTGGTATGGAGAGGGCTGCAGCTTCCCTCTCCCAGCTGTGCTGTAAAACCAGGCTGCAAAAACACAGCTGACACCTGTGAGGCTGGAAGGAAGCTGCATCAGATTGGCCTCGTTTCCCATCCCAGCTCCCCATGGGCAACAGAGAGTGTGAGTACTGAGGGAGATGGGGGTTATAGTGTGGCAAGGATCAAACATAATAAGCGTAGCTCTCAAAATTCTGGGATAAGCTTAAAAATCCTTCTGCCTACAGAAGCGATCCAAGATGCTGGGATCATGCATGACCCAGCCATGACTCTCCACTTTTATAGTAATAATAGCAATGATAACATAGTAATAAATTTGAATCAGGGGCTGATACTAAAGTATTACCTTTATAGTCTTGGGAGATATTGGAAACAGCAGGATGACTGCTGTGTGTACCAGATATATGGGCTAGGCAGCCCTCTCCTCCTGCTTCACAGCCCTGCAACTGCTGTGCAGGGTGATGTTACCCCAGCCTGTCCCTGTATTTGCTCTTGTGCTCTCAGACTGGTCATAGAGTTCGCAGAATTGTTTGAGTTGAAAAGGGCCTTTAGAGGTCATCTGGTCCAACCGCTCTGCAGTGAGCAGTGGGCTCAGAGCTCCCTGTGGGAGCTACTATTACCTGGTAGTGGGGAGGCACACCTTGGCGCTGGGTAGTTTGCACAGCCAGGCAATTCCTTTTCACTGCTCTGTGACTTCTCATTTCCCATGAGAAACTATTGGATTTCTTCCTTAGGTGTATCCTTCCCCTCCAGGAGATGCTGCTGCCCTTGGAAGGGTGGGCACAGGGCTCAGAACCACGGAGGTAAGTACATCTCCAGGGATCTGCAGAGAGGCAGGGCGTGCTGCCATACCAGATTTCGTGCAGCCTTATTTCCCTCTCCTGTAGATTCCATGGGACCCACTTGTTTGATCTCCCAAGACCTGCAGTGATTGCAGCTTTAGTTTGTCAGCTCAGACAAACTGCCTCTATTTCTGCTCGGAGCTTCCAAGTCCCTTGCAAGCAGCAGTTGCCTCAGGGCTAGTTATCAAGCTTGGCCAGAGGTGTTTCTCCCCTGTATTACTCAGAGTCCATGTCATCCAACTGCTTCTAAAACAGCCTTCATCCCTGCTCTTGTGCCATGAGGTGTGTGGCCAGGCAGGGCTGTGATGTCTCCATCATGCTGTCCTGCCTCAGATGTATGCTCCAGGCAGCAGCAATCCAGCTCTGGCAGCGTGGCTCTGGAAGCATCTCTAAGTGCTGATGCTCTAAGCGTATCGGTTTTCACTGAATAAAAAAAAAAAAAAAGAAATAAATCCAAGGGGATAATAAACTGGAAAGTGATAGGCCAAGAACAGCGACAATAAATGGATAACCACTCAGCCTCCAGGGAGGAGCAGAGCAATTTGTTGTTCTTGAGTGCACATCTGAGCAGAGACAGGCAGGGCGTGCAGGCAGATATGCATATCTCTAGGGAAATGCATATGCATTTCTGGCAGCACATATGTGCATGGTCACACACTGCTGCAGCAGGATACACAGAGGCAAATTGGCCATGCTCTCCTGCTCCCTGTTCTCCAAATTTTCACCGTGTCATAGATGCTCCTTTGCTACCCAGGTATAATTGATATGGGATGAAGGCTCTGCTTGCATGGTGTGAGATGTTGGTGTGCTGCCAGTTCTGGAAGTCCTCATGCAATTAAAGTGAAAAATCACTGCGAAGTCCACAGTTCTCTTCACTGCTTGCAAGGAGAGGCTCTGCCTGTTTTGCTGCATCCTGTCCCTTTCATGCAGCCTAACGAGCCTGGTTCTTGTTCACGCTGCTCTCTGCATACACAATGGGATGGACATAGAACCACTATAAAACCATGATCTCTGTGCTGCCTGAGCTCTGGGAGCATCCAGCAGCATGTTGCTCCTACCTCCTGCCCACGTAAATAGGATCAGCCTCGTGTGCCCATTGACCCAGCAGGGAAGCTAGGTCAGGGGCTTGCTTGCAGGCAGGAGCAGAGTTCAGGGGTTTTTGGTGTCTTGTGCAAAGTGTGGAAGAGACAGAATAGTTGGCACAGATGGCCCTCAGCCAAGGCAGACTGTTGCCCAAGTTCCTAGGAGTCATGCTTAATGAACATGTGGTGCATGGACAACATGGATGTGGACAGAACCCATCTCCTGGTAGGGAAGGGGGTTGAGGGAAGGTACCAAGGCAGGATGTCTAGTAATAGATAGAGGACATCTAGTAATAGGTAGCATTAGATATGTCTAGTAGTAGATTTGGAGGTGGACGGCCCTACCTGTGGTAGGGAGGTTGGATCTTGATGCTCCTTGAGGTCCCTTCCAACCCAAACCATTCTATGATTCTATAATGACATCAGTTTCAGGATGGGGTCAGCTGGCCAGTAAGTTGTTCTGGATCTTGCAAGGTTGCCAGACCTTGAGGCCGGATGTGGCCACCCCAAAGACCCATTTTCTTTTGCTTAGATGTGTGGCTTTTAGAGTTTGTGCTGCCATGGTGTCTAGAGGCACAGCTGCACGCAGTAAGGGTGCAGTTCAAGGAGAAACGGCAGGACGTGGGCACAACCTGGAGAGCTGATGATGCAAAAGAACAGGGGGGCATACATGTCAGCCAGGCAGGTGTGCCTAGGCTAAGTCACAGGACAGCTATTGCTTGCAACCCCCACCAACACTGGCACTCAGCCTCTTATCAGCCCTGCCCTTATCTCCATGTTTGTTTGTTCTGGCTCATTTTGTATTGCATGCTCCCCTCCTGATGTCTGTTGTACCTTCTGTGCTCACTCCCACCACTTTGGCTCCTGCTGGTTGTGTGTGATGAGCTCCAGCTCTGCTGTGGCTCAGCCATTCTGCTCCTGTTCCTCAGTGCAGAGGGCTCCTCTATAGAGCTTGGTCAGAGTGTGGGGGTCCATTGGCCCTGGGCCACCCCCACAGAGCTGCACCACGTGGAAAATGCTCCTAAGCTTGGAAGATACCTCTAAACGCAGGGATTAATTCACTGGAGCCTTTGTTGGTGCAGACTGTCTGCATTGCAGGTTTGGGAGAACTTGTCTTTAATTGTATCATCAGGCACTTGTGTTAACGAAGGGATTAAGGCCCAGAGAGGTGAACAAATGCAGGCCAACTTTTCCTCTCCCGTTTCAAGGTCTTTCATGCTGTAATGTCCTCTGTCTCTCCTCTCCTTTTTCCTCCTTTATTCCTGCCCTCTGCTTGGAGCAGCCTTCTGGTTTTCCCCCAGTGGAATCCAGTGATGCTGACCTACATTCTGGATATGGGTGTTTGCCTCAGACCTCCCAACAGCTAGAAAAGTCTTCCTCCTCTTGGCTCCTTGTAGAAGCAGTGGGGCCACTTTGCCTGGATATGGGTTCTGTGTCACTGAGGTACAGAAATCACACTGATAGTAATGGCTCATATTTATGGAAACTATGATAAAGAGCACAGTAACAGTATTTGATAGAACATATTCTCAGCTACAAAACACCCTTGTTCAACATAATTGCTGCTAGCTGCTCGTTTTCATCAGTGTTGAACAAGAACTGCATGCCACGCTCATCACACAAATCTGCACCAGTGGATGTGACCCATGGTTGCTGTCACCACTGCTGAAATGCACCACACACCACTTCAGTGTGCTCACATCTGGTTGGTCTCCATGAACATTCAGTGTCAGTGAACTTCAATGAGTGCCATTTGTACCTCAAGGAGGAATTCAGTGCCACCCCATTTGCTTCATCTGCACTCTCATGTCAGACCTCCCCTCTGCTGCCATCTGTCACATGGCAACAAAATGTAATGGGTGAGAAGGTTCAACCTCTACTGCCATCCCACCAACGTCTGCCTCTGATGCTGTGTGTCAGCATCACAGAACATGAGGCATTACTTTCGGAGCAACCCTTGTAGATGTACCTGTGACCAGGGAGAAGCAGGGAACCTTTCTGTTGTACTGTGCATCACAGTGAGGGCAATAGGAAAGGATTACCTGGCCCTTCTACAGAATGGTGGTCAATTAGAGAAATATGGAGAGCAGAATGGCAAACCGTGGAGGATGGGGGCTGCCCAGGTTGACCTCTTTATGTTCTGTGCCTCTAGCATGGCTGTACTGAAAGCAGTGCCCCACTGACTCCTGCTCTGCTCCTGCTCAGGTGTGTGAGCCGGACTTTGCCATTAGCAGAAAGGTGAAGGCTCTCTCTTGTAGTGCAATGCTGAAGGAAGGGAGCTGATGGGACGTAAGGGACACAGCCAAAGGCAGTGCAGTGTTGGTCTGTCGCTGTGTGCAGTGCGGGGCAGTGCCACATCACTGCCTGCAATAGTGTGAGCACAGCTATGAGCAGCAGTGGGATGCAGGCATTTCTGGCATCAACAACTGTGGGAATCAACCTGCAGAAAGGCTGGGTCTGTTTGGAATCCCTGAGTTTTGTGATGAAGAACTTCTGTTTTCTTGGCTTTGGTGTGAACCTCCTTGCCTGCGCCCACCCAGCAGCAGAGCTGGAGGGAGGCAGAGGGGCTCTGGCAGAAGCCAGTGCAGTGCTATGGGGTCAGGAACTGGCGTGGGCCTTGTGCCCATGTTAAATACTGGAAGATCAGAACGACCTGACAGTGCTCCTACCAGACCTAGGGCAGAGGGGAGAGACTCAATTGTAAGGCTGGCTTTGCCAATGGCTAAAGAACATCTGAGTCCATAGGAACCAGTTGACTCCTGGTCTGAAAGTGATATTTTGGTACCTGTGGAGGGTCTCTGGGGTTCATTAGCACTGAAACAGATGATTAGCACTGCCAACAGAAGATAATAGGCATCGGAGATATCTTTGTAATCCCAAGTGAGGTCAATAGGCCTTGCCTTGTGCTGGACAAGACCCTTGGTTTTCACAAACACGAATCCTTGGCCATGATGTCATGCACTGGAGAAGTTGTGGGCAGCTTTGGTTACAGCCTGGGCTGAGGAGATGATGAAAGCTCAGAAGGATCTACTGGAGCCCACGCTGTGACCCAGGGCAGTGCTGTGCCTGCAATGTGTTCATGGTTGTTCCCACATCTGGCAACTTGTTTTTCATGCCCACCTTCGCACCCTAGCACAGCCCAGGAGCAGGCAGTGAGTTAACAGCAATCTGCTCCGTGTGCTGGCTGTCTCAGAGCAGCGGCTGAATCTGCACAGGACCAATATTTATTTGAAAACAGCTGAATACTTTGATACGCTCAGTGTTGTCAGAACAGAAGTGCACACCTGTGTCAGCTCTGTTCCTGCCAAGTCACATGAAGTCTAAGCTTAGTTTCAACTGTTTTCAATTTTAAAATTACATTTTTTGCATTGTAACTTAGCTTTTTGAAACAAGATATTCAGTGACAACTGGGAAGGCTTATTACTCCAACGTCTCTTCCCAGTTTGATGCTGTTTCTTGCAAATGCTCCATGATTTCCATAGCACAGCTTCTGCTGCAGTAGCTGTGGACCCAGGCAATGCTCTGCAATGCCAGCAGTCTCCCAGAGGCTGCTCTGGAGCTCCAACTACAAAAAGACGCTGCATGCATTTTGCTGACGGCATAAACAGGAATGCAACCCCTCTTTGGTTCCTATGCTTTTATTTGATATTTCAGACGTTTAGAAAGCAATCCAGTGAGATCAACGGTGTTCTCTAAGCTTAAGTCACACCCCTCTCTATGGGATCCAGTGCTTTATCTGTAAGGAGAGGTCTGGTCTGGAGACGGTGTCTGGATGCAGGACTCGAGTGGATGCTGAGTGTGAGGACAGCCCTAAACTGGAGGAGCTGCTGACTCCCTCAGTGGCAGAGAGGCCTTGCAGAGACCTTGACACACGGCAGGGCTGGGCAATCCCCAGCAGCGTGAAGTGCAGCCAGAGCAAGGGCCGAATCCTGCCCCTGGGTGTGCAGCCCTGCCGCGGCTACGGGCGGGGGATGAGAGGCCGGACAGCAGCCTGCAGAACGGGACCTGGGGTTCTGGTCGGGTCTGAGGCAGCAGCGTGCCCTGGAGCCCGAAGGCCCCACAGCCCTGAGCTGCTGGAACTCAGGAAGTGTTGAGACAGTGATCTCAGATATATGGTATAGTTTTTATTCTGTCCCATGTGACTTGATCCTTTAGTTTCCCATCCAATTTGGCATATTCTGCACATCTTCCAGAAAGCCTTGGATAGGTTAATCTGTCCCTTCGCTTTCATTAGGTTAATCTGTCCCTTCACTTCCATCATCCTTCACCCCTTTGCCTCTGGTGAGTGTTGAGATGTATTCCCAGAGCATACAACTTCCAAGGGAAGGGTGTTTGCTGCCTTACTTTTGATATCCTAATGCCAAAACATAACAACACACTGTACACTGTGAAGAAAACCCAGAAGCTTGGCCAACTGAAGATGACAGCAACATAGTATTGGTTTCAGGCATGTATGTTCTGACCTGTGGATGTTCGTTTCCCACTACAGCCAAGAACAGTGGTGGGCTGACCAGTGCTGGGCAGGCAGGACAGAAAATAGTCCTGGGAATCTGAAATTCTGACTTCTGATTTTTAGCTGTCAGGAGCCCAAGGAGACATTTCAGATACTTGGTAGTTGCCAGTAGAGGCCAGAACAAGGCTTGGATGAATGAGACAGACTTCCCAGTTATGATGTGGTGGAAGGAGAAGCTGTGGTCCATAACACAAGGGCTAGTGCTGGATGGGTATCATCAGTGCATGTTCCTTCCTCCTCCTGGTGTCAGAAAGGCCAGCAGCAAGCCCAGACCCTGGCTTGGCTTGGAATTAACTCCCCAGGAGATAGCTTTGTCACAGCCTTTGTATTGTCATTACCTCAATCAGGGTGAGCTAAAGGGTTAGAAGGCACAGTACTTGCTGGGAAAAACAACCTGTGCCATTCTTCCCTGTTCCTTCTCCTCCGTGGCCATAGTCACACCAGCTCTGCTGGGAAACACAGAGCACAGAAAGGAAATGGTTTGATATGCTGCCAGTGCTGGAATAAGTGCATGGATTAGCTTTAGGCCAAGCGTGGGCTATCTTGTCAAAGTGGCTTGAATAATTCAGGTCCTTAGGGAGATTTTTGCTGATTTGGAAAGATGTGCCTATGCACAAGGCTGAGGGATAAGGCCTGAGGGGCAATGCATAATTTTAAGGCTGCCTCTGTTAATGTTATCCATTTACCTCTGATATTGGAGCTGCTGTTGAACACATTGCCTGACAAGTACTCCGTTTTTGGTGGTGATACTACTGTGTGAGCAGGAGGATTGTCGAGGAATGATCCAATTACAGCCCTAGGGCAGACTCACCCAGGCTGCAGTTTTTCCCCCTGTGACTGACCAGATGTCTCTTCCTAAACAGCACCTTGCAATACTGCCCTGCCTGCCCGCATTCCAGGCAGAACAGAACCAACCTTCTTCCCACCAAGCAGAATCAGTGCTATTTGGGGCAGGACAGGGTGGTATGGGATGCTCCACTTTGAATTATCTTCTTCTTGGTCTGTCAGTATTTCCCCAGGTCTGAGAAATAAGCTCTGTGATTGGTCTGGGAAGCCATGTGGGAGCAGGAAGATTTGCCAGAATGTTTCTTGGTTGCTCTGATTCCCTGGCCTGAGATGCATTCCCCTGCCATCTTTCTGCAGAGCCCTGTGCATTCTCAGCATCACTCCCGCTCTGCTGGAGAAAGCAGCAAGACTTGAGAGGCCTAAGAAGAACCTGAAGGGCTGAAAGAGCAAGCTGAATTTGATCAGCAAAGAAAGGGAGTGAACTCTTCCTAACACATAATGCTGTTGTGAAGTGATCAACATTTCATTGCATCTGCTGGGACAAGATGAGAAATGATAAGTTTCATTTGGAGCTAATGAGGTTTAGGATAGATACGAGTGAGATGCAGACCGTTTAAAGGAATCTTCATCAGATACATTTTAAGAAAGCAAGTGACTGTTCTTGAGTCCTGTTGAGCATCCTAGGACTTATTTCAGTGCTCAGCCCATGGTGCAGTAGGATCCCTCTGATGGAGGGCATGCTGTGTTGGATAAATCACTGCTTGCACATTTACAGCCAGGCTGGATCCATCCATGGAAATACCCAAGCACAGCTATGAATGCTGTTGCATATGAATGGTTCCAGGCAGGACAACAATTCAGACCACAAAATAATTGATAATCTTTTAATTGCAGCAGTGGTTTTCTTTGGAGCAGCATATTTGCCCACTTGATAAATAATTCATAGAAGAGCCTGGTAATTAAATGTTAAAGACCTAATTTGCTTAGCATTGTTTGTACTTATATTACTATTTAAATGCAAGAAGTCACTTAATTGCTAATTAGAAATAGTACAATTATATACCATCTTACAAGAATTAGTCAGCATTTCTGTGCATTGTTTGTACAGAGCATAAAAACTTATTCTTTTTTCAGCAGTCATCTTGCAAGCTGCTATCCCATTATTTGTGCTGATGGAAGGCATGCACCCCATCTTCCTTTGATGGCTATTAAAGACATGAAGAAAAATAGTAATTAAAAAAAAAAAATAAAGCCTGTAGAGAATCTCTGTGGAGCTGTTTAGCTGTGTTCCCTACCTTCCTGCAGATTTCCTTGCAGAATGTTCCCTGGACATCAGCCCCCATTGCATCTGAGGTGTTGGGTTACGTATGGTGCCCAGTAATGGAAGGAGCCTCATGGGTCATGGAGAGAGCAGCACAGAACGTTCTAGAAGTTGTCTTCAACTTCAGAGCAAAAGCTAAAAATTCAGGTTCTCCATCTAGTCCTAAAGATGACCACAAGATAGCAAGGGAAAGTAAGACAAAATTGCCTGAAATCTATTGATGGCATGCTGTTGGGATTTGTGTAGTTGTCTTTGTTTGCTGTTGTCACTGGAATGTCCAGGAAGAAAACTCTTTAACTTGTGGTGTCAGAAAGCAGGAATTCTTTTGGTTCACAATGTGTACCGGCTGACTTGGCCAGCCTTGAGCACCTCTTGGAGCTCTGGTGCTACACTTCTATAGTTAGTACATACATTGGCAGTACACCTCTCGGAAATGGCATACCTATTTGTTCTTATTCCAGGGACTCATTAGTGCATGTTGATGTCCTTTGCGTGTGTGCAGTGTGGCCCTCTGGTGCTCTTAAGACCCTGTTCTTCATCCCCTTGATTCCATCTCTGGCCTTTTCACCATGACCCTTGTCCTTTCAGCTGTTTTCCCCTAATTTGCCAAATTTCCATTGCTCATTATGCCACAATGAGCAGCTTTTTCTCTTGTATACGACAATTCCAAACAGTGTATATGAAACCCAAGGGGAGTCCTTGTGCCCAGTGATACAAAGCTCCCAGTATGTACTGCATAGATAAGAAGTGGTCTGCTGTGACATCAGTGAAGCAAAGAGTTGCTCATACAAAGCAGGACTGCGAGGCCTTCACGTTCCAAGCAGAGCTAAACTGAACTAGCACACATCGATTCCTTTTGCTAAACTAATATTGGTCCTTAAACTAACTTATATGGATCCCTATTGCTAAACCAGCCTAGGTCACTACGATTACTTTTCCTTCCCACTCACCCCTGATGGCTGACAGAAGTGAGTTACTTATTAGGCTCGAAACTTCTTGGCTGCAAATACTTACATAAATCCCGTAATTAATTTTTTGATGAAACTGCCTCTTCCTTCATCAAGGCATATATATTTTCTGAAATACATATCAAGGGTGATATTCACAAGGTTAAACTCAGCCTACTGCATTTTATCTCACTGGGCTCTCAGACTCCTTCAGAATGTATATATGAGGCAAATTCCCACCACAAATCACTTTCTGTCTTTATCTTTAGATGTAGTTGGCCCAGGTTGGAACAGTTTGGAGCAAGATAGCTTTATGTGTATAGCTCTTACACTTCAGGTACTCACATGAGTATTGCTAGCCTTCTCTGGACACTGACATTATTTGCAATGAAACATAGTCATGAAACATCTCTAGCAGAACATAGTCATGTTATCTGTTAATAGTTAAAACAATTCCATAATATAAATGCTTATTCATGTATGAATGAATCTGCCCTCAGCTTTTAAAAAAATAATAATAATTATCTGATCAGGACTTTGTTTCCTATGTAGTAAAACAGGAACATAGCAGTACTCCAAAGGTGTGGATGAAACTGTGGGTGCACACAAGTTCATACAAGGCTTTATAGTGAATTCCCAGTAGCTTAGGAATTCATCCTAAAGGACTCATACTAGTTAATACAAACTTAATATGAACAGCACGTGCAGTTTCATGGTGCGTTGGTTGGTTTTGGCTAAAAACATCTAAACAGGCTAAGGGGAGAATGTAGGATGAGTAAGTTTGTGGGTCAAGATAAAGAAGGGAGATCCCTTACCAGTTACCATCATGGCAAAACAGGCTCAGGGAAAATGGATTTAATTTATTGTCAATTAAAACAAAGCACAGCCCGCTGGCAGAGAAGTGCTTATGGCAGCAAGCCTGCTGGAGCTCAGAGAGCATTTGGACACTGCTCTCAAACACAGGGTTTGGGTTCTGGGTGCTGCTGTGTGGAGCTGGGAGCTGGACTCAGTTGTTGTTATGAGCTCCTTCCAACTCACGGTAATCTGTGATTCAACAACAGCATGAAATAGGCTGGAAGGGCACTTTCTATTCCCTGACACTTGAGCTTCTAGGGAAAGGCCTTGGAGGAGGCAGTAAGATGTGCTGGGATATTCCCATGAAGAGTGAATTAGATGTAAGGACTAAGGAACCAGAGGTCCCAGTCTTACAGAGGACACTGAGGAAGAAAAACAGCAGAGCTGTTGGACCAGGTGAGGGATATGGGTGTAAATCAGGGTTTGGCTTGTCCATGGAGCAAAAGAAAAGTGTGTGGAGGTGTTCTGCACTGTGTGCTCATCAGGTGCGTGGGACGGAGGCGATGAACTTGGTGGTGGGGGGGGTGTATGTTCTGCAGACATGCTGTGTGCTTGCGTGCAGACAGAGGCTGTGTGCACGTGGATGTGTGCAAACACAGTCTGAGCTGGGAGTGGGGGTGTGGGAGGTTTGCAGTGCAGGTGCTCTCAATGTTTGGGCATTTGGACAAAGGAACATATCTGTATTTTTATGTGACTCCCAAGAAACAGTGATCAGTTCCCAACTTTTCTTAAGGGAACTTGAGGGATGTGCTGAGGTCTTGCCTCTATGAATTCATCATTAAATATTGCTACTGAGTCACTCCCAGTCACAAAGCTTGCTCAAAGTCAGTTCATTACACAGCTTCTGCTCATGATTCACTCATAGCTTTTGATACCAGGGTGTGAAGAGGGGAAAAATCACAGAATCACAAAATCACAGATTTGCAGAGATTGGAAGAGACCTCAAGAGATCAAGTTCAACCCCCCTGCTAAAGCAGGTGCCTTGAATAGGTCATACAGGTTGGAGTATGGACAGGTCTTGAGTATTTCCACAGAAGGAGACTCCACAACCTCCCTGGGCAGCCTGTTGCAGTGCTCCATCACCCTTTCTGTAAAGAAGTTCTTCTGCATGTTTGTGTGGAACTTCTACGTTCAAGTTTTAGGCAATTGTTCCTTGTCCTATTGCCATTTTTTTGTGCTGAAGTGAGGATGAGTGTTGATCATTCATTTCATTCTGGGAATCTACTCGTGGAAAAGGCTGAATGCACTTCACTGGGGTATTGTAGGATGTCACCCTACCCCTAGATATAATTCTTCTGCCCTTACAGCTTTTACCAGGTTCTGAGTGGCTTGAAGTGGAGATATGGGTGTCTGTAGCGCAAAGAAGGGCCTAGAAGGTGCTCCGAGCTGCCAGGATTCCAGTTTAATGAAATCAAATAATCTCTGCCATGGATTGTTGCCTTCTGATTAAGTGATAATCAGATCTGAGCTGGTGACTATCTTTTAAGTGTTGTGCACAGGGAATGTTTACAAAAGACAGCTTGATTTCTACTCTGGTGGACTCTGACCAACAATGAAGTTACTGTGGCATCTGGAACAGTCATGAAAATTGGTCCTGCCCACATCAGTGGGTATACTGGGTGTCATCACAGAGTAGAGGCATTTCTAGATGTTTTCACCAGTTGTCGGAGCTCTTGGAAACAAGTCCTTCAGCTCTGGCACCCTTTGCCTTTTTCATTGCTCCCTTGTTTCACTCCCCAGTGGAGCTCTTCTCCTAACCTTTGTTTTGGGTGGTTGGTTCAACTCACAGCTGCTCTGCATTATGCAGTTGTTGGCCTTCATCTTCTCAAGGACGCACATCTGACTTCTGCCCAACTTGTCCAGAAAGACTCCAAAGCTTTTTCTGCAGAGTTGCTTTCTTTGTTTATTCTGACTCCAGCCTTTCAGTGAACAACTGGACTTGCAGTGCATGGCCATGCCAAATATTCAGATGAGATCCTTGTCTGGAGAAGGTAGTCTTGAGCAGTAGCGGGACTATGCCTTTATTGTCATTGGTCTCTAAGGCTGAACAGGATATTATTAAGTTGGATAGAAATCAGTGAAGAATGAGGCTGATGAATGAAGATGGGCAACAGAATATTTTCTGTGAAAGTTTGGATTGTCAGAGGTGTCTTACCACAAGATATTAATGCCTGACTGGAGAGTAGAAGAGCAATACCAACTTATTCTACCAAGCAAAGCCATCATTAGGCCCAATGGCTAAAAGATGAAGCTAGATAAGCAACGGCTAAGTACATGTGCACATTTTAAGGATATTATTCAGTTACCTACATGATCTGTTGTTCAGTTTTCAAAGAATAAAAAGAATCTTAGGCATGTTGGCTTCCTGACACTCACTCAAAAATAAGCATAGAAAGACAACTTAAGGAAAATTTTGTATTTTTAGCAGAACTGTCCTGAGACACCAGAGGCAGAGGGCTGAGAAAACACAAGTTCTGCGTCTGTCTTTGGATGCACCGAGTGAGGCAAACCTCACTGTCATGTAGACCATCTGGGTCACAGCAGGCACAGATGCCCTGGTCAGGAATCCTTAGCTGGTATTGCTATGGTGGTGGTGAGGCAGAATACAGGATTGCAGGCCACTGATTCTTCTGGAGAACAGCAAATATCTTTCCTGGACTGAAGACGTTAAAATAGAGATACAAGCAACAACATATTCTGTATAGTCCAGCAACAGCAACACTCAAGACTTTTAAAGTAAGTTAGGAACAAAATAAAACACATAAACAGGAAACAATATGCTACAGTATTGAGTATGACTGTCAGTTAGATTGAGTTCTCTTCGACAAAATTAGCATTGAGAGAAAGAAATTCAATTTAATGTAACCTACCAGAATTTCAGCAAAGCACTTGACAAGCTGAGAAATCAGTATTGAGACTGGGGGTGATGGTGAACAAAGCAAGATGAGCTGCCAAATAGAGGAAGATGTGAATGGCTTTGCTGTAAAGACAGCATTGAACAGTGTTCTCATGAAGTTTCTCACTCCATGCCTCCTGAGGACTGACTGCCTTCAGGTTTTGTTAATGGTCAGACTCAAAGAAAGAAAGAAATGTGCTGAAAAAAATGGAAGATGACAGAGGCATCACTGAGGCTTTAAAGAACTGGGACATCAATACGAGGATCATGGGGTTAACAAGGAGCCTGACCCATAAGAAAGAGGGGGTCTGAAGGATCAGGATAATGGGTTGGATATAGCAGTGCCATGGGCAGGGGTATGTATTTAGATTGTAATATCAAGAATTCCTGCTGGAAGCTGAGAGATTAACAAGTAGAAATGAGACAAAGAAGGAAAAAGCACGTAGGCCACTCTGAAAGTAATGTTTCCTATGTATTTCCATGGAAACTACAACAGACTCAAAGAGCATAATAACACGATTTGATAGAACAAATTCTCAGCTACAAAACATCCTTTTTCAACATAGCCATCACCATTAGCTGTGCATCTTCACCAGCAATGAGAAAGAGTTGCAAGCTGCTCTTGTACAAATCTGTACCAGTGGTGGTGAACCACTGTTGCTGTCACCACTGCTAAAATGCACCTCCCATCCCTCACGGTGCTCATATTCACTGTTGGGTCTCCATTAAATGTTCGCAAGTGTCCATGAATGTCACTGGGTGCCATTTATTCCACACGGAGGAATTCAATGACACCTCTGATTCATCCACACATTCATATCAGATGCCATTCTGTAAGACTGCCCCTCTGCTGCCGTCTGTCACACATCAACAAAATGGGATATTGGTAATGGGGTACGGGTGGGAAGGTTTCGCCTCTACTGCCATCCCACCAACATCTTTCATGTCATGGGTTGATATCATGAAACAGGAGGCATTACTTTCGGAGCAGCCCTCGTACCTACAGGAGCCTTTCTGCCTTTAATCTCTATGTCCCTGAGTGGGGCTGTATAATATTATTTCAGCATTTTTCTGACTGGAAGAACTCCCAGTGAACATTTACAAAAGCCAGCAGCCCTACAGCGCACCGCTAGGCTCCCCAGCAGCAGATGCTGAGCTTCTGTTTGCCTTATTACACTCAGTGATGAAACCAAGGTGTAGAGTCACTGTTTCTGTGGCTGCTGAGCTGACTCGTCATGGCTGTGCTGGATAATTCAGATGATTGGCAGACCTGCAAGGTCTTAAATTTAATTGCTCAACTTTGGCAGACAGTACTCTTCTATCTTATTCTGTACCCTGATGCAACCACAGACATCAGCATCTTCCTTCAAGCACAGCAGAGACACTTCTGCCATCCCAAAAACCTTCTGACCTCCTGTACTGACACAGAGGGGTTTGCTGACCTCTTCCCACTGTGGAGCACATGAGCATTCTCCATGCCACAGGCCAGGCACTCTTGGTCTATGCTCTGCCCATGCTGCCTCATCTCTCCCATCACCATGTCCATTCACTCTAGGCCTCATGCAGTCCTTTGCTCTAAATTATTTATCCTCAACTGTCTAACAGTCACACCTGAGTGAGCAATGCAGTGAACCCCTCTTGCAGCTGCATTGATGGGGACAGAAACCCCAGGCAGCGCGCGGTGCCTGTTGCTCTCTCCTGACTCTCGTGCACCAGCACCACGTACTCACCCATCTCCATCTGCTCTCACTGTGAGGCTGTGAGCAGGCCTGTGTCCAGAGCAGGTTGCCATGGCACCCAGCCTGGGTTTAATCACATCTCCATAGGGTTTGCTTTTCCTGAATTGCGAGCAGAGCTCGGTGTGAGGTCACCGCCACCTCCCTCACTCCATTTTCCCTTAAATCACACATGCATATCCTCAGTCTTCTCATCACAACCCTATTTTGTCTAGGAATATTCACAGAATCATAGAATCACACAACAGTTGGGTTGGAAGAGACCCCAAAGTCCCCCCATGCCTCCAGCTCAGGCTGCCCAGTGGCCTGGTCCCTCCATGCCCATCCATGGCCTGGTGCATCTCCAAGAATGCGGTACCCACAGCTCTGGGCTGTGCGAAGGCCTCACCGCCTCTACATAAAGCATTTCCTCCTC
Organism: Tympanuchus pallidicinctus; assembly: GCF_026119805.1. Lineage (NCBI taxonomy): Eukaryota > Metazoa > Chordata > Aves > Galliformes > Phasianidae > Tympanuchus > Tympanuchus pallidicinctus. Next base: position 773,004 of record NW_026294762.1, read on the forward strand.
ACATCTGACCCCAGTTTAACATTCAGTCCCAGTAGAGGTGCAGCCACCTTTGAACACAATGCTGTGGCATTAGCAGACCAGCAGGACAGATGCAGCTTCTCCTGGTCAAGAAGATTTTGCTGGCACAAAACCAGGGCTGTACTTTTCCCCTGAAAGTAATGCCTCCTATTTATTTCCATGGAAACTGCAACAGAGCACAAGAGCGCCTTTTGACAGAGCAAATTCTCAGCTACAAAATGCTATTTGTCAGCATAGCCAGCACCACTAGCTGTGCTCTGTCACCACTGTTATTGTGGTTTTCAGATCTTTTGTGATTTCCTTCGAAATAAATAGGAGGCATTGGTTTGGATTGGCCTGCATTATTTACCTGCTGTTATCAGGCAGTACCTTTCCCTTGCTGTTTATTTCCATGCTAACATGAGTCCTTGCACATTGGAGTTGTGCAAGACACAGGTAACCTCTGCTTAACCCCAGTTTGCAGTTATACTGGGATGATTTTTGCTGCCTAAGCCCTTCCTTTTGCCCTTTCCTTCTTTCATTCCCAAATTACAGACTCCAGAAGCATCTCAGCTCCTTCTCATCAAAGCCAGAATCTGAATCAATAATGTGCCAAGAAAATAAAGATTGTTCAACAGACTTTAAATCAAGGAGAACAGCATGTTAAAGAGTTTGGACAAATCATATTACTTTGCGTGCGGTTTTTGGACTGGCAGAAATAAATCTCTCATCAATTTATTGATGGTGACAAATTCTTTCCGAAGGAGCCTGCTCAGGGAGTGTTTCTCTTTATCACTAAACTCTGTGAGAATTATCTAGAACCTACTTAATGTGTTCCAATGAAAGCATCAACACTTTGTATTCCTGAGTCTCAGTGTCACCTGGGTTAGCACATTATATGAATATATGTGCTGAAAACCATGCTGGTTTTGGGATGCTTCTCCCTTTGCAGCTGTCTGGGTCTGAGTTTGACAGAATCACTTCCAGAGTCAGGTAGGTCCCCACACAGAGAGTATCGTCAAGTACACAACCTGTCTTAGAGTAGATGTAAAATTATCTGTGTAAAATTATTTGTGCGAGCTGGTGTAGGGAACCTGCTTTGGCAGGGGGTTGGACTCGATGATCTCTGCAGGTCCCTTCCAACACCTACTATTCTGTGATTCTGTATAGATCCATGGAATTGTAGAATGGCCTGGGTTGAAAAGGACCACAATGATCATTGAGTTCCAACCCCCTGCTGTTGTGCAAGTATCAGCAACCAGCAGACCAGGCTGCCCAGGGCCACATCCAGCCACATCCAGCTTGGCCTTGAATGCCTCCAGGATGGAGCATCCACAATCCACAGCCTCCTTGGGCAACCTGTTCTTGTGTGTCACCACCCTCTGCGTGAATTGTCCATGACAAGAAGAAAGCACAAAGAAAGCTGCATGGTCAGTATTGCTGATGGCTCAGGTGCTGCCAACAAGTGCTTGAGAGAGGCAGTCACCAAGGTTGTGCTCATGTTGCTGGTGGGACCGAGCACCTGGACCCTTCTTGATATTGTGCCTGTGTCCTCTTCCCGAGTTTGCACTGCCAAAGCTCGAGGAAGGACAGAGGACAAGGCTAGTGCAGGACACACCATGTAACACTCCAGTATGCCATTCAACATGAGCCTCCCAGATTCTCTTACTTGGTTTATGCCTGCACCCACTGCTTGCCCCCAGCCCAGGCAGAGATACTTGTTCATCACATGAAGCCATCCCTGCACCTCTGGGATGAGTGCTTGGAGCTAGGGGGAAATGTGAGGCAGCTCTGTCTGCTGCTAACCTGGTTTGACCTGGTGGAAAGTAAGTGGAAATAGGGAGGTCAGGGCCATCTGCAGGAATCAGGCTACAAGGCATGATGCCTTTTACAGCTTGAAAATTCAAGGACGTGCTGGAGAGCATGATTCCATCCCAGGCAGTGACAGTAAGGGAAAGGGAGTCTCTTGTGCTTTGTCAAACAGCACTTAGGTTTCTGCAGACCTACAGTGTGAGACTCGGCTGGGCAGCACACTGAGACCTTCAGGGAGCAGAATTCAGCCATCAGCTGGCTCAGAGCCTGGCCATGGGGGTCACAAGCTGGGCAAACTGTGCCCAGATACTGCTGTTTACTCAGCATCTACACTACAGCTTAACAAGGAGAAAAGAAGTTAGTTTATTACTGCAAATGACTCTGAAGTAATTAATTGATGTTGTCAAAGGCAAGGGATAATTCCATGGCTGTATAATCCCAGAAGAAAGACACTTCTTGTCCCCTGACAAGGCAGCTTTGATACAGCTATTTCAGTAACATGTGCTGCAGTCAGGAAGGGGACGTCTTATTTAATGATTCATTCTAATTAGGGTGAAGCAGGCATGTTCCCTCTCTGCCCCACAGCACAGTGGCAGTCAGGTCTTTCTTGTCAGCATCATCTCCTTGGGCTTGCAAGCAGAATTGGTGCTGGGAGAAGTTTTGTTGGAGTACTTAAAAACAGGAGTATTTTCTACTAAATGTCAGAGCTCTGCAGCCCTGATTTAGTGGTTGGGCCAAGCCCTACACGTTCCTATCACTGCCTGGCTGTTTGTCTTGTGGAACTGCCTCTGCTGGCCACAAGCAGCTCCTGGCACCATAGTTCTGGCGGACATCAGATCCCGAGGGCCTTTTGGCAGTGCCCACAATAAAGAACTTTCTCTTTTGTACCTGCTGCTGTCACAACTTGTACATAAGAGAGGCAGTTTACATGGTTGCTTCTTGCTGCAGGTAGATAGAAACAAGGCCACACCATCCCCAGTAGCTCTGTCACAACGAGCTGTCTCAGTTTCTCCTGCCACCAAGGGATTTGTGCAGCACTGCACAGCCTGAAGGCAGCTGGATGCACACTGCACAGAACTGAGACTTTTCAAGTTAACAGTCATGCGTATCGCTGACTTCTCACAGTACCACGATCTCTGTGTCAAAATCACTGCAGTGTGTCTCGTCCCCTGTATGAAAGACTCCACATGCACACACGTGCTCACCAGCATCTTAGTTAAATTGCTGGCTGCTAAATCTGGGCTGCATGTCGGTGTCTTTGGCTGTCTCACCACAAACCATCATTTCGTCCTTTGTAGTGCTTTTGTCTTGTCCAGTGAAAGCAGACAGGGAATGCATAGGGAGTAGGGCAGCAGATCTTGTTGCCTCTGCTTTGCACCATGCCTGCCTTTCACCTCCCAGGAGCAGTATCTCTGTGTGCCTTCCTTGGTGTGCGTTGGCTCTCCCTGGGCTGGCTGTGACCACTGCTGTCTCTGGCCTGCTGAGGACTGTCATGAGCTGTGGGTGCAGCTGTGCCTGGAGGACTGCGCTGTTACTGGAAATCATAACCAAGAACATTCTCCAAACCAAATGATAGTTTAGAAAGCCAAATCTGGTTTACCGCAGCACTAGGTGCACGGGGATCTCTCCACAAAACATGCACACCCCAGAGCTTCATCACCCTTGTTATATACATTTAATATAGGAATCTTCATTGCAATTTCTGCAAAGTTCCCACCTGTTCCCAGAATTGTCACCAATAGAAGCATAGAATCATAGAATCATCAAGGTTGGAAAAGACCATCAAGATTATCCAGCCCAGTTATCCACCTCTCACCAATATTTCCCCACTAAACGGTGTCTCTCAGTACCACATCTAAACATTTCCTGAATACTTCCAGGGATGGTGACTCCACCACTCCTGGGCAGCCCATTCCAGTGCCTGACCACTCCCTTGGAGAAGAATTTCCTAATGTCCAATCTGAATCTCCCCTGACACAATGCTGAGTTACATGGCAGAAGAGGCTGACCCCCACCTCGCCGCAGGATCCTTTCAGGATATTGTAGAGAGCAATAATGTCTCCCCTGGGCCTCTTCCTCTCCAGGTTAAACAATCGCAGTTCCCTTATCCACTCCTCATAAGCCTTGTGCTCCAGACCCCTCACAGCTCTGTTGCCCTTCTCTGAGCACACTCCTAGGCATCAATTTCTTTCTTGTAGTGAAGGGACCAAAACTGAAAATGGTTCTCAAGATGCAGCCTCACCAGAGCTGAGTACAAAGTGATGATCACCTCCCTGCTCCTGCTGGCAATGCTATTTCTGACAGAAACCAGGATGCCATTGTCCTTCGTGGCCACCTGGGCCACTGCTGGCTCATGTTTAGCTGAGTGCTGACCAACACGCCCAAGTCTGTTTCCTCAACACAGTCTTCCAGCCACTCTGCTTCAAGCCTGCATCATTGCCTAGAGTTGTGTGGCCGAAGTGCAGGACCCAGCGTTTGGTCTTGTTGGGCTTCATCCCATTGGCCTCAGCCTTGCTATCCAGCCTGTCCTGATTGTTCTGTAGAGCCTTCTTATCCCCAGGCAGATCAACACTTTCTGCCAGCTGGGTGTCATCTGCAAACTGGCTGAGGGTGCACTCTATGCCCTTGTCTAGGTCATCAATAAAGATACTGAACAGGATGGACCCCATTGTCAACCCCTGGGGAACATGACTTGTGGCCGGTCACCAGCTGGGTGTAACTCCATTCACCACTACTCTCTGGGCCTGGCCATCCATCCAGTTCTTCACCCAGCAAAGAGTGTACCTGCCCAAGCCATGGGCTGACAACGTCTCCCGGAGAATATTGTGGGAGACAGTGTCAAAGGCTTTGCTGAAGCCTAGTTAGACCATATCATATTAAATCTATCATTGCACCTGCACCGTTCAATCAAGAGGGTCTTGCCAGGGCTCTCTCTTGGTCTCTCAGTTGGCCCATAGATGGTCCTGATGCTGAGGTACACAGACTGCTCTTTGGCACCTCCTTGTCTCGTACATCACCCCTCAGTGCCTCCTTACAATGTCTACCCACTCCCATCCATCTGGAGTTTAGAGGGATCTGTTCCCTGAACGTCAACCAGACTCTTTAAGTCTTCGGTATCAATGCTTCCTCTCCCTCTTTCTGTAATGTTTAAAGGAGTTCTTGGCAGCCTCTGGGGCCAGAAGGCTTTGAGGAGAGAATTCTCAACGTGCAGATAAGGAAGAATAGGTCAACTATAAAACATCCTTCACATTATCCACAATAGTTTTGCAAAGCTGAAGTTGGCTCTGAGGAAAGAGTGATGAGGTGCAATTCTCTGCTTGATTAGCTGCCATTACAGAGGATTCAGCTGCTCCCAAGTACTCTGGATTAGCAGTGGAAAGGACACACTCTTCCCTCACTGTCACCCAGGCATATTGAGAAATATTCCCTCATCAGGAAGGTTCAGGTCAGCGCTGAGTACTTTCCAGGAAAGAGGATGATAGTGTGCCATGAGCCTGCTAGTATCAGGGCATCAAGAAAGGGGAGCTGGTGTGTTTGAACTGGCTCAGTCCTTCCTCAGTCTGCTCAGCTCAGCGCGCTGTCATCTGGCAGCTGAGAGGTGACAAACTCTCCTGAGTTGTCTTGCCTCTCTGAAGCAGCGCTGTGTTTGTTGCAATCCAATCTCACAGTAAGTCAGAAGTTAATGTTCATTAAGCCCTTCGCCATTGGCAGTTAAATTAAAATCTTCAGTTGGTGAAAACTGCATGAATAAATAATTATTTTCACTGAGCCATGGGCAACTATTTTTGCTTTGAACTGAAGCCTCCAGTTGTACATTTCCACTCACTGTCCTCAAAGACAAAAACGTTCATTCTATGCCACAGGGTTTTACCCATCGCTACCGCTGCAGTATTTTACAATATCACTTTGTCAGCACTAAAAAAAAAAAAAAAAAAAGTACAGAGGTCCCATTTATTGCATTTCATAGGTGAATAGATTTTTGATTAGAGAAACACTCAGCTTTTTTTTCTTTCAAAAGTGCTTGGCTGAGTGGTGAGATAATGCAAAGGCTGAACCTCAGTTAATTGTCCAGCCCTTCAAGTCCTGGCAGAATGAGCTCCCTTACTGTCTGCACAGTGCAGGTAGGTGAGTCCCAACCACCACTCCTGGTTCTTTGCAAATGTGTTGGGCTGGTTGGAATTAGGCTTCCACACAGACATGATTCTTCTCAGGGACAAAGGAATAGAATACAGTGCTGGAAGAGAATATTGTATATGATCTTATGTCACTCCATACACAGTGAATCCCATGTTGTGCAGCTCTGGATGGAATTTGAACCAGGGCATGACATGGTGCATCCTCATCCCATCTTCCCATGGCAAGCCTGAGCCATTCTATGATTCTGTGACGTTTGTTCTTCAGAGTTCTTGCAGCATTTTCTTACAAGAGAGCAATTCATAGTTTCTGTCATTAAGCAAAATAATGTTTGCAGGAGCACATGCTGCTTTGCCTTAATCTAAAGGCAAGGACATCCATGGGGTGTAATTGATATGCCAAGTAGGAGCTGTCTCCAGACTCCTCCATTACCTTTAGCCAGCTAAGTTGATCCTGCAGTCAAGGAATATGTGCAGCACTGTTCAGGTTTACTGTTGCTTTTATCTCTGTCATTTAAATGCTCAGTTGGTGGGGAGCCCTTGGAACAAGTCACCTTGCAGCTGTAATTCATCTACATACCTGCAGATGTGTGAGCCATAGACCACATACAGCCATATCAGCAGTCAAGTCTAATGTTGAATTCCCTGCCTAGTGAGGTATTTCTTCTGGCCATCGTCTGTTTTTACTCTGAAGGGGTGCATGGGTGACTTGTGCAGATTGTTGGTACTGGGGAAACTGCATATGTAGCCACTAAAACCATTCTTTGCCTACTCTGCCCGAAGGAGAGGTCTCCCTCACTGAACCCAGAGTTTGGATGTGCAACCACAGCATGGGGTCTGCTGCTCTGGTCAGGGAGCCTTACAGATCTGCCTGGTCTCTGCTGGTAACATTTGCTGCTCCTGTTGCAGTAAGGGATGACTTCCATGGCTGGCGTGGTTTTATGCTGCCCTGGGAACACTCCAAAGTTATCCAGTGAGGGTCTTTATTGCTGCTGCTCACACATGCTCTACCTTTGTGCTTTTGGGAAGCTGTAAGCACAGTTGCTGTAAATTGCTGCTCCTCTTTGGCTCTTGCTCAGTGCAAAAAGACCACAAGATGTCCCAGAAGCAACTTGCTGTGCTGGAGACAGTCCCAGACAGGGAAGTCCTGGGTGGTCCATAACACCAGAGAGAGCATTCAACTAATGTAATTGTGTTTGCAGAAGCAATGCTTACAAATTTAAAGAAGATAAGATCAGCAGGAGCTCACTGACATGCTGTGGTTTAACCCACAGCAGCTGAGCACCACACAGCCATTTGCTTACTCCACCCTCCCTGCAGGATAAGGCTGAGAGTCAGGAAAAAAAGTAGAACTCATAGGTTGAGATAAAGGCTATTTATTAAAAGGAAAAGAGAAATAATAATAATATTTCTAAAGCAAATGATTGCTCAACATCTGCCCCCCAGTGCCCAGCCAGTTCCCGTACAGCAGCTCCCCCCTGGCCAACTTTTCACTGTTATACAGGTTTTTTTCCATGCTCTCATATGGTATGGAACATCCCTTTGGACACTGTAGCTCAGCTGTGCTGGTTCTGTCCCCTCCCAGCTCCTCGTGTCCCCCCAGCTCCCTAGCTGATTGTACAAGGAGCTGGAAAGCTGAAAGATCCCTGTCTCTGTGCAGCACTGCTCAGCAGCAATGGGAAATTCAGTATGTTACCAGCATTGCTTTCTTCCTTAAGTCAAATCAGAGTTGTACCAGATGCTATGAAGGAAAAGAATGCTGAAATAGAGACAGTATCCACTCCTTGTTCTGTATCATTTATGTCACATTCAGGTCCCACACTTTCCCATGTCTCCTATTTATTTCCATGGTATTACAACAGACCCAAATAACACAATAACACCGTTTGATAGAACAAATTCTCAGCTACAAAACTCTGTTTTTCAACAGAGTCACCACCATTAGCTGTGCATTTTCACTTGTGATCAACAAGAGCTGCAAGCTGCTCTTGTACAAATCTGTACCAGCAGAGGTGAACCGCCGTTGCTGTCACCACTACTGAGAGGCACCTCCCATCCCTCACGTTCACTGTTGGGTCTCCATAAATGTTCTGTGAGTGCTTATGAATGTCAGTGGGCATCATTTGCTCCACAAGGAGGGATTCAGTTCCACACTGTTGCTCCATCCACACATTCGTGTCAGATGCCGTTTTGTCAGACCCTCTGCTGTCATCTGTCTCATGACAACAAAATGTAATGGGGTACTGGCAGGAAGGTTCAGCTTCTGCTGTCATCCCACCAAATTCACCTCTAACATTCCCTGTCATTATTATAAAACAGGAGGTGTTACTTTTGGAGCAGCCTTTGTACACACAGATACCATTCTCATAATCTAAGGCCATGTCTCTAAGTTGCCAAGGAGTTCATTTAGGGAAAGACTTTGGGTCCATCTGTCATAACATTCCTTCACGGCAGGAGGGGTGCTGCGCACTCTTATACTGCTGCATGCTGAAGCCAGTTCTGATTCCATCATAATACATTCATCTTTAATCTGGGTAATACCCACTGTGGTACCACTGATACGGCGTATAGCAACACCAGTAGTGGAGACATGCATTATTATGTAGGAACTAACATCACACAATTCAAATTATTGGCTGTCCTCACCCAACACCAAATCATACTGAGGTACACAAACCGACTTCCCCACCCTTCTGCATTCCCCACCACGTGCACTCTGGTCCTTGAGCAAAAGCAATCTCATGGATAATCTTGCCTTTGCCAGATGCAGGAATAGCCCTGTCTGTCCTAACCTGTATATTTTTTGCATGTGCACTACAGGGGCATCATCTCCTGCAGTACATAAAGGTTTGTGACTGATGGCAGATCCCCATGTGTCAACTAACAGGTGGCTTTTGCTAAAAGTTGAATGTCCCAGCACCTGTTGCCCATCTATATGTTGCATTTCTTCCCCGATGCCCTGAGGAGTCATGGGCATAATTCACCCTTAAGTTCATCCAAATTCCCCTGAGCCACTTCAGTCCTAGCAACCTGATCCACCTGCTGGTTGTTCTGATGCTGTACAATGGCCCAACTCTTGGATACGGGGGCAATACATAAGTACTGGTACAAACAGCTTCTCTACCTTGGGCACAGTATCTTTCCACCAGGCAGTGACCCAGATAGTTTTGTTTCAGTTGTTCTCCTTCCATCGCTGTAATTGTGTTAGAAGTGCAAAAAACTTTAGCAGAAAATAAATGCCCTTGCATCCCAGCTTATCCTCAGATATCAGAGGGGTTGTGGGCAGCTGGGCTTAGATTTTGAGAGATGTTGAATTCAGAACTACAAGCCTGGTCGGGTCCAATACACGACGTGTCATGATTGTGGATTCACAAATAATGCTCTCCAGTTGTCCAGTCACACCTGAATGTACTCTCATGATTGCTCTTAAGGAATTTGGCTGCTCCCAGTGAGAACTCACACAGCCAGGTAAATTAATAGCGCAGTTTATTAAAGCAGCAGCAATACAAGTTCTTTTGTCTGCAAAGTATGTGAAGTTAACCAAGAACACACATAGTACAGATGACTACAACCATGTTAAATGGTTGGAACAAGTCTATAGAGAATTCTAGGTTTCCCAGGGAAGAACTTAGCACAACCTCACGTGTGAATCTTACCCAGCAGGCATCCCTATGGGGGAGGAGTGGGGCTCAGCCTGTCATCTGATCCCAGAAGCCAGTGTTGTGCTGTTGACCAATCTGTGATGGTATCTTTCCTCCCCTTCCTCCTCTTAAGCCATTTTTAACTGTTTATTTTCTTTCTTTCAGGTGGAGCTTTAGTGATTCTAATCAAACACACCTGCACTTTGTAAAGTTTATTCAGAGAATGCATTTTTGACAGAAAGGTGGAATGCTGCTGGCTCAGTGTACCAAGAAGGATGTTTATCTGTTCTGTAGCACTATCAAATTCCTGCCTGCAATGTTATCACTGAACTTGGCTATGTGTGTGTTTGCACTCCCCCCTCAGTGTTGTATCACTTAGAGTCAGCGTATCAAGCTCCCCTGGCACTGCTAGCAACCTTAGGTTTGCTGGTCTTGTGTTGCTTAGAGAACTAACACGGAACAGATTATCCACTTCATTCCACCCTGGAATTCTGCCTTCTCTCAAGGAGTGGACATTTCAATAGATCATCTCCAGGAGATATTCCATGTAATCTACCCCAAGGCTGTAGTCACTCAAAATTCACAGTATTTAGAAGGAACTGGGGAGGTCACATGCAGTTTTGTTATGAGGGTTAGAGCTCCCAGGCTGCTCTATATTTAAAGAATAAGATGATTGACTCATAGTCATAGCATTTATAGAATCATAGAATTGTTAAGGTTGGAGAAGACCTCTAAGATCACCCATGTCCAACCATCAACCCATCTCCAACATATCCACTAAACCGTGTCCCAAAGTGCCCCACATGCAGGAGCCCCTCCAAGTAAAAGCAAACTGAGGCCTGCACTCAGCTACCAGAGGGATTGGGAAGATCACATTAGTGATGTCAGTTGTGGCATGCCACTTGCCTGCCTTTGACTCCAGTTCGTTTTGGCTAGTATGACGGGCAGCAGTGCTTAACGGAGGTGTGACTTCATTTGGGCCATGATAGCCCACTGTCAGCCTCCGATCTCTGCTGAAATTTTGCACTGGTCATATGGGACCACTGAAAGGTGAGTGAGTCTTGCTGATTACTCCTTGGTTCTCCAGCTGGTGAATCAGCTGATGGATGGAATCAGGGAGTCCTGGTTGGTGTGATATTGACACCAGAGCATTGCTGTGGTAGTGATTGGCACCTGCTGTTCTTCCACCCTTAGCAACCCCACAACTATGGGGTCCTTTGAGAGACCAGGCAAAGCAAATATCTTCTTAATGTCCTCCATCTTCAGTGCAACATTGCCAGAATCAGGACATATCTTTTAAAAAAATTCTGTCTGCTTTTTAGGATTCCACACTTGTTCAGAGGTGAATTACAGACCCACTGGAGGTGATAACAGTGACAGTACCTGCCCATCTCCTCCCACACACCCTGCCGTCCACAGCTTCAGGGGAGAGCTTTGGGTGGTATTTTTTAATTGCTTCTTAACCAAAAGTGGAAATACATGCAGAAGACATAGCAATAGGATCGTGCTAGCTTGAGCATCCCAGCTATGCAAGAAAACTTCAGAAACTATTTTAATTTGCCTGTAGTAAAGAGTGTTCTTTTTAAGAGTTTCCATGATAAGGTTCCTGAAATGCAAAAGTTATGTCTGTGCTGAGTGCAGATGTCAAATTAAATCCAGTATAACATGAGCGTCTGCTATATATAAGCTGGCAAAACTGCAGATAAGCTTAGGCCAGCCCCCTGAGATGGTAAACCTGGAAGGAGTTAAGAAAAACAACCAGGAAAGCAAATAAAACCACACTGTGAAGAACAAGATCAGCATTGTGCCAGCAGCTGTTGACCTACTGTAACACAACAATTTTGTTTTAACGCGTTCTGGTCAGATATGCCTTTATCTCAACCCACTGAGCCCCACACTGGGCACCAAATGGACTGTTGTGATTTAACCCAGCAGCAGCTCAGCTGCACACTCCAGGACCAGCTGCTGCTGTGAATTTGGACGCTGCTGGCGCACGACCAGCTCTGGCCAGAGGTCGTGGTGTTCAGCCCTTAGGCAAAGATGTGGCAAAGCTCCTTGGCTAATCGCAGCGCATGAGGCACATGAAAGCCATGGCTGTGGGGCCAATGGGGATGTTGAGAAGGGTTGGACTGAGTTGGCCTATGCTGGGCTGGAATGAGGCATAATGGGAGTTGGGCAGGGATGGATTGCACAGTGCAGAGCCCCTCAACTCTGCCAGTGGCCGCACATCAGCAAGGGGGTCCTGAGGCACCCCTGTGCAAGCAGCTCCTCTGGCTTACGGGTCACACAGTTCCACAGCCAGGGACACCACAGGTCATAAGGGGCTCCTATGACACTTCCATGAGTGCCTATGAGGAAGAATTTTAGCTATGATTCGTTCACATACTCCCAGTTCTGGCCAAAAGACTGATGACTAGCAAAGCAATATTAATATTGCAGGGAGGCCATTCATGGCCCTTTGCTCCTGGCAATGTGATGATTTAAGTGTTAGAATGTTTTCTGTAAGCATCTCTGAAAAACAAGCAAGCAAACACAACCACAAAATTGCATTCAATTAGCAGCTGTAGTGGATTGGACAGGAAATACTGTGGTTATTTCTAGGTATTTACAATGAATTACTTTATTGAAGGAAGGGAATATGCTGCACTGTGCTGAAGGGGAACCATGGAGGATTTTGCTTTTATGATTTGGTGATTAATTTTTATAGAATGGATTTTTGCACTGGGGAAATTGTGAAATCATAACAAGGAAGCAGTGTGGAGAAGGACTGCAACACCTCCCAGCAGCTACATGCAACCTGGGCTTCTAATCCATACCTACGGGTGCCACTAACAGCCAGTAGAAGTACAGCAGCTTTTTATGTCCCTTTCTGAGCACATAAATGAGGAGGGATGAGTCACTTTTCACAAGAGCACATAGCAGTGGATGTCACCCCTGGTTTCCCTTCCATTAAGTCTCCTGCTTGAACATCTGCCTTTGTTCCCTTGGAATCCCTGTAGGTCAGAGTTCTCTTCTTTCTTTCTTTTTTTCATGAAGATTTTCATTCAAGAGGATCTACATGTGCAAGGCCCTGCTGTTAGCAGATGACAGGAGCCACATGTGGACATAGCAGTGACAAATTACAGGAGAATCTGCGTTCAGAGGGATATCCTGCTTCCAGAACTTGACTGCCATTCTCACTCATGGTGCCTGGGAATGGCCAAATCTTGCTTTCTGGGCTTGCTCAGACAGCTAAATTCTGCCAAAAACTCAGGGATGCTGTTGGTCAGGCTACGTATATTTGTTTACCAGGCACTCTTCACTTGTTGAGCTCCTGCCAACCCTGTCCCCATATCTTTTAGCTCAGGACTCAGAACAAGGAGACACAGCCTTTGTCTGTGGATGATCATCAAAACTGGATGTGGATCATCTCCTCCCCATGATCACTGCTGCAGTGGATCTGCCAGTTATACTGACCCCTCCTGTCCCTGACACTCTCCTTTTGCATCTAGTGTTAGTTCTTCCTCCAAATCATATTGCCCAGGCTTCGACGCTCCTGTCACCTTTCTCCAGAAGAGAAAAGATTGCCATCATTTGCTTGTACAGATCTGACACAGAGAGGTGGGGAGGGCGTGCAGGTGGGAAGCAGCAGCAGGCAGAGCTGGTGGCACACACTCAGCCACGAGCTTGTGCAGGAGTGTTAGGCAGCGTGGCAGAGTGTGGCTTCTGGTTGAGGTCCAAGCATGTATTCACACTCCTGGACCTCTCCCGAACCTCGGCTTGTTTCCCTGTGAGCTGGGTGTGACACTGCCAGCCTGACAGCACTTTGCATCCCAAAGCTGCCAGGCTTGGCACTGAACCTGGATCACTCCTTGAGCCTGGAGTGAGAAGGTGCATACAGGGTTGTAGTGATATTTTGCAGTCGCAGATCCTTCACTCCTTAAACATCTTCATGGCCAGCTGTGCACCCAGCATCTCATACTTAAACTGCATCTTGGAGGTGCAGTTCCATGTGCTGGGTGCTGCATGAAGTCAGGCTTGGATTCAATGCTGGCATAGTAGGGATGTGCCTGCCCAGCAGGAAGGCTGTGCTTGCTCCTGTGTATCTCAGCCTGCTGAGAGCAAAGCTGTGGCTCTGGGACAGACACAGCTGGAGCAACTTTTGCAAGGGAGTTGAACAAAAGGAGGGTTGCATGTGAAAGGAAGGGCTGTCTGTTCTGCTGTACAAAAACTTTCCATGCTGGGATCTGCTCCTTCCATGGGGACATGGTAAGGGTGGGAGTGCAAAGGCCTGTACTAGACAGATTTGTAGCTGGATAATTCGGATTGCTCCCAGTGCCTTCCCTTCCTTTTGGGAAATGTGGGTGAGACATGTAGGTGTCTGGCAGACCCCTGTACGTACTGCACTGGGAGAGCATGGAGCACCCAGGGGGACACTGGGATTCAGGAGCTGGATCCCAGGGATGGCCAGGCCCAGCCCACAGTCCCCAGCCCATTTCCTCTTACAGCATCGCTTTCCCAGGCAGGCAGCTCACAAAACTTCTCCCAGCTCCAATAGCTGTGCTCCACCTTTTATTATAATTGATTCTGCATCGCCATAGGAACCTGCTCCAGTGTGAGTGAAGAGCAGTTGCCTTCCCTGTGCGCTCTCCAGGAGAGAGGCATCTGCTCTTTCCCTTGAGATGGCAAGTGCTAGAGCTGGGAATCGCTGTGGCTGAATGGCTGGGCCCCCCGACCATGCAATCCAGGTATTGTCCATGCCCCAACCCCTCGCAAGTGTTCATGCCATGGGGAGGACAGAGGATTTGCAGAGCCAGGAAGTGCAAAGGGGAGGGGGAAGTTGTCTCTATGCTTAGTTGTCAAGGACCTTTCACTGGGATGGGTTCGGGATGTGGGGTAGCTCTGCTCATCTGGTGTTGGGACCAGTATGTCTTCTGGTGGAAACTGTTGAGTCTAGATGGAGAGAGCAGGATGTTGGGCTTTTCTGTTGTTATGGGTAACAGACAGATTTATTGTTGGGTTATCTTCCTACCGGGTGGCTTGGTTTGGTGGTGGTGGGATTTCTGTGTGCTGGGATGACGGAAGGCACATGAAGGGAGTTCTGCAGAGCACTGTGCTGGGCTGAGCTTCCCATGCTCTGCTCCCAGGGAGACCAGGGACTGCAGTATCTGGGAAGAATCATCTCTCCTTAGCTGAGGCTCTTGCCTGGAGGTTGCCTTCTGCTTGTCTGTCCTGAATGTGATTAGAGCAGGCCATCTCTGTGGTGAAAACTGGATAGAGAGAAGGCAGAGTTGGGTGAGGGGCACCGTGCCTAGCAGTGTGCCAGGGAGGCTGACTCTTGGTATGGTTCAGTCTATCAGGGTACGTGATGCTGTGGACCTCAGAGCCCCAGAACTGCCCCTGCACCCTCTAGGGGCAAGAGTGCCTCACCCTCAGTGTTTCGTGCTGCTGCCCTGGCCTGATTAGCTCCATCCTGTGCTCCATGCCCTGTCTTCCTCTACTGTGGGGCTCAGCAGCAATCCTGAAGTAGAGCTGCCTTGCCAGCAAGTCCCCTCCACAGTGGCTGCATGGGACCAGAAAAACAGCAGAGTCCTGGCCTTCCTGTTAGCCGTGGGCTAACGTGTCAGAAGACTTGCCAGCCTTTTACAAGGGGGCTTGGGTTACAGACGTGCAGGGCTGCAGGGCTGGGATGGAACCAAGGGGCAGTGGGCAGAAAGAGCCTGGGGTCCTCCTGCAGCCCAGGCAAAGGGCTGTGGGTACATCCCCTCAGCCCGGTTCTTCATGTCATGGGCAGATGGGCATTCCTCAGCCCCTGCCCTGGTGCGTCCCTGCACAGCGCATGGGGCAGAGGAGAGTCACAGAGCATCCCTCCCAGGGTCTCGACCTTGTGTAGTCCATGACAGTCCTGCAGGACAGAAGTGTCATTCCTTCTGGAAGGTGCTCAAAAGCAAACGTTAAACAATCTTTAGAGCATGAGGGGACATCTGGACCCATTGGTGCAGTTAAGGGATCCTGCTGACACTTGGGGTCTTCCTTGGACCTTCATGGGAGCTGGGAGCTGAGCCAAGTGATGGAGAGGTGCTGGCAGGGCTGGTGGTGGAGGCCCTCCTGAAGGAAAACTAACTGCTGCCACTCATCCCTGCAGACTGCTTGTAAGGGACCCACAGCCCATTCCAGGGCACTGCTTTGGAGCAGAAGCCTGTAATGCATGTATCCATGCCATGATCTGTAGCCCTGTGGGACGGATTCCACAGACAATCGGGTGCTTGTTCCTGGAAACAGAGCCTACAAATTCTCTCTTCCTGAGGGGCATAACTAGGCTGGAACAGGAGGAGATCCTGTGGGAGACGGTTTCCTCCAGAGGAAAGGTGAGCACTGCAGAATGGCAGGTGAATGCAATCGTTTGGGAAGGAGTGAAGAGGGGATGCAGCTCCTCTTATTCCCTCCTTAGAGGGATCTCCAGCTGCCCCTGGCTGTAGCAGCAGCTCTGTTGATCCTGGCAGCCGTGCAGTAACCCAGTGGCATGTGTTCATTTGTTAGTGTGGGGAATCAGCAGCAACATTGACTGAAAAAGGCAATGCAAGCCCTGCCAAGAATTCTGCTGTGCAGCGAGATCCCTATGGCAGTGCCAGAGGTGTGCCCAGCCCGGCTCTGAAGGAGAAGGGCCTGTGGGCCAGGAAGCACGGCTGTGGAGCAGCGGAGGGAGAGACAAAGTCCTTCAGTGCCGCAAGTAAAGCCTTTCCGTCTCTCTCTGGAGCTGGTAGGCCTGCAGACCTCTTGCTTAAGCACTTTGCCTGCAGCCCTCACAAGGGTGCTTGCTTCCCTGTCTCCCTGGCAATCGCGTTTGCTCTCCGGTTGCAACAGGAGGTTGTGTGCCATGCACGGCAGTGGGATGAATATTAACAACAGGGATCATGTTGAGCTGGGTCCTGTGAGACCCCTGGCTCCTGCAGAGCAGCTGAGTACTCCCAGCTCTGAGCAGAGCGTGTATGTGGCATTGCTCCCCTGTCCTGCTCATTTTGCACACCAATTCCTCCTTGAACCCTGGGTATTTGGGATATTCCTCCAGCTTGCCTCACGTAGGTTTGTATGGAGAGCAACAGTGGATCTGTGCTTTGAAAAGCAGGGTTGCTTTAGCAGCATCCTAATGAATTTGATGCCGTTCCTTGCGTGCAGACATTTTGTTTGCTCTCTTCATGTGGAGTTGAGCATTTTAGCCCCCTCAGAACTCTCCTCCATCAAAACTAGTTCTGCTTTCTCTGCTTAAGATATTACACACATTTATTGATGTTATATAATTGTACATGTCTTCTTTTGTTGTGAGACGGGACTAAGAAAGTTGCGTTTATTTAAAAGCGTGCAAATGAAGTCCCTCCCTGGCTGTTGGACTGCATCCATGACACAGTGCAATTAAACCCCGCTTCACTCATAATAGTGCTCATCTTCCAGTTCCATTCTTGGAATAGGTCAGCACTTCGGGTACAGTTCTGCTTCATTGTGTCAATCATGTGGGTCTTTTTTCAATTTCTGCCACTAAAATGCATCCTTTGCAGGGCTGGGTGTTTCTTGATATCAACTACAGTGTTGAAAAGCTGTCTTCATCTCCCAGCACTGTAAGACAAGCGTTGTTAGTGCCTTGGTGAGCTGCCTCAGGCCCTGGCTCCACAGCTGGGTTCCCTTCCCACTGATTCCTTTTGTGCTTTCCCATACAGCAGCTAGCTCTCGCTCTTGTCTTTTGGTCAAAAACCTGCAAGGACTGGGAGGGTGGAATAAGCTGATGCTAGTGGATCTGTCTGAGGGCAGTGCAGGCAGCAGGCTGAGTCATGCCATGGCTCCATCCCTCCACGGTCCCATCCCTCTGCCACTGCTACTCATGGGATCAGCCTCCATTTGGAGGTGTCACCAGTGGGAAGGGTGAGCCCTCCACACCAGATGGCATCCTGCATTGTAAGCACTGTTCTGTGCCTCTTTTTGAGGTTAATATTTCATTAGATATTTGTCATTTGCCAAATTAACATTTAATTTGTGTTTTGTACTCGTAAAAATATCCCCACAGTGTTGCTAAATAGTTGACAGTCCTCTTCCTTTGTGAGTTCTCTCCCTGTTTAGTCACTTCCTTGCTCATGCATTCTTTTTAGTTACTAAGGGAACATGAATCTTAATAAAACTCAATCACATATTCCTTAAATAACAGCTGCCTTCACTTAACTACCTTACCAGCATTTTCTTGGGAAATTAAGGTCTGATTCTTCACATGGTAATAAAATAGCAACACATCCTGAATGCGAGAGAAATACTTTAATACAGGGTTACGATTTGGCAGAAAAACTTGTATTTTCCTCCACATATGCATGTTTCTCCCTGCATTTTTGATATCAGTTACAAGTCAGTTGGGCACCTCCAGACACATGATTTGTGCTTGCGTTGATTATATTGCAGCAGGACCTGTTCTCAGCATCGCTGGTACCAAGGATTACAAATTGGAATTCTCCTAACCCAGATGTATCCATGGGAAGCATGAATCTCCACTGAAGTCTCTGGTGGAGGGCTGCAGCTGGTGGAAGTCACTCGGCCAGCAGTGGCTTCTTGGCAGCCACAAAGCAGGGATGCTCTGCCATGTTAATGCAAGACATGGCGTTAGGGCTCTTGGTGCAGGGTTGGACTCTGAGATGCTGTCTTTGTGCAATCACAATGACCAGATCACAGAAGGCCCCAGTTATCCCAGCACCAAGCTGGAATAGTTAGCACATGGGAAGAGCTCTCTCTGCAGAGATTATTGCTATTTTCAGCCCCACAGCCTCATGCAGTGGAAGAATAATTGGCAGAGGGAGAGAAGGAGCCTGTGATAAGGAGCCTGGTTGCTTTTGTTTATTTGATCTCTGAGCTATTTTCACCAAAGTCTGAATTCTGACAGCTGTGGCCAAAAATTTCTGTGCATATCCAGAAAGTCACTGTGCTATGTGTGGAAGTTATAGGATGACGTTACTGAATGTCTCCTGTGGAACAGCAGCTGGTTCCCACCTACACATTTTAGCTTTGCTCTCTGTTCAGCTCTATGAAATCGAATTACAAAAAGGTCCATGAACATCTCTAGGCCCTGACACCCTAGCTTGGGATTTTCAGAAACTGTTGGAAGGTCACTTACTATTACAGAGTCACAGACTTGAAAGGGTTGAAAAGGACCTCTAGAAATGGAGTCCAGTCCCCCTGCTGAAGCAGGTTTCCTTCCATAGGTCACACATGTTGGTGTTCAGATGGGTCTCGAATGTCTCCATAGGAGGAGACTCCACCACCTCTCTTGGGCAGCCCGCTCCTGTGCTCTGTCACTCTGACAATAAAGAAGTTCTTCCTTGTGTTATTGTGGAGCTTCCCGTGTTCCAGATTCTTCCTGTTGCCCATTGTTCTATTGCTGTTTGCCATCAAAAGGAGTCCGCCTCCATCGACTTGACTCACACACTTCAGGTATTTATAAACAGTGATGAGATCCCCCTCAGCTTTCTCTTCTCCAGGCTGAACAGTCCCACGGCTCTCAGCCTTTCCTCATGCAGAAGATGCTCCAGGCTCTGAATCATCTCTGCTGCCCCTCTGATTGGGTCACGTGGAACCATCATCTGCTCCTGTGCTCACTCTGTGTCTGACCACCATCTTTCCATGGGAACAACATCAGACCAGTCTGAAGAGCTTCCAGGCTCTTCAGAAGTCAGCTCACTTTGAGGCCCTGGGGATGCTTTATTCCCAACTCTGTCCTCATCTTCATGGTTCACATCCACCTCTGGACTACTGACCACTCCTTGCAGAGTGTGAGGAGCCAGGTTCTACAAGGCACTGTGCTCTGAGGCTGGCCATTCTCTGCTGACTGCGAAATGTGCTTCCTGCTCAGCTGGAAAACTCCTCAGCTCAGTTCGTTCACCCCATTCTTCTCCCCTCCTGATGCAGTACTCTTGCCATGGGAATCCACAGCACGAGCAAGGGAGAGTCAGAGGCTTGCCAGTGTAGGCCTGAGGGAGCCTAACTGACTGCATGGGCGGCTGCTACCAGGGAAGGCAGGAACTGCCATAGAAATCTAATATTTGCAATTTGTACTCATTAAAGATCAGATGATACATTTGTCAAAATCCCTGACAGAGAAGGTACGAGAAGTGCTCCTCTCTGCCCATGGCACTGCTTGGCTGAACAGTCCTGGTCTTCCTCCATAGACCTGCCAGCAGATGGTTGGGTCCTGAGCCAGCACGATTTAGAATCATAGAATCATAGAATCATAGAATCACCAAGGTTGGAAAAGACCTAAAAGATCATCCAGTCCAACCGTTCACCTATTCCCAATAGCTCCCACTAAACCATGTCCCTCAATACAACATCCAGTCTTTCCTTGAACACCCCCAGGGTCGGTGACTCCCCCACCTCCCTGAGCAGTCCGTTCCAGTGCCTGACCACCCTTTCCGAAAAGTAATACTTCCTCATGTCCAGCCTGAATCTCCCCTGCCGTAGCTTGAAGCCATTCCCCCTGGTCCCATCACTGATGACACGAGAGAAGAGGCCGACCCCCAGCTCACTGCAACCTCCCTTCAGGAAGTTATAGAGAGCAATGAGGTCTCCCCTGAGCCTCCTCTTCTCCAGGCTGAACATTCCCAGCTCCTTCAGCCTCTCCTCATCAGCCCTGTGTTCCAGACCCCTCACCAGCTTTGTTGCCCTCCTTTGAACACGTTCCAGGGCCTCAATATCTTTCTTGCAGTGAGGGGCCCAAAACTGGACACAGTACTCGAGGTGCGGCCTCACCAGTGCTGAATACAGGGGAATACAGGGGAATACATTTCCCAAGATCAGGGTATATATCTGTGTTTTTGTGAGAGCACTATGGACCAGAACCTGCCAGGGCCACGCGTGCCTTCGCCCAATCAGTCATTCCTGTGATGGAGACCTGTCATTGGAGATAATGACCCACGTGCTGTCCTTGAGAGGTAGCTCATGAGAGCTGGTGCCTTCCTGAAGCACTAAAAGGTTGTATCTGGCAGTCCCACAGGCTCCACACTGCTTGAGCTGGGCTTCCAGCATGGTTGAGAATATATGGGAGGTGGGTGTAAACCTCAGCATGATGAGCACTTCACAATCCAAGAGACTTCTGATTGCAGTCATCCTGGAGGTGACAAACATCCTGTCACTGGGACACTGGATATAAGTAGTTTCCCTTTGGAGATGTGCAGTGGGTATTTCCCTGCAATAATGTAGCTGACAAATGAGGGTAAAGATACTACTCACCCTCCAAGGACATAAGAAGCCTTGACATGTAATTGGGAAGCTGGTGTCAGTGGAAGTGTTGAGAAAGCTATTTTGGAGTGGTTGGTATTTGGGGTTTAGACATACCTTGGCCAAGTATCGGCATAGATGCCAGCTCAGGGCTCATCATCCCTATAGAGAGGTGTGTTTCGGTGGTGCTTTGTGCCAGTGGGAGAACTGGGCTGTGCTGCACACTGCTGTAGAGATGCCTATCAAGAGAACATTCTATGTCTGGCCTAGACACAAAAGATATTCTGGGAAGGGAGAGTACCAAATAAATGGGGTGAAAAGGGACCAGAGAGCAGTTGTGATCAGCTCTGTTCAGGTCTGTGCCCACACCCATTCAGCCTCTTCGCTATCAAATCTTGCTTTTGCCTGTTTAGGCTTCTCAAGCAAGGACAGAGGGAAGGGGATTTGTCTATTAAGTGCCTCCCACCCCCTGATCACAAACTGTGCTGGACTGAAAAGTGCAGCATGTGAGGATCAGCCAATCTCCAACAAGTGGCAGATCACTTCTGCTGCGGGAAGTTGTGACAGATATCAGAGCTTCCTTCTGCACACATCACCATTTCCATTCACAGTGTACTCAGAAACAGGAATAGTTTACCTCTATACAGATCACATGGCACTGGGTCACTGTCTTGCAACTGAATCCTGGGACTCAGGAAGGTGGACAGAGAGCACACCCCTCTTTCTCACCTTGCTGCTGCCGTTGCCCTTTATTTTTCTGTTTTTGTGATATGAAATTATTTTTAAAGCCTGCAAGCACTGTTCCTTGCGGTGTCCCAGGAGGTGCAGATAAAGGAAAGAGAGCAGGTGTTCAGCATGAGTCAGAGCCATGTCAAACATTCTGTGGTCCATAGCTGGCTGCCTTTTCCTACCGATAGTTGCTCCCGGTATTGCTGCCTGGAGGGCAGGGGCATGCTTGGCTGGGTGTCTCCTAGTGGGACCTTTTGCTGCAGTCTCCACAACACTAAGAGCACTCAGGCTCCAGGATGGAGCAAGGGGACTTTGGTAAAGATGTTGTCCTACCCAGGAGAGCCCTGGTCTAAGAGACACTGAGAACTCACAGCATTTGCTAAATCAGGAATGTCTTTGTTGCTTTGTTATGACAGCTAAATGACTGCTATTCTTTTAACTTCTGTCAATTTGTCTTTCTGCTTTTCATCCCTAGCCCAAGAAAGCTGGATCCTGGAGATCTTTGCTCAGTGATGTGGCTGTTGGGAGGCAGTCTTCTGCTTCTCCTGCAACAGCAATGCTAGTGCACCCACACAGCTGGAGTGAGGTAGGTGCTCTCCTTCTCCTCCAGGACTCAGCCCCTTCTAGGCCTGGTCCAAAACTGAAGTCAGTCATTAATTCAAGGGACACACAGCAGCTGAAAACATCACCCTTGGTGAGAATGGGCAAACTGAGCTTGTGCCCATCTTGGGAAATTGTCAAGGCCAGACAGGTAAAGCCCTGAGAAACCTGCTCAGATTCACAGCTAAGGTCCTCAGTCTCATTTTCCTGTGATTCAGGGCAAGTAGTCCCAAGTGCAGCACTGTACTTGGCAGGCAGCTAGCCTCTCCAGAGGGACTCGGGATTTACGTAGAGGCAAGCTCAGGACTAGCAGACTAAGTTGCCACCCACCCCGTTCCTTTGTGTCCCTGCTGAGTGGCATCACTGTGGCAGTGCTTCCTGAGCTTGCCAGAAAACCATGGACCCACTTGTGAACCTGTGTCTTTGAGGTGGTAAGGGAGATTTCCTTTTGAAACATCCTCACTTTCTACAAAGCACCTCCTCCCTACATTTACTCCTCCTTCCTGTTGTCTTTCTCACTTCTTCAGCTGCCAAAAGTAAAAACAATAACCCCTCTGATTCTTAAATTACTTGAAGCAAAAATGACTCCTGGTGAATGCTGATAGTTTAGAAGTTGAATTTAAAACAATAATAATTAAGAAAAGTTTCAAGCTGAGAGTATTACTTTTCAATTAACAAATACTCTTCCCATGTTTCCTGCCTGAAAATACGTACTAAATTCAGCCTCTGGCCATAAATATCACTGTCCCCAGGCTTTTCTCTCAGATAACTGACTGCTTGTCTGGCTGTGTCAGCAAGCTCATAACTGCAATTCTGGCAACAGAGACTCTTCCCTGCCCTCTCCCGTCTCTAATTATTTAGCAGCTAAGGTGCTCTTTAGCTGAAGCCCGCGGCCAATTCCTCCTCTCTCTCCGTCTTGCTTTTCCCTCCAGGAGCTCTCGGTCTGCACAGGAGTGAATCCTGAGCTCCTTGGCTCAGCTTAGCAGTGCTGGTGGCTATGGAGTGAGTGGTACAGGTGGTGTTCCAGGTGCACAGCAGGAGGCTGGAGCTGGCTGCCCAAGCCCCGATGCTCCCTGTCCTCGTGCTCTTTGCAGCTCGTGTGCCTCACCTCTGCCATGAATGATGCATCGACGATGGATTATGAACTGCTGTCCCCGTCCTTGGTTGAGCACCCGGCCAGCACTGCGGGCATGGATGCCGAGCAGAAAACCGTCTTTGCCTTTGTCATCTTCCTCCTCGTCTTCTTGGTGATGCTGATGGTGCGCTGCTTTCGCATCCTGCTGGACCCCTACAGCCGCATGCCTGCCTCCTCCTGGACTGACCACAAGGAGGGGTTGGAGAGGGGCCAGTTTGACTACGCCTTGGTGTAGAGGGCAGGGATGGGGCGAGCCTGGGTGCTCCGAGTGCCTCCCACCCCAGCTGGCCCCGGCCCCGGCCCCCCCTTCCTCTGTGGTGTTGCCCCGGGCCAGCAGGGATGCCGTGGGCAGGGAGGCGAGGTCGGGCTCTTGTCTGGGGTGGGTTTTCTAGGGGTTTCTCTCTTTTCTAAGCACTTTTCAGTTCTCTTTGCAGCCTGCAGCACTCTCGGCAAGACGCATCGGAGGGGTGACGTGACTCCCCACGGGTCTCGCTGCCCACCTTGCCTGGGGCAGTGCTGCGTGCCGCAGAGAGGGGCAGGAGGCAGCGGGGCAGGGCATGGCAGGACCTGCCCTCGGCCACGGCCCCCACGGCTCCTGGTCTGGGCAGCCCTGCCCTGCACCAGGCCGGGTGTTGGACCCCCACCTCCTCCTGCCTTCCGCGTCACCTCTGTCTGTGTCCTCTGGAGAGTGCTGACCGTGGCCCAGTGTGTGTGTGTGTGTGTTTCCCTGTAGCTGAGCTTTGTCTGTGAGGGGGTTTATAGGCACCTGACCCGAATGTTGGCTTTGTTCCTCTCTGTGTGGCAGCCTCAAAGTGCCCCCCACAAGTAAGGGGGAGATGGAAACCCCACGTGCAATGCCCTTCTGCCCTCCAGCCCTGCAGCCCACTCTGTGCTTTACACCATCATGACCGCTCCCTGCCAAACTGGTGGAAATGGTCTGAGCAAGGTGCAGTCATGCAGCCACTTGCAAACCTGCCTGGGAGCCCTGCGGGGAGCCCTGCAGGGACCTAAAATCCCCACGCAGCCCTTGGGAGGTGGCTCTCATCCAGCCCAGGCCTGGCAGTACCCAGCAGTGCCTCGCTCTGCACATTGCTGCTCCAGCAGGACCTGGGCAGCCTGGGCGTGCTCCTGCATCTGCCTAGCAGAAGGGCTGTGTAAGTGAGGGGAGCTATGGCTGTCCTCATAGTGGGGGAACCCGACTGTGGGAACCGTGCCTCTTAAGCAGGGGTGCTGCAGCTGGCCGCAGGGCTAGCTAGCAAAAGCTGTGGTGGGGTATGGCTGTGGGCTGGCAAGTCGTGTGCTATGGGATCTGAACCCGTGGGAGAGAACTTCCTCCTGCTCCACGGAAATAAAGCTGCACTGTGCTAACCCCACACAGCTTTTCCTCTGCTCTGTGATGCGTCCCATCGGGCACTGGGGTGTGTGGGTGCATGTCAGTCATTGCTGGGAGTCATATGAGCACTGGCACAGGGGAAGGTGCAAGGGCTGACTGCTGGGTGATGCAAAAAAACAAAGGCCCAAGGGCTGCTTAGGGCACTACATAACACCCTGCTCTGGTAGGAAAGTCTTTCAGAGTCTTCTCTCTTGGAGGTGGCCAGACAGATGTATTAGGAGTATGGGATCATATAGACAGCAAAGAAACGGGACACTGGTACCCAGCTCCTGTAAGCCTGCTTCTGCACCTTCCTTGACACCACTGGATGCATGGCCAAGAACCTACATCACAGAATGTACTGCAACAAGCATTCACTGCACGGTCCAGACAGTCCCTATGTTGTGTGACCTCTGCTCAGCACAATCACTGTTCAGCAAAACTGCCACAAAGAACCTGTGGGTTGATTTAAAAACTATTTACTAAGACAGAAAAGGAAAATGGAAACAAGAATAAGATAATAACTATATATATATATGTTCACAATGCAATCACTTGCTGCTTACCAACTGATGCCCAGCACCCCCCCAAGCAGCAGTTGCCCCCTGGCCATTTCCCCACAGCTTTGTGCCCTTCTGGATGAAGTCACTTGGGATGGATTCTCCCTATGTCCTGGTTCTGCTGTGCCCCCTGAGCAGCTCCCAGCAGGACTGAGATCTGCATGCAGGCACCAGCCCATCCCCATGTCCATATGCACCCAATGGCTGCATACTGGGCCACCAGTTCTGCCTGGGCTGGTGGGATGCATGGAACAGAGCAAGGGACATACATGGAGGATGGGGAAGTGGCACATGGTGGCCATGGGGGCAATGAGCCTTGCAGCATAGTGTGATCCCCCAGGACACCCCTAGCCCTGCAGGGCAGCAATGCTGAGGGGATCCAGGCTGTACATGGAGGTGGCTGAGCTGCCTATGCAGGTTGGGTGGCTGTGATGTGAAGACTTGAAGTGACTGTTGGTGCAGGTTTGAGAAAATGGACAAAAACTCTGGTGAGTGTCCATCACATTGTAGAAGCACTGCACTCTGTCCTGGAAAGAGTGAAGGATGGAGAACATCATGAGTGGGGCCATGGTCACCAACTGCTTCTGGAAGCGTCACCATGTTGTTGTTTAACTAATATGCACTGCTCTCTGCCTTAATTTGATAATTACCATGGATGTTAGATTTTGGAATATGGGGGAACACTAAGCTCATCTTCCATACTCACAAGATATATACGCATTTGATGTGACTGATAATCCTCACAAGACACTCCTCATTCCTTCTGAATATCATGTAGCTTGAGTGATTACAATCACAGGGTAGAATATATGGGATAATAGCTTAAGGTGTAGCACTGTTCACTGGAAATTAAGGTACGGGTCATTCACAGGTACACAAGAGCAGAGTGCAACCTCTATGCCACTAAATTGCATGGAAGGTAGAGTGGAGTGGAGCTCCACAGCCAAGTGCTGTGACCTACAGTAGTTCCCTAAGCAGCACAAGGTATCAATAACATCAAGAGAACTGATGTACTGACTTCAACAAGAGCAGTGCTAGGATGGGAACTTTGTGGTGCTAAACTACTTCCCCAAGTCTGTCATCTTCTTGACAAAAAGCTGCCTTTGGTTGAACTTTGCTCATTATACACTTATTATAATACCAAAACACACCTCCGTCCCAAAGGCTGCCTGCCTCCAAGGCATGACCACCCCTCACTGAGCATGAGCCCTGGAGGTGTTTAGGGCCAGGTTGGATGGGAACTCTGGTCATTCTGATCTGGTGGTTGGAAAGCAGCCCATGGCAGGGGTGTTGGATCTCAGTGATCTTTTAGATTCCTTCCAACCCAAGCCATTCTATGATTCTATGATAAAAGTGGGTCAAGAAGGAGGGAAGATTAAGGAAGATCCCATTGCAGACAGATCAGACATGGCCTATATCTCACCTCTGGGATCTGCCAAGGGGCTGAACCTCTCCTCCCCCCATAGGGACTCACCTTGGGTAAGATTTGCACCCTTGGCTATGCTGAGTGCTTCCCTAGGAAACTTAGTAGTCTCTATGGATTTGTTTTATACGTTAGGATGCTGGTGGTCAGGCTGTATTACACTTAGTTCTTTGCAGATGCTTTGTATTATTCTTGGTTAACCTCATACACTTGGCAGACAGTGAATTCTTCACTGGCAATCCAAAAGAACCTGTCATCCATTGCTAGTAAACTGCACTGTTCACTAAGCCAGCCGTGTGAGTTTTGATTGGACACGGCCAAAATTCCTTCAGTGCTCTGGCTGTGTGTGCATGCACACAGATGCCCATGTTCCCCTTCACACCAGCACAGCAGTGCTGCTTATCCTATGCAAGTTTCCTTTTGGCTTTGTTTCCTGACCAGTCATTATGTCTTTATGTCGGCTGCTTCCATCACCGTTAGCTTCATCCAGAGAATGGCAGGGAGTCTGCTCTGCCCCACACTCACCCCACTCCCAGAGCCATGCTGGTTGCTGACAGCATTGCAGGTCTTCTGGAGCTGCAGTGCTTCTTTCATGGTTCACCAAAATCAGGCTCACGGCTGCAGTGTGAGGCTGTGCAGAGAACCAGGGGTTGGGGTGAAGACCTCAGTGGAGCTCCATGGGATGGGCTGGAGGCATCTCAGGGCCTGGGGCTGGAGGAGAACCTGTTGCATGGATCCTACCCACAAGAAGGGCCCTTATTCCCTGTTCCCAAAGCTCACCGGTGATGCCAGGGCCTTCCTCCCAGCTCTGCAGCCTGCTGGCGTTGTGCTGTTGCCCAGGCTTTTGGTACAGCTGCAGCAGGCAGGAGGGGGCCCTGCTGGGAGCCAGGGGCTCCAAGGCCATCGCTGTTCCCATGGGGCAGCGGGGGGCTGAGTGCTGAGCACTCCCAGCCATGCTCCTCTCCTCGCAGCCTCACAGGACGTTGGCAGGGTCACTGCCATGGATGAGGCCATAAGCAGGGGGTGTCCCGCAGCCCCTCCTGGTGGACCCTGAGGTTGGGAGGCCTTGTCCTCGTCCTCTGCAGCTGCTCCACAGCCCAGCACTTACAGCACGAAGAGGCGCTGCTACCCAGCACTGGTTGGCGTAGCAGCCCATCTCAACCCCCTCACATTCACCAGTAATGTTTTTTCTTCACTTGTGTGTTGCTTTGGAGGTTGGCACACGCACAGTGCTACGTAGTGGGATTGCAATTCCAACCAGATGAGAACAGAATGTTTTAAGTTTCATAAATAAAACACACAATCATCTTGAAGTCTGTCAATTTACTCATTTACGACTTGAACAGCCATGTCTGCACTACCGCCCTTCATGTGGGCAGAGCTTTAATGCAGGCCTGCTGAAGCTTGCCGATCCAATAACCAACTGAAGCCTTGTAAACGTTCAGCCTTAACAACAGTCACCTCTTCTGTCTTCAATCCTCAGCTCTCCTTTTTCTGGCCTCTAGCAGCAACCCAGCTGTACAATCTGTCCATCTTCTGGCTATTTTCAGAGAGGTCAAAGGTGTTGATTTAGTGACTCAGATCTTCATCCCAAGCAGCAGGTAAGACACTCATTCTGGGGGCCATGTTTCATTGGGTAAGAGAGATGTGAATCATTGGTGGAAGAACATTTTTTTTGGGTTATGCCCTGTTCTGGGCAAATGTGCTTTCAAAGCAGGGAAAAACACAGCGTGGGAAGAAGCTGCTATTCCTCTGCAGTCTGATGGGCAATGTTGTTGGTTTCATTTCTTTTAAATATGTGCTTTCAGCAAAGAGATGCTGTGACAGAGTTCATCCAAAGCTCCAGACTCCTGAATTCTCCAGACCTGCAGAAATTTGCACCGTCTCTCATGATGAATGGATTGCCATCTGTTCTGACAGGAGATCCTGAAAGTGTCAGCCACAGCGGAGCACTAATTGAGATGGCTGTTCATACTACAGCTGTCTTGCTGTGCAGGCAGAACCCCATCCTGCAGACCCTGAGGAGTGTGGCATTCTTGCCACGCCATGGAGTTTAAGAGACGTAACTCAAATGGTAGTTCAGCACATTGATAACTCTTCCATACATCTTGCTGCGTCCTCAATGATGTAACATCAACACCAGAAGGCATCAGCTCATTGTTCTAGTTGTAAATTACTGATGTGTGAGTATTTCAGTGCCGTTGGGATTAATTAGCACAGTACCAAGCTTTGGACTGGTACCTTTTCCAAGTAATTCTGTCCACTGAGCAATATCAGACAAATATTTGAGTGAGCAAGTCACTTGGCTGATCACAGTGTGGAAACCTGTGTGTTCCAGAGGATGGAGCCATAGGCTGTCAAGATGGAAGGATCTGCTACTTTGCTTCTTCTGGCCACCAAGGCTTAAGGAAATTTCAGGTACACACCAGGGACATGGAGTCATTCCAAGAGGAATCCAGTTCAGGATGTCTAGAGAGTACACATGCAAGCAAGTCAATACTAACAGTTTTAAGAGTAGAATTTGAAAACATACACGTGACTCACACTCTTTGTTTGCATGTCCTCTGCTCTGAGATGTCCTCATTCCCCATTGTAGAATCATAGAATGGTTTAGGATGGAGGGGAACTTAGGTCACCTAGTTCCAACCCAGATGCCATGGGCAGGGTTCCTAGCCACCAGATTAGGCTGCCCAGGATCACATCCGACCTGGCCTTGGATGCATTCAGAGATGGGGCATTCATGATTTCTCTGTCCAACTTGTTCCAGCACCTCCGCACCTTTTGAGTAAAAAATTTCTTCCTAACATCTAACCTAAATCCCCACTCTTTTACTTTAAAGCCATTCCCCCTTGTCCTGTCACTTATCAGATCATGTAAAAAGTCAATCTGCCTCCTGCTTGGCAGCTGCCTTCAAGTGCTGGAAGGCTGCAATGAGGTCTCCCCAGAGCCTTCTCCTTTCCAAGCTAAACAAGACCAACTCCTCAACATGCCTTCTTAGGTGAGGTGTTCCATCCTTTCCACCCTTTGGATCATCTCTGTGGCCCTCCTCTGGACCCCCTCCCACCGCTCCGCACCCCTCCTGTACTGGGGATCCCAGGCTTGGGCGCAGTACTCCAGATGGGGCCTCGCAAGGGCACAGCAGAGACGGACAATCACCGCCCTGCCCTGCTGGACACCTTCCTCAGGCCTTCCGGGCTGCAGGCTGCTGGCTCATCTCTGGCTTTTCATCTGTCCAGACCGTCAAGTCCTTCTCCAACATCTATTTTCAATGAGTTCTTCTGTCAGCACACATATCTGGGATTGCATCAAGCCCAGTGCAACACCTTGCCTTCGACCTCATTAAACCTCATTAGGTTCTCTTGTGCCCACTATTCAAGCTTCTCCAGGTCCCTCCAGATGGCGCCCCTTCCTTCTGCAGTGTCAACTGCAACACTCAGCTTGGTGTCATCAGCAAACCCAATGAGAGTGCACTTAATCCCACTGTCTACATATTTGATAAAGATGTTGAAGAGCACCAGTCCCAAGATGGACTCTTGGGGGCACCTCTTGTCAACTCCAACTGGACATAGAGCCGATGACAACAACACTTTGGCTGTGACCTTTCAACAGTTCTTTATCCATGTAATAATCCACTCTTCAAATCTATATCTCTCCAATTTAGAGATAAGGATGTGATATGGGACCAAGTCAGAGGCCTTGCCCAAGTCCAGTTGCCCTTCCTTTGTCCAAAGGTGCCATCAATCCATCAGAGAAGGCCATGACAATGAACCAGTGAGCAGCTGCTGCGGTGATGGGCTAACTAATATATTCCTTTGTCACTTTTTTCCTCCTTAGCACTCTTTTCTGTCTACTGTGGCAGAAGATATAGTGTCTTAAGCAAGATCCTGGGAAGGAATGCACTGGCATGGGAATTGCTTCTAACTGGATTTGAAAGAAACTGAAGAATCCTTGGTTTTGAATGAAGCAATTCCTCATGTGACCACAGACAAACTCCTCTGCATGATTTATGCTTGTAACTTTAGAGGTGTATCTACAATTTTTGCTGGTAATGCACCAAATTTCACTGAGTTTCTCTTGGGTCTCAAGCTTATAGATTTGTTTATAGAGTTTTAGACTGAGGAAGACCCATCCTACCACTTCTGGCAGAGTTAGAGGGGTATGAGCAGAAGAGGAGCACTTTCCCATCTTCTCTGCTTTTTGCATTAGGATTTACCCCCAAACTAGGAAGCGGGAGACATGCAAGCATTCATGCTCACTAGTCATTTTGGCACATAGTAGCAGAAATTTTCAGGTTTCCATTCTGTGTTTTTCAAGGAGAGAAGCTTTCTCTAGTTCCCGTGTGGACCTTTCACATTTTATTGGGCTTTGGGAACTTTGTTGCTTTCCAGTAGACATATTTCTTGCTTCAATATGATGGTGCCCATGACCAGAAATAACAAGGATTTCATAAGAGGCTCTTATAATACTATTCTGTTTATTTCTCTTTCTCTACAGCAAGACCAAATAGCCAGCCTTGAGGCAAGAATTTGAGACTGGTGTTTTTTTAAAGCAGGTAATGTTTTTATCAGTAAATCTTCATATTTTAGGTGTCATTTATGTTCTGTTGCACAGTGGTTCCTTCTCTAAACTTTCTGTATTACCAACCATCTTACCATTGCAATGTACAGTTCAGGATGGCTCTGGCACAGATGGTTGGTGATAATCAGGTGTGGTTCTGATACTGCTGCCCAGAGTAGCTGTGGATGCTCCATCTCTGGAGGTGCCCAAGGTTGGATGGGCTCTTGGGCAGCCTGAGCTGGTGGGTAGCAACCTTGCCTATGGCAGAGATGTCGAAACTGAATGATTTTTAAGATCCCTTACAATTTAAGCCATTCTATGATTCTATTAAATCTAGAAAATAAGGCGGGAAGAGGTAATTTATCCAGAACATAGCAGTTTTCTAGTTCACCAGGTGAAGCCTGGATTTCTGCTTCATTCTCTCTCTGCTCTCACACTGGAATTGAGTGTTCTCATTTTTACTTTTTGCTGGTCTCACAAGCCCATGGAGATCAGCTGCTGTCTTGGCTGTTGTTCCCAAGTTGAAGGGCAAAACCAGAAGTCATTGCCTGGCTTTCAACAATTCTGGTATGCTTTGATTCAATAACTTTCTCAGTACCCAAAGATGAAGTTTTTGTCTGTTGTGTTTTCAGGACAGAAGGTACTGCCTATCTGAAAGATTGCATGTGAGGTTTTCCATTAGTTTACGCATTGGCCTCTGGGAGGTGGAACGAGCCGTGAGGATTGCTGGTGTAATTCTGAATTTGCAAAACCTGCACTTAAAAAAGTGCTTGTCAAGCTCCTGATTTTAGGCTTTTCAACTCCCTGCTCATCCAGGCTGATGTAAGTTACATGGTTCTCTACTGACATATAGTAAAAGGCTACATTTTCTTAGATGGACTGTGGAGTCTGCAGTACTTCTACCAAAACTCCAAGAACTATGATGTTCTGTGATGCTCTCTCCTCCTTGACTCTCTGGATCTGCTCTTCCTGTCCTTGCATAAAAACGTTGAAGTTGCTAAGTCTAATGGCAGTGGCTTCTCATCTGTTCAGCATGCAGCTGGCCCCACAGGTCTGGGTGTTTTCACTTTCACAGAAAATACAATAAGAAGAAATGTCCAACAAGAAGTAATCAGACAGCAAAACCATGGGAATTGGCTTACTTGGTACAAAACTTACTGAAAATCTTCCTTCTGTAGTACCTTTATTTGGCACTTGTTATGGCATTCAGAGACATCACTGGGTGTGAATAACCTTGTGTGTTTTCTGTCAAGGCAAAAGTTACTGCACACACTGTATTTTCCAACAGGAATAATAAGGACAGAACTCAAGCTGGCTGCATACTTGGGGATGCACAGCACAGAAAAGGACTGGGAGGGTCTGACTGACCCACGTACCCACTTGTCTGCATTCTGATATGCCTGCACACACATTTAACGCTGTAGTTTCAAATGGCCAAACAAAATGCAGTGAAATCTTTGTATGATTCTGCCTCTTTTCATCATGACTATGGCAATCTTTGAAGATGCAAGACCTGAACTCACTGCCCTACTTGCCCAGGAGTGGCTTTGGTTTCATCATGCAGTTGCATGCATTCTTGTGCACTCGTAGATGTGCCACTATTTGTTCAAGTGGTAGGAATCCATCCTATAGGATGGAGAAGAGACTTTCTGGTAAGACTGGAGATCTGTGTCCCTTGTGCTTGATCTGGACGTTGTTGGCTATACTTATTCTTGCCTTTTGCCACTCTTTAGTCACTGATGAAGATTATCCAGACACAGGAGTGCAACTCAGCAATCTTCCTGCTGCAGCACATTCACAAAGACTTGGCACAGCTGACAAAAATTTGGGAAAAGAGTGTGGATGAGACTATCCACATCCTTCATCTTGTCCTAGGCAGCTTCCTTAAGGATCCTCATCAGCACCCATGGACAGTGTAAGGAAACTGCAGCCACATCACACCTGCAAGAATTTTAAAGGCAGCAGTTATTTAGACTTCCTTGACTCTTTCCAATGGGCAGTAGCTGAACTGATGAGGAAGATGCATCAATTTGGGGCTTGTTTCTTACAGAAGGAGTAAAAAATTCTTGTCTGTTTACTTGCATTTTGGAAAAGGAATTGCTGAATAAATCCTCATGATGTGTTGACAGAGCTTTCAGTTTGCAAACAGAGGTGCTAACTCAAAACACAGTGCTGTGTGTAATTTATATGCTACCCTTTAAATGCTACCAAGAAGATATATGATAAAAGGGGACTGACAGTATGGCTTACAGTAGAATTTGGAGTTCAAGTTAACATGAGTCATTGCTGTAGAGTGTTTTATATGTAACAGCTACATTTTTGGTGCATGACAGCACAGGTCATTACTCAGGTTCTGTTCTTTGGTCTGTCATTGCTCACAATCTGACCTTGGACAAGTTGTTTAACCTTTCTGGGATTATGACTTAATAAATGTCTGCCTCATTCACATAAAAGCCTGAGGTTACTGTGTGCTGTTTTGGATGGTGCTCTCTGGCTTGGCTGAGATACTCGTTTTGCTTCTAAGACCTCTGTAATTCCTCTTGGCTCATCGTGCAAACTTACAAGGATGTCCTGTCTAGAAGCTAAGAGAATCAAAGCTTTTTGTTGTTGAAACACTGTGAGCATAACTCTTAAATACTTCTCTTGCAGGGCCAGTTCACTTTGATGGGATGCTTTCAAGCAAGGAGATAAGAAGCAAATAGGAAGAAATTGTTGCAAGCACAGTTATTATTCTTGATTTGAAGGTGATAAATTTGTTGTAAAAAAAGAAAATAAATGCAGTAGCTGAGCAATTCAAAAGCCACTTTTTTGGAAATCTGACCTGCTGTGATGCCTGTGCTGCCCTTTCCTCTTGGCTATTCCTGAATCCAGGCTGTTTATGGTACGACTGTAGGTAAGCATAAATTTATTGCCATCTGGTCACTTCCATCTCTAGGCTCAATGATTCCATGATTCTTTTATAAAAAACACGGAAGTTGTATGTGTGAGGTCAGCCAACTTTATTCTATGTGTGGAAATTAGAATCTGAGAGTTGAGTTGTGCTGTGATAACTCTGTACAGATGGGAAAGTAGAAATACCTGAGTTCAAAGCTTTTGTCCCAGTGAGCAGAGGAGTGCCCCAAATTATCTGCTTTCTTCCTCCATCACTGTTATCTAATTAATGGAGGATCTGAGAGCTGAGTGAGCTGCAGAACAAGGAACAACTTTATGGCATAAGCAGCAGTCTGGCAGTCTGTCGTTTTGACACACCTTTCTCTAAGAGTTCTTCAGCTTTGACGTAATTCTGTGTCAGTTGGTCGTTCCATTAGGATCCTTTCATCCAGATCACAGAACTGATCTCAGCCCAGAGATCACCAGTCTCCTTGGCACTTCCTTGCCCACTCAAGACTGGAAACCTTCTTGCAGCAGCTCTGTGAAGTGACCGTCCTAAAGCTGAGGCACATCAGATCTGTGAATGAATTCAGACCCACATGGAGGCAATGGATTTATGCAGCCCCAGCAACCCATATGTAGAGATGACTTCCTCTTCTCTGCCTCTGAAAATGCCTGTGATGGAAACAGTTCTGTTAGCACATTACTGCTCTGCTGACCACACAACACAAGCATCACTGTTAAGAATACACAGCTAGTTGGAAGACACCCTGCACGTCTCCGGCATCTGTGACTCCTCTGCATCTTATGCAGCCTGTTTTGGGAACACTGCTGAAATAGTTGCTACTCTTGAGTGCTAAACACAAGCAGCTGCTCTGATGGCTGTGCTTAGCTTTCTACACACACAGTTTGGTCCTAACAATTTGATTCCAGGTTCCTTAGTCCATGAAATCCTCCATGGCATTTGTAGGTTGCTGTACACTGGGTGTTAATGGTACTCTTACTCTTCGATTTCCAGCCTGAAGGAATTGTTCTTTCCTCTCTTTGATGCAAAAAGACCCCGAGTTGGCTGCAGAGCTGCAGGATGCATTCCTGGGTGAGGCTCTCCTTTCTCATTCTGTTGCTACCTGGAAAGCAGCTGCTGTCTTCAGGAGAGCACAGAGAGGTCGGACAGCTGGCAGCACAGTCTGCCCATGGCCAGCACTGTGACCTTCCTCCTGGAGCATGGGCACTGGTAGTGCCTCAGACATGCAGTGCCAGTGAGGGCCTGGATGTGCAGGGACTGGCATTTCTTGCAGATGCTCATTACAGCTGGTGATTTGGTGTGGACCTCTGACTGTGCTTTTACCTTAATCTAACTGGGGGTCAGCAGAAATCACAGTCCATGTGATTGTTAGCAGCAATGGATTCGCTGCAGGTTAAGGCCACCCACCTCTAATGAAATTACCCGAATTTTGCCTAATGAATTTGAGTTGCAGATACTGTGCTACTCGAGTGCAAATTAATTTAATTATGCTCATGTTGCATACACATTTCACTTCCACCACTGTACAATCCATTGTTGGAATGCAAACACGTGAATACTGATTTACTGCAAGTTGCACAGCTTTGGGTGCCAGGGGTCTCCTGCAAAGCCAGCACACCGTAGGATTTTTTGTGATGCTTTTTTATATATATTTTTATCACATTCCCACTGCCCTGATACAGCCCTCTGCCCACAGTGAGTGAGTTAAAGGTAGGCCTCATCTCCCTACCTGCAGGCTATGTTAGTCATGCTAATTAACTACACGTTTTTTTTTTCCCAAGATGCTCCTGTCTTCAAATACAATTTGTGTTGTGATTAAGAGTTCCTCTACTTAATTAATTAAGCAGTTTCAAGAATGCTCATCCTGATCTAGATAAAAGTACATGTTTACTGTATCTAAGGATGCACATACAAAGACTTGTACAGACTACAGTTCATACTTGACTGACAGCATTATGATTTTATGATTACACTGACATAACCACACACCTGTCCTTTGGCAGTTAAAGCTGGATAAAGTGGAGCCTGTGATGTATGAGATGAGCTTTCAATTTTTTATCAATATAAATATGATAGAGCCTGAAATGTCATCTAAGCAATGGCAGCACAGTGAGAGAACTGTGATCCAAGAGGGAGGCTGCTGGAAGGGGTGGTCATAGGGTAACTTAGTGCAGGGCAATCTAAGGGGGAAACTCGTGGATATTGTTTAAACATCTGAGGTACACACGTGTGCCCATGGATTATCCCCTATGGCCTCTTCGTTGGGAGCAGCACAAATGTTTGGGGTTCCAGCTGCTGCAAGGGAGACTTGGGTCAGTGTGAGGTGACAGTAAGGACAGAGAAGTATGGCAGCAATTTCTCCATCACCATCAAGAGCAAGTCTCACTTGGCCAGGAACACCAGGAGTAAAGCTGTCCTGCTAAGAGGTAGGGAATGTTGTACCACCAGCACAAGAGGTGCCATGCTCAATGCTGCCAACCATCCAGCAACACAGTGGGACCTCCAGCCATCTGGTGACACAATACCCAGAGCCAGTGGTGAGTGACAAAACCCAAAGGTTCCCATTTCTCAATACCACCTGGTAACTTCTGGATGAGAAGACTGTGTGCTCCTGCCTCAAGATGAAGAGCTGATTGACAGAGAACACAGTGAGTCCCTAAATGTCTCAGGCTGTACCAGCTTTAGTGATGGGGATGTCTGTAGGAGCACACCTTGCTGTTCAGGGGGAATACCAGAACTTGCTCCCGGTGCAGTGTGGAGCAGATGCACCTTGCTGACCTCTTGCAGATGCTCCAGTGCTATCTCCTGCAGAGCATGGGTGGCTTTGTGCTGCTGTCTGCAAAGCTGAGGCTGGGACCTGCCTGCCTGATGTCTGGGTTTTGCTCCTGGTGGAAGGCAGGGCGGCCCAAACACACCCTGCCAGGTTTGTCTTCCAAGCTTCATTCTAAGACTGCTTGGCATTGCCACCCCGATGGTTCCTTGCCCTGTTCCCTAGGGGACGATGTGGGCAGGGACATGAGCTGGATGCCAGGCTGGGAGCTGGCACTGCTCACATCAAAGTTTCCAAACAGAATTGGGTCGAGCAGATTAATGGAGGGTCCCAGTTTCTATACAAAGACCTCCAAACTGTGGTATGAACTGCAGCAATCACATAATCAGAGCTTCAGTGAAAGTGCTGAGCTCTGTGTGCTGGGCAGCACAAGAGCTCTGACATGTGGACACAGAGCTGCAGGGGTGAGGCAGCCTGGGCTGCACAGCTGACCTGGGCAGAAGGCATGCAGCCATCAGCAAAACAATGACAAAAAAGAAGAGCATCAGGGCTTGGTTGCCAATGAACCTAAAACGCTTCTGAAGCAGCAGGACCCTTCCCACATGCATTCCGGCTCTGCAGTGCAGTCAGAATGCAAGCAGTTCTCCTTCTAGGCGTGGTAATGCAGCCTCCTTCCGTGGACCATTCCCCAGGGACAGCTGGCTGTGTGCTGGCAGTGATCCTAGTGGCTGTGACATGCCCAGGCTGACTCCCCCTGCAACTCCCTTTAGTTCCCAAGAGCCCCTTCTGTGGGTCCACCTCTGCTCCTGTCTGCACTGCTCCTAACAAGGTAATGTTCCCTAAGAACAATGTAAGATTTTCATATCAATATGTGGTTTGCACATAGCAAAAGGTGGAGAAATAGCAGAGGACAGGAAGGAAATCAAGAAGGTTCCAACCAAACCCACGCTTAAGAACAGATTTAATTCTCACTTTTCTCCACACATGAGAATATGAATGCTCTCTCAGGAGTTTTCCCATTCTTTCTCTCTCTTTTCCTAACACTGCCAGAGATCTTTGTCCCTTGCCAGCCACCCTTACCGTTAGGCTCCTCAGACTGCAGCTGCATGCTCTTCCAGACCCTGGGGAACCCATATCTGAGAAAGGGATACGGCCTTTATCTGATGACACTGAGAGCTGCCCACTGAACAAGGCTAAGTGAAGGTACAGCTCTCAGCTCTCATCAGAAATCCAGTTTTACCAACAGCTACTTTTATGGAACCTTGTGGCAGTATCCGTATGCTTGTGCAGTCACAGTCCTGTGTTTTCAGAAGGCCAAACGAGACTCTGAATTTATGTACACTGTGATCTTTGTGTTAGGATCTGGAAGTTAGGATGCTGTCCTGCATGTTTCTGCATGTTTCTGCTCTGATATTGAGAATCTCACAGATCTCTGCAGCCACCATGCCCTCCCCTCTGCCTCCAGCCTCCTCTGTACGCTGCATCCTCCTCCAGCCATCCCTGTACCCCCACCCACATCCCAGCTGCCAGGTTGGCACTGTCCCCAAGGAGCACCAAGGAGGAACCAGCAGCCAGCACCGCCAATGGGGGCTGCCAATGGGGGCTGCTAAAATGCACTGCTAATGGGGGCTGCTAAAATGCACTGCTAATGGGGGCTGCTAAAATGCAC
The DNA here is from genome assembly GCF_026119805.1 of Tympanuchus pallidicinctus. Taxonomy (NCBI): domain Eukaryota; kingdom Metazoa; phylum Chordata; class Aves; order Galliformes; family Phasianidae; genus Tympanuchus; species Tympanuchus pallidicinctus. The sequence continues at coordinate 811,521 of NW_026294762.1, forward strand.
TGCCAATGGGGGCTGCTAATGCCAACAAGCACTGCAGATGGGTGCTGCTAATGGGTGCTGCCAACATGCACTTCCAGTGGCTGCTGCCAGCATCAACAGGCGCTGCCAATAGGTGCTGACAGTGGGTGCTGCCAGCATCCACACACGCTGGCAATGGGCACTGCCAACAGGTGCTGCCAAGGGGCACTGGCTATGGGGACTCCCAACAGATGCTGCCTGCAGGCACTGCAGATGGGTGCTGCCAACACCAGCAGACATTGCCAGTGGCACTGCCAGCATCTGCCCCGCGCCCAGGTGGGAGGAAGGCACAGAACCACTTAACCCAAAATAATTTTATTGTTGCTGTTGCTTCCGATACAAAAAAGGAATCCCACGAAGAGCCATCTCTCTCTGTGAGACAAGGGCACAGGGTTCAGTTTCAATGCTTCCAAAAACATCCAGCAAGAAATGGCAATACAAAAAACACCACACCAGAGAGGAATTAAGGAAACCTTGAGCTTCTTCATGTGATAGCTTTGGCTCAACACACACACACAAACCCATCTCTGCTCATTTATTATTATTAATAGTTTTGTTTTTGTTTTTGTTTTTTTTAAAAAAGCACCTGTTGGGAAAACCAAACCAAACCAAAATAATAATAATAATAATAATAAAAAAACAAACATCAGGCCACCCATCCTGTCACTAGCTCTGTAACTCTTGCAAAACCAGAGTCTGGAGCTGCATTATACAAAGAGTTTTCAAGTTTGACGTTAGCCCAAATACAGTATATGTACACCTCCCCACTCTGTGCAGTGGAAGCGTACCAGGAGAAAACAACCACCCCACCCCCAAATACCAAGAAGCAGTTACAGAATATGCACTCCTCACACCACCGAGCAATCAGACTGTGGTGGTGACTCATAAATACGGAAGGGTGGATGGGTACAGTGCACTAACGCTGACAGTTCCATACCAGCACCAGCTTCTGAAAGCACCTTTGGTTTGTTGTCAGGTAGTTCTGTGTGTCACCAGAGTGAGTTAGCACCTTTCTTGCCTTTGATGATGCACAGTGTTGATGCAGAAGTGAGAACGGATTCCTACAGAACGAGGCCGTGGCACTGCGGAGCTCTGTGTGAAGGACCACCCGAGGTGGGGGAGAAGCCCACCAGGACACAGCAGCCCACATGGCCAAGGGAGGCAGCGGGGAGAACTCCTTTCACTTCACCTGTACCTTCCGGCCCCTTTGGAGCGCATTTCATTTGTCTGCACTACGAGGGATGCCTCTCAGTTGTCACCAAGGTGCAGGCAGTAATGAGGGCAGTGCCCTGCAGCTTCCATTTCCACTCCTGGCTGTGGGCAATCAGCCCCCTGGTTCACACCAATGGGTGGCTCAGCGTCAGGGACTGACCATGAAGGCTGGGCTGTCCCTGCCCCACGCTGCAGAGCCCACTCCCCTATCTGCTCCTGCTGGGAGGGTTTTAAAAGATTTTAAACCACTCATCAATGGTAGCCAGCAAGTCTGCCCCTGCAGTGTGCCATACGTGTGCACCAAGTTCTCCATCCCCACTGGCAAAGGAAGGATGGATGCTCTGAACCAGGTTGGTGACATGTTCCCTTCCAGTTTAGTTTGTTCATTTGCATTAACCAGTGCAATTATTTGCTTTTCCCCAGAGTTCCTATTCACATCTGTAAGGACACATTAACCCCTGGCTTGCTGGAGCTCTGTAGAACCCCTTCCAGCACCAATCTTTGGAATGAATGCACTGTTGAGCACACTGCAGTGTGAAAACCCTACGCTCCCTGCAGGAGCTCTGGTCCTTCGGGCTGGCTGCTTCATGACACGAGGTTTGCAGCTTGAGCTGCCCCCTCACTCACTAGCAAGCTTTTCAGTTTGAGACAGCAGCCCAAATGGACAACAGGACATGGAAAGGACAGAGAGACAGAGGAGCCAGCGTAGGTAGGGCTCTTGTGCAGCGCCATTATGACAATGCAGAATCAAAGAAGAAAATAAACTGCTGGGAAAGGCACCAACATCACACCCTTGAAGCAACTCCCAAGGCCGCCCCCAGATCCCCTCCCATTTACTGGGATGTGGGGTGGTGTATGGGCTGCGAGTGTGAAGGACCGGAACCTTCCCACGATGCTGCCTCTGCCAGCTCAGATCAACAGCACCTTGTCTGAAGGAAACAGAAGGAGCTGAGTGCAGGGCGGACGCCCCTGCTAACACAGCGGGAACCTTTGGCAAAGCTTGCATGAGCTCTTTTGTGGTGTGGCTTGGTTTTGAGCCAAGCACCCCATGGAATGGAATACCCCTGCATGGCCCAGGTGAGTGCTGAGCCCACGGGGACATTTCCCATCAGTTGTGCAGTGCAGTGGGGGAGGTGGTGGCAGGGGGTGCAGCAAGAGAAGAGGCAGATGTTTCCAGGTGTGGATGGCAAGGCTAAGGACTGTACTGTCGGTTGGGTGGGTGGGTCTCATGGCTGTTAGTAGAGCTGGAGCTGAAGCTTCATCCTCAGTGCTTGGCCCAGCTCCCCTGCTAAGTAGTTGAGGTCATTCTTGGCCTCTAGTTTCTGCAGTTCCCTCTTGCGGTACAGGGGCACGCTCATGATTTCCAGCAGGTAGGTGCCTGGCACTATTTTCTTGCGGCCAAGGTGCAGGAAGCTGAGCCCTTCTTTTTGGTGGATGCGGAAGTAGCCATCCTCATTCCCATGGGAGATGAGGTACCGCACGCGGTTCTCCAGGGGCTCCACAGCTGGCAGAAGCTCCAGGATGTGCTCGTTGTGTGCCAGGTCAGAGAGGTTCAGCATCATGGACAGAGGAGTCTCCACATCCATGCTGGCCAAATTCACATTGTGATCCTAGGGAAGGAGCCAGGCGTGTTACTTACAGATGCTAAGAAAAAGGTGATGGCCTGATATGAGAAGAGTTGATTTAGGGGATTCTGCCTCACGTGACATCCTAAGGCAGCTCTGAGGAATGGGTGCCACTTCTATGGTCCTCCAAGTGTTTCTTGGTGCCCTGTTTCCATCCTTGAGATGGAACCAGCATGTCCATAGCCCTCATCTTCAGTGAAAAGCACCAAGAAATTCTTGGGCATTTTGCTCAAGGCCTGAAGAGCCTCCCAGACCTACCTGTTCTGAGTAGGCCTGTGAACTTGGAAAGCCTTTTAAAGAGGTCAAAACTTCCTCTTTCAAGGAAGAACCTGTAGGGAGACTGACAGTCTGGAGCCTGATAGCCTTATATGGCACTGTGGGACCTGTTACCCCAATTGCATCCCTTGCCAGGAAACATGGCCAGACCACAGAAGTGTGTGTCACTTAAGTACAGAGTGGATCTGCCTGGATTGAGACAACCCCATGGGAATGGACATGCTGTATGGGTTCCACTCCAGGCAGCCAGCCCCAAGTGACTCTGTTCTTATCTTGCTCCACCTCATCTGGGATGTCATGAACTTCTTACCTTGTGCCTCTCAGTGCCATTGACACTGCGTCGCTGTCGACCTCTCTTGGGATAGCCATTTATCTTGCACTCATAGCAGGTTTCAGGGGAGAGCAGATTGTCTTCATCCTCTTCTTGAGGGGCAGGAAGGTAGGCCCCCTTCCCAAAACCCAAGCCAGAAATACAGTGTCTGGTGGCAGAAAAGCAGAGAGTTCCATCTCAGATTCATGCTTTGAGAAGGAAAACTTTGCACTGCACTCATGCGTTCCTCATGTGGCACCCAGACACAAAGGGAAGATCACGCCTTCATGGCTTGTGCAGAATGTGGACATGCCTTGGGGAGATATCAGGCAACATCTTTTTTAATAAGGCAGTAGGTTTAATCTGTTTGAATCTGTGCTGCATCTGCTTCACTGATAGCAACTGCACTAACTAGTGCTGAAAGAAGATATGGGATTTGGAAGAGGACATTAGCAAGGGGATTCTGTGAGGTGACAGCAACAGTCTGGCAATGGAGAAGCCAAGGGCTCATGGGAATAGGAGCTCACTGGCTCCCAGGGCTCTCCCAGATGGTTCTGGTGACTCTGGCAGGCAGTAGAGGTGTGGTGATACAGGATGCCCAGGGACAGCATGCACAGAACAACCTGCAACATTCCCTGGCATTGTACAGGTGTCCATGTGGACACCACAGAATACACAAATACACACTGTGCAGCTCATGGCCACCTTGTCATTCTCAGGGGCCTGAGCTACAAACTGTGGTGGAGCTGGGGCACCACCACCTGGTACCTGGTTACCTACATACTCTGTGCAGAGCAGCAGGCACTTCTTAAAAGTGTCTTGGAGCACAGGAGAGGAGTGTGAGATTGCTTTCTGGCAGTAGAGAGCACTCAAGCACTTTGCTTCACAAAGTCGAGGTGAAGCACAAGCCAGGTTGGAAACAGCACCTGATACTCAGCTGCACTTCAGCATCCACAGTGCTGAGAGATGATCACTTACAGACAGGGTGAGGGTGGGGCAGTGAGTGAAACTGCATAGGGTCCCTGCCAGGAAGCACTTCCAGGCTCTGGTTTCACCTAAGTCTAAAAGCATCCATGATACAGAAATACATGGCTCCAGAAGCAGGCTGGAGATGAGCTGGGGTGCGAACCAGCTTCCAGTCCTGCTGGTCAAACTGGGCCATGGGGGGCAAGTCTCAGTCTCTTAATGACACTCCAGACGCATTTCAAATGTGCTTATCCAGGTATACCTCAAAGAATAAAAGGTATACCTCTAAGAAATCCCTACAGCAGAGGCTTGGCTCTTACCCTTGTCCTGCTCGGAAGTAGCCTCCAGGACAGCCACAGAGGTAACCTCCATCTGTGTTGGAGCAGCCATAACTACAGGGGCTGCCGCCAGCTGAGCATTCATCCACATCCTGGCACCCCCCAAAGGCCTGGTCAAAGTCAAAGCCAGACGGACAGACGCACTTGAAACTTCCCAGAGTGTTGTAGCAGGAGGCAGAGCCACATGCAGTTGGGCTGGAGCACTCGTTTTCATCTGCACCAGAGACAGCAAACTGGTTAGAAACTTAGTGGGCAAAGGTTTCTGGGGCAGGGCAGGAAGCACAGCGATGGCTTTGCAGTGAACCCAGAAATCAGTGTCAGCAATGGTCAGGGTGGCTGCAGAGGGACTGAGGGCCCAGCTGCCATCTATTCCTCAGCCCTCAGCCCATGATATAAGGGTCCCTGTCCCACACTTACCCACACACTGATTCCACTGATAGTGCTGCACGTAGCCCTGCGGGCAGCCACATCTGTAGCCTCCAAGCACATTCTGGCAGCCATGCTGGCACCGGTGGTTTCCGTCACACTCATCTACATCTGCAGGAATGTAACACAGGGGGTGGTGAGACAACTCCTCCCTGTTCTGTGGGCAGCAATAGGTGCACAGGGACCACACATGTACAAGTATAAGCTTGGGAGCCAGTACCCATCAGGGTGCTCATGTAGGTGAATGGTTCTGCCTTATTATTGCTCTGTGGCTTGCACCTGCATAGCACCGTCAGCCCCAAGGCCCACATATATCCCCTTGCAGCTGCTGCTTGGATGGTTTTTGCTCTGAGGCCTCTTGTCCTGCCTGAACCATTCTGTTCTGCCTCATTCCGCCTGTGTTCAATACAGGCTTCTCTTTGGCATAGCACATGGTGAGGTTTGCCTGTCATGAGCTCTCCCACAGTTAGACACAGGCCTATTCCTTTCCCATTCTTGGCTGCTATGATTGCAGTACCAAGACCTGCTTGTCCAAGAGCAAGTCTGTCTCCAGGCAGATCAGGGCAGTGTGACGCTGTGAGTCAACGAGGAGCTCTTCTACATCAAACACGTTTCTGTCAGAGCCCCTGGGAGAAAGACCTACCTTCACAATTGACACCAGAGCTGTCCAGGGAGAATCCCTTCTGACATTCACAGTTGTAGCTGCCTGGTGTGTTCAGACACTGCCCTTTGGCTCCACACAGAGAGGGCTGAGCCGTGCACTCATTATTGTCTGCAAAACATTAACATTGTAAGTCCAAGCCCAAGGGGAGCGCACTTTGAGTACAGCTCCCTGGCACTGGTAACAGAATGAAACATCAGATGCTGACTGCAGAGAGGTCAGCAGCAGCTCTCTGCAGAGCTGCAGTATTCCACAGCCAAAGCTGCAGGATTTGGAGAGACTGTAGAGGGCCTGAAGCTAACCCCCCCCAGGACACTCTCAGCATGCACAGCAACCAGTGCCTCTACTCACCAATGCAGGACGAGTGATGCTGAGTGAAGCCTGGAGGGCATTTGCAGTTGAATCCTCCAATAACGTTCACACACAGGAACTGGCAGTTGTGCTGCTTGGTGGAACATTCGTCCAAGTCTAAAGCAACAAGCACAGGAACACGTCTCAGTTTCTCTGAGATAGCTTATCTCTGTGGTCTGAGTTGATGGCAGCTGTACACACGGTGAAACAGCTGTACTGAAAAGATCAGGACCTGGCATGGCCCAACCTCAGGAACATCACACACAAAGTTCCTGCATGAGAATCACAAGTCCAGTCAGCCTTTCCCCCTCTGATTACATAACAACACATAGGGAAGACACAAATTTTTTTCTCAGCCTCTCCAGCAAGCCACAAATCACAGCCCTCCCAGATTCCTAGATCACTTCTGCAGCCAGAGATGAGGCAGGTTCTCTGCTGCTTCCTTCTCCTGGGGAAATACCTTTGCAAATCTTCCCATCTTCTTGCAGAACGTATCCTCTGGGGCATGAGCACTGGTAGCTGCCCTCTGTGTTCTTGCAGATGAAGTTACATGGTTTAGGGGACTGGTTACATTCATCCAGATCTGGAGTTGAGAGACATGGGACAAAGCGTTCATGGGCTGTGCTGCTGGATGGGACCCCATGTCACACTTATCCATTAAGGCTATCCTTAATGCAGATGATCCTGGGTTTCATGGCTTAACAAAACTAAGCAGTCATATGGCCACATGGGCCCTAACACTCCCTGCTCCAAACAAATCTATTTTTTCCACTAGGAGATCTAGAAGACCTCCTAAGGAAAAGAGTGTAATCATCTTCCTGCTCAGACATGGGATGTGATGTGACAGGAGGATCTGCCAACCTCCCCAGCTCACTCCTGGCTGAAGAGATGTATGGAAGCTCCTCCCAAGTACCAGGAACAGCCCTGTATTTCTTGGGACTGTGTCACCTTGGCTGAGCATTGGGCTCTGAAAATGCCCTTAACTTTTGAACCAGGCCAGAGGGCACACACCTGGAGAAATCATAAATGTTTAGAGAGAAATCCTGGCTTGGTGCTCAAGGTCACAGCTGCCCTCCTGGGCACAGAGCTTGATTTCCGGGATCTAAGACCTCTCTTCCATTCTGTGTCCAGGACCTGTCTGCTGGCACAGTACTCAACACCATCTCAGTACTGGATGTGTGGCACCTCTTCATCTCCTTCCATACTTTCCCAAACACTTGCAGCCGTGATTCCAGGAGTGGATTTTATGGCAGCATCTGAGTGGCACTTGGGCTGGCTAGGGCCTGCAGCAAAACGTGTGGCTGCTCACAGATTGTCATCTCTGGATCATGTTCCCTATCTGTCTCTGAGGTCAGAGGGACAACACAAGAACTTTGGGTTTTGGGGTTCTGAGGATGCAGGGATGACTTTGATGCACTGTCACGTAAGAGGCAGGGTCACACAGGACCATATGGACAGAGGTGGAAACCAAGATATGGGGGAGGAGGGAGAATATAGGACCCTCTCTTTGCATGCTGAAAAGTCAGACAGATGGAGGCCTGCCAAGGCCAAGGGCTGTACAGAGAAATGGGTTTCCTTATCCCAACTCACCTACGCAGGCTGTGCCTGTGATATCTGCTGTGTAGCCCAGCCTGCAGTGGCAGCGGAAGGAGCCAATGCTGTTGATGCACTGTCCATTCTTGCAGAGGTTGGGAAGTACCTTGCACTCATCAATGTCTGCAGGAGAGAGAGAAGGAACTGTTAATGCCAGTGCTGCCTCTATCCCCATACTCCTATGACTGGATCCTGCCGGGGCAACCCAGGATCGATCTGAGGTCACGTGCAGGGAGCTGTAAGATATTGTTGTAGAGGCTTCTTGTCTGCTCCAGGGACTGTGCAGACCTGCCCCAGATAGTTCCCAGTGCAGTTCTGCTTGTACCACATTTCTGCTTTCTCCCCTCTCTGCACTAAAGGTGATTTGAGCCCCAGCTCACCTCTCCCATCAGTGGAGTACCCTGGACCATGAGGACACATTTTCTTGTACTGTGCAGTTCCAAGTAGGGGGCAGAGCTCACACTGAGGTCCCCAACTGCGCCCACTGTTGCAGCAGCACTCAGATTTGGTGACCAGGTTGCGGTTGGTGGAAGACATCTGGCACATGGTTTGCAGTACTTCAGTGAAGCAGAAGCCCTGGCGGGTGTCTGAATAGAGAGATTGGGAAGACAAGTTCGGGATGTGAGACTGTGCCAGCAGCAATGATAACTGAGTAAGCTGTCCAGACTGTGCAAGTTCCAGCACAGAGGCTATTCTGGTTTGGGTAATACAGAAGACAGAGGTGATTCCACAAGAAGCATCTCCCTGCAGCTTGGGTGCTAGGTCTCCAGGCTAGTCCCTGTCTCTAGCCTTTGTCCTTCCATGTCTCTAGCCATGTGTCCTTCCATAGGCTTTGCCATCTCTTTTACTCAGAAACATTCCCTTGCAATGCTTGAATATACATCAGAGAAACTGTGACCTGTGCCACGGGTGACAGCTCCCACTTTCTGAAATGCATAAAGTCCTGGTTTTCAATGAGGATATGTAGCTCACATGGGATACTTCTGTCCAACAGGTGAATCCTTTTTGTTCCTGTCTTGAGCCCCAGTTCTGGCCCGCTCCCTTCTCACTGAACCTGCCAGATCCTGGGGGTCTCCTTGGAGCTGCTCTGGCAGCTCCCAGCTCTCCTGGCACAGCAGTGGCTGGGCCAAGGCTCAGTGCCCTACAAGGCACTCGAGGTGCACCTTGCCTCTGTGGGCAAAACTCAACATGGTTAAGTATGGACAGCAAACTGTCCATGAAATAAATCTTAGCAGCAACCTTGTCTGCACTTTTCTTCTGTCCCCACAGCTCACTGAAGTTGTGGTTCACCATTTTTAAATCTTACTTTGGGCAAATTCAATTCAGAAACCCTGAAGCACCTGAAAAGCACCACGTGTCACTAACTAGAGGCTGATTGAGACCATGGTAATTACCAATACACTCTGTGCCAGAGGGACTGACTTCAAAACCTTCATTGCAATCGCAGCGGTAACTTCCCACTGTGTTGATGCAGCGGCCATTGGGGCAGATTCCAGGCTTGGTGCGGCACTCATTCTCATCTAGGAAAGAAGTCACAAAGAACTGTGGTGACAAATTTCAGCTTTCTATGAGTTTCTATGCTACCACTCAACTTGAAACAAGTCCACACAACCCTTTGAGGTACACTCCCACATCCTTGGACAGCTGAGAAACATACCCATGTTCCCGGACCTCCCTTAAAGTGCCCAACTTCCATGCTCTGCACATTCTCCACCTGCAAGTGGCCGAGCTGCCAGAGTGGGAGTGGAGCTGGGCGTGCTCTGCATTCCTCCTGTCCCTACCACTGCACAGATGTGCATGGGCCAGCACTTCTGAAAGCAGCACAGCGCAAAGAGGCTTGACACAGACATGGAAAAATTCAAGAAAAGCAACAAAAGGTGTAATGCTGAGTCATCCTGGGCTGGATATGGATTTACAGATGAGCAGAGACTGTGGGTATGCAGGCATCTAATAGGACTGGAAGGTGTGATACATGGGAAGTCCCAGGAAGGACTTGTTTGACAGGACATAAGCAAAAGCTACAGACACTGAGAAACCCTCCCAGCCCAGCCGTTGGTACCTGTGCAGCCCTCTCCATCAGGTCTGCGCTGCATTCCTGGTGGGCAGATGCACATGAAGGTGCCAATGAGATTCTTGCACAGCATTCCTCGAGACTCGCAGTCGTGCAGACCCTCTGCACACTCATCCAGATCTGCAACCAAAAGTTTGGTGAGACCATCCTGCCAGCTTGCACCACTGTGAGAACAGCTAAGTGGCGTTCAAAGCTACACTGCTCTGCCAATCCCTGCTGCCTTGGCCAAAGCTGGCTGGCACACAGCAGACACCAGTGCAGATGCAAGAGCCCAAGGACAGCAGTCCAGACGTCCTGCCTTCTGTCTAGCACCAGAGACAGAAAAGAGTCAGGGATCTGGACAGAGGGTGGGAGATCCCCAGATGGCTGCAGAAGGAGGATTTTACCTCTGCACATTCTTCTGTCGTCTCGGAGGGCATATCCAGATGGACATGTGCACTCATAGGAGCCAAAGGTGTTGATGCAGCGGAATGCACAAAGCAAAGGATTCGATGCACACTCATTAATATCTAGAAGGCAGAAAAGAGGAGAGAGCTTGACTTTGCACTCCGAGCAGGATCAGCTGATAGTAATGTCAGTAAACCTGCCCAGACTTCCCTTCTGCACATTCATCTCATGACAACTTTCTGTGCATCACCAAGTCTTCCTGTCACAGTCTGCAGTTGTAAAGGGGTACACAGCAGGTGACCGAGCCCCTCTGATGGGGACAGGATCCTGGATCCTTGGTGAGGCAGCTGCTGCCCTCATGTTGGCCTCCAGCACTCACCCTGAGCTCTAACCTCAGAGGAAGCCAAAGGGGATGCTGACCTGACTGCAGCTCACTCAGCCAGGCAGTGAAACAACTGGGGGCATGCACACAGCCTGAATGTGGCTGCGGTTTTCTGGGACAATAGTCCGATTTTTGTGCAAGTGCCTATGGAGGCAGCGGGATGAAGGGCACTGGTGGGAACCAAGAGAGCAGAAGAGTGGCAGGCAGGAAGGGATTTCCTTGGTTTCTCCCATCTGCTGCTCTGCAAGGTAGGGTGACGGGGCAGCCCCACAGCAGCCTTACCTTCACATGTCATCATGGGCCCTGGCTCAAAGCCCTCATCACAGGCACATTCGAAGCCTCCCACCACGTTGGTGCAGGTACCATTCCCACAGGGGTTGCCGATGGAGCACTCATCTGTATCTGGAGGAAGGTAGGACCAGGTTAGATAGATGATTTATACAGGAAAGATGTAAGCTGGTAACTTCTTGCAGCCAAGCATTCACACAGGCTCAGCAAAACCAGTAGCCAGAGTTAAAAAACAAAAGGGGCAGGGTAGAAGTGCATTCAAAAGTCGTTCTTTCCACACACACACTCACGTGCTTGCTCATAGCTGTTGACATGAGGAAGACAAACACTCAGGCCCTTACCCACACAGTTGACTCCTGTGTAGTCGAGGTTGTACCCAAAGGGGCACTCGCAGCGGAAGGAGCCATCAGTATTAATGCAGGCCCCGTTGATGCAGACACCCAGGTTCTCTGAGCATTCATTCACATCTAGAGCAGTAACCAAGGCAAGGTTAAATCACATGGGAATGTGTGGCCAGCAACACCCCTGTCCTCTCAGAGCTGGCCTGGAAATCCCAGCCTCCTGCCAGAGCTGGGGACTGCACAAGTGAGCAGAAAGCATGAGCTCAGGAGGGACTGCACATCCCCCCCTTACTGCCACTGGGATTCAGTCCTTCTCTCATGATAGCCAAGGTATGGTTGCTTCTGGACTGACACCCCTCACCCCCCACAGGACACACTGCTTGTCACTGGACCACACCTTACCTTCACGGGTGTCACCTGGACCTGGGATGGCTCCATGGCCATATGGACACAGCTCCTGGAAGGCAACTGGAAGAAAGCAGAAAAGTGAGCTGGGCTTAGACATGAACCCATTCTCAGATGCCAAAATCTGCTTTTGCTGCTTCTAGGGCATGACTGAAGGCTTGGCAGCTCACTGCACAAATGAGTCCATAGAATTCCAGCTCATTGGGAAACATCTACAACTGCCTTGGATCCGGAGGCACTGAGATGCTTTTGTTTTATCTAAAGCCACACTGAGAATTTAGAGCATATCCAAAACAGAACTAAGCGATCTATTTCCCAAGAACCCGACTGTGGTTGCTTTAGACCTAGAGAAAACTGCAACCTGGTCAGAGCGATGAGGTTGCAGGACAATTCTCCCCTCACAGAGGAGCCTCTTTGGCTGGACAGCTCGCACAGCTACATGTCTGGATCAACCTGCACACCTTCCCTGTGCTGCTCATGTTGGAGGCCATCTCTCCCAGGGCCCAGCCCACCTACCATTTCCTTCTTGTGGGCACAGCTCACATGGGTCTCCCCAGCCTTCTCCTGGCATCTTGCTGCAGCAGCACCGAGCCTTGGTGGTGTTGAAGGCCTTGGGGACAGAGCACTTCCCGTTGTCAAAGCGAGTGAAGCAGAAGCTCTGGCGAGTATCTGTAGGAGAACAGAGAAATGCACAGAGCATTGCAGTCATCCAATGGTGATGCTGTTCTCCTCTCCCCATTATAGCCCCTTCAGCATCAGGAAGGGTCTTCTTCAGGATGCTGATGTTCTGGATGGCTTTGCAGGCAGGCAGTGCTGCCCACCCACCCCTGAATTTTGGCTCAGAGACACAAAGTTGTCCTGCAGCAAACCAGGATATCTTAATATCCAACCCCACTCCTACCGATCTTGAGAACACCTCTAAGGGGTCACAGCAGACAGCTGTGCCAGCTTCTGCTTCCATCAACGGTGTTTGTGTTTGCCATGTCCTGTACTTCCCCATCATCCTGTGGGCAGAGCTGCACTCACCAAAGCATCGCCGGCCATTGTCAGACAGCACAAAGCCTGGGGGGCAGACACACTGGAAGCTGCCAGGAGTATTGGTGCATGTCCCGAAGAGGCAGATGTTGGGCTCCTCTTCACATTCGTTGATATCTGGAAGCATTGCAGATGTATTATTTACAGAGCAGCCAACGGTCACTCCTTTTTTCATGGCATTAAAAACCAGGTGAAGTCGTGATCTCTGGGGAACTCTGCTGCCTGCAGGTCACCACATTTATCGGATTCAGAGACTCCAGTCCTAACCCTGAAAGCACATTCAGGGCAAATGGGACAATGAAGTGGTCAGGGTACAGCAAAAACACCGACCCTCTTTTGTCCTGGGAACAGCTTGGCCGTGCTCTGTGCCTGGTTATTTCAAGACAGTATTTGGGGGTGGTGACACATGCCTAACCCACCCAGGAAGAATACAGCTGCCAACCCACCCAAGTTGGTCACATGCTGTGCTGGAAATGGAGGAGACAGAGAGCCAACATTACCAATGCAATTGTCGTTCTGCACTTCATACCCAGGGGGGCAAATACAACGGAAGGAGCCCTCCAGGTTCTGGCAAGTGCCTGGGGAGCAGGTCCCAGGCAGGCTCACACACTCATTGATATCTGCAGAGGAGGGGAAATAAGCAGTGCATCAGTGCTCAGCTCTGATAACCCAGTTGCAGGGTGCCTTTCTGCAGGCAGGCCCTCACCCCATAGCTGCTCACTGCTTTGCTCTAAAGACACAAGGAAAGCATTTTCCAGACATGCATCTTGGCAGTGCAGGCTCAGCTCTGCAGGACAATGTGCTGCAGGTGGCAATGTGACAGACACAGGTAACTTGGGCACAATATGCTTGTCTGACCCTGCAGCCTCAGGGGCTGCACAACAGCACTGGCAGCAACTCCAAGCAGAGCCAGTCCTGACCGTAAGGTAGTTCCCAAGGCATTGCAGGTACAATTCTGGATGCTTCAGGAGAATGGACAAGGCAATGTTCGCCCCTGCTGCCTGTAGGTCTCAGTTGGCACTGCTCGACCAGAGATGCAGGCACAGTGGGCCCAGGTTCCACGGGCAGTAAAATGATAGTGCTTTGGCTTGATTGGACCTGGGGTCTTGTGAGTGGTTCTGGAGAGTCCATTGCCTCCTATGGGAATCCCTTGGAGTAGACCAGCACTGCCCACTGGCAGCCATGCCAACACACAGCTCAACTCCCCGGGAAGAAAACTCACCTACACAGTTCTTCCCATCGGGAGTCCGGTCGTAGCCCTCTTGGCACAGGCACTGGAAGGAGCCGATGCTGTTGATGCATTGGCCATTCCGACACACCTGTCCCACCATGGATGAGCACTCATCAATGTCTGTGGGAGGGAAATGACGAGCACAGGAAGAAATACACACAGCACGTGAGTGTCAGCGTGCCACCACAGACATCCCACAGCCCTGCCTGGTCACATGTACAACCACCCCTGCAGTCACAGCCTGGTGAGATCCAGCAGTTACTCCTGTAACTGCTACAGATACACAGAACTGAATTCCTGTATGCCACTGCAGGACACACAGGGAACGCCGCACCAGTCTGTCATCCGTGTGCAACTCACCCATGCAGTCATTATTGTGTGTTAGCTCAAAGCCAGGGAAGCAGAGGCAGTTGTAGGACCCAACCGTGTTCTTGCAGGTCCCATTTCCACAGGGCTGTCGGTCACATTCATCAATATCTGCAGGGAAAAAGACACTGCTGACTGAAAGGCTGAGAGCCGCTGTCTTGGGGGAAGGGCAGAGAGGGCACAGCCAGATGCACAGTGTCACCGTGGTTTTGCAGCCTGGCAGTATGAGGACACGGTGGCCTTGCCCTTGGCTGTCCATGGCACTACCCAGCAGGTGCTGGAGAAAGCTCACGTCCATCGTGAAATGTGATTCGCTCAAAAGGGCAGCACAGAACTGGGGTGGCCACACTGACCCATGCACATGGTCTGCTCCCCGGTGGCCTTGAAGCCGTTGTGACAGATGCAGATGTAGCTGCCCTCAGTGTCAACGCAGTCCCCATGGCTGCAGACATTGGGGATTTCCTGGCATTCGTTGCGACCTGCGACAAAGCACAGTGGGTGCTGGTGAGCAGAAGGGATGGATCAAAAGGAAAAAAACAATGTGCTGCCCTTCTGCAGGTACTACTGAGTCCGTGAGCAAAAGCACAGCAGGACAAAGCTGAAGGTTTCTGAGAGATGGCTTCACTGAGAACAAGCAAGACGATGTTCTGATCTGCAATCTCTAAAAAAGGATTTCAGTGAGTCATTGAATGAAATCTGCTCTGCTATTCCTGCATCCTCTGGGCCACATTAGGACTAAAAAGAAGAGCAGATAATAGACAGAAGGATCTGGTCTTCTGCTGGGTGATAGACACCTGCATGACCAGAGACCTTTCCTCATCCCTCAGGGGCCCACAGTCCCTAAGAGCTATTTGTAAGTGGTGGTATTCCACAGTCACAGTGTGGGCAGGTTGTAGTTCCCAGATGTGACAAAAGACCAGGAAGGAGCGCAGGGTAATGGCGCATCCCTCGTCCCATCCTTCCCTGAGCCCACCCCAGTGCTCTGCAGAGCCAACCAAAGGCCCAGCAGTGCCAGCACTCCCACACTCATCTCTGAAGCAGGCAGCAAGCAGCTCCCATCTTACCCACGCAGGCTCCGCTAGGTGACAGCTTGTATCCAGTCGAGCATTCGCACCTGTAGCTGCCTGGGATGTTGATGCAGTCAGCATTGCGCTGGCAGAGGTTCTCTCCGCTGCTGCATTCATCAATGTCTGTGGGAGATGCACATACGGACAGATGGGGCATCTTCCTGCTGGGGCTGGAGAGGCCCAGTGGAGTCACCTGAATTTTAACCCTTGGTTTGCTTCAACCAGTGTCTTTTTTTTTTTTCTGTCTTCGATAATAAAATGCATTTTAGGTGAAACTCAAATCTTTTAAACGCTTTTAAACCTAACAATTCATGCCAAGGGACAAAGGAAGAGAAACAGACAGACATTGATTCATGCACATCAGCAATTTCTGTCCAACCGTTAGCATGGAAAATTAAAATTATTTCAAGAGAAATAATGGCTGAGAACATGCAGATTCTGTTCCATCTCTGCTGACTGCCCTGACTGTGATGCACCATGAATGAAGGAGAGAAGGCTGCTACACTGCAGCCCCCTCTGCCTCCCAGCCCCCCCCTGGCAGCAGTCCTGGCACCATTACCTTCACAGATGAGCAGTATGTTGTTGTAGCTGAATCCAATGGGGCACTCGCACCGGAAGCTGCCAATTTGGTTGATGCAGACACCATTGGTACAGATAGCAGGGATCTCGCTGCACTCGTCAATATCTGCACACAGACAACATCTGTCACCATTTCAAGGAAGGCAGAAAGGAGGAAAGCACCCCTCATTACTGGAATACCATTGCCCTTGTTTATTTTAGAAAGAAGATCAGCAGGAAGGAGCCAGCAGGCAAACAGCAGAACAACTCCTGCAGGGCCGATACTGGGTTGTGCAGACAGCAGTGGGCTGTGGCCATTCTGCAGAGCTCTGTGCACACAGCAAAGCCACACGAGACTCCATGTCATAGGAGATACAGGATTGCTGGCAAAGCCTGTATGGCACGCGTTAGAAAGGAGCCTGCCCAGGACATGCACTTTGCTTTGTCTGAGTGTACCTCTGTGGTAATGAGGACATTAGCTCAGGGTCAGGGACCAGGCTGCAAATGGGGAGCTCAGGAGAGCAATGAAACACTGAGCTGGCTCAGGGGTCCCTGACTCTGACACTGTGATCAGCACAATCCACCAGCAGCCCCATCGTTCCACACACGTGGCTGACACACTCTGTAGCACAGCTCACATCTTTGCTTCCTGGGGATGGAAAGTGAACTCATTTTCTCCCTCTTCATTCTCCTGTGTTTAGGTTGGCACTGCCACAACCAGGTGAAGCAATGATGAACTAATCTGCTGTCTCAGAAATGCCCAGCAAACCCATCTTTCATGACTGCAAAACATCTGCAGACTCCACAAACACTGGGACTCTCACCAGCACCTCTGGCTTTCCATCTACTGAAACATCTGAAAGTTCAGCTCTCAGCACTCTGAGGCTGTCAGGTCTGCGCTGCTGGCAGCATGAGCAACAGGTGAATTCTGGGTCTACCTGGCCACTGCCTGTGGTCCCTGACCATCTGTCTCTCCAGGAGGAATAGAGACCAACAGACGTACAAATGTGGGAAGCTCTGAGCAAACTGGAAACTTGGGAGAAAGGTCTGAAGCCAATTGTATTTGTCACTCTTTTCCTTGCCTTTTCTCTGCTCAGGTCTTAATTTGCTGAGGGAAAGGAAGCAAACAAGCTCACAGGCAGTGTGGTACTGCAGGGTGTGGGGCTGCGGGGCTGGCAGTACTCACCAATGGGCTTCCCTGTGTGGATGTCGATGATAAAGCCAGGGGCCTGGTTCCCACACAGGATTTGGTACTCGGCTGGAAGGGGAATATCACAGTCATGGCCATGCCTGGTGTGCAGGCAGTGAGGAACAAAAAGCCCAAATATGGCAGAGAGGATACAGAGAGCAGGGGGACCCGCACAGTGCTCAGCCAGGAACCACAGGGCTGGCATGTGAGTACACCAAGCACGTGTATGGCTCAGGGTAAAGGACCCAAGCCACTGCATGCCCCCACACCTCCTCAGCAGATCCCACAAACCTCCCCCCTCTGCAGACATCAATTTGGTCACCTGCATCCCTCCAGCATGCAGAGCTGCCTGTCTGACATTGTGCACATCTGCAAGAACTGTCTGCCAGCCCTTCTCCCCAACTATTTTGTTACTCCCACTGTGCCCACACCCCAAATTGCTTGGGGGCAGCCATGGTCCCAATGTGCCTTTCCAGGAAGGCCGACTTACGGCTGGCTGGTGTAGGGCAGGGCTCGCACGGTTTGTTCCACGCTTTGCCAATGTTGTAGGAGCAGCAGCACATCTTCTTGGTCATGTTGAAGGAGAGCTCATTCTCACACGTGTCATTATAGTTGCGATAGCACACGCTCTTCCTCATGTCTGTAAAGGGAGCCCAGACACTGACTTGTGCCTCCTGAGCCCCAGCTGTGCTTCCAGCACTTCCTGCTCCTTCCACGCAGCCACAATGCCCACAGTGTGCTGCCCACCATACACCCATGAGCAGTGCACAGCCAGGGTACTGGCACAGCCCTTCCCAGAGACTCAGATGATGCCATACCCATGCAGTTGTTTCCTCCATTGACTTGCATGTACTCGGGGGGGCACACGCAGGTATAGTTGCCGAGGGTGTTGTAACAGGTTCCAGGGCCACAGATCCCAATGTGAGCAGAGCACTCATCAATATCTGCCAAAAAGAGGAGTTTGAAGGTTAAAGCACTGAGCACAGGTAGTGACAGGCCTGACACAGAGTGGAGGGTAGGCTGGGCACAAGATATGGACAGGCCTGGGAGAGGGCTCATACAGCCTGGCATAGGGAAAGGAGATAGGGTTTGTGGTAAGGATGGAGAAAGAAGAGGTTCATCATGAAGGAAAGGCCTCGCACAGACAGAACCACAACCCTGCACACACATCCACAATCATGATGTACACACCAGGCACACAGGCATGCAGGGCAAGGTGCAGTTACCTTCACAGATCCGTGTGTCCTCGTTGAGGTAGTAGCCAAGGGGGCATTCACACTGGAAGCTGCCAAAAGTGTTCACACAGTTGCCACCCTGGCAGAGACCTGGCAGCTCCTGGCACTCGTCGATATCTGTGGTGGGAAAGCAGGGGGTGTTCACCACCTGCAGCCCCAGCAGCACCCTCAGCCCAGGACCCCCAGTGTGCTGACCCACTGCCTGCACCCACTGCTGGCACCTAAGCAGCTCTGCCAGGTGTCTGGAGAATGCTTGAGGAAAACACACGTTGTTTGTCACTCAGTGGTTGGAGCTCAGAGGGCCCAGCAGTGCAGCAGACAGTGGGAAGGCTCAGGGCAGGCTTACCTTCCAGGATGACAGTGATGGGGTTGGGCCGGAAACCTTCTCCTCCTGGGCACAGGGTTTTGTACTCAGCTGTAGGAAAAGTCAGTCAGGAGATCCTGAGCCAAGTGAGCTCATGTGAAAGAGGGCAGGGAGGGAAAAAACAGAATTCCAGGAAAAACAGACCATGAACATGGTGACAGTGGTCCAGGCTGAGTGGCCTGACTCTCATCATACTCCAAGCCAGCTTAACTCTCTCCTTTTACCAGCCCACTCCTGAAAGGAGTTATTTTACATCCACTTCCCTCCCCCAGCCTATGGTGATGAGGAACAAAGGATACCAACTTGGACTTCCCCTTTACAACTTGCTGGTTTTCCCCATTCCGCCTTCTCTCATTCCTGGTCCACCTATGCAGCCTTGCACAGCAGGGTAAGCCTCTCCTCCCTCAGCTTCCTTTGCTTTATTGTGATGGTCACAAATACCAGACCTGAGGCCCCTAAGAAACCATAAGGACCCAGCCCCTTCCTGTTTCCTCCCTCCTCTACTGCCCATTCAGCCCATACCCAATTTCATCCCAGATGCTTTCCCACTCACTCGTGTTGGCTGGAGGACACAGCTCACAGGGGTTGCCCCATGCACGACCCAGTGAGCAGCAGCAGGATGCCCGAGTGACACCAACTCCAATTTCTGCACTGCAGGAGATCCCCCCATCTCCACGATCCTGGGTGTCCAGGAAGCAGTTCCCGACACGGGTATCTGCACAAAGAAAGCACTATGTGAGCAAACTTGTCCAGCAAATAATTGTATGGGTGGGAGAAATAACATCTCTCCAATCAGGAGAGTACCCACACTGGTGAAACAAGGTGGGCCAAGCTTAACAGGAGGAAGATACTCTTCTTTTGCTGCAGTTAAGTCTATCTCTGGTAGTGGCCAGCTCTGGCCACGAGGGACCAACAAGAAGGACACCGAACTCTTGGTTGGAAGGTGTGGTTACGGATCCCCACTCACCCACACAACCCACACCAGTGGGGTTCAACTCAAAGTCTTGTGGACAGTTGCACAGGTAGCTGCCAGGTGTGTTGACGCACAGGCCGTTGATACAGTTCACAGGGTCTGCACATTCATTGATGTCTGAAAAGATGGAAGGATAATAAGGACTGAAACAAGTGATGAAGACTGCCACAGAAACAACAGTCCCTACCCAAAGTTCTGTGTGCTGTGTACAGGCTGTGTTCCCACAGCCATGACATTTGCAAGGCCCGCAGAATATGCTTACAGAACAGCTCAATTGGAACAGACCTACAAAGATCATCAAGTCCAACTGCCTGACCACTTGAAAGCTAACCAAAGGTCAAAGCAAATTAAAGAAGGCATTGTCTGAATGCTTCTTGATCACTGAACAGGTATGGGGCACAACTGCCTCTCTAGGAAGGCCGTTTCATCACTGTTTGACCACCTCCACAGTAAAGAATTTTTTCCTAATGCCCAGGCTGAATCTCCCCTGGTGCTACGTTGCACTGTTCCCACTCTCCTGCCATCAGTTACCACCAAAAAAGAGATCAGGATCTCGCTCTCTGCTTCCCCTCCTTAGGGAGTTGTAGAGAGCAGTGAGGTCACCTCTTAACTTCCTTTTCTCTAACCTAAAAAACTTGAATGTCCTCAGCCCCTCCTCATAGAATAATGTCTTGCAGTCTTTTTACCAGCTCTTATGCTCTTCTCTGAATGCTTTTAAATACCCTAACATCCTTTTTACACTTTGCAGCCCAGAACTACAAACAATATTCAAGACGAGGGTGTATGGTATGTTGAGCCTCATCCCATGGACCCACAGAAGTCCTATACCTGTGCAGTTGCCTCCACTTCTGTCCAGTTCGTAGCCATCATCACAGGCACAACGGAACATGCCAGGCAGGTTCTGGCAGGTCCCAAAAACACAGATATTCTGGAAGGTGCATTCATCAATGTCTGAAAAAGAAGGAGAGCTGGGTACTCAGGATCTAGCAAGTTAAGGGACAGAAAAGGCTTCTCCTGCTCCCATTGAAAAGCATTCACAACCCAGCCACCCATATGGTAACCCACGTCCTCATGATTGTTCTAGAGCCAAAGGATATCACCTCCTGAGGGAGCAGGACCAGGCATGCTGTATGTGTGCCTTCTCCCCTAACTCTCATTTATTTGATTGCTCATATCTTGCATGGATCCTTGGCTTAGACCAGCTCTCTGCAGGCTGGGGACCAAATCCTTTAATTGCAAGACTGACAATTCTGCAGTGTTGGTCTCACATGGACCTGACAGCCTGAGGAGCAGCAGTCTGGTGTCAGAGCAGAGCCTGCAGTTTTGTACAGCCCACAAGGGTCTGCTCACTGGCAGAGTGGTACCCAGCACTGACTGACAGGTTTCTGACCATCTGCAATAACACAGGAGCCTTGCACTGCCAAACGATGGTGAGTTTTGCTTAGCAGTGGATGTGGTGGTTATGGTGCATTTGCAGGGGAGAGATCAAGGTCACAATGGACCCTGCAACTCTTGAAGCAAACTCTGGTTACTTACCCTGGCAGGCCTTGCTGTCTTCTGTGGGATTGAAGCCCATCTCACACTCGCAGCGGTAACCCCCAGGTGCATTGAGACACTGCCCATTCTCACACAGGTTCACATTGTCTGCACACTCATCCACATCTAGGGAGAGTCAGGTGTGAGATTGAATGGCAATAACCAAGAGATAGGACTTCCTCCACTTTGCTCAAGACATTCCCACAAGCTTGTTCCCTCCCCTCTGCTAGAAGGCTGCAAAGAAAAGGCACTGCAATACTTCTAATTGTCCTGAACTTCTCTGAACACCTGAGAAGAAGGTGGATCTCTCCCTAATGTACCTCAACAGGTAGGCTGCTTTTAGGGGATATCTGGTTTGGGGAGCTTCCCACAGGCAGCCAGATGCCAAGAGAGGTTGGTAGTTAAGATGAGATGAGACAAGCAAGACAGTTAAGTCACATTCCTGCTGCTAAGTGGGTCTGTGGGCCTCACCTGAACAAGAGAAGCCATCTCCATTGAAGCCTTCTCGGCAGGCACAGCGGTAGGAGCCTGGTGTGTTGATGCAGTTGGCATTCAGGTTGCACTTGTGCTCTTCTGTTGCACACTCGTCCAAGTCTGGGCAGGGAGAAGCACCCCCTCAGTATTTTGCCTCTGGCCTTTCCTCTAGGCATGAAGAGCTCATGTAGGGACTGCAGGGATGTGCTCCAGGTGGACACATAAGCGGCCCAGGAGGCTGCAGCCTCCAGGCTCTTAGAGCACCTGTGAGGCTCCATGGCCATTACACACTTCCCTGGCAGTGCCAACAAAGTCCGGCAGTGAGAAACACTCATGCACACGTATCCATATCCCTCATGCATCCCCAGTTCAGGCATACATACCACGCATGCACCCGTGCATCCTTTTATACACACCCTACACTTGGATCCAGTAAATCCCTGCACTCATGTACAAGCACCATACACACAGCACAACCCCACATACCTCCCACACCCACATATCCCTGCACATTCTACACCACGCACCAACACACCGCCATACAGCCATGGTACCAGTCAGACACTCAACACACACCTCAACATCACCCACACACTCCTCATCCCTCAAATACATGCCCTCACTCCAACATTAATTGCCATGTCCTTCCCAGGTATAGTTGCAGAGCCTGACAGTGCAACACCTGCAGACACTCTCCATCCCACACCTACAAAAATCAACATCTAAGGGGGTTCAAGAACATTGTAAGCACAAATGCCAACAAAGCCCAACCCTCAGAGGTACCCACAGTGCACATCAACATCCTCTTCAAGGTTGAGAACTCACCATTGCACTTCAGCCCATCTCCAAGCCAGCCTGTGCGACACTTGCACTTGAAGCTCCCAGGCACGTTGATGCAGGAGGCATGCATGTCACAGTTGTGGGCCCCAATCTCACATTCATCAATGTCTGCAGAAAGGAAGGACATTAGACTATGACAGAGCTCAGCTTCCCAAAGACACAACGAGGGAGCCAGGTGACATCCTGCTAACTGCTCAAGACACTGATGGCTCCTGGGAGCCTGAACCTCAGGGAACGAGAACAAGGTGATTTGTGAAACAGGCTGCCCTAGGGTCATATCCGTGAGCTGAAGAGCTGATCTATAAAGATCAGACTGGAATATAAAGATAAAAGGAACGGCAGGTCCCTGATTCAGTTATAGACCAGGAAAGTGTTACCCTGTCT
Source organism: Tympanuchus pallidicinctus (assembly GCF_026119805.1). Taxonomy (NCBI): domain Eukaryota; kingdom Metazoa; phylum Chordata; class Aves; order Galliformes; family Phasianidae; genus Tympanuchus; species Tympanuchus pallidicinctus. Next base: position 834,423 of record NW_026294762.1, read on the forward strand.
GAAATCTTCCCTACTGCCAATGTCTGCCTGCCCAGCAGGGGCTTCCAGCACAAAGTACATTCCTGAGTGCCAACAGTATCTCCATCAGAGGGAAGATGTTCCCTCCATGGCAGCTGCTATGGGTGTTTGTGAGGGTTCCTACCAGCACTCCTGGCTCCATGTCTGGCATGCTCTCACCTGTGCAGCCTGTGGTTCCCTTCTTCACAAAGTAGCCCAGCTGGCAGTGACAGATGAAGGAGCCCTTCGTGTTTTCACACTCGCCATGCAGGCAGATGTTAGAATTAAGATCACATTCATTCACATCTGCAGAAGAAGAAGGATTTACTTTGAGCACCACAATAACCATATTCTGACCCTTGGGCAAGCTTCTGCTGCCATCCTCCTCTCTCTGCAACAGCAGCCTACAGATCCAGTGCTGGCATGTACCCAGGGCACAGCCTTGTCCTCACCGATGCAAGTTTTCATGTCCAGGGATGCCATGAAGCCATCAAAACAGAGGCAGCGATATTCCCCAGGGATGTTTGTGCACTGTCCACCATCACAGATGTCTGGATTATCCTCACATTCATCAATATCTAGAAAAAAGGAGACTTGCTAAAGTATAGATGTTAGAGTGTGGGAACGTATGCTGTGGGAACAGCAGGGGCAGGAAGGAGTCACAGGTGGGACTGTGTAACAAATCATGCAGTTACGTGACTGGGGGTCCCAAAGTGAGGTGCAAAGCAAAGAGTAGTGCAGAGAAATCACCTCTCTGGAAGGTGACCCAAAAATGAGAACCTTTCACACTGAATCCAGTGCTATAGGCAATGGACACAGAGAACCCCATGACAGGATCTATGAGAGCCAGGCTTACTGCTCACCTGCACATGATCTCTTGTCTGGCATCAGTGCATAACCTTCACTGCAGCTGCACTCATAGCTACCCTCCGAGTTGGAGCAGTGTGTGTCACAGCCACCATTGGTTATGGTGCACTCGTCAATATCTGGGGGAGAAAGGAGAGGTCAGAGTCTGCTTGAGTCACCATCTGGACTACATGCATTGCAGCACAGCTGCTCAGACACAGTGCCAGTATGGGAAGAGAGAAAGAGGGTGAGGGGCCTTTGTGGTGGGCTTACTGAAAAGCTCCCCCATGACAGATGAAAGCATCACTGTCAACTCACAATAGTTGATTAGAACCCTTCGTCAAGAGCATTGATCTGCCAGCAGCTCAGGCAAAAAGTTCACCCCTCATCCAGAGCTAAGGCACCCCACTGAGCACCACAGGAGGTACAAGGCCAGGAGCTCTGAGGTCTTGGCACAGCATTTGGCAAAGCAGAGCACTCACCGACACAGCCCTGTCTGTCTGGCGTGGCCTGGAAGCCCGAATCACACGCACACTGGTAGGTGCCAATGACGTTGACACAGCGTCCATTGCGACACAGGTTGTCACTGAGGGAGCATTCATTGATATCTGTGGTGGAAAGAACATTTTGAGCAGCCAGCCATCCTGATGCCAAGTTGAGCATCATCTGGCACCCAGCTCTGGGTACTCATAACTGCTGCTTCCAAACTTGGATCTGTCCTTGCTTTCGGACCTGAAACACTCCCACATACTTTCTGTCCTAAGATGAGAAAGCAGGCTGATCCCCAAGTCAGGATTGCAGATCCTAGGCTCAGCTCTGGGCTGGTATGATTTCACTCTTTCATTTTTTCATCCTTTCTGAGCCAGCAAATCCTCACAATTCACTGCCTTCTCCCATCATTACTTAGTATTGTTTATGATTCCCCAAAACCTGAATCAGATTCCTTCCTGGTCATGCTAGAATCTAGCCTCAGTTCAGAGCGTCCTGGTCAAGTTCCTTTTACTCACATGCCTTTTGCACAGCTTACAGGTTATGGCCATGCAAACAACCTAAAGAGAACTAAAACTGAATTTGGTGTTTAACATAACAGCCCCTGACACCTCGTCACACTGGGTCCACATTTCAGAGATTACAAGGAAGCATTCCTGCTTGAGGTGCAACCTGCTTGGGAGGTGAAGAGTTAGGGCATGGGTAGAGGTCATGGGGCTCCAGGTTTGGGAATGATATTTCATTTACTGGTAAAGACAGAGATATAGCAGTTAGAAGGAAACTCAGATTTTCCTTTGCCTTAGCATCACCCTATTGCTCAGTCTTCAGTGAACAGCAGTTAGAATAAGAGACATCCTAAATGCAGTGAATTCCCAGGAGTAACCTCAGCCCTTCCTGGTGGAATGTATTCTACTCATACAAGGGATTGGAAGGACATTCTCAGGCCGAGCTTGACACTCATTTCTCCCCACATCATTATCCTGACCAGACTCTAGTTGTAACATAGCTTTCCATTATCTTACCTATGCAAGTGTTCCCTTCCGAAGTCAGCTCGTGTCCCGGGGGGCAGATGCATTCAAAGCTGCCATCTGTGTTCATGCAGATCCCACCTCGGCACAGCAGTGGGTCTCGCTCACACTCATTGATATCTGCAGAGGGTGACATGAAGTGGCTGACAGAACCCTTCAGCTGGGCTTTTCAGATGACAGGGTGATGCTGGTGCCATGCAGCACAGCTTCACCACCAGAGATAGATCATAAAGCAGAGGCACATCTCCAAATTAACAGGAGTTGGGTGAGAGCAGTGAACTTTAGGGTAATAGCAATTCTTGCATTGAGCTCAGCAAAACGTGAAGTGTGACATTAGAAGGAAATAAGAAATTAGCTTTGTGCAGATTAGCTAGCAAGGACTGGATGGAGAGCTCCTAGTTCCCATCCCACCACTCTCAGTTGATTTCCAAAAGTCCTGTCAACGTAGTGAGAGATCTCTGGAAAATTCATCACTGACAGAAGATCACCAGACAGACTTCATCGGCAACAGCCTTTGAGACAGCCCCAGTATCACACACGTGATCAGGAAATAGCTTGTCTGTACACATCTGAGAAAATTACACATGTACAAGGTGACTGAATTTACTAGAAACTGGAGAAATTCCTTAAACAGCTGAAACTGCTGCAATGTGATCCAGCCAAACTAAGACAAAACCTGGCTGCTGGCACTAAAAAAAAAAAAAAAATAAGACAGTAAAGTTTATAAATGCATTAAGGAGGGAAAAAAAAAGGAAAAAACAACAAAGCAGTGAACAGAAAAAAAGCAAACAAAACAAAGACCACAAAGAGAACCAATGGAATGGTGCAATGGTGGTAGCTAGACACTAAAAACATGGGAGGGAGGGAAGGAAGGAAGGAGGGAGGGAGGGAGGGAGGGAGGGAGGGAGGGAGGGAGGGAAGGAGGGAGGGAAGGAGGGAGGGAGGGAAGGAGGGAAGGAAGGAAGGGAAGGAAGGAAGGAAGGAAGGAAGGAAGGAAGGAAGGAAGGAAGGAAGGAAGGAAGGAAGGAAGGAAGGAAGGAAGGAAGGAAGGAAGGAAGGAAGGAAGGAAGGAAGGAAGGAAGGAAGGAAGGAAGGAAGGAAGGAAGGAAGGAAGGAAGGAAGGAAGGAAGGAAGGAAGGAAGGAAGGAAGGAAGGAAGGAAGGAAGGAAGGAAGGAAGGAAGGAAGGAAGGAAGGAAGGAAGGAAGGAAGGAAGGAAGGAAGGAAGGAAGGAAGGAAGGAAGGAAGGAAGGAAGGAAGGAAGGAAGGAAGGAAAGGAAGAGAAGGGAAGAAAGTAAAAAGAAAGGAACACAATGCCTTTGTATAATAACAGCAGAAATCTCATTACTGAATGTCATCAGTGGGGACTGTGACCCACTCAGTAGCTCAGAAAAGTGGAAGAAAGGTGATCAGCCCAAGATGCTGCAATCCAGGCTATAAATTGTATGGAAAAGACAGGGATCCGTTCCAACAGCAGAGCAATGAGACATATTAAAGAACCCAGGGAACTAAATAAGAAAAATAAATTGCATGGGATCATGGCACAGATTGATACGGTTTGAAATTCCATGCCAAAGCAGAAAAAGCACAATATTAAGACTAAGTTATCCAAACAAGTTAGTCTAGCTAGTCAGATAAAAGGAGGAACATGGTATGCCAGGAGATGGAGGACAGCCACAGTCTGGCTGACTTGGTGGAGATGAATGGCCGATGATAAAAGATGACCAAAGGCACAAGTGCAGGGAAGTCTTAACAGTGATAACTGGAAATAGAGCGGGGTAGAAGAATGCTGCTGGTTTATCAGCAATTCTCATGAAGGACTTGGTATGTGCTACATGTGGGGGACTGGGCACTGAGGCTGTCAGTGCATTCCTCAAGGGATGAAGCTGCTGTGAAACTGCTGCAGATTCCAATCTCAAGGAAAGGTGTAGAAACAACAGCAATTGATTACGTATCACTGACAAGTGAGATCAGGTTAACAGTCATTTTGGAAAGATTCAACAGAAAGCAACTGCAGAAAAACTGGATGAAACAGCAAGATTCAGAGCTGGAAGAAACCCAAGTTATCAAGTGAGTGATCTGTTGCTGAGTAATGTACGGCACTTAGGAGACATCTCCATGTTCTGATGCTAATGAAGGCATTTGATTTAATGGCACATGATTCTAAGATGTGCAGTGACAGAAGGAGGCGAAGCAGTGCTATAAAGATCAAAATTTGTCATGTATGTATCATTTATGTCTATGGATAAATTCATATATAAGAATGGAGATAATAAGTCTACTAATTTCAGCAGTAATCTGATGTTAATATAGCTGACAGGAGCATTTATGAACTACATGTAAGTGGATTAAAATGAGCAGTGTAGCATTTGTGACAGCATTTAGGGCAGGTAAGTAACCCAGGTTAATCACAGGAGGACAGCTGTGGTTGCACCATACAAGAACATCTACCAGTTGAGAAACATTTTGCAGTGGAATATGAAAACAAAAGAGTTGAACATACCATATCACTCACGCCTGAGATGGGTGTATGCTTAGGAGCGTGGATATGTAAACAATCAGTGGCAATAATTAATGGTCATGTAAGAAAAGGCTGAAAAGTAGTAGAAAGAGCTGAGTGGTCACACGGAGGGAAAAGCCAAATATGTATGAAAATTGGAGCTCAAAGCCATTAAGTTCAAGCTACTGGCCTGGCAGAGCTCACTGAGCATGAGCTAATCCCCAGGCGTAAGGGCGGTATCCCCATATGATAGGAATGAAAACACCAGGCATGGACTCTGCTCTTGGATTAGTGACAGTGGTTCCAGACAAGATCAGAAGGCAGCTGATCAAATACCAATTAGATAAGAGGTTCAAAAATGGATGCTTAGGCACTCAAGCTGGCTTTCTGGCTCCCTGAGTTCCCGGTATGGGCTCACTTCTGGCCAGGACCACCATGGCAGGGCAGGACCAATGATGTCCCACTCCATGTCATGGCAAGAAGAGCCATGGATGCTCCCCTGGGCCACACGCTATTCCCAGTGGCCTGGTTGGCCAATCTTCATCCTCAGCTCAGAAGGCACCATCAGCCCAGGTGCTGGACAAAAGTTCTGGCTTCCAGTTGAGAAGGTCCTGATAAACAGATGTCTCTGAGGGAAAGCTCCCAGTTGTGTCCCCTGTTTCTGTCAACTTCACTGTACTCTGTCCTTGCTCTCAGGGGTGCTCCTGTTCCCTAGCAGGGTCAGCATCAGGACAATTGTTGATGGATTATCGACCCACAGAAGGTACAAGATCTGTCAGGAGGTAGAGGTTACATATTTGTATTTTTGCCTTCCTTCTTTGAGGGGCCCAGACCTCAAGCTTGCTGGGGATGTGGCCTTTCCCTTTGCTTGCTCTAGCTCCTGAGAGGTGGTGCTGTGTCACAGACCCCTGACTTCACTTTGCATACGCTTTGCTGTCATCCCAGGAACATCTGTGGTTCTCTCAGCTCACACACACAGACCTCTATCTCTCTCACTGGTGCTGCCCTTCAGCCCAGTTCTATCTTTGCAATCTAGGCAAGACAGAGAACTCAACTTGGCCAGGTATCACTTCAGCATGGGAACTCCTGTGATACCTCAAGAAGGCAATGTACAGATTTGGCCTGACACCAAAGAACAGAGAGCTAATCAAACTTTTTATAGCACCTCTGCAGGCCCAGGTCCTGTTTTTTGTAATCAGCAGTGTCCAGATACAGAGAGAAGAATGAGAAAGACAGCAGCTTGGCACGAGAACCGTTACCAGATCTGCTGCGTTGAAAAACAGTAAGGGTGCTGTTATTAGCCCTTACCCATGCAGTTCTTCATCATCATGAAGCCGCTCTCATAGCCTTCGAAGCACTCACACTCAAAGCTGCCCGGCGTGTTGACACAGGTGCCATGACCACACAGGTCTGGCGAGATGCGGCACTCGTCAATATCTGTGGGGAATGAAGAGCAGGTAGTCATGGCAGAACAGGCTACAAGCACCGCTACAGCTGGCACTGGGCTGCTTGTCTTGCATGTTGAATTTTATGGCCCTGGATTGGCAGATCCACCCAGGCAGACCAAAGATGTCTGCTCCCTGAAGGGAGAGATAGCAGTGAAGAATTCTCTGGTGCAGAACCGATCCTTCTTCCCACAAGATGGAGGAGTCTTCTGATTGTGACCTGCCCTTGGCTTCTCTGCACATCCACACAACAATTGCCATGAATCCTCTGGGTACCACCATGCTGAGCACCCCACAAGGCAGTCACGGCAGTGAGATGGACGAGAGTGGTTCAGAGGCTGGTTGTTCTTCTCTTACCTGTGCAGTTCCTTTCCTCAGCATCCAGAGCAAAGCCATTGCCACAGATACATCTGAAGCTGCCAATGGTGTTTCGACAGGTCCCATGAGTGCACAGGCCAGAGAAGACTTTACATTCATTCACATCTGTGCAAGAAGATAAAAAGTAAATGTTCCAGGGAGGGGATGCCTGCAATGAATTTAGGGTCGCAGAGCAGGGAGCAGCTTCCTTGAGCTGTAATTGAGATGGGCTGTGGACAGCCTACAATTAGCAGCTCCTCTCTTCCTTCTTACCTTTGTAGAAGGGCCTGCCGGAAAGCACATCCCCTCGGTTGGCAAAGCCAGGTCCCCTTGGGCAGATGGCCTTGTACTCATTAGAGCCAACCTTAGGACATTCTTCGCAATCGATGCCCCAGGCTGAGCCCACAGAACAGCAGCACATGTCGATCCGGTACTTGCCCGGCAGAGGCTCCGTGCACTCATCTTCATCCCACTTCATGTAGCACTGTTCCACACGCACATCTGGTGAGAGAGCAGAGCTGAGTGCCTTCCTGCAGCACCTGATCTCTGGGAAGGTCAGAGATACCATTTTCTGGAACAAGCTCTGTGGCACAGAGCATCGTCCTTAAGATAGCTCTGACTGGGGCTGGAATGCATCCTCCATACAATGTTCAGATATGGATCATTTTGATACGGCCACCTTTGTTGGGATGCTAATGAAGATTATTAGAATGGATGTGGCTGGTCTGTCACTGCTGGTACTGGGGCACAGAATGGGCTCTTCATAGGGAGCTAGTAATGCAGATGGCCTCTGGAGGGCATGGGGTTGTCACAGTGTGCCAAGAAAGCAGGCAGAAGTTTCTATAAGGCTCCAGGGCAGGGTCATTAACTAATGCTGTTACATCATCTACTTAAAGTCTAATCACTGTAATAGCCAACCATGATCAGAAGCAGTGGACCCTTGAAAATGCAGCACACAGAACTGGTTACCCATTAAGTCTACCTAATAACAGTGATTGCACCACTGGCTGCACATGGGGGCATGAAGCAGTGGCAGACTTGCTTTGATGGGGTTGCTTGGTTTGGCAGCTTCTAATGAGTATTTTGTGCTTCAGACAGCAGTGGTACTGGGAACCAAGTGTGGTGGGATAGGGAATGGTTGGGGCTAAGTAGGGATAGTCAATGGGGATCAGGAGTCTGGAAGAGATGAAGTTTTCTTACCCACACATGTCCTAGCAGTGCCATCGAGGGTCAGTCCTTCTGGACACTCACACCGGAAGGAGCCAGCTGTGTTCACACAGCGACCATTTGGGCAGACACCAGGAAAAACATCACATTCATTCACATCTGTTGGCAGCAAAGCAAAAGGCAGGCATGAGAGTGGCACACAGTCACAACTAGCACGGCATAGAGGGACTTCTGGGGATCCAGAAAGAGCCCAGAGCTGCCCAGCTGGCAAAAACACCCTCCAGGCACAGCCACACACAGAAATGTTTGCAAGAAGGCTGCATCGCAAGAAGGCTGTATCACAGTGTCAGAGATGAGCAGACACAGGACAGCACAGGTCACAGCTGGCATAGTGCTGACAGAGAAACACCAGGACTCACAGACATCAGTACTGTGTCTGAACACACTGGTGTTACACACTGGCCATACTCCAGCTGCAGTGCTCAGGGCAGGCGCCAAAGCAAGAGATAACACAAAAATCACAGGTCCTCATCAGACTGTGTCCAAACTCGAAGATGCATAAAGCCAGCAAATAAACAATGACTATGTTCCCAATTAAAAAGTCCTCTGTGTCCTGCAGCACTTTACCTTCACAAGTAACCCCCTTCATCCTGGCATAGCCCCGGGGACAGGCAGTATCTGCAAGAAAACAGGAAACAAGAGGATTGTTAGCAGAGAAATGGGCTGCAGCCTGCCTTCCTGCCAAGCAGATCCTTACCAATCTCACAGCGCTCGCAGGGGCTTCCCCATGCTGCTCCCAGTGTAGCACAGCACTCTGATTTCAGTGTGGCCCCATTGATGTTCACCTCACAACGTCCATCCTGGATGTTCAGCCAGCAAGTCCCTTTCATGCTGTCTGCAGGGGCAAAGGCAAGGCATGAGTGAAGAGTGGTCTTTGGCCATGTTTCCCAGCTTCACAACAGCCAGCTTTCCACAAGAAGCAAGTAGGATAAACTATTTCTGAGTGTGTGACTCGCTTTTTGGCCTCACTTTATCTTTCAGGCTGTGGGATGAAGGATTTTGTAGCATGGACCCTAACTTAGCTCTTCCCCAGAGCCTAGTCCTACCACTGTTGCAGAACAGCGTACCTGTGCTCTCTGATACAGCTATTTCAACAGTTTTGTGTCCTTCCCTTTTCCTATTTCCAGCCTCTTTCTCATTTGGGTCACTTTGCTTTGCTGTCCCAGGTCACCACACATCATTGCTCTGCAAAGGGCTGACCATCTAGGAAGCAAGTACCAGCTCACCATCTTGATAACAAGGGATGTGCTTTATCCTGGCATGCCTTAATCTCAGCACAAATCCATCTGGTAAATAAGAACCCACCATCCTGATGCCCTGTAGGGTCCCCTCAAACCCCATGTTGGTTCTTTGTCTTGCTGCAGTATATTTATGGATTTCTCTGTGACAGTGCTCGGAGCATTGCTGGGAACTGCAGCTTTTCAGGCTTCCTGGACGCATGACAGAGATGTTCATTGTTACCAACAAGCAAATAAATGCAAGGTGAGAAAAAGAAAGCCTCAATACATCCCCATTCCTAAGCTAGGATTGCAAAGGGTGATGCAGGGCAGGTCAGTGTCCCAGATCTGCCTCCAGAAGGCAACATCCTTACCCACACAAATGGTGCCACTGGGATCCAGCTTGCTGCCTGGGGAGCACTCACAAGCAAAGGAGCCAGCATTGTTCCTGCAGACACCGTTCACACAAGGGTTAGAGGTGCATTCATTGATATCTGCAGAAAGAAAGGGACTGTCACTGTGGTAAGTGTCATGGGACCCAGACTTCTGGGCCAGGTACTTGGAGACACGGGAGGCAAAGAAAATGAAGAAGGGGGATTTTCACTGTGCAGAGGATCACCAGCCCAGGCTATTCAAATTCTGCATGTACAACTCAAGTATGCATCATCTCAAGGAGAACAGGCACTGACAGCACACAGCACTACAGCGAGCTGCTTCAGGGTTGAGGGAATGGATGCACTGAGGTTGATGATGAAAGCTATGGGGGAATGATGGACTCATTTGCTCAGGCTGCTCCTGGCTAAGGTGGAGCAGTCACAGCACTGAGCATGGCCTTCATAAGCTACGTGAGTCTACGCAGCACTTGCCATTTGTCACAGACAATGAGGGTTTCGTCTAAACACATGGATAAAGTGCCACTGTTTTGGGGCTTTGTGGCTGGGAAACAAATCTCTCACACTCCATGCTGTAAGGTTTCAATTAAACCCCCAAAACTTGTAATTTTGGTTAGGCTTCAGCTACAATTTGGGAAGCCTATGGGAAATTGTTCTAGTTTTCGGTCACCAAAAGGCCAGGATGTTTTGGGTTTGGATGTCCTCTATTTTGAAATAAGAGTGAGATTCACCCCCCTATAAAAATAAAACATCCCAAAGCCTGGATCTAATCCAGTTCAAACCACTGTGGTTAAAAGAGAACCAAAGCCACACTGAACCTTGAGCTCCTCTTAGGCAGGATCACAAGACACAGCTCATCCTTTACACAGATGCTCTCCGTTGCCTCAGGGTCACATTACCTTCACAGGTATCTGTCTCAGTCCTGAAGACAAAGCCCTTGGGGCAGGTGCAGGTGTAGCTGCCAGGGGTGTTGCGGCACAGCCCGTTGTCACACAGCAAACGGTTGACGGTGCATTCATCAACATCTGTGGGCACAGAGACAGGATTTCTGAGCTACAACTCCAGTGTGCGCCCTCCTGCAGCGCTCTGGCAGTTTGAGAGGCAGAGAAATGCCCAGATAACACTGTACAGGACATAAAGTACGTGAGTGAATACACACAGGTCTACAGACAAATACTGAAGGAAGATGAGACAAAACAATCATCTTCCACACACTGACTGCTTTCAGTGGTCTGCAACAACACTATGCAGTGAGATGCACCTCTTTAGGGACTTAGCTGAGTTGGGTGGCATTTCTAAGGTAGGTCAGTCCACCACACACAGCCCAGCGTCTTTCCTACAGCTCACTCCCCTTGTCTCTCTTGGGATCTGGTGCTTCCAGGTCTGATACCTGGATATCATCACCAGGTGCTGGTGACAGTTTCGCTCCAAGGAGGAGGCTGAAATAGGTCACTTTGGAGGACTCCTCCACCAGAACTCCTGTGATTTAGGTCACCTACCCCTCCCTTCTATCCAAGCTCCTTATCCAGTCAATGGAGGGTAGACAGCAGGTGATATGGTGTTCCTCAATCAGACTTGGGGTGGCCTGAATTGTGTTCTAGAGGGGCCAGCCCTTCCTGAGCAATCCTAGAGCAAGGTTTAGGGAGACAATGAGGAGGAGATGCATTTCTATCCTCACAGCAATGCAACGTGAAAAGTGTGTTCAATCCCACTCACCAACTTCCCATGTAGTTCCTTGTCCTTTTCCACTGGGACAAGGTAGGGATGTTGCAGGGCATCAGCTGCTGTACTGCCTTAAGATCCTGCACAGCTGTGCTGTGAAGGTCTGTGACTGCCTCACAGCTTCACGTGCTGCATCTGCACTGCCTCTCTCCTAGCACTGAACTGCTGCTTCCCCATGCCACAGCAACCCGGGATGCCCCAAACTCACCCACGCAGTTCTTGCCCATGGGGTCAGACTCGTAGCCCAGGTTGCAGATGCAGCGGTAGCTCCCCCGCAGGTTCTCACACATGCCGTTGGGGCAGATGTCAGGGTTGAGGGCACACTCATTGATGTCTGCATAGTGAAAGAGGACAAATTAGATGGATCATGGCCAACCACAGACACAGAAATCTTCCACACTCTAATTCCTCATCGTTTATTGATGCCAATGGCCAGCTGAGTCACTCCTCTGCAGAAATCCCTCATTCCTAGCCTACCTACCTCTTGGTATAAACCAGTAGGTCCTGGGAAGCCTTACTGTTCTCCTCTTGGTGCTTTGGAGCTGTGTGATTTAGTGCTGGGGATGCACAACTTACCCAGCACAGAGCTCTGAGCTCAGGAGGAGAGAACTGGATAAGGGGTAGAGATGAACCCAGATGTATTACCACACCTAGGTCTAGGTCTCCCTGTTTCGATCCTGAGTCTCCTGACAGTATCACTGTCCCAGGTACTCAGGTCAGACCATTTAACTGTCCTGTTCATTGGAAGAACTGGGAAGAAGAAGCTGTTTGGAACGTGCTCCTAGCAGGATGCTGGGATAACTGGGGTAAGCACAGAGCATGATAGACAACCCGCTTATGCATATACAGCCCTACTGTAGGGGTCCACTGCTGAGGGCAAAACGGGGCTAACATTACCCAGCCATGCTGGAGAGCACCCTGTGGGCAGTGGGGCCAGCGAAGGGTCATGTCCATGTCTAGATGGTCACAGCAAAGCTGTTTCAGTGGCACCGAATCCTTGCAGCCCCTAGCCCAGCCATGGTGCTCAAGCTGAGCACTTGCACAGACTCCCTGAACAAAAAGTTGTCAGGCTGGAACATGTACTGGTCAGGTCAAAGTAAATTTTCTTTTCCTTCTGCTCAAAGAACTGATTGAAAGCAGTTTGGCACCCTGTGAAGACCAGGGGCTCTGAAGAGTATGTGGTGGTGGTAGGGCAATGAAATGAGGGGTGTGTTATGCCTGGGTGAGTCTAGTGCCATGAGCCAATGCCTGTATGGTACAAAAACTTCCGTTTCAAAGACTTCCAAAGCGCCCTGGATAAATTTGCCCCAGTCTACAAAATTCTGGGGCAGCTCTGCAGTGATGTGCAGAGGGTACCATAGGCTGGTGTGCATGGCGAGCTGGCTGAGGTCTGCAGGGGTCTGGCAGTAAGAGGCAGAGGTGTCTGCCATCACCAACCTCCTATTTCCCCCCACAGTGGGAGCTGTGTCCTAAAGAGGAGGGTGCTGCATCTGCTAAAGAACCGTGTGCCCTGTACATGTAGAAAGCAAGGTAGAAGGGTAGCATCCAGGTGGGCTGCTCCTCCTGCTCACTATGAACAAAGCTCTTGGTTGCCAGGCAAAGAGATTCCACCATAGAAAGAAACAGTCTTCCAACAGAACAAAGCAAGTTTTGTTTGTATAGCAGTGTCCTCACAGTGCCATGGTCCCACATGGTAAGCCCAGGCAACGTCAGGACTGCACAGAGACCAGACACTGCTGGTCTTAGTCTCCATGTAGTCAGGGTTCACTTATATCCACAGGGAGCTGCAACTGTTGAGAAGTGCTGAGTGTACGTAATCCTGGCTGTGGGCAATTCTAGGCTGACCAGAGCATGTCTGACACTAGCATCCTGCACGGATCTTATCATCAGCCTGAGAACGATTTTGGCCAAGAAACAGTGCCCTGGAAGGAAGCCCGAGAAGTCACCAGTGATTTGCCTCTGGCTCATTCCCATTTGGAAGGTTTTGAAAGGCTGTAGTTATCCATCTGCTTTGTGCTCTTCCTGCTAACCCAAGCACTGCCCAGGGCTGGCAGAGCAGCCCCCCGGCAACACATCTCATGCAGCACAACTTGCATTCTCAGCTGCCACTCCTTGGGAGACTGTGAACCCTCCTGGTCTGCAGCCTAGGAGATGGAGGGCATAGGAATGAAATGAGCAAGAAGATGTAACTGTCATGCTCTTTATTTCTATCAAAGCAAGGCATAAAGTCAAACTCTCTGTACACACCCCCAGTAATGTAGTTCCCAAAGGGTGCCAGAAATCAACCACTGGATTCAATACTCAGTCCTCAGGGATGTTTAATATGGTTTCAAACTGATGGAACAAAGGGAAATGGTTTCAAACTAAAAGAGGGGAGATTTAGATTGGATATAAGGAAGAACTTTTTTACAATAAGAGTGGTGAGGCACTGGAACAGGTGCACCCTGATGGAGCTGTAGTGTCCCTGTTCACTGCAGGGCAGTTGGACAAGATGAGGGTCCCTTTCAACTCAAAATGATTCTATGATACTATGTTTACTTAACATTAACTCATGGTGCTGTAGGGAGGAGAAAAAACAAAGAATGCCCCTTTCCCATTCTGCCCAAGCCCACATCTCACCACAGAGGTATGCTCTTGCATGCACTTACACCCACCCTGGCTATGCAACCTCCTCTGCACTTACTCACCAGCAGCTCTCACACATGCACAATGTTTTAACTTTCCTCCACAGCATTAAGTCTCTCATGACACATGCTCCCACAGTCACACAGATGAATGCACACTCAGCTAAAAGCAGCTGAAAGAAAGACCTGAGAGTGACTTTAGATGTGTCTATTTAGAGTATAGCATGTGGGATGCACGTACCTCTGCCATCAGCTGTTATTCCAATGCCACTGCTGCAGAGTGCCTGGAATTCAGCTACGTAGAAAGCACAGTAGAGTCATCAGCTTTTCTGGACAATTTAAGTACAGTTAAATTAATGCTGAGTAACACTGAATTTATAGTTTGCTTGTTACAATAACATTTGTGGGCTTCCAAACAGTTTGTTTACGCTTATGCAATATATATTTTAGATCTGATACTCTTCTAGGAATAATTAGGAATCCAAAACTGTGAGAATCCCTGCAATGAGATCAGTGTAAAGTTTGCTTTTGATCCTACCTAAATGCGCTGACTGCAAGGTGTTGCCCCTTTCTCCCTGCCCATGTCCTTACCATACCACTGCCAGGCTCTCTAGGGCATCTCACTGACAACCCATCACATACTCAATGTCTCCGAGCACATTCCTGGCTTTTTGCAAACCCATATGGGAAAAGGAGCTTACCAGAGTTTTTGGCAGGGCAGGGTTGGCAGGGCTCTCCAAAGCCATGATCTGGGTTCGCACAGCAGCATTCAGACTTGGTGACAGCCCCCGGAAAGGGACGGGCACACGTGCCCTTTTTAATGCCTCCATAACATGTGCTGCGCATGTGGGTGTCCACACAGACCCGTCCATCCACCCCGATAGCCAGGCCTCCAAGGCATTCGCATCGGAAGGAGCCCTCTGTGTTAATGCACCAGCCATTCATACAGATTCCTGGTGTCTCACATTCATCAATGTCTGGAAAAAGAACCACAAGGCAGCTGTTAGCAAACCTGGGGCAGGAAGGCATAGAAAGGGGCTTTGGTTTACTCTGCGTAAACTGCGGGGCAGTTTGGAGCATCATGTCCCCTACTGATGGTTCAAGGAAAGGAAAAGTGGGCTGGTCGTCTCCTGAGACTCAGTCCCTCTCAGAGCAGCAGGGTCTGGTCCCTCCTACGTTAAAAGAGCAGTGAGCTAGAGAATTCATCCTGTGTCACAGCAGTATTAGAGGAGTGCTAAGTTCTCCTTCCTTCCTCCACTCTGCCTTCATATCCTGAACTCTCTGTCTTTGGCAGATGACAAATCCTCACGGAACACACTCTAGAGGCTGGTGAGAATGTGGAGAAGACTGCTGTCAGCTCACACTACGTATGCCATAGAGAGCCTCATAGATCTACTTAACCTTCCATGGGAAGAGGATTTAAACTCAAAATTGCACTGATACAGTGGAGGTGCAAAAACATTTTTTGCATCTTGTCCATTCCACTGGAGAGGGGAATTTCTGGCAGCAGAGAAGGAGATGCATAGCAACAGTTTTGCTTTTTCTCAGCTTCCTTTGGCCTCAGACCCACTGCAGGCCCAGCAACGTGGACAACAGGATGGGAAGAGAGCAAGGCAGAGACCAAGCTCAGAGACATACGCACCAACACAGTAGCGCCCATTGGGAGCCAGCACAAAACCTGGCTTGC
Organism: Tympanuchus pallidicinctus; assembly: GCF_026119805.1. NCBI lineage: Eukaryota > Metazoa > Chordata > Aves > Galliformes > Phasianidae > Tympanuchus > Tympanuchus pallidicinctus. The sequence continues at coordinate 849,952 of NW_026294762.1, forward strand.
AGATACATTTGAAGCTGCCATCCTCGTTGATACACATCCCATTGAGGCACATGTTAGTTGTGGCACATTCATCATGATCTGGGGAAGACAAGCAGAAAACATGAGCAGAGTCTGAGAGCTGCAGCAGGACTCTCCTGTGCACAGACACTTCCGTCACCCATCCTGTAGTCAAATTGCTTCTTATGGCAAAAGTTGTTAATCATCAAGGCAGAGTTCCCACTGCTACTTCTGCTAAGAGCTGTCCAGATGCATCCCTACCACTTTAGCACCTCAGTGATCCAGCTCGCGGTAGGACTTGTACATTAGCTGCTGGAGGCAGCAGCTCTCAAGGTGATGCAGAATGTCTTTCTTGCATACCCATCCCCACTCAAGCTCCTGGATCTCAAAAAACCCAAAGGAACACTCCAGGAGAATCCTTACAAAAACGCTTTCGTCGTTTTGTACATCTCTTCTTTCAAGACTCACACTGTCAGGGCAGCATCTACCCAGGAGGAAGGAACCTGATGATCCTTGGGGTTCCTTCCATCCCAAGCCATTCTATGATTCAGTGATGCTATGAAGTGCAGCTAAGATTGAAGTAAACACCAGTCCCCATGGAGGGCCTAGTTTCAGCTCAGCCTTCCCAGGGTGATGAATGACAGCATATCAGAAAATAGCTTACCAACACAATTCTTGCCATCAGGGGTGATTTCAAAGCCAGCATTGCAGATACACTGGAAGCTGCCATCAGTATTAACACAGCGTCCATTCCTACACATCACTCCATTCATGATGCACTCATCAATATCTGGTGAGGAAATAAACATAGGAGATTAGTGGCAGGTTGATTATGGAGCAGTTCCAGACTTATGAGCTCCATGAGAAAACCAGAAAAATGCTCTCAGCCTCTCCAGGATCACACACTTCCACTATGTACAAACTGCAGAAGGTGAAGATGTAAAGAAAGCTCTCTGCATGCTTTTTTTGGCAGTAGCACTACATTTGGGAGTTGGTCTCTGGGACTTCTGGCTTTCCATGATGTCTCTATCAACATTATGTCCCCAGGCCTTCCTTATATCTGAAACTACCCTAGTTCTGTTTAAGTCCATGGTAGCAGCAAGAAATCCATTCAGAACCATGGACTCTGAACCACTACTAACTGCCTTAGAGATGTGGTCCCAAAGTCTCAGCAAAAGAAACAGCAGGCAGAAGAGAATAGATCAGAATATTCCAAGCTGGAAAAAATCCATAAAGATCACTGAGTCCAGCTGCTGGCTCCACATAGGATTCCCTGCGAGTGAGACCATACTTCTGAGTATGTTGTCCAAATGCTTCCTGAACTCCAGAGGCCATGACCCTGCCCCAGGGAGCTTGTTCCATGCCCAACCACCTGCTTGGCGAAGCAACTCTTCCTAACACCCAACCTAACATCCTTGGTTAGAAGCTGGGGTACAGAAGTTGGACAGGAGGTTGGATACAGTGTGGTTCACTGAAGGATGGCAGCAGGGAAGGTGCTGTGTCACAGATCGAGGACACGGTGTGCACTCTCTCAGGGAGACAGGATATGAATGCCTATGGCTAAAGATGAAAGACAAAGAGGATATCTCAGGTAGTGGATTGCTGCTGATCCTTTATCAAAAGCTGAGAAAGAAAGGGTGATCCCTTCTATGAGCAAATTACAGGAAGTCAAGAGTCCCCATAGCAACAGAAGATACAGACTCTTTGTAGACCCCTGATATAGGTGGAGAAGTTACCTGGCAGAAAAGGATCTGAATCACAGATGAAATGGGATGGCTGGGAACAAAAGGAAACCTCCTTTGGGCTACACCAACAGAACAGCACTGTGTAAGCTGCGTGGGATAGTTTCTTCTCCTGACAACTGGGGAGGTCACAGGTAGAGAACTACATCCAATTTTAGCACCATGCATTAGAAAAGATAATAACAAAATTGAAAAAGTTGACAACGTAAAAACAAGGATGATGACAAGATCAGAAACATTAAACTCAGCCATTCTGCGATTATTTATGAGACCGAGAGGCTGTCTAGACAGGAGATGGTATCAGAGGGGCTGCAGGTTGCAGTTTCCCAGCACATAAAAACATTCTGAAAAAGAGACAGCGATGAGCTCATTTTTGTGGCCAGGAGGAAAGATCCAGGAAGAATTCAGCTTAATTTTCAACTAACAGATTTAGATTGGAAATCAGGGAAAGGCTTTCACATTGTCAGGCCATTGGGAGTTCCTCTGGAAATCCCTTTATCAGAAACATTTGATATCATGCCCCTGGAGGGAGATAACGTCATCTCCTGAAAACCCTACTAAGACCTATTGTTAGTATTCCACTTCACACATTTCTCCTAGCCTCACCCTGCGGCTTCTCCTTGCAATATGAGCCCATCTATGTAATGCTGCACAAGAAACAGACTACAAAAAAAGCCAAACAAACAGCCTTGGAATTGAGAGGAAGCCAGAGTAAGAAATTCCTGCTCTGTGCACTGTGCTAAGTTAAGAAAGAAGTGGACCAACCATTGACTGCAAGATAAAAAAAAAACAAAGGTCAGCCATTAAGAGGGTAATCTGTCACTTCTTTTTTTCTCATGGGACATTATCTTCCCATAATTCTTTTACAGCACCTCACCTGGAGTGCCACTCTGCTGCAAGACACTGACAGATCTTCACCAGAAACCACTATTTCTACATTAATACAGAAATTACTCAAAATCCTAGCCTTTTATCAAAAGAAAACATCACCTCAAAGTAGAATTAATCTCTTTAAAAGAACTCCACAAGTTCCTGGATTGCTGTTAGCCAATTCTATGGTAGATAAAGGCAGAGGAAACTTTCTCCCAGACAGACTGTGAGACACCACTGAAAACCCAGCTGAGTTGATGTGGATGCCATCACATACCTGGCTGGAAAGTTGTTAGCTGCTGGGAATGTCACTGCTTTTCCCCCTTACATTCTCTTTTCATACCTAACTCCCTGATAATCCTGCTGACACTGGTGCAGCACACTGAAAAAACATACCGATGCAAGCCTGCTTTGTTGGGGTGCTCTGGAAACCTTCATGGCACTTGCAGTGATAGGAGCCAGGTGTGTTCACACAGTCACCATGCACGCAGGGGCTGCTGGAGCACTCATCTACATCTGTAAGGAGAAAAGTGTAAGTCTGTGAGTCACCATCATGCAAGGGAACTCACACAGAGCTTCCAGGAAAGTCTAGCTTCTGTGAGCTGCTGTGCCCATCAACAGCATGGCCAGCAAGGCAGAAAGCAGTCAGACTGCTGGGGAGCCCAGATCTGGAGCTGCTGGGAGGATAAGGCCAATCAGGCCTGTGTACACAATTATGTAAAAAGAGTGCAGTTAGAGAAAGGGATCTGCGGTCAGGAGACTGGACAACCTATCCTCTTGCATTTCTTTTTGGAAGCTCTGAGCAAAGCAGAGGGAACACAGATTTGCTCTACACTGGGATGATGTTCAAGCACTGTCAAGCAGCTACACCAATAGCAAGGTTATGGCTACCAGAGGAACGCTGCCATCCTTGCTGGACAGATAAATACTTCCCACCTTCTTCCAGCTTCATTAACTGACATGAGCCCAATGCAGCCTCTTGTGAGGAACAGTCCAGAATAGGAACTGTTGGGTCAGCAGCTCGAGGTGGTTTCAGGCAGGCATGGTTGCTGGGGTGCTCTGGGAGCTGACCTGTGTTTGTATGTATCCAGCAAATCCCACTCACCGATGCACTCTCCACGCACATCCTGCTTGTAGCCCATGTTGCACTCACAGCGGTAGCTGGATGGGGTGGGGATACAGCGCCCGTTCAGGCACAGATTAGTGAAATGCTTGCATATGTCAATGGTCTGGTTTAAAGTCGCCGTTCCTGGAAAGCACAGAAGTGGCATCAGACAGAGAATTACAGCTCCCTTCCTTTTATTTTCTCATTGGAGCAGGATCACTAAGTGCTGCAGGCACAAACCCAGCTGCATCAGAACTCTCTGTGGGCACCGTGATACCCAGTGTACCCCCACCATAAGGCATGCTTAGGATTGCACAGCAAGCACGAAGGGGATTAATATTTACTGACATGCAGTGCACTTTTACAAGCCTCAGTTCTTGGCAAAAAGCTATAAAGAGATGTGTATAAAAAGAGTGTCTGACACAGTGGGAAAAACAGTTTGTTTAGGGGAAGCAGAGAGGGTGGGAGTGATGTGAGAGCATCATTCCTGTTTGGTAATTAGAAAGCTATTCCGCACTGGAGCCAGCTTCAGCTTCCTTGCTCTGCCAGGAGACACTGTTTGATCTCCTTCTGGGCTCAGTATTCTGCACAGCATTAGTGTCACATCCCATCACTCCCTCAGTGTCAAAATAAACCTCGTATCTGGCTAACAGCACTAGTGCTCTGCTCATGTGTACACGGCTGGCACACAGGCAGACACGCTGCGTATGTTCTGACACAGGCAGCCAAACCAGGTCAGCACAGTAAGACAGTAATTTTAATTACCAATGCTTGAACTTCCCGGGCCCATTCCAGGCAGGCCTGGGATTCCACCTTGTCCATTTGCCCCATTTGGTCCGATGCCTCCGGGCCCGTTGAGTCCTGGCCCAACACCATTGGGCCCAAATCCAGGAATTCCTGGAAAGCTCCCAGGGAACCCTGGCACAACTGGGAGTCCTTCGATGCAAAGCCTGCGGTACTCATCTGAAACAAAGCAGCTGCCTTAGTGCTTGTCCAAGAGAGCAATAAAACCCTTCCTGCCTCTGCCAGAGTGCAGAGAACAGAAGTAGAGGGATGGAGAGACACACAGCAGACAGGGTGGGTGCTAATGGGAACACAGCAGGTTGGTGAGGAGGGCTGTAATGCCCAACACACTAGAAAAAATGATAAGATACAGCTTGCAGGGCGTTTGGATTGCTGTGGCGTGTTGGGGAGCTGGTACCAGGAGTTCCTTTCAAGCAGGAAAGGACAAGACACAGAAGGCTGCCAGTCTGGGACCACAAATCTTTACCCTTCTCAGAGGAGGTTTTGCCAGTGATAAAGGAAAAAAGGCAGAGATATATGGATGGCTAGAGTGTAGTGCCTTCTGATTGCCTCCCAATGCCTGACCTCACTGTTGTTTGGCCAAATTGGTTGTGGTGTTATGGTGAAAGCCACAGATAGCAAAGGGGGAAGAGGAAGGGGATAAACTCTTGCCTTGGCTGAACTCACCTGGCTCACCTTCAAATGAATGCCAGGCATAAGATCCATTCATTCCCATGTGAAATTTCTCTGGGTGTCATGATGACAATTCACCATGTCTGTGCATCCCTGGGGTGTCACCAAGATAGCAGAGCCACAAGTTGGCCCAGCAGCAGGTGGAGATCCTTTGTGTTGCACTTACCGGAGCCCCGGACAGGGCACATTTCTGGAGTTTGACCAATGGCCCAGCAACGCCCTGAGTCACAGCAGCACTGCATCTTGGTGTATTGGCCAGGGAGGTCCCCAGCACAGCGGCCCCCAATCAAAGCAGAGAAACATGTCCCAACCCGTTGGTCTGCAGAGAAGAAAGAGGAGAAGGAGACAATTTAGAGGGTGACTTCACCGTACTCTCAGGTCACAAGGGACTGTTTCCATTGGTGTGTTTCCCTGCTATCTAATATCCAAATCTGAACTTCTGTTCTTCCTCATCCTACCAGATTCTGATGTTCTCCACCACCTTCATCTAGAGCACACTGAGACTGTGGGGGCAAGCTTTGGATCTCACATTTCCATTTAGCTTCCTATATACTATAAGCAGCCTAACCAAGAACCAGTAAGCGAGCAAACCCCTTTCCATTGGATTTTCTCTGTTGGCTGTTGCCCTGAACCCTGCAGGAAGAACAAGCTGACCCAGCAGATTTTGGCTGAATTCACTTACAAGAAAATAGATGAGCTCCTCCACTTCATCTCATCATCATTTGATTTTAACACACATTTGAGTTTCTAGGCTGTGGTCTAAGAAGGAAGTGCCCCACAAACAGTGTTTGAGGGACCCTTCAGAGCCTTCTCAACACCTCTAAGCAAGCACTGGGACAAAGCCTCTCCTTACCAATTTCTGGCTCAAATACTGTATCAAAAGAAATTCAGACCTCCAGTGAACTCCAGGAATAAAGCAGGCTTGGTGAAAATGGAAGTCAATGTATTTGGAAACATCCTTAATGCAATTAAAGTATTACCAAATCAGATGAAGTAGCAGAATGAGAGTTAGTCAATATCTAGTTACAGCAGCAGACAGAAATATAAAGGCAAAACCTGTTTGGCTTCAGGACACGAATTAGAATCAATTCAGAGGAATCACGACCTGATAGGAACAGGATGCAGAAAACACCAACTAATTGATTACAGTGCCTGAGGTACACAAGGAGACAAGGCTCTTTAGTAAACCTAGAGGGCCAAACACTTGATTTTGCTTACAGCATCCTTTAAACCCTCTGGTCAACTCAGACGAGCCAAGATAGCAGCAACAATGAATAGCCTTTTTAATGAGCCTTGTGCACCAGTCTCACGCATGGCCTGAGTAACACTCTCCTCCTTTGGCAATGGCACAGAGCAGGCGGCAAATTCATCCGGAGAAACACTCTCTGGGAAGAGAGAGCCTTGTGATGTAGCTTAGTGGTTGTAACCTCTGGAAAAGGACACGTGTAGGTCACTCTGAAAGTAATGCCTATTTCTTTCAATAGGAACGACAACAACACTATTCGACTGTGCAAATTCTCAGCTACAAAGGATTATTTTTCAACAGTCACCACCAATAGCCATGTATTTTTTCCAGCAATGAACGAGAGCCTGGATGCCATCCTCATAAAAATATGTACAGTTGTCTGGAACATGGCTTGTCTTTCACTTTGCTGTCACCAGCATGATGCACCCTCCTCTAATATCTGCCAGTAGAATTACTTTACTACGATAAGAACAATCCAGAACAGCGTGCTACTATTATGAGGGCTCCCCAACCATTCCTGCTGTATGTTTGACTACCACACTCCCTTCTCCTACTTGTTGCAGGACAGAGCTGGCAGACCAAGGTGATCAGCATTTCCTACACTGCTGGTGATGCTAGGGAGGAGAGTACAACCATTCCAGCATTAGCCAGTGATCCCCAGTGTTGTGCTAAGCTATTACCTTTCCACAGCCACTGCGATCCAGTGTGGGCCTGCACTTCTCCACCACGGCCCTCCCCCTCCTTCCCACCATGGCTGTACTGGCACACGCCGCATCCTCTGCCTCCTGCCAGGTCCCGGCACCTCTCTCAAACCAGCAGCAGCTGTTTCCAACCTCACAGCCCTCCAGTCGTATCGCCTCCCATTCCCAGCGGATGCCTGTTCCAGGTCATGGGTCAGTTCCCACCGCCTGGCCTGAGAACAAGCCCTGGATGGTGGTCAAAGTCTGTGAGCCCAGCCAAAGCCACAGACACCAAGCCTGGCACTGGTGTTCAGTGTGTGTGGCTTCTGGACAGGACCCAGGAGACTGAGGGTCTTTCACGTGTCTAGCAGGCCTTGTCTGGCACCAAGCCCTGTAGGAAAACCTGGAATCTTCCACTCATTCTTCTCCTGTCCTTGTTTTTCAAGCAAATTAATGAGGGGGAAAAGTCTGGTCTGATCTGTTGTTTGTGCCTCTCGACTGACATTAGCCAGCAGGCTGACGTTTTCCTGAAATATAATTGAAATTAATTGCATAGAACTGTTTGATCTGTGGCCTGTGGTTACATCTCTTCCCTAATCACAACTCAGGGACTTGCAGAGGACAGTGACCCCATTTAAAGCCAGGGTGACTAAACCAGCAGGTCCTTCCTTAGCCACTCTGCAGCACTGAGCTCAACATTAACCATTCCTCTAATCACAAACATTATCCACCAAAGACTTGCAGAAGGACAAACAGACTCGGAGAAGGGAAATTTGAGCAAGGGAATTGAATGCAACACAGGATTAGCTGCTAATCCTAATGAAACTATATGATGTTTGAGCCATTCCAGTCCTTGAACTGTGGCAGGTGATAAGAGTGCCAGAGCAGTGCCCATGCCTTTGCAGGTTTTGGCAGCAGCTGCTTGAGTGCAGAAGAAGGTTGTGCTTCCACAGCACCTTGACAGGTGACTTAACACCACACATAGTCCAAAAAGCTGCTGCACTCTGAACAAACTAGGGAAGAGGAGTGGGACCATTTGGAAAATCTGCATGAACCTCTGCACCTCAAACTGCTGGTTTGAGTTCAGCTTAATGAGTCGCTTAGGACAGAGCTTAGATGGATTTCTAAATCTGACCATTCTAGCTTGTAATAAATCCTTTGGGTATTAGAAAGGAGAGATCCCACCCAACCCTTCTGCTCTTTTGTGGGATGATTGCTGTCATAAAGTCAGTGATACAAGGTGACAGCCAGCCAGCTAATGAGCAAGAAGTGATTTGGAGAATGCAACGTCTTTCCTGCAGACAGACGTTTGCTGACAGGTTTGACAAGGCAGGGAGGTCACACTAGTTTGTGTAATGGAGGGAATGGTAAAGCCCTTACTCATCTGGACAAATGTTTATTAAATTCAGCTGTCTTTGCTGCAATTCATAATAATCTCTCTCAGAAATGAAGGCCAGAGCTAATTGAAAACCCATCTGGAGCTGCCTTGGGCAGAGGCAGGGGTGGATGGAAAGAACAGTGGGTCCCTGAAGTCCCTCTGTGACCTCTGCAGGACCACCCACACGCTGGAGGTGCAAGCACAAAGCCAGCACGATTCTATTCTGCCCATTACAGCTGATAAGGGAACAGGACACAAGGATCTCAACACGTCAGATAACACTGCAGGTGAGAAAGGAAGTAAAATTCCACAGGAGATTACACAGTGCACAGAGGTAGGGAACACAGGCACAGATTTGTTGGTTGTCTCTGATTCTGAATTTGTCTCTGATTCAGAACCAATTGCTTTACTAGGAGCAGGAGATGGAGTCTGGCCTACATATTGTTATGGGACAGGAACAAGTCTGAGATGGAGTTGCCTGCTGGTGTCTGCCAGAGTCTGCACTCGTGGCTGTGAGTATGAGGGGTACAGTGTGCCCTGATGCCTGTAACAAGCTGAGTACCACAACCTGCACTGTATGGGAACATTATTCATTATGGCAACTCAACATCATCCCTTTCTGTGGGAACATCATCTCTGTGGTGGGCACAAGACCTGCCATGAATCTGTGCACTTTTTTTTTAGGTTTTCAGACATCTGGAAACTCACGGGGGTTCAAGAGAAGAGACAGAAGTATGTGCAAAGGAACTGCATACAGCATGGGTTCCCCTGATGTACATACAAAAGTCTGCTTGGCTTAGCCATGAATAGCTCATGGAAATAATTTGTGGAAAAGTGAAAAAGTCAGAGCACCAGGCCAAGGAGTTTACACAGCTCTGCCAATGGAGCTGAGACCATCCCTAGGAGGTACTGAGAGTGGCACAGGGCAGTGCAACTGCAGAGCTGGGTGCAGCGCCAACGCTGCCGTTATGGGAGCTGGTAGTAGAGGGAAAAGCAATGGGTGCAGCTTCTCAAGTAAATGTGAATAATCACATGCAAGGTGTAGCGCTGAGATTGAAGACAAGAACACGTCAAAGCAAACCTGCTGTGAGCCATCCCCACCTCCCTTAACGCCTTAGGAATTGCTGGGAGTTGTTGGGGGCTCTGTTCATGGTCTCTCCTGCTCCTTATCAACCATTTTGAGATCGTGTCCCTCACACCGCTTCCCTATCACCATTTCTTGGCCTTATAAATACTATCTCCTCATTATTCCTCTTTCTCTTTCCCTTCCTGGACAATGACAAAGCAGTCAGAGGGGTTTCCCAGTCAGGTGAGGCCTTCAGCAACATCCTCACAACCTCCCGAAAGCTCAGGAATTTGCAAAATAAACAAGATCCAGCCCTAACTGGAACTTGAGGCAGTAAATGTGCTGACGTTACCCAAGGAAAGATAAGACACAAATCTCTCTGTCAAAGCTTTGCTGCATTATTGGGAAAAAAAGAGCAAAGAAAGCAATGTACTGGAGTGCTGACTTGCAGTGAACAACGGGACATGATGTACATGACTGGAAATGCATCTGGAAGTCTTTTTCTCCTATGCTTTTAAGCTGTTCTTTAAAAAAAAAAAAGGAAGAAAGAGAAAGCTCACAGCCTGCAAGAGCTGATTCTTCTGCTGCCTGCAAAACAGTGAGCCTGTTTTTTAGATGAATGAAACTGTTATGGACGCATATGGAACTGGATTCCTTCTGTCAAGCACAGGTGGGTGAATCATTCAGTGAATGTTCATTTCAAACTATGATGGACTTTCTCCAGCTACGCCACTGTTTGTATTTTCACTGAGGAAGGCAGCTAATGAGATTTGGGATCAACTCAAGCTCACTGTCTTGCTGTTTCAGCTGCAAAAACTACAGGACGTTATTCAAATGCAATAAAAAGATGTTTACTTTACTAAAAAGGGAGGGGAAAAGGATGGGAATATATTGAGGTTGCCACTATAAAGTCACAGCATAGGCAGTGTGGGTGCCCCATGATATATGGGCCACATATGGTCCTTTCCAGTGTAAACATCTGAGAGGTAGCAGCCTCTTCTGCTCTCTCCTGATGCTCTTCTAACGGTAGCCACATTATTTATTAACCTTCAATTTTATGAACAATTTCTTTGATTGATATCACAGAACGTAATTCACAGGTTTAAACTCTCAAAATGAGCACTAAAACCCCCTCAACTGGTATAAACAGGGCTTGTGAAATATGGATCCCGGGGCAACAGCACTTTATAGTAACTGTGCATTTTGCCAGAAAAAATATTGCCTATCCCAAAATGTGACAGCCCGCTAGCTCAGGGAAATGGCTGCAGCATGATGCATTGAGCTTAGGCACAGTTACAGCTCGCTGCAGCTAACGAAGGGCTGGGCTATTTTTAAATGTTGGCTTTCTAATTTTATTTAGTTTTCCTTTCTTGAAGCACTCGGTTTCAAGGAAAGTGGAGAAACGTTCCTTTGACTCATCATGCAGCCATCACACCCTGCAGGGCTCATAGCAGGCCTGGGAAACAGCGAGGAAAGGAATTCCGTTCTTGTTAAAATCAGGTGCCCAAACAAGGTGACTCACACGTTATACTTTATGACTTCTTCTTTCTGGAACTGGAACATGATTAATTTTTATTGCAGACTCTGGGGATATAAAAGAGCTTAAAAATTCCTTTTTTTTTTCCTTTTTTTTTTTCTGTATTAATTTCCAGGTCTTTTGAAAGAAAGCTGTACCTAGCACTTTCCACTGCACTAACAACGATGCTTGTTTTTCATGTAACAGTTTCTTTTTATGTGTCCTTGCATCCTTGCCTTTCTAAAGGCAAATTAACTTGTTGAACAGGGAGACAAACCCTGGGATTCATTTTGACTGAAGTGAAGGCCCCTGCTGAGAGCAAGTAAACAGAGAGCTGATCTATTTGTTATAGAAACTGTTGTCTATTACAAAGAGAAATGGACCATCAAATATTTAGAAGGCTTGGAAAGGAATTTTGATCTGTTAAACATGCAAGATTCATTCCAGGTTCTGTAGTCTGGAGGCAAAACAGCCTGTAAGCCTGGGGAAAGCTTGCCTGGACTCGAGCCAGTTCTGGAAAGCTTTGAAATAGAGCCAAAATAGAGCCAAACTGAGACCAAGTGAACGTGTATGTCTGAGCTTGTCAAGCAGCACACACTAGCCCAACCAAGTCCTTCACGTAGTCTACAGGATGAGGACTGCAAGACAGTGATTTCCATGCAGGCCTGGAAGTCATTTTGTTGCCAGTAATTGAATATCATGGTTGGAAGGTGGGCTATGGGATAACGTGTAAGAGCTCTCACAGCAGCTTTGTGAGCTGACAGGCTCAGCGCATGTGCAGGAATGGGTGCCCCAGCATCCTGTCCCATGCTTGGGAAGCACCTCCTTCTCTCCACTGAATACGGAAGGAAACCAGACAGCCAGCTCAGTACCCAGCTTGAGAGTCTGAGTTCCATGAGATGAAGCCAAGTGAGTTCTAAGCCCTACTGACATTAGTTTAAGGCAGTAGAAATTTATGAGCCGTTGCCTATGGTCTAAGCAGGAAGAAGGAGAAGATTATAAAAGTCACCATTTATTTGCACTGGTTATGCAAACCTCTAGAGCAAGCTCTCCTGCTCCTTCACCTCTGCTAAGCAAGAGGATGAGTGTGCAGGTGCAGGATGTTCTCCACAGCCAGGCCCCTCTCTGCTCCAGGAAGGCAGGTATTCTCAGGCAGGTGTTCTTCTGGACCTACACAATGCGCCTTGTGCCGACCACAGCCACACACTGCGCCTGCAAATTCAGCTGCAGGGAGAACAGTGATGTCTCTGGCTGACATCTGATGTGGTAGAAAAGGGGTAGGAGTGCAAGGATCCTTCTTGACCTGCTGCTGCAAGGAGCCTGCTTTGGCGGGGGAGTTGGACTTGATCTCTGGAGATCCCTTCAAACCTCTACAATTCTGTGATTCAAACTGACCACTGTCCCATACAGACACCTTCTACCTCAGTCCTCCTTTCAATGTCCCCAGCAGGACCCCCATGGAACACTTCAAGCACTGCAGTCCAAGCTAGTTTCTGCAGCTGGGAAATGGCAAAAACCCTGGTCCACAGGAGCCAAAGAGGAGAGCAACAGTCTGTGACAATGACAGACCGTGGAAGCCAGACACTGAACCCAAACCCAGCATTTTCCAGCTATTGCATGAACAATGTGTCCTTTTGGAAGAACCTGTAAATCACTGTCGTGATGTGAGGTCTGGGTTTCTTACCGATGCAGCGGGATCCATCATGGCTGGTCATGAAACCACGTGGACACGTGCACACGTAGCTGCCTGCTGTGTTGGTACACTCTCCACCATCACACACGCCAGAGATTGTGCCACACTCATCCACATCTAGAAAAGAACAAACCAACAGGGATTATGTTTCCTTGCAAACCATTTCCTACCTGCAGCATGGATTCCGGACCAGAACTGAGATCACGTAGGACAGCTGCTGTGTTAAGGACTGCCGTGGGATGCTTGTAACCCTTAGTGGACTCCCAGCAGTGGATCCATAGAGAAAACAAGACCCTTCCAAAGAGTTCTTCACAGGGCTTCACAAAGGCGTGTGCCTTTCTCTCCTCCCAACATAGGTTTTTGGATAGGCTGATTTAAAATGTTAAGCCCAAAGGAAGTTTAGACAGAAACACATGCTCAGCAACAAAGGTGAGCGGACAAGGAGGTAGAGAAGGATATTCAGAGTGATGGCATCCGTTTGTCTTCCCGAGAAACCGTTACCTGTGATGAGTCTCATTTCCCTGGAAGTGGATGGACATCTGCTTGACAATGGGAAGCAGTGAATGAATCCCTTGATTTGCTCGCACACACAGCTTTTGCTTGAGCTCTCACAGATTTACCTTTCTGATTTTCTCCTCTATCCCACCAGGGGAAGAGTGAGCAAGTGGCTGAGTGGTGCACAGCTACCTAAGGGGTTAAACCACGACACCATGGAAAGTAATGGCATTACAGGAAGGCACAACAGCTGGCTTTCTGAGCCTCAATCCCAAAACTGAGCAGCTAGTTTTGAAATCTTGCTCAGAAATTACATTCTAATCCATGCTGGCAAGATGAGAAGCTACAGTTTTCTGCACAGTTTTCCCAACCTTCCAGTCCAGACCAGCTGAAGTAGAACTTTGAGGATATTCCTGGGGTCACTATTTCTTACGCACTATTTGAACAGCTTCATACCCTTGTGAAAATTCTGCTTAACAAATGGGAAACCATGGAGAAAGGTCAAAGGCCACAGCTTAACAAACACCAAACGGTAACGGAACAGTGGGAGGACAAGGTGCAAAATACAAGCAAAGAGAAGCAGATTGTGGTTTTTGGGCATAGTTATCACCTGGGATTTGAGGAAAACCAATGGGAAAAGACTTCCAAATTAGTCATTTTGCAATTAGTAAACTGTTTTCCACACATTTTGGACAAAATGCCAGTGTTGTTAAATGTGTGGGGCCCTGATACGATTCTGGGGCAGCTGACTGGAATCAAGGCTTTAGATTTGCCTCTACTGCCAACTGAAATCTCTGCCAGAAGTCAAGATAGAATTAGACCCAACCAGCAATCAGCGCACTCAAAACAGTCAGTTGGTGGTTCTGGTCCAGGGGATGAGTAAAAGAAGGAATATTTTCTGGAGAGATTTTTACAGTGGCGAAAAAATCCAAAAACCAAAAAACAAAAAACCAAACTCTTAGCACCTGGCAAAATAAGCACTTTCTGATATACACCTTTATTTATTGTATTTTAAACCTATCACAGTTTTGCGAGTGAATGGAGGGTTTTATATGCAATTTAAGTGCAGCTCAGGTCAAAGTCTGATCCTTCGAGGGGGCTTCTCTGATGTGAACAGCACAACAGCCTTGCAGCAGCTGCGGTGTTACCATGTGTGGGGGGTAGAGTTACTGTAGGCAGAGAAAAACATGCAAAAAAACAGGCAGAACATCAATGTGTGCTTTTCCTGGAGACTGTTAAGGCGAGGCTGGATCAGGCCCTGGGCAACCTGATGGAACTGTGCTGCCCCTGCTCGCTGCAGGGAGTTGAGCTAGATGGCCTTTGAAGGTCCCTCCCAACACCAAGGATTCTATGATCCTCTGAAAGTCCTCTCATCTGGGAGTGGAAATGGAGGATGCCTTCAGAAGAGATGAACTGGCAGACTTCAATGATGAAAGCAGCATAAACATGGTGTCAGGGAAATGGGGGGTCACCAGGAACTCATGTGGGTATGTATGAGTTACAGTGATGCATTTCAGAACTGGGTAAGAAATTTCTGTATGAAATGGGTGTGGGCTACTCAGAAGGCTACTGAGCTCCTTCCTGTCCAGTGTGAAACTGAGAAAAAAATGAGTCAGGAAGGAAACGTCTGAGTGTAATCTCACAGTGCCATGCAGTGGCTAATGATGCTAATGCAGGACTAAAGACATATGGGAGAAATACAGAGCAGAAGCAGGTGGGTGATGTTACCTCTGAAAGATCACAGTTCTGTGTGGTGCCACCTCCTACAGCAGGATATTAATTGCATGGAGTGGTTCTGAGTCCAGGGGAATGACTCAGGCCTGGAAAAACCTGTCTGATATTAAGGTATTTGCAGGACTCAGTTTGATATCTATGCAAAAAACAGTGGGGATATGATTGGGGCATAAAAATAAGAAACACAGGAATAATTCTGACATCACAATGCCCTACAATCTCAAGAAGAAAAGATGAAAGGTGAAATTTAGGCTGGAGTCAAGTAGGTAGCTTTACAACAGTGGTAATTAAACCTTTGTTCTGGTATCCAGGGAAAGGGCACTCCAACACTCAGGTTGAATTCAGCTCATCTAACTTTATGTCTGTAAAAGTCAGTCTCATCTGGGCACACTCTGAGGCCACCAGAAATTTACCTCCTCAGTGAGAAAAGCCTTAGGAAGGTGTTGCATTCCTCCCTCTGGAGATCCCACCTGATCATCAAAGAGGAATAATCAGTTTAGATTCAATTCCCTGTCTGGTCTTGCAAATGAATCTGCAAATGAAGCCTCCCCTTCTCCGACAGGCAGCTCCAGTTTGTCCCACCCACCTATCACGGCAAAGCTGGACTCTTCTCTTTGTTCCTTGCCCACATCTCCTTCCCATTATAGCAGCTGGATTCCCTACAAGGAATTCTGCCTCCAAGCAAATCGCTCCACAACCACCAACATTTTCCAACCAACCATCAATCCCACCTGAACATGCTTTCTTTTCCTAAGGGAAAGCTCATAACTGTCCCAGTGTTCCACACAGGCTCTGTCAAAACTGGTTCCTACACATAATTATTTAGCTGTGCCTGAACAACTAAGGATTGGACCACTGATCTCAAGAGTCAGCTTTTTCATTAGACAGTCTACCAAGCTAATGCTGTGAGCCTGAAGGAGGCTGTTAATTAATGCCTGTGTGGCTGAGAGGTAAATACAGCCATGACTGCAACACCCTTGTAAAGCTGGGCAAACCTCTGCACAAAACCAAGCGTTAATACAGAGGACGGACTGGAAGTGATTTCATTTCAACATCTCAGCACGCTTTTGGAGCACTGGGGGTTGGTCTCGATGATCTCTAGAGGTCCCTTCCAACCCCTACAATTCTGTGATTGTGTTTTGCCAGGCCCTGCTAAGACACTGATCAGCATTCTACTTGTCTTGTTTTTGTCCTGGCTTTGAAAACTTTTCTATAACATGCAAACCAAAATTAGAAACCAAACATGAATTCAAGCTTCAAAGTTGTTATTTTCGTCACTGTTTTACAGGTCTTTCTGCTTTGTCCTTTGCAAGTTGATCTCTAAAGCCTTCCTTTGGAATGGCTGTACTCAAGTCAGTGTAAAGGGGAATCAGCTTAACCTCCACAATGCTTTCAGTCTGAGGTGGAGGGTTCAGTTCTCCCAGTTTGAGCACACTGCGCTGGCAGGTAAGTATAAACCAATGGTCACATAAGCTAGAATCAAAGTGTATGCAGGCAACTGGTAATTGACTCCTCCCCTGGGTGCTCCATCATAGAACCATAGAATCACCAAGGTTGGAAAAGACCTCTAAGATCATCCAGCCCAACTGTCCATCTATCACCAATATTTCTCACTAAATCACGCCCTCAGCACAACATCTCAATGTACCTTCAGGACAGCTCAGGTGTGTAGTTCCACATGAACTTCTCTACCATGAAAAATAAGGCCCCTCTTTGGAAGCAATTCCTATCCCTCCAGCTACTGTGGATTCCCCAGGATAGATGTATCCCCATTGGAGAGGGATCTGGGAAATTCATCCAAGGTTCGTATCTAAGTTGTGCCTGTACCAAGTGGGAGGGAGTGCAGAGGTTTCACAGAACCAGTGCAACTGTTATTGGGAGCCAAACTGGGACAGGGGGGCATGAAATAGCACAGAGGTGACTGCCATGGAATTAGTATTGTCTTCAGACCTTCAGAAACACTGTCATAAACTTCATCATTGGCTCTACAATTAGACTGCCTGCCAGGAGCCTTCAGTCCTTGCTTCTCAGGCCCAGTGACTGCACTACCACTGGCCTTTGCCTGCAGCGTGGGACAGTGATGGAATTGCAGAATTACAGTTTATTGCCCTTGCTCTGGCTGCACTTCACGCTGCTGGGGATTGCCCAGCCCTGCCGTGTGTCAAGGTCTCTGCAAGGCCTCTCTGCCACTGAGGGAGTCAGCAGCTCCTCCAGTTTAGGGCTGTCCTCACACTCTGCATCCACTGAAGTCCTGCGCCCAGACACCGTCTCCAGACCAGACCTCTCCTTACAGATAAAGGACTGATCCCATAGAGAGGGGTGTGATCTGAGAGGCTTAGAGAACACCACCTTCCTTCCTTCAGTGGTGAAATCTCAGACTGAATTTGTACTTCATCTCCTAAAGGAAGTAGAAGCAATGGTTCCAACGTCAATTTAATGGTTTTCTGCAAAAATCAAGCTCTAGGTTCATAGCTGCAGAGATACACAGATAACAATCACAGCAAAATGCTGTTAATTTCAAGGGACAGCTTCCCTCATGGAGTATCTAAGCACTCTCAAGCATGGGTGCTACTATGGCAGTGCTGCCCTATGGGAAACTTTTCAATGCATGGGGAAGTCTGAAGATCCATGAGAGATGCAACAAATTTACAAAACATGAGATTTGTGTGATGTGACTGATTGCCATCTGACACTTCAAAAGTGATTTAAGCTGTGTCTGACTCTGTCTGTTCTTCTTAACCAAGGACAAGTATGGAAGATCTAATAAATGCAATCTCTTGTTTCAGAGACCTAAAAACATTGGAATCTAAGCTTGGATTCATGTGACTTGGCAGGAGTGGATTTGACCTGGATGTGCACTTCTGTTCTGACAATACTGAAAGTATAGAAATAATCTGTTTACAGTTTTCAAATAAATGTTGGTCTTCTGCAGATTCAGCCACAGATCAAAGAAAGCTAGTGTAACTGTGAACAAGCTGTAATACTCCAGAAAGGTATTTAAGTCAAGTTTGGAAGGAGCGTTAAAGTGGACAGGTGTAACTGAAAAATTTCATGGAATTGCAGCACGGCCCAAGTTGGAAGGGACCCATGGGATTCTTGAGTCCATCTCCCAGCTCCACACAGCACCACCCAAACTCAAACCTTCTGGCTGAGAATGGTGTCCCAATGCTTCTGTCTCCAGGGGATGCTGCTGCCTCAGACCCAACTTGCTCTTGGCAAGAAACCATAGATCCCTTTCTGCAGGCTACCTTCCATCCTCTCATGCCCCATCTTTACACACAGCCAGGGCTGCCCAGTCCCTGGTGAAGAATCCAGCATTTACTTTTGTTAATTTTATACAACTGGTGATTGCTCAGCCCTCTAATTTGTAAACACTTCTCTGCAAGGTCTGTACACCCTCAAGGGGTCAACAGCTACTCCCAGTTTGGCATCATCTGCAAACTTAGTACAAGTTTGAGTCCTACGTTCATATCATTTACAGTAACTCTGAAGAGAACTGGCCCTAAGTTTGAGTCTTGGGGAACCCCACAAGTTAGCTGCAGACCAGTGTAACCTTTTACAATATAATCCTTGGCCAATTGTTCACCCATTTTATTACGTACTTCTCCAGCTGCGTGCTGGAAATTTTGTCCAAATGGATACTATGACAGATAGTAATCACAGTCTTTGCTAAAATAGGAAAAAAACAGCATCTGCTGGCTTCCCTGGGTCATCTAGATGGGTAGCTTTCCTTGTTGTAAAAGGAAATTAAGTTAGTTAAACAGGATTTCCCCTCATAAATTCATATTGGCTATGACCAATGGCCGTGCCCTCTTTCAAGTGTTTTTTAATACGTTTCAGAATGAACCCCTCCATAATTTCCAAGCACTGAAGTGAGACCGACAGGCCTGTAATTATCAGGGTTTTCTTCCTTACTCTTCTTAAAAATTAGAGCAACATTTGCCAGTTTCCAGTCAACTGAGACCACTTCAGCTTCCCAAGACCATTGAAAAATAATTGAGATAGGTCTCATAATGATACCAGTCAACTCCTTGAAATCCAGGGATGAATCCCATCAGGACTCAGAGAACTATATGCATCCAGCCAGAGCAGCAAATCCCAAACGAGTTCAGAACTGGGGGGAGTTTATCATTGCCACAGTCATGATCCTCAGACTCAGGTTTCCAGGGATCTCAGGGTTCATCATGAGTTTACTGAGAGGAAGAAGGCATTAAGCACCTCTGCTTTTTGTGAAGTGACCATCATTGAGTAACAGGCCAACATTATCTCTGCTCCTTCTTTTGCTGTTATCATAATTTTAAAAGCTCTTTTTGTTGTCTCCCACAGTACTGGTCAGCTTCAACCCTAACTGAGCTTTGGCTGCATTAATTTTCTCCCTTCAATGGCAACCAGCATAGTTCTCCATAGTTGCCTGACCTTGCTTCTCATGCCCATGTCATCTGATATCAAGAGAGAAAAACGCATTTTTATTTCGTTTCTCAGTAACTCTAAAAGTATACTTTCAAAAGTGTAATTTCTGCTGCCTTTTTTTACACAGAGCAAAAGACATTGCTTCTATCCTTGCAGTATTCCTTTATCTCTTTGATATTCAAAGTTACTGCAGCAGATTACATGATTTGAAGCCTGGAAAGACAGCAATGCAAGCCTATAGAAAACATTTTCCCCACATGGGCCCCGGCAGGGAATGAGATTTTATCACTGCAGCCTACCCTGCCATTTAATAACAGGCCTGTGTTTGGTTACAATTTGCAGAACACTCGAAGTGAAAGACCTTTATAAAGTGAACGCTGACTGTGCTATTAGAAATAACTATTTAAAACATCCACATATCTCCCTTGAAGTCTGTCGTGTCAGAGATCTGGAGGCCAGCTGACATCAGTGCTTGGAATGTCAGACACCCACGAAAAGGTATTGTGCTGGGATAGCGGGGAGCAACAGCAACTTGCATTCCATTCTTAAGGAAAAACAGAGTTCATTCAAAAAGTTAAATGAAACTGCAACATTTTTTTCTTTCCATTTAAAATCCTGAGATGAGTGCTAGCAACAGAATCACCAGGAAAAAAAAGCAAATGTTTCTTAAGACTGCTTTCACATCCTGTACTTGGAGAAACTGAGCTGCAGTCTTTGTTGTTGTTTCACTTCTTTCCCACCACATCTACCTTCTTTATTATACTGAAGTTCTGGTTCATTCAGTGCTGAAGCCCTTGGGGAAGCTTCACGCAGTGGGACTCATATGTGCACCTCTCATTAACACTCAGCTGCCAGTTCTGCCTAGGGAATTCTTCCAACTTCAACCTGGCTACTTCATGACTTTTCCAACTTTCTGCTAAGAATTAAAGCAATATTCTTTGCACTCTGCTCTTCAGACAATGGCAGAATTCAACGTAAACGTTGATTTTGGATCTGGTCTCCCATAGTGCTGGATTGGATTTGGCCCGATCACTTAAAGCTGAAGATGCTGGAAGCCAAAGGCTACAGAGCTTCAGAAAGAGAACTGCAGCCTGCAAAGCGCATCCAACTCGGGTGCCCGCAGACATGCTGAAACCCCAACCTTCCCATCTGCTAAAAATACAGGAACTGATGGAGAAAACATCTCTGTGTCACGTAGCAGAGGTCATGCCTCATCAGCCCTCCTCTCGTGCAGCACACGGGACTTTCAGGCCTTCCTTTCCAAAAAGCACAAAGAAACCACAGAGGAGAGTAACACAGCCCTCCAAACCATACTAAATCCATGGAAATGAGCTTTTAGTGGGTATAAACAATGAGCTCTTTTGTAGTCATTTTGTAAGAAAATTGGAAACATGCTAATAAAATGGCTATCGTGTTCCATTTGGGAGGAAAATGGGCTGGCCTACCCTCTCAGCTCATGGAAAACACAGGAAAACTGCCTCCAATTTTAAAACATGAATGAGATTCAACAGAGTAAAACAAAAATAGAGCCTTGTCTTCATCAGAATATTTGAAATGTGAATTAGTTGTGACAAAAAGACTGCTGCAGATTAGCCCTTAGGGTTATAAGTAGCACCTGACGTGTCCGTCTACAAATGCTAAATAGAAGGGGGTGAGTAAAAAGAGGTGGGCTTTGTAATTAAAGGATCTATTCCTCCTTGGCAGAATCTGTCTCTCATGGAGGCAGACAACTGTCAAAAAAGAACTGTCCTGGACGAATTTAAACAGAGCTTGCTGCACACAGCATGCAGTGCCTTTCACCTCCTGGTCTGCTTTTTGTCTGTGTGCTTCACTACATCTTGTACCTTATCGCTCTAGAACAATTTTGGTTGTAGGACAGTTATTGCTTCTGGGGCACTGGAAAGCATCTTGGGTGACATACTGGCATTACATACTTCACTGATAACAGAGCGAGGAATTCTGTCATGCAGTAGAGGAAGTGCTATTAAGAAAAGAAGTGAAAGTATTGGAAGAGAACCATTAAAACTATGGAAGGATTTATTCAGCCAGTGATTCCACCCTTGAGAACAACACAAGGAATTGTTCCCTTAAGTATAATCATGCGGTTGTTTCCAGGGTATAAGATGTTACTTGGAGTAACGACCCCCCCTCCCCTCTGATTTCTTAATAAAGATCTTTGTATAAGGAAGATGTGCCTGATTTCAGGTGTGACGTTTTTCTTCATTTTGCTCCACTGTTTTCAGAAGCGTTTTCTCGTGTTCTCCACAACTGCTTTCTTCCAGAGGTTAAGCAGTTACACGATAGACGCACACCCTTCTTTCAGACCCCGCACACTTCTAATTCCCTGCAAACCTCAGCAGGTCTCTTTTCCAGTTCCTCCATCTGTCAATTTCGCAGTAAACTGACGACACCTGCCCTCCTTGCTCACCTTCTCATGCAAACGCAATATAAATGCAGTCCTTCGGTTTTCCCAAAGCTGGCTTTGTTTTCAGGACTTGCTAAGAAAGCAACCCCTTCACCTTCAGATCTTGTCTCTCCTCCTCTGTGTTTCACAGAGTGCCTGTATCCATCAGAAAGTGAGCAGGCAACTCCCCTGTGCCAGAAATTTCTCGTTAGGTGTGTCATAGCCCTGAGCTCTGCAACTCTGGATCCCTCGAGCTCCCTCAGAATACAATGGCCAAAAGCATAAAATAAGCCACTATTTGAAACTGTCACATTCATCAGAGATGAGTTGCAGCAGTAACTCTAGAATTGAGCAACCCTGTATTTGCGGGACATACAGGTTCAAATTCAAACTCGATTCTGCGTGCACGTTTTCTCGTTTCGCAGATGGAGCATTTTCGTTACAGGGCTGACCAAAGATTCATCCAGTGTATTCAACACCAGCCTTGCAGCCTTCTGAGATGATTGGGAAACTGGGGTCTGAGTTTGCCTGTCAGCACTGTAGATCTTGCGTAAGAAAAGCATCTTTACTCTTTGGGGATTCAGAAACTGAAAATGAAGCCTTGATTCCAGGTGCCATTTTCAGTAAAAGATAAGTATCAATATGGGAAGCTAACAACATTATCTCTGCTCCAGCATCCTCCCACCAATAAACAGCCCAAAGAAGACTGGTGTTACATGCTGCTGTGTTGATGGAGGAGACATCATTAATCAGCAAACACAGTGACACGGGCTCTGACCTTTGGCTCAAATACAATCCCATCTGCTGACTTCACTCCCCAGGAGGAATTTTCTAAGTAGAAAACACAAACTCCTGGGAACTATGGAAGAATTTAACAGAGATATTTAATCTAGCTTTAATATTTCCTGGTTGCTTGGCTCGGATGAAGAATCTGAAAACAAGTGAAAACCATCTTTTTCCTAAGCAAGATGGTCTCAGTGCAAACTGAGAATTCACTGTTTTCACCAGCTGCAAAATAAGTACAAACAGATTCAAAAAGAGAATTGCAGCTTTGAGGTTTTATTTTTGGAGCACACCTGGATAAAGAACTTATCTTCTTATGGTTGAGGTCATTATCTTGATTTAAAACCCTTGTCCAGTGTTGCTTGGACTGTTACAGTAGTACAGACATTTCAGGAGAACAGAAATGAGGTTCTCTATCTGTTTTAATAAGTAAGCTGCTTCTGACATATCAAAGCTTCAGCAAATTCTTTGAGACAGGGCCTTTTATATCGAGGAGAGGAGAGGAGAGGAGAGGAGAGGAGAGGAGAGGAGAGGAGAGGAGAGGAGAGGAGAGGAGAGGAGAGGAGAGGAGAGGAGAGGAGAGGAGAGGAGAGGAGAGGAGAGGAGAGGAGAGGAGAGGAGAGGAGAGGAGAGGAGAGGAGAGGAGAGGAGAGGGGATAGTTCAGTTGGAAGAGATCTGCAACGATAATCAAGACCAAATGCCTGACAACTTCAGGGCTACCCAAAAGTTTAAGTATATGAGTGAAGGCATTATCCAAATGTCCCTTGAGCGTTGATAGGAACAGGGCACCAGCTGCCTCTCCAGGAAACCTTTATCAGTGTTTAATCACCTTCATGGTTAAGAATTTTTTCCTAATGTCCAGTCGGAACCTCTCCTGGCACAGCCTTGTGTCATTCCCTCCCATTCTAAATAACAACTTCATACAGCATTAGAGTCGGATAAACCCCTGACAAGATGCCAGTTCTCTGTTCTCCTATTCACATAGCTGTAGTGACTCACATGAAGCACATGGAGCAGTGACAGCCCAGACAAAGGTATCCTCTTCTTCTGACTTCATGGTTGGGACATGTTGGTGATTCATGTCTGGGAAACGAGCCCTCAAAAACAAACTCAACCCTGCCCATTTAGAGCATCCTTCATGTTTATGTCGCTCTCACAGAAAGATCTGTAAGTCAACAGGTTATGCCAAAGGCAAGCACCACTCTTTTGGTGGTCTCTTTAGCAACTGAGGAAAGATAAACTATGGAACAGACACTGTAGATGCTGGAGATGTCTCTTTTTATGGCTGTTCAGGAAGCAGAGTGAAAGGAAGCTGTTTATGGCTGCATCACACTGCTTTTGCAGGCGTTCTGGGAAGTGAGGACCCACGCAGAGGCCCCTTGCATCTGGATGACAGATTCAGACAATGGATTGTTTTTAATCTTGGTGTATAGAAAATTCCAGCTAAACTGATTTCATATGTGCTTTGTCTGGTCCCTGGCCAGCATGGGTGAGGCAGACCAAGGCAATGAGAACAATTTTTTTGCATACTAAAGTTGGGTTCATGGTTCTAGTATAGTCCAGCCTTGGCTCATTGACCAGTCAAATTGCATGGGACATAACTTGATAAGGGGAACTGGTTTGTTGCCTGAAATCTATGTTAAAGAACTGTTTTGGATTCCACTATTTCCAAGTCCACGGGTGCTGGAGAGCTGCAAGAAACTCTCCTGTTCAAACTTCAGAAAGTCTCATGGCATCCTGCCAATAAAAATCCACTGACACAGATGTTTTCTCAACATAAAAGACTGTCCAGCCCCCACGGAAGATTAACCTCCATAGCTGTGTCTCACTTTGGAAAAGTTTTTCTGAAGGGCTGAACCCAGGTCCCATGGCATGCACTGACACAAACAGTGCTCGACTGTACAGCAGAGTGTAGGTCTGCATTGCAGGAGGGTGGCGATATGGGAGCAGTCACTTGGAAACAGTGATTTTGTTTTTCCCCCCTGAGAAATGGCTCTTAGGAGGAACCTCACAGGAAACACATGCTGCAAACCCATAGTGTTAGGAAGGTGGGTTTCTGGCATGCTGACTGCTTCTAATAGCTAGCTGCCTACAGCTCTGCCACTGTAAATAACTTTGCCACCTGGAAACAAATTCCAGGTTAAACATCTGGATTCTAGTGCATTCATCATCCCTTGTCTTCATTACAACAGAGCCTTGGAGAGGAATGAAAGGCAAGTGTAATTCCTGAAGCCCAGCTAGGTGGGACGGAGTTGCATGAGCACAATGAACACATTCCATCCTTAAAATGGCATACACAGGCCAGCAGGGTTTCATACAGTATGAGCTTTCATATTCGAGACAGGAACCGTTTAATGTTGTTTTCATTTGTCAGATGTTTGGAAAATGCAACAAGTGTTTATTCCTTTACTTCTGAGAAATGCAGCCTGCCTGGCAAGGCACAAGAACTGCTGCAAAACATTTGGGGACAGCGTGTTCTTCCCATAGAGGTCTGCACACCTCTCAGAGAACATTCTGAGCAGTGACAGAGAAGCTGCTGAGGCTGGACCCTAAGGAACTGGAGATAGGCTATCAACACAGCATCAGGAGTGCCCAGATAGGTGACACTGTGAATGATAATATATTGACTGTACATAATCCTAACCTGTGCCCCATGTTTTATAGAATCAATTTAATAGAATCATAGAATGGCCTGGGTTTTAAAGGCCCACAATGCTCATCCAGTCCCAACCCCCTGCTGTGTGCAGGCCAAGGTTGCCCAGAGCCACATCCAGCCTGGCCTGGAATGCCTGCAGGGATGGGGCATCCACAGCCTCCTTGGGGTTCTACTGTGGAATTCTGTGTCTTATGGTGTAGAAAAGGTGATGAAGACATTGCTTTCTGTGTGAGTTCTGAATGCATCCAAGTGGCACAGTGAACAACTTATCCTGAGCCAGTGAGTAAATGATAGTTCCAGAGGCTTCCAGGAAGTGTTCTGCCTTAATTACCACAACTTGTCTTAACGCAGTTAAATTTTCACACCCTAAACAAAACTAGCCCTCTGTTCTGAGGACCAAGTCATTTGGCCATTTCCAAACAACACTACTTAACCCCTGGAAAATATTTTGCTTGGAAATGGTGGAACAGTGCATCACTTCATCGTGCCCTCTGAGCTGCTGAGACTGATCCTTGACATTTCCTGCACCTTTACCAACAGACTGTAAGCTGACTGCTGACACTGCAGATCAGCTTGCCCACATGCTCAGAGTAGAGCTGCACCTGCTCACCTGTGCAAGGCATCTGGGTGCACCACTGAAGTGTTTTTAGAAGACAATTAATACTTGAACAGCATAGATAAGCACAAACCATGCCCCAAAAACGCTGCACCATTTCCAAAAGAAATGCTGAAAATGTCATTCTCATCTCCAACTCGTTTGAAGAGAAGCAGGGGCTGGGATGGCATCAGACATCAGGAGGCTGTTGGTAGCCATGCCTCTGACGGGCAATTCCTGCCTCTGCCACCAAATTATTGTTGGTATGCAAAGGCAAATTTCAGGTTCTGGTCAACACATCAGTTGGAATAATATCACCAAGTCAGTGAAACAACACTACACTGATTTGCTCCACACTCTCATCCTATGAAATCAGGTCTTCTGCAGTGCAGTGATGTTATTTCTGGTTGTCTTTTTCGATCACCACGAGCCAGTTGGATTCCACTCCAGACTTTCAGTTACTCTACTGAACTACAAGCAACCAAGCTGCAAAAAGACAAATACCAATTGGACATAAGGGAACTATTCCTCACCATAGCCGTGGCAACACCCTGGGACAAGAACCCCAAAAGGACAGGTCTTAAGCATTCAAAACTCCATCAGAAAAGGCCCTGAGCAAATTGATCTAGCTTTGAAGCTAGCCCTGATCTAAGCAGAAGGCTGAGCTGGAGACCCCTTCTGTTCAGCGAGTCTCGTATTGGAATTAAAACAGCCTTCAGAAAACATCTGCAGGAAAAAAAAAACCAACACACACACAAAAAAAACAACCAGCAAACTATTTTGAGTTGAAGAGAAGATTGGATAAGATCTGTTTCTCATTTCCTTACTTTGCACTCCAGGAAGCAGATCAGAAATTCATACTGCAGTGCATTCTCTGACCTGACTTAGTGCTTGTAGAGCCCATTCCTGCTTGGAAATCAGGATCAAGGTGTGGAGGCTCTCTTGCATCTCTGTTTTCCCAGCCTTGGAGATACCCAGCACTGCTGAGAGATTCTCAGGTGTTCACGTGTTTTTCTGTTCTCAGAAAGAACCTGGGAGCAGTGTGCTGAGCAATATGCAGTCTGCAGTGCAGATGTCTGCAGTCTTACCTTCACATCTGTGGCTGGTCTCGCTCTGCTTGTGTCCTGCAGGGCATTTGCATTCATAAGAACCCACGGTGTTGATGCAGTTACCACCCTGGCAAAGTCCGGGAATGGCTTGACATTCATCCACATCTACAGGAAAAAAAAACCAAAGACGTTGGAAATTATAGCCATTGAAACAGGTGAAGGTTCAGCTTACAATGGTGAAGAATCGTTCTATAAGAAATAAGAAGCCTTGCTCCAAGTAGGTGAATTTATATTTTTCAAAGCAATTATCTACCAGTTGCATTAGCTGTAAGGACATAAAATGGACAGATTGCTGGCACAGCTACACAAAACAAAAAGGGAGAGAAAAGTGTAATGTTTTCCAAAGCCAACATCCCCAGGCTCAGCAAGAACCTTCGTATGGATGGCAAGGCTATGATCAGTGTGGCTGCTCCCTTATGGGAGTAGTTGAGTTCGTTCCAGGTTGGTGGCTGAGTACGAGATGAGAAATGGTTTGCGTACAGCCTTTAGAGAGCAACATCTGATGCTGGGCAAAGAGGGGAACCTACAGACTGTTAGCTGTTCCATCAGCCCAGCCCTAGGATGCTCAGCCTGCAGCCAAGAGCTCCTCAGCTGTGAAGGGGCACTGCTTTCCAAAGCACCTCAGGAAGTTCTCAGCACTTACTGCTAGATCCAGCACTCCCAGGTGCAGCAGATACTGATACTCCAGTTTTGTCTGCAGTAACGGTGACAACATATAAATAAGCCAAGCTCACACAAAGACGTTGGGGACATATAATGCAGATTACAATAGGCAGCCAGAAAGATCTCTGCATTTTCAGTTTTATCCTGCAGACAGTGGTTAATGTGGGTGTTGGATGCAATAGGCTTTTTGGTCACAACAGGTAAAGGCTCAAATTGGTTGCAGATGCAGAAAGGAATTCATGCATCTATGCATGGAGATCCCTGCAACACACCAGTGGGAAAAAAACAAACAATCTTGAAGGCTGCCAATTTTAATTGTTTGTGTGATCTCAAAGGAGATATAACTTCTGTTTAGACCCAACATTAAAGTTTATAGAGCACCAAGCACCAGATACAAGAGCTGACTATGTGCCCCATTAGCAACAGCAATGTTCCAGAATGAAGATACATGGAAAGCTTAATTGGTAACTTAGTTTTAAACCTGGTGAAACGTTAGCCTGATTTACTGCATCTTGCAGCATAGGGGATCATCTGAGAGCTATAGCATGGACAGAACCTTTAAACGAGATAAGATTATCTGAAAAATGCAAACAGTGTTGAGCAGAGAAAAATTTCACTGAAGCTATTCATTATACCTCTGTGTGCAGAAGATCTGATCAGACCCACATGAAAAATTCTAGATTTTATTTTACTTGTGTTTTAAACTGAATGTGACCAGGAAAATCCATATATTGAAACTGTCTCTGAATGGAAATCCCTAACAAGTTTATTTGGGATCTATCCAGATGCCTGAATACAACTATTACAACATGTTAGAAAACCAAATACCTACATGCACATTAATTAAATTATAATATAAAAAGTTTTACAAGTCTTACGAAGGAAAAATGAATAAGGAGGGCAGGTGTTAGGTCAGAGGAAATGGAATAAAATGATAAAGTTGAGATATCCACTTTTATTCAAATAATTCCAAATGTTCCCTATGGAAACATAACCAAAGGCAACACAATCCGCAGGCAGTCGTATCTCATGAAGTATTTCCAGCTGAAGGTATTTCTACTTGCAGTGCTGGTAAAACCTGAACACGCTGCCTGTGGCACAAACATTTCTCTTCCCCAGTTCACTTCCTTGATTAAGGGGAGCAAACTTTGGCCTCTAGCAATAGTTTTCCCATACATATAAGTTTTTGTCACCTATGAAGAATATCACTGAAGTGGTTGTCAGGTGGGAGAGCTAAGTCCATGGTGATGCTCTGTGACGTATGAGGATAGATACAGCACATACATTTTCACAAATAAATGTCCTCTGTACAGCGGCTCCTGGCAGTCAACCTTCACTTGAGCTTTCAGTACACATTAGGATGGATAAGAGAAAATCCTCTTACGTGTTTGTGACATTTACCTTGGCAGGCTCCAGTACGAATGTTGGGAATGAAACCTCGTCGGCAGGGGTGAGGCTGGGCAGGGCACATCTCACACGGGTGACCCCACGCCCGTCCAATGGTGGCACAACACATGGTCTTGGTACAGACGATCCCGCTGAGTTGGCCCTGGCACATCTGGTTATTTACCTGGCTAAAGCAGGGACCGGTACGGTAGTCTGAGGGAAAATAAAAACAGCCACAGGTTAGATCAAGATACAAGTGCAAAGCTGTCTGTCTAAACAGCCTGTCTAGTCTTACTGGATCTATTTCTCATCCTACCAACAAAGTTTTTCAAGTGCAGACTCACAGAATTGTAGAATCATAGAGTCACCAAGGTTGGAAAAGACCTCCAAGATGATCCAGTCTAACCATAGAATCACAGAATCATAGAATCACCAACGTTGGAAAAGACCTCAAAGCTCATCCAGTCCATCCGTTCACCTTTTACCAACAGCTCCCACTGAACCGTGTCCCTCAACACAACATCCAGTCTTTCCTTGAACACTCCCAGGGTCGGTGACTCCACCACCTCCCTGGGCATCCATTGCAGTGCCTGATTGCCCTTTCTGAAAAATAATTCCTCCTCATGTCCATTCTGAATCTCCCCTGCCATAGCTTGAAGCCATTCCCTCTGCTCCTATCACTGATGACATGAGAGCAGAGGCCGACCCCCAGCTCACTACAACCTCCCTTCAGGAAGTTATAGAGAGCAATGAGGTCTCCCCTGAGCTCCTCTTCTCGAGGCTGAACATTCCCAGCTCCTTCAGCCTCTCCTCATATGGCCTGTGTTCCATCACCTACCATCAGCATTTCCCCACTAAACCATGTCCTTTAGTACAACATCTAAATATTTCTTGAACACTTCCATGGGCAAGTTCTGCAAAAATATTAAGTAGCCATAGGAAGAATAAAGATTTAAAACTAAACTAGAAGCTAGCACTGGATAGTGGTTGCCTTTTGTCCACCTTTCATGAGAACACTGGGAGGTTCTCCAAGTCAGCTCTTCCTGGGTTCCCCAGGCTCATCCCAAGAGCTACAGTGATTCCATGTCTTCAGTCAGTGTTCCGCAAGCACTGGCCCAAAACCAATTTAAAATGCAAACATCAGGCAAAGAGGAGATTTCAGGGCTGCAAACTCAGCTGCACTGTGGACTGCTGGCAACAGTGAAACAGTCAAGCTTCATATAAATTAGATTAACTGGAGAGAAGGTAATGGCAGTGCTTTAAACTAAAAAAGAGCAGATGGAGATTAGATATTTGGAAGAAACTCTTAACTATGAAGCTGGTCAGGTGCTGAAAGAGTTGCCCAGAGAAGTTGTGGATGTCTGATCCATGGAAGTGTGGAGGGCCAGAATGGATGGAGCTCTGAGCAACCTGGAGATGTGGAAGGTGTCCTGCCTCTGGCAAGGGGACGAACTGAATGGGCTTTAAGGCCTCTAGGGACAAAGACACTTATGGAGATGGCATTTCTTGGACAGCCTTAGGGCTTGGCAATCTAAGTAACAGAAACATGCATACAGGCAAAGTAAGTATATCATTTCAGTACTCAAGGACATCCTTTCATCTCCAGTGTCCCATTGCTATACTCAATAAATGCAAATCTCATACCTCCAGGTCAAGAAAATTTATAAAAACAATCTTGTTTCAAGATACTGGGTCCCTTACTGTGATCCTGCAATATACACGAGCACTCAGGCAGTCAGTCAATACAATCACACATCACCAAAGGAGAGAGATGAAGGCACTATGCTCATAATCCTCTCAGTTTTGGGCACCCAAGGATTATGTATATCTAAGTACATAAGTGAAGGTGCTCCTCATTTAGAACAGTGGACTTTAAGTCACCATTCCCTCCAGCATCTTCGATACCTATCTCAGCACAGAGGGAGATCCACCAACCAACTCACATTACACAAAAGCTGGACTTGTCTTAGCTCCCATGCACCCTGCAGTGAAAGGCAAATGGGGCTCAGGGCCATATGCTTTAGAAGCAGGATTCACAGCTGTCTGCTGAGAATGAATGACAGCACTGTGATAAGCTCGGACCATCAGTTCAGCTGGCTGTTCTATTAAAGCAACAAACAATTTAGGCTATAGCACCAAGATGAATACCCGTAGTACGGTCTGCCTTGGGTCAACGGTGAAATAGAATTGAGAGACAAAGTTGTCTCAACAAATATGCAACACAGCTCTGCTAAGAATTTTCTCTCAAATTTTTGTTGGCGACAATTTGGAGATGGAGATGTTTTGCTGTCAGCTTGCTGCTGCTTGGCTTGCAGAGTACCAGCCCTAGATTCACCCAAAAACCTTCTGAGAGAGAATTCCTCAAACTTTCTCCATGCTGTCTGATGTAAATGGTGCTCATAAAAGGATTTCTGTGCTCTCGGACAGTCTCTGTAAAGGCAGCCTCCTTCCGTAACACATGTTATAGTGACTCATTTCTTCTGTTTAACTCTTAAAGGTCCCTTGGCAATTTTAACTAGAGCTTTAAAACCAGATGCTGCAAAAGCAATCAGCTCATTTTCCATCCCCAATGAAGTTACTCCCAGCCCTTAAAAACAAAAGGACTTTGAAGGGGCTTGTTTGCACCATGGGCACTCTCTGGGCTCTCATGACCCTTGGTTGGGGCTGTTAGCACAGCAGGCATTCATCAGGAAATACAGTTCTTAAGCTTCTTCCTTCTACTGGGAATAAATGAATGCATGTAAATGCTTAATCAGTGGCTGGAAAAAGGACATTTAACCATATTACTGTCAGACCAGAAAATTCCACATTCGCCATGAAGGAAGTTAGATGTTGGTTAAACACGCTGTTCTCTATCAGATAACAGGCTACAAATCTCCGCCTGAGGAATTGCTTAGGGAATTTTGATGTTGAACTAATTGACTCAAAATTCAAATCCCAGCATCAGTGGCCAGATTAGCCCACAGATGTCTTTGCAGTGAAACATTTGGATATGAAATGTGAAGCAAAACAATGTTACGTGGAAAGTGGTTCTAAGAGCCACAAGCAGCAGTGGTACACTCAGCAATTGACTTATAGCTCTGTTTCTGGAAATGGGTTTGTACAGCATCAGTGCTGAATGGAGCAACGCTTGTTGTCCGTGCTCCACTTCTCGGCCTGCAAGTTTTCAGGTTGTGACCTTTGTGATCAGCTGCCTTCTTTCTAAATCCCAGTAAGCATGTGCAAAGATCAGGTAGATGGTTTGAGACAGGAAACTTTCCCCCTCTGGACATCTTTGCAGGACAATCACATTGCCAGACCTGCACTTGCATGAAACCACAGAGAGGCTGGGCTGTAAAAGGTCATCTAGAAATGCTGGTAATTACTGCAAGCCTTAGAATGAGAGTGCATGTGCTGATGAGCCCTCCTCACTCCTGCTGCATGCACTCAGTGAGGTCTGGGGGGTCCATCCATGTTTCAGTTCCACCTGGCACCAGGTATGCATAAACTACATGGGAAACATACAACAAATCCTCCTCTATCTCTGGGACAGAACCAATGACCACAGGAACTCCTTAATCACATCTTATGGTTCTCTCTCATTTCTGTTTTTCGAGAAGCTGAAAGCATGACAGTACTCAAAAATTAATGCTGATAACGTTGTCCACAGCAGTTTGGAAAGTGGATGTCGCTGAGATGTAAACAACAGGAGGTATCTGAGAATAAAAGGGCAATGCTTTTGAAGTTACTTTGGTTAAAGCAATGACAGGTGTGTGTAAACACCTCTGTTTAGACATGAGAACAGAACTATGTACTCTCTTTGCAGTGAATTACCAACTAGTCATCGTTTGGCCTTTGACCCAAATTTTAACAATACCAGCCCACATGGTTCTCGTTAACGTTGCCTGCTGTGCCAAGTTTAATGCTTTAGTTGGTTCTGACTTATTCCTAGAAAACAGATCAACATATTTTGACTCACTGCCTTTCTTCTATAACCTATAACAATTCATCTTTAAATGGAAATGCCTGCTGTCTTTGTGGTGTGCATCTGCAAAGGGCTCCAACTGACTTAGCAAGTCAGATCACAGCTGAGAACAGCACTGCCATGGGGTGAACCTGCACCTGTCTGCCATCCTGCTGCTGCAGGCTGGGTGCACTGCAGCAGGAATTCCTTTAGACTGATGATGAAAGAGCAGTGGTAAGGGGAACGCTCAGTTTTAAACAGATAATTGGCAAAAAAATAGAACTGCATATGTAGATCACTTCCTTGGAGGGAATGCAGCTAAGGAAATTGCAGCCTTGAGTGCAGAAGGTCTGCCTGCATTCCAGCTGCCATCTGTTGCTAATTTTAATGGGTTTACTAAACATTGAATGAGGCACCAATCAAGTTTGTCTTTAAGGAGATACATGTGCTTAAGAGGCATCTGAAGCCCTGCTCCAGTGTACATACAGGATCCCATCTTCCAGCCTTATAGCAACAGCATCCACTGGTAGAACAAGGGTGAATCCCAGTTTTTCCACTTGCAGGTAAATTTCTCATTAAAGGGACTGCAAAAATATAGGATCAGGCCTTATTTTAGGAAGAAAAGCTTCAGTCAGATGGAGTCTTTCCAACTCTACGGGAGAGACTTTCAACACAGCAGGGCCATGCACATCCAGTCCTTCACCGATCAATTCTAGATAAAAAAAGCAACACGCTAGCTCATTGCCTGGCTTATCTCCTCCAAAAAATAGCAAACAGCAAATACTCATTATAGGACAGACATCAGGTTTCCTCCTAGCATCTATCAATCATCAGCTTCATCAGTGCATGGCTCTCACTTCTCCTTCTCGCGCTATTAACTTCAAAGCAGACCGTGCTCAGTGCGTTGCTCCGTGGGCTGCTTATCTCCGTGAGTCAGATTAGGTTACTGTTCACATCCTCAGCTCGAGCAGCCCACAGGGAGAGAGAATGCTGCAACTGCAGAATGCACCAAGGAATCGGAGCTGCAGCATCAAAGTGTTTGTGTTAGCTGTAAGAAATCATATACCTCGCTCTTTGTTTTCAATGCTCTCCTCCCCCCAGCCCCACTCTGACAGTACGGCTTCAAGCACCAGCAAACCTAAACTATGGAATGTATGGGGAATGGCTGTTTACATGGGTGCATAGTGATAGGACAAGGGGGAATGGTTTCATATTGAGACAGGGGAGGTTCAGCTTGGATATTAGGAGGAAGTTTTTCACACAGGGCGGTGAGGCACTGGAACAGGTTGCCCAAGGAGGCTGTGGATGCCCCATCCCTGCAGGCATTCAAGGCCAGGCTGGATGTGGCTCTGGGCAGCCTGGGCTGCTGGTTGGCAACCCTGCACAGAGCAGGGGGTTGGAACTGGATGAGCATTGTAGGCCTTTGCAACCCAGGCCATTCTATGACTCTGATTCTATGACTTCTGCAGGTGCTGCAGTCAGCTTGAAACTGCACTAATTCCCATCTCCCAAATGCTGCAGCCAACACAGGGCTCAGATGTGCTCTGAAGAACTGACCTCATCCGAATTTCCCTGTTTGGGGGCTGTCATGGGGATCACCAGGAATACCTATGGCTAATGAACAGTGACTACAAGCTCCTGGGGAGTTCATATGAGGAGTCAATGCTGCTGTATGCATGTTTGCATTGCACCACTCTGTTCCACCTGCAAACAGCTTCCTGCAAATGTCCCTCCAGATATTTTTTACCCTCCTCATTATGCGCCTACGATACAAGCAGAGGAATAACTTGCTGCTGCTGCTGCCATCTCTTTCCCCAAATACACTGTATGGGCTACTGCTGGAATGTGTGGGACAGTCTGACACTACAGTGGAGCAAGAGGGCTCCAGTGCCCCTGGCTGAGCACACTGCAGCACCAGGGCTGCCCTGCTCAGGGGTGCTGCCCTGGCTCTGCCTGCAACACTTCAGCCACTTTCCCAGAACATATCTCACCTCCTACAGGCAGTAATAAAGAAATGCACATGACTCTTTGCCAACCGTGGTGATAATTTTTGCCAGAAATACAGCTTGGTCTCATTAAAAAGAATAATCCATTTCAGACTATTTAAAACTACCACTCCGAGACTATCAAACTTTTATGTAGAACAGTTGGAAGGCACCTTCTTTATTGCTAAGTTTTCCCAACACCAAATGAAGACAATGGAAATCTTTTGTAGGGAATTCCTCTCTGGGACACAGAGCTCAATGGAATGCCATTACTTTGTAGGAGAATATTAATCTGAGCAATTCGAGTTCTCTGAAGGAGACCTCAAACCAAACGCAGTAAATAAGGACATTTTATCAGATGTTAATTATAACTCCACAAGCTGCTTTACATTGCTTTTTATAGCATCTGAATTGGACCCGAAATATTTACAAATTAATTTCAGAATCTAAATTACTGCTTTGCATTTAATTGAAATTCTAAATTAACTTCGTGCTGCCATCTAATTTGTCCTTATTGTCCCTCTGGGGAAAAAAAAGGTAGTTTCAGATACTGAACTATTCTGTGTGACAGTTTTCCCAAGTAGGAGAGCTCTCCCACTCCTGTGACATCCATCAGCCCCGTGCTGTAGCACCGAGTGCATCACTGCTCACTGTGGGAACTCAGATTCCTGGGTAAAGATTCAAGAGCACCAACAATCATACTGCTTTCTTTGCTATTTAGAACCATAATCCTGGAAAGCCAAACACGCCTGACCCCTCTGCTGCTTCCAGAAGGAATGTGAGCCAATTGAAGTGCTGTGTCTCTGTCTTCCAGACCGTCCCTTCTTCAGCACCATTTGTCTGGCATCCCTGTGAGATGGGCCGTGGGCTGAGTGAACTCTCTCTTCACAAAACAAGCAAACAGAACAGCAAGGAAGAAGAGATCTTCTGTGAGAAAAACCAAATTCCTACTCCTAACAAACAATGCTTTGCTGAAGGTTTCTCCTTCAAGCAGCGAGGACAAATGCTGCTTGTGAGTGATCCACAGGGAGCTCCAGCGCCCACCACAGTGAGGTCAGTGCAGCAAAGCTCAGCCCCTGGCATTGCTCCATGCTGCTCTCTAAAAGCTCCAGCAGCCAATAACATGGAGCAAGGACAGGGGATAGCAAGCCTGACATCTGTTTTTTAATTGTCATTGTGTGACTTCTTTCCCATTCGTGCCCAGCTCACAGAGAGATCACAAACTGGGAGCACCCGCGTGCAACAGCCACCAAACTGCAGGCTGAAAGCTGTTGGCACAAGGCTACCCAACAGCGTGCAATTGTTCCTGCTGTACTAAATGCACACTGAAGAGCACCAGTTATAGGTCTCTGCACACAGTGCAGCTCTGCATCTCTGCTGGGCTTCCCAGGCTGTGTACAACACCAACAGCACAATGGGAAGGGAGAGGGCAATGCAGGGAGAACAGCATGGGGGTCTCTGCAGGGCTCCTTCCCATGGAATGCTTTCCCCACCTCATCATTTCCTTACCTCATGCAAACAGTCACATTCCTGATGTTTAACTGTTTGGACTTGTGCAAAAAAAAGAAAAAGCTGGCAAGGGCAGTCTGTAAGGCCAGACATTCTATGCACTGAAAAAACACTCTTAAAGGAAATAGTAAGGAGAGACCTTTTTAACATTTTCCCGTCCTATTTTTACAGTTTCCCGTCAGTCTCAGCCTGGTGAAACCTGAGAGAGAACTCCATGCACAGCCCTGCTCCAACAGCTCTATGGAAATCACTCTGTTGGAGCCATCTCCATCAGATCATTCCAGGCAGCGGTAGAATCGTGTGGGTAGGTTGGAGCTGGCATTGCTGCTCTGTGCTCTCCATCCTGAGAGGGAAGCACTGAAATCCTGGTTGGTCAGCTGATGAAGACATGGAGATACCAGGGGGGTGGCACAGGGCTTTCAAAGAATCACAGAATCATAGAATGGCCTGGGTTGCAAAGGAGCTCAATGCTCATCAGTTCCAACCCCCTGCTGTGTGCAGGTCAACAACCAGCAGCCCAGGCTGCCCAGAGCCACATCCAGCCTGGCCTTGAATGCCTACAGGGATGGGGCATCCACAGCCTCCTTGGGCAACCTGTCCCAGTGCCTCACCACCCTCTGTGTGAAGTAGGTTGGGACTCTTCTCCATGTTGTAAATTTACCTATAAGTGATTCTATGATTCTATTTTCCTGCTGTACAGTGACCTTGGAACAAAGATTGAGAAGGACAGAACAGAGTGAGGACTTGTAATTGTCTGGTTTAAGAGTTCTTGTCTCAACATTACCACTGTGTGAGCTGCAGCCAACTGCTTGCTGCTCCTTCAGCAACGTTTCTGTATGTGAAAAGCAGCAATACAGTGGCTTATGCTAAGGGGGGGGAAAGGTGATCATTGGAAGAAGCTTGTCCACAACAGAAATATCTTGAAATAGAAGAAAGAAGTCTCAGGAATGACCAAGCAGAAACAAATGACATTATCTTTCTAAACTCAATCAGTGGAAGTGAAAACATTGCACACTCCTTAGTATCTCCTTATCGCAGTACACTGCAACTGGCAATGGCTTTTCTCTGCATTCAATGGAGAAAGGATCTATTTATTAGGCAGATTAAAAAAACATGCAAAAAGGGCAACCTTAACTTTTAGATTGGAAGCAAATGTGTGCTCAGCGCTCAGCTCAGTAAGAGATCAACCAGTAGTATCTCCTAGGCTAGAAACACACTGCCAGCCACAGTGACTGCTCACGGAATGGAAGAAGCTCAGCAGGAAACATGGAAGGCAGCTCAAAGGCCACGACCACAAAATCATCCATTGTCCTGATGAAGCACTGAAGATGTAACAGCACTGGCACTGCTTTCTAATGCCCTGTGTAAGTCACTGATCGTGAGAGGTATCAGAATAAGGTGATCAGATACACCCTGACCTGTTACTTGTACACCACCTTGTTTTCAGCAGGACAAAATCATATGCTCTGAGTCTTACTTCTTCAATGATTGTGGACTTTCAGAGGCAAACGCATCTGGCTTACCCAATAAAAAGCCAATTTACTGCTCTGCAAACTGCTCAAATTGTAGAAAAGTGTGTGGAATTGACCCTGTCCAATCCTTGTGTCCTTGGGTTGGAGTTCAATTCATTGATTCTTGGGATAAGATTATTCAAAATTAAGCTCAGAAAAATTTAAAGTTCTCTTTTTATTTTTTATTTTTTTTAATTCCAAAACATTTTTTTTTCTGGTCTCCCCATGAAGAAATAGTTGCTTCATCCATTCATTTTGCATTAAAAAGGCACTTTCTTGAGTGGACTTTCAGTACATCTCCTCTCAGGAAAGGAGACAAAGGTTAGTGCTGGGGGTGAAATAGTGATGAGAGAACCTGAGCCCAGTTCAGTTTGTCCACCCTTCATTCATATCCTGCCCCACACAGGAAGGGTTTGGCTTTCTTGCAGGGTTCCTAGATTTCCTTCTAGTTTCTTATGCTCTTGAGGAGCAGGACAACACACTGCTGCAGTTCTCAGACACAAGTGTGGTTTGTGGACCCTGCTAGGCTGCACAAGTCTGGATCTCCTGTGCTACTGTGAGCTGAGCACCCATTTGTAGGGCCTTGACTACACATAAGTCAAGCAACGCCTCTCCTGCCACTTTGCATTTCCTCTTCCATCTTCACAGATTTGCAGATGACAGTGTTGGTGCCCATCACCCTTGGATTGATCTCAGGGCACTGGAGCTGCAGCCCTGGTGGCCTGGTACTTTGTTCCAATGTGCCACGTGTTCAGATCCACTCAGCAGCGGCTGCCCTGTGGATTTAGCTGTGTGAGATACCAGGGCAATGCACAAGCTCTGCATCTTCTGTTCCAGAGGTGCTCTGCTTCCAAATGCACTGATCGGAAGGTTCAGAAGCATCAGAACACCCTGCTGGATACCTGGACACACTGCATCCTGAAGTGACAAAAGATCAGAAGATAGGAAGTCTCCTTTCTGCTTAACCTACAGCAGGCAATGAGGTCCCAGCTACAGAATGGGAGGCTCCAACCTGTGGGCCTTCCACCACGTGGAAAATAGCAGTATTAGATAGCTACACTGCCCCAACACGGGGAGGAAAGGAGTGTGTGATCCCCTCACTAAGAACTGTACCCTAATGCCCTAATGGCCATGCAGCAAATTGGGATGTGTCTACATCCCACCAGGGCCATCAGCCAACCATGGCACAACTTTCTGCAAAGACCAGAGGGAAATGTGGTTTCTCAGGACTATAGTTAGGCTTATCCAAAGAAGCCTTTGATAAGGAGAAAATAGTAAGCTGCAGTTGTGTCCAGAGCCAAACTCCACGTGTGGTGATGTCTCTATCGGATCGTTTTGCATAAAGCATGCTACAACTTAGAGAAGTAGAAGTTGGCACAATCTTTGCTGTCTGGACTACATTTGCTTAATAAAGCACTTAATTTAGGTGCTTAATGTAGAGAAATGTTTAATATGGCAAAACTGGAGTCCATCCCTCACCTCTGGAGGCAAGCTGAATAGAAGGAACACAATCACATCTCTCAGCTTTGAGTTCTGTTTTATGTCTCATCATCCAGATTACCAGTCTTTCTAATTGAAGGTTTTTAATACAAAAATATTATTTTTTATTGGGAAAAAGGAATAAATCTTAACACTGTCAGTAGCATTTATCGATCTGATTTTTTGCTTGAAGTAATTTCAAATTTCATCTGGAATTAAGTGGAAGAGCCACTCGTTATGTGCAGGTAGACTCACATCTCAGTGACTCAAATCATTCAGACAGCTTTGATGACAGAAATGAGCCACAGTAGCCACTGTTTCCCATCGTTTTGTTTTTGTTTTTTTTCCCTATCCCAGAGAGCTGTAACCCAAGAAAAGTTTAAGAGTTTTCGAAACCCTGGAAGAGCCTTTCAGCTCACGGGATTCCGGTGGAGAATCACACGAAGTGAATTTCAATTCAGTGAATTGAACACGAAGTGAATTTCAATTCAGTGTTGTATGAGCGCAGCTTACTGAGCACTACTCCATCCATGCTCACTGTTTTTCTGAACCAACAAGAGATACCAGCAAGGCAAAGGCACAGATGTGTGCCTAAAACAAAAGTGAAGACTGCCCCGCAGTATAAATGAAATGATACTTCTCCCACCTCTTCCTATCACGGGATCAAAGCAGAGTGCTCCATCAGTCCTACTAAAATCCATTCCAACGCAGAGACACAAGAACAGCACAACAGGAAGGAAACCTCTCCCTATTCTTCATCAATCTTTCACCATCTCCACTGTGCTGAGTTCACGTCCTTGCTTATCCCCTCAAAGTGCTGCATCGTCTCAGCTGAACAAACCTCATTAAAAGTCCTTCTATGTTATCTTGGGGATCACTAAATGTCCACGAAGTTTCTGTGGTCCCCTTTGTTAGCATGATGTACGTTCTGGCATGCCTGATCTCTGGGGCAGTTTCCAGCTGAAGGTATGCAATATGAACACTGGCTCCTGGCTATTCTACTAAAAGCAGAATTTTGGAAGGATTATGACCTAAGTTAGAAAGGAGTGAGCAAAAGGAACGTGTTTATTGCTGGCTGCTTCCTGTTAGGACTTTCACACTGATGCTAAGGGGATCAGACACACCCTGTGTAGCTGCTGCTTTTCTCATAAGACTCCACATTAAACTGGAAATGTTGAAGAAAAAAAGAAGCAAATGTTCTGATGAGAAAGCTGAAAAGCTGGGAATAATTCACTCAATAACTCTTCTTATGGTTGGAGAGGCCTTACATGCAAGAATTGTGGAGTATTCTGCAATATCCCCACCATCTGATAACCTGTGTGGTTTAATGTGCCATCCAAAGTGACAGAACCATGAACATAATCTGTGCATTACAAGACAGAGCACATATTCTGGTTATATACAGCATGGGGTGTCTTGTCACTAGAAAAGCTACGGCTGAAGGGAATGTATGACATCATTTTGGATTCTTCCTTCCCTTAGACAAGACTGACTCTACCAGTTTTTGTGTTGCTTGCTATCAAGCACCGGCAGTAAGAGAAATCCACAAACTCCTCCAGAAACTCTTCTATCTGGACAATAGATAAAAGTGGCAGTTAGATTAATTGACATTAAATGTCACAAACAATATGCGTAGAAATTAGAAGGATGAGAGGAACTGCTGTCCTATGCAGAAAAGATCTTTGAGAAATTGATGAAGCACACACAAAAAGTGCTCATCTCATGACCTGCAATTAGTCTTACTGCTTGTTAATGGAGGTTTCTTCCAGGACTAGAGTGGTCTCAGTTGTGAGGAACCCACTGTTTGCAGAATCAAAACAAACAAAGACATCAAAGTCCTTTGGAAGCTTTGAAGAATCTACAGACGCAGACACGTTGTACAGATCAGAAATCCCCCGAGATTTCGGAGATCCTCATGTTATGCACGTGTTAAATATAAAAAGCTTTGCCTCGACATATGGAAAATAATGGACATGCAAGAAGAAAGCAGGCCACTGTCAGGAGCAAAATGCACTGAGTGGTGCCCTTTTCCCTAGGCGCTATGTCTTGTTTACTAGCAGATGGTGTGGCTCTTCCTTCCATGAGTAGCTGTGGCTTCACCTCAAGGCCTGTTGCAGAGGCTGGCCATGACCAGGCCAAGCGATCAAGGCCGACACACATCAGATACACCCTTTATATGGATTCAACCTGTACAAGCGTGACAATCTTTTAACACTCCTGTCCTGCTCTCCTTTTTATCTCTGCGCTCAATGGTTGACTTCTTGTGTTCGTAAAAAAAAGAAGAAAAGGAGATATAAGAGTCCCTTGTAAATGACAATGTATTGTTGTAAGACATGGTGAGAAGGTGCTGTTCAGAAGTGTTTTCACTTCATCCCAACCCAGTGCTGGATTTGGTTTCGAAAGAGAGCAGTCCTGCAATGAGGACTGAAAGAACAGGAGTTACTTGCTATGTTTTCAATGGATATTGATGTCGAGGGCTTCCTGTGGCTCAAATCCTTTTTCTTTTTAGCACTGCAATATTGTGTGCAGGAGTATGGATTGGTTTTCATATGTTGGCTAATGATGAGCCAGAACTCAGACAGTGTGTGCCAGTTTTGAGTTTGCTATTATCCTTATAGATGGACATGATCAATTTCTGGGTCTTCATGGTTTTGGACAAAGTTAACTAGCAGGATAGGAGCAATACTGTGTTCTACATCTCTCAGCCCAGCATCCATTAGACAAACACTGTCACAGAATCACAGAATGGCCAGGGTTGGAAGGGACCCCAAGGATCATGAAGCTCCAACCCCCCTGTCACAGGCAGGGCCATCAACC
Source organism: Tympanuchus pallidicinctus (assembly GCF_026119805.1). Lineage (NCBI taxonomy): Eukaryota > Metazoa > Chordata > Aves > Galliformes > Phasianidae > Tympanuchus > Tympanuchus pallidicinctus. Next base: position 892,201 of record NW_026294762.1, read on the forward strand.
TCCACATTTAATACCAGCCCAGGCTGCCCAGGGCCCCATCCAGCCTGGCCTTGAACACCTCCAGGGATGGACGGGGCATCACAGCCTCTCTGGGCAGCTGTTCCAGCACCTCACCACTCTCATAGGAAAGAATTTCCCCCTGACATCCAACCTCAGTCTCCCCTCCTTCAACTTCAAACCATTTCCCCTTGTTCTGAAGTTATCTCCCCTTCCACAGAGTTGATTCCCCTCCTGTTTGTAGGCTCCCTTTAGGTACTGCAGGCTGCAATGAGGTCACCCCACAGCCTTCTTTTCTCCAGGCTGAACAAACCCAGCTCCCTCAGCCTGTCTTCGTAGTGGAGGTGCTGCAGTCCCCTGATCATCTTCGTGGCTTCTCTGGACCCTCTCCAACAGCTCTCAACTGTCCAAGGACACAACAACCATACACAACATGTACAGCCTCATCTTCAGGAGGCAAAACACAAAGTCTCTTGAGACAGAGCATGGAACATTCTGGGCAGAGAAATTCTCATCTGCACCAATGCACACTTTGCCTGGCATCCCAAACTGCAGACTTCCTGTGTACTCCCCTCCGTGTGGGACATGGCACCTGGGAACAGATATGCAAGGCTCCAGAATGCTTTAATGAGAGGTAGCAAATGGCATCTACAGTGATGACTTCACCATTTGGATGGGAAAGAATCCCACAAATTAAACCTCATCCTTCTAACAAAGGAGAAGCTTCCAATCCTTCACTCAAGATAAATAGCATTTTTTCCATCAATTTCTTTTCATTCTTGAAAGAGGGTAAAATCAAATAAATAACATCAAAATGTTTCCTTTTCTTTACAAAGAAAACTCTAAAGGAAATCATTACATAGAACTAGTCTCTCTCCTCACCGATTCATTTTCTTCTACACTAAGTCTTTCCCTCCTAAATCAATTTAATGTGAGTTCTTGTCATCCAACATGACAAGCAGAGGGAGGAAATGATGCTAAGATTCCTTGAGTACTTTGCTATTACTGTGTTTACTTCTGAAGTGGAGCATTTCCTGAATGAAGTGTGAAGGTAGCTGACTTGCTCCCATTACAGAGCAGTCTCTTACTGCTGAGCTGTTTTGAGCTGTTGAACATGCAACCTGTTGTCTGTACAGCAGCAGAAGCTGCTGCTTGGTGTTGAGAAATTCAGTTTCTTAACAGTATAAGACTTAAATTATCTCATCTTATGGTTTATAGCACAAAATAAAAGCAAATCAAAAGCCCCCCAAAAGTCTGTAATCTGATAGACCTATGCATTTTGCATGCATTCTGTTCACCAACACAGATGGGTATGCATTTGATGCATGCCTGTCTAAACTGACACCCAACTCTTTTATGGAGTTAGACCTCACAGTGCACTGGAACAGCTAATGGCCATTCCAGTGTTGGTGCTACAGACAATAGAGCTGCATTTGTCCAATGTTAATGATCCTTTCTGAGAATCCAAATGCTTTGGCACAGATGTTAGCTGGACAAACAGAGCTGTGTGTTCAGTATCATTATATGGCATTGCCTTCTGTACAAACAACAATCTGAGATAAGGGTACAATGCTGTACACTGCAGCAGGCAGAGCTCTACAGGATTAAAAGGTTTAAATTCAGCATCAGATAAGCCACTGTATGACAACCAGGGACTCTGCCCGCAATCTTACTGCATAGTCCCTCTTCATCCGAAGATGAAGATGGGATTCCCACCTGCAAAAGCATAGTCAAATACACAGAGTGCTGATGCTGGCTGGAGACAAACCAGCTCCTGGTCCAGAAGCCATTCATGGTAATATGCACTGGTCTGAGTCTATCCTTCCTGACAGACCCATCTCTTAACATGGCTTTCCAATCTGAGGCACCTTATGGTTTATTTAACACTGTGGTTCCAGCCTGGAGGCAGCTTATCTGGAAACATGGACAGGAGCAAATGCTCAGCTGGCTTTATCTCATCACATGGTCCCCTCAATTGTTCTCTTATCAGTGACAGTGGGTGACTTACCAGCTCTGCTGGAACCCTTTGGTGACTCCTCACAATTCCCATGCTGCAGCCAAATGGCTGCTATTTTATTGAGAAACATAGGGGATGGATATGTAACGAACTGCCTCACCAACCATAAGCTGTGTCCTGAGCCAGGATAGAACAGCAGACCTTGTTCAGAACATAACATCTCCACATCATCCAGCTGTGAATCAAACCAACTGCCCATTTCAACAACGAACTAGAAGGGATGGAGAGATGCAGTTTACAGCACATCCTGTCTTCTGCAGGCTGCAGGCCACTTCTGTAAGTAGAAAGCTCAGAACTGAGGGAAATCACTGTAAATAATAGGTTACCATTTCTGAAGGTAATTAAAGACTGCTTTAACTACCTGGTATTTTCTTTGTAGTCTTTAGCCAGGACAACCTCCCATTTTGTACTCTGGAAGTATACTTAAGGATACTGGAGTTACTTAGGCAATAAATAAGGCAGAGAGCTGTGTTCAGTAACTACCAACAGCTCTCCCTAGAGAAGCATCACAGTAGATACCCCAAGTGGAAAGGAGAAAGGCGAACAATGTCTCATTAGACAGTAACTGGTATTAATTGAAGCTTTCTCCCTGTGGAGACATGGTAGGAATCTCAAGTATTTCTAGAGTACTCAACCATGTATAGAGCCATGCTAGGAAAGCATCAACATGGAGCCTTGGGCTGAAACTTGGACTTCCTACATACAAAGTCAGTAGGTTCCAGGTTCTGTATTTATTAATTGTATGTATGGTTCTTCTTCCTTAGGGATGAGACTCAGAGCTAAACTGAGAGCTAAGCATGATCCATGCTGCTTTCAAACCTGTCTCCTTGTTACTGGAGACTTCCAAGGATACTTGTAAATACGTCACATACCATGGCTGACTTAAAAGGTGAAACTCAATGGTGATCATGTCTCCAGTAAGTCTGGTGGTTAAGGATTTAACGTGCCCAGCAATGGAGCAGATATTCAGCTTCTCCTTGGAAGGGTTAAGTTCTTCACTGTCACACTACTGGTTACCAGTAAGTCAGTCATAGCCACCTCACCTGGCTGCAAATTCCCAGCCTTCCCAGCCAGGAGCCTCTTTGAGAAGTGTAACTTTTAACATCTCCTGGCCAAGAGAGTGCTCTGTTTGTCTTGGCAGGGAAGACCTGTGTATACACAGCTGGAGAGCTTGTTTTGTCTCTTGGTACAAGTCTGGACCAAATCAAATCTCTATAGGCTTTCTAAAAATGCTCTCTTTATTTAAAGAATTTTATACATTACAAGATGTCTCCAAAGTTTGCCTGGGCTCAGTCCCATTTTGCCTGCCTCTCCCACCCCCAGTTCTATTCCTTCTCCTACCAAGCACAGAGTGAAGTCCTTTGGATTTTTAAACCTATCCTGGCATTGCTGTGTCCAGAACTGTCTTTAAGAAATGTGTAGGTTTCTTTACAAACACAGTCAGTGTCCATACCAACTTTAGATGACTGCGAGCTAAGGAAAAAGCAAGTGGCTTTACAGACAGCTCTGGAGCTCAGGTTCAGGATTTGGCTGGAAGAGAGCCTGCAAGGTAGTCTTCAAAAGGGAAGGTTTCTGTCACAGTATCTTTCCATAACTAATGCAATGTGTGTGTGCTTGAGAAAGGCAAAGAGAGGGATTAAAGAATATGGTTTGCAGTACAGTAGAAAGGAGGAGATTGGAATAAAGAAACGTTACTTACGTAAAGATGTGTGGAGGCTTTTACAGAGCTTTCTAAGCTTGGCATCCAGTACGTGTGAAGCTCAAACTACAGCAGAGGCCTTTCATGTGGCACCTGCACCATGAAGTTGGGTAGATACTTCTACAGCCCAGGAAACATTGCACAGCTATGCTGAGTTCTGCATGTTTCTGCTGGCTGCTGTTCAAACAGGACTGACTGATGCCTGGGCTACCGGAAACCAACTGTTATTCCTATCTCACCCTCTAAATCATGTTGCCAAAAATCCCCAATTTGGAAAAAAAAATATTAAAGGCAAGAACAGACCAATCCTTGAACAGAGAGTTAAACAGAATTATCCCAGGCTAGAAAAGCAGAATGTCTCCAGGGCACCCTGATTTGAATCCTGGGAGTCTGCACATCAGCTTGGTGTTTCAGTTTCATTTCTGCTCTGTGTCACTCCAGCCCTTTGCCAAACATCGTTATCACAGCGTTGTGAGATGTCCTCTTCTCTCGTGTAACTGGTGATAGGACTGGAGGGAATGGCTTCATGCTGCGCCAGGGGAGATTTAGGCTGGATGTTAGGAAATACTGCTTTTCTGAAAGAGTGGGCAGGCACTGCAATGGGCTGCCTGGGGGGTGGTGGAGTCACCAACCCTGGAAGTGTTCAAGGAACGTCTGGATTTTGTGTTGAGGGATATCAGAGAGAAGTATTGGTGATGGGTGAATGGCTGGACTGGGTGATCCTGTGGGTCTTTTCTAACCTTGGTGATTCTATGATTCCATGTCCACCTAAGCCAACAGAAAACGATGAAATTTCATATCTCAGAGCCAACACCTCAGCCACAGCCACACTGCCCAAATGTAAAGCTAACAGAGCCACTCAGCACGTGCTGGCTGGATGAAAGGCAGCAGTCACCTGTCACTGGGAGCCAAACTCTTTGCTCCTCATTGTGGCGTTCAAATATTGAAGAGAGCACAGAAACAGGAGAGGAAACGGCTGTTTATGAGGGTGGACAGTGACAGGACAAGGGGGAATGGTTTTAAACTGAGACAGGGAGGTTTAAGTTGGATATTAGGAGGAAGTTTTTCAGCCAGAGGGTGGTGAGGCACTGGAACAGGTTGCCCAAGGAGGCTGTGGATGCCCCATCCCTGCAGGCATTCAAGGCCAGGCTGGATATGGCTCTGGGCAGCCTGGGCTGCTGGTTGTTGACCTGCACACAGCAGGGGGTTGGAACTGATGATTTTTATGGTCCTTTTCAATCCAGGCCATTCTATGACTCTATGATTCTTTGAAAGCTGCAGATCCTTGCGAAGCTGCTGGTATTCATAGTGGATGAGCAGCTAGCACCAAACTGCATGAGGTTCAAAACAAAACAGAGCTGGCTAATGCTTCTCTTTGCAGTGTTGTTACTAAAATAAAGCTGCTTCACTGAAAACCTGATATTCTGGTTGTAGTTTTCTAGATTTTCAAATAAGTACTGTACCAAATCATAACAATAACTTGCAGATGTTAGAAAACTGACTTTCTGGGTTTTAAGTCTTTGTTCATTTAAAAACCAACAGCTGTTAGCTCTGGTGACGTCATTAGTTTTCATTTTTGAGGGTATGTGGTATTCACCCTCTTCAGCCCAAAGAAATGGTGTCTTGCAGCAGAAAGACCATGTCAAATTAAGGGACTTGATGCAGGAGTTTGATTCTATATTGAAAGATGCAGGAGGCTGCAGAAATGGTCCTAACACCATAGGAACTGAGCGCTTGCCTGGTGAACTGCAGACTGTGTCTGGCAAAGTTCCTGCAAGCTGTCCAAGTCCTTAAACCAGCAAAAGCTTTTAGTCCCCTAACTGCATGTGTTCTTTGGACATCACTCTTCCACAGCTGCTGCAGTGAGAAGCAGCTGCACTCCTGAGCAGCCTCAAAGAACCTTGGAAATCTGTTTCAAGATAGGCACCAAAATTAGCTGGAGAAGTCACTGATGTTTTAGCTGTTGATGAACAGTGCTTACACAGCATCAAAGCTTTCTCCCCAGCCCCCTGACCCTCACACTCAGTACAGTGCACTGCACTGGGGCTGGGCAAGAAGCTGGGAAGGAGGCATAGCAAAGAATCATAGAATCCTAGAATCACAAGGTTGGAAAGAACCTACAAGATCATCGTGTCCATCGTCCTCCCACCAACCACTGCTACCACAAGCACTAAACCAGGTCTCATAGCTCCTCATCCAGACGCCTCTTGAGCACTGCCAGGGACGGCGACTCCACCACCTCCCTGGGCAGCCATTGCAGCACCTGACCACCGTCTGAGAGAAAAAGTTCTTCCTTGTGTCTGACCTAAACCTCCTCTGGTACAGCTTGCAGCCATTTCCTTGGGTCCTGTTTGTTGCCTGGGAGAAGAGGCCAAACCCCTCCTCATCACAGCCTCCCTTCAAGAGGTTGCAGAGTGCAGTGAGGTCTCCCCTGAGCCTCCTCTTCTCCACACTGAACAATCCCAGCTCCCTCAGCCGCTCCTCATAAGATTTGTGCTCCAAATCCCTCGCCAGTTTCGTTGCCCTTCTCTGGACACACTCCAAAGCCTCAACATCTTTCCTGTTGTGAGGAGCCCTAAACTGAACACAGCACTGGAGGTGCGGCCACTGCAACCAGAGCTGAGTGCAGGGGATGCTCACCTCCCTGCTCCTGCTGGCCACACCATTTCCAGTGCAGGCCAGGATGCCATTGGCCTTCTTGGGCACTTGGGCACACTGTCGGCTCAGGTTCAGCTGAGCATCAACCAACACCCCCAGGTCCCTTTTCTCTTCACAATCATAAGACAGGACTTAACTGATGGGATACTCCCCATGCCATATGACTTGAGCTTAGCAGTAAGATCTCAGGAAAAGGAGGGAGGAGGAAAATAACATGGTTCTAGGTGTTGCCTTGCCTCAGGCCCTGCCTCCTAGAAAGTGGTTGGACATCTTTCTGCCAATGGGAAGCAGTGAATGAATACCTTATTTTCCTTTGCTTCCACATTCAGTTTTTGCTTTCCTTATTAAACTCACACTATCATAATCCACGAGTCTTTTCAACTTCCTTCTATGTTCTCCTCATCTAAAGGGAGAGGGAGGTGAACAAGATGCAGGGTGAGTGCTTGGCCAGAATTACTGGCACATTAAAAATTTTAGCTTATATTTCTTTTCACAGAATCACAAAACTGTGGGGTATGGAAGGGACCTCTGGGGATCAAGTCCAACCCCTACCAAAGCAATTCTCTACAGCAGGTACACAGAAATGTGTCCAGACAGGTCTTGAATACTGGCAGAGAAGGAGACCCCACCAATCTCTGGGCAGCTGAGAGCCAGGGCTCTGCCAGATTACAGTAAAGAAGTTCTTCCTCGCATTCAGCTGGAACTTCACATTCCAGTTCATGCCCAGTGCCCTGACCCCATCCTCTTGACTTGCACACTTCAGATTTATAAAGTGATGAGATCCCGTCTCAGCCTTCTCCAGGTGACCAGCCCCACGGCTCTCAGTTTCCCCACCAGGAGATGCTCTGTGCCCCCCCATCTCTGCAGCCCTCCACTGCACTCTCTCCAGCAGTTCCCTGTCTTTTTTGAAGTGAGGAGCCCGGCACTGGGCGCAGTGCTCCAGCTGTGCTTCCCCAGAGCAGAGCAGAGGGGAGCAGCACCTCCCTTGCCCTGCTGCCCACGCTCTGTGCAATGCACCCCAGGGTTCCATTGGCTTCTTGGCCACCACAGCGCACTGCTGGTGCGTGGTCACCTCTTGGTTACCCAGAAACCCAGGTTTTCTCTTCAGGGCTTTTTTCCAGCAGGGCAGCCCCTAACCTGTACTGATGCATGTGGTTATTCTGTGATTTTGTGATTCTATGATTCATCTTCAGGAGCATAACCCTACCTACTCTTGTTGAAGCTCATTGTGCTCCTCTCTGCCATTCGCCATCCTGTCCAGCACTCACTAAATGGCAGCACGGTTTTCTGCAGTGTTAGCCACTCCTCCCAGCATTGTACCATCAGCAAACTGGCTGAGGGTGCACTCTATTCCTTCATCCAAGTCATCGATGTAGATGTTGAATAAGACCAGGCCCAGTCCTAGCCCATTTTCCCTCCTCTCTCAGTGAATAGGAAGGGGCTGATAGTGTCACCTTCCTTTATGAGGATGCTATGGTAAGGGGCTTTCTGGCATTTCTAAGCCATTCCTTGGTGATCAAGAAAAGAAGCGAGGAAATGCCCAAGAGAAAAACGCAATTTTTGTGCTGAGCACAAGGGTATTTTCATGTTTAACAGCTACTGCAAGAGGCCACAAGTGGGTGAGGAGTATCCACAGACACAGAACATCAGGCACTTTATGTACCTAACACTTGATAAGTAGAGATCCCAGAGAGCGCTTTGGACATGGGGTTGTTATTAGAATCATAGAATGATGAAGGTTGGAAAAGACCTCTGAGAACACCAGGTCCAACCATCAACACTTCACCACCATGCCCAATAAACTTGAGTCATGACTGCACTCCCACTGGAATGGCAGCATGAGTTGGTGCCCTTGGCTCTTGAGCAAAGGAACATTTACACTGATTAGGAAAAAAACTTCATTACTCGGTGGATCTCAGCATCACAAGATTTTCTGAGGCTATAAGGATGTATTTGAGGAACATCATCTCTCAAATAAGACAAGTTAATAAAAACTGAAACTAACTATATATAAAAAACAATCACCATATTCATACTGAATATAATGGAAGAATTCCATACCATCAGCTATGCAAGCGGAAGAGATGAAGTCTTCTCTCACAAGACAGTTCTAATGCCTGTAGTAAACTTTTTTCAGACCCAATTTAATCCCAGAATTAGGGACTGTATCATCAGGCTAGGAAACTGAGAAGAAATTCACTTAGAATCAAGTATCTCTAGCATACATACTTGAATATACAACTCCTATGCTCAGTCAGTGATAATATGAAGATGTTTCTTACCTCTCTCACACTGGGGGCCGGTGAATCCATAAACACAAGCACAACGGTTTGGTCCAATGCAACGACCTCCGTTCTGACAGCTATTTTCACAGACAGCTGTTTAGAAACAGAAATGGAAATCAGTGATTTCTGCTCTCAGGGAAATGACAACGTGAGCTGTGTAGTGCTCAAAGAGCTCAGGATATCTATCACCTACTTTGTGTTATTCATCTCTTCCATGTAGTGAACATATCGAGAAATGCATGATCTTTTCTTTTTCTTTCCCCTCGAAAATGATTTCCTGTTTATGAGTGAAACCATTTATAAAAAGGCTACAAACTCCCATTTCACTTGAGAGGATTTCCTGTGCTCTGGAATCTCAAGCTCATTCAGGTCAGCACTGGGACTTAAATGTCAAGGTCAAGATGAATTTATACAGATGAGAAACTGCATAAAGGCCATTTAAATCTAAGGAGAGGAGAACAGGAAGACAATAAAATGTGAGAAGAGAGCAGTCAGCCATTTCATCCCACGCAACTGAAGCAAAGAAGAACCAGAGACCAGTGTGATATGGCAGCAAACAAACATCCTTTGACTTCAGATTAGCCCTGCTATTCTTAGTTGAAAATCTCCTGTCAACATGACAGAAGTAAAGGCAGAACACTTATGTCACTGATTGGGCTTTTCTAGCTGAAAAACCTGCATGACGTGAGCAATTGCTGGTTGTGACAGGTAAGAATGTGAGCTGCTGAAGAAAGTTACAGGTTGTGCTGCAAGCATTGGCTGGGTTTTACTGGGAGGTGAGGTGAAATCGTGGGCAATTGCCAAATCTTGCAAATAACTGACTGGGGACTTCTGAGGGTGTTTTAGAGGTCTTACAAGGCGAGCAGTATTTGGATAACTCTATTGGTAATAGCATGCAAGGCTGAGACTGCATCAATAATAATATCAGAAATAGCAAATTTGGGTACAAAGAAACAAGACTGGGACAAACAGGACAAAGTTTATTGGGAACAGGTTTACCTACAATTAGACTGAGGCAGAAAATGAAAGTGGAAAATGGTGGAAAGCAAGGTCTGGAAACAAATGGCAGTCAGGTATGCCGTGTGAGCTGTGGGTGCTCATCCTGCAGGACCACAAACTAAACCTGCTGTTCTGACTGCACCACCATGTGCATCAGGAGGACCCAATGGTTTTGATTTCCCTGGCAATTAGAGGAACACTGAATGGATGGATCAAACATTCTGGCACAGTGTCAGTGCCCATTCTAGGAGGCACTGGCGTCAAGTCATCATTTCCTAACACTGTGGTAGGATGAGTTCATTCAGGCTGGCAGTGACATAAAGAGATAATGCTCTGAAGGAGAAAAATAACTTTCCAGAGAACTGATTTATTCAGAGACATGAATAAAGCTCAGCTGGTAGGAACTCCTCTAGAAGTGAAACGCATTGAAAATGATTGCCTTTTAGTCTTGCTATTTCAAAGAAGCTATATCCTTCACAGCAAAACTCCTGTGAAGGATTGTGGATCCAAAGGGTCTCTGTGCCCTGTCTTTCCTCCATACAGGCTGAAGAAGCAAACTAGATGGAGCTGGGACCCTTGTGAGGGGAGAGGGGTTCATCCCTCCTACAGAGAACTCCCTTCCTTGGGCTGGTTAAAAAACATAAATCAGAGGCTGCATCTTCTCTGTTTGCTCTTCTGGTGCCACGGACAAGCTGTGCTTTCATTTTCTGTCACGTGGTGTGATCCTATAGGAGTTTGTTCTCAATAACCTCAGGCAGTAAGGAACCACTTCTATGCCTTTGAGATCACCATTGCTCAGGCTACAGCACCAGCCTGAAAGCCAAAGGCACGAGGAGAAAGAGGATTGCAGATCCTGGAAGCTCAAGATTAAAGTAACCATCCTTTTGTTCCATCAGACCCTCTGGCAGATTCTGTGATCAGAATGGGAGTGGGAAGTCCCTTTGTGAGCAGTAGGTAAAGGAACACAAGCCTGAGAAAAGTCAGGAAATTTGGTTTCTTCCGTGAACAATCCACATTCTGCTGTAGCAAGTGTGGTATCACAGCTCCCAAAATGGAAACACCTGTCTTCCTCAGACCTACCTTCTTCATACACCCACACGAGCTGGCATTCTGCTGTGTGTGAATACACGATGGAAGTCAGCACTCATCTCAGCACAAGTGCTGCACAGAGTGGCAATGACAGGCTGAGAGGGGCAGGATCCCAGAGTTATTAAAATCTCAGCACTTGTTGGGACTAATTAGGGCTGCTGAGGTTTTCCTGAAGTTCCTACACAACTTTTCACCCTTTGAGCTACTCAGTTGCCTAGCACCACTGGCACACTGAATATGACACGTAATCTCACCTGGAAAGTGTGACCCACAGCAATCTTGTCCAGCACCTGAGCGTGGCTGCATGCTAAGTGCCAGGCAGCAGAGGCCAGGTGCTGCTGCACATCATAGCCTTCTAAGGTTACACCCATTTCAGAGCTGAGGAAGCTGAAAACTGCTTGGCTGGAATGCTGCCAGCGGGGTCCCACCCTGCCAGTGATGTGCTGCCAATATCTGAACCGTTACGAAAACCCTACTGAGGATATTATAGGTGGAGCTGGTAGCAGCACTTAATAAAGGTTGCTTAGCACGCTCCAGTATAAGCTCTGGTTTGCTGTTACTTACAATTTTCCCAAGGTTTAACTGTTCAGAATGAAATTTTCCATATGGTGTGTCTGTCTTCAGTTGAACTTTTTGGAACGTTCCAGCAAAAATGAATCAGTTGTAGCTGAGGATAAGCTTAGGGAAAATATGGTCTTTTGTTTGTCCTAAAGAAAATTCTCATAGATTTCACCAAGAACCTCAGCGGTTCTCACATTCATACATGGATTTGAAATTTGTCTGTAAAATTCCATTTGATCAGAGATTCTTTTAATATTCTTCTGCATGCTTGCCAGGGGCTTATTACAGACAGCACGTAAGTTCTTCGGTTGTTTATTCCACAATACAAATAACCATTTAACTGCCAAATCCTTTCATAGGGCACTGGGGGAAAAAATGCAGTTTTTCCCTATGAAAAGTAAAGATGCTTTGACAAAATACAAGATCAAGTTATAAATTACTGTGAAGTTTCTTTGGGTGACCACGTTGGGGTTTCTTTATAGACAGTCAGTGCTGTCACATAAGCAGAATTAAAAATTTAAATCTTCAAAATGTAACAAGTATAGTTTATAACCAAAACATTTTTGCCTTTTTAAAAAAGGTTTTTCCTCTTCTAATTGAAAGCAGACTTCATTTGTGCTAAAATGAAGGTTTCCCACAGGAAGACTTTTCCCCGAGAATATGCTGTTTTCCTAAAAATATTTTCTAAAAATATTTACAGAGAAATAAAACGTAATTCCAGCTATCTGTAAAACAACGGGACAATCAGCAAAGGCTGCACCTGCCCTTCCTAGCATGGGGTGCTCAGGCTGAGAGCCAAGAGATGTGCGCTCAAAGGTCACACCTTCGATATGAGCTCCCTCACACTCATGCCTGGAGAGCAAGGTGCAAGTCAAGGCAGGTCATGACTTTGAGGTCAGCGCTGGATGGCTGCGCACAGTGCAGGGCAGTTTGGACCTACAGCTGTGGGGAAGCAGAAGGATGGCTGCAGTGACAGCGTTGATCTTCTCCCAGCCACACCAGGCAGAACAAATGTTACCTACGTGCCAGTGAGAGTGAGCTGAGATTCCAATGGAGAGCAGAACGCAGCGAGGACATCAAAGCCTGCGCTGCAACCAGCACATCAGTACGTGCAAGGTGACCTCTCTATTTATGGGGCTGTACAAGCCTAGCCTTGCCCTTCTGCTCTCTGTGCACACATACAGCTGGTGTTGCAAGTACTTACGCTGCCCACAGTACGTTCCGGTGTAACCTTTCTGGCAGAGGCAAGATTCTTCACTGCAGCTTCCACCGTTCATGCATCTGACATTGCAGGTTTGGACTGCGGAGAAGAGCAGACAAGTCTTACAAGACAATGCAAAAAACAGCCCATGGCAAGAGGCGCACACCTCATCTGTAACCTTCTTAATCTCCTCTCCTCTCAGTGCACAGGTGATGTTAAATATTCCTTCAAGTTAAACGAAGTCACTGCTGAAGTCTTGCCATAGAATATGTGCCCACAGTGTGTTAAAGGCCTGTACTTTTACTGAGGTAACATTTCTCCAGAGCTTGTTACAACTATGAACACTGTAGTCTGTTCCGTGTTCCCTGGACACAAGGCATTTGGGCTGTACTACAGCTGGAAGCATTGCACTGTTGAAACAGGGACAAGACACGAATGCTACAGGCAGGGGAGGTGACACTTCAAGGCCATGTCACACAGGACAAGGTGGGATTGCTCTCTTACGGCAAGCAGTCTTTAACAGAAATAGACATCATTCTATGGAAACCAGAGGATCCTTCATTACAGGATCCACGCTGATTAAACAAGACATGGGACTGAGAGTAAGGGCATATTTACTCCTGTTTCTCTTTCTTCTGGGATACTACACATTTCAAATATTTGTGTACCCTTTAAGCTATTTTAAAGTTTTTGCTCTATTTTCAAGCTTTTCTCATCCTGGGTTATTTAATCTTCAAAATGTTTTCTTATTACAAGCATGTTAAATGCTGAGGGGGCTTGGGAGTAGAATTTATTCTGTGAAGGAAAATCATAAATGTTAAAGGTATTTCTCTTCTTTTTCCAATGACCATGTGGCCTTATTAATGAAATCCATCTACAAGAGATGTTTTTTTAACAAATCTGCAATGAAAAGCAAGCATTATCTATTCTTTCTATGTTAAAGTTCAGCTTCCACTGTAGATTATGGAGCAATGAATGTGAATAATAAGCTGTAGGAAAACAATAGTAATACAGAAGAATCAGGCAGTTTTACACTGATGGAGACACATCGCCAGCACTAGGTTTAACTGCTTCATTACTATACAATATTTAAGGAATGTGATATTAAAGCAGAGGAGCCCCAAAGGGGAGGTTTATTACTAAACTCTGACTTATAAATACAGGTCAGACAGCTTTCATTTGTTACTGAAATGCCTGGAACAACGCATTCTTTCTTTGTCAAAAATGACAACTCAAATTGCGAGTGCCTCAGGTTATAGCAGGTTAAGTGAAAACTGTTTTTCAGCATGTACATCACAGTTCCTGCCTGCCAGGATGGGAGAGCTGAGAGAGCTGGGGCTGTCCAGCCCCCAGAAGAGAAGGCTCTGCAGAGACCTGAGTGCTGCCTTCAGCACCGAAAGGGGCTGTAAGAAGGAACAGGACAGACTCTTTAGCGGGGTCTGTTGTGACAGGACATGGGGAAGTGGTTTCAGACTAAAAGGGGGGAGAGATTTAATTTGGGTGTAAGGAAAGTCTTTACAACAGAGGCGGTGAGGCACAGAAACAGGTTGCCCAGTGATGTGATGGATGCCCATCCTTGGAGACAGTCAAGGCCAGGCTGGACCAGGCTGTAGGCAACCTGATTGAGCTGTGGATGACCCTGATCACTGCAGGGGAGTTGGATTAAATGACCTTTAAGTATCCCTTCCAACTCTAACAGTTCTGTTGTCCTATGACTTGGCAGCTTGAAGAAGGTGGGACAAGGGAATGCATGTGTAAGGAGATGCTCAGATGACGTTTGTGTCTTCTCTCTACGTGTAACAACAGCTCCAAAACAGAAGAGCTGGGGGCAGTGCAAGTGAAACATCTGCCCAAAAGGCAGCAGGAATCGTAAGTGTCCAATAAGGATTATTACACGGTTCATGCTTTGTTCATAGAAGGCCTGACAGGAAGGAGTGGAGTGAGAAGTCTTGGAGCTTTGCGTTCAAAATGCTAAGCACATGTGCTGTACATTTAATTCATATATTTCTAGTATGGTTTGAATTAGTTATAATGTCTACAGTCCTTCCTATTGCTTTATGGCCAGAGATGAGGCCAAATTTAGATGAAACTTAATCATTAAAGAAACTAAGCTTAGGGCTTCAAAGCATTGCCCAGATTGCCAGACATGAGACCAGTCTTTCTGGGAAACAGCTCTGTCTCCAGCATGTTCTAACCCTACATCCCTCACTACAATTAATCAGTGCTGGGAAAGCAATTACATGCCACAGATCTGGGAGACCCACCCAGAAAGAGGTAGCTAGGAAACGTATGTCTGTCCGCTGTCCATCTCTCAGAGCTTTTCCCTACACAGTCTGCTTTGCTTTGTACTCAGTGCATTCAGCAAGGACTAAGATTTAATGAAGCTGAGAAAATTTAGGAGTTTGGAGTGCAGACATAATGCCCTGACACTCATCCAGAAATTTTCCAGCTAATTGGCAGTGACTGCTCACAGCAGGTCCTATTCCTTACTGCTGCTGTGATCCCAAGGGCCCTGAGATCCCATTTCTATCTCATTTATCTGCAGCACTGGCACTGAGAGGTCTGCTAGATTTGGAGTGAACATAATTCAACCAAGAACTGAAAGGCCTGTTACACTTCCTTGGGATTTTCCAAGATAGCAGAGACAAAATTTCTAGGAAAAAGAGAATAACAATTCACCCTAATTAACTCTTCCCATTGCACTGGATCAGTGTTACTTTATTTTAAAGGATCGTGGCTGTGGCTGATTTGCCAGCCATCAGCAGTGCAGTCTGCAGACAAGTTTTATGTCTGCTAACAGATTGCTACTATCTAAACAGCCACTTGCAAATTACTCTTTAAATATGTCAAGTAAGAAACCAAACTTTCTGTTATGACAGAGAGAGGCAGAGCAGCTTTTATTGCCTCTGGAATGCACTGTTTGACTATTTTACCTCCCTGAAGCATTCATGATAAATGTAGATACAAACATCCCCTCAATGAATGCCAGATTTGATAAAGCCTCTGCAGAGAAACCAACCCTACCCCCTAACCCTGAGTGCCTGCTGAAATCCACCCCAGGCACAGAGGAATGCCAAGTCTGTGCCCAAATGTATATACTGCTCACAGCATTCCTCGCATTCCTCTGTGATTGCTAACATCTGGACCCTCATTCCAGAAACTTTTGTGTCTCCAGCACCTTCCTCTCAGCAGAGCACTGGTGAGGTCTGCAGAGCAGTGCTCACATAGGCTTCAGTGCTGAGCACTTTCTGGGGACATCTGCAGGGTTGAAGGGCAACATGGCACTCTGGGATCAGATACTGAGAATTTCCTTCTTTGTGTCATGCTCTGAATGTGGTTTTGAGGCTCGACGGGGCTTGGTCTCTGGCCTGCAGTCAGATGCAAGTCACTTTATTAACAATAGCATGCCTATAGATGGGCAATAGTGGAAAATAAATTACTGAGTTGTTTCCAGCAATCGCCGTGAGACCTAAAAAATCCCACTGGATTCTGCTCCTTGCACAGAGCCCTGGAAAAAATAATCAGCATTCTTAAAACACTGTGCCACCAGCTGCACACACAGACCATAAACTCAGAATTTCAGCACGTCTGGCATTGGAAGGGACTCACAGCCCCCTCAACCCCACTCCTGCTATGCGCTGGGTTCCCCCAGCTCAGGCTACTCAGGGCCCATCCTTGGCCTGGGGCAGCTCCAGGAACGGGGCTCCCACAGCTCTGGGCAGTGCCAGGGCCTCGCTGCCCTCCGAGTGACGAATTTCTGCCTGACATTCCATACATACAGGCCTCACCGGCTCCTCTGGATGGGCAAGAGTACTTGATAACCACCTCCTTCCGGCCTCTGAGTCCTATGAAGGACTCGGATGATTTTGTCTGCTTTTTATCAGCTGCTTGGTAGGTATCACAGTTCTCTCTTTATCAGCTGTTTTCCAAAGAGTCGTGCACAGACACACACAGGTTGGTTACAGGGTTTGCTGAATGGCTCCATCCAGCCTCCCCATGGCCACGATGGCTCTTTTTCTGGCCACCCAAGGAAGGCGATCTCCCACACCCCTGGTCACCTGTCCAAGTACCGCGCCACCCTTTTGTGTACAGTCCAAACATCCCAAGCTGCAACTTGTGGCCAGCAGGCATTGTAACACTGGCTACCACCACCAAGAAAAGTTTAACTCCACTGCCTCCATAGCTTCCAGAACTCACAGATCCTTCTGGCTCCTCTTCGACTAAATCAGCTCAGTTCCACCAGCTTCACTTTTGAGGACACACACTCAAGCCCGCTGCTGATCTATCCTCATCTGCTACACATCCCTCTTGCAATGGCAGCCCAGATGCAATGCTCCAGCCACAGTCCCACTAAGCAGCTAACAGAGAGGACAACACCTATCTTTGACTTTTTCATTATAATTTCCTTCATCTAGATTGCAGTGACTGGTTTTACTTACTGCCACGACGACTCCTGACTCCTATTCATCCTGCTATCTACCATTAATCCCAGATCCATTTCGACCATACAATACAGTGGGAAAAGTTGCACAGAGGAACAGAAAGTCCACACCAGTGAACATACAAGACAATCAGCTAACAGGGGAAATGGCTTTAAACTGGAAGAGAATAGATTTAGACATGATATTAGGAAGAAATTCTTTCCTGTGAGGGTGGTGAGACACTGGCACAGGTTGCCCAGAGAGGTTGTGGATGCCCACACTCTGCAAGCATTCAAAGCCAGGCTGGATGAGGCTGTGAGCAACCTGGTTTAGCAGGAGGCATCCCTGCCTGCAGCAGGAGGTTGGAACGAGGTGATCTTCAAGGTCCCTTCCAACCTAAACCATTCCATAGTTCTATGGTTGTATGATTCAGTCTCAAACAGGAGGAGTGCCTTCTGTGCAGAGCCATATGCCATAGAGTAACGGAGAATCTGCACACAGAATCTCATCTTGAATATGTTCTGAAAGAGCTACCAGAGGGTTACGGGAATTGCCTGCTGGATATTTGACTGTCACTCTTCAGAGTCCTCCACAGTTTGTTTCTGTGCAGTATTTTTCAAAAACATCAGCCACACAAGTTCCTCCCCGAGCTTTTCAGGTTTTTGTCCTGAAAGCCTGAGAGGAGAGAAAAAGGCAGAAAAAGTGGCAATGGAATTTCTGCACTCCCAACTCTGCCAGCACATACTGCAGTTCATTGAAAGCACTGAGCGACTCTCCCTGACATCTAAATCACAGCCTAAGCAAAACATGAATGAATTTAACGTTGGAAAAAATAATTGTTCAGTAAACAAAAACAGTGATGGATTTAATTCCACTTCAAGGAGCAGTCAGGAGTGGATGGAGAGCTGCTATTTGCTGCTGTGAAATTCAGTTTCTGAGTTTTATCCTGCAAGATTTCTCATACTAAAGAAGCGTAAGTCAAAAGAAATAAAAGATTTTGCAAATACTGCCCAAGTCAGTTTAGGACCCGCTAGCCTATTGTGACTGCAGAATTTTTATGAAATCACATAAATACTCCAGAGGGAGAAGAATCACCACCACTGTTTTCTTACCTCCAGCTGAGCCACAGTTGGGAGAGAGCTGCCCATTGGAGCACGTACACATGTTTGGCCGTGAACAAAATCCATCACCACAAGAATTCCTACAAATTGCTAGAGGAAGAGAAGGAGACAGTGATTAGTGCAACATGCTACTGTGTGAGCTTACAGGCACTGTTGTGGCTGTCAAAGGGGTGTGAATTCACCTTGTTTGAAGAATAACCCGGGGAAGAATATGGACCACATTTTGAGGACCCTGGTATGGGCAGAACAATGGCAGGGAAGGATCCATTCATTCACAGGGCATGAGTTTCTTCCAGGCTGCCCAGAGCAGCTGAGATGCCCCAACCCTGGAGGTGCCCAAGGCCAGTCTGGCACCCACCTCATGGCACAGTCTGAACTGAATGGCCTGCATGGTCCCTTCCAACCCTGTCTATGATCCTGAAGACGTCTTCCTTTTATCACACACTGCAGCTGCCTCTGTTACCGCATATTCACCCCAGAAGAAAATGTGGAATCTCCCTGCCAAAAAGGTCTGCACTCACTGTGACATTCACAGTGAGACAGGTTCCTTTAAAATGTTGGTGGCCCCATGAAGCACTGTGCAGTCCATCGTTCAGCTTGGAGCAAGCAGACTGTTACTGCGATGCAGCTCCAGCAGAATGAAGGCTTAGCTGAGTCAGGCAGAGATGCATTAGCACGATGCCTTCATGTTATCCTTTCTTGTCAGGAACCCCTGTTAATCTCTTCCCCTTCCCATGCCATAGGAGCCAAGAGCATAGCTGACAGCTGATATTGTTTCACCTGTGTAAGCAGATTTTATTAGAGTCCCATGAAACCTCATCTCTGTGTGTTTTATAAATACGATCACAAGGCAGAATTCCCTGAGGACCTCCAGCACAGATGGCATGTTTTACAGCTATGAGAGAAGTCAGCAGACAACCCTCAGTGCTACTAACCCTGCATGCCACCGAACGGCTACTTGGCTGTCAGTTCCTTAACCCTTCGCTTCAATCAGAATTAAACTGAAGCCCCGCGTGCTTCATGGGGTGTCTGCTCTCTGCAGGGAGGCAGACTTCCTAAGGTGATGATTTTTTAAGTTCGCTCATCTCTTCCCATAGGTGAAGGAGAATATGCAGAACATCGATCTTATCAATCAATCTTTCCATCACCAAGGGTGAAGTCAAATGCACTTAACTCTGGAGTCGTTACTTACTGCTGATTTTCAGTGAGTTGCTTGCCATACGATGGCACTGGTTACTCAGTGTGTGCAAGGACACAAAAACTGACCCCATCACTTGTGATGCGCTAGACACCATTTCTTCTAAAAGCACAAGATTTGCAGCTCTGGGCTCAGCTTTGTGCATTTGAGATCCTGGAAAACTGCCTTCTAGGAAACACAAGGCATTCCTCACTAAGACAACTGAGTTTTCAGCTCAGTTATTTCAGTGAAATAACTTGCAAACATTATGTCACAGATGCCAGAAGAGGGACCTATGGTTTTCCCCAGCTTGAAATATCTCACTGTCCATTATTTTTAGGAAGTTTTGCAAAAAAAGCATTCCAAATGTGCTCTAATGTAGAAGGTTCTTTCAGAAATCTAAGATACGGGCAAATCCAAGCTCAGAGTGTTTTCTGCTATTTGTACGTCCAGGATAGGTCAGTATCTGCAGGACACCATTCATTTCCAGTATGTGCTCACTGTGCTTCAGTACGTAGCATGATCAAACACAGGCACAACGATGCCTTTTGTTTCCATTAAGAATCTCATTTATTTATCCCATGGGAGCATCCATCTCCAAGAATCCATGGGAGCATCCTCTGAAGGGCAGACCCCTTCATCTCCCTATAGCTTATGCCTTACTCTACAGAAGTGACAATCACCAGCTACAGGTCCCAAGGCCATTAATGGATTGTACAGGTGTGTATCAGCACCAGAGAGTATAATAACACTCTATTCCAAACAGGACAGCTACCTGTTGAAACAGAGGTGTGCTCCACACGAGTCACCAATCTGCTTTAGAAACAGGACACTGAAAGAAAGATGCCAATTCCTGCTTGTGGACACTTTCACATGATAATGTACTTATAATGGCAGCATCTAGCTCTTGTCCTAGCAGCCAAATTATTTCATCTGAATAAAGACTCTAAAATTACTTTCTCAGGAGTCACTAAAATTGTTCCTATGAGCAAACACAGAAGCTGTCAAGCAACAAGGAACAGCAGCAGCTTAGCAGAAGAAAAAAGGCCATGCACTAAATGGGACTGACTGCAACAACCCTGCTTTGAACAAGAGTAGTAGAGACATGAACACCCAACAATTTCTGCTTCTATCCTTGTGGATTATGAAATGTCTTGTCATCTGCTGAAGCATGAGCTATGTTTTCCTTCCCACGTGGCAATGAGTCCCCTTGGTGCCCTCAGTAGGAAAATGGATACTCACGGACAATGCACTGGTTCCCTCCAGGCAGCGTTTTCCAGCCAGGGCAGCAGTACGAGTGGAACCTTGAGCCACACACATTGGGTCTGAAAATTAAAAACAATTTTTTCCTCTGTTTCTGAAGAGTGCCACTGGACCTTCTGTACATATTATTGGTGCATGAGAACAGTTGAATAGTCTATTAAACGCCATTTTTTCTGCCAAAATCCACTCCCTCACTCCAAGCTTAAGTAAGTCTCATTTAACTCCCATCGAATGGAGTCACCATACAAAATTTTAATAGCTGACTTCTGACCTCCCTGTTCAGAAAGCCCCAATTAGCTACACATTTGTGCAAAGGGGACGGAGGGAGAAATGACTGCCATCATTTCAGCTACGATGCACTGTGCTGGGGTCATGGAGCTCAAAGCTCATGCTGCACAGAAAGACTGGCTTTCTGTTCCTCTGATGACTTGCACAAAATGTATGGTTGTTAACACCCTGTGTCATCAACAGTGAAATCTAGGTTGGGGATTAATGGCCAAGTGTCATGGCAGAGCTCTTCTATGATCCACTGGGGAGGCTGATTTGCCTAGAGCAGATCTGGAAGTTTCTCACATAGTAAGAGAGAGGGACCTGAGCAGAGACAAGCATGAGAGCAAGTCTGGCCCCATCCTGGTCCTCTGAGGGAGAGGCCACTGAAGATCTAAAACCCAAACTACTTCTCTTCCTTAGACCCAACATAGCTAGTCCATGTGCGGTTGGAGGCAGTATGTGGTGTGGACAGTACCTGTGCATGTGGGGATTGCTGGATCTTGGAGCAGAATCAACATGCCAGGTGAGGTGCTGTGCTGAGCTGACCAGAACAGCAGGGACTCAAGGTCCCACAGGCGGGCTGTTGGGCATGATGGACTCCAGAGGGGGATGCTGAGTGAAAGCTTGGCTGAATAGGACAAGTAGAAATGCATGCCAAGTTAAAAGCATGTGGAGGCCAGAAGAGAGACCTGTGGTACAGACACAGGTGTGACTGGTTCTAACCCTATCTAAGTATGGATCAATTGTACCTGGTGTCAGCGTCCCTGAGGAGTAGGAAGAAGGAAAGTGTCCAAGGAAAGTGCCTCTCCCAAACTGAGAGGCACAAAGGAGACTCAGGTGCTGCCTGAAGTGCATCAGGCTGGCAGGAGAGGGCAGGCCCAAAGGATGGCAGCTACCTATGTAGCTAAGCAACTCCATACCTGCACGGGGTATGGAGATGCTCCACCCCCTGCATGGGGACTAAATGTCCTTACACATTTTTTTTCTGCAGATTGCTCATGGAGTGATTTGTTCACAGCAGCCATAGTAGCTGAAAACAGACCTACTCTTGTGACTCCAGGCTGTCAGACTATGTAAAATCCGAGCTCCAGATGCCTAGCATGACCCTTTTAAGATGATATGGAGGAGTGAAGAACTGAGGCACAGTCAGGTCTACTCTGATAAGGCAGAGCACGCAGGTAGGATCCTAGGTAAGGAATGGGGCCATAGCCACAAAGTTAGACACAGTTCAAGATCTTTTCACACGGGAACAGAGACTCCTAGATACCAAACAACCCCCAAAACCACAGGCAAGTGAAGTCTTCATCATCAGAACAGAGCAAGGGCAGCTGTTCCTTGTGCATATAACTCATCAGTGCTGCATATGCTCAGTGTGGACAAAGTCTTGCTCTTTTATTCTGAGTGGCAAACGTATGTGCATTCCGAACTGCCAACCAGACAAGCTGGCCATAGCTTTTCATCTTCAAACGTTTTTTGTCAGTTTAAGCAATGACACATAGCAAAGAAGACATGAAACCCAACCCAAACATATACTTCAGCTTGGTATCTACACCATGCTGTGCCATGCTACACATCCACAAATGAACTAGCAGACTTCCCCAAAAGTCTCCCAAAAGAAAACATGAAATCCACAAACTCACGCGACGCCCATACTCCTGTGACTTTGTCAGTGTGGAGTCATGAGAATGCAGCCCCTTGCAAGATCTCTCACAAAGGACCGAACACTTGGGGGAAGCCAGTAAACAGATAAGTAGAGAGTTCATCCAGACCCTGCAACCGTTGAGGGATCATGACTTTTAGAGAATGAGAATTTGAGCTAAAATCACTACTGAAAGATGTTCTGTGGCAGAATACCAGTAAGAAGCAATCCTCTCTGTTAAGGCTGCTTTATTTGGGATCTGAATTCATCTAGTTTATACTTTCAGCTACGGGATCTTGTTCTGTATTTCACTGCTGGATTTATTAATGAAGTCTCTTCCACTTATAGACCTATGCATGCTCTAATACCACCACGGTCATTTAATCAGGATATTGCCCCAGATTTATACTGTTTGGCATCGATCATACATTCTCATTTGAATTAATCAAGCTTTATGTCAACCAATTTGGTAATTTGCTTGGGGGTGGTGATTGACAATTAATAGCTACCATCATCATTGCACAGAGATGGTGGTGTTATCAAATCACACTAGGCAGCTTCTGCTATGCAGTTCAGAATGATTCTGAAACACCAAAGTTTGAACATCAGGAAACACTTCATCACTGTGACAGCGACAGAACGTTGGAGCAAGCTGACCACAGCCTCCATCCTTGGAGGTCTTCAGATGCCATCCAGACATGGTCCTCTGGGCACCCTGCTCCGGGTGACCCTTCTTGAGCAGAGGTTGGATTGAGATCCCTTCCAACCTCAACTGTTTCATGATTCCATGATTCTACATTCCCTACTGTTCCCTGCAATCCATTTCACTGTGAAATACACTTTCATAACTACATATATATCTCATCTACTGGTAGAAATACCTCTTGCTAAGCAGTGCCTCAGCACAGGAGCAAATGTACGGATGCGGCTGAGTGGAACAACACCCAAATCTGATTTTTAAAAACTACAAAAGCATTGGTTGCTTTATTTTTTTTATTTTCGTTCTGGAAACAAGTCCATTCACCTCAGCTAGACCAGCGAGTTCATTTCATTTTCCAGATAACAGTCTCTTCTAGTTTCCATAGTGCTCTGTAACTGCTCTGCTGCTGGTCTGTGTCGCTGTAGATGGCAGCTGTGAGGAAATCACATCTGAGAACAAACCCTAGTTTGTCCTTTTTCAGAGTCTTGGCTGAGAGAAGCCTTCAGCCTGGACATGGTCCTTTCCAGTACTTTTCATGAGATTACTACTTTAAAACCAGAATTGGAACACCTACATTTAAAGCCAGGAACAGAAGTGCCTTCATTGCTCGTATTTCATTGTTCTAGCAAACTGCACAACTGAACCCTCACCTCCTACCAAAACCAAAATGCTGTCAAACCCCTACGTAGAATGTATATGCTTTGGATACATTTAGAAGAAAAAAGTGACCTTAATAGATAAAAGGATTTCAAGGTCTAAAATAAGAATCTGAGCATCTGCTTCCACTTCTCATGGAGGCCAGAGGACCCCGCACGCCAATACGCTCCTTGAAGTGACTCAGTGAGAAAGCACAGAAAAAATGAAATACCAAGGACAGCTTTCAGGAAAAAATTAGCAGCTTAGTATCACCAGTCACCTTGCAGGAGCAACACTAAGAACACTGCCTCTCCAGCTGTTCCTGAATGTGTTAAGCAACTCAAACAACAATCTCAATTAGTCTCTGGATGGATCTGGTTTGTTCTCACAAAGGCCAGGCTGATGTTGTTTATTGCACTGCCTGCACAGCATCACCCAACTGAGTACAGACGTCTGTGCTGTTTTCCTTGTACCAAATAACTGCTGAGAAATATTATGCATTGCTCCTGATGTGAATGGACGGGGATGGACGGGGAATCACAGCCTCTCTGGGCAGCTGTTCCAGCACCTCACCACTCTCACAGCACAGAACTTCCCCCTGACATCCAACCACAATCTTCCCTCCCTCAACTTCAAACCATTTCCCCTTGTCCTGCAGTTATCTATCCTTTCAAAGAGTTGACTCCCCTCCTGTTTGCAGACTCCCTTTAGGTACTGCAGGCTGCAATGAGGTCACCTCACAGCCTTCTTTTCTCCAGGCTGAACAAGCCCAGCTCCCTCAGCCTGTCTTCGTAGTGGAGGTGCTGCAGTCCCCTGATCATCTTCGTGGCTTTTCTGGACCCTCTCCAAAAGCTCTCTGTCTTTCTTGTACTGGAGGTTCCAGACCTGGACACAGTGCTGCAGATGGGGCCTCACAAGAGCAGAGTAGAGGGACAATCACCTCCCTGTCCCTGCTGGCCAGCCCTCTGCTGATGGAGCCCAGGAAAATTACATTACAGCACGTCTGCCATCATTCTACACCACTCTATGTTTTTCTGAACTTATCCTTGTTTTTTTCCTGGAAGTTTTGCCTGAGCAATGGGGATTTTTGAAGGTTTTCTTCCTCTGGTTTCCATTCCCAAAGTTCTGTAGGGGAGGCAGGAGCTCCTGGGATGGCTGGGCACCCTGAGAAAACAGCCAATCTCAGTAGCACCCTGTAGGCTCCATCTCCCAGGTTCCAGTCTGTATTCTGGCAAGAACTTGTAGTTGTTTGAAGCAACAGACCTATGGCTGAGAGAGACTAGTGTGTTTCAGAATACTCAGAATAAGCCACCCAGGCATACACGAGTTTTCCACCTTCAGCATGACTGCAGACATGTTCCGTAAATACTGGGAAAGAGAAAACATGCAGTAATCATGAAGCATGCATACAACATACGTGCATAAAACACACACTAAACATCAAGAAGACAGCAGACGCATAGCAGTCTTACAGTGGACACAAAATAGACATAGAGAAACACAACATGTGCACAGTAGTCACAATGAAGATGTGCAGTGCACATCCAGCAAATGTACAGCAGAAGCACAGCAGACACAAAACAGGGACGTGGAGAAGTGCAGCACATATGCAGGACATAACCAGCAGATGCGCAGCAGACACACAGCAGATATATGGCAAACGTGTGGCAGAAATGCTGCAGGGGTACCTTTCCAAGTGTAAGAAACAGGATGTTCTCCAAAAGGAAAATGCAAGTAGGTAGAGTTTACAAGAATGACGAACCAGCCTCTTTGGGCTGAGAATAAACTCTCAAAATCCCTCCACTGAATATCTCCATCAATAATGAAGACGGATTCTGATAGAACAAGGTTGGGAAGAGTGGCTGACACTGCAGAGGGCTGTGCTGCCATTCACTGAGAGCTGGATGGGATAGAGAAGGGCAGAGAGCCTAGGCTTCAACAAGAGTGAGTGTAGGCAGGGTTGTGCTCCTGGGGATGAATAATTACATGCAACAGTACAGACTGAGGGCTGCCCTACTGGAAGGGAGCTCTGCGGAGAAGGACCTGGGTGTCCTGGTAACCAAGAGGTGACCACGCACCAGCAGTGCGCTGTGGTGGCCAAGAAGCCAATGGGACCCTGGGGTGCATTGCACAGAGCGTGGGCAGCAGGGCAAGGGAGGTGCTGCTCCCCTCTGCTCTGCTCTGGGGAAGCACAGCTGGAGCACTGCGCCCAGTGCCGGGCTCCTCACTTCAAAAAAGACAGGAGCTTTGGAAGGCCACAAAGATGACTGAAGGCACGGAGCATCTTCAATGTGAAAAAAGGCTGAGAGCTGGGACTCTCCAGCCTGGAGAAGAGAAGGCTGAGGAGGGGAAATCTCATCACCATTTTATATATCTCAAGCATGGGAGTCAAATTTTGAAGGTGGGCCAGACTCTTCAGTGGTGTGCTGCAACAGAATAAGATGCAATAGGCAAAAACTGAAACCAAGTTCCATACAAACACAAGGAAGAACTTTTTTACTGTGAGAGTGATGCAGCACAGGAACAAGCTGCCTGTAGAGGTGGTGGAGTCTACTTCTCTGGAGATGTTCAAGACCTGTCTGGGTGCCTACCTGTGTGACCTCCTGCAGGGAGCTGCTTTAGCAGGGGATTGGACTCAATGATCTCTTGAGGTGCCTTCAAACTCTGCAATTATGGGATTCTGTGGTGTTCCATGTAAAAGCAATCTTAGCTTCTGCTTTCCATGGTGGCTACAAGATGAGCAGCACAAATATTAAATGACTTTCTGTGCAAAATTGTGCGCTGCTCTCTTTCTCAGTTCTGGTGTTCCCAGAGCACACAGTGACCTGTGCAGAAACTGGGGCAACTGCCTACATGTGCTGCATTCGCCTGGTGCTCTCTGGAGCCTCCTTCACCAAACTCAAAATGCAAAATCAAAGTCTCAGCTGTAACACTATCAAATTTGTTGTTACAATTGAAGGTGGAGAATAAATCTGTATTTTGACTTCAAATGGGCTTACTTTTTTTCCAAGAGGCTGGGCATCTGTTGCTTCTCTGTGATGAGCAGATAAAAGGGGACCCTGAATGCAGAATTGATTCTGCTGCCATGGATTTAAGTGCCCTGCAGATGGGGGAACATTCTGGGCTTCAGTTCCTGATTGCATTAGGTTGGAAAATGTACAAAGCCAGCCAGTACTGCCACTCATACTCAGTTGTAAATCTCAGTAGAAGCAGATACACATCTGTGGTCAGTATTAACTCGGAAGGCAGAGTTCACTCTGAGCAGATGGTAGTCTGCAAATCCTAAGTTTCAACTCTCAGGTCCTCAGGATACAGAAAAGATGAATGGATGATCTTCAATGATATAGGACTCCTGATGCAATTTACAGACCATACGGCCACCAAACACCGCAGTTTGACTTGCCTCTGAATCTGTCTACTGGTCCCCATTTTCAACACGCAGACGTGAACAGTTATGCACAGAACGGAGCCATCGCTCTCAGCACACTCACGAGTTTGACACCCAGGCCTCAGTCTACTTCAAGCCCATGTGAAAGTTAAAGAATATTACATAGTTATTTTATCAGACAAAATACTAGGAGTTTTTGGATCAAAATCAGGGAAGGAAGAGAAATCCGGCATCAGCTTCATAGGCTAACACAGAAGAAAGTGGAAGTTGAATTAAATTCAACACAAGGCATGGCAAGTTCCAACTGTGCAAAGGTAGAGATAAGAAATTTTCTTGAAGACAGTCAGCCAAGGATTTCATCAAACCCTGTGCAGAGATCCTGGCAGAGGTTCTGGGCACTCTGTTACATAGTAAGTTAAGCTACAAGTTCACCGCTGTTCCTTGAAGACTGAATCTTTACAAGCATGTGCTAAAAAATAGCAGAATTTCTAATCAAAACCTGGGGAGAATTCATTGAAGTTAATGGTGCCACAGAAACTACCTGGAGGGAGAATGAAATTGGGAGGGAGAATTGAATTCCAAAGCAAGACCTCAGTAAGCAGAACTGCGTTTTATAGGAAAACAATAACTTCATCAGCAAAGTTGTGAAAAAAAAATGCTTGTTGAAAGGAATAGCAGTTATCTTGATCCTGGAAAACACAAGCTGGCAATACACGTCCCTCTCAGCAAGAGGGTATAAATAAAAAGCATCTCATTTACTTGTTCGGAAGACAGCAGCCACCACTCGTAGTGAAATGCTCCAAGTAACAAGAAGGTGAAAGCTAGAGGAAAATTCATTCAAGTTCAGCAAATTTGCACACAACATCCTTATTATAACTGGTAATTGAATCCCATAGATATTTCAGAGTCCTAAATTAAGAATAAGGAGATTTTTTTAGCTCTCCTCATTTCAGCTTTACCTCTTTGGTAGCCAGTAGTAGCAAGGGGGTCTTATCCAGACATGATGCCGTCCTGGAGAGACATAACTATAATGCTGAGACAGCAATAATAGCCTTGTGACTTTTCCTTTGGGTATCAGAGCCGTGGAGGCAACAGAGCCTGTGCAGACAAGGAAAAGGCTAAAGAGATGTTAAAGAGAGCCATTTTAATAAAAATTAATATGGATTAAAGGATGATGCTAAGAAAGGACAGAGGGAAGAGTAATGATGCCCATAGTATTTTCTTTGTTCACTTTAAATAAACAATAGGATTACAGAGATAAGCATGAATTTCAATTGATGGCAACAAGTCCTGCCTGCTGGCAGTGACTACATCCGAGAACTGGGAAAGCAAGCACTGAAGCATGAGCAAGCACTGGGAGACAGTTTACACCACAAAAATGTCCACAGGCTCAGGATGCCAATCTCCTAGTGGGGACAGAACACAAGTGGCACCGGGCTGTTCCTGTTAACAGCCTGAGAACTACAGCCTAGAGCACTGAATTGTTGCCTACTAGTGATGCAAGCACACGAAAAGGGCTCCGTTTGCCAATTATTGTCAGATGCCTAGTGTGACCCCAGCAGAACTGTACTCATTGTTAAAGGTAGAGGAGGGCAGACAGCACAGCATGTGAAGTTTGGGCTAGGAATGTTTGGCAGACTCAAGTCTGGCCAAAAACTAAGTACAGCTACCCTGAACTTCCTGCTTAACCCACAGCTATGTTCTCAACACACATGCATGTACGCAGATCTTTGCCCACTCCTTCAGCCTTAGCAGAACGAATGCCCAGTGTGAAGTCTGTCTTCTTCAGAAGGCTGTAATGGAAGGACTGCTTTGTGCAATGTCCTGCAAGTGGCACTTCTGCCACCCAGGAAGACCCAAAGCTAATGAAGCCTTGGCTACATGTAATGTGTGCTTTCCAGACAGCAGGCGCAGCAGCCTAGGATTTGTCTCCCCTGTCGTGGGTAATCAGCGTGTCTCAGTTGTTGCTGGCTTTCAGAAGTGGTATTTCCATTCCTTAAATCAGAGGAAGACAGAAGTGAGTGAAAATTGGTGGACTGCCAGGGCCGGGGTAATTCTCAAAGCTGCTCTGGTCTGCACAGGGATTGTTCCCTGCTGCTCCAACATTCTCCTTGATGGCCTCACCATCTTTCCAGGAAAACAAATGATAATTTAAACCTTTGTAAATGGTTGTGAAAGACTTGTTATCTGCCCTGCGCTCACTGACTGTTGCATTACCAGTAACATCTCCATGGGTATACCCTGGGCTACCACCAAAAGTGATGCTGCATTTCCAAAAGACAATTGCACAGGGCTCCTATCAAAGCCAAAATCTCCCAGGAATGTGGTTATGGTGAAATTAAAGCAAAATCTGCTCTGCAGTACTGATATTTTCCCACATTTAATCCTAACACCTTTCCATGTAGCTGCAGAGCTATATCCATCCACTCTGAGATGATTTCATTTGTTCTTTACCCTCTGCAGATCACAGGACCTTCACAGGAGAAAAGGATCTTGGTCACTTTGTCTTGTTTGCCACAATGCTATCCATTGCTTGGCTCACTATCATCATTTTTAAATAGTCCTAAAAGACAGTTTTCAAAGATGACAGACTTCAGATCTCTCCAAACAGGAGGATATGAGCTTAAGATAAAGCTGAACAGAAGTTGTTCTCCAGATCCACAATGTAACTGAAGAAACAAATGCATTCAGCTTTACAAGGTCAGGCCATGAACCATTTCCCTCCCTGACACAGCCTAAAGCTTCTTCCTGCTGGGTGGAAACAGATCCTCAGTGCTGCGGCAGCCTCCTGAGAACTACTTTCCAAGATTATTCCCTGTTCAGTGGAAAAGAGTCTGAATTAAAATGGTCAAGCCAAGATACACTGTGCTAAGCAATGACTTTCTGCACTACTTTGAGTCTCCTAGTGGTGACAGAGACAGCAGTACTTTACATCTCTTGCAAGTTTAATGTTCTCACACTGAGAAGCTGCACAACTTAAGTATCAAACCACAAACATAATGACCAAGAGGTAAGAGATTTCCTCCATGATACTAAATGGTAGCATGGAATGTGGTCACAAGAATGCAACCAAATGTAGACCTAGAACCCAGAAGGGTGTGACTGCGGGAAGACAGGAGGTGGAGAGACGTTTTTCCAGATGTTTCACAGCATGTGCACATGTCCCTGTGTACAAGCTTCACGGGGCAGTTAAATGAACTTGGCATTGCACCTTAGCAGCTGCTGAATGCCCACAGATTAAAAAGGCTCCTAAGGGTTCATTACCAATGCAAAGTAAACTGTGTTCAGACCATCTACAACAGCCAGTGGCACCACCCTGGGTCCCTGATCGAACATTAGTGAAAGCTTTGTTCAACATCATTCTTGAGCACAACTGTGCATCATTCTTGAACTCAACTGTCTCCTGGGGAACCTACTGCTTCCATTTGGAGACAGCACATACTCACACAGTGGGTCTTCAGGGGCAGCAGTGGAAGTTCTTTCAGTTTTTATTTGTCTTCCAAAATTCATCTAAGAAATATTTATGGTGAAATCAAACCCCTTGGCAACAGATTCTGGCAATTCTCAAAGCTTCTGTTTGTTCAGTTTTAGGAATGGCCATAGGCCATAATACCCTACATATCCACAAACCATCTTGAGTTACTCTTTGCTGTAAATTCACCAGCTCAGTGACAACTTAGCTAATTCCAGGCTGGTAAATATTTATTTGATATTGCAGAAAGGGCATCTGCTTTCCACAGATCATCTATTTTACTTATGAGACATGGAAACTTTTTAGAGTATTTGTCCTTGCAACTCATTTTCTTGTCATGGAGTTCATGCGTGTGCAAAGTCAAATAGGAGGAATTTGCATCAATACCATTACTGCATTCTCTAGTTGTATAAGATTGAAGCTTGTGGCTTTTCAAGGAAGATGATCTTGCCTCTTCGATGAATCATAGGAAATCTTTCCTATGATTCAGAATTCCTTCTGGTATTGATCTTAGCCTGATTCTTTGTTGGGCTCCAGGGATCATCTCACACAATAAGTGGGAACACTACTGCAGGCAGTGCAGATCACTAGGGGGACAATAATTACTGCCAAATGTGATAGTGGTTTCTGTCTGTGTATCTCTCCATCTACAGGGATTTGGGATTGTGTCATGGGGCGAGAATAAATCTGAAACCATGCTGACAATTGCATCCCTGGCCTCAGGCACAGCTAAGGATCTTGAGCGGAGTTCTTGACTTACCCACTCCTTCATATGCACTGCAAGTACTTCTAGAGGTTTATTGGTTTTGTAAGCCTAGGACTGGGCTATTTGTACATTCACTGAATACTATCCCAAGTCTAGTCTATACATGTTCCTGTGATGGACAGTTTGAAAAGTAATTAAGAAGAGCAGTGCCACTAGAGAAGCCAGCTGTCTTTATCATCAATAAATACACAGAAGGAGAAATATATCAGGCAACCCCATTTAATGTAAGGATACTGATTCCATCCCGAAAACGAGGTCCTTAACTGCTCCTACCAGAGAAATCATTCTCTTGTTCTGCAAAGCAGCATATCCTCTATTTAGCTTTTAGGAGTAAGTTTGTCCCAGTGATGTCACTTATATTTGGTACTAAGAAACCAGTTTTAAAGGTGCAGAAATGCACCTTCAGTCTTTTTGATAACACTAGCACAAGTTACGCACTTTGAAAGAGATTTCATGCACTTTGAAAGAGCATTTATTCTGCTGGGTAAGACTGTAAGCATGAAAGTAGTGACAATTCAGAACATTCTGAAGTTGCTTGCTGAGCAGAGCTACTGATCACTTTCCTATGGCTCTCAGCAATACCCCAACTGAGACCACCACCGTGTCAATGGGATGAGCCCAGTAAGGGGCTGCTTCATGCTGTGTCTGGCACAGTCAGCAAAGTTCTCTGCCCTGGGGTGATATGCATGGACCAAGACAGAAAAACCAGGCAGCTGACCCTGCGTGGGACTAGCCATGAAGGAGATGCTCATCTGTGACAACAGAACTATTTAAATCTGAGCTCACTGAAATCCCAGATTTACGATGTCCCATTCCCGCTGGAGACCATTATCTCTCTGGCTCCTGGAGCTCCCCTTACTTCAGTTCCAAAAACCTCAATCCTACCTCCCAAAAAGTAGTTGTGAACTGGCACACAGCTTCTTCCTGAGCAAACTCTAGTGCTATCACTGAGCACTTCTCTCATCTGTGCTCCTTAACAATGCCAGCCTGCCCTCTGCTTGAGCCCAGACCCAGCTGGGACTCAGAAGATCTCAACGTTAGATCCACAGAGAGATGAAACTCTCAAGCACCTGAATTCAGCTGCCAAATAGACTCTAGCAACAGAACTGAGATAGCTCAGAGGTGACAGCACAGTCACTTAGTCCTGGAATGGGAACAACCTCTTGTTTGTTGAGCAACACAGAAATGATGGTATCCACTTAAAATGACCATGACAGAGACTGGAAGCCAACAGCTTGTTTGTGTTGCAGCTTCTTTTGAGGAGAATTTATTATTTGAGCAAAGGATAGAAGAGAGGAGCCAGGAGATTCAATGAATTTTATAAAGGTGAGAGAGGATGCAGAGTAATCTGGGAAGGGTATGTAGAAGAAATTTTAGAGGAGAAATGGGGATGGAACATAGTGCCAAATAGCAGAGCAAGTATGAAGAGCCATGGAAAGTTCTTAGGGCAAATGAAATTGTCCCTTGCGCATTGATTCTCAACTGCAGACATCTTTAAGGAAACAGCAGCTCTACGAAGAGGAGCAAGCATGCATCACTGCTCCTCCCCTCAGAACCAAGGACGGGCTACAGCCAGGAAACGTTGATTTAAGTGAAAAGAGACTATATTTTTCCTGGTTGTTTTAGTTAACAAAAGGAAGTCTTAATTTAAACAATTATTTTAATATCTGTTTTAATGTTTTAGTTATTTTTCCTAGAGAGTGGATGATTAAACATAGCCTTGATGCTTAAATTAGGGAAGCACACAGTATGAGAACATATACCTTACACATATACCTTACAGGTAAGTAATTATGTAGCTTCAAATAAAGATATTCATGCTTACTATTTTCATTATTATATTCAAAAATGGTGAGAAATTAACTTTTTTTTTTCAGATGTCTCTTACACTTTTTAATACGTATTTAATTATCTTTGGGTTGAAATTGAAACAGCATTGAAATGCAGCAATAAAACATTTATCAGAAATTCTTTGCCTTTAAAAGTAATTTATAAATTGAAGGAAGTGCTGTGATTCCAGAGATGCTTCTTGGGTGAACTCTAAAAGGTATCTTCTGAAGGGTGAGATGGGATTTCTTGCTGCCAAACACAGCCTTCTCTGAGATTCTGAAATCGGTGCATCTCATCCTCTCAGTGTATGTTTATATTCCTAAAGCAGTAGAAAAAAAACAAAATTCCTGGTTTGTAATTCCCAGACATTAAATTGATTTGGCTGAATAAAAAAGTGGGTTGCCTCAAATTTATGATGGACTCTGCCTGAGAAGGCTTCAGTGGGCCTTTATACTGTGTGCCAGAACTGCTCTGCTCTCAAGGCAATTTTCAACTTTGAATTTTGAATTTCAAAGTAATCAGGAGGGCAGCTCCTTGTGCTCTGGGAACAGCCCACTTGAAATACATCGCCGTTAGAGATTGCACACAAATGTCTCTAAGCCTCATTTCATCGAGGGTGGAAACAAACAGGTTGCCCAAGGAGGCTGTGGATGCCCCATCCCTGCAGGCATTCAAGACCAGGCTGGATGTGGCTCTGGGCAGCCTGGGCTGCTGGGTGGCGACTCTGCACACAGCAGGGGAGTCTAACTACATGATAATTATGCTTCTTTTCAACCCAGGCCATTCTTTGATTCTATGATTCCTTTTTCCTGACGAGATGCAGCTAACTCAATACATGTGAGCCCTCTCATGAAAGCAATGGGGCAAGAGCCTGCAACAAGGGGAAGTCTCATCCTGGACCTCTGGATCTCCAGCTCAGACTCAAAAACTCTCCCTCCACATCTCCATGTGATTCAGGAAGAGGACTTTGGACAGAGAGGGAAAGCCAACCTGAGAGGGCTGCCTGACTGCCACTGACACAACTGGCTCACACCAAAATAACCCCTTATGCCTACAATACAGTTCTTAGAATGGCCTGGGTTGCAAAGGATCACAATGCTCATCCAGTCCCAACCCCCTGCTGTGTGCAGGTCGCCAACCAGCAGCCCAGGCTGCCCAGAGCCACATCCAGCCTGGCCTTGAATGCCTACAGGGATGGGGCATCCACAGCCTCCTTGGGCAGCCTGTTCCAGTGCCTCACCACCCTCTGGGTGAAAAACTTCCTCCTAATATCCAACCTAAACCTCCCCTGTCTCAGTTTAAAACCATTCCCCTTGTCCTATCAGTATCCACCCTCATAAACAACCATTTCCCCTCCTGTTTATACGCTCCCTTGAAGTACTAGAAGGCAACAATGAGGCCTCCTTGGAGCCTTCTGTTCTCCAAGTTCTGCTGACCCAAGTTATGCAAAGCTGAGCGAAGGATATACACACTCTGCAAACTAACACTGCACACGTGCATGGTCAATGTGCATACATGCATTCAAAAGCTGCACCTTGGCTATTTCTGGCATGCAACAGTAACCTCAGGTCACTGCAAATCGTTAGGAGGGCATTTTGCCAGAGCCCCAAAGCAGCAGTTATTAATCGTGGAGATTTATGAGCAGGCTGCTCTGTGTTCTAAGACAGCAGGTATTCCTCTCCAGACCTATGAGCTTAAATAGGCAGTATATACAGGGGAGAGAAAAGGCACCTTGAGAGAGTGCAGAACTATGCTCTTATTAATACACATTCATTTCCTTTTTACCTTACTCACAGCTAGGGAACACAAGTTTTATTTTGCTCGTGACAGTAATTACATCAAAAATTAGTCCTCCTCTCCTGCCAAAAAAACCCCGCGTCTCATTTTTTTCTTTAATGCGTTACCTCTGTTGTGAATTTGAAAGCAGACAAACGGATCCAAAATGAATGATTTTACATTTTTAACGAGTTATTTCAAGTTGTCAAAACTTTCCTTTGTCTGCCGGCCTCTCTGTTTTGACATAAATGTTCTGACCTCTAAAAAAAAACCTCATCTCACTTACTTAAAGGGCATTAGTGGTTGATTGCTGTATGCTGGGAGTTCAGTTCCCATACTTTTCAGCACAACGAGCCACGAGATCCAAGATTCTCCCATTATTTTTCAGTTTCATAAAAGGAAAAGAAGAAAAACACAAAGAAAGCCTTGCTTTCACAAGACTGTATGCATCTACAGTTAATGGCAAGTTCAAGACCAATAATGTTAACCATTTTTTTTGGCAATGTGTGTCCACTACATCTTTCATTACATACGTTTTCTTTGTCAGTAATTCTGTTTTTTTCCTTTATTCAGATCTTCAAGCATTTTGTATGAATGATGGTAGGGAAGTCTGCTCTTATTTGTGCAAATCTGCTTAAATCCTAAATGTGGGCAAGAAACCAGAGAGTAGACTTTCCTTTGAAAGAGACTGAAAGTGCAACTGATTTCCAGGAACTGCACAACACTTTAATTTGGAAAGCAGCATTACTGACTCTCCCATCCTTTTTTTTTTCTTTCACACATTTTGAAATAAACCAAACTTCAAACCCATTTCTTAAAAATTCTGAACAAGGCCCTGTGTATACCACACTTTATGCCAGACAATCTTTTACCATGCCAATACTTGCCATAATGTTTCCTGCCAATAACAAAAGCAAACAGAAGGTCAAGCTTAATCATTTAAATAATAATAATAATAATAATAATAATAATAATAATAAAATCAACACATAAAGAAAACTTAGGAATGAGAATCCTAAATCAGAAGGTGTTGCCTTATCACTGTTCCTTCTGTTGGTTGTAGTATTTCTCTTTTGGCTTTATGACAAAATATAAAGGTTTACATGTGTGGAGTACAAGGATCTGGATGCTGTCAAGATGTTCCCAAGGAAGGAGTGGAGCTCAGTGAAAGAAGCTCCAGCCGTACCTTTACTGAGGCGCCACACAGCTAACATATTGTCACTTAAACTCATTTTTATCAGGTCTTGGAGCTGAGAGATGGGAGAAAGCAAGAAAACTTCGCTAGAATTTGGCCATGCTCTCCCCTGCCATGTTCTTCCCTGCTGCTACATGGAGATGCCCCACAGCTGCCTCCTTGAAGATGGAGAGTCTTTTTTCCATGGGCATGCAATTCAGGGGCTTGTAAGGAAAACCCTCTTGATGTGTGGACAGCCATAAGCAACACAGCTTCTTTCGAGCAACAACTCTTTGGGTACATGCATGTAGTTCCTTTTGTTGAAATTGGTTAAATATCCCACAGATCTGCTTATTGAAGTGTTTCTACCACTCTGGTTCAGGGCTTTTATCAGGAACAACACACACTCAGTAGGTGGAGCCTGGCTGCACAAGCTGTAAAATTCAGAAATGGGACATTTTAGCTTCCAGTGCTTTTCGGCAGCCATGATTCCTGCTCAAAACAGGAATTCACTTTCAAGGGAATTTTCTACCAATTTGAGGTCAATAATTTTTTTTTCTTAATAAAGACTCAAAGTTGAGCTTCTACATCTAAAGCACTCCGACTCTGGGACTTTGGGAAATCAACAGCTCACTAAACTTAGACGAGGGCTGGGACGGTAATGGTGCAAGAAAGATTTGCTGACTCCCATTTGAGCCAAATTCCTTTTCATAAAATCAATGAAAGTATTATCCTTAACCTTAGCAAAGGCAGAATCAGGCCCATGATCATGAAACACACAAACAAGTTGCTTTTTTCAAGGATCAGCTCTTTATAAAGGCTTGTTTCCAATAAACCTAAAGTATCAATAGGGAAAAAATTATAGTTGATTCTGATAAAAAAAATAAAAATCCTGGTGTTCGTCACACAGCGTATTTGTATATGGGCTGATATTTTTGCTGAGTAAATATGAGAGTTAATAATCCCCACTTACAGAACTGCAGATGCCACAAGACACGTGGGATTTGGCTGTGGTTTCACTGTGCTCTGCTCCTACCAGGACTCCAGGCTGATGCACACTGGTTTTGCCTCTGAATGGGACAGCCCTGTGCTCTGCTCATCTCTGGATGCTCACTCCAGTTGGGCATCATCCTCTCCACAAGCATTCCAGCAGCAACACAGATTAGGAAAGCAGTGCCAGCAGTAATGCAAAACAGGGAGCCAGTGTGATGGTGAGATCCCATTATGCAAGGACAAGAGAGCTGATAACAGCTAATAATTACTGTACTAAGATGCTTGTGGAACTGCAATGTTAGGTATTAAGTCAGATTAAAGTGCTGCTGGAAATCATCTGCTCTGTGCACATCTCAGTGAATTGGAAAAGCAGTGAAGCTGATCTACGCTGTGCCCAGCTCCCTCTGACATTAAACATCATCACAGTGTCAACTTAAATGTAAATGGCTGCCACAGCACAGAATCACGGCCCGTAGTTCCCCTCGCAAACACTGTACCTGAGGTTCAAAGCTGGGGTGAGTGGAGAGTTTAGCTTATCCACACCCCATCAATTCCTCCTGTCTCCTGCAGTCACAGTGCGTCCTTCCTCTCCATTCCCCACAATTCACTGAGATGCTTCTCTGTCTTTTTGCATAGATCAGAGCAATAGAAGAGATGTGATGTATGTCCTTCTTTCTGAAGCATTCCATCTTCATCCATCTTCTCAATTGCAGTGGCCATTTCCTAATTAATGGGCTTGACATAATTAGTTTTGTTTAAAGTCAGGCTGTAGCTGAGCCTTTATTCTGACTTGAAAAAAACAGGCAGCCATGAACTTACAGGAAATCACACTGCCAGCAAACAGCTTAGCTGGCTGCAGACTAATCATCTTTTCTTTCCCCTTTGTTAAACACATTCTTGCTCTTGGAAACTGTTCAGTAGTTCATTAAACTAATAATCCTATTCAAATCCTACTTCACAAATGGATTTGTCAGTGCTGTTCCTCACAGGAGACAGTAATTCTAAATTGCCTCTACTTTAATGGGTTTAAAGACAGATTAAATCACAGCTTTGGCTGCGATTTATTGCTCCACATTATTTCATTATTTGCTATTTGTAGAGGCATTGGTGAATAATACACTTGTTTACTTGCATTTATTCCATTCTTTGCATTTGTTTCATACTTTCCCCTTATTAAAGATTGGGAAGGCAACAGAGCACTATTCTCTAATAGAACCACATCCAACCTGCATTTCAGCAGTGGTGACAGCAGCAGTGGGTCACCTCCACTGGAGCAGATTTGTACAAGCATGACATGCAGCTCTTGTTCATCGCTGGTGAAAATGCACAGCTAATGGTGCTGACTGTGCTGGAAAATAGTGTTTTGTAGCTGAGTATTTGCTCTATCAAATAGTGTTTTTGTGCTCTCTGCATCTTGTTTCAATGCAAATAAATAGGAGGCCTTATTACTTTTGAAGTGAGCCACATACTAATTGATGATGGCTTCGTATAAAGCCACTGGACACCAAAGCAGAGCAGATATCCAGTGCTGCTTGGGTTTACGCAAGGCTTTCCTGGGAAACCCACGGGGAATTACTCGTACAGTAGGAATGTGTGCTACGTGCAGCAGCAGGAAGGAACACCAAACGTGCCTGCATACTTGATTCCTCCAGAGTTGGTAAACATTCCCCATATGGCAAGTTGGAAAGAAGTGGAAGACACCTGGTCACTCTTCTCTGTCCAGTTCAGCTGCGATCCTAATTTCCTGCCCAAATTTAAATCAAACAAAATGTAGAGATGGAGAAAATCCATAGTTCCATTCACTCAGGACAAAAAGAGGGGCACAATTAATTGGTAGAATAAGTATAATAGAATCATAGAATCATAAAATTGCTCAGGTTGGAAAAGACCTTCAAGATCATCAAGTCCAACCTCAGCCTAAATCTAAATCTAACAGCCCCCTGCTACATCCCATCCCTGAGCACCACATCCAGATGTTTTTTAAACACATTCAGGGATGGAAGAACCAGCTCTAGTGCGTTGAAGTTGATTGCTTTAAGTTCTCTCATGCATACATTTGTCTGTCATATTCCACTTTGGCAGCAAAAAACATTTCTGCCATGGACAAAATGATCTGCTCAGGGCATGTTAATATTATAAAAGGCTTTTAAGATCTGGCAGGATAGGAGGTATCAAGCATACTGTATAAAAGGAAAATAGATTTTATTAACTTGCACTGACAAAATGAATTCTTTCTATGAACAAGAAGTCAAGGATATGGACAGCTCTAAAGCCTCGAGTAGAAGGCTTCCACAAAAGAGAAGAGGAAGAAGAACTTAGGACTATGTGCTGTACCATTATCATTAGATCTGAGCGGAGACCCACAAAATCTTTTTGCCTCTTTCCTTCCATTCAGTAGTGGTCTACAAATTTTTGAACTCTGTCACCAAAAATAGAGAGCAATCAGGCTGGGTTGGCAGCCCAGGTCTTACACAATCATCAGGCTGAGAAAGGGAAGCCACCAGTTGAACTCCACATAATGCAGTTCAGCTTCATTGTATTTTAATTCTGAAAGTCTCAGAACTAAAGAAAGTCTTAGAAACAAAGATATCTCAAATGAAGGCTGAACTGAAATTAGTATATCTCTCTGAAAAAAAAAGTTGTGGGTCTTGGAAAGCAAATTCCAAAGCAAATATTTGAAGTGCTGCCATAAACACTACTGAAATACACTACGGTTAAATATATTTAGAGGTTCAGATGTATGTTAGAGGTGTGGATTTATAGGACAGATGATTGCAGTAGCCAAGATATGCCACCTACATACCTACACTATAAAATAACAATAAATTAAATTAAAAAAAGAAAAAGGAGAGAGAGAAAAACTACCTTTAAACTTGCAGTAATAAAACTTACCGTTAATTCATTTATTCTGCTACTAAAGCATTAGCTTGTGAGTAAACCAAACCTACAATTATGGCTTTTCTGATTGTCCCAAAGAAGGGTAATAAATGTGGTCAGACAGATCAGGGAAGATGCTCAACCACAAGTGCACCTCTCTACATTTGTTTCTAGACAAAACAGCACCAGGGACTAGCAGGGTTCTGGGAATCGACAAAAGCAGTGAGTCTGTAACTCTGCAGGGGATGGCTTTCGCTGGTTTACAGCCCCATCCACACCAGTACAGTTGGTGACATCTGTTGCTGTATTCTCAGCCCAGGAGAACACAACTTCAAACACCATTCTGCAATAGATTTCTCATCTCAAGTGGTGTATCTACTTGTGAAAAAGGAGACTTTAAACAGACAGTTCATTGACATGCTGGAAATCCTGAAGGAGAGATCTGGACACAGAACATGGGAGACTCTCAGGGTCACTTGACACAGAGCATGGGAAGTGCCCGAGGCACGAGCCCAGCCACTGTGCTTTGGCAGCACTCCTTGCATTGCCCACCATCATTCTCTCAACAACAGACTGCCCTCCCAAGGGCCAAGAAACAATGAATTTCCAGCTATCTTAATTTACATTTGCTAAGATATCTTTAAACAGATCTTGCACGTTCCCCAGTGGAGTTTTTCTCTTCCTACAGCAATTGCTTCAGAGGGCATTAGGAAAGCAGAGGGAAAACCAAAGAGCCAGTGGTGTGGTCCTTAGCTCTCAGCAGGGGATTTGGAGCCAGACACTTCAGGCCTGTTCCCCATCCTGCCTCAAACTTACTGTGTGGCCTTCAGTCGATTACACAACAGATAATTTAGTATTTACTTCAGTGTTGGCCAACCAATGTCTGAGGCTTCAGAGAAAAGTTTTCAGAAGTCATTTCTAACTTGGGAACTCAGGATCCATTTTTTAAAGTGTATGGCATTTGGATGCTTCAGGCCCACTGAAAGTCAGGAGAATTCAAGCTCTAAGTCATTTTTGAAAACAGTCTGGTTACCGAAGTCCCTGAGTTTCGTAAGATCACTGGCTTCTAGTGACCTTCCCTGAGATCCTGTGAGGAATGGAAATATCACTTCTGTGCTTCTTTCCCACAGAGCTGCACAAAATAGGATAACCAATGAACACATGAACTAACTCCATTTCTTTCTATCTGCATTGTGAAAACTGTGATCACCTCTAGCCCTGGGCAGCCACAGTCTCTGGTCTGGCAGACTGTCATCTTATCCTCTGCAAGAAATGTCCTTCATCCCTTTAATCATAAAGGTTTGGAATGTTTTATCTGAAAGGACTCAAAGATACCTGAAAGAATCACAGTAAAAGTCCTTCTAGATTTTACTGGGTGAGACACAGGGTAGCCCTGCAATGTGAGGGAGCTAACGGCTACTTTTTTTTGGTAGCTAGCTTTGAGCGAGGGGTTTGTCCAAACCCCTAGGACAGCTGATGTTAGACATCTCTAAATCCACCACAGCAGAAGCAAGTGGCCATGCACTTTTGAA
Source organism: Tympanuchus pallidicinctus (assembly GCF_026119805.1). NCBI lineage: Eukaryota > Metazoa > Chordata > Aves > Galliformes > Phasianidae > Tympanuchus > Tympanuchus pallidicinctus. The sequence continues at coordinate 933,742 of NW_026294762.1, forward strand.
TTCCAGGAGCAAATGCTGCAAGCACCATGGCCCTGCCTGCTGCAGCTCTACTGCCAAGCTCTGGGTTCCAGCTCCAGCCCAAACATGCACATCTGATTGTCTGGGCTGAAAGCATGGCGCTCCATCCCATTCAAGAAGCATTTCCCAGCAAGTTCTGGAGGACTCTGGCACACTCCAAACTTTGCGCGTGTATCACGTTCTGCTCTGTTTCTGCCCACTAACACAGGAACTCTTTCCAAGAACTACAGCCAGGCAGACTTAAAATAACCCAGAATCAATTCTAGGGCCAGGAACCATCTTGAGAGCAAGCGAATACAGATGAGCTCCAGCACAGGCTTGAGAATTCTTTGCCTGAACCCTGTCTCCCTCCTCAAGTGGAAAATCCTCACAGATCCAGCTCTCATACCAATTTTTCCTCAGGTGGGGCCACAAGCCCCAGCTTTACTTTACAACAGATGACTTAGCGTGTACACTCACCCATTAGCAATGGTAGAGAAAACAACTATCAGTGTAAAATCAGCCAACAGTATAACCCACATCAATTGGCAGCATGACAGAGGTAGCACACCCAGTCAACAACATCCTCCCTGGTGATAGAAAGACCAGCCAGAGCCATCCCTCCAGGTAAATGCCCAAGACTCCTCCCACCTGCAGGCAAGATGTTGATGACTCCTCACAGTACTCATGCATGAACCCGAAATTGCTGTGACCCACTGATCAATGCAGAAGAGCTCATTGCACAGCACTCTATTCACACAGCAGCCTGGGTTCTCTGCCTGCTTTGCAATTCCCTGGGGCAAGAGCTGTCCTCCTACCCTGTGTCTGTAGAGCAGATTCCCTCCTGAGCTCAACGAAAGGGCAGAAAAGCAATTCTGTAGACATGTTACTATGTGCTATAATAATAAACCAAGTTCTGCTTTATAAAATAGAAATGAACATTAAACGTACCCTCGTAAAGTGTCTTGGCCTCTTCTTCTCACTCTGTTTGCTGGCTGTCTTTCCTCATAGCCTGCAAATCTGTCTGTCTGCAAGTCCCCTTCATATTGACCCTGGGCTTGTTCCACATACAAAACTGCTGTACATCCCAGCATGAACCTGGCCAGCCACAATACCCCCATGATGGCACGGATTCCACGGTTCCTGGCTGCCCTGAAATCTTCTTCCAGCTGGAGGGTCCCTGCTGCCTTGGTGGAGAATGGATTTTGCCAGCAGCCTTTAAGTGCCAAGGTGCCTTCCTGCCGTTCACTTTCTAGAATCAAAGACAGAAGAAAGAGAAACAAGCAAGTGTTCTCAAGAGCTTCCACGTTTTTAAAATGACTGTTCACCCCAGACTGCCCCTCCCCAGAGTTAATACAGTGAGGTCACACAGTCACACTGAGTGTGGCTCCTTGTACATACAGCCAACATGCTCACAATGTCATTTCCCACCATATCATTGCCAAAGCCCTCCTTTCCAAGAGGTCGGAACCAAATGATCTCTAAAACTCATTATTCTACCTTTGCATCCATTTTCCTGCCTTTCTGGTAGGGAAAAGAAGAGTGACCATAGAGCAATCTGTCCTGGAACCCCCTGGTATCAGGTTGTGCTACTGAATTCGGCACGGTAGCTGAGGAATATGAGCAATATGAGATGCAGAGCTATGAAGCAAGAAGAGACCAGGGATCAACTTCCCAGGCCCCACTATATTGTATTCTAGCCAGGCCAGGGCATGGAATAAAGATCAGTCACTTGAAAACTACCTTCAGATACTTGGTATTTTGAGCAGTCAGAGCGAGTGGTAGACAACACATCAAAGGAGCACGTATGTCAGTGCTGAGGTAGGCAAAAGGGTCATTGCAGGCTGGAGTGAGATGTAATATTGTTGTCTGAGGCTAGAGGATGAAGACAGTGCATTCAGCTAAGCCTGATTTCCATGATGGTGAAGTGACAGAGAAAAAGGCAGAGGGCTGGGCATGCTGGGAGGTGTGTAGGAGCAAAGCCCATGGCTGCCAACACACCTCGTGCTGCGCACAGCAGGGCCAGCTCTCCTGGGCTTCAGGCCTGCACCTGAGCACAAGCATCGGGCAGGGCCCACCGCCAGGGTTTTGCCCTGAATCACACCAAAGCAGCCCCAAGAGATTTTCTGCCCCATGCAAGCCTGTGAGGACCTGTCCTGACGACTGGAGCCATGCTTTTTCCCCTGGGGTGCAGTGACGGGGGAGACACGAGCTCCTGTGGGCAGCTGAGGACGCTGCCCTGGGCCAGGGTGCAGTGCTGGGGAATGAGCCCCGCGGGGCGGGCGGAGGTCACCTCCTGCCAGGGGCACCGAGGTTACGAGGCACAAGGGCCTCCGGAGCGGCTCTGTTTCAGTCCTTGCCGTCATCTGAATCTGATGCGGCTCCGACAGTACAGGAGAGCGCCTGGGGCGCAGCTCTGCACGGCTCAGCCCCTGGAGGACCGCTCTCGGCCTCGAGGCCGCCCCAGCGCCGTGAGCGCGGCCCGGGCCTCGCCGCGAGGAGCGGGCGGGGCGGCGAGGCGGGGTCGGGGCGAGCGAAGAGAGGCGCGGGGCTGCGCGGAAGCACGGCCGAGATCCCCAGACTGCGCCCCCGATCCTACGCCTCCGTATTCCTCCCCCAGCCCGCGCCGCCCCTCCCATTCCCCGCATCTCCCGGCCCCGCGCTGGCACGTCCAAATGAGCGCTCGGCTCCTCCGTTTCCCACCCCCACGCTCCGGGGTCGGGGTCCCTTCCTTCCTCCTCCCGGCCGGGGCAGGGCCGGCAGGCAGCTCTCCCCTCCGGATTCCGACGTGTGCTTCTCCAGGGAGGGGTCCCACCGGCCTCCCTTCTCCACCCAGAGTAGAAATATCTCGGAGAGACGGGGCCCCTCGACTCCCCCTGCCCGTCCCCCAGCTGTCCCACAGCAGCACGTTCCTGCTCCAGCCCAGTCCCACAGCAGGCACAGTCAGCCCAGACAAGGCAGAGTGAGCCTGAACTAATAAAGTAGCAACAAAAACAAAACCAAAAAACACACATGCGCGCGCGCACACACACACACACACAAAAAAAAAAGAACACCCAAAATAACAGTAATAATAATATAATAAACCCTCCCAGCTTCAGAGCAATGTCCTAGCTGGGAATCTCAGCTCTTGAGGGCATGCATTTTTCAGGCTCTTAATATTTCAAATGCAGTGAATGAGAAAGACGGAGTGGGAAGGAAAAGGCAGGGCTGGGAGCAGAGGCAGAGACAAAGAAACGGCCCTTCCTGCAGCAGCCCTGCGAGCTCTGCTGCTGCCTTGCTGCACATGCCTGTGCCGAAGGCTGGGATGTGATTATCTTCAGCAGGACAAAAGGGAGAGCGTTTACTTTTCTCCCAGAGCTCTATAGGTGGCACACACATGGAAAAGAAGTCATAAAAAACCCACATTTTTTACACTTCGAGAGATTTCCAGCTTTCATGCAGAAACTTAAAATGAAGGAACTCCATTTCCTCACAGAGAACAGAGAAGCATGACAAATGATCGATACATAGGCACGTACCATGAGAGCATTAACACAGTCCTTACTGAGAGTAAGGAAGAGTCATTTTACACCATAAAAAGAGAATTTTAAGAAAGCCTCAAAAGTTACTTTGAGCTCTGAGAAATTCCATCAAGCGCCACTTGCAAGAATTGCACTGACAAAGCAAAGAGAGAATCAATCACTAAATCAGACTTAAAACTTAGCTGCAAGTTTGGAAGGAATCGGGAAAGACATCTCAAAAAGCCATGTCTCTGAGTGTGCAAATTAAATTAACCCCCCGAAAAATGTGCAAAACAGTAAAATACAGCTAGGCAAACAAAGAATTGCGATTACAGATAGAAAGAAATCAGATCTTAGCTACGCAGGTCTGGATTTAGTCTGAAACTGTTTAAATACCTTTACGTCCTGGAACTGGTGATGTGCCCAGAGCTCCTTTGTTTAGTGGAGATCTGGGCAGAAAAGAAGGGAATAAAACCCTCACCCTTGAAGGAGAGAAGAAAAGGTACAGCCTAATCCAAATTGAGCAGGGGGAGGGCCTTGCGGCGGAGGAAGGGGTGCAGGAGGAGTGGGAGTAGCAGGAGGACAACCCTACCGCATTCTTGAGCCAAAAGTTTTTAACTTCAAGGAGGGGCTGAGGAGGGGGGGGGAGGTTGGATTCGGCGTTTGCATGCAGACGTGGTTATCACCTAGCCATTCCTCGTGAGCGCAAGGCTCCTTGGCTCACTTAATTAGTGAGTGCTTTCAGTTCAGCTGGACGAAGTGACTCCTTGTCCCAAATTTGGGCTGGAGCTGCAGGAGGTAGGGGGGCATTAGTAACAGTGACTTCACATCAAAAGGTTTGGTAAAGAAAAAGAAAAAAAAATCATTTTCAATTTGGGACTGGTTCTTCATCTCATTTTTGAAAAGCGATCGTGTGCTAAGGCGAGCAGAAAAAATAAAAAGGTTTCAAGTAAAACAATTTTCTTGCTGATCGTTCTCTTGTACAGCTAATATAAAATAAGGCAAGACAGGGGACTTGAAGGATTGATGACACAGCCTAGGACCTTCACACTCAGAATTTACCTTGGCTCCAAAAGAGAAATTCTTTGAAGTTACAAGCACTTCCTCAAGGTTAATAAATAATAAATGTCCGACAACTTTTGTTTGAATGTCAGATCTGAGTCTAATTCTGCTCTTTGGCTCTGTGCAAAAATAATTTCTCTGCCTCTTATTTAGGAGCCATTACTGATGTCTTTTCTTAATACAGAAAATACAATGCACATGTTCCTCCTCCTCTTTGAACTGCCTCTGCTCCGTGCTGCTGCACACCATCAGAAGGAAGCGCCGTCCCCACGCGTGGATGGCCAGAGTCTCCCCGGAAACCACAAATCAAGCTGTTTGTCGGGTCAAAGGTGTTCAGATAAGTCTGCACCAAGCGGACCCCAAAAGGCTGTGCACGGCACGCGCGTCAGGGAGCTTCGCATTGTCCTGCCATGTGGCTCAGAGCTCAGTTACCTTTTTACACGCAGCAGATGAGGGCTGAAACACCACTCATTTCAAAGGGGTGCAGAAATTCCAAGGCAAACCCAAGCTGACAGGGAGATTCAGTCCTTCTCCTCCTGCCCCTCTTTGAAACATCCTCACTGCCGTCTTTGTTCTTTTCAGTTTTCCTAATCAACCCCCTGCTAGCTTTATAGAAGTCAGAATGATGCTCAGCCTAATTAACAACAAACTTGTGGAGACTTACAGGGAAAAGGCAGACCTCATTTTCACCAGCAGCCAATAATGGAGCATTTCAAGGAATGTGGCTCCACCACCAAGTCTGCAGTGTTTTGTAGAGCTCAACAAGATTTAAAAACTATTTCCTGGGCCTAATCCTGCGATACTTTTTCCTGTTGAAATGAATGTGAACTTTACCTGATTGAGAAGAGCAGAAGTGGGCCCTCAAACAGAGCAGCACAGCAGTGGGAGCACAAGAAAATACATTTTCCTCACTGAGGGACAGCAAGTTGGTGATAACTGCTGATGCAAAATATTCTTTTTGTCGTTCCACTCTAAGGCTTCCTAACTTCTGCATTGTCTTCATGACAGTGTTTACATAAGTATTGGATTTTTAAAGGTATTTTGGCATATAAAAGTACACTCAGGGTCTTTGTTATATTTGCAGAAGTTCCCGGAAATATATCTGTGACTTTTGACCATGGAATAGTTTAAAAAGTAGGCTTTGAAATGTCCAAAGCAGGTGATACTAAAATGGAAACATTTTCTTGTCTCCTTTCTAGGTGCAAACTGAACCGTAGGTCTTTGTTTGTTTGTTTGTTGTTTGAGATGCATTTGTAATTCCAGTTAGGTTTTAGTTGGGTACACAGTGTAGCATATCTGGGCTAGTGAGAACTGTTCTTTGTGCTTGGAATAGATGCTGTGTTGTGTCTCACCTCTGCCACGATCCTTCTCATTCCATTTCCTCTGTTAACTCAGATGTAACATGAATCTGAGCAAGCACATTTAATTAACATTTCCCAGGTTCATTTGCTCTCCTTTCTCTCAAGCTTCTCCATCAGGACTGCACTTGGACACAGCCCTGCCAAAGACCGACCTGCAAGGGAAATAAACTTTTTCTTTCTACAGTCCTCATTGAATGGTTAAGAAGCATTTTATCCACTCAGTGTGTTCAGATCCTTATGAACACGATGCTTTTAGCTCTCTCTCTGATTTTCTAGACTGAGGCTTTTCAGCACAGCTGCATCTGATTAAGACACAGCGAGTTCCAGGATTCAGACATAGCAGCGAGATCTCCTTCAAAGTCCCATTCAAGCCTCCAACAGTTCTTTATTTCCCTGCCATCAAATGGTTGTTGCTGGCCACATGAAGTTACAAACACTTGTGTACGTTTTGTCTGGCTCTCCATCTGCTTTCCCTCTGGGTAGCTGACTGTGCACAGCAATGTGCTCACCCAAACTGTTCTTGGATCTACCTGGTGCAAGGCATTGCGAGTATCTAAGCGTGTAATCTTCCTCTGAAGTTTGCGCCCAGGATAAATTTATAGCAAGCCCTAGGCTGGGGATGGGAGGGGAGACAGCACTGGAGGAATGTCATCTTTCTTTCAGGCAGTGTCGGGTTGTGTCCCAGCCCCCTGGGAAACAAGAGCCGGTGCCTGTGGCTCTGGTGAAACTGCTGCTTTTTCTCCGCTGAATTGTTTCATGGTCCAGGGAGAAACTGGAGTGTGAGGCAAAGCAGGATGGTAAAATGTACCCCCAGCCAGCCCACAGAAAGCTATTCTCAGTTATTAGACAAGGAACAGTTGCCCTTGTGTAGTTTCAAACAGCCACACAAGCATCTCCGTAGGAATGAAGATCTGTAGACAGATAAGTATCATGTAGCTATCTATCTGTATCAGTGTTTCTATATGGTAAGTACAGAAGAAGCTGTTTTAACTAAGGCTGCCTGCCCGCCTAACATAACTTAGAGATCTTTTATAGCATGGCCTTAGTAATTTCCAAATCATACCCACAGAAAACTTTCTTTTTCTGCCTGTAAAAATTGTCTAATAAAGATTGTTGCATTCCTGTTGCCTTGAAGTGAAGAAAATATTCCCAGTTCGGTCTTCAGATTTTCATCATACTTTTTTAAGATGCTCATGTCTTAATGTGAGCTCTGGGTCTCGTCCTGTGAAGCTCTCCAGAAGTTTCTCATGTGGGTGATGGTAGAACTCTCAGTACATAGGTCTCTCTCCTCTTCTCTGAAATTTAGCTACAACAAACCAATTGCGATAGATCAGCTTTTAATAGACTATTTTGTGTCATGTTTGTCTTTTTCCGCTTAACTGTGCAGTTAAGCATGGGATTTCTGGACCGCTTTTCACCGTGAACATCATCTGAGATGTTGCTTAGGAAAGGCTCAGAGCCTGCATAGCTTAGTAAGTACAGAAGGAGAAACAGACTGTAAAATGCAGTGAAGCATTATTTTTCTGGCATTTTTAATCACCTAATTAAAGTAAAATGTAGAGCTCTACTCACATTCTTTATATATAGAGAAAGAAGTCAGTTGTCATATTGCAAGAAAGATATATTCAAATCATGTTCTCATAAAATTATCTGATCTATTCTGTTTCCTTTCTACTGTTCCTACTGGTTTACTTTCTATATCAGCTACTTGTGAATCTTTGTGCTTTGGTACTCAGCATTAAAATATGTAAGTAAAGCAAGTTCTTCAGATAGTCATTAACACAAAAAATAGAATTCCCTCTTATTAAAGCCACAGATGAAGCATTCAGGAAGTAAATATGCTTTACATTATGCACTGCAAACTACCATCTGTTTTACTTCATTATATCTCATACATGGAAAATAACAATCTATGAAAGTACTCATTAAACTACTTCCACACTTCTTATCAAATTGCACTGACATCTCATTTAGTGAGTATAATTTCAAGTATTTCAAGTAGATTACATCCGTTGCTCTTCTTCTGTTCTACAGAAGCCATCATTCCATCACAGAGGACCATGAAGCTGTGCTGGTTGTCTTGGATTACCTCCTGATTTTGCATGTGCTTTGACATCCCTTCCAGCAGGATCTGCTCTGTGATCTTCCCAGGCACAGAGCTGAGGCTCACTGGCCTGTAGTTTCCTTCACCTTCCCTTCTCCCTGTCTTATGAATGGGAGTGATATTTCCTTTCTTCCAGTTTCTGGGGACTTCACCTGACAGTCATGACTGTTCAAATGTGATGGAAAATGGCTTGGCAGCTGCATCAGCCAGTTCCTCCAGGAGGCTGGGATGCATGTCATTGAACTCCATAGACTTGTACATGTTCAGTCTCATCAGGTGGTCTCAAACTTGCTTTGCTCTTACAGTGGGAGGGATTGTGCTCTCCCACAACCTTGCCTAGAAGTTCAGGAACATGAGAGATGTTAGAAGCCTGACTGCCAGTGAAGACAGAAGCAGTGAACTTGCTGAGTTCCTCAGCCTTCTCCATGCTGGTCTGATGCTCAGACTGACACCAAAGTTGGGTTTAAAATAGCACATTTGAAGAGTTTGTTAGCAAGGATGAAAGACCTTGGAACCAGGGCTGGCACTGCTGCATTTTCCCATAGCTACATGATTTGGAGTCCATTGTTTTCAGAGGCCCAGCACAGAACCAGAGGGACTCCTTTGCAGAAATGACCCTGTGGAAAAATAACATGAGATCATCATTAATTATTGTCACTATAATCATTAAAATGCAGAGGGGAGGATGTTTAATGTCACCTAGAAGGTTGTTAATCCTCTTTTTTTTTTTTTTAATGCCTGACTTGGTGTCAACGGTTTATGGGCTGGTCCGGCCCAGTTCCGTGACCAGCAGGGCGGAGGGATCTGCGGATCCGCGCCTCTGGAAAAGGGGAAGCAGGGGACCCCAAAATACTTGAAAAAAACAACAGCACTGATCTGAGGAGGAACAAATGATTTTACTAAATATAGTATTAGTAAACTACAAAGAGAGAGAGAGAGAGTCTGTTTGAATTGTATAGACCTCACCACAATCCTGGGGTGAGAAGTGCAGTCCGGTTGAGTGACTGAAGTACAGACGGCGAAGTGCAGATGGCGAAACGCAGGCGGCGAAGCGCAGGCGGCGAAGCGCAGATAGCGAAGCGCAGACAGCGAAGCGCAGACAGCGAAGCGCAGGCGAAGAAGAAGGCTCAGGTGACCTTGCATGGAGTTATATCCCCTTGCTGACCGCAAAGCCTCCTGGGGAAATGTAGTTCTTCTCCGACGGACGAACATTCGGCAGATATCAAACCCCACCCCCAGTGCATTACATGATGTTATGGTGTGGAATACTGATGACCAAAAATCATAAAACCATGACATTCCACCCCTTATTCTACATCACTACATCATGCTTAACACATGGGATTACAGACTGCACTCCCCCAACATCAAATTCCCTTGTGGTACACACTGAACATCCCCGTTTTTCTGCATCACCCACCAGGTGGACCCAGGTCCCTGGGCAAAGACAGTTCCGCGAAGAGGTTTGCCCTTCCCAGAAGGAGGAAAAACCCAAACTGCTTTTCCTAACATGTTCTTTACATGTACTACAGGGACCTTATCTCCCTCTACAATATGTAGGGAGCTGGATTGGGTAGGACCATCTCGACTGATTGATCCTCTGGTGTTAACCAGCCAGGTGGCTTCTGCCAAGTGCTTCTCCCAGTGTTTAAATGTTCCGCCACCCATTGCTTTCAACATGGTTTTTAACAACCCGTTGTAGCGTTCGATCTTACCAGAGGCTGGTGCATGATAGGGGATATGATAAATCCACTCGATGCCATGTTCTCTGGCCCAAGTATCCACAAGTGAATTTTTAAAATGAGTCCCATTATCTGACTCAATCCTTTCTGGGGTGCCATGTCGCCACAGGATTTGCCTCTCCAGACCTAATATGGTGTTTCGGGCGGTAGCATGGGGTACTGCATATGTTTCAAGCCACCCGGTTGTTGCCTCCACCATGGTGAGCACATAATGCTTACCATTGCGAGATCGTGGCAAGGTGATATAATCAACCTGCCATGCCTCCCCATATTTGTACTTTTGCCATCGCCCTTCCTCCCAGAGAGGTTTCATCCTCTTAGCTTGTTTAATTGTGGCGCATGTATCACAGTCATGAATGATTTGTACAATGGCATCCATAGTTAAGTCCACCCCTCGGTCTCTGGCCCATTTGTATGTTGCGTCTCTTCCTTGATGACCTGAGGTCTCATGGGCCCACCGAGCTAGAAATAATTCACCCTTGTTCTGCCAGTCCAGGTCTATTTGAGCCACCTCAATTCTGGCAGCTTGGTCTACCTGATGGTTATTTCGCTGATCTTCTGTAGCTCTACTCTTGGGCACATGAGCATCTACATGACGCACCTTTATAACCATATTTTTTGTTCGGGTAGCAATATCTTTCCATAGGTCAGCAGCCCAAATAGGCTTGCCCTTTCTTTGCCAGTTATTTTGCTCCCACTGCTGTAACCACCCCCATAAGGCATTTGCTACCATCCATGAGTCAGTGTAGAGATAGAGCATTGGCCACCTCTCCCGTTCAGCAACATCTAAGGCCAGTTGGACAGCCTTTACCTCTGCAAATTGGCTTGATTCTCCTTTCCCTTCAGTGGCCTCTGCAACTTGTCGTGTGGGGCTCCACACAGCAGATTTCCATCTGCGATGCTTTCCCACAATACGACACGATCCATCTGTGAATAGGGCATATTTCTTTTCATTCTCTGGTAGTTCATTGTATGGTGGGGCTTCTTTAGCACGTGATACTTCTTCTGCTGGTGGTGTTCCAAACTTTTTACCTTCAGGCCAGTCCATGATGACCTCTAGGATTCCTGGACGGCTGAGGTTCCCTATCCGTGCTCGTTGTGTAATCAGTGCAATCCACTTACTCCAAGTGGCATCAGTGGCATGATGGGTGGAAGGAACCTTTCCCTTGAACATCCAGTTCAACACTGGCAGTCGAGGTGCCAGAAGGAGCTGTGTTTCAGTACCGACTACTTCGGAAGCAGCCCGAACCCCCTCATATGCAGCTAAGATCTCCTTCTCAGTTGGAGTGTAGCCCTCCTCCGACCCCCTGTAGGCTCGACTCCAGAATCCCAAGGGTCGGCCTCGGGTCTCTCCTGATGCTCTTTGCCACAAACTCCAAGTGGGGCCTTTCTCTCCAGCAGCAGTGTAGAGGATGTTCTTCACATCCTGTTCTATCCGTACTGGCCCCAGGGCCACAGCACGGGCTATCTCCTGTTTAATCTGCTCAAAAGCCTGCTGCTGCTCAGGACCCCACACAAAATCATTCTTCTTCCGTGTCACCTGATAAAGTGGGCTTACAATGAGGCTGTAGTTTGGAACATGCATTCTCCAAAAACCCACTACGCCCAGAAACGATTGTGTCTCTTTCTTATTAGTGGGGGAAGACATGGCAGTGATTTTGTCAATCACATCTGTTGGGATGTGACGACGGCCATCTTGCCACTTTATGCCTAGGAACTGAATTTCCTGGGCAGGTCCTTTCACTTTGCTTCGCTTAATAGCAAAACCAGCACGGAGAAGGATCTGGATTATTTGCTCTCCTTTCTCAAAAACTTCCTTTGCTGTGTTGCCCCACACAATGATGTCATCAATGTACTGCAGGTGCTCAGGAGCACCTCCCTGTTCCAGTGCAGCTTGGATCAACCCATGGCAAATGGTCGGGCTGTGTTTCCACCCCTGGGGCAAACGGTTCCAGGTATACTGAATGCCCCTCCATGTGAAAGCAAACTGTGGCCTACATTCTTTGGCCAAAGGAATGGAGAAAAAGGCATTAGCGATGTCAATGGTGGCATACCACTTAGCTGCTTTTGACTCCAGTTCGTATTGGAGTTCTAACATATCTGGCACAGCAGCACTCCATGAGGGTGTGACTTCATTCAGGCCACGGTAGTCCACCGTCAGCCTCCATTCTCCACTGGCTTTACGCACTGGCCATATGGGGCTGTTAAAAGGCGAGTGAGTTTTGCTGATCACTCCCTGGTTCTCTAATTGATGAATTAACTTCTGAATGGGGAGCAAAGAATCCCTGTTGGTGCGGTACTGCCGTCTGTGCACCGTTTTTGTAGCTATCGGTACCTGTTGCTCTTCTACTCGTAGCAACCCCACAACAGACGGATCTTCTGATAGGCCAGGCAAAGCAGATAACTGCTTAGCACCTTCTGTGTCTACAGCAGCTATTCCAAAGGCCCATCGATACCCTTTGGGATCCTTAAAATATCCCCTTTTGAGGTAATCAATACCAAGTATACATGGAGCCCCTGGGCCAGTAACAATAGGGTGCTTTTGCCAGTCTTCACCAGTGAGGCTGATTTCGGCCTCCAACACAGTCAGTTCTTGGGAACCTCCTGTCACCCCATGAATATAAATTGATTTTGTCCCTTGGTGACTCGAGGGCATTAGAGTGCACTGTGCACCAGTATCAACTAGGGCCTTATATTTCTGTGGTTCTGATGTACCAGGCCATCTAATCCACACAGTCCAATAAACTCTATTATCCCTTTCCCCCCCCTGGCTGGGGGCAGGGCCCCTCTATTTGTTACCTCTGTTGTCTGCAGCAACTGGAGCAATTACCTTTCTGGAGAAGTTCACCTTGGTGGCTGATTTGTCTTGTAGCTCTTTTACCCGTGCTTGAAGTGCAGGAGTGGGTTGCTTATGCCACTTCTTCATATCTTCTCCATGGTCGCGTAGGTAATGCCACAAGACAAAACGTGACGTGGTCTTACTGTTGTCACTTGTTCGAGCAGGAGGACGTCTTCTTTTGATAGCTGAGATGTTGGATGACACCGGCTGGGAGGAAACCAAGTTGATCAGCCCCTCAAGTAGGCTGTTTTGGGAATTCTGTTCCTCATTAGGTGTATCTGTGACCACCATGTATTCATCGGCATCAGGCACAATTGATAGTTTATCTATTATATCTTCTTGTTTGTTTTCCATTCTGTCCAGCTTTTCAGCTACTTTTTCAATGGCTGAAACACAAGCTCGTAGAGGGCTTAAATGTAACTCAAAGTCTTGAAGCTTATTAACCAATTCATTTATAAGGGGTCTTCTTTCCCCTCTGCCATACATAGCTGCCAATGTACTGGCGTACCTTTCTGGTGCAGTCTTCGTGAACGTACGCCACATATTTGGTGTACACCTGGCCCTCTCAGGATCATGCTCTTGATTTGGCTCATCAGGAATGAAATCAGGGCTATGTAGTGTTTCCACCACAGCACATTCTCTCAAATAACGGATGCCTTCCTCCATATCAGCCCATTTCTTCTTCTCGGGCATCAGATCGTCTTTGAAGGGGTAACTTTCTCTTACAGCTAACAGCATCCTCTTCCAGAGGGTGAAAGCCTGGTTCTGGCATGTACTAATACCTCTGTCAATGGCGGAGTCCCTAGCAATGCCACCCAATTGGCGAGCTTCTCTACTATCTAGCCACACACTGTTGGCCCCATTGTCCCAGCATCGAAGTAACCAAGTAGCAATAGGCTCATTTGGGTGGCGTGAGAAGTCTTTTCTCAGACTTCGAATTTCATTCATTTTCAGAGATCGATCCACAAAAGTAACAATATCTTGCTCACCTCTTGCTCTTCCAGGACTTCTTGCCCTTGTAGGTGTTGGTGACCGTGGTCTTACTGAGGGTCCCTCCCCTGGACTCAGAGGTGCTTCTCTTGGACCTCGGAGCCACTCCTCTGGACCTCTTTCCTCCTCTTTCTTCTCTTCTAACTGAGTCGAGATTCGCTTTGTTTTTCGTCCTCTTACAGGGGCAACTGACATCGATTGTGGTGCCTCTTGTGGTTGATCAAGTTGGTCGGTTCCAATGCTCTCATCCTCCAGTTCAGCTTGGAGCTTGTTTCGTTCGATTATGACAGTATCTAGCTCAGATTGGAGGGTGTATTGTTGAGATTTAAGATTGTCGAGTTTGGACTGCAGGGAGTCTCTTTCAATTCGGAGGGCATCTCTCTCAGATCGGAGGTTTTTCCTCTGGAGCAGGAGACTCTCTCGCTCATTTTGAACTTTTTCCCTGAGGCTCTCCCTTTCAATTTCAGAAGCTCTTTCTCTCTCCAGGATAGTATTGAATAAGGCCCGATAAGCATTAGCCAGGCCCCAAATCATATGTGCCTCCTCAGAACTGCCCAAACCGCAACATTCCTGCCTTAAATAGCTGTTTAGAATCTCAGGGTCTTTCAGGTGTTCTGGAGTAAAGTTCCATGAGACTGAAGATTTCCATCTGTCTAAAGTCTTTCCCAGACCTCTCCACACTCCCTGCCACTCAGTATTCTCTGGTTTTGGGGAGGATATCCTCAAAATATAATAAATACTAATACTGAGCGAAATGATGAGCAATACATTCAGGGAGATTAGTAATGCGACTAGGTGTTCATTCAGAAACTGCATTACAGGCTGAAAGGTGAGACTGGAAACCTTAAAAAATCCCAGTCCTGTAAAATTGGCAGCTGTCTCCGGAATTGTAAGCCACATTGTACGAACGTGCCAGGTCCATATTTCCACCCATGTTTTCATTTGATTGTATATGCCGATTGCTCCATAGAGCAAGGTGGCAAGCTTAATTAATGCCCAGTATGTTTTGAGCATTAGGAAAGAAGAGGCAGCAGCGTGCAGCCCTTTAAAAGTAAGTTTCACTACAGAAAGCATTTTTTTTTTTTTTACAGAGGCGAGATAGTAAAGCTCTGAGTTTACAAATATCCTACGATACTGGCAGTCCGCCTGGAGTTTTCAAGGTCACGTTTTTTAGAGAGTACCAGTGAAACAGATAAGCTTTACCAACGGAACTCTCCGAGAGCAGAGAGTCTAAACAGCTAGAAAGCAACTGCTGCCCGCATTCTCCACCAAAAATGTCAACGGTTTATGGGCTGGTCCGGCCCAGTTCCGTGACCAGCAGGGCGGAGGGATCTGCGGATCCGCGCCTCTGGAAAAGGGGAAGCAGGGGACCCCAAAATACTTGAAAAAAACAACAGCACTGATCTGAGGAGGAACAAATGATTTTACTAAATATAGTATTAGTAAACTACAAAGAGAGAGAGAGAGAGTCTGTTTGAATTGTATAGACCTCACCACAATCCTGGGGTGAGAAGTGCAGTCCGGTTGAGTGACTGAAGTACAGACGGCGAAGTGCAGATGGCGAAACGCAGGCGGCGAAGCGCAGGCGGCGAAGCGCAGATAGCGAAGCGCAGACAGCGAAGCGCAGACAGCGAAGCGCAGGCGAAGAAGAAGGCTCAGGTGACCTTGCATGGAGTTATATCCCCTTGCTGACCGCAAAGCCTCCTGGGGAAATGTAGTTCTTCTCCGACGGACGAACATTCGGCAGATATCAAACCCCACCCCCAGTGCATTACATGATGTTATGGTGTGGAATACTGATGACCAAAAATCATAAAACCATGACACTTGGCTATCTTGTGGCTTCTCCTCTGGGCAGCGCAGGGCATTGGGACCTTAGGAATAAATGTGTAATGAGAGAAGTGAACTTGGCTTTTTCTGTCTCTGTCACCAGTGTCAGTTCTGATGTTACACATTATCACACTCCTTTCCTGTATTTCTGCATAAACGTGTAGGAGATTATTATGGGTGAATATCAAAAACGTACAACAAAGCTGAGTTGTGGTTGGTTTAACTTTTCCATTTTTGACTTCATGGAGGGTAATCTAAAATTAGTACATCTTGCTTCTTGCAAGATGACACAGTTGCTGTCAGGACAGCAGCAATTCTTAAGCATGATGTCATGTAAAACAATCAAAATCAGACTCTTACATTCGGATTCTTGCTGAGAACTGAGGTCAGGGAATGTGGGATTTATGCTGCTGCTCCACGCTCCCTGCTAGGCTGTGTCCTGGCAGGCCCACAGCTGCTCCTTTCAGCTTTGAAATGAAGAAATCAGAGATTATATTTAAGGGGGATGGTGTATAATATTTTGAGCAGGATGCTGCATGGCATGTCCAGAATCTTGTGCCTCAAAGAGCAAGATTTGTCCAAAAATAGGCCATCTTAAGTGACCTAGGTAGTGGAAGGGAAGGACATAAGCCCCGAATGTGCTTTACTGCCAGCTAATAGAGCACCAGGGTTGTCTTCCAGGCCAAGTTTCTGGTAGTACAAAGCAGTCACTGCAATTCAGACTCCTGCATGGCAGGAGCCCTGCAGCGGTGTGTGCGCGTACAAATAAACCTGGCAAGTTAGCAGAATGTCTGACAGTCTGGGCAGGTGGCCATGGGCAGTCTGCAAGGCCCCGCATGGGAAAGTGGCATGTGCTGCTCACAGAAACTACAGACACTTTTTACATTACTTGTCATTGTTTACCCAGAGTTTTCTCAGCCTTCCATAAGAATACAAGTCCCACATAGTATTATATAGCCAGCACGTTTTTGATGCTCTTCCTGGTGTTCTACATTATAACTGTTTTATATGAGCTCAAGACCCAGTCCAGGAAACAAGTTCCATCTTTTGTGCTGAGATATAATCGTGTCATCTCTCTCTGCCACAAGGTACCATGCTCCCAAATGGGGGTACAATCATGTTTCTTTTGAAATGTGATTCTGAAGTGAATAGGAAGCAAAAATAAATGCAGGAGATTTCCAGAAACTTCACATCCAATTTCATTTCAAACAAACAGAGATCAAAAGTGAAAGCTATTAGCACTATATTGAAGAATTTAAAGATTGGGAGGAACAAATTCAGGCAAAGATTTCCTCAGGGAAATCATGCTGCAAGAATCATTTCATTTACTTAGATTTGTCACCAGAACAGACATCAGAAAAATTTTATCATCCTATTTGGCATTCCAAATAATACGTGCCAGATCATTTCGCTACCTCACCTTTAACAGTAATTTTTGTTGGCTTAAAGCATCTATTTAAAAAGGCTCTATGTGAGCATCATGGGAAGAGGATTAATGACATGAAGTCCATAATGACACAGAGTCAGTGGAAAGGATAGCTGATTCCTGTGCTAAGGTCTTGAATAAACAAACTGAGCTGTGTACTATATACTGCTGCCCACAGTTAATGCCATGTTAGTTTATTGTGTGATGGGAAGAGTTAAATGATGTGCAAGTTCCCTGCCTTTGCCTTGTAATACCACTGATCTCTTCTGTATAGAATTTACCACTTCCCTTAGAAATTTTTTTGCATCACTCTTGGATCAATAGGGGTCAATAGGAGACAGACATCTGCCTAGGTCAGTGACAGCTGATGTTAGTCCATCTGCTGACAGTGGGAAATAGCAGTGGTCTTCATCTCCTAGAATACTACAAAACTCTACAACAGTGCATTGACTAGAATAGTTATTTCAGTTAGAAGGGATCTACGAAGACCACCAAGCCCAACTGGCTGACCAGTTCAGGACTAGCCAGAAAGTAAAGCAAATTTAATGAGGACATTATACAAGTGCCTCTTGAACCCTGACCAGCATAGCACACCCACCTTGCTAGTAAGCCTTTCCAGTGTTTGACCTCCACCACGGTAAAGGAGTTTTTCCTAGTGTCTAGTTTGAATTTACCTGGCACAGCTTTCTGCTGTGCCCTCATGTTCTACCATTGGTCATCAGGGAGAAGCAGCCAGAACCTCCTTCTCCATTTGCCCTCTTCCATGTGGTGTGGAGATTAATGCGGTAGACTCTCAGCCTTCTCTCCAGGCTGGACAAAGAATCCTCAGCTTCTCCTCACAGGACGTGCTTTCCAGCCACTGTAAAACTTTATTGCCTTCCTCTGGATGCTTTCAGGTATGCCAACATCCTTCCTATGTTGTGGAGAGCAGAACCATATAGACAGTGTTCAAGATGAGGCCACACCAGCACTAAGTATAGTGGGAGAATCACCTCCTTTGACTGACTGGCTGTGTTGAATTTAATGCATCCCAAAATGTGGTTTGTCCTCTTGGCTGCCAGGGCACACTGCTGGCTCATGTCAAGCCTGCTGCCAAGCAACATTCCCAAATCCTTTTGAGCTGAGCTGCTCTCCAGGCACTTGTTTACCAGTCTGTACCTGTGTCCAGCATTACACCATACCAGTTACTATGAAGAAAATTATCCCAGATGAAACCATGACATTTTTGTTACTACATGCTGTTGTTGATTGCCTACTATTCCAGTGTATCTCAGTCCCTCTGCAAGACTTCTTGATTCCTCCAGGGAATCAATAGCAGCTCCTATTTTAGTATCATGATCCTTGAGGTCCCTTCCAACCTGGCCAGTCTGTGATATCATCAGCAAACTTGTTGAGGATACAGTCTATTCCTGCTTCTAGATCATTGATAAAAAATGTTGAACAGGACTGGCCCTAGAAACGAACCCTGGGAAACCTTGCTAATGACTGGCCTTCAGCCAGACGTAACCTCATTCACTGAGATCTACCACTGAGCCAGTTCATCATCCAGTGTAGCATGAACCTATTTATCTCACAGTTGGACAATTTGTCCAGAAGGATGCAGTGAAAGATGGTATCAAAAGCCTTACTAAAACTGAGAACGATTATGTCCACTGACTTACCTTCATCCAGTAAGTAAGTGACCTTATGATGGAAAGAAATCAAATTACAAAAGTATAAACCCTTCATGAACCCATGCTGACTATAGCTGGTAACAGCCTTAGCTTTTTACTGCCTTTCAATAACCTCTCAGATTATCTTCTCCATAACTTTTCCATGGACTGAGATTGAAATAATAGTTTGTTGCTTCTGATGTCTTTTCTCATACTCTGTTCTGTAGGTGGGCATAACATAACATTGGCTACCTTCCAAGCAGTGGGAACCTCCCCAGACTCCCAAGACCTTTGCTAAACTGTTGTGAGTAGTCCAGCTGTAGTATCTGCTATCTCCTTCAGTATGAGTGAATCCATTAGGCCCTGTGGACTTACGAACATTCAGCTGATACAAGTAGTCCTTTTTTATTTTGGTTACCACAGATGGTAAGCTATTTCTCCCACAGTCATGGTCCTCCAGCTCTGAGGTCTGCATAGGACAAGATCTGTCATTACTACTAAAGACTGAGGCAAAAAAAGCATTAAATGCATTTTCCTTTTCTTTATCCCTACTTCTTAGGTGACCATTGGCTTCAAGTGTCAGTCCAATGTTTTTCTTTGGTCTCCTCTTGCTTTTCACAAAGGAAAACTTTGGACCTTAATATTTCACAATATTCCTTATGCGTGGTACATAAATTAATCAAGGTATATGGCACCCAGGCAAGAAACAAGGCTGTAGAGTCTCCAGATCCAAGATCTCCTAGAAGAGCTGCCTCCATAGAAACAACTTTGTTTTTTTCTGAAAAAACCCCCCACAAATGACTCTCATTAAGATCTTCATTCAGAAGGTTTATAGCACAGCTTATAGGAGAAGAAGTATCTGTTTTTGCAGAAGTCCTCACTGGACCCTCCTTATCATTAATCATTGTTTGGTATTTCTAGAAAGGCAGCTTTTGTTTGGTGTGTTGCAAAGGGAGCCACAGGCATGAGAAGAGCATCTGACTCCCAGCATACTGAGTGACAGGCAGTGGAGAAGTGGGGAAAGGGACTGGCAGCGACTTATGGGTGCACTGAGCAAATCAGTCACTTGTGGCATTGGTGGGAGATGTTACTGCAGGTGCTAGAAGCAGTGGGAGAAGATAGGAGAGGAGTCCAGCCTGCATAGAAATGCTCAGGACAGTAATGTCAGCCTTACCGTTGCCCACAGTTCCCATACAGGATCTGCAGAGTCCTGCTGCAGTTCATGCAATTAAAAAAAAAAAAAAGTATTTTAATAGTTAAAGCAGTCCTTTGTTTCACTAATTTCCAAAAGCAGAACATGCACTTACTTCCTTTGCCTTTTGGGTCACATTTTCCAGATATTATGACCATGATTGAGGTTGGGCGGGAAAGGACAACTTCCTTCTAAACGTGCAGGAGAGGAACAACCCTCTGTTCTCAGTGCATGCAATTCCAACCTGAAACCACTGTTACTCTGTATAACCCACAGACATTAACGAGCCTGATGTGGCCATGTTCCTGCAGCAGGGCAGTCCTTGCTCTGCCTGCATAGTTTCAGTGTTTTCACTGCACAACACGATCGGATCAGGATCCCACCTGGGGAATATCTGCTGGCTGGGAGACAGCCCTAGTGCAGCTGGGCTGTGAGTCACCACAAAAGAGCTAGTTAGATGCATCCTCAGTTCTGTTAGCATTACAAGAGTTAAATTTGGATTAACTGTCTACCTGCCAAACTGAGACTTGGAGGTTCAGTCAGAGGCATTCAGATGGCGCTGGGCCAGATTCAGGCCATGATGGGGTTGCCACTGGCAGTCACAGGAATCTTAGAGCTGACCTTGGGAGGGTCGAGGGACATTGCCAGTGGAGCTGGGGACACAGGGGACAGGAGGCAGTCAGATCACCACTGCTTTCTGCCTTTCCCAGGGCTGTACAAATATTCCTTAATTTTGCACACAAGGCACTTATGTAATAGGACAGTGGGAAATTGGGATGCATATTCATCTGAGCAGACTCATCTACTTTGCTGGAGCCAACAGTAAAGCTCAAACAAAAGGTATCCACTCATGATAAGTCGCTATCAGTGTTCTGCTCAGACCACGGCTCCCGTCTGTGTGTAAGATCTGCAGTCTTGGAGCTTGTGATCACAGTTGCAACATTCCTTTTGTTTTCTAGGAATTCAACTCCACCACGGAGGGAAACCACAGGGAAATTGTTTCAGTGTGCATCTGGACTGGGAGAGAAGGGATGGGGCTGAGGCATGATGTATCACACACAACTCAACAGCCAAGACATCTTAGAAAAACACACTTTTATTTAAACCTAAGGAAAGTAACTTTTTTCTCTTTAGCTTGGCAGGCGGCAGCAGCCGTGCTGAGCCTAGGCAAGTGTAGATCAAAGCCAGGCAAGTCTGCTGTGAAAATCAAGCACTGGCATTTATTAAGGTTTTATTCATAAAAAGCCATGCAGTGAGTGCAGTGGGATTTCACTGTGGAACTTTTGACATGGGAGCTGCCTGATTTAGAATGAAAATTGCGTCTTTCTCCTGCCAAGAGTAAGGTGATCCCTCCATTTCCTATGAAATTCAAATGAAGGATACAAACACCTTTCTTGTTGCCCTCAGGTGGGCTGGAGCCTGCATGCAGCCTCATTTGTGGGGTGAGAGATTTGCAGACTTGGAGGGGTCATCCCTCCACACTCTCCTTTGAATGTAGAGAGGTGTCCCCACTGCAGCTGTCTGTGCTAGCCCCAAAGAGGCCCACCTTTCCCTTGTCTAAATTCCAAGTCCCCCGCTTTCAAACCTTTTCATTTGTAGTTCTTTTCTTTCCTTTATGCAATCTGTAGCACAGAAGACTAACTTGGCAAGAGTGCCAGAACAGATGGGGAACAGGGGACCAACTCCCCAGATCCCAGGAACTTCTGCTCAATGCTGCATGCAGGATTTTCAGCTGCTTACTACTTGAATTTGCCAGACAAAGCCTAAAAACAATTTTCAGATAAAGAAAGGGGGATTTTCTTTAGGACATCAGCAATCAGTGAGTCACTGCATGAGTGTACTTCCCCAGTGGAGGGGCCAAAATCCACATTAATTCACATTTCACATGAATTAATATCAAGTGGAAAAAAGCCACAATGATAATTTTAGGGAAACCTATGGTATCTATTCATATGACTCACTTTATAGAAGTATCAGTGTGATAAATCCATAGTTGGCTTACCTTGAAGATGAAGATCAAGAAGAGCTCTGTGCTTGCCTTTCAAGCACATTCACAGTTTTGAGCTGAGACATGAGCAAGGCACAGTTTGGAGTCATTGCTCTTGGGAGAGAACATCCTTTTATTTCCTTTCAGGAAAAAAAAAAAGAAAAAGCAAAAAAGAAAAAGCCATACTCATTAACATTGTGTACAGTGCAAACCTAGAGTAGGCAGTTGGCTCAAGGAGATACAGCAAAAGAAGGAACCCACAGGGACTGGAGAAGTTCAGGAGGAGAGCGGAGGGCAGGACTTCCCTAGTTCAATTGTAAGAGAGTCAGAGTGCATGATGCACGAGGAGAGATTGAGTAAAATGAGTTTGTTCAGTGAGGAGAAAGGAAAGGGAGGAGGATCCTGTTACTGCCTACCGCTACCTAGTAGGAGAATAACAGGTGTGCTCAGAGATGCACAATGAAAGGCCATTATGCAATGGATGCAAGTAGAACAAGAGAGAAGACTTGGTGTTTTCCCATAGTCCTCCAATGAGAAGGACTCAGTGATGAAGCAAAAATGAGAAAACTAAGAAAACTTGTGCTCAAGTGTCTGTGCTCTCAAAAACAGATGAGTTGGTTTGGTATTTCATTAATTCAAGCAGGAAGGTGAACACTGAAACATTGTTACGGGGAGACAAGAGCTACTGGACTCTCCATCTGAACAAAGTGCGAGGTTTTTAAGTAGGAACTAAAATAGTAATGACAGCCCAGGACATAACCAGTAACCAAAGTGCCAGTTTGGGGCATTGAATAGGTAAGAAGTGTTGACTAAACCGTGTCCTACTAGAATTTCTGGAGAGTGAATAAAGCTGCTTTGTGATCTGGACCCAGGTCCTGTTCACCACTGTGTTATGATCTCTGCTATTGTATGCAGAACATGTGATGTCCCTGTCATGAACTACACTCATATCGGAGAGGCAGAATTTTAGATATTTAATGATATTTGTGCTGCAGGAGGTGCTATCACACCATTCTGCAGTCTCAGAGACACCTACCTGTTGGAAGGGGAATGGAGATAGCCACAGGCTCATAAGGTATCCTGTGTATGTCATGGGCTGGTTGCTCCTCTCACCTCTAGCTTTGAAGGCACCATGGGTTTGTGTGACTGATGAGTGTTTCTCAAATGAGATGCTTGCTCACAGATTGTTCCTCCCCACTGCCAGACTGAACACACCTCCTTATGGATTGCAGAGAGGCAAATGACAAGCGTCTCCTACAAGAAGATGAAAGCAGTTAGTTTAATTAGCTATTCATTTGGAGAATAAGAGCTGCCCCATGTATGATGTTTTTAATTTCCTACTCAACACTATTTTCAGATGGAAAAGACCTGTGAAGTCATCTTTTACAATCCCTGCCAATGTATGATGTTATATTACATTTTGTTTTCCTTTCTTAGTAGACAAAATAACTACATGTTGACTGGGACCATGGACCTCTGAATTTTGTTCTTCAAAATTTGTCTGTTTTTGGTTCTGCTCTGTTCAAACAAGTGATCTTTCTGTACTGTGAAAAGAAGGGCAGAGCAGAAACTGATGTGAATGAAGGGCTGGCAGGAATATTCCCAGCATCTGAAAATGGTTGTTTCAAATGCATCATCCCATCTCAACCCATCAAATTCCACAAGTGTCACTGAAAAGAAGCTGTCCTAATGCTGACCAAGCATTAGAGCTCTCAGCTGAGTAGAGAGCAAACATCTGTAGAGGGATTTAGAAATAAACAAGTACAGTGCTCTTATGAATTTTTGCAGTTCTGCAAAACATTTTGCTACAACAGCATTATTCTTCCTTGAACAGATCCTCCCCTGTAGCAATGACTCTTGAGACCTCTATCAAATGATGGGATGATGCCCTTTAAGAACTTCTAAACATTTTCTTTCATATCATACCTTCTCAAGCACTGCAGAAGCTCTGCTAAAAGCAGAGATATTTAAAAAAAAAATTCTGAGCTCTGCGTATACACAAAAATCCACTGTAGACAAATACCTGGGTAAAGATGAGGATGTCCTGTGAAGGTTATAAGCAGCGCTTCCTGGATGTTCACATGTGGAAGAGTTCCTCGTGTGCCCATGTTCTTTTTGACCTTGTCTTCAGTCTACCCTGCCTACCTAGAACAATACGGGAAATTTTTTATCTTTTCAATCAAGTCTTCTCACCTCAGATGAGATTATCTTTACTAGTTATTTCAGCTCCCTGACTGAAGTCATACTTGTACACCTCTATTGCACTTATGGCCACCAGGCTCCCACATGCCACCAAACCAATGTTAAGAGTCATTCTCCTGTATGCTAAGGTGTCAGTTTTTAGCCATGTAAATAATAGCAAACAACTGTAATAAAATCAGACTAACCATGACCCAACTCAGCCATGAGCACCTGCTTTTTTTCTTCCTGTATCTTTTAAAATGCTCCGAGGCTGTGTCTGCACAGGTAGCAAAACAGACCAGTCATTGTTCTCTGGCCCCAAGTCCAAATGGAATGGAATGTTTTGTGTCAAGCAGTCTGTCTCCAAAAGCTGACCACATCCAGAGGGATCATTGGTTACATCACTGGACGTGTTAGCCCTGCTGAGAATGATGGCATGTTCACTCAGGTAGAGCCCTGCACTGAAGTGGTTTTCAGGCTCCCCATTCACCAGCTAGCTCCTACACAACCAGGAGCTAGGCATCTTTGAGGCATCTTTTCGTGCAACTGCATTGCCATGGATGTATCTGTTTCAATTCTTCCCCAGTGACACGTGATCTGTAATCTGGTGATCAGTTGCTTTCATAAAATGTCTGCAAATTCTTATTTGTCTGCCTGTTCTGAATCAGTTGGTAAAAGCAAACATCTCAAATTTTATACTGCACAAGGCTGTTCTTCTCTTCTTGTTCAAGATGTGTATCAATGGGCAAAACTGCACTGTGATCGTTGTGATCATTGTGAGATGACACAGGCAACAAACAGGCTGGGACCGACAGCCTTACTGTCCAATGCTACAGAAAACAAACCAAGCCAAGAAGCAAATTCAGCCCTGTATTGTCTCTGCAGTAAACTGCAATACTTCAAATGCAGAAGCAAAGCCTGTTTATGCCACTCACATCATGTTATGCTATACGAAGGTGGAAGTGTCACTGCTTAATGGGAACTGTTCTCCTGCCCTGAAAACTACTGTTAGCATATTATGCACATGGATAATATCCAGATGCTTACGTTGTTTTCCTGACCCAGAACAATGACATGTAAACTGGTTCTTGACCTCACTTAATCCCCTGAACATGGAAACTGGCTGGACAAATGTTCATTGCCTTGGTCCACACCGGGGTGCTAGCAGTGTATCTGGTTGGACTACAACAGATTTTGTGTAGACCCACACAAGAGTCTGCTTGGCTATAAGCCTCTCCTTGTTGCCTAAGAAGAATGCGAAATCTTCACAATACATTTGAAAGGAATTGTTGAAGAGCGCAGGAAGACCAAAAGGGATAAGAAGAATTTGTGTCCACCAGTCTTTAAATGACAGCAGCCATTTACAAATGGTTAGGTAGTGTAGTGCAGAATTCCTGTCTTGAAAATTTTAGTGCAATCAGTGCAGTCTTTAGCATCATCGTAAGAAACATGCACAGCAAATGTCTTGGGCTGTCTGGCAGAAGAGCATTCTGATTCTACTGGGAGTTGCATCATTATTTTGTCTTCTCGTGGATATTATTAATATTTCAGGATTCATGGAAATACATTTTCCTTTTCATTCTTTTGGTTCATTGGCAGACTGTGCTTGTCAGGGCCCTGTGTGAGTCACCATCACCCTCTGTTATGAGTTAGTCTATCAGCTGATGTCATTATTTGACCATAGTAACCTGAATGTCTTTAGTCTGTCGCCTGCAGAGTCTCTTTTCCAAGCTAGTGCAATGAGAGAATAAACCAAGCGCCAGTAGTAAATCTGTTTCCTTTTAATTTATATAGATTTGAGCTAATAGTTTAGCTTTTTCTTCCTTGGGAGCTGCAAAACACCTCCTTTCTTCTTAGCTCTGTTCCTGATGCCAGCTGTGAACTAACAGTAGAAGTAAATTTTCCTCATTGCCAACACCTACATGACTTATGCACTCGATAGAGGCAGTTCGTGATGTCTCTGTCTGGTGTCTGACATGATCCAGGCATTGCCTGTTGCCTAAGGACTGGTGCAGCTGGTGGAGGCCCAGGAGCTGTGCCAGGGAAGGGGTGGTGTGCTGACACCAGTCTCATGGGTCTCCACTTTTGGTGAATGTTCAGGATTTTCATTAAGACAGGGAATTAAAAGCCCGAAGGGACAGGATGAGGATTGATTTGTACTTCCTGAATAGCACAGGTTTAATTTATGGCCTGCATTCTCTCTATATTACATACAATGAAAATCTGTGGGAGAAGCTTAATGACAGGGTAAACATTAGTGGTTCAGACAGTATCAATGAGTACGGCTGAGGCCATATCCCTAAAGCTCTCTGTCTTCCTACAGGTGTGGTTGAGTTGTTTTAATGGATGCTGCACAGTAAGCATGTCTGGTAACACAGTGCTACCACATGCTCATCAGAAATCAGGCACAATACAATTATTTAAGTCACTCTCTATCAGACTTTATTAACAAGGTAATAATAATTGTTGCCTCCTTTACACCTTCAACCTTTTACTCTTTGAATGCTGATGCTCTTTTTTTTTTATCATTTCCTTTTCTTTGAATGCCCCGAGTTCCAAACAGGAATAAAAATATTTAATATAACAATCTTTTCTATCCGATCATTCACACTGATGCTTGGACACCTGTATCAAAAGTCTGTGCTGTGTACTGGGTACATACGTATCTATGAGCTGTGCACAGAGTCCTCGCTGTGTCCATCTCAGACTCATATTAATTTTCTGTTTCTGAAGCACGTGCCCTGGTATCATCCTTTCTGATGCACGTGGTTTTTATAGGGAAGAAAAAGTTTCTGCTGCAGGTGTCACAAAGACTGTCACGTGTCCATGGGTGAGGTGCATCGGTGCGGAGGGAGCTGGTGGGGATGATTTCTGAGCCGTTCTCTGCCATCTGCCAGCACTGCTGGTTATCTGAGAGGTCTCAGAAGATTGGAGGCTGGCCGATGTGACTCCCACCTACAAGAAGGGCTGTAAGGAGGATCTGGGGAACTACAGGCCTGTCAGCCTGACCTCGGTACCGGGGAAAATTATGGAGCAAATCATCTCGGGTCAGATCACACAATATGTGCGTGGCATCCAGGGGATCAGGCCCGGCCAGCACGGGTTCATGAAAGGCAGGTCGTACCTGAACAACCGCATCTCCTACGACTGGGTGACCAGCCTGGTAGACGAAGGAAAGGCTGTTGATGTGGTATACCTGGACTTCAGCAAAGCCTCTGACACAGTTTCTCACAGTATTCTCCTGGGGAAACTGGCTGCCCGTGGCCTGGACAGGTATAACCTTCTTTGGGTGAGGAACTGGCTGAGGGCCGTGTCCAGCGGGTCGTGGTGAACGGAGCTAAGTCCAGCTGGAGACTCATTATGAGTGCTGTCCCCCAGGGCTCGGTACTGGGGCCATCTTGTTCACTATCTTTATTGATGACCTAGATGAGGGCACTGAGTGCACCCTCAGTAAGTTTGCAGATGACACCAAGTTGGGAGGTAGGGTTGATCTGCCTCAGGGCAGGGAGGTCCTTCAGAGGGATCTGAGTAAGCTGGATCACTGGGCTGAATTTCAACATGGCCAAGTGCCGGGTCCTGCACTTTATCCACAACAACCCCATGCAGCCCTACAGGCTTGGGGATGAGTGGCTGGATGAGTGTGAAGAGGAAATGGACCTGGGGGTGTTGGTTGGTGCTCAGCTGAAGATGAGCCAGCAGTGTGCCCAGGTGGCCATCAGGGTCAACGGCATCCTGGCCTGCATTAGAAATGGTGTAGCCAGCAGGAACAGGGAGGTGAGCATCCCCTGCACTCAGCTCCGGTGAGGCCGCACCTTGAGTGCTGTGTTCAGTTTTAGGACTCTCACCAACAAAGCTGTGAGGGGTCTGGAGCACAAATCTTATGAGGAGAAGCTGAAGGAGCTGAGAGTGTTCAGTCCGAAGAAGAGGAGGCTCAGGGGAGAACTCATTGCACTCTACAGCTTCCTGAAGGGAGGCTGTGATGAGAAGGGGTTTGGCCTCTTCTCCCAGGCAATAAATAGGACCCAAGGAAATGGCTGCAAGCTGTACCAGAGGAGGTTTAGGTTAGACACAAGGAAGAACTTTTTCTCTCAGACGGTGGTCAGGTGCTGCAATGGCTGCCCAGGGAGGTGGTGGAGTCGCCGTCCCTGGCAGTGCTCAAGAGGCATCTGGATGAGGAGCTATGAGACCTGGTTTAGTGCCTGTGGTAGCAGTGGTTGGTGGGAGGACGATGGACACGATGATCTCGTAGGTTCTTTCCAACCTTGTGATTCTGTGATTCTATGAAAGACACATTCCTCTTAGGGAGATGGGTGATATGATTAACATCTATTGGGAAGTTGTCTTTTAATTATCTGTTTAATCTATCAAATCAGACATGCACACCTCACCAAGCAGCCCCTTCCTTTGCCAGTATCAGAGTCAAACTGAACTTTGACTTGTGTATTTGGGAGACTCCACTATAGAAAACAAATTTGTTCCTACTCTTAGTGGGACCTTTGCCTCATCCCATGGTGAAGACAGATTCCGTATTGCCCATGATGGTAACTGGTGAGTGACCTCTCCATCCTTACTCAAACCAATGTTTTTCTCATCATATTTGCTCCCCCTGTCCTTTTGAGGAGAGAGTAAGAGAGCAGTGTGGTGTTCCTCGGTTTGGCTGCCCATTAGTGTTAAACCCCAACACCTTCACTCAGATTCAGCAAAACACTGATGACAACAAGCTGACTATTCGTGCTTCAGAAACAAAGTCTTGGTTTTGTCCTTTGAGTGGTGACATTCTGGACCATAAGAAAGAATGTAGTTTTCAGCATTGCTAGGTGTGATCCAACTTTTTTCCTATGCAGAAGTAGTCTTCCTTTTATTAGTACCATTGCTTTCTATTTCCATCTCACGATGTATTTTCTTTCACTACATCATATTGCAAAAGGCTTGTGCTAAACTTCAGCTTTCTGGTACAGGAAATTGTATTTCATAATAAAAGTTTCCTTTGCTAGTCAGTGGCTGTGCCTGAAGGAAATGACTAGTGGACAGAACACTATCACCATCTGTCAAGTAAAAGGTTAAAAAAATAATTAGTCACATACACAACGATGAAGAACTCATTAGTCATTTCAGCATTTACCTTCAGCTCATTTGTTCACTTATGTGCTATGGAAATCCAGTACATTATCTGCTATACTTTGAGATATTATTAGGGTTAATCATTTATTAAGACATGAGAAGAATGGGTTGTAAATTGAAGCTAATCATATATCAGTGATGTTTTCACTGTTATACAACGTGCCTCAAAATCCACCAACACAGAACCCCCCAGACACACCTTTGATACTTCTGACCCTTCTTTGCCTTGTTCCATGGTGTGTCCCACTGAAGATGACATCCTAGAAGTGTATAGTTGAACAGCTTGTTATTTGTGTCACCCTTTTGAGATTTGACTTCTGAGATATTTTTGGTGGCACCTTACTATATTGACTTTGACCTTACAACATGAACCACTTCTTTGTCTTGTCCATATACACAGATCCAAGTGATTAACATATTTCCCTTTAAACTCCTGTAATTCACAGGGAACTCAGTATTGCATCAGCATGAGACAAAGAAGTAACACTCAAAAGACTTGTTTAAAATGGCTGCTGTCTACTGAAACTACCGAAAACAAAAAGGGTAGCAAAGTCACCCAATGCCTCCTGTGAGCTGGGTGTTTACAACACACACGTCTTTGTATCTGCAAGGGACTTTTGTGCACTGGAACTCATTCTGTAGTGGTGTTCAGAATGAAGAAAGCATCAGGATTCCACAAAGAAGAGCAGGCGATTGTCCTAAGCAATGGAACTCACATCCATCCATACTCTGGAGGCCAAAAGATGGGCACTCCTACACTTCAGGAGTGAATTCTGATCAATTACAGAACCACAGAGTCAAAAGGGTGAAAGGGACCTCTGGGGATGCCCCAGTCCAACACCAAAAAAGCAATTTCCTTCCCGGGGAAGCATCCAGGAGGGTTTGAATGTTTCCAAGGAAGGAAACCATCTCCCTGGGCAGGGGCTCTGTCACATTACTGTAAATAAGTTCTTCCCCATGTTTGTATGGAAGTCGATGTTTGTGCCATCCAGATTGTGTTGTATTCTGGTTAAAAGCACCTATTCAGAACTGCTTTTCTAAGTGATGCAAAATAAGCCAAAGGAGGCAATCATAAAATGTGACTTTGGGGTTTGTGCGTCAAAATAACTACTTACAAGCATTTTCCAGTCGTCTTAAAATCAATTCCTCTACGTTATGTTAACTACAGCTTTGTGTACAAAGCCAAGCTCCCAAGAATATGGATGTATTAATGCCTTTCATACAGTAGGAGTGGAAAAACCTTTTAAGGTTAAAGCAAAAACTTGTTCTCACTTGAAGATCCTCTCTTTTATTAAAATGAGAACACTGCTCTAGTAAAGTACAGAGAAGGTGGTGCCAGTGAGATAAGGCCCTGCAAGTTTCAGGTTTCTGCAGTCAGTCTGTGTAAAGGATGCGACTTCTATACGAGGCTGACAAGCTTCAGTTTCCTGCCTTTCAAATTGCTTTAGCCTCTTCCTTTTTTCAGCATTACAATGACAACTGCAAAAGCAGTGAATGTTCTGTGCTGTAAAGGAACAATATCTAGGCTCATCTTCCAGCAGAGATATCCAGTTTAGATTGCAAAGACTCAAGATATTGTTGAATTCATTTGCAAAAAGATACAGTTAAGGATTTGAAATTCTAGCAGTCTCACATCTCATACCAGTATTGTTTATGTGAAGTTTTGGCACTGGGTATTAGGAAAAAGAACAGTCTAGATTTTTATGTTAGAAGTGGCCAGGTCTTAAACAAAGAAAATAGTAGAAGTTGGTTTTAGTGATTGGAAAGGGAGCAAATGTGCCCCAAGCGAGGCAAGGCAGCCCTCCATCCTAGTCACAGAAGTTCACCTACACAAAACTGAATTTGGTTAAGAGGAGGAAAGAAACAAAGACAGTGAGAGGAACGGAACTTGATTTTTGTGGATCACAGCACAGCAGTGCAGCAGAGGAGTCCAGTGATACTTTTATGGAATCAGAATCATTAAGGTTGGAGAAGCCCTTTCAGATTATCAAGTCCCACCCCAACCCATCCACACCATGCTCACTGACCACGTCCCTGAGTGCCACATCTCCACATTTCTCCAAGACCTTCAGAGATGGTGACCTCACCACTTCCTTGGGTATGGACTATTTTTGCACAGGTGGGAAGAAGACACATAAGTGGTGAAAAGGGTATAGAGCGCACCAGTGGTATAGATAAAGAAAACAGGGGAGTAAAGGTTGTTACATTATTTTACTCCCTAAAGCCAACGAGTGTTTACTGGCAAAGTTCGCAGTAGTCTAGTCTGGAAAGGTCCTGAATAGTTTGCAAGGTGTAGCAGGCTTCCTGTGCCTGAAAAAAGAAGAGGCAAATCAGTAACTGCTAAGTCTAATGACTAGAAAGGATTATTCTAAGGGCCCTTATGGCATCCTTCTCTCCTTCCTGTGGACATGGGTGCCAAATTTAGAGACAGTGTAATTGAGGTCTGCCCCTTTCCATCTGGGGACCAGGCAGCGAGCATGTCTGTATATCTCTGCTACTGCCTTCCCTGGTATACACAGGACTGCCTGACCATGGTTACTGTCTCCAGATTTGACCCTCGCCCTGACTTGCTGGCTTTCAGTCCTGAGCTGGCCTCAGTCCTGCCTCACATCAATGGACTTCTCATGATCTGGATTCCTGACTCACCCTTTCTGCCATCCCTAAGTCTGCCCTGCTTGGCTCTCTCCAGTACTGTGGCATTGCAGCCTGCTCTGCTGACCATGCTATCCATCACCCCTCACTCCAGGCTCCCCACCTCTGCAGGAGCAGCCAGAATCACAGAATCATGGAATCACAGGGGATGAAGGGACCTCACAAGGTCATCAAGTCCAACCCCTGCTAAAGCAAATTCCCTACAATAAGTCACGCAGGTCTTGAATATCTCCACAGAAGACTCCATCACCTGAGCAATCTGTTCCAGTGCTCCATCACCCTTACCATAAAGAAGTTCCTCCACATGTTTTGTATGGAACTTTCTATGTACAAGTTTTACGCCAGTGTTCCTTGTCCTATTGCTACACAGCCAGCTCCAACTGCTCTCTGACACCCATAAACCCGAACTCAGGAAGGATGTGTAGTCCATCCCTTCTGATGTCTGTAATGCATTGTACTTAAAATCCATGATGCTATGGGTGCTGGGAGAAATGTTCATGTTTTTGGCTGAGGAAGCCTGGATGTTTTCTGGTGTGGACTTCAGCTGCCACTTCAGTTTAACTTCCTGGTTTCCCTAAAGACTCACCAACACAATAGGTCACATTTCCTACTCTGTTTAAGGGATTTGACACAGCCAAAAAGTCACCTTTTCTAAACAGAAGAGACATTTACAAGTACAGGAAAACAGTGATGATCATAGTG
This sequence comes from Tympanuchus pallidicinctus, assembly GCF_026119805.1. Lineage (NCBI taxonomy): Eukaryota > Metazoa > Chordata > Aves > Galliformes > Phasianidae > Tympanuchus > Tympanuchus pallidicinctus. The sequence continues at coordinate 966,083 of NW_026294762.1, forward strand.
CATGCACTCCAAGCCCAGTAAGAGAAATAGACTCTTGTACCTGACACAGGATAAAAAAGTATCAAGAAACCAGCTCCAGCACTGCAGGCTTGACATCTGGAAAGCAGCTTTGCAGACAAGGACCTGAGGGATCTGATACATACCAACTTGAACAAAAGTCAACAGCATACCCTTTTAGCAAAGGAAGCTAATGGTATCATCAGTTGAATTTGGAGGGATCAAAACAGGTGATCCTTCTCCCCGCTCAGCACAGATGGGGACACGGCTGGAGAACTGTGACCAGTTTTGGATCTTCCAGCACCAGAGAGAAATGGATTTACTGGAGAGAGTCCAGCAGACTAGTTAGCTTTTTCTTGCAGTTTGGAATATCAAGATTCAGATTTAGAACCTATTTTGAGAACACACAGGTCCCAAAGCAAAGCCATCTGAGTTGGGGACACAGAGCTAGCTAACCCATATTTTCAGAGCCATAGTCCCCTTCAAGTGTTTAAATGAAGCAGAATGACAGAACGATAGAATAGACTGGGCTGGAAGACACCTCTGGAGGTCACCAGTTCCAAGTCCCCTGACTCAAGCAGGATCACCCAGAGATTGTGAATATCTCCAAAGACTGAATCCACAGTCTCTCTGGGCAGTGTGTTTTACTGGTCTGGATCATGGCAAGACCTGGCAGAAGTATCTGTGGAAATTCACAATCCTATTCCTTTGGGCATAGATCTGCTAAGACCAATTGAGGTGATGGTGGAAAATAACTAGCTATTAGCAGAGACTAATGCCAAAAAACCTGGTGATTGGCATGTGTGCTATTAATGAACACGTTTTGAAAAGACCTGGATGTACATAAGGCAGAGGAGCTTTGAAAGGAGCTGTTGATGATAAGGAAAACATTCACAGCAAGCTGCTGAGAAGGCTGAAGCTAGGACTGCACATCAGCCTCAGAAGCTGGTGTTATTGTGCTGCATAAGGAAAGTATATCAACAAAATGAACATGCACATATAATACATATTTATTGCAAAGATGCTGTGCTATTGGCGATGTTGAATTTGAATTGATATGGATTACTACAAGTCAGTAAGCACTTCGATCACAATTAATATAAACCATAAGAATTGACCAACTGTACCTTGTGGAAAGAGTCAAAAAATAAAAAAAAAAAATCAGTAGGCCATGGAATTCTTTCAGAGGCAACATAACAGCTAAGGGACAGCAGAGATCCCACAGACCTTCTGAATCTCCTGTGGGTCCAAATGCAGCAACAAGGTAATGTGCTTAAGCCACTCATACATAGCCATGGGGGCATGCATAGCCTCACTATGTGAGTCAGGGATTGCTCCATGAGCCTTGCAGCACATCTCCAGGGCAGACTCTCAGTCCAGAGCTTGAATTTACATTTTCTATAATGAGCCAGAAGATAATTTTCTCCTCTTTTTTTTCACTGTGAAATCTTCTCTTTCCCCATCCCCTTTCGGTCCAGCCTCTTTTGTGTCCTTGGCCTTTTCCAGAGACACCAGCAAGGCCGTTCTGCAGAATGGTCTCTTCCACAGCTGCATATCACCCAGAGTTTACAGAGTTTCCTGGTCCTACTCACTGGAGACATGAGTTCATTCAGACTCACTCTATATAATCATTAACAGGCACAGGGATGGAAAAAAAACCTCACACACCAGAGGAGAACATAAACATCAGTGTGATGTTCACAAGCTTATGAAGACAGGACTATGTGAAACACATGGTTCAGTTTTAATAAATATTCTTACTTTTCCAGTGCCTTTTTTATGGCTTGTTACTGAGTTGTGAATAGCAATACTTGTTTTCTTGTTATTGTTGTATTTTATGAGGACAATACCATGTCCATAGCCACAGACATCAGATATTTTGATGGGGAAGATAAGCTTCCAGCAAGAGCTCTTGGCTCCTTCCCAGGACTCTATAACTTCTTCTGGGATTGTTTGGGTTTTTACAGGCATGGATGGGTGATGATGGAGCACTCAAGAAGCCCCATATGCTCTTAAATATTTTGTCTCATCCTTCTCTTAAACAATTTCAGCCCCTAGGGTTGGATTCCTCAAAGCCCTTCATGTATTCTCTTTTTCACAGCCCATTTGGTGACAACCTTTGGTGCGCAGGGAAGAGGTCAGTCTGCCTTGCTGAGAAACAAGGCAGGCATCTGGAGCATCTCCCTCACTGAAACAGCACTTGATCAAACAAGAGTGTGGATAGGGGGGAAGTAATGGGAAAAGATAAACACTTCTCCATATAAAAAGTAGAAGTAACTTCATAAATGGCTCTTGGGCCTTCGTAGTTACAGGGATAAGTCTGGAAGGACAAACTACTGAAGGGCGAGATCGGCCCTTTGGGATGGGTTCAACCCGCTGAGTTTCAGCATGGCAAACTTCACATCTCTGCGTCTGAGTCGTTCTGCTCTCCTGTGCAATCTCTTCATCACAGTGCCTGAAGCATTGCTCCTCCTCTGGGGATGCCCCAGAGCTACAGGGAAGAGGTGGGACCAGGTCCCTGCATGCAGCGCTGGGAAAGGGAAGATGGTAGGAAATACACAGAGAGTAAACAGTGAGCAATGTGCCAGAGCACCCAGCAAGGATCCCAGACACAGTTCCTGGTTTGACCCATTAAACTTCACAAAGCTCAGGGCTTTCCAGAGCTCTTTTTTTTTCTCCAAACCTAGAGGGGACAAACTCCTTGCAGTTCCTGGCAGGAAGGCAGAATGTTTTAAGGTCACTTGCATTAGCAAGATGTGAACTCTAGATGAAACTCCATATGACATAGATGTCTGGGCTGTTGTGGGGAGAGGAGGAGGGGAAGGAAACTTAGCACATTGAAGTTCAAGATGACCATTTGGATATGAAGTTATAGGACCAGCCTGTTCTCCCTTCCTCTCCTACTCGTCACATCTGGGCATTCTGCATCTGCTGATCTCCTCCATCACAGCAGCATTATTTTCAGTTCAAAAGCCCCTCTAAATACAATCCAGCCTGCATGGGCCCTTGTCTGCAGCAGAATGTAAACACGGAGACCTCTTTCCAGGATAGGCAGACCTCCCCAGAGAGGGCCAAGAGGACCAACTTTTGAAGACATTCCATGGATAAGAAATTCTGAAGGCTAAATCAACCATGGCTGGAGGGGTGGAACCCCAGAAGAGTCATGTTCTCTAAATGCTTCATGAATTGCTGTTACTTTTAACATGGAAGGCATGAAATACTGTCTTTTGGGGTTACAGTTGGGCAAGAGTTTGCATGCAAAGACCCAATGGAGAAAGCAGTTATATGCAGTGAAGTAAAACCATGGGCCAGTAGCTTTACAAAGGTAAAAAGGCAATCAGGCAGACATGTCACCAGCACAGCAGAAGAGTGCATATGTGGGGTGCAGAGGGCTTCAGATATGCCTGTTTGATTATAGATTCAGGAATATCCCTCATTACAAACTCTTAGTTAGCAGCCAGCCTCTCCCTGTATGGCTGAGATTCCAGCTGCTTGGTGAAGTGGATGAGCATGGGCATTCAACAGGAAGAAAGAATGTAAAGAAGCAAAGGTAACAGCACTGGTTTAATCTTTCTGAAACCTAGACTAACACAGAGAGAAAACTCACGCATCCAAAATATTCTTTGAGATTTCTGCTCACTACCATCCCACTGCATGGATCTCCTGAAAAACTTTGCATCCTCACCATCCTCTTTTCCTTTCTTTCTGTTTTATTCCTTCTACAACATTGGTTCATAAGGCTCTGCTGTAATCGTTTATGGCTTCCCTATCACTACAAAGAAATGCAGTGGAACAAGCTGAATGAATGCTCAGCACTGATTGTACAGTGCATCTGCCCAAGAAAAAGGGAGAAAATTCCCTCAACAAACACGCCTAATAATGTAGGAGCTAGAAAAGGACTCAAGTTCCATCCCAGCCCTATTGACTTCTTTGGTATTTTAGTGCACTGCATCACCTCCAGCACTGCTGAACCAGGATGAAGCCCTCTCTGACTGTGCTCCTTTTACAACTCAACCCCACGCTCTCCTCCTTCTTTCTTCCCTCCCACATTGGACAGAACGGTGTTTATTTTGGTTGAAATGAGAAGAGTCTGTTTTCTGCTGGCTGCAGGGGAAGAGGCTTGGTTGGACGGGAGGGAAGTGGATAAAGAGAGGAAAGCACACAGGTTAAACTGGGGAAAGTGGGCCTCGTGGCTCTAAACATTACCCAGACGTCAGGGGCTGCTGTGTCACACTGACACTGTGAGAGACAGCATGGACTCTCAAGGGAAGATGGTCTTTTCCAGCCTTTGCCAAAATCAGTAGGATTCTGCCCACTTCCTAGAACATTCCTGGAACTGAGCGCTTGCAGAGGTGCTGTTCTACAAAGCCATCGTGTTCCATGTGGACAGCTGCCATGGCGCCGAGCTCAGGGCCGCTCTGCACTCCGGAGCCCAGGACTGCTTCCAAGCTCTTGGCCACTTCCTCACCCTATTCGCTTGGATCTGCTGGGGTTAGTCCAGGAATTTCTCCCTCAGTGCTGGGGACAAAACACAGAGATGCTTCTTCTTGTCCAGTGCAGCACTGTGACATAGCAAGCTGGCTTGCGAGCAGTGTGCTCACATCCCTTTGCAGCTCAGCTGAAGATCAGTCTATTGTGGCTGCAAGAGAAGCAGCTGCAGGTATTGTGGCTTTACACAATCTCTGCAGCAGTGTGTGTGCACAGCTTGGATGTCTGACACTGATGCATCTTGACTTCGATTTGAAATAGCTTCAGTAATTAGGAGAGAGTAATAAGATAACATTTGGTTGTGTATATCACAAATTTGAGAAATAAGATGAAGTATGAACCGCAGTCTGAGTGTTCTGAGTTTCAGCTGCACATTCTGTGAGCGTGTAGGCACTACCCCTGCGGTTGGAAACTGGGCACAGAGGAAATAGGAAATTCATTCTGCTTCAGCATGGGGTACTCCAAAATGTTGCAAGCTGGGAAAGAAAGGAAAGAAAAAAAGTTACAGGCCAAAACTCTGATTCCCTTTGCCACTTCCTCATGTCTTGTATTACTCTTCCATATTTCAACTTCTGGTTGAGTAGGACTGGCAGGCAGTTCACACTCAGCCTCTGCACTGTGTCCTTGGGGCAGAGCTGTGCTGTCCTGGCAGCTCTTGTACTGGGGGTCAGCCAATCTGGCTGACAGCTTCCACGCCTGCAGGTACAGTGCTGCCGATCCACTGAGTCACCCGCTGAACAGCTTTGTCAGGGTGTTAGCAAAGGGAAATTCAACCTTTCTACAGATATTTTCTTTTAATTATTTTAAATAATCTACTCTCCCCCCCCCTCCAAGTCAAATGATAGAAGTTTTCCAGTGTTAATTCAGGAGATCTCTATCACCCCTACCTATAAAGCAACAGGATCGTTCAGCAGTGAGCTATGACCACAGCTTGGGCAGAAGCAGAGCATTATAGAAAATCTGATGACTGTATAGCATAATGATGTAATAGGGGTCCACAAAAACCATCCCATCAAAGCAGATGAATTGCCTTCATTCCAAGCAAAAGCACAGAAGAGACAAAATACTTTGGGTGTCATTTCTCTCCATGTTATTAGAACATTTGATATGGTTCGCAGTCTTGGAAAGAAACCAGAGAAATGTCTAGCTACTGTAAGATGAATACAAATGAAATTAAAGGAATGAACACAGAGCAGTTGGATTAGAGTGATGCAGGAGGAGGAGTCTGGACACTCACTGCTGGAGGAATCGAGAGTTTCAGGTTCACATGCAATAGAGCAACAAAATCCACTTGGGTTTAACGACTGCCTTGGAAATCTCCCAGGAGTCTCTGGTTTCCGGTAAGTTGGAAATAAAACAAACCATTCTCACGGTATTTCAACCTCTGTATTCAGACTAAACTAAGAAGCAAGGGAGACTGAATTTACTATTTGCAAAGCAAGTGAGCAGAAGTTTTCCACAGCCCAAGAAGACTGCATTTCTGGTCACGGCTTATGCCAGCTTTTGGACTCTTTTCTTCTGATGCAAATTCCAACTCCCGTGGTGTAACTCAGTTATAATAACTCAGTTATTCCCAGAAGGAAGGGCAAGAATCAAACTCAGGCTGACCCACAGAGGAGGTACTGAGAACACAAGAAGAGCACAAAAAAAAACCAAAAAAAGCAAAAAAAAAACCCCAAAACTGTACTCAGTACAGTTGTGGCATGCCAGAGAAATGGGAGAAGTTGGAATCCAGAAAAACTAGGTAAGTCATGACAACTGGCCAGGAATATCCCTATGAAAACAAACCTAAAAGCAGCTACTGGCCACATAGCCAGGACTGCCAGAAACAACCGACTGACCATATCTTACTGCACAAAGTATCTGCCAAGGTTGGAATAAGCGATAGCCTGTGCAACCTCGCACATCTTTTCTGACTGAATGTGTCACCCTGCTTCGTCCTCAGCTAAAGGTCCTTTATTGAGTGACTGCTTCATAAAGATCTTTAACTCCTTCCATTGTTTTCACTTGCTGAGTGTCAGTTTGCATCCAAAGTTTACAAGGTACATGTCTTTTCACATTGTGTCATGAAATTTCAAATTCAGTCAACATCTTTTACAGTATTTTCTTTCTTCTCACATATTATTCTTTGGGCCAGGTCAACAGAAGTTGATCAATCAAGAATGTTGATCAATCTCAGGAGAGTTCCTAGTGAATGGCACTGCTGTATCTGCCCCACCTGTATCTAGTTAGCTGCAGTGTAGATAAATGGGAAATGAGGAACCTTGAAAATTGGCTGAACTGCCAGGCTCGAGGTATGTTGTCAGCAGTACAAAGTCCAACTGGATGCCAGTCATATTCCAAGGGTCAATGCTGGAGCAATTAATGTTGAATGTCATTATTAATGACATGGATGATGGGATAGAGGGCACCTTCAGCATATTTGCAGACAGCACAAAATGGAGTAGTAGATAAACTATATAGGTGTGCTGCCCCTCCATTTCATTTCAGTGTGGAGCTTGAAATGAAAATTAAAAAAAATGAAAGACTCACACAACCAAATCAACCAATAATAATAATAATAATAATAATAATAAAAATCCCACACCCAACAGTTTATGGATTATATAATATGTGTCAATAATCCATGGTGGACTTAAAGAGACAGAGTCTAGGATTATGAAACGTTGTAGACATGGAAGAAGAAGGAGGCCTAAAGTTGATCTCACGTCTTTTCTACATTCTTGCAATTGTTGGCCACATACCAGCAGCAATCAGAGCAGCCGCTCCTCATAGACTGGAGGCTTCAACAGAGAGAGAGCTTCAGACAAACAGATGCAGTCCTCTGGCTTGGAAATACTGTGCTATCAAATGATCGTGTGGTGTGATGTTAATGAAAATGAGCAGGGTGACAGGCTCTTATCTGCTATACATCAACTTGTAGAGCCTCTGACCCTGACTGCTGGTTAAAATACAGCAGTATTCAACCCCACGACTGAGGTAATTACAGCCTCTGGAGAAGGGGAAGGATGGACAGCGTTGACTTCCAGCTGCCAGAGAAAAGTTTCACCCCATCTTGGGACTTGGAACTTCATGATAGTTTCACTGTCCTCAGTGCTGAAGAGGAGCCAGACATCTACTGGCAATGATTCTAGCCCACCTAACCCACACAGAGCAGCCTGGAAGAAGTAGTAAATCATCCACTCATACACAAACATAAACTCTGAACCTCCAATATGGAAGACAATCAGGGATTTTGGATATAGCACTGGCGCTTTCCTTGGTGTTTTTAGTGAAAGAAGTATATGTATATATATGTATATATATATTTAAATACAGTAATAAGAAAGAGAAAATGAGATCTGGAAAACCAAGAATTGCAGGTACACAAAAATGACCAGATTGAATTCCAGTAAGATCCTCCTGTTGATTGTGCACAGACATCACAGAGAAGTACAGTCAAAGGAATGGTTTACCCAGTACAGCTCTAGAAAGAGTCAAATCCATTCATAGACTCTGAAATACGTTACACTATCTCCTCACTAAAACGAGAAGCAGTCACATCCCACCCTATCCCACAGTCATGTTTTCAGAAATAGAAGATATAAAATCCTGCTCTGAAATTATTTTCCAAAACTTTGTCTAAGAAATGGGCACTGATAGTGTGAAGAAACTCAACTGAAATTCATGACTCTAAATTCAGCGAGATCAGAGGTCACGTATAAAAGGTTGCTGCAAGTTGTAACCACAAAGCACCATCGCAATTCCAAGACACCCTAAACTAAACAAATTTAATGATGCCTCCCACATGTTGCCACTGCAAGAACATCTGTTTCCTGTGCAGTGAAGAGATATCCCACAGTCTTCATTTTGGAAGATTAAAAAGATTAAGGAAGACATTTGCAATTTTCAGTTTCCTAAAACTTTACTTTTTAGATTTAGGACACAATCAAGTATGGATTTGTGCCAAATGAAATAAAATTGGTCTGAATAAAGATCACAAGGAGCCACAGAAAAGTGGAAATAATTTACATGTCTTTATCAACTGGAAACTATTTCCATAACGTGGACCTTTCTGAAACAATCGTAAGGTGTGATCCAAAGTTTATACACAAGTACACGTGAGCTTAAATATCACTTCACATCTTGGAAACCATAACAAATCATTAAACCTAAATGCACTGTTTGTCTCTGTAATATCACCAGCCAAATCATCAAAGCAGTGTTAGTGAACACAGTGCGGTGACATCCTCAAGGCCCAGAGGAAACTTCACCTATGCAGCTGTGGGAGTATTTGATCTCGTGGTCTGACTCTGCAGGCACCTCGCACCTGGCGCACATGTTAAGTAGCATGGGTGAGAAATGTCAGCTGTGAACAAATACAAGACAGCCCTTAGCATTTTTTTAAGTTTAAAAATGACAGATGTATGCATGCCTGAGAAACAGTTTTAGGTGAAGCAACAGGAGGCTGGAAGATGGCCACCAGTTTGTACAAGTTTGAGGTAGGTATCAGTAACACAGTTCGTAACACAGCATCCAATAGGAAAAAGTCCACCTAAATTTCATAGAAGCGTGGAATCATAGAATCATCAAGGTTGGAAAAGACCACCATGACCAGCCAGTCCAACCATCCACCTACCACCAATATTTCCCCACTAAACCACGTCCCTCAGTGCCACACCTACAAGTTCCTTGAACACCTTCAGGGATGGTGACTCCACTTCCTCTCTGGGCAGCCCATTCCAGCTCCTGACCACTGTTTTGGAGAAGAAATTGTTCCTAATGTCCAACCTGAATCTCTCCTGAAGCATCTTGAGGACATAAAGATGTTTAAGGGGTTCTGGCAATATCTGCTTCACTCTCTTCCTTTCCGACTCACGAATACTCGCATTCCCACATCTCCTCTCCCCCAAAATCCGATACCAGAAATCGAATCTAAGAAAACTCACCCCGTGACGATTCTAGGAAGGACTCTGTGAGGAACAACCATCTCAGTAACTACAAGTCTCCCCAAATTTCAGCCCAAGCCATAAGTTGGAGCATGATACAGTTCAAGCAAACTCTCAGTGCAACTGTTCCTCAGTCTTGAGCCAATTAGAACAAAATGTGGCTCTGGGAAGTGTGAGCTACTTGTCCAGCTTAAAACATGTCCAAATTGAAGCTGAGCATGGAGAGTGCTGTCAATTATTTCTCTGCAGAACCTTCTTCCAGAGACATCTGTATATTGCATGTTGTGCAGGTGAAATGTGTCCCCATGTGATGTGGAAATGTGTGAAAATGATGTGAAATCCTTAGGAGCAGCTAGCTCTACTTGTTCTTTGGGAGCACGATCTGTTTTTTTCCCATCTGTCTTCTCTGTTTAAATAAGTAGATAATCTAATTTCTGCCATAGAAGGATAAGCCTGTGTGGAGATCTCCCATTAGGAAGAACTGAACAGAAGAGCAACAGATGTGGCGTCACCCCTGCTGGTGCTGGACACTCACCTGACTTCGTGGAGCTGCCCATGTGTTGAGAAGACATTGGTTGTGAATTCAAGTTCTTCTCAAACTATCACAACTGCACTAACCAAACTGAATGTGACAGCATGCATAATCTTAACCCCATGAGTCTTGCAATTCTGCTGGTGCCCCAGGCAAGGGGCTCCAGGTCTGACAAGCCCAGCCACTGCTCAAAATGCACGCCACAACAATCTGAGCCCCAACACTTTCTTTCTCCATTAAGCCTGAGGCGACGTCGGCCTTATGTTTCCATGTGCTGAGTTCACTTCAGAGAGGAAAGTATGCTACAAAAGACACACAACCCTTATGCTTCTTTTGGGACTGAACCAAATATGTACCTCCCCTCCCCCTGCATTTCCCCCTGACACACCTTTCCTTCCACTGGAACATAACCCCACATAAGATGTTGGCCTGACATTAAAGCAAAATGTATAAATATTTTTTAAAAGACAAGAATTCCTGCCTCTCCAACAGTTTGCTCCAACTAATAGGTTTCATATGTCTCACATACTTCATTCATTCAGCCCCATTCAGTCTCCTAGGAGCCCCTGCTGTATTTATTAAACACAGCAATTGTGGAATGTTCAGCACTTACAGAATAAAACACACCATTTTTTGCATCCCCCCAATTGTAATTAATTAGAAAGCTTTGTGAGTAACTTAAAACTATCTTTCTGGTTGCACAGTGCCCACTCCAGCATTCTTCAGCTGTATCGTATGCTGTGCCTCAGCTTAACCCTTTCTCGGTTGTGCCAGACCCCAAGAATACATTTATTCATCCTTTGAAGGATTGCTTCGTTGCTTTCATGGAGCACCTCCTTTTCACTGAGTTATTATATTTTGGACTATTGGCTCTCCAATACGTCTTGTCTCTACAGCATCAGAAACTCTTCCCACTGCTAGATTCTAGACTCAAACCTTGACGTTTCGGCAGAATGCAGAGCTAATTTCAGCAGCAAAGAGCTGGAGAGCATGGATCTTTCCTAGAGGTTCTCAAATGGAAGCAGACATAATAGAATAGCAATTTTTCATTACAATGCTGGCAGCAAGACCAGAGGAGGATGTCTGGGATAGAAGCACTGTAGAGAGGCACTGATAGATTGTTCCAGTGAAAGCAACCTGCCAGCCCTGTGTGACTGCTCAGAGCAGTTTGCTGGAGTCTGGCATTGTCTCAGCGCCTTTTCTGGGGAGAGACACTTCAAAAGCAGATTTTAAAGGGGATGAGGCCCTGAGTCTGGCCTGGGAAGATCTGGCAGGACCTGCGCATTACTGTCAGCATCTTGAGAACATGAATATGCCTTGATTGCCCTGTCCAGCTTCAGCTGAGGCCCCCATCAGCACCCCTCCATTTCAGCTCAGCCCTGCCTGAGTTATGTACAGGGTGAGCATGTCTTCAGCTGTGTCTTTGGTATTCTGGATGCTGGGCTGACCTTGGCTGGCCCTTGGTTGGATGCTGACTGGTTAGATCCCTGCCCCAGTGGCTGTGTTGCCCTTCTCACCTGGCAGCCCTCTCTATCTTAAGGAGCAGCCTACCCTCTCCCAGGCAATTTTGAGACATAGAGCAGGCAGCCCAAAAAATCTGGGAGTGTGCACAGCTAAGATGGAGCAGAGCACCTGGCTCACTAAACCCAGGAAGGCATCAGCAGTGATAAGGGATCTTCAGTCATGCCCTTGTAAAGATTCATGGCTATACAACTTCTGGCTCTTGCTGTTATTTCTCTGGAGCACAACAGCAGTGGGATCCAAGGCTTTACACCAACCTGCCCCACAGTGCCTAAACCAAGTGTGACAGTGCAGAGAAAAACATGTAGGGGAAATTTAGAGAAAAAGCTATCAGGATCAATCCAAGGTGATCGCCACTATAGGTAGAAGATAACAGAGGGTGCTATCCAGGCAATATATTCATCCACTCTCTGTGGTGCGTTGTTCAGGAAAGCAGTTTTCCCTTGGTACCCTGTGTGGTAAACGAGGAAAAAAAAGAGCAGGGATGTGAGTGGGGCTGTGTGACCCCACCACAGCCATCCAGGGGAAGTCTGTGCTAGACGAGGGGAGTCTGTTGTTGTTTAACACTGATGAACACACAGCCACTCTTTTACATCCTCTTCTCAGCAGGACAGAGGGGAACAAAAAGATGGGGAGGGAGGGGAAAGCTGTGGGTTTGAGACAGAAACAGTTGAGTGAAAGAAAAGCAAAGGCTGTGCAGCAGCAAAAGGAGGAAAGAACAAATTGCCTATCTCCCATCAGCAAGAGATGCTCATCCACTTCTTGGGAAGCTGGGCCTCAGTATGCATACCTCTTTCCCAGGGAAACACTTTCGTAACAAGAGCCTCCTCTTCTACGCCCCAGCTTTTGTTGTTGAGCATGATGCCATACAGCATGGAATATTCTCTTGGTCAGTTCACAGTCAACAAGATCAAGGAAGCAATATGGACCAAGGGATTTAGGGGAGCCAGGGTCTCTGCAGCCTGCAAAAAAATACCAGTGGATTTCTTTGCAGAACTATGGGAAATGCCTCTGCACTGACCCTGTTTGTGTGACTGGAGGCTTCTTCACCTCCTCTTTTATGAGCTGCAATCACCACACGCTGTGCAAATTCTCTGTGCCTTTTCGTCCTGCAGTGGCAGCAGTATTGCAGTAATACCATGAGAACAGACTCCAAACACATCATGGGGAGACTGACCTCTCCCAAAAGGTGCTATAATTCATTTTTCACCCTTTTTTGGCTGAAGAGCTCCACACCCATGCCCAGATGGGAGACCCTTTACTCTGTGGGAGTGACACTGGTGTCACTGTTTCCACATTACTGCCTGCTTCAAAGGCTGAGGAGCCCCAGACATGTTCCCAAAGGAGTCATTGGTTTAGAAGCACGATCCTTGATTATTAGTCCCACTGCAGAAGGTTATACAGGAATAGATGAATACTAATGTGTTATAAAATGCTCCAAATGTTCAGAGAGTCACTGTGGAGAAATGCTGATGTTAATGCTTCGTTAGAGCATTCTCAACAGAAAGCACATCTGTCCCAGCTCTACTTGGGTGGAAGAACTCCTGGCTGTGACCACTTCCATAGGTTTTCCAGCTCTGCAGTACTTTTCTCTAATGCCGCAGAAGGGAAAATACATCTGGAAGCCTTAGTTTCTTAGTATTGCAAAGGCTTGCTCCTTGCTCATCTTTCTGTTTCAGCACTGCTTGATGCCATCATACCATCAAACCTTTCATTTCCCCTCATCATCGTGAAGTGTTCCTTTTACTAAATTTCACTTAATTACAAACCACTCAGTTATCACTTGCAGTCAACATATGGGAACTAGCACTCTCGACAAATTTTCTGGTGAGCACAGACCCTTGCAGGGACACTCAGTTCTACTTAAACCGAGCAGCTGTGCCCATCCAGGTGCCCAGCTAAGACTGGAATATTTCAGGTAGTGCCACATATCCCCTTCTTCCCACCAGTATTCTTGCTCCATCAGATACTGATTCCTTTCTTCAAGGCTCTGCCTACTTGCAGAGGGAATATAACGTGATCTGAAGTAGCTTTGTGTAGCCTTATGCAAGTGTAGCCAACCTCACAGGCTCAGAAGAAACTGAATTAGCTCATGCCCTGAAAGGTGGAATTGGTGTTGATAGTATCTCTGGGTGCAGCAGAAGCTAAGGCAGCAGCATCACGAGGTTCAAAAGCAAAACAGGATAGTAGAGTGTTAGGGCTCTGCGGCTCAAGGCAGAGCAGGAGAAATGCAAAGACTTTCTTATTTTGGTAGTCTCCCCCGTTGCCCTGTAACAGCTCTGTGCAGGGAGGACTTTGATATGGCTTATCAGGTAGTTGGTTCACAGATAGCTGGGATGCACAGACAGGATTGGGAGCACAACCCAACTTCCTGCATTCCTTCTTTTGACCTTCCCAGCTTGCCCTGACAACCATCAGAACTTGGGAGTTCACTAATTTCCAACAAAACAGACTGGGGAAAACAAACAAACAAACAAACAAACAAATAAATAAATCTTTCAAATCAAAGGTTCCTGCATTCACCGTATGGAACACAGGGCTCCAGAGATCTTCTGGGGTTTCCAGTAAAATTCAGGGCCTTCCTGCTTGCCCAGCAGCACCCTCAGCAGACAGCTTCAATCATCTATTGCTACAGATTGCACAGATGTCTCTCAGAGCTTTCACACCTGAGGCTACAAGAGCTTTAGGAAACCCCAGAGTAGTTCAGGGATTGCAGAATGCTAGCGTGAAGGGTCTGGAACCCATGGTGCTTTGTGATTCCATCAGCGGCTGTAGGTTCCTCACCTCAAAACTGCTCCAGCTTGAATTGTGCTCTGATTCTTCAGTGTCAGCCTCCTTTGTACTTACAGCATATTTACAGATTTTCTGGAAAGATGCCCAGTCCATGAGCTTCAGCCAGCACCCTAGGCTGAGCAGCTGACCATGTACTGGAAAAAGCCCTAAGGAAAATTCCTGACCGTTCCTGTAAATTAGTGCCTCTGAGACAATACTCTCCACCCCATTATGGGTTTCCAGACTTTTTTATTTATTTGTGTGTGTGTGTGTGTGAGGGACTGAGTTAAGCATCTGCTGGTGATTATGGTTTTTGTCATTTTGGAAGATGACAATTACCTCTAATTATTCAAACTAGGTCAGGTTCTTCACTGCAATGTTTGTTGTGCAGAAATTTGGCCCACTGGTCACAGGAGAACAGAATTCACCTCTCTCACATAAGGGAAAATCTTTCTTCTTTGGTATATGTTGTTTGTCTGCAAGGGAGATCTAAGCCCCATCAGTTCAGACAACTTTGTGAGTTTGGGACACACAAATTCTTCCTAATTTCTAGTTCTAATTTCTATTAGGAATTTCTTCCTAATATCTAGTTTAAATCTAACTTATCCAGTTTAAAGACATTTCCCCTCGTCCTGTTGCTACATGCCATATAAAAAGTCCCACCCCAGCTTTCCTGTAGGGCCCCTTCAGGCAATTGAAGGCTGCTATAAGGTTGCCCTGGAGCCTTCTCTTCTGCAGCTCTCTCAACCTGTCCTCATAGAGGAGGTGCTCCAGCTTCTGCACTTGCAGAAGAAGGGAGCAGTACCTCAGATGTTCCTGTGTTACCATGCATGGGTTATAGCTGACAGCACGGTGGGCAAGGTGCTTTTGGACACCTGCTGGAAAAGATTTCTTTCATCCAACTTCAATTCTCCATGCACCTGTATCTCTCCCTAAATAGCCAGTATAGCTAATGCCTGAAAGAGAGATAAGGTCCATCAAGACCAAACTCAGTGCTATGTCTTTAAAACCATCAAATGACCAGGCACGTTTAATACATATTGACTCACTCTTGAATGCACAGACTTTTCCTTACAATTTTTGTCCTTGCTGGCCTCTTTGTCTTTAAGCTGACAGCTTCAGGGCAACATCCATCTGCTAGAGAACATTCTCCATCTGCTAGAGAACAAAGCCTATAAACAGGAGGAGAACCAACTCTTTGAAAGGGTAAATAACAGCAGGACAAGGGAAATGGTTTTAAGTCGAGGGAGGGAAGATTTAGGTTGGATGTCAGGGGGAAGTTCTTTCCTATGAGAGTGGTGAGGAACAGCTGCCCAGAGAGGCTGTGGATGCCCCGTCCATGGTCTGGTATTGAATGTGGAGGTTGGTGGCCCTGCATGTGATGGGGGGTTGGAGCTTTACAATCCTTGAGATCCCTTCCAATCCTGGCCATTCTGTGATTCGGTGATTCTGTGTCTCCTGATCGTCATATGCATCAACAAGACAGAAAGAACACTTTGAGCCCCAGGTTTGGTTTCTACAGTTACAGTGAAGTGTTTGCTGTCCACTCCAGTTCAGCAAGCTGTCCATCATCTTAACATCTCCATCCTTCTTCCAGCCTTCCAATCTTGTTCTTTTCCCTCAAACCAGTTCTGCAGTGAAGCTGAAGCCCACTTTGTATTCAGTGGGGTGATAAGCCATAAATTTGTTCAGCTGAAGCCATTTTTACAGCTCCATTTTGCATATTGCCAGACTGACTAATGTTACCACTGCTGCAGTGCTATCAGGATGTTGGAGAACTGTGCACTGAACTTTCCTTGTGTTTTTGCTTACTAATCAGTTAGAGGGAGCCTGTCTGAGGCATTCCTGCTGTGCTTGTAGAGTTACAAGTGACCCAGCAGCTCTGTCCACTGCACAGGGAACTGAAGAACAAGTCCAGTTCTCCAGAACTAGACTAGGAGATAAAGGGCATTTCCAGCATGCTGGAAATTCCAAAGGCAGTTTTCTCATTGAAGTTTACATGTCAAAATTGCTAAGTGTCTCAGGTGCAAGAGAGCAAAGGATACCTCATTCCTGTTTTTCCTCACAAGCCTCTTATACCAACATCCCTGGTTGTTTTCAGGCGGACTTTTGCCAGTCCTATCTAAAGAGAATATTCCTTTGAAAACAGGATAAATTCATATATACCCTAAGATAGAGCACAATCTCAGTTAATTAGAAGGTTAAAATGGTACAAGCACAACTGGAAAATATGCTGCAGTGAAAGGCCAGTAAATTCAAATTCCTTCTCTCTAATTACATGTGATTGCTTTTTGGCAAGCACTCAACCTGCCAGAGCAGTGAGGTTTTACAAACATTCACATAGGCATTAGATCATTGTTTGAATGAGTTATTGGCAACCCAAATCTGAAGTAAAAACATAGTTTAAGGAAGAACACATTGAAGAGGGTGAAGCTGTCTGCTGTCATATCTCCTGATTGTCTCAGGACATACAAGATCCCCTCTAATTGCATCTCTTTCATAGCACAAAGACTTTCATGAGCAGGGATGTCGCACTTTTGTGGTCTTCTTGAACAAACTTGTCACTCCTACAAACAACAGGACATAGAAGGATTCTTTCACCTAATTGCAGACTGGAAGTCTGAAATGGATGTGGGAGGAGTTGAGGAAAGGCTGTGTGCTCACTCAAAACTGGAGCTGGCTCACATCACAGGTGGCTGTGGACAGAGAGTAGAAGCACACAGTAACGTGCCCTGGTGATCTTTGCAGGTCAGCTCATATACATTTGCACTATACCAGTTGTAGAACCATAAATAGTCAATCTTCTCCACAGCCTTCATCTTTGCCTCTGCTGGAACAGTTTGAAAACAAAGGGTCAAAATACTTGAACTCCAGAGCCCTGTGCCATCCTCTAACAAAGTGTGTGTAGCAGCCTTATGGCAATGTTGGGTTAGATGAACTGGAGCTAACACAGAATCCCTGAGCCCTTGGGTCAGTACCAATGCCTTGAGAAAGCCATCCAAGGCAAGAGGATAGATGACCCACAGAGAAAAGAGACCACAGTGTCTGACACAGATCCAGTGGGTCAAACTGAGTAGGGTGAGCTGACACAGTACAAGAGCTTTGTAAGCACAAGTCTTTGGCCAGAGTCCTTCTGACTGCAGTGTGCAGCTCTTTCTGCGAGTCTCCTTCTCTGGAGATGTTCAAGACCTGCCTGGATGCCGACCTGTGCGACCTGCTGTAGGGAACTGCTTTGGCAGGGGGTTGGACTCGATGATCTCGGGAGGTCCCTTCCAACCCCTACAATTCTGTGATTCTGTGATTCTTTTCCAGCACTGCTGCTGGCTGCAGCCATCAGGGAACCTTCAAACAACTCAGGAATAAATAATGCCTGCTGTAAATGCAGGCTGCCCTCCACAACACTCAGGCGGTGCAGAGTTTGAGGAGAGTCTCTGGTAGCATGGCTGGTGAGCTGGATTATGAATAACAATACTCTGAGCTCTGGCAGCCAAGCAGCCTGCAGTACTGCCAGGTGCTGCTCCCACCTCAGACGCACTTGTAGGACACCTTTGCCTTACATGTGCTTCCTAAATTAGATCTCCTGAGACTGATGTTGGTTTTTTAAGAGGCAAGTGAGCTTGTTAGTAACTAGCGTTATCCATTAAGCAGGAATCAGCAGCTTTTATCAGACTTAGAGGTGCTGTAAAGGGAAATGAGGGAGTGCACAACATCATGAGTCCATTCAGCAGCAGAGACACTTTGCCTGGCACAGAGGGGTTCTCAGTCTGGCATTCTTTCAGGTTACCGTAATTATTAAGTTACCTAGTGCTGCTTGGTTACAGCAAGCCCCAGACGAAACACAAGGAGCCTTGTGGAGGTGCAAGAAGAAAGAGACAAGGTCAAGGGCAGCTCTCCAGTGGCCTCCTTCTCCTGAGGCTGAAGTGAAGGAAACTCAGGCTGGAACAGAATCATATGATGACTGCCAAGCTCTCCACCCAGGAAAGTCAGAGTATGTAGGATTCTTTCTCAACAAATCAGAGTCTTAGTTACATATGCTGTTTGCCACCTGCTGTGATTCTGGCATACAAAGTCCACCGATAAAGCACATTATGGTATATCAGCACACGCTCTTCACAGAACCACAGAATCACAGAAACACCAAGGTTGGAAAAAGACCTACAAGATCATCCTGTCCAACCAGTCACTTCCACAGTGACTGCAGGTCTTTCCCTTCATGCAGCTCCCTTCTAGAACATGATCGGACACAATCATTGGTCATTGCCAAGGGATTTCATGGAACTGTAGTCCCTGGTTTCACTGACTAAGAAGAGGGGTCTTCTTTTTGGATATTCATCAAGTAGCAGAGCTGGCAATAATGACACCATCTGCCCATGTAGTGAAAGTATGAGAGGAACAGGAGAGAAGGCAAGAGAATATAATTTCCTAGGTGTGTTCACTCAGTGAACTTCTGGAGGTCTCCTTGAGATTGGTCACCCAACTTCCAGTTAACAAGACTAGATGAGACCCTAAGATCAGCTCTGGAGCAAGTGCATTCTGCAGCAGAGAGGGGAGGTCGCAGTGTGAGGGGGATGTCCAGCAATCAAGGATACCCTGGGTGAAGAAGGAGCCTCCAAGAGATGCCAGGAGTCCCCAGCCCTTGTGAGAGTGGCTGAGGAGACACGGGAGAAGGAGGGAGAGGTTAAGACAATGGACAACATGCAGAACCAGATAGGCAGCAGACACTCCACTGTTACTGGAGAAAACAAACCTGGGGCTCAAAGTATTCTTTCTGTCTTGTTTATGCATGTGATGATCAGCAATCAGCAGTCACAAGCCCTATTTCTTTGTTCTTTTGAAATTGGGTGTTGCCCTGCATACGTGCTGAAGCTGTAGACCAAGAGGCCAGTAAAGACAGAAATTGTGAGGGCTGATTAGGAGGATGGGGAGGTGGACAAGCAATGTTTCAGTCAGCTAACAAGCAAACTGGTGTTCTAGTTTGGACTAGATCAACTGGGAAGATGCTCAGAGGGCCGGAGCAGCTCCTCTAGAAAGAAGGGCTGAGGGAGCTGGGCTTGTTTAATCTGGAGAAGAGAAGGGACAGGGGAAACGGTATTACAGCCATCCAGTACTTAATGGGGGGTTATAAGCAGGAGCGAGAGCAACTTCCTACAATACCTGATAGTGATAGGACAAGGGGGAGTGTTTTTAGACTGAAAGAAAGATTTGAGTCAGATGTAAGGAAGAAATTCATTACTCAGAGAGAGGGCAGTGAGGCCCCGGCACTGCCCAGAGCTGTGGGTGCCCCATCGTGGAGCTGCCCCAGGCTGTAGGTGGACTCTGGGCAGCTGGGGGCACCCAGCCCATGACAGGCAGTTGAAACTGGATGAGCTGTATGGCCACTTCCAACCCAATCTATTCCACGATTCTCTGATTCTCTGAGATTGGCTGTGACTTTACCTAAATGGAAATGGTCACGAGCAGAGATCCCCATGCACTCTGGAGACTCTGGAGACCAGGGCTGTAGCACTCTCCTGGGAAAAGTGATTTTCCTCATATCTAAACGGAATCTCCCAAGTGAAATTTGTGGCTAACAACAGCATTTTTTGTTGTTTTTGCTAGTTTTGATGTTTTTTGTGGTTTTTTTTGTTTTGTTTTGTTTCCCCCCTACTCCAATAAACCTTGTAGAATAAGTTATGTTCCCATATAGGACCAGTGATCTGCCTTTTCAGCTACAGAGATACAGTAATAAAGCACACAACTGTCACTGTCCACTGCCTTGTTTTCCAAAAATTCAGATTCAATAAAGAAATAAATGTTGGCACAATTTTGTTATAGAGAAAAAATGCGGAATAAAAATTGAATGTAAAAAATTGATGGATAGACATCTGTGAAAGTTTTGAGAGCTGCCAGGCAACAGTAATAAACTGCCCTGCCATGGACATTCTTCAATAAGAATCCAAATTTAAAGATTTCTTATTGAGGGAGAACGAAGAAAAAACAAACAAAAGCTCCACACAATGTTCAGATGACATGAACCACCCTGGAAAAGCTCTCAATCATTTGCCATTGCATTTTGAAAGGAATGTGGAATTTATGCCCTGTTTTGAATTGATTTCAGAATGCAAACTTTGTGTTGCAAGCAATGGCTTTATCAAGATTTAAGCCAACAAAAAGCTTCAAGGTTTTTTTGAATATTAACTAATTCCACTCCATCCAGTGAGATATTGTCTTCATCCTAATGGTATGGAAATTTCACAGCAAAGCTGATGACTTCCCTCAGATGATGCTCTGATGCAAGTGACAAAGCCTGGAAGAAAAATAGTTCTGGTTTTTAAGCATTAAGCAACTCTGCCCCCCTGAAATAAGTTATACAAACAGTTTGTTTTCTTGCTTAAGCAGCAGAATCCACGAACTGAAAAGGAACTCAGAATATGGATTTTTGTCCCCATATATATAAAATAATTGCCACTGCAAGACTTTTTTAATATCCTGTCCTAGTCTGCAAATGTCACTGAGCCTTGAGTTGCTTTAAGCTGCAAAACTTTCTTTTGCAGACCTAATTTCACTCCATACACTTCAGTTTTAACTCAGAAGCTGTTTGGCTTGTGGGATTGCACTGGCAGAGCCCAGGTGTTTGAAGCCCAGTTTGCAGTCCTTCTTTTAGTGCAGTTTGGATCAGTGGCTGGCACAAAACGGCTGATTGTCAGTGTGTGGCCAAAGGAGCTCACACTTTCCCAGAGAATAATCTCTTTGCTTTGTGTTTGGAAGGTTACACAGCTGAAAGTCAGACACAGAAGGAGCAGAAACCCTGGAGGGATCATTCCCTTAAACACACAGGCGATATGGAAGGAAGCTCTCCTGTAGATTGACACACCATTGACTCCTGACAGTGGGAGCCCATTCCAATGACTGGAAGTCCTTTGCAACCTCCAACGGCTGGTTGCTCGTCCTGCAGATACCTCCTGTCTCATCTGTGACCCAGTGACTTGGCCTGGCTTGTATTTATTTTTTCATGTGATAAGAAACAGGCTCTTCCCTGAACTCACTGTTGGTGGGATTGCTGTGGTGAAGCAAGGCTGAGACCTGCACTATACAATATCAAATATTCAAGTAGGAGAACTGGAATTTTGTCCAATAGATCATTTATCTTCTTTATAAAATCTCTGCTCTGCCAGATCCTAAGCATGTCATTAACTGAAGCTAGACAGAATTCCACAATATGAGCTGAATGAACTCTCCCAAATGCACTTTAAGGATCTTCTTTACAATTCTCATGATGGAAAATGATATTTATCAGAGAGGGCTAGGCTGGAAGACTAAAAGCACATCTTTGATATGCTACACTTTCATTTGTTTCCTTATGTTTTTAAATGCTCCGGGCTCTCACAGGATAAACACAATTACAAGATAAGCCAGTGAGATTTTATGCATTGCTATAGAAACCCATAAGGGGAATCCACTGTCAAACTTAGAAATTATCCTCCACTTCCTTGTCACAACAGCTTACATATATTAAAAACAGAGACCAGGAAAAAGGAGACCATTACAAGGAGAAAAAAATAGATGAGACTGAAGAAGAGAGAACCTCAGATGAGAGATGAATGTCGGGAACATGCTGCATGTCACTGCTCTGAATTAAGATGTACAATGGCTTCAGAGCCAGAGAAGGCTCTGTATGGCAGGGCATTTTAATTACAACAGCAATGTGCTGTTTCTCTGAGGGTCAGTGTCTGTGTAAACAGAAATCTTTTCTCATTGTCTCAGGTCCATCAAGTCAACCCTTCCCAACAGGTTCATATCTCCCATTGAGAAAGACTTCCATCCCTCCAGCTGGCTCACTGTGTGTACCAGCCACCTCTCTGCATGCAGGAATCAGCAAGGAACAATTCAAAACTGACCTTGGTCTCACCTACCACTTACTGACCATGGCAAGGTCCTAGAGTTCAGCAAGGCCAAGTGCAAGGTCCTGCATCTGGGTTAGGGCAATCTCAAGCACAGGTACAGGCTGGACAGAGAATGGCTTGAGAGCTGAGGAGAAAGATTTGGGGGTGCTGACTGGTGAAAGACTCAGTGACAGCCGGCAATGTGCGCTCACAGCCAGGCAGTAATTCTCTTCCTTAAATTGCTGAAATGCTGCAGAAGCAGCTTCCAGCTACATCCCAACTCAGGTCAGTGCAGATTCTGAGAGCTCTGGAAAGTCTGAAATGCTGTTTAGGCCACGATGGATGTTTTCCAAGGATGGACCCAACATGAAGTATTGAAGCTGGCCAATATAACCATGACTCCAGGGTCTGAATCATTTTTTTATTATTAAAAATTCTTGATCTCTTTTCCTCCAACCTTCAGAATTCACAAACACACGCAATTTTATCAAAGCATTTTCCCCAGTTTGTTGCATCTCACCTTTCCTAAGTTGGTTAAAGTGTAACTTATCTTGAATGTGTCCAACTACAGGATTTACGTTTATTTAAACATCAAACATTGGCGACCAAAATCTTCTGAAAAATGGTTTGGGACCGCGATTCCACACGTATTTCCACCATTAGATTTGCCATTTTCACCCATTCTTGAAACCATAATTTTCCTTGCCATTTTCATGCAATGCAAACGGAGTAGGATCTCAAGAGTCGTTTTGCAATGGAAATCTCTATGTTTGAGATGCAATCATCATAAGCTTCTGAGCAACCTGTAATTGCACATGCATATCTTGAACCCAAGGTCAATAAAAAAAAATCCAATTTTTACTGTAATATTAAATGTTATGTCTGTAATTTAAGAATTGCTTGCCAAATTTCACATTCTACCTGTTTCACTGATGGGACTGGAGTCATTCGGATGGGACATTCACTTTTTGTTTTGATAGAATAATTAAAAAAAAAAAAAATACAAATCTGTAGCATTTTTCCTATACATAAGCCTGATTCCAAACAGCTGGATTGAAGTTTTGAAAAAATACTTTTTCTTGAGCTAACAAACATTATTCAGGAAGGTAATACCGAAACAATTCCAAGCATCTGGATGTGGCCATTAATGGCAATGTGAAAGTGATTTAGGATAAAGCAATCACTGACTGCATGGCAAGTGGGGCCCTTCTGCTGGCTGCCCTTGCTGTAGGGTGCAGAATGGGAACAGGATGGGCTGGCAGGACATTTTCAGATTAAGGCAGTTTAGTGAGAGTGGGATGGATTGAAGACGTGATTTAAACAAAGGTATTCAATAAAATACCTCCCTGTGTTTCTCTGCCAGGACGTTATTTGTGTTTTTATTGTTGTTCTGTCTTACAGTGTTGTAACAGAAATACTCCGAATCTTTGGTCCTCATTGAAAGAGTCATGAGCCTGTTACTTTCTGGCTCTAGTATAAAACACTCAGACCAAACAGAAGAGGCAGTGGAGGAGCAGCAACAAATATTCTTCTCAAAGTGCATCTAACAAATGTTTTCATGACGTTTGATGCCAGTACTTTGTACAGAAGGAGTCTCACCCAGTATACAGAAATACAGGCAGAAATATGGGCAGAAATACAGGCTATCACCAGCAGAGGTGCTGCTCTCTCCCATGGCTCTGCATCCTCACCCACTGCCAACACTGTCACTTAAGAAGCTGCACACTGTCACAGACCAGAGATGTGATCTGTCTGAAGACCAAACTTCCACTGTTGGTGGGAGTTTTCCATTCTCTGATTTCTGGGAAAGTGTAGTCCATTTTTGCCACAGCTGCTTGGAGAGATCACAGATCTGTGGCCTTAGAAGAGCAAAACCTCTACGGTAATACCAGATAAAACCAATGCCATCAGGAAGTGAGCAGAACAGTGTGGCCCTGATTCCTGAGCAATGACAAAACTACAGCCCAAGGATGCTTTGCTCTGTGACCAGGCACCTTCAGGAGGCCACCACCAGCAGCAGAACTTGGTGTCTTTACTTTGCAACGTATCTGGACAATCATTGCCACACAAACCAGCCCACTGGAAGGCCATGGGTGTGAATGGGACCAGAAGGCAAACGTGAAAGAAAATATAATTTTTACTTTCATATTTTGAGTCGATGTAGCAATGCTGCCTTAATGCAGCACAAAGGTGCCTTCTAAGATTGTGCTTACACAGATTATCCCAAGAAACTGCCTTGCAGGGTATGTCCAAGAACCTCAGGGCTAGGCTTGTGCTCACTTCGATGTTGACTGTGTTTGTATTTTCAGTAATCCCGAAACTGGCAACTCCACAACCAGGTTTAAAATGTACCAAACTCCTTGCACAGAGAGCTGAGCATGGGATTGCATCTCCAGGAAATTTAAAAAAAAAAAGAAAAAAGAAAGAAAGAAAGAAAAAGGAAAAAAAAACAAACTAAAATACAAAGCTAGAGGTAAGGAGTGATTCAAGGCATTCATCCCCCCTTCCTCCCAGCTTTAGTGTTGCCAAGCTATCTTTCAAGTTCCCATTCTCCCCAAAGTTCTTAAGAGTGTCTTAGGTCACAGAATTTCCCTCTTCCCCAGTCACCACAGGGTGAGTTCAGGGTCTATTTACAACATCACCAATCCTGTGCAGCTCCACAGTTTTCAGAACAGTTTTTCTGAGAATAGAACTGGGCTTTTAAGGATTTGTTCATGCCAAAAGAAAGCAAGATATGCAAGCCAAATGATCGAGCATAGCCAACCTGTAAGGCCCAGACTCCATTAATGGCAACAAGACTTTAAAAACGTCGTTGGCAGGATCCAGAGATCTGGGAGGTGTTCTCCATTTACAACAGCTTTGTTTGTTTATTGGTTTCCCTTGCTATAGATGTTCTTGCTTTCCACCCCATAAGCAGAGGTGGAAAGCCCAGGGAGTGTGGGAATAACAGAGTAGAAGCAGTCAGAAAGGACAAGGATTCTAGCAATTCCTCTGAAAAAGAGATTTACACTTTGGCATCTGCTTGGAAAATTTTACTATTTTTGTCTTTGAAATGAGATGAGAGCAACTTTGGCAAGGGTCATAGGAATGATACAGGCAGCACTGGGAAATGAATGTTCATGACAGCGTCGGCTCTGGTTATAGTGGAAAAAAAAAGGAAAGAGAGAAAGAGAGAAAGAGAGAAAGAGAGAAAGAGAGAAAGAGAGAAAGAAAGAGAAAGAAAGAAAGAAAGAAAGAAAGAAAGAAAGAAAGAAAGAAAGAAAGAAAGAAAGAAAGAAAGAAAGAAAGAAAGAAAGAAAGAAAGAAAGAGAGAAAGAGAGAAAGAGAGAAAGAGAAGAAAGAAAGAAAGAAAGAAAGAAAGAAAGAAAGAAAGAAAGAAAGAAAGAAAGAAAGAAAGAAAGAAAGAAAGAAAGAAAGAGAGAAAGAGAGAAAGAGAGAAAGAGAGAAAGGAAGAAAGAAAGAAAAAGAGCTGAGACTATGAAGGGTGCAGGATCTGAGGCCAGAGCAAGTTGCTCACACACTGTGGGACTCCCTGGAGAGGCATATGGTTTCCTCTTGTTTGACTCAAGCCCAGCTGGGGACCTAGATAAACAATAGCTGGGCTCAGCAGTCCTGGGTAAATACAGAATGGAGACAGTTGTGGTTAAGCAAATAATTCAGAATGGCTTTAGTATGGGCTCCCTACCAATCTCAACAAACCCCCTTCTGTTCCCCCCACTTCCTTAACTCTTGGTTTCTGGGTTTCTCAGGCTGGGTACAGCTGAGTGTAAATGACTGATTCCACCACTGTCAACAGGACAGAAGTGGTGTCCAGCCCTGGAAAAAAGAAACAGGAATATCAGTCTTATTTGTGAGGATAACAGCCACCTTGCCACAGAGGAGCGGTCGTGTAGTCATCCATGCAGGTGACTGCAATGTACCCTGCAAGACCGGAGAAGTATATGGACGTGTTATTGAACTCACTCCTTCACAACCTCAGGGTGATGAAGGGAAATGATAAGAGTTTCTGCTGAGTCTAAATCCTCTGCAGATCAGGACATTAAGGTACTACATTTGGAAGTGAAGATGCTTCCACTTAAGGCAGAAAACAAGAGCATAATCTCTTCTGCACTACTGGTCGCTGCAAGGAATGCTGTCTCCCAGTGCTTTCTTCTCCCTGAATGACCTCATATCCCCTTCTCCAACTTCACAGCACAATAATAATCCAAAGAACACCAGGGAAGTTCTGTGCAGGCTTTCAAATATACAAGCAGCCCAGGCTGTGACTTTCTCAAGATTGATATATGTCTCAAAGCTGATGTTTATCTCCAATGTTGATGCTGTAATATTTGGCCCTGGGAGTGGTTTCAGAGCTTTTAGTTTTTATGAAAAAAATAAAAATAAATATAAAAATATTACCTTAATGGTTATGAGGGATTCCCTGATGCTGAGCAGAGAATCCAGAGCAAGCAAGATAAATATGCAGGAATCCAAGGCCCTAGCTTTTGGTACAACTAATATACTATCAGCCCAGCTAAGTAACTGATGCACATAGAGTCCTGTGTGGGTCATCCCCATTTCTGGTGGGAAAGAACACAAGGCAGGAGGTGTCTGAGCAGAGCCACTCTCCCAGTGGCCATTCCAGGGGCAGAGGACTAGAAATAGAAAAGCTGACAGACAGTAGTAGCCCTGCAAGCAGAGCAGCATGGGGTGAGGGTCTGCTCAGTGATTGTTTTCATGCAGTAAGTCTGCACTGGTGGAGGAGATTCTGCAGTGTTTGTAGAGGCACAGAAAGTTGAAAGTTGGAAAGGAGATCTTGAACCTCCAAGCAAAGTTAACTTCAAAGCTGGGCTGGGATTCATAGTGCCTTTTCCAGTCCAGTTTTAAGCATCTTGAGGTACAGAGTATCCTACCTCTCTGGGTACCTGACATAAAGCTGAAGAAATTCCATGCAGAAGAATTCTTTCACTGGAGGAGTTTTTTCACACAAAGGGTGCTGATACCCTGGAACAGGTTGCCCAAGGAGGTTATGAATGCCTCGGAGCATTCAAGGCCAGGCTGGATGTGGCTCTGAGCAGCCTGGTTTGGTGGTTGGCGACTGCACGCAGCAGGGGGTTGGAACTGATGAACATTGTGGTCCTTTTCAACCCAGGCCATCTTATAGTTCTATGATTCTACGATTCCGTTTGTTGGCTTTTGTCATTTTACAGCACACCTCTGAGAAAAGTCTGGTCCCATCATTCTCATAACTCTCCTCCTAGTTAGTGGAAGACAGAGAGGATGTAGTTTCCCCCCTCATCTTTCTTATCTCCAATCTAAAGAAGCTCCATTCCTGTGACCATTCCTCATGGCAGACTGCATCCCTAACTGCTTTCCTGGTTTCTGCTCCAGTTTTTACTGGGTGCCACACACTACTCACTGTATCCAGATGTGCCCTTCTAAGTGCCACAAAACTATGTAAGAGGAATGTCCCTGAAAACAGCAGCTGTGCTCTTAGTAATGCAGCCCAGTATGTGGTTGGCCCTCATTGCCACCAGGACACACTAAGAACTTCACAGCACTCCTAGTGCTGAAGCAGTACATGCACTTCACAGATGAGAGGTGCAATAGAAATTCCGCAGCAGCTGGCATGTTTGCTTGGTATCCAACAGACACATTTTAAAACATTTCAAAACTGAGGTCAGAGGCACCATGGAGGAGGGTAAGTGAGAAAACACTGCTCTCTCTTGTCTGGCAGCCACAACATAAAGAACATGCAAAAAGAACTCAACCAAAACGTGGATTAAAGGCTTGAGATCTAAAGAGTCTGAGAGTGATAGCACCCATAGGAATGGCAAACAATGTTTGCATTGCCAGCAGGAGCATGCTAGCTGGGTTTCATTCCCACTGTAACTCAAATAAGTCAGTGTAGTATTCTGGCTTCACCACCTTGTGGCCTCCCACAAACATCTGACATCACCAAGCTGTGCTGAGCCCAATGGCAGACAGTCCGTGCTGATATGGGGCCATGGCCCCCTTGGAGGAGTGTGTTGGAAGCAGGCACTGGTACATCATATGAGATGGAGGAGGCACTGCCTGTGCATGGCTCCCTGTGTGGGCTTCATAGTGTTTCCCCAAGCTCCAAACCACTCAGTAGGAATCAAGCCTCATGCCTTCTACCAAAACCAGAATCCAACTTCTTCCTTTCTTTGTCCACTTCTTGGATACATTCAGGAATGCACCACACTTTTCCTGTTAAAGACTGGAAGCTGAGGAACCTGATTAGGTCACCGTATGAGACAGAGAAACCATGTTGAGTCACTGAAAGCAGCTTCCAGTGGCATTCTCCCCGGAAGGATTCAGCTCCCCATGGTGGTCACATAGCAGCAGCAGAAGTGCAACTGATGTCCCAGTTTCATGAAGCCTTAGAGTTCGCTGCTGCAAGAAAACAAACATTTACAGTAGATGAAACAATTAATATGAGCCAGCAGTGTGCTCTTGCAGCTCAGGAAGCCAATGAGATCCTGGGCTCCATCGGAGAGGGGTGGCCAGCAGGGAGGTGATTGTCCCTCTACTCTGATCATGTGAGGCCCCATCTGCAGCACTGTGTCCAGGTCTGGAGCCCCCAGCACAAGACAGACAGAGAGCTGTTGGAGAGGGTCCAGAGGAGATCCACAAAGATGACAGAGCAGCTCCCCTATGAAGACAGAATGAGGGAGCTGGGCTTGTTCAGCCTGGAGAAAAGAAGGCTGTGGGGTGACCTCATTGCAGCCTGCAGTACCTAAAGGGAGCCTACAAACAGGAGGGGAATCAACTCTTTGAAAGGATAGATAACTGCAGGACAAGGGGAAATGGTTTGAAGTTGAGAGAGGGAAGATTGAGGTTGGATGTCAGGGGCAAGTTCTTTCCTATGAGAGTGGTGAGGTGCTGGAACAGCTGCCCAGAGAGGCTGTGATGCCCCGTCCATCCCTGGAGGTGTTCAAGGCCAGGCTGGATGGGGCCCTGGGCAGCCTGGGCTGGTATTAAATGTGGAGGTTGATGGCCCTGCATGTGGTGGGGAGGTTGGAGCTTCGTGATCCTTGAGGTCCCTTCCAACTCTGGCCATTCTGTGATTCACACCCAAAGGCATTGGGGACCAAGACAAGTGCTCTGTGAAAATGGATAGTGAGACTTTGACCATATAATTTACCTTAGGAAAGTGTATACAAGTGATGGAATTAATCTGCCTCCCCTCAAGACAGGAAGGCCAATGGCCCTGCTGTTTTTCTGAATGCAGTGTTGTAGCCATCAGAAGAATTGAGAGGGGACCTGATCCAGATCTATAAATATCTAAGGTGTGGGGGGCAGAGTGGCGGGACCAGACTCTTTTCAGCAGTGTGTGTAGGCAGGACAAGGGGAAACGGCCGGAAACTGCAGCATAGGAAGTTCCTCACAAATGTGCACAAGAACTTCTTTAGGTGAGGTGAGGAGCACTGGAGCAGGCTGCCCAGGGAGGCTGTGGACTCTCCTTCTCTGGAGATGTTCAAGACCCAGCTGGACACCGACCTGTGCGACCTGCTGTAGGGAACTGCTTTGGCAGGGGGTTGGACTTGATGAGCTCTGCAGGTCCCTTCCAACCCCTACGATTCTGTGATTCTGTGATTGCTTTTATTTCTGAGAAGGGGAGTAAGCTGGGTTATTGAGGATACTTTGCTCACCTCTCCTTAACTTGTACAAAGCCCCTGCCTCATTTTTCTCCTGAAAAGAACAGTTTTCTTTTTTTTTTTTTTTAATACACATGGACATCATAAGAAAAGATTCTCCCAGAGAAATGATGATTTATTTCTCTCTTCCATCTTTGATTTCAAATGTTGGAAGAAGTGATGAATTTTTGTTGACAAGTGTCTTATACAATTCATGGGAAATCTTTGCACCTCTCTTTTAGCAAAAATCTTCAGTCTCTACTTCTTGCACAACAGTAATTATTCCAATATCAGACTCTTAAATCCCTTCCAAATTTTTTCATTAATTGCTGTTCCTCATCTCTTTCATCAGAAGAAGGATGAAAGATGATCTGAAGACCTTGGTTTTTCATTCTTTCTATGGGTAGTTTTAATTTTATTCGCTACCTCAAATCTGTGCTCATCATTTGCTAACACAGTACCCAAGCTTTCCACTGATGCTGCACAAGCAAACTCAAGATGAAAGGTTATGTTAACTGCCATTTCAGTGTCTCATCTGAAAATGTTTTGCCCTTAAAATCAGATCTTCAATTGTTATCTGCTTGAAATCCTGGGAATCAGCCAGATTTCCAGGGAAATGAGCACTAACTGATGCAAGATGTTGTAAACATATGGAAAAAATAGTGCATTGCAACATACACTTTCAAAAAAACTGACCTGGAGTTCAGAGCAGTCCCCAGGGAAAGGTCTGAGGGGCTGATAGTTTCAAGATATGCAGAGCTATACATCTCTTCATCAGAGCTCTCAAATTGCTGGCTGCTTTTATGTTACTTATGCATTTCAGTCCCTTGCTTTTCTCCTTTTGTTTTTACAAATGCACTCTCTGCATCTATAGGAAGGAGCCAGATCAACAGCGAGGCCAGTCTGGCACAGAAGAGATTCGCCCTTTCTACTCTTCTGCTTTTAGATAAAAAGCTGCTTTCTTCCATGACATCATTTCTGGGGACTGGAGCCACCTGCTATGTGATGCTCCGCTCTGTATCAGTCTGAATTAAGCTTTAGATAAACAGCAGAGAGACAGTTTATTTGTGTGCTGGGGAGACAAGTAGAGGGCTGTGGTCAGTTATGCTCAGTGATAACGAGTCTGTCTCCTTCTGAGATCACTGCAATTATTTTTCTGTGTTCGCTAACAACACGCTGTATCCTATAAATCCTCATGGAGAAAAAGCTTCAGCTGCTTTTAGCATGGAAAATGAGATACAAACAGACGGTTGCTATTTATTCCTTTATTGATTTGATACATATCTGGCCTCTGCTTTAGATATAACTAACAATTCCTGCAAAAGCACTGCAAGATAAGGGTAGCATTGCAGCTCTTGTATCCCACATTAAAAAAAAAAAAAGCAGACAGGTAGATTTTCTCCCCCCAGTCCTATGGAACAAGACAGTATCTGAGGTGGTGTTAAATTTCTGCTTTGTAACTACATAGCTCTCCACACAAATGGCCTTTCTAATTACACACACAAAAATCTCTTAAAACCAACTCATTTTATCATCTAATCCCCACTCCCAATTCCTGTCACAAGAGAATAATGCAGTGCTCTGAAATGTAGCCCAACTGGAGCGTGATAGAAAGTAATCATTCAATAAGAGAAAAGGAATATCATTTCTCCAATGGCTGTTACTCAGGAGTGCGCTGGGGAGACTACAGAGATCACAAGATTGTGTGTAGCAAACCTGTTCTGGCAACTCAGCATCTTTTCCCAACCCTTCAGTGACAGCACAAGAAGTATTCCAGCTTGGGTTTGATTGGGTTTGGGTTTGATGTTTGATCAAACATCTCTCTTTAAGAGAGGTGATGTAAATCATACAGTCACAGAAAAACTGGGGCTGGAAGGGACTTCTGAAGATCATCTTGTGCATCTATCACTGCTCAGGGTCATCATCCAGTCAGATTTTTATCAGCTCCAAGTGTGGAGACTCCACAGATTCTGTGGGCAACCTGTTCCAGTGTTCACACACCTTCATAGTACAAAAAAAAAAAAAAAAAAAGGAATTTTCCATATTTCAGTTTGCATCCATTACCTCATGCCCAATCAGTGACACCATTGAGAAGAGTCTGGCTCCATGAGGTGTTCACGTAAATTCCTTTATATTGATGAAACCTCTCCTGAGACTTTTATTTCTCAATCAGTCTTTCCTCATTTGGAAGATGCACCAACCCCTTATCATCTTCATGGCCCTTTTCACACCGGCACGTCCATATATTTCTTTCACTGGTCAGCCTAAAAGTAGACACAGTTCTCCAGATGTGTCTTCACCAGTCTTGACCCACTGGCAAATCTCTGTGCAATGCATCCCAAGATGCTTTAGGACTCCTTTGCTGCAAGGGTGTACTGATAGCCTGTAGACAACTTCTTGTCCAACAGGATGCCTAAGTCCTTCTCTGCAAAGCTGCCCTTCAGATTTTTTACCCCATACCTGTACTAATGCATGGAATTGTCTCCCCACAGGTGAAGGACATTAAATTTACCTTTGCTTTGGCACATTTCTCCAGTCTATCAAGATCCCTCTGAACGGTATCACAAACATCCAGTGTTTCGAATATACCGCCCACTTCTGTACTGACGACCAAATTGCTGAGGATGCAGTCCATTCCACCATCCAGTCATTAGCAAAGATTTTCAACAGTATTGGCTCCAGTATCAGCCTCTGGTTTCCACCACTAGTGACTGGCCTCCAGAGAGACTTTGGGTTTCTGATCAGAGAACTCAAAGCAGCACTGTCACTTTTCAACCCACCTTTCTGTCCACTTATTTAGCTCATCCTTCATTTTGTCAACGATGCTGCAAGAGAATGAACATCAACTGCACTCCCTTTGATGATCAGTCTAGTTGTTTCATTGTAGAAGAGTACTGGATTGGTAAAGCATGATTTCACCTTCATAACTCTATGTTGACAACTCCCATTTAAATTAATGTTTTTCACATGTTTGGAAATGGTTTCCATAAGGAATTGTCTCTTCCCAGTGATCAAGGTTGACCAGCCTGCAGTTCCTTCTAGTCATGTTCTCCTTCTAGTCATTCATGAAGATAGGAGCAGTATTTACCCCAGGATCATAAGGATAATCTTCTCCTGATCCTTAGGACTTTTCAAAGATTGTTGCGAATGACCTCATAATGACATCACCTTGCTCTTTCACCATTCATGGACACATCCCATCCACTCCTGTGAGGTGGATTTACATTCACTTTATTTAGATATTTTCCTGCTTGATTCTCCTCCACCAGATGGGACCATTATGTGTTCCAGACTTTATACAGGTTGCAGGAGCATGTGATTCCTGACACCATTTAATGGTAAAGAAGTACTGATTTCATTGGCCTTTTCCATGTCTTTTTTCACTTGGTCCTCAATTTTATCAGCAGCAGACTCACGTTCTCCCTAGATTTTCTTCTGTTGTTCATATACCTGCAGAAGTCTATCTTTTTTCCTTTCATATCTCCCACCACATGCAACTCCAGATGGGCTTTGGCTTTCCTCTCTCCATTTCTATGTGTATGGGCAGTGTGTCCTTCTTCTTCCAAGGTGAGCCATTTACTTACTAAGATTTAGTGAATGTGCAGTGGAATTATTCTATCAAACAGAAAATACTATAATAGAGAAGAAATTTAAAATACTAGCAAAGTAGTCCAATATCATGATGCACATTATAGTAAAGGCCTGGCTTTGGGCACTGAATTCCATTCCAGTCAGGGTTCCCACCCAGTACCAGAGCAAGCATGGCAGTAGCACAGAGACATGTTGTGTCTACATTAGCATCTTGTTTGG
Organism: Tympanuchus pallidicinctus; assembly: GCF_026119805.1. NCBI lineage: Eukaryota > Metazoa > Chordata > Aves > Galliformes > Phasianidae > Tympanuchus > Tympanuchus pallidicinctus. The sequence goes on from NW_026294762.1 coordinate 999,633, forward strand.
AACAGGAATGTCATTTTCTTTGAGTTCCTTGACTCTCCCTGAGTTTACCACATTCCAGACTGCTTCACTATGTTACTTGGGTGCACAGTAGAGGAGGAAATATATTCCTTTGGATAGATCTAAACCAGAAGCTTTGCCCCATATCCACTCTATCCTCTAGTGGGGATGCAAGGGTCAGAAAAAGAGGTCAGTTCTCTGAGCAGTTTTAATGAGATTTGTGATGGGGATGTTTAGTCTGGGGAAACAGACACAAAAATACAAGGACCTCTGATATGGTCTAACTGACAATTTCTAATTTCCTTTAATTAATTTCACACTGTGATCTCAAAGCATGCTCATCAACTGTGCTGGCTTTGAGTACAGGTTGCAGGGCCCTTTCCTCTAAAGAGCTCCCAGTCGCTCTAGCCATGTGGGAAGAGGGAGCTTGCCCACTCAGTGGGCACCAGCAAATTCACAACACCAGCACCGTCACTTGGTCGATGCTTGTGCTACCAGCTAAGTGCTGTTTGCATTGCATGCACCCTGATGTTCTCCCCAGAGGTACTGCACGTCACCAGAGAGAACGTGCTGTGTTTGTTAACCCCAACAAAGCAGACAGGCAGACTCCAAAACTCTTCACTTTCCAAAGGGTACCCCAGGAAGTGGGGCAGGACCCACTCCTAGGCTGACTGCCACAGGGCTCATTCTGCCTTCATTTAGGCTATTATCACTGAGTAGCTCTTGAGCCCCTAAAAGCAGTGAAGTAACAGAGATAATTGATGCCAGAAAGGGAAATGAGATTTTAGGCAAAGACTTCAGATCACTCCACAAACTCCAGTGCTTTCAGCTGCCTGAGACCAAGAACCGGTGTGGGGAGCTGACTGCCTCTCAGGCCAGAAAAAGGAATGTGGCAGACCTTACATTGGCTGAGTAGGCAGGAGGGAGGGAGGGAAGCATTCAGGAAGAGCAGGACATTCCACCCCTTTATCAGGAGTGTAACTGATACACTTAGCTAAAGAGAGGCGCATTCTGTGCGAAGGATAACAAACAGTGTGCGTAGCAATGGTAAAAGCTTTAGCTTACATATTTAGCAAGTCAAGATTAAAACCATCTGTTCTGCACATTTCTCAGACTACAAATTAATAATTGCAGAATCCTTCTCCCTTTCTTCTCTCCCTTCTGCTGCTTGCTTCATCAGAGTAATACACTTCTTTCATTCTCTTCCTCTCACTCTCCTAGTTTGTTTGGGTTTTTTTTTTTGCATCTTGGGCTCATCTTCCTCCTTTACCCACTTATTTTTCTTGACTTCCCTTCCCTCTCACCCCTTTCTGCTTTCTCTCCTACCTCCCATTGCACCATGGCAATCCAGATTATTCATCTCCTTGTGTCTCCCACATTCCCTGTCCTGTTGGCCTTCCCTGTTCCCTTCAACCTCTTCTCCCCATTGCACCCTGCTCCTATTCTTTCTCATTTTTGATCCTCCCCCATCACAAATCAATCTGTAATTAAATCTCCCAGATAATAGTGAAAATAAAACTAATAAGTTCTTCCTTTATGTCTCAGAGAGTGTCTCCATATTGTGATGAACTTCCCCAGATGCTTCTTGATCCTGTCAGGGATCTCCTGTGCTCCAAATCCCTTTTCTAATCCCTCATCACCAGAGCAGGGAGTGCCTGGAGGCTGCAGCACAATCAGAGTGGATTTGCCAAGGTTTTTCCTGCATGAAACATTAAGGTGACTCTTGTTTCTCTTCTTCCCAGAGATGCTGTGATCACACATTCATTCATGTTGAACTGAGGCACTTCAGTTCCAAACTGCAGTTTTTCAGACACCTGCTTAGCTGCTGCCTTTTGCACTGGCACACAAAGCCCAAAGTACAACATCCAACCCCAGATTTTCCAGAGTTTGGTCAGACCCAAACATACCTCATCTTTTCCAGGAGGACAGAAGCCCAGTTGCTCTGATAAGCACATGGTTCTGTTATCTGCATTCATGCCCACACAGCTCCTGACAGGTCCCAGATGATATGGGAAAACAGCTTGTTGACAATAGGATCTTAGTTGTCTCCGAGATGTTGCTGAGTGAGGTTTCTTCCCTCCTCCCCAGCATGCAACTCCTAACTGCAATCTATGTTTTATTATGTTCCATTCTTGAGAACATGGAGTCTTCAGTTTCGATTCAACTGCATTGAAACTGTCCAAAAATGTTCGTGGTACTGCTTGCAGTTTACTTACCAGCTTACGATCCTGCTTATTTCTGACTCTCAAATCCTTCTTTTCTGGCTCTGTTTCAGAGGAGTCAATCAGGAGCTCAAAACCACTGCTCAGCTATCCTGTTATTGGGTGTTCCTGTTGGGAGCCAAGCCTCACGTTTCGAGACCTTCCTTTGCAGCACAGATAGCCAGCTCTCAGTGTTCTGCTTGAGCAGAGGTGGTTACACCAGAAGATCTTCAGACGACCATACCAATCTCATTATTTGATTCTGAGACAGCTAAAGGACCAGAGAAGTTGGAAATGGGGTCTGTAGCTAAATACAACTGGGTGTAGTGTTCACATGCTTAGCTGTTGAACCTTATTTCCTACTGTGCTGCTGCCTCCAAGTCAATCCAGCTGTATGTATTCATTGTGCATTCAGGAAGGAGTGCCAGGCATCCATACAGATTGGAAGGAGCAGTCCTTGAGAGCAGGCCTGCAGAGAAGGACCTGGAGTCCTGGTGGATGGAAAACAAAACATGAGCTCTTGCAGATCAGGAAGCCAATGAGATCCTGGGCTCCATCAGCAGAGGGCTGGCCAGCAGGGACAGGGAGGTGATCGTCCCCCTCTGCTCTGCTCTTGTGAGGCCCCATCTGCAGCACTGTGTCCAGGTCTGGAGCCCCCAGCACAAGACAGACAGAGAGCTGTTGGAGAGGGTCCAGAGGAGCCACAAAGATGATCAGGGGACTGAAGCACCTCCACTACGAAGACAGGCTGAGGGAGCTGGGCTTGTTCAGCCTGGAGAAAAGAAGGCTGTGGGGTGACCTCATTGCAGCCTGCAGTGCCTAAAGGGAGCCTACAAACAGGAGGGGAATCAACTCTTTGAAAGGGTAGATAACTTCAGAACAAGGGGAAATGGTTTGAAGTTGAAGGAGGGAAGACTGAGGTTGGATGTCAGGGGGAAATTCTTTCCTATGAGAGTGGTGAGGTGCTGGAACAGCTGCCCAGAGAGGCTGTGATGCCCCGTCCATCCCTGGAGGTGTTCAAGGCCAGGCTGGATGGGGCCCTGGGCAGCCTGGGCTGGTATTGAATGTGGAGATTGGTGGCCCTGCCTGTGGTGGGGAGGTTGGAGCTTCGTGATCCTTGAGGTCCCTTCTAACCCTGGCCATTCTCTGATTCTGTGAAGAGTCATTAAGGTCTTCACATGTCCACTGAGCTCTTGACAGTGTTTTTGGCTGTTCAGTTAAATCTCTGTGCACACAGCCGGCTCCCAGTAGTTACCATTCAAGCACATTTGCATCTGTTGCTTGTTATCATATTTAAGGTATGCGATACTAGCACAAGAGATAAAATGATTGAGGATTTACCCCCCAGTGTAACCTCAAAACTGTATTTTGTCAAATTAGCCAACCACTTGTCACAATGACCTTCATGATTTTGCACCTTTGATTCCCTCTGCTATGAAAACCTGTCCTTCAGGCTGAGTCCTTGTAGTGGAGGCACAGCCACCTCCAGAGCCGGATGCCATGGTGCAGATATCTCCATGTCTGAGCACACTTCACTCAGCGTAAAGGAGGACCATTGCAGTCACTGGAGTTCAGGGCAGTTGAGTCAGAAGAATATGTCATTATTTCTCTCATCCTAACGTAGACACCTGCTCTGACTGGTTAAACAACACTCCAAAATTTGTTCAGCTGGGTCTCTGCTTGCTATAAGTACACCCCAGGCAGTCTGCTCACATGCTAGTATCTCTTTTGCATGGTCACAGTGCATTCCTCCCTTTTGTCAACTATAAATAAATGAAGACATGCTCACCTCCTATTAGTGTTCTGGAGTTGTCATTATTTGAAGAACTTGGTGCCAATAAGACCGTATAAGTAAACAAAATATAAATAAATAACTAATAGAATAAAATAGAAAGAAAATTGGGAATCTCTGACCTTTCACATGAAAACTTGCATAATCTTTGTCTGCCAGAAAAAATACACATGACAAGTGCCTTGCATCCAATTGAAAAAAAAATTGGAGATTTCAGTACCCTGAGCAATGTGATTTCGGAAGAAAATAAAAGACCAGCTTCAAGTAAGTGGCACATTTAAACTGAAAGCCATTTTCAGTTTTAAAAAAAAGCTATTATCATTTGCAGCTCCTCACAGAAAGCAAGAGTATCTGTGCACGTGTGATTCACATTCAGCGTGGAGAAGGTGGTGTTTGCAGCAGGACTGTGGTTGGACATGGTTACTCCGTGATAGTAGAGAAAAGTGGATTTGCTTTTTGGAGTAAACTGACTTTGCCCATTTTCATTTCCTCTCCTACAAAATTCTGTTCATTCAGTATGGCTTTTATTTAATGTTGAGCAGAGCATAGAGGACGAAATTGCTCACATCACGAGCCACCAGTGGGACATGGCTTGTGCCATCCATCCCAGCCCCATCTGTTAATGATGGTGAGCTAGAGGGAAAGTTCCCATTGCCAGCCACTGTGTAATGAGAAACAAAGACAGATGAAGCAGACAGTGAGTCAATCCAGGCTGTGAAGTGTGTTCTACCCCACTTTACTCTCTTTTCTAAATTTTTTGGAGCTCAGAAGTTGGTACAAGAACCACTGAAAGGAGTTCATCATTATCCTTGGAAATTCCTTCCAATTTGGTAACTGGCAATGGAAATGCTAATTCTCTCATGCTTGAAAAGCTGCTTACTGGCTTCTCAGAAAGAAGGCTTCAGTGTTACATGCAGTGTCTGTGAAATCTATGTGAATCCTGAATCTGAAGCCTGTAGCACTTGTTTATCTATTACACATGCAGTATACAGACAGACTGAAGTTACAGACTGCAGATATGCAAGCATGAATTATGAAAGTTGTTGTTAATTTTGCTGTCGATTTATTTGTCCCTTTTGGATCAGCTTCCAAATCTAATTTTACGGAGCAGTAATAGAAAACTGAGTTGGAGCTCATGTTATACACTATTGGAGTCTTCCTGTAGTTTAAGAGGTTCTGGATGTTCTAGTAGAAGAAAAATAGAATTTCTCTGTCTTTTTTAACCAGGAAGTAGAGCAAGAGCCAAGCCTCATCTGCTAACTTTAAGAAACATTAAAAACATTAACAGAACTATTAAAGAAACAAGAAAGCAGAAGAATTGGATGGAATGCTTCACATAATTAAGTACAATAATAATATCCATATCTTAGCTAACACCACGGGGCAAAGGTAGAGGATTTTCATAGGCCTAAGTCAGGATGAGAGAATCAAGTTTTGACTGTTAGTAGAACTTGGATTGACATGGCTCTCGTTTCCTGAAGAGTAAAAATTCCAGACATTCCTCCCAAGACGACATGTCTCTCCTTTGCCCCACATATGGAACTTTGTCAGATCAGATTTGCTCCCCCACGGTGCTGAGATTTATTTATGTTTTTATTCTTCTCACATTCTGGACAGAAGGAACAACAAGTTTCTCCAGTCTGTCTCATAAAGGAATTCTGGGAAGAGAAACAACACCTTATCGATGTCCCACTGCTGTTCTCAGTGCTATATGTTAATGCCAGGCCAACCTCAGGAAGATACTCCCAATTTTCCCAACAAACAGCTTACATTAGAATAAATTTATATCTGTGACAAAATAGCCTGAATCCACTCTGGATCCATCTGACACCAGAGATTCCTTTGCCAAAATCAAGGGTCAAAGTTAGGGACTTCTAGAATTTTTTGGCAGAGATACAAAACCATAGCCCCAGAGAGGTGATTTAATCCACACTCACACCTGAAGTGTCCGGGGTTGCTGAAAAAAATAACAGAGCAAAACCCTCTGTAGTCCAGATACACACACGCACCCCTTCCCAGGAGTTTCTGCACTATTCATCCTTCATTGTGACGTCTCTTCTATGAAGATCCCTACCAAGGACCCCATGGCCTTCCCTCATTGAAGAGGCTCAGTGGGCACCCAGCACACCAGCACTGTTTGAGCACTAAGGAGCTGTTCAGCTGCACAGCACTTAGAGCAGAGTATGAGATTTCCTTTGAGAAATACCCACAAAGGACATCCCACCTAGGAAAGGAGCTTTTGAGGTTTCTGTATTAAGTTGGTAGTATGAAGAGCAGGGACTGTCCCTACGTCACACCATTTGGCTGTTCTCTAGGAATTCTTCCACAGCTCACAAGACTACCTGAGCTCTCTCCAACTCCACTCTCCCATCTTTCTTCCTTCACCCCTTTCAGGACAGCACGCTCCAGGGAATAATGCTGACAGTCACTCTACTCTGTCTTGAAGGAGAAGGAAAATGTCTTGGTGTTACATAAGCACCTTGGGTAGTTCAGTGCTCCTTTTGAGGGGTAGCATGAATACAAGGAAATGTGCCTCCTTTCCAGGCTCTGCTGTTCACCTTGTACCCCGTTGCCTCACACCATCTTCTAGAGCAGGTCTTGCCATCAGGCTCTTTCCCTACTTCAGATGGGATGAACCAAAACTGGAGTATATGCACAGACTTCTGTGGAGATTTGAGGAAATGGATATGAAGGCAAGAAGCCTCTGAGCTACCAGGTCCCATGGCAGCAGACCTCTGCAGAACCACAATTGACTGCATGTGGCCCTGCAGTGTACCTATGCAAGGGCCTGGAGTGATCCTTATGGAGCATCCAGGTGCTTCCCATGGACTTGGCACTGTGTTATCACCCGGAGCTGCCTGACAGCTCAGTGCTGCTCCAGCAGCTGGCCGTAGCATGACCACAGCATTGACCAAACAGTGAGGCCAGGTGCTATGGAGCACAGCAGATCATTGCAGAGCACCTCACCTTCACGAGATTCATGAGAACCCCACGGAAATTCAATTTCATTTCCCAAAATGTGGGTGAAGCTCTTGTGCCACCTCCCACTACTTCTGCATCATCCACACACAGGTGGCACACAATGTGCCCCTTATTTTTCATGTCTGTTGCAGTCCACTCCATGCTCCCTCTTGCCCTGGCCACTTGTCCAGGCCTGGCCATTATAGCTCCATGACCTCTTTTGGTGCTTTGCCTATATTCCACATAATCCATCTCTTTCCCATAAAATTCCCCCTGCCTGTTACATCCTGTTCCTCTTCCACACCTCACTGCTGACAGCTGCTTCCCACTGCACTAGCACCAGATACCTGCTCTCTTAGTTGTTCCTTCACGTGCACTGCTGCTAACAGCAGCACAAGACTGAGTGTGCATGAGAGCAAGATATTTATATTGACAGAACAGCCTTGTTCCCACGCCAGAGTCCTCATTCCAGCTGTGCTCATTTAATCTAATTGTTGTTCTGCCATCATTAACTGTGGATTGCATATGTACGGCAAAACCACAGTGTGACAGCCCCTACAAGGGGTGGTCAACAAGGCTTTAGCACTCACTGTCTGGAGACACTGAGCATGTAATGGGAATGAAAGGCAGGGGAATGAAAGTACCTCTCCAAAGGGCAGGTTTCTGAGCACATACAGAACCAAAAAGAGGACAGCAGGTTACAAGCATTACGTGCATGGCCTCTAGATACAGACGCCATTCGAGGAAGAGTCCTTGAACAGACACCCTGTGTAGATGAGGGTCCTTGGATGTCATACGCTTCACAGAGCACGTTACAGAGGAGATAAAACCGAATTGTGCTTGAGCTTCAGGCACTCAAAACTGTGCTATACGATCTCCTGGTTAGGACTGCTATGCATTTGGGGCAGGCCTAGGTACAAAGCAGATTAGAACTCCATTCACAACTCCCCTGGCTTGTGGGGAGTTGTGAATGGAGGAAAGTGCAAATCCTGTTACCACAGATCCATGCAAATGAAGGATACAGTTTTCCTTGTGGCAAGGTAGCTTTGGCGTTCTGTGACATCTAAATACCCCTATGTTGGAAAGAGCAGGAAAATGCTGCTTCTGATGTATGAGAGGTTTGTATTAGGCTGCATTTTGTGTTATCTCCTGTCCAGCACAGGAAGATACAAGGAAAGTAAAGCCTGAATATGCAGCATGAAGTTATCCTGTCCTGACATAGCTGCTTCACCTTCTTGGTTTTGGGAGCTGGCTGGAGGAGGGGAAGTCTCAAACTCAACTCCTTTGTTGGCTTCTCTACACCATCCACTGTACAGCTTTCTCCCAGCTAAGCCCCAAGCTCTGGCTCATTCTTTCGAGATCCACCATGCAGTTGTTGTAATGCAGGTCTATTTGGAGGCCAGATGAACTGCAAAAGCCTGTCTCTAGGGGAGTCTGGGACATGATGTTTCCATAACTCCTAGCAGCTAGAGACAAGCTTAAAATCAGTCTCTCCTTTCATTTACAGCAATGTTAAGAGACCAGACAGGAAGTGATGTCATCTTTCTCCATCCACCCACACCTCCCTTGGCATATGACATCATTCTCACAATTTCCAACTCCGTCTGTATTTTTAAAGTACTCCTCTAAAACTAAAGTATATTCATCTTTATCTACACGAGACACTTATTAGTATTTTCCAAAGAAACAGCTTTTGCTGAAAAGCTTGAGATCTTCCCATCTCGAGTTCATGGCACCAGCATTCCCGAGATGTTGATTAATGGCTCTATGCTAATGCAGGAAATGCAGCCAGCTGTCCTCTGGCACTAACAACTAGTAAAGGCAAACAGGGCTCTAGGAAACACTTTACACAATCCCACATGCTCCTATAGTACCAGCAAGCAATATTCTTACTTAGACCATATGAAAACAGGAGCCTTCTAGTGCAGAGTAAATGTAGAGTGAAGTCACACATCCAGATTGTTGAAAGGAAAAAGCAAGGATGGGTTTCAGTTGTCTCTCACCACTTCACCTTTCTTCTCTACAACTCAGAGAGAAAAAAAAGGAAGTGTGAAGCTGGAATGGAATTGGCTGGAGTTGGAGCAACCATAATGTCCAAATAGTAGTTAGGCTGCAGTACAGGAAAAAAGTCTCTGATGTGAAGCTATATGAAAATTCATGGCAGAAATCACGCTGCATAATGAATCAGTAGATCCTCTGCATGCAGCTCTTCCTCCCCTGGCAGTTGGTACCAAGCGCTGGTCCATGCCACCATCTGCTGCCCTGAGGACATTGCTGCTAGCAGGTCCATTTCAACCACGCCTCAGAGACTGCACAAAAACTGACAGAGAAGGAAGCCAAATGGAAAACTTCTCAAACCAGATAGTGGGAACTATGGGGAGGATTTCACATTGCAAGGCTGCTCAGCATCTCAGCACCCAGTGATCCACAGCAGGCTGCACTGCCTGCTCCTTACCGTGCTGTGAGGGCTCTATTCCCGAGTGTGTCCCAAACATTTGTTCTCCTGAGAAAAAGTGCTATTGAGTACAGACATGGGCTTTGCTCTGGGCATCTAAGAAAAGTGTACATGCAGAAAGTTTTAGCTAAAAGTAAAACCAGCTAAAGGATATGTGGTGTACAGAAAAAGTCATAGTTTTCCAGCTTGCACATGCTCAAATGGGGCCTATGTGCTGAGAGATTATAAAGTTAGAAGAAGTAAACTAATGAACAGTAGGCATATCCCATCCCTGCAGAAGTGATTTATTCACTCATGGTTGCTCTGGGATCTGCACAAGAGAATTGAGGAAGAGCTTTGCTATTTGAATGAATGGAGGCTGTTCTCCAGCTCTGATTCACATGCAAGCACAGGGGTGTAACAGGAGTGTTCCATCTTTACTGTGCAAGGCCAGATGATATTTTGGATGAAATGGACTTGACTAGATATTGGAAAATTGCCTTCTTTCTCCCCTCCCACCCAGTCAGAAGTTGCCATCATAGTTGCTTTATCTAAACCTTGTGTTGGAAAGAAACTTCACTCCATGCTGAAGCTCAGCCCTTTGAGGCTGGGAATAAACAGATTCTTAAGAAGACATCTAGTCTGGGTGTCAAGATCCTCTGGTTTATAAAGCTTATTCCATGTTTTCTTCTGTTTCTTTTCTGTCTCTCCACTGTGCAGTACTAGTAGAACTTTTCCACTAGCAAGTGGACCTAGTTAGAAGCAGCCAAGCATTTCCCAGCATGTTAACTTTACTTATCAGATGGAATTCTGCACCTTTTTAAAAAAAATTATTATTATTTGTAGCTGTATCATTCAGAAAAACTTAAGGCCAAATGAGGGTACTTTTCAATCAGAGAAAGGTTTGGTTTGGGAAACAGCATCACAAGTTCACCCTCTGCTGGCCACTGCAGCTCCACAGCTCCGCTATCTGCAGCACAGCCAGAGCTCCAGCAGCACTTCTCTGAGAAGACTGAAAATAGCAGGGATGAGCGACTGCAGATTTGACAGTGCACTCCCAAAAGTAACAAGATGCTGCAAAGAGAGGACAATGTGCTGGGCTGGGAATATCGGCACGGGTCTGTCCTTACAGCTCTGTGGCATTCCTAGCTGAAAGTGCAGGCTCAGCACAGCCCCTCCCTGGGACTCTCCAAACGCACAAGGAGTTCTTTGTTTTGGAGGAGGGGATAATCTGGGAAGGAAAATTGCAAGCAGTTTTTTTGGAAAAAGCCAGGAATGAAATCCCATTAAGTTTTACCAAATAAAGGAGAGCCGGAGAGCTCGGGCCTCCCTGTCTGCTGCCGGGGCCAAGCAGAACAGGGACCCATTGTAACACTGCGTGTCAGCGGCGTCTGCCCAGCTCTTCCAGTCCCAGCAATTGTTGGAGGCGCTCTGCCGAGCTGCCAGGAAATGTGTTCTGCTTCCCCCCCCAGTCTCCTCCATCCGACGGTGCACCTGGTCGTGCCGGCACTGCTGGTGGCAGCAGCACTTCAGGATGGGCATTCTCAGGTAGCAGCGCTGTGGAAAACAAGCCCCTTTCTTTGCACGCATTCTCCTCTTTCCTTTTCCCTCCCGGCCCTCAGAGCCCACCCACCACTCCGCTCCCCACACTGCCTCCGTGGTCCCACGCCTCTTCCCAGTGCAGCCCAAGCCAACTGTGAAGGCTCAGCAGCCTTGTGCCAAACATCCCCACAGTTTTTCCTTTCTCCACTTTCTTTACACACTTTCTTACAGAGGACGATAAATTCATTTTGTCTCTGATCCTGTGTTCTGCTGTTCAGAGGCAAGTAAAGCCCTGTGCCAGACACAGCATGGGCCGGAAGCCAGAAACAATGCTCTGCTCACCAAGCAAATAGCTGTCCCTTCCATAGAGCCACTTGTGTCAATTGGATATAGGCAGCCTTGCCCAGCGATTGATTGTTGGGCCAATCCAGCCTTGCCAGATGGTTGGGGGAATGGTGCAGCCACTGAGTGCAAACACAAGCCTTGAGCTCTTTCTGTAGCCATAAGATGAGTGATGCGGGCTGTGCCGTGGCATTCCTAGCCAACCAGCTGTGGAGGTGGTAACTCAGGCATTGCTTCTTGAACATAGTGCACTGAACTGCAGATTTGTACCAGAGCTCTTCAGGCTGTCCTGGGAGATTGGCAGATGCATGGATCTCACAGATAAGCAGACTGAATTTCACACAATGTACTCCTGCTTATTATTTTCCTTTTTTGCATTTGATCACCATAATTGGCTGAGGACACATAATTGCCTAGCACACAGGGAGTGGGAAAGAGTCAGGATCATCACCTGTATGCACTTCAGGTATTTCTATTTCCTGCTCCTTCTCTGACCAGTGGAGAGATGACCAATCCCAGATGATGGGAGCTTTGTGCCAGCAGCTGTGCCATTATCTTGGTTTATCTGATGACTTACTTACTTTTTTTTTTTTTCCTATGGCGTGATTTTGAGTGATTTTGAGTCTATCTCCACGGAGAGAAACAAAGGCAAAGAACCCTTGCCTGGTAGGATTCTACAGGCAGAATGTTCTGCCATCATGAGTGCAGATAGACAGCACTTAGATGACTGCGGGGCAGTCATCTAAGTTTTGATTTTTGTTGCATTTTTTTTTCATGGAAATAAATATTCCTTCTGACTGTGGACAGGAAAGTTGCCAAGATCACACCACACTGCATCAGACATCAATGGTTTGATCGGGGGACATGTTCCCATACACTTGAAATGTCAAGACCAGTATTGCTGCATCACAAAGCACACAGCTCAGCAAGGGATAAGTTCTCATCACAAAGAATTTGTGTTCCTGTAAAACACTTTGTGAAAGATAGCAAAGCGTGATGTCTTTACCTTGAATATCACTCAGATGAGTGACTTCAGTGGTGAACTTTACGCTCTACATTTTGGACAGTTTGTCCTGAATTACGATTCCTCTTCTGTTGTCATTGCCATTACAAACCAGGCACATGGTGTGACAGTGGGGTCACTTTCTGAACACTCTGGTATTTACTTTTCTTCTTTTTTCAGAGATCTCCAGGTAGACAGAATACATCTCACGTACAATTATCAGAACAAAAAGCATTCCTTAATTCCTTCATACAAAAAGTCGATTTCAAGAAAACCCGCTCTTATTTTTAATAGTTCTCAACAAAAATCCCTGATATAAATAAATGTTACAACAGCTGCAGGCTACAAATTAAAAGCAAACTGTTATAGCACGCTTTTCTTCTTGAGATGAGAAATTCAGGACTGAGTCACAGGACATGACAGGAAATAATGTGTATTTCAAAGGCCCTGGACAAGCTTCATGTGCCCGTTCCACGAACTTGGCAGGGGTCTCAGGGAAGTGCAGAACTATTGGCAACCCCATGGACAAGGGACAGTGGAGCCACATTGCCATAAGGCAGTGGAGTTACCATGCTCCAGGCATGTGCCTGGCTTTTTGTATTATAAGTTTTCATTTTCCATTCTTTCTGATAGTATAGAGTTAACATAACCTGAACTTTAACTTTCTGAACTGAAAGGCAAAGAAAGTGACATATGGCATCCTTCGCAAGGCTGGGATTTGATGAGGAGTAGATCAGAATATCCAGACAGTGAGGGAATGAGACTATTATTACTACATAGTTGAATAGACTGTAAAGAGCTGCCATTTACCATCTTATATATTAATTATGACTTTTTTTGTTGTTTTAAATACAGTTACATTCCAAAGTTGGAATGAAAAAGATCTTAGATTACTAAAGCACAAAACTTCTGTCCTAGGGAAGTGAAGAAAAAGCTGAACACGACCCACAGAAAGCAGAAAGTTCTGCCTTTAACACTTTATTTTTTTATCTTTTCAAGGTTATGTGTATCACTGTCATATTTTAGGATGTCAGAAGGCTCTCAAAGCAGTCAGCAGTGATGAGGCAAGACCAGGACTAAGTGCAGGTACCATTGAGCACTTGCAAAAGGTCCTCTGGCTTCAAAATTGATGCCTAGCTGTGTCCACATTCCAACACATGAGCTCTTATCAGCTGTTTTCACCTAGAAAAGGATGTTAGAATCCCCGCAGCCGTATGTTCGTTAGAGGCAATGGGTGAACTGGTTGTTAAAGCAAACAGTCTAAAAGAATATGAGATGAGAACTGGAAAAGCAAGCCACTCTGTAAATGTATGCGGCATGTTTGAACCCAGTAATCTGCCAAAAGAATGAAAATACACCACAAGAGCACTTGAGTTTCAAATGGGGAAAAACCTCTGTTGATGAAATGAAATGAAATGAAATGAAATGAAATGAAATGAAGCAGCTACGTGTATAAATGCTGGTAAATAACCATTGGTTGTTTAGAGGGACATATTAAGTGCCCAAATAGAGCATTCCCAAAGAATTTAAAAGATTGTGAAGCAACAAAGAAACAGACAATATGCTCTGACACATTCTACGTACAGTAATGGAATGGCAAAAGAAAATACCAAGAAGAAGCCTATTAATGATATGACACAAAGAGTAAATCTTTATTCAAACACTGCAATGGAAAACTTGCCAAATAGCTGCTGGACCCAACAGCTGATAAGGTAAGAACTTTGCCTTGTCGTAGCAGACCCGTTTTGTAAGAAGGCATTCACTGAGGAGCAGTTTGGGAAGGCTCCCACAACAAAATCCCTTCACAAAGGGGAAAAGATAAGGAGCTGGCTTAAGGTGACATTTCAGTAGAAGTTTGGAAACAAGAGGGAAAAATGAGCAGCAACAATTAGGTAGCAGTAGTTTTGAAGTCCTAATGGAATGTAAGGTGAAAGCGCTAGACTGGTCACAACAGCATGTAATTCACTTTTTAAAACAGCTTGTGACCTAGGGATCTAGAAAGTAGAACATGGCATTTCAGTTGTTATAGGTGTCTTGAGAAGGCAGAGGAACTAAGGCACAGGAGGATCACCTTCTGTGGAAATGTGAATGGGAGTAATTACAATAAGAAGTTAACTGAGATAGAGAGAAGTAAGTTATATAAGAGAAAACCCAGTCGTTGAGCAATGTTCAGCACTGGAGGATACTTGTACCACACACACTCTATATTACCCTCTCCCATCTCAGCTGGGGCAGTTGCATGGGGCTGCTTGCTGTCCCCACTGCGAGGTATCCTGCAGAACTGAAGAACTGAAACATGGCTGAGCACTCTGTGAGTATGGCATGGATGCCCAAGAACAGACACCTCCACAGAAATGGGAAGTGTTGACATTTGTTAAAATTAGCTTGAATTAAAACTGAGGTAAAGGTAGATAATTTTTGGACACAGCATAAGCACAGCCTGACATTTGCACAGGTACTGGAAAGTCTCAAGGGAAGAAATCCCATCGCTGATTCTGGAGTTCAAACTGGAAATTTTTTCCACAGGAGTTTCCCAAATTGGAAGCTCTCAGGATGCAGCCGTGCAGGTGTGACTCAGCTCTCATAAAGCACAGCACCACAGAATGGTTGGTTGGGACCTTAAAGCCCCCCAGCCTCACCAATGGTTGCCCCCCACCAGGCCCACACATCTTCTAAACCCAGTATCTTTCACATTTTTACATTAACTTCTTTTTCTCTTCACCTCCCAGGAAATAGACTTAGTTGATTTTAGTTCTGCTAGGACACCACTTTGACCATTCCATTCTAATAACATAATGTGTTTTTGCATTTCTCTCAAATGATGAGCGCACAGAACAACTTTGGGAAATGAATGCACCCAAAAGCAAGCATCTCTGTAAGTTTACTTTTGGGTAAGTTCACTTTTGGGTAAGTTCATTAGAAGAGAACCAAGAATAGCAGAGAGATGGACCTAGTAGTCTGCACTTCAGAGTTTAGAATGAATATTTTATTAAGGAAAAATCCAAGCAGTAAAAAATAAATTAAATAGGAAAAGGCTTCTAATTCCTGCTATCAGCTCTCCCCCGAGTAGGCTGTTCCACTCTTCTGAGTAGGTACTGAACAATTGCAACATCCACAGCTTTCTTGAGATATGCACAAAGACCAAAGAAGGGCAACACACTGCTGGAGCCATTTTTTGGATTGGGCTGTAGCTACAGATAAGGGTGAAATAATGAGATGCTTCTAAAGGAAGTCATCAGCATGGCAGTAGCAATAAACAGAGTTTTTCCAGGCAGCTGCAGAATCATTCACGCCAAAGTCATGTCCAGGAGCCACCTCATTGGAAGCTAATGAGCCATGTTGTTCCACAAGTCCATGGATGGAAGTCTGCTGCAGAAACACTATTTCCTGCAGGAAAACATCACCATCTGTTGTATGCTTGTATTGCATTCCTGCAGTTACACCTGAAGGCAGCAGCCACGCAGTTAAACATACCTAACACCTAGGAAGCATGTACTGCAAAAACTGAGAGCAAGAAGCATGAAGGTCATCAGCGAACAAGCTCTCCATTTCATGTAGTTGCTCAGAGCTTGGAGAGAAAGACACAGACATTTCATTTAGTTTTGCATCCTCTGAGCAGCACTGTACAACAAAGAGCACTGGCTTTGTTGTTGCAAGGCTTGGAAGGATCTGTTTTACTGTAAACTGAGATCCCTTTTGTTTTTCTCTGTGAAAGCCTTCCAGAGCACACGCAGACTGGGCCTGGCTGCTGTCCACACTGTCACTACTACAAGATGCATCTGGAGATGAGGATATATCACATCACATACAGGCAGATAGCTTCTTCCCAGAGATCTTAGCCACAGACAGGAGACCCAAGGGAAACAGAAGAAATGAGTCAATGGCATAGCAATGAGTAGAGTTGTAAATCCATCTTACAGCCACATTTCATGTCTTTTCCTGGAGACTGGATGGTTTTTGCATTTATTTTGCATTTCAGCTGTTTTCAAGAGTAGCCTTGATGCAAGGAGACTGCGATTGCAAGGGAAGTTTCCTCCTTCCTTTCTCTCTGCTCCCATCAGCCTAAAACATCCACACAGCTTACAGAAAAGTGCTGTTCCTCACTGCCTTCTCACTCTAACCTCTCCAGTGCTGATTGGAAAGGTGTGTGCATGTGTTTCTAGTCTTACCAGGATACTCAGGGAAGATGGAAGCATTGTATGGGAGAGAGCTGTATGAGTGTGATTTAAGATAAGCAAAGACAAGATTATATTTGTTTGATAAATACATCTCTGGAGTAAATTCCAGGGAGAAGAAAAGAGTCATTTAAGGTAGAGAACAAATCCAAGTGGGTACAAATTGGCCATCCTAACATTTAGGTTGGAAATTAGTGGGTTTTCTTTTCTAATCATTAGAGCAAATGAGTTCTGAAACAGCTGAAACAGAATAGAGGGGGAGAGAATTCTGACTGTGTACGCAACAGTGCTGGCAAACTTCATGAAAGGATGTGTGTGAGCTCCTAGTGGCAGGAAACTCAACTTGAGAGCACAGGAGGAGGTCTGTCAGACCTGTAGCCATACAAGTGCAGAGTGCTATTATTTTATAAGCTAATGTAACCTCAGTTTTTTCTTATTCTAAAAGAGCTGAGACTACATTAAGGCATTATACTGCACCCAGTGCCTTGTCTTTATGAGTCTATAGGTTGACTGGGAGAGTCATTACCTTCATCACTATCCAATTTTGTGAATGGTTCACTTGTTATGTGTGTCCCAGTCTTCACAGCAGTTTCTGTAATGTCCCAAGTTGCAAACC
Organism: Tympanuchus pallidicinctus; assembly: GCF_026119805.1. Lineage (NCBI taxonomy): Eukaryota > Metazoa > Chordata > Aves > Galliformes > Phasianidae > Tympanuchus > Tympanuchus pallidicinctus. The sequence goes on from NW_026294762.1 coordinate 1,016,696, forward strand.
CTGGTGTTCTGAAAATACTTGATTTACAGCAAAGAATAAGCAAGTCCTAAGGCCAGAGAGTACTCTGAAGTCAGTAGAAAGCTAGGTTTGCCAGGATCATGCACTGATGGCCAAATTGCATGACTGGTTGTCACTGTCTTCATAATGTACTTCAGCATTGTCTGAAGTTATCCATGAATAACTCTTACCCTGACCACTGAACTCCCATCATCTTAATGACAGGAATATACAGAGAAAGCTTATCTATCCAAACACACCTTATTCTACACAATACTCACAATGTAAGGTGGCTTTGTTTCTAGATGGCCTTGCTGTCACAGTCTCTCCATAGGATCCTGGTGTAGGCACACATCTGGTAAGAGCAAACTGAGGAAGAGGAAGCAGAGCAAACCTTCTGCCCTCTTCATGAGAATGGGGATGGGGATGCCTTGGACTCTCTTCTCAATTATCTAGCCTCAGCCCAAGGAAAGTAGACAGGCCTCAGCACAGTCTTCCCTGCAAGGGGCAGCAAGATTCTGAGTCTGGAAAGATTCTGAGCTCTGGAAAGAGACTGCCATATCTCAACTGGGCATGGGCGATGGCCCCATTCTGTGCAGGGTGGAGGCAAAAGCTCTTACCTGTATGAGATACCATAGGGGCTGTGTTGTCACTTCTCCCTGAGTGTGCAGCTTGGTCCAGATGTGCAAAACTGAGATTATGGGAGGGTTAAGGATAAACAGTGCATTGGCTAGTCAGAGATAAGATCTCCCCACTGTTCCACACTGTGACTTTTGTCTCTTTAGGTCCACATGCTGGACTGGATGATCTTACAGGTCGTTTCCAACCTTGTGATTCTATGATTCTATGATTCTATGCTTCTGCAGGAATCAATAACTATGTACGCTCTACCAAAGGAAAAATTGTTGAACAAAGATGCGGGGATCTACTGAGACCTCCAGAAGGTATAAGTACTACCACAACTAAGATATCTGCTTCTTGAGTCCATCAGAGTGAAAATGAGTGCCTAGGGTTTCGGCACAGGAAAGGGAGAGACCTGAGTATCTCTGACAGGTGGCAAAAGCTAGGTGGGCAGCGTCCCCCAGGGGTCTGTCTTAAGACCAGTGCTCTTCAGTCTTTATCAGTGACATAGATAATTGGATTGAGGGTACCCTCAGTGAGTTTGCTGATGAGAACAAGCAGAGTGGTGCAGCTGATGCAATAGAAAGAAGGGATGCCATCCAGAGAGACCTGGACAGCCTTGAAAAGTGGGCCCATGAGAGCCTACTGAGATTCATCAAGGCTGCACCTGGGTTGGGGCAATCCCAGGTTTGCATACAGACTGGGAGATCTCATTGAAAGCAACCCTGTGGAGAAGGACTTGGGGGTCCTGGTGGATGAAAAGCTCAGTGTGAGCATGCAGTGTGTGCTTGCAGCCCAGAATGCCAACGGTACCCTGGGCTCTATCAACAGAGGCAGTGTGGCAGGGAGGGGACTGTCCCCCTCTGCTTTGCCCTAATGAGGCCCCATCTGGAGTACTGCATTCAGATCTGGGGTGCCCAGCACAAGGAGGATGTGGAGCTGTTGGACTGGGTCCCGAATAGGACCAGCAGGATGCTCAGAGGGCTGGAGCACCTCTGCTATGAAGAAAGATTGTGAGAGCTGGCAAATGTTCAGCCTGCAGCCTTCCAGTAATCATGGGGAGCTTATAAACAAGGAGCGAGAGCAAATTTCTGTGCAGTCTGATAGTGATAGGACAAGGGGAAATGGCTCTAAACTAGAAGAGGGGAGACTTAGATTAAATGTCAGGAGGAAATTTTTTCCTCAGAGGGCAGAGAGGCCCTGACATTGCTGTCCACAGAAGCTGTGGGTGTCCCATCCCTGGAGGGGCTACAGGCCAGTTTGGATGAGGTCCTAGACAGTCTGATCTGGTGGAGGGCATCCAGCTCCCAGGTTGGACTAGATGATCTTTGAGGTCCCTTCTAACCTAAGCCATTACATGATTCTGTGAAAAGATATGTGTCCAGTCTCTCAGCACTTGGTGCGACTCTTGGTTCAGTATCCCTGGTGCTGAGCTGGTTGCTAGAAAACACGAAATCATTTGCACAGGACACTGAACCACGGCGTGACCACCTCAGCCTCACGGGGATCCCTTTGTGGAAGAAACAGCAGCTGTAGCCTCCTGTTGTAGGCCAGCCTGGCGCTTAGGGCAATCAGCGCAGCGCTGGGCACCAGGCCCTGCTCAGCCTGAGCACACAGAACCAGAACAACTCATCGCACAGTAAAGAGGTCTTGGAAAACCATTCTCTGTTGCTAGGAATTCTCAGTAGTCTGAAGCATTTTGTATTTAGAAGATAAATACACAGGCAGCACCAGGAGCCAAGACTAGTTCAGGACCTTCTGACATGATGCACACATAGGCTGTGCATAAGGCTACAGATTCCTAGAAATACTCAAGAGTCTACAGCCTTAAACAGAGGCTCAAATGATAAAGATATTTTATGAATTGTGAAGAATCTACCAAATACCCTGCAGCTTACTCATCCCCACAGAAGTTTAGTTGTGCTATTGCAAAGGCCAGCTGTTCCTCTGTGAGCTCCTGAATCCCACCATCTGGATCATTTAGCTTTAGACTTATGTACACACAGAAATAGAGGAGTCTTAAAACTGTCAAGAGTCTAGCTATGACCCTTAAGTATCTCTGAGATCTTGGCCTGAATTCTAACAAATGACCATGATCTGCAATAAAAAGGACTGAGCAAGGATAAGTGTGCAGTGCCCACTCTATGGAAAACTGCAGCGGAAAACTTGTACAGTGACTTCCAGTTCAGGTTTTCTGCTCAATGCTACTCACAGTTCTCCATTCAGCTGAGAGCCATAAAGAAGCACAGCTTTAAATTAAAATTCAGGAATCCTCCTTTGCAAAGCAATTTGAAGTCATGCAAGAGTTAATGTCTCTAGCTCTTGCCTTGATGGAGTGCAGCCCAGCACTGTCTGAACTGGCATGAACTACTGCTTATTGCTCCAAATGGTTTCAAGCACATTCCAGCCAGGCCCCCAGAGCAGGGCTGTGTCCTGGCCAGACCAAACACCACAGTCTGTTTAACAACTGCAGTGCAAGACACAGATCAAAGGCAGCAGCCAGGATGCCTGCTGCATGCTCTCTGACTTTTATCTCCCTGCCTGGGAAGCACATCCTCCAGTTATCCCAAGAAGAGGGTGCAAATTAAACACTCCTCTCAGTTTATTTCTTGCCCTAGTGACCACAAGTGCATTAGGAATGTGGTTTGTTGGTCTCACTCTTGTCTGAGGAAGAATTACTAAGGTAAGCAAGATCTGATAAAGAATATTAGTTCTCCCACCACGGCTCTTGGGGAATTCACCTGCGCCTTCCAAAGATGTGACATAAATGGCATGAGGTTACAGGGCTGGAGGTGGTGATGAATCCTGAATTTCCCTTATATCAACTGATAGAAAATGTGCTGTGGGAATGGTGGGAGGAAGAGGCAGAAGGGAACGGCTGGTGGGCTGGGGCCCTGCCAAGCTTTGAGGCTAGTGGCTGCCAACATCTCTTAGACACCTTCTAGGCCAGACTATAAAGAGGCAAAGGGGGGAGAAGTTCCTTTCTTTTTCCTCCTTTGTCCTCATGGAAAAAACTGTTGTCTAAAAATAAGCAGTAAGATAGCTGCTGCCTAAGGGACATCATGTACCCAGGCCAAGGAGAAAGCTCAAGAGAGGTAAATTAATAAAGCTGGGATCCACAGTGTAAGAAGGAGACCATCTGGACCTGCCAGCATATGCAGCATCTTCCCAGTATCCAGAGTGTCCTACTGGAACTCTTTGAAGATACCTGGGGTTCTGGCCAGCCACAAGGTAAGCAAAATAAGACAAGAAAACCTCGGAAGAAAGGTAAGTCCCTTCACCCACACAGAGACTTTACTTTCTAACAAAGGGCAAAGTCCATCTCTCCTTACTCTGAGCTGAAAATGTTTGATGATACCCATGGGTTTGCACTGCACTGTGCTTTGGAGTGTTCCCAACACTGTCTCATGAAAAGCTCATTGGTGAGAAGGGCCCTTTTCCCCCCCTTGCTCTTCTGTAATATGTGGAATTGAAATCACCTTTCCTTTTTCTTTTCATTATCAGAACAGCTTCACAAGAAAACAGAACTGAAACTATTTTAAACATCATTTCCCTCTTTTCTGTGTCTTTGATCATTAAGGATTCAATTTCCAAAGCTTTAATGAAGTTTGACATTAGCCACTCTTAAATCATGGTAAGTACCTTCACATTTCCCTGAGTTACAGGGGGACTTCCTATTGGTGCCCCCAGGGAGGAAAAGGTGGTGGTACGAGTTCTTGCCCTATTACGAAATACACAAGGGAAAGAAATGTTGTGTCTGCCCTAACTGCAGGGGAAATGGTTGGATTGGATATCACACCTTATTAGGCACCAGAGTATCCAAACATAAGTTTGATCCATGAGAAACTGCACTCTGCCCGTCCAGCTGCTCCCGGAGCGCGCAGTCAGCAAGCAGCAGGAATGCCGTAGCATCCTGAAATCTGCACCTCTGTTCAGCTGCTGATGAAGTCTCTGTTTCTCAGCAGCCTTAGAGCTCAACCGACCATCCTACATGGCTCACCCAGCTGTGCAAGCTCCCAGATTTCTTGCTCCACTGTTTTTTCAAGAGAAAAATCTGTTAGCCAAACTTCTCACAGCAAGTTTCTGTTCTCCACGTTCGTTTTCTGAAAAGCCGAAAAATGCTTTGTTTTTTAACACCCCTCCCCCTCTGCCCCCCCCCCGATATATTTTTTTTTTCATAGGAAATGAAAATGCTGTGTGGAAGAAACATTTGCTGAACAGCTTAGCAGAGACACAGAGATCTTTGCTGGTGTGGTCAGCCCAGTTCTGAGCTGTATGGAAACCGCAGTGTGCAGCTCAGCTGGCTGCAGCTATAGCGGTTCCCAAAGAAAAGCATCAGCTGTCTTTGCTCCGTAACCAACACAAGTCAGAAAAGCCAGCTGTTTGTCACAGTGAGGCTGAGAAACTGTCCTCAGCTTTTCAAAGGCTTTTGGAAATGATTTTTCTTGAAAAAGAAAAAGGAGAAGGACAGAGAAGGCAGATTTCTAGATTTTTTTTCATCAAGGAAGAATGAGACTTTTGGAACATGAACATGGAAAGCAACTTGAATGAGCAACCATTAACTGAGTGATTTTTATAATTCCAAAAGTGGAAAGAGAAAACAGAAAAATGGAATACACTTCAGTCAAAAAGATGGTAGTTTCCCTCCTGGATTGGAAGTGTGAAAGAAGAAAGCACTCAGGAGAACTGGCAGTTCCGTAAAGAAATTACCGAGAGAATAACCTCAAAATATCCCCATGCAGAGGAACTGGAGGAAATGTGCCTGAATCCTGAAGTGTGGCTTCGTTACTTCTTACTTCCATCTGAAGTTGTGCAGGGTCTGGAAACTAGGTCAAGGTAATGAAAACAGAACTAAAAGAACAGCATGAGCTTGTGCAGAGAAAACTGTAAGGGCAAGAAAGGAAAAAAGCAAGTAATCAAGGGACAAATCACAATAAGAAAAGCTCTGTAAGTGCTTTGTTAATAAGTCGCTAAGGAACATCTGCTTCATCCCTCAGCAGACAAAGGAAGCTATAGGCAGATGATGTGAAGCCCAACAGAGGTCTTAACTTGACCTTATTGCCCAGGATTGCTGTTGGCCTTCTTGAAGTGATCACACATCAAGCAAAGAATGGAAATCACCCTAAATTACCAGACATCATTTCAGAGAGCAAACTGTTATGGAAGAAAACAGAACATTCTTGTGTGAATAATTAGAGATGAAAATATATGAATTAAAGCTTTTTCGTAGTAGAAGTTCACAAGCAGAGGTCTGGAGAGACCAATGCCATCTGCCTCATATAAAAGTAGCCTGAACAATAGGTTGAAAAGGCAGGTGTCATGGGTGTTGGGGCAGGAGGGAAACAGAGCATTGGGAAAAGAAGCACAAGAAACTCAATGTAAATATGTGGAAAGCAATGAACATGGAAAAATTACATTGTACACAGAATCGCAGCCTCTGAGCAGCCTGTTGTTAAGAAATTAAGGATTACAGCCAACAGTTTTCTGAAAACATTTCCTCAGTTCTCTAAAGGAAAGAGCAAATTAAGTATTAAGAAACAGTGAGAAAGGAACAGCATAAAACACAACGTCAGGTGCTTCTTTGTGAGCTGATTGCTTTTTCACCTCTGGTCCTCCTCACCTCCATCTCAAAAAGAAGACTGTAGAATTGAAAAAGGGTCATTAAAGGCCAGTGAGGATAGTCAAGGATGCTAGGTGGCATCTTTGGCAGTAACAATTATAAAACAAATTAAGAGACGACCTATGGGTGTGTAAAGTCACAAGTGCCAGGGGAGGGCAAGGATGAAATATCTGTTGACAATAGCTTCCCATAAAGGGGGCAGGGAATATCAGATGGAACTGCCATAAGGAAGATTCAGACCTAACATGGAGAAGTGGTTCACAACACTGTCTGTGGAACTCCTCGCCACAGTATGCTGTGGATGATAATGTTTTACATGCATTCACATAGAGATTGGACAAATTTGTGGAAAATAAGGACTCAAGATACAAAGACCCTGCATTTTGCTGAAGAAGTGTCTAAGCTGAAAGCTTCCAGAGGCTGGATGTTGGAGGAAGTATCACTTACTCTTCCCTGTCCTTACATGCTTTTCTTAGGCAACTGTTGTCTGATGGACTTATTTTTTGACCCACTTACTGATGAGTTCTACACATACGCAGAGCAATCCCTTAAAAAAATTGTAGGCAGTATGTTGTAAGCTAATGGGATGAGAAGCTATGAATGCTTGGTTTTTTTAATTATTTATTTCCAGGACAAATTATGACAGGCCAATCTAATTTTCATCTGCACTATGTTTAATAGACAGCAAAAGAGAATGGGTATCAGCTATTTTGACTTGAAAATGGCTTTAGACTTCGTCTCATATACATTCTCATATACTAGAGATTAGAGGAATGGGATTTAAAACTATTGGAATGATCAAAAACCACACTGAGAAAGCAGATCTCAGGGGACAATTGTTGCTAGAAAAGAACACAGAAAGTAGAGCTTGCAGTGGTTTCTTGGGTCCAAATCTACTCAGAGTTTTCACCAGTGGCCTGGATGATAGGAAGGAGGGTGTGGTTTTTAAATTTGTGGTTGGCAGAAAGAAAAGGCTGGCCTGACTCCAGCCCAGTTCTCAGGCAGTTCTGGAGGTGGTGCTGCAGGAAGAGAGGGGCTAACGAGCACAGGTGAGATGCAGATTTATCCCACCACCTCTTCTGGTGGCACGATGGAAATACCTGGGACCCTGTCCTGATTGGGTCCTTTTGTTGGCCCTTTCATTGGGTCCTTCTTTGGGGAGCAGAGTGAATACTTCAGACCCTGGGTGTGCTTCATGCGCCCCTTGGCCACCTGTTGCTTTGGGAGAAGTCTCCCCTAAAGCATCTGGTGTTCCACGGATGCTGGAAGCCTGATGCTCGGGTACCTGTGGCTGTGCTGTGGTTACAGATCCCTTATATCCACAGCTTTTTAAATCAAGTATCTTTGTTCAGACAATACTTACAGGCAGCCTGTGGCTGACCTGCTACAGCCCATGCCTACTTTGAGCAGGAACTCTCACTCATGTTGCTCCCACATAACAGCAACTCATTCTCCTCCACCCTGTGATAACTGGATTCTTCCAAATGGCAGTAAAACAGAGGCACGGCTGCTCAGGAGGCTGCTGGGGGCAGTTTATTGTAGCATGCAATTAAACGCCTCCACGGCTGGGCTGCGTTGTGGTGACTGGGAGCAGAGGGGCTGGGCAGCCCTCTGGGTAGCACCATCAGGGACTGAGGTATGACAGGTGATTAAAGGCATGTCTACATTGGCTCCTGGTCTTCCTTGCAAGGCATCTGATGCCCCACAAATGCTGTGTGTTGAAGAACACTGTCTTCCATGCAGAATGGTCCTACCAGAATTCCTGATCTTTCTTTCAACAGATTCCTGAAAGTGCAGATGAAAAGCTCTGGAGTTCTGCCCACATCACAGCCCACTGCTCTCAGGTCAGCGGTACAAAGAGGACCGTTCCCATTTTGCATTCTTAGTATTGCCAGGCACTGCATGTCTGACACAACCTGGCATGGCAGACACAGGGGAGGATCCTGGGAAGCCAGAAGCCTCCACAGCTCTTTGAACAGATACCCCTGGGACATGACACTTTCATGTGGACTAAATGCAGAGCTCAGACAGCAGCCTGCAAAAGAGAAAGAAAAATAAGTTTTCCCCTACAGCAAAAAAGGCTTCTGGGAGAGAGCATTAAAGAAAGAGAGACAAATATGAAGACAACATGCAAATGTTTTGCAGTGTCTGGGACCAGCTGCTCCTCCTCTAAGCCTGCACACAACTCAGGCCTCTGCCCAACCCTGCTGACTGTCAGTAAGATGGCTCTGGGACAGGACTGCCAGCCTGGGGCTCACTGCAGACTGTATCTCCAGAAAGCTGAGCTGGGTTGCAAATGGGGAATTACAAGAGCTGTGCAGTCAGAATTTCCCTCCACTGTTTCTAAATAAAAGAGACCACAGGAATATACAGAACATATCCTAGTTTCAGTGCAAGGAGGTAGATAATCAAGCCACAACTAAAATGGGAGATGTCATGAGCAAACAAGGGACTCCCAGGTCATGCACAACTTTAGGAACTCTGCCTGAGGTGGAAATAGAGCACTGGTGAAGCAGATACTCAAGAAGCCACCTGCACACAGAATCACACTCCAAAGTCAGTGAGTCCTATGATAAGAAATCTGAGAGCTGTGAGTAGTGCTGCTGCCCCTGGATATAGTTGGTGGAGACAGGAGGCTCTCAGAAGATACTTGAGAACCTTTCAGCACTGGCAAATCCAAATCTGGGTGGATAACTGAGGTTCAATCTCTCCAATGGCAGTCTGCTCTTGGTCTTGTTTTCCCACCTGCTACCTGATCTAAAACATTGTGTAAGACCCTTCCAAACTGCCAGATCCCTTCATTGAAAAGCCTTGAAAGTTTTCATCCATTCTTTGCCAGTTATGTTAAATCATTCTACTTAACCACACAAAGATGCTGTTCTGCTCAGTCATTTTTCATATTTACTCTGCTGGACCTTGAGTAAGTAGCTGATCACGGAATTGCTGTCCATCATTGTTTGTCCCCTCATGGAACAAATCTGCTGTCATAGACAAGAGTGGTCATTACAGGATGCGAGGCAGCATACCCACTCTTAGGTTTGGCAGATGGATCATAAGTCTGAGGGGGTTAATGCAACTTGGCTACATATGGCAATTGGTGTCACAAGAAGCACAATGCCTAACTTAAGGCATCAGCCTCCAGTTGCTTCTAATCTGGCACTTGCAGATTAGAAATGATTCAGATTCAGGCAAATGATGCTTGCTGGAAATCTTGCATTTCTACCTATTAATTCAGAATATCTCAATCCCTGTATATATATATTCCTTCCTCCTCAGTATTACCTGCATATTTGACCAGTGGAGCCTGCAGCCGAGAACCACCTCAGCTGCAGTCACCAGAAATGTGGCAATCTCCATCGTTGTGGTTTTTCAAGGCTTCTAGAAAAAGATGTGGTCACGTTGGATCCATGCTGGAGGTTGGGGACCAGTCTTATTTCCGTGATCCTGAGAGATTCCAGAAATTCTTTGTGCATTTTCCTGGAAGTTACTCTCAGAACATTTTAGCTGTCCTACTATCTTTCCCCTGTGGCACAGATTCTTGCAGTAGTAAGGGAAATAAAGTGGTGATTGGTAAACAGCAGCGGTGTCTTTGGCTGCTAGTTGTGACAGGTGAGCTCTGTGCTGGGGCTAAAGAGCACAAAAGAATTAGAAAGGGATTGAGAGTTTCTACAGTGCAACAGGAATCCTGAAGGAGAGCATTTTTGGCACAGCTAGGCCTACAGCCAGCACCTAAGAAGATAGAAGAGACCATCGAGGAATATCAAGGGTAACAAGGTAGGGAGCAGCCAACAGTAGTCAGGAGCACAGCCATGTCATGAATATGGCCATTGCAAGTTGCTTCATGATGGTAGGGGCCAGCAGATGCTACTCTGTGCATCACTCAAGTCTTTTTGGCTTACATACTGCTGTCTTAGAAGGCTTACATAAAATCTCACCTACCAGTGCCATGTAGGAATATTACTTCCAGGAAGACTTCAGAGAGTCCCGAGGAAGAGAAAACTTCATTTCCTGGCAGCAATGTGTAACTCTTGCCTTTGGAGCCTAACGCTTTTTCTTCACATCTTCCAGATGAACAGACACGAAATACACCATTGTAAGAGTTTGGGAGTGAAAGAAGCAGATACAGACCTTCATTGTAAGAGTTTGGGAGTGAAAGAAGCAGATACAGACCTTCACCCTCCCCCAGCACAGCTCTCACCTGTGCTGTGCAATGCAGCACAGGGCCCAGCATTCCTCACTATTCACATCCTCCATTATAAGCCTAAATTTCATCCTCACTTCACAGGCCCATGCCAGTCTGAATTCAGTGACAGGATGCTGCTGGAGCATAAAGCCACCAAAGCAGTGACAATATGGAATGGAAACTTAAATACAGCCTACAAGCTACCTAGGAGTAGAAAGAAAGGTTATCCTAGCCTCTGCCATTCTTCCATTTTCTCGCTGCTGGTCCACCCAGCACTTGGTTAATGACACCTTCTGGTAACTGTAAGAAGCAGCTGGATCTTTTCCATTCCCTTCCTTGGGCCCACTCACAAGCTGCAGCTCGTGCAATGCAGGAAAGCAGAGAACCAAATGATTCTTCATTGCCTTAAAGCATAAGAAACTAGAGGAATAAGGCCCAGCAAAGCAAACACTGCTTGTTCTCTCTTGTGGGTTTCCGTACTGGAGAAATGCAGCTGTCCTTCTTTGTTCATGTTGGAGTGTGTGGTGTCCAGACCTCACCTGGAATTAGCAGTGGGAGCAAAATAGACATTCACCCCTGCCAGATGCCCACCAAATGCCCTATTTCTGACTGTGACAACCCTGCCCAGAGTCTGGAGGGAAGTCAATGCAAAGTGAAGCCTTATTAAGAGAAAGTAGTGGATTAGCTCTACCCACAGCCCAGTACATGCCACCACTGTCAGCAGTGCCTGAGAGAAGGAAAGTCCCTGGAATGCACTGGCAGCTCCAGAGCTGATGGGCAGAGCTCTCCATCCCCACACACCTCAGAGCTTTGCCTTGGCTCCATGGCCAGCTACTAGATTCTATACAGGTTGCTCTGAAAGTAATGCCTCCTATTTATTTCCACAGAAACTACAACAGATGCAAAGAGCACAATAACACTATTTGACTGAGCAAATTCTCAGCTACAAATCATGATTTTTCAACATAGTCACCGCCATTATCTGATTTGTGCAGATGAGCTGATCAGTACTCTCTTCATTTTGTGGTTTGACAGCTGCACATGGCTGTCTGGAACATTGCCTGTCTTTCACATCACTGTTGCCACTGCTGCAACACACCATTCACCTCTGACTGTGCTCACATCCCCTGTTTGGATTCCATAAATGTGCAGAAAGCATCCATGGGTGTCATTGATACCAGTTGTTTCACAAGGAGGATTCAAGTCCACACCTTTCATTTGCACTTCTACGTCAGATGCCATTCTGCAGGACTGCCTCTCTACTGCCATCTTGTCACACAGCAACAAAATGTAATGGGATATGGGTGGGAAGGTTCAACATCATGAAATAGGAGGCGTTACTTTCAGAGGAGCCCTCAGAGCTGGTGCAGTAGAACAGTGTCAGGGCAATTTAAACCAGCTGGGCCCACTCTGCCAAAGTGTCACAGAAGCTGACATCACTATGTTGTTCCATTCCTCATTTAATATTGGTACCTGTTCTTACCTACCGCTGGGTTTTTCCATGCCCACAGCTCATACCATACCACTGTAATCCTGTGCACCGCCCCAGCCAACACCTGACTTTGTTGGCACCCAGGTCTCCCATTGGTTCTCATTTGCCTCTACCCACCTCTTACTTCCCAGCCATGCACAGTTCTCACCTTCCCTTCACACCCCATCACTGTATCAGCATCAAAAAAGTGCTCCCACAGATGCTTATGCATCCCACGGTCATCTGGGCTGCTTCCATCAAGCTGCTTTGCACCATCAGTCCATGCCACCATGGCGCTGGAGCAGCAACAGAAAGTACCAGAGAAAGACTGGCCAAGACCAGACAAGAAGCAGCCAGCACGAGGAAAAGAGACCAAGACTCAGAACAGTTGGTACAGAGGGACTATTCTTCCATCAAAGCGTGAGCAGAAAAACAGTCGAAATTAAGATGATCCAAGGGGCTCTGTGATGAACGCATGCAGAGCTCTACACTGGGACGCTCTGCTCCATAGGAGCCATGGGCAGGCCGTGCCCGTGTGTGGGTCACTGGCGCCACAGAGCGGCAGGACAGGACTCTGCACTGCACAGCCCTCGGTGTGCAGCCTCCCATCTCTCTGTTCTTATCATCCCTTCACATCCGGGCAGCCTGGTCTGGTGGTTGGCGACCTTGCACACAGCAGAGGCTTGAAACTAGATGATCACTGTGGTCCTTTTCAACCCAGGCCATTCTATGATTCTACGATTCCATGATTCTATGATTCCACGTATGTAACCGTACCTCCCTGCACACCACAGTACCTGGAAGAACTGGCAATGTCACAGCACTAGGAGAACATAAGGAGGGTACGAATGCAGTCCTTGATACCCATGGAGTCATGAAGTACCGACTGGGACGAACCTCTGCAGCTCTCATGTCCCACCTGTCTCAGAACAGGTCAAGGGTAGGTGTGCCGTGCCCTGTCTAGTCTTGAGAAGCTTCAGGTGAGGAGATGCCAAGCCATGATAGTAACCCACCCCTATGTCTGTTTCCTGTTTCAATCATCTGGTTTGGACTGTTACCGAGTTGGATCAGAGCTGTGACTGTACTCTAAAAGGAAGAAAAGGGGGAAAAGGACAGGACAATGCTGCAAAACTGCTGACGACTGAAAACTAGCAGCCAGTGTAAAAAGCCAAGAAAGCTCATTAACAGTATTAATTAGCAGGCTTTAATATGCATGCATGGTTTTTTAAAGCCCCACACCCTCGTGTCCCCTGATTGATGTTGTGATTTAACCCAGCAGGCAATCAAGCACCTTACAGCCACTTGCCCACTGTCCATCCCCAGTGGGATGGGAGAGAAAATTAAAAAACAAAAAAATGTAAGAACTTACAGGTTGAGATAAGACAGTTTAATAAGAAAGAAGGGAGCAAGGGGGGGAGAAAAGAATACACAGAACAGGGGATGCACAATGCAGTTCTCACCGCCGGCCAGTCCTTGAGCAGTGGCTGCCTTCCCTGCCCCCTCCCCATGGTTTTGTTATTCAGCATGACATCATATGGCATGGAGTATCTCTTTCTGATCAGCTGTCCTGGTTCTGCCCTCTCCCAGCTTCTTGTGCACACAGCTCCTCACTGGCAGCACAAGGAGCTGAGAAGTGCTTGACATGGTGCCAGTGTTATCACCACTTACTTTCATTCCAAATCCAAAACACAGCACCGTACCAGCTACTAGCAAGAAAATTCTCTCTCAGTCTGATTTTGCTGCACTGCTTTGTGTTTACAGAAAGTTCATGAGACCTTCATGTGCTGCACAGAACCAGCTCTGGTTTTCTCAGGAGTGTTTACTGCACATGTTCACCTCTCTGCATTTCTAATGACTTGCTGGGACTGAGGCTAATTGGGTCTCATTTAGGGCATTCAGCCACCCCAGTAGACAAAGATGCAGATCAAATGCTTCTGATGAGACTAAGGCAAAACTGGTTCCTAAAGTGCCATGGGAGCTGTTGCAGGCCAAGTTTCAGCAGGATTAAGGCATTCAGCCCTAGAACATCCGCATGACAGGGGATTTTCCACAGCTCTAGAATGACTTGAAGACTAGTGCAGATTCTACCAGTTCAGGTTTTGCCTGAACAAGAGAAATAAAGAGGCACCCTACATGGTCCCTGCTTCCAATCCCAAGCAGTCACAAAAAGCAAAGGGATTGCCTGTAGGAGCTGGAGCAGAGCTGGAGAGCAGAGGCAATAGAGCAGGCAGTGAGCCATGGATCCTGTTCCACCCTAGCAGGAAGGTGAATTGCTCAGATTCTGGATGCTACTCAGGAAAGAGACACAAGTACATACACAAACATACCAGTGTAGGAAGACAGCAGATTCCCCACCATCACAGCCTGATGGATATGAGCCTGCTTACCATCAAACTCACGGTCCAATTTTGCTGCTAATCCATGCCCATGGCAACAAACCACACAGACAGGAAGTTTTGTTCTCACTGCCCAGTCGGACATTTAGTACTGTAGTACTTGTGACTAGAGAACTGTACCAGAGTGAAAGTAAGAGCAAAAACTAACAGTAACTAGGGGTTCCCCTACTAACAAAGAAGGGCTGAATGTTTCCAAAACACCCCTTTTGTGATTTGAGTTGCAGAGGCTCAAGGCATCAGGAACTCAAACTTCAGTAGAGAAGTCCAGACACTGTAAGAAGAACACCATGTATCTCTGAGGCCACACAACACATACCTGTACATACAATATGCCCCACATCTCCATGTCAGAAAATGGGAGTTTGTCACAGTGACATTTGATGTCTGTATCACAGAATCACAGAATGGCCAGGGTTAGAAGGGACCTCAAGGTTCATGAGTCTCCAAACCCCCTGCCACATGCAGGGCCACCAACCTCCACATTTAATACCAGCCCAGGCTGCCCAGGGCCCCATCCAGCCTGGCCTTGAACACCTCCAGGGATGGACGGGGCATCACAGCCTCTCTGGGCAGCTGTTCCAGCACCTCACCACTCTCACAGCAAAGAACTTGCCCCTGACATCCAATCTCAGTCTTCCCTCCTTCAACTTCAAACCATTTCCCCTTGTTCTGAAGTTATCTACCCTTTCAAAGAGTTGATTCCCCTCCTGTTTGTAGGCTCCCTTTAGGTACTGCAGGCTGCAATGAGGTCACCCCACAGCCTTCTTTTCTCCAGGCTGAACAAGCCCAGCTCCCTCAGCCTGTCTTCATAGTGGAGGTGCTTCAGTCCCCTGATCATCTTCGTGGCTCTCCTCTGGACCCTCTCCAACAGCTCTCTGTCTTTCTTGTACTGGGGGCTCCAGACCTGGATGCAGTGCTGCAGATGGGGCCTCACAAGAGGACAGTAGACAGGGACAATCACCTCCCTGTCCCTGCTGGCCAGCCCTCTGCTGATGGAGCCCAGGATCTCATTTGCTTCCTGAGCTGCAAGAGCACACTTGCAGCTTTCAGATCATCAGGATCTCCAGGTCCTTCTCTGAAGGGTTTCTCTCCAGGAGCTCCTTCCAGTCTATAAGGATGCCTGAGATTCCTCTGGCCAAAGTGCCAAACTCTGCACTTTGCTGTGTTGAACTTCATCAGGTTCACTCAGGCCCACCTTTCCAGCCTATCGAGGTCCCTCTGCATGGCATCCCTTCATTCTACAGTGTCAACCGCACCACTCAGCTTGGTGTCATCAGCAAATTGCTGAGGGTGCACTCAATTCTGTCATCACTGTCATTGATAGAGATGTAAAAGAGCACTGGTCCCAAGACAGAGCCTTGGGGGACGCTGCTCATTGCCAGCCTCCACCTGGACACAGAGCCATCGATCAGCACCCTGTCTGCAGCCTTCCAACCAATTCCTTATCCATCGGGTGGTCCACCCATCAAATCCACAATTTGGAGATAAGGATGTGGTGGGGGACCGTGTCAAAGTCCTTGCTCAAGTCCAGGTAATGACATTGATTGCCTTTCCCTTGTCCACTGATGCCGTCACTCCATCACAGCAAGCCACCAGATTGGTCAAGCACGACCTTACCCTGATGAAGCCGTGCTGGCTGTCTCGGATCACACGCTCATTCCTCATGTGATCAAGCATGTCATCCAGGACGATGTGTTCCATGATCTTCCCAGGCACACAGGTGAGACTCAAGTGGCCTGTAGTTCCCGGGGTACTCCTTCCTCCCTTTCTTGTCCATGGCAGTGACCTGACCTTTCCTCCAGTCATCCAGGACCTCACCTGACAGCCACGACTTTTCAAATATGATGGAGAGCAGCTCGGCAACCACCTCAGCCAGCTCCTTCAGAATCCTGGGATGCAGCCATCCGGTCGATAGACTTGTATACATTCAGTCTTGTGAGGCGGTCTTGGACTTGCTCTGCCCTCACAGTGGGGGGGATTTACTGCCCACCTAGAGTTCTAGGGATACAGGGCTTAGGGACATGATAAATATTAGAATCCTGGCTGATAGTGAAGACCAAGGCAAAGAACTCATTCAGTACCTCAGCCTTCTCTTCGTCCATTGAAGCCAGTTCTCCTTTTACGTTTACCAAAGGAGCTACACTCATTTTGGCCTGCCTGTTCTGGCCAATGTACCTGTAGAATGTCTAGTTCTAGGCCCATCACTGCAAGAAAGACATCGAGGCCCTGGAGCGGGTTCAAAGAAGGGCAACAAAGCTGGTGAGGGGTCTGGAGCACAGGGCTGATGAGGAGTGGCTGAAGGAGCTGGAAATGTTCAGCGTGGAGAAGAGGAGGCTCAGGGGAGACCTCATTGCTCTCTATGACTGCCTGAAGGGAGGTTGTAGTGAGCTGGGGGTTGGCCTCTTTTCTCATGTAACTGGTGATAGGACTGGAGGGAATGGCTTCAAGCTGCACCAGGGTAGATTTAGGCTGGACGTCAGGAAATACTGCTTTTCTGAAAGAGTGGTCAGGCACTGGAATGGGCTGCCCAGGGAAGTGGTGGAGTCACCGACCCTGGAGGTGTTCAAGGAACATTTGAATTTTGTGTTGAGGGACATGGTTTAGTGAGAGCTATTGGGGACGGGTGGATGGTTGGACTGGGTGATCTTGAGGTCTTTTCCAACCTTGGTGATTCTATGACTCTGTGTTTTTCACATCCCTCGCCAAGTTCAGTTCTGCCTGTGCCTTGGCTTTCCTGATCCCACATCTGCAAGTCTGGATGGCATCCCTGCATTCTTCCCAGGTGACACAGCCTTCTTTCCAGAGCTTGCATGCACCTTCCTTTGCCCTCAGTGTGCCCAGCAGGTCCTTGCTGAGCCATGTCGGTTTCCTATCTCCTCTGCCCGCTTTCTTATTCAGAGGGACAGAGAGCTCTCAGAAAGGCATCTTTGAAGAGTAGCCATCTTTCCTCAACATCTTTGTCCTCAAGGACAGACTCCCAGGGGATGTTGGCCAACAATTCCTTGAACAGCTTGAAATTCACTCTTCCAAAGATCAGGGTCCTGACCGCACTCTTTGCCAGGTTCACATTCCTTGAGATCACAAACTCAACCAGGGCGGCCACTGCAGGCTGCCTCCAGCCTTAACACCTTTAATGATCTCTGCATTGGTGAACAGCAGGTCCAGCAACGCTTCACCTCTGGTCAGTCTGTCCAATATCTGAACCAGAAAGTTATCAATCAGTGCTTTTTTAATGAATGCTTCATTAATAATGCTGATTTGTTTTCTTCCCTCACCCCTTAGTCTCTATTCCAAGCAATCCCGATTTCCACTCCTCACACCCCCTGGATCTGTTTCAATGTCTTTATAAGAATTAGAGGTAGATCCCCTTTGAAAGGAGTATTTGTATCACGTTCCTATGCCAGAGATGACTGTTGCTTAATCCTCTCATGAAGTTTGTGATATTACTGTTTCTCAGAGAAAAGGCTGCCAGATTGTTTTTTTCATGGTTCAAAACAATAGTTGCTTTTTTTTTTGGCCTTGTTTCAGAAATGGAGCAAATGTTTCAGCCCAAACTTCAAATAATTCAGCCACAGGGAGACAGGGAGTGTGGTGTGTTTCAGCCCATGTGGTTAATGTTTGGCAAAAGCACAAGGAACAGAAAACATGGTCTTACAATGGAAAGTGTTAGGAAAACGTAGCTCCAGGCATCAGTATCAGCTTTGAATATAGTATTTATTTGAAACTGAAGTCAAAGCTTTCGTGCAGGAATTTTCATTAGTTGAACCAAATATCAAGGACCCTGACCTTCAGGACAGTGAACATCAGTCTGCTTAAGGAATTGTTGGATAAGATCAGCTGGGAAACTGTCCTTAGGGACAGAGGAACAGAACAGAGCTGTCAGCTCTGACTTTAACGATACCTGAGAGTTCTCCATACTCCAGCAGAGGAGATGGGAAACCAGCATGGCTGAGCAAGGACCTGCTGATCAGACTGGGAGATAAAAAAAATACAGGCAGTGGAAGCAGAGATGGTGGACTGGGAAGAACATAGGGATGCTGTGCAGATGTGCAGAGGTGGGATCAGGAAGGTTAAGGCATGGATGAAATTAGGCTTGGCAAGGGATTTGAAAAATAACAAGGGATTATTTAAATACACTGGTGATAAAAAACAGGCAAAGGAGAGTGTACCTCCTGTAATAAATGAGAAGGGAGGACTGGCTTCATCAGACATGAAGAAGGCTGAGGTACCTAATGAGTTCTTTGTCTCAGTCTTCCCTGGCAGTCAGCCTTCCCACACCTCTTGTGTCTCTGACCTAGGTAAGGGTCAGGTGTTCAAAATCCCTTCCAATGTAACACTGGAGCAAGTCCGAGACCACTTCACGAGGTTGAATGTCTAGAAGTCTTTGGGATCTGATGACATCCATCCCACAGTCCTCAGGGAACTGGCTGATCTGGTTGCTGAGCTGCTCTCCATCATATTTGAAAAGTCATGGCTGTCAGGTGAGGTTCCCAGGGACTGGAAAAAGGGAGACATCAGACCACAGGCCAGTGAACCTCACATCTGTTCCTGGGAATACCATGGAGCAGATCTTCCTGGAAGAGATGTTAAGGCACACGGGAGATGAGGAGGTGACCCAACGCAGCCAGCACAGCTTCACCAATGGTAGATTGTGCCTGGCCCATCTGGTGGCCTTCTGGATGGAGTGACAACTTTGGTAAACAAAGGAAGGGCAACTTCCTTTCACATCTGTCTAGACTCGTGCAAGGCCTTTGACATGGTCCCACACAACATCCTTATCTCTAAATTGGAGAGACACAGGCTTGAAGGCTGAACTATTAGGTGGATAAAGAATTGGTTGGAAGGTCATAGCCAGTGGATTGTGGTCAGAGGTTCTATGTCCAAGTGGTGGGTGCTCACAAGTGGTGTTCCCTCACGGGTTTGTCTTGGGACTTGTGCACTTCAGTGACTATGTCAGTGACACAGACAGTGGGATCGAGTGCATCCTTAGTAAGTTTGCTGATGATTTCAACTTGAGTAGTACAGTTGACATTGCAGAACGAAGGGATGCCATCCAGAGGGACATAGACAGTCTCAAAAAGTGAGCTCAGAAGAACCTAAGAAGTTTAACAAGGCCAACTGCAAAGCACTGCACTTGAGTTGGGGCAATTCCAGATGTGCATACAGACTGGGAGAAGTCATTGAGAGTAGTTCTGCAGAGAAGGAGTACTGTGTCCAAGCCTGGGGCCCCCAGCACAAGAAGGATGTGGAGCTGTTGGAGCAGGTCCAGGGAAGGGTCAGGAGAGTGCTCAGAAGGCTGGAGCACCAATCCTGTGGAGAAAAGTTGAAGGAATTGTGCTTGTTTAGCTTGGAGATGGGAAGGCTCTGGGGAGACCTCATTGCAGCCTTCCAGTACTTGAACAGAGCCTATAAACAGGAGATAGACTGACTTTTTACATGGTCTGATAGTGGTAGGACAAGGAGGAATGGTTTTAAACTAAAAGAGAAGAAATTTTGATTAGACGTTAGGAAAATATTCTTACACTACTGCCCAGGGAAGCTGTGAATGCTCCATCCTGGAGGCATTTATGATAGTTTGGATGGGGTCCTGGGCAGTCTGATCTGGTGGGGGGCAGCCTTGCCCACAGCAGGGAGTTGGAGCTTGATCATCTTTAAGATCCCTTCCAACCTGAGCCATCCTATGATTCTATGAAAAGGAGACACACTTTCTCCAGTTATATCCTTCTCTGGATAAACCGTGGGAAATTTAAGTGTGAACTAAACAAGATGGAAAACCCTTGGAAGAAATCGCATTCCAAGGACACTGCAAGCCATGCACATTCTGTCCTTATATTTCAGAGTTGTTCTTAGCACTGTCTTCTTTCTGAACTGAAACGCTGCTGGTCATGTACCTGCAACTGAAAATCTCTATATATAATATGATCCAATCAAAATGAGTGGAGCAACAGCAATAGAGCTGTAGAGACCTGATCTCATTTAAACAAAGTCATCAACTCTCCATGTTCCACTCAGCACACAAACGTGTACAAGCTGACCCACGCACATACAGAGTGCAATATCGCCGACTAGTTCTGGAGTGGAGCATAGTGTGCCAATGCTTCCTCCATGCTGAAAGGCTGCAGTAGGCAAAGAGCCAAAGCAAGCATGCTTACATTGCCATTTTACAGTGCTGTGGAGGGGGATGAAAAGGAAATGAGGAAGGTGAGGAATGTTCTGTGCACACACCACTTGCTCTGTTCAGTGGCTCCGCACATTGTAGGGAGCTCTGCCAGGGTTGACGCCATGGAAAGAAGTCCATGGCACTGGCCAAGTGGTACAGGAGTAGTGCTGCTTCTAGTGGGCTGCTTTGTCCCAGCCCACTCAACTCACAGCTGAACATATGAAGCTTGGTTTGGAGTCAGTCCTCCATCCCACACCCAGAGTAGGTTCTTGTCTTTCCTGCCAGCAAGGCCTGAAAAACAGTTGCTGTTTCTATTCATGCACTTTTATGTGGTGTTAGCCAAAATCTGCCTTGAGGGATTTTTTCATAAAAACCACACACAAGCCATATGGTTGTGACTCACTATAGCCCATAGCTGGCATCCCCATTACCAAGAACCATCCAAATGTTCTCGACAAGTACAGCCCAGCTGGATCCTTTCAAACACAGTGTGAAAAATACAAAGTCTTAGATCAGCTTCCAAAAACACTTTCTTCTTGCTGTGCCTTCCTCTGTTCCTTCACTAGCAGACACCTAGTGTGGTAGACTGCAGAAGGTGGCATTGACCTGTCTCTTCAGGGACACAAGTTTAGCCTCATGTGATGATGATGTTCATAGCTGAAGTGTGAACAATGCACATGTGCAGCTCCTCCTTCTGGGAATTTGACTTAGATGACTTCATAGCTTTCTCACCTTGAGGGGAAAAGAATCTTCCTGCAGCAGCACTTTCCTCACTCCATCAAGCAGCAGCAAAATTGGGGCTACTCCGAAGGAGAAGGTGAACAAGGAGCTGACAGTGACCACAGTACAGAGCAAGAGCACCCACCATATGCATTCCCACAGGATCCAGACAGGGTCCGTTGACAGTCAAGGTGACGAGAAAGTTTCAGGGTCCATCCTGGGAGTCCACAGGGGAGAAGCAGGAGGTTGGGCCAAGAGACAGGACTGGAGATAAGGCTACAACATAGATGCAAGGTCCATCCAGAAGAAGGGGCTTGAGGTAGGGCTGAATGCAGATAAATCTACAACATAGCTCAAATATGGTTCAGCTTTGAGATTAAATGGATGTCTTAGTTGCAGCTGGGATGAAACTTTTCTTCAGAGTGTCTGGTATAATGGAATGTTTTAGTTCTACAAGAAAAACAACACTGATAACATCTATGTTTACACTTGTTGCTAAGCAGTGCTGTACAGACTCAAGCACATTCGTTTCCCAGAGAAGGGCTAGGGGTGCCCAAGGGGCTAGGAGGGGATAGAATCAGGACAGCTGACTTAAACTGGACAAAGGGATGTTCCATACCATATGACAACATGCAGAAGGAGAGTTTTGAAGGGGATGGGAGTTCATCTTGATCTCTTCTGCATGCTGGAGGGCTAGCTGGGCATCAGCTGGTGGATGATGAGCAGTTGCTCGTGCATCACTTGTTATGTACATTCATATATATATATATATATAAATTACTATTATCTCTCTACTTTTCTCTATGTTACTAAATAATTTTAATAGCTTTCTCTCAACCCATGAGTTCTACTTTTTTTTTTCTTTCCAATTCTCTTCCTCATCCCACTGGGAAGCTGTAGGCACGCTCAGTGGTTTGGGTCTTCACCTGTGAACAACTGCAGAATCCTGAAAAGCCAGTAGAATATTTGGAAAAGGTCTGCTGTTGCCCTGGCAATTCTAGAGAGGCACAAATCACTGCAGTGTGCAGTGTGCTGGGGCCTGGAAGATGAGCCCTGTGGTTGTTCTCACTGCTGCTGCAGCTCCTATGGCTGCTCCAAGCACTGTGATGAGACCTGTGGTTGTTCCAATTCCTGCAACGGACTCTGTGGCTGCTCCAGCCCTTGTGACACACCCTGTGGCTGCTTCAACCCTTGCAATGGATCCTGCAGCTGCTCCAATCCCTACAGCAGGCCACAAATTAAATGTTAATTAGATATATATCCTAACAGCTTCTTTTACTCTCCCCAGGTTGCTTTCTTCTCTCCCCAGGTCCCTTCTTCCACAGGAGGTAGACTTGTCAGAATGCTTTCTTGAGCTAAACAGTTATCAAGCTTACTAGTGAAGCAAGAGTTACCCAGCTACCCCTAGCAAATTTTATGTAGATGCACTCAATGCACATAAAGAATAGCTTGCACGTTCAAAGGTTTATCTGCTTTTTCCAGTAATACTAACTATTCTACAATTATATGATGCCATGATCTACTAAAATATATAATCTCTCCTTGTCCTGTCCTGAAGGCACATGCTGAATTAAAATAAGAAATCAATCCTTTAAAAAATGGCTGCAGCCCAACGCTGGTGACCAGTGACCTTTAAAAGAGACGTCAGTGGGAACGGAAACAACATCCACACGTGAATGCTCAGATACTTACTTTTACAAATGTAAAAGCACACAAAACCTCTGAAATGAGACCACAGTGCTTCTTTTCAACTATATTCTGCCTTGCATCAAATGGTCTGAGTAGTCTAAAGCTCATCTTCAGTCTGGAACTTATTACATGCATTGAGATAAATCTGGGGGCTCCATGGGACTTTCTTCCTCATGGTTAGCATGAATACAGCAGTCATTTTCTGTTGCAAGTTTTGCTGTTGTGCCCTCTGCTTCCCCCATGGGCAGCCAATAGCCAGTGCCTGGCAGTATCTGTGAGCCTTCATCAGAAACTCTTATGATCACAAAATCAGAATCACAGAATGACCCAGAATCACAGAATGGGTTGGAAGGGACCTCAAGGATCATGAAGCTCCAACCCTCCTGCCACAGGCAGGGCCACCAACCTCCACATTTAATACACAACTATTGAACAGTTACTGATCTTCTGAAATGCCACAATTCTGAATTGACTCCATTAATAACTGGAATCTCCTCTCTAAGATCTTTCCTTGAAAACTGCCTAGCTTCAAATGAAGCACTAATAAAAGTGCTAACAGTTTCTAATCTGACATGCAAGTTTTCCTGAGTTTCTTCTGGTTTTTGTTTTTTTTTTTTCCTCATGACTTCACACACTACTTGATTTCAAATGTCTATCCTTAATCAAATATACTGAATTCCAGGAGATATACTCTATTTGATAACTTGCATGAGAGGAAAGCTTCCAAAGCTATGGGATAGTTAGACAAAGTCAAATGACAGGAAATTAAATGACTTTTTCCAAATGAGCTTAATAACTCACTTGAAACTCAAGTATCCCATTGGTTCCTCCTTCCTTCTCCTGGTCCTTCTGTATCAGTGTGCACCTGTAGGAGAGCCCCTTCCAGTGGTCCTGACACAGAGATCTGAGCTCTCTGTTTGCTCAGCATCTGAGCTGGTTTTCAGTTCTTCAGATCTTCAACTTTACCATAAGTCAAATCCAGTCCAGGAATTAAGGCTCATCTGTACATGTAAGAGAACGTGTGGGACTCAGTATGTGACACAAAGACAACCCTTACAAGAGCCATGAGGCCTATGAAGGAATGTGTAAGATAACCACGGAAAAAACCTGGGAAAGGAACACGTCCGAGTCAATCTCACATCTAACATCTAATTCAGGGTTGCGGTCAGGCATCTCCATGATGCCTGGGAAGTCTGGGCTTGTGTGCCTTTACTGTGCGTTTTGGAAAGGTGGATTACATTCGGGATTCTGAAGAAGAAACAAGGTGCTTACCTCGTGCATAATCACAAGGCAATCACATGCCTGGCCCAAGAGTCTGGAACTTCAAAACAATCCATGTGCAGAAATAAGACTCAGCTGAAAGCACGGTGATGTGTATCTGTCCTCACCAAATGCTGTCAGTTTATTCAGTTTATTCAGTTTATTCCAGAGGTTTCAGAGGAAGCAGGATCCAGATGTGGTGACACACTCCCTAGAGGTTCCTGTTTCCCTTCTAGCTGTAAAAGGAAGGTGTTTTGGCTGCCTAATGCACAGAGAGCTACTTTTGTAATGAACTCTGCACAGATAATCAACAACCCCCCCACCCACAGCCTAAAGTTACTGCATTCCACCTACCCAGAGCCTTTCACAGTGGTGATACCTACCCACGGAACTCTTTGCACACCTGTTTGGCACCACCACTCCTGAAGCTCCTGTTACCCTTTCTCTTGAAGGCCATCCTCAACCCACAGAGCATCAGCAAGCAGAAAGATTCCTACCAGGCAGTGGCTGCACAGCTGGGCTCTCCCCATACCCACATCACTTGGGCCAGGTCCCTAAACACAACAGGGAGATGACAATTCTTCTGGGGAGGAGGATTCTCCTGCTGCTTTCTTGCAGCCATGCATGATTTCAGACCAGATGCTTGGGTCACAGCCGCATTTCTTGGAACTTTTCCGGAAACCGAGTCTTTAGGTACGAGACTGCCATCTAGTTTCTGAAATGTGAGTAGCTCCAGTCGGTCAACCTGATGGTATTAAGAACTTGCTTCCTCACTCTTGTCTCAGCACTTTGCATGACTCATGTGCAATTCCCCTGCTATTCTGCTTGCCATTTTCCTTTGTGTTTGGGAATCTGCTTCAGGGATAGACCAATTATCCTCTGTCAATACTATGGGGGAAAAAAATAGAAACAGCTTCTACAACTGCCATGGTTTGCAAGAAACTGAAGAGCATTCTTCTTTCAGACTTACTTCACATCTGCAGCTTTCCAAGTTTTCTATGGCTCCTGTTCTCCTTGAGTTTGTACTCCAGTGCCTAGAAAACTTGCAGCAATTACACTTTCCAAATTGCTTGCTCTCAAATTAGTAGCTTTGATAGGTTCATGTCCTTTGCCTCAGGACAGTGCTAGAAGCCATTACCATGAATATTCTAAACAGTCCAACCATATCTGGAGAGATGTTCTGTCTACCTTTGAGGTTTGTAGAAAATGGTAAAGAACCATTTAAACTGCCAGAAGCCCGCATACCTGAAGCACCAGTTGAAACTGCAGAAGGGTTAAAGAATGGCACGTGATGAAGGCACCTAGAGTAGAAAGTCATCACCAGAATGTTGATTTCTAGTTCCCAAAACTGTCAAGGCAGGAAAACCAAGCACAGCCTACTACAAAGGATAGCCTGCTTACAGTAAGCCAGAAAAAAAACAAGTCAGTGATCAGTCCTGCCAACACGTGGAGAAGTGATGCTGCATTCCTCCCACTACTTCTTCCTCACTCCCGTCTTCCTTCTTCAGATTGCCTTGCAGGATCTCCCCTTTAGCAGGGATGGTTCTTGATGCTATGCCTACACAGAGATCCTTTACACCTCAGTAAATGAAATTTAAGGAGTATTAATAAATCAATTCTGCTTAAAGTTATATCACCTATACGGTATCACTCTGAGCTTTGCTGCAGAGCTGTGCAAGGAGAAAGGCAGAGGCAGGATGCTCGGACACTCTTATGATGTGCTCAGTGCTCTCGGGACAGTTTTCTCAGACTGGAAGTCTGAGACTCAGTGAGAGTCATTGGTATCAGTCCTGACATTCACCCTGAAAATGGTTCTGCAGGCTGAGCTCACAGGAGGAGTGGGCAGAGCCAGGCAGTAAAGAAAGGACACGTGACAGCTTGATGAAGTCGCAGTATCTAATGATAGCCACAGTACTCTTCTGTAGCTCTGTTAAGGACAGAGATCCCGGGACAGCTTTCCTCTCTGTAACCCCTGAAGCAGCACACTCAGCAGCAGTCCCTTGAGGTTTGAAACACAGATCCTGCCAGGCTGTGTAGGGGAGACAAAATGGCTCTTGGCTTCTTCAGCCTGTCCTTAAATAGCAACCAAGCTGCTCCCACGCACATCCCCATAGAGCCTGAGCCTGGGAAGAGCAGTCATGGTTTCTGGATTTCTCTTTTGTCTATTACATTCCCAAAGCCTCTTTCTGGATAGGGTGAGGGCACTGCTGGCATACAGAGGGACTGCTGCTGTGGCTGAGAGAAGTACCCTGCAGGTCACCCACCCTGCCAGGCAGGGAAATCCAAACTGCCCTCATGGTTCAGTTGTGCTCATCACCCATCTGACTGCTTGCATCATTGTTGGCTTTATGGGAGGACAGCAGACAGAACTCAGGGCCTCACCTTCACCTTTTCTTCTCAAATTCAAAAGTGCAGTGCTGTGATAGCAGATGAACCCCCTGAACCAGCAACCCCCAAGGGAGTCTGACCCTTAATTACAGGGATTTCAGACTCATAATGGCAGATGTTTAGAAACACTGGTGACAACATGCGTACGAAAGTCCTCAGGTCAGACTGAATGTTCAGCCTGAATGTCTTAATACCAAATTCACATTCAGAAATTGTCTACAAGCAGTTTTGTGCTGTAGTTATGTGTGAGCTTCCGCCAAAGCAAGAGTTTCAACCATGCACCTGAAAGAGGAGTGTTTCTAATAGGTGAACGAACTGGAACTTAGATAATGCACAAATCCTTGTCCAAAACAACAGTAATTCAGCTGAGCCCTAGGTTTTGGGTATCCTTCCTTAGTGCCTTGACTCTGAGCCAATGTTTCCCTGCTTAATAAAAGCATTTCTCTTTTGAGGAAGGTTCTTTCCTCTCTGAGGCACCCAGAACAGATTTTGGAAGGTTACTCTTGAACCACAGTAGTATAGGACCTGATTATAAATAAGACACATAAAAAGTGGGGTGTATCAAAGGCTTAGGAACCGCACAGGCTTCCTTTTAGAATAGAAGGATATAGTTTCCCTATTTTCCCTTTTATGATTTCAGAACTGGTGCCGCAGTTTCACTCTTCTTCCAGATATGTGACTGGTCCTTACTCATTTCTTTTTTACCACATGAAAAGGAATAAATATTTTTCATGCAAGAGATTTTCAAGTTTCAGCCTTGACATAGGACTGGGAGTACTGGTAGAGGGAGGGATGTCCACTTCTGAGTAGAAATGACCTGGAGGAGGCATGGAGGAACAGCATGCGACGCTGGAAGGGAAAGAGATGTGTACAGCTAGAATTTTGCTTGTAAGTGCAACCAGAAATCACATTTCTATCTGATTACGATGATAAACAAGCAATTAAACACACTTGGTCACTCAACAATGCAGCTCTGCCCCATATTTTCCTGTTGAGTGTGGCTCAGTGTCATGATAGAGTTTAGAAACCAAATGGCATAGTGAGGGCAGAAACTTACGTCAGCAGATGTGGCTGGGGTGAGCAGAGAAGAAGAGAGGAAGTGGAGTTGTGTTAATGAGCCATCAGCTGTCACCTGCAATCTTTAGGTGGCAGATGGCAGTTTAGGGACAGACTCAGGGCAAGAATTCAGTATTCCTGAATAAAACATTCTGAATCAGACATGAAGCAAGGGAGGAAACTAAAAGGCACAGAGTTACAGACAATCTAAGTGGGAAAAGGGAAAAAGGAAAGCAATTAACAAAAATTTCCTTATAGTCGTGGCAGCAAGTTGCTGTTCATTACCCTCCTAGGAGATACTATGCCCAGTAGCACTGCAGACTACTGGTATGGTGTTGACCTCAAAAGAGATCTATTACTTCAAGAAATTAATGCAGGCACTGCTTTTACAGGACTAGCCATTGGTGGATTAAAAGAATAAAGGACCTACAAAGCTTGCAAATGTATATAATCTCTTCCTAATTAAGATATTCTTTAAATCTTAATGTATTCTGCATTTCAGGTAATCTAAGACAGCACTGCTCAAAGCACTCTGATTGCATTGTATCTAGGAAGGTATATAAAGGATTTCTCTTGCAATGTTTATGTTGCTTATTGTGCTTCATGAGTACAATAGGCCGGAGATCTGGATATAAGTCCCCAAACCAAATATCTTTCAGTGTAACCACAACACATGCTATGTATAAGCCAGTGCTTCCAGTGTAAGACAGGACAGTCATCATAAAGTAGCTGGTAAAACAGAAGCACAGTCAGAACAACGGTGTTGTCATTTCAGAAGGTGCTGTAAGTATAACTAGGCTCTTGCTAGTGTAAATTGCAGGCTCCAGTGGCTCAGAGCAGTGAGATCTGAGAGATTTTTGTGTGAAGTTATTGCACTGTGTTATGCATTATATTATGGCATTATATTTTGTTGAGCTGTGCTCCTTCTGGTTCAACTTCGTTGAGTAAATGCCCATTATTCTGTCCATTTCAATAGGGCTCAGAGAATACTGTCAGTGCTGAAGCTTTGCCAGCGCAGGCGTTTCTAGTGAGCACATGCAGGGGTGCCTGAGCAGAGCTAGAATTCATGCTCTTCAAAGGAAGGAGCTGCCAGCAGTGCAGTTATCAACTTTCTGTGCGGACATGAGGATTTATTTTCAATGACCTTGATCAGCTGATGACACAAAGGCTTTAAGAGTCCTAAGTCTGTTGGACAGTGGTATTGGCTTGAGGAATCTCACCAGTCTAAAAGAACACTTTGAGAAGAAGGGGAGGTTTGGTGCAGTTAATAATTGTTAGACCTCCTCTTTTGAAGTATAAATCGTGTGAGCCGTAGTTATCTGCTTTCTAATCATACACATATCACAAAACTATTTAGCAACACATCGCAAATTATTTTATACTTTTAGTGAGCTTTTTGAGACTTTGAAAATCACAAAATTAG
Organism: Tympanuchus pallidicinctus; assembly: GCF_026119805.1. NCBI lineage: Eukaryota > Metazoa > Chordata > Aves > Galliformes > Phasianidae > Tympanuchus > Tympanuchus pallidicinctus. The sequence goes on from NW_026294762.1 coordinate 1,045,680, forward strand.
TCAGCACCACACGAGTGTTCTGGATATTGTTGTGGTTCAACCTGGCAGCTTGCACAAGTGGAATGATGGAGAGAACTGGAAACAAAATACAAATCTTCAGAAGGCGTATTCAAAAGGACAGTGATGTTAGCAACAGCATTTTCTCAGATTTCAGGTATCAATGACTGCATGCTCTCCTCATGCAGTTGCAGTTAGACACTGTCTCACAGCATATTTCTCTTAAGAGAATTCTCTTAAGATCTGAAGAGCCGTGGTATCTCCTGAAGACAGCCTCCCCATTTCTTCATAAAAGGTTGTATTTCAGGAGCAGACCAAGTAATCCCAGAGGTATGCCGTGTCCTGGTCTTGACTTATAGTGGATTTGGGATCTTCAGGATTGAGTGCTACAAGAAGAAGATGGTAGGATGAGGTGTCGTGAGACAGTCGTGACTCCACGTGATTTGAATTTCAGTGTAAGGATCCAGTTTGTCCATGAAACAAACTGTAAGGCATTCCTTCCACAGTGCAGCACATTCTGAGTATGGTGTGTTCTGTGTAAGAAAGCTGTTCCATAATTTGAGGCAAAATTTTAAAAAGTCATTTAGAAATACTAGAAATTCTGTTTGAAGTTCTTTCAGGCCTCAACCGTATTTTGTGGAAGGATAATACAGGATTACTGAAAATTTCCACTGAGTTAAAATTTACTGAATTCATATTTACATGCCTTGTGTGGTAAAAGAATAAAAAAGTTGCATGAAACTAACAGCTATCAAGGATTATTGCTTCCAAAGCTTATCCAAGAGGAGGAGGAGGAGCTCTAAGCAGTAATAAGAATATCGACCAGCTGTGTTGGAGGTGTGTCCTCCATAGACAGACTTCGGTTTTAGACTTTCCTAACTTCCACTGAATCTCTACAGAAAAAGAAAAAGAAAAAGAAAAAGAAAAAGAAAAAGAAAAAGAAAAAGAAAAAGAAAAAGAAAAAGAAAAAGAAGAAGAAGAAGAAGAAGAAGAAGAAAAAGAAAAAGAAAAAGAAAAAGAAAAAGAAAAAGAAAAAGAAAAAGAAAAAGAAAAAGAAAAAGAAGAAAAAAAAGAAGAAAGATAAATTTATTCATTTGCATTTTATATTCTTTCAAATTTAAATTCTCCGCTGTATTTCCTTAATTTTCAAGTCTGCTTTGAAGAAAAATGACAACACTGATGTGTCACACCCTGAAGTGATGAGAAGATACCTGCTTCACAAGCTTCAATTTAACAGAATAGCTTGTATGTCACTCTCTATATGATAAAGTTCTTTGCTTCCAAGCACACTGTCACAGACATACCACACTATGATACCACCTGTGATACACACTTCATCAAAAATTCAGCATGAGATTTTAGGCAGCTCTGAAAACATCAAAGCTATTACTGATCTTCACAGAGGTGAATTTCACCTCTGTCCTCTCTTCTAATAGCATGCAAATTTACCCTGTCATTCCATAAAATCACAGAGAAAGCTTGAGAGAAGGGCTATTTCTTGTATGTTTGTGCAGCATGCCAGCATTGGGTGGAACTGCCCTCCTTTTTCTGCTTCCTGTTGCTGTTGTTTTTCAGTAGTCACAAGTTCTTCATTATTCAAAGTCTGTTGCCTGGTTTGGTTTGAGTCTTCTGGGCTCCAAAGATGGTACTCTCCACAAAGATGCACTGCAATGGGCTGCCTGGGGAGGTGGTGGAGTCACCGACCCTGGAGGTGTTCAAGGAACATTTGGATGCTGTGTTGGGGGACGTGGTTTAGTGAGAACTATTGGCGATAGGCGGACGGTTGGACTTGTAGGTCTTTTCGTCTTCCAACCTTAGCAATTCTGTGAATTCTATGGCAATAATGGTACTTAGTTTCCTATTCTGGCTAAGGTAGATCCTTGCCAATGTGTGTAGCTTTAGGTGTAGCATGTTCACGAGGTGTTTTACCACCTCAGAATGAGCTCTGCATCTTCTGCAGGAGTTTGTTATTTCAGCATTTTTCAAAACCTTTTATTTAGTCAGGTCATATGAGGTTCTGGGTAATGAATTTCCTTTGGAAATCTATCTGATGGTAGTATTGGGCCCCCAGACAAGAAATGGACTGTCTTCATGGTTACAAAATACAGGTAATGTTGTAACTTTACCACTTTCTTGTAATACAAAAACTGAACAAGATGAAGCTTGCAGGGACCAAGTTCAAAAAGAACAACTAGCTACAGATGGTGGAAATCAAATGCATCCAAAGGAAAGCATAGAATTCTATGGAGATTAAATACATCGGCAAACATATAGAAACCACATTTGGTTTCAGAGTCAAAACAGGTAGGGAAGCAAAACACCAGGGGGAAGCATTATATATGCCAGATCTGCACTCATTCTTGCCTGGATATCCAACACAGAAACCATCTTGGAGGCAGCCCCTGGACTACATGGCACTGATCTGGAGCAATGCAACTGCTCCTAAGGCCTTCTGAAGATACAGTAAGTTAAAGCACATGGTGAGCTCTCTCCAAGAGAGTCCTGTAAATCCCATCAGGCAGCTGCTGGCATCTGTGGTTGTCTAACATCTTTGAAAGTCTGACTCAGGGATACTTGCCTCCCAGTAAACACAGGAGATAACTAGATGATGAACTAGATGTAGTCAGAATGCATGAAGTTCACAAACCAAAAGTTTGTTCCTCATCACGCAATTCTGTGCTATAGTCACAAATGTTATGTTAAAGGCATTTGAACTTAAAAATAGGTTTTTTGATGGGTTATTTAGACAGCAATTGAAAACATCACAATATAACAGGTCTGTTTCATAAAGTACAACATGACCTACCTGAGGAGCTAATCGGACTTAGTGATGGTATATTGGCATTTATCTAGCAAATTAAGGCAGCTGCTCGTTATGCACGTAATGTTTTGCTCTCTTGCTCCGACTGTAATTTCTATTATCATCATCTGTCTGGAAATTCTTATTTTAATACATGCAAAGAACTCAACAGCGCCACTTTTATCTCCCGAGACAAAACACATATCTTGGAATGATTCCTACATAGTTCATTGGAATTATGCTGTGAAGAGAACAGTCGTCCTCAGTTTACTTAGGACAGAGCTGCTCTCAAGGCATCAGCTGCAGACAGTGCAGTGGGAAACTTCAGCTACCTAACAGGAAGTTCAGAAGCAACACTGTATTGATGTGGTTGCACAGAAGAAACGTCAGGCCAGGTTACTGAACACCCAGGAGTTCAACTTCATAGGATGTGATCCATGCACAGCACAAAGCCAGCATAAAGGTTCCCAGACGACTTTCCACACTGCAGGAGGAAACAGGCAGAGCCAAGTCGTGCTGGAGAGGGCAGTGTGAATGCAGACACCACCTGAGGATTCTTGTGATTCCGATCCAAACGCAGGAGAGATGCTGCAAAACAGCTGTGGGGAGGGGCTCAGCAGCTGACTGGAGGATACTGATATAGGCTGGGTTTCACTATTACTTAAAGGTCGTGCTACCGTAAAATTGTTCAACATTGCTTGCTGTTTGATTGTAGTCATAATAGATACATCAGTGAAGCATCACCTTCTCGGTGGTACTGCCCATGGCATTGTAGAGATTCTGCCCTTGCTGGAATATAAAGTTAGCATCGTCTCTTAGGTTCACATCAGGAAAGCAGTCTGCACAGCTCAACTGTCTGGATGTCCAAGGACAATGCCTGTTCTTTGCCCACGCTGCAAGGAGAGTGACCATGAATGCACCCTTCCCATCTATTTATCTGTATTAATATTTCATTGTGAGATTTCTCACCACATTGGCTTTTACAGCTGATTTATTTTAAATAACTAAAGCTTATCTTCAGAGGCTTTCCTCCAGCAACACACAGCCTTAAACCTTCCCCTAATCTTTCCAGACACAGCTGCTGAGCAGACTTTCCCATGTCAGCTGTGTGACACTTGAGAAGATTAAATTTAAAGTGGCAGTATTCCTTGTTTAGTAAAAAATACCATTCTTGGATGAAAAGGGAAGTCCCTGTATGCTTCCAGTACAATTATTTGTTTCTGAAGTAAGCTGCCATATCTTAACTGACCTGCTGTTCAGCCTGCATCCACCAAGAGCATTACTTCAATCAAAATGAGTTAAAACAGCTTTATTTCTGAAAAATGATTGTGTCAGGACTCACGCCATTGTCTTTGCAGTCTTGGAGAACAGAAATATGTAGGATTTATCCTCAAGAACAAGATTGAGCATGTTGTGATGCTCATAGAAAGATGAACATAAGGTACTTTTAAAAAGAAATGTTGCCAATATTCCTGGAGCTGCTCAATGAAATGTTTGTACCAGGCATACTACAGTGACCATAAAGAATGCAACAGGACAGAAATACTTGCTTTATATTCAAATTGCCACAAGCATATGTTTTTTTGGTTTGTTTTTTAAAGTGGCTGTCAATAAATGCAGCTAAAGGAACGAGGTGCAGATAGGTGATAGATCTTGTTTGCACCATCTTGGCATCAGAGTTGTTTCCAGCTCACTGCTGCTTCATTCTGCATGGCAGTTAATGTGGACACCTGTCAGATTTCTCTACTGGTCCTTTTGATTACAGTTTCCCTTCTACCCCTACTTGCTGCAGCTGATAGGTGGCAAAAATCAGGTATGTACACTGGAACACCATCAGGGCTTGGATTTCTTTGTTAAATTAAGACTCTGTGAGTAGAAAATAGAGAGAATGGCAGAACAGTGCCTGAGGGAATGCGAATGGCTGGAAGGATCAGGACAGCCTCTTTGGGTAGCAGTTAGTGTGCAGGTAGTTGTGCTGCAATGCAACTTTGACCACTGAAGAACCCGACGTGGAGTGTCTGAGATGGGATAACTCTCAGCCATGATTCAGACCTCAGTCCTTCCCAGGTGCAGCAACCCTGTGCTTCCTTCACAAAGGTCTGTTCTCTCAGTCATGGTTTTACTTTCAGAGTGACACAAAATGATCTGAACTCTTCCATCCTCCCTCCTGACACATGACCTACCTGCAGGCAGAGCAGACTGCAGGAACAGCAGGTTCGTGGACTTCTCATAGCACCCGAGGAAGCAATTTCTGTGCTTTTCTGAAACAGGACAGTCAGGACCTTATCACCCAGCCCTGGTCTTCCTTAAAATGGGGTTGAGAGGAACAACTGCCTCCATATCCACTGCAGGGAACAAGAGAAACTTCCCAAGAAGTCCCCCAGTGTGCAAGCAGCGTTTCACACCTCGGGTCACCTCTCACTGCCACTCTCCCTGACTACCACAGCATTGCAAACATTATCAACACTTGAACTGCTGAAACAACCTCCCTCTGAGGTCTGAAAAGGTCACTGGAATGTGCAGAGGTAAACAGACTGAAAAGTAATCAAGGGCAAAAGAATTCAGTTTTGTTCCAAAACAGTCTAACATCACTGCGAGCTGCAATGTTTGGGATCATTGCAGAAGATTATGGCACTTCTATTAGAGCATTTGGGAGTCACTAAAAAGTGGAAGTGGACCCTGTTTACGTAACTTGTTACTCTGTGAGGTGAGGAAGCACAGCCCTGTCTGCATTTGTGCATATGAAATCAAAGTGAGAGAGGCAATTTAACAGCAAGAAAAGGCTGGCATTTGGCTCATCACAGAGTCACTAACAAAAAGCACACGATCCATTCTGTGTTTGAGTTTTGGCAAAAGTGAAGCTTTATTATTGGAAAGATAAATGCATGATCAGCTGCCAGAACAATGGTATTGGAGAGCATTGCTCTGCGGCCACTCCGAACTCTCACAGCACAGCTCACACTAGCAAGTCCTCATGCATCTGGAGCTGTGCTGCTGTGGGTATCCACAGGTGCCTCTTTACCAGCAGATCTTCTGCACCTTTCTTTCACCTACACAAGCAGATATATTCCTGTTTCTAAATCCCCTGAAAACCAGTGCAGGGAGGATTTCTAGGATTTTTCTCATCAAGGTTTCTTGTCATGCATCCCAGAATCCAGCCCCTACACAGGGAGGTGAGGTGATGGGCAACAGTGAGCAAGTGTATGGTTCAGAAAGGAAGGTGCTTTCCTTTGGTGCCTCAGTCACTGCTACAAAGAGCACATCTGCACTTTGTATGGAAGATAGATAAATGCATTTACAAATCCTGAGAACAAACACAAACTTTATTGTCCCAAATTAAGCACACAGCCAATTTCCTCCTTGCTTGGAACTGCTGACTGCTGTCTTATCTCTTTCAGCCTCCCTTGTTTGCTGTTGGCCATTCTCTGTTCCTTGATCTGTATTATTTTATTACTTTCTCCTACATAAATCTGCTGGAAAAAAGGAGGAACCCAGCCCACATAACCTCCTATGCCACCAGTCACAAACCATCAAAACCTAATTGTGCCTTTCAGTTATTTCCCCCGCAGTAATACCCAGTGCTCCACTCTGTAGTATACCGTTTTGGCAGCATGTAATTTGCAACAGTTACTTTATTTATTGCCACGCTATTTTCCATGCCATAATCCATTCATATGCGTATAAATGGAGTTTGGTCATACCAAGAGATGGGTGTGCATGTGCTTTGGCTTTCCACATGAGGGTGCTGTGCACTCTGACGCAGACACATTCGGGTCTTCCTGCACATCATAACCAGAGATTGCAGGCAAAGTGACCTTCAGCCTGTCAGAGCCTTAGGAGAACGTGTTGAAAAGCATTTCAGAGGATGACTCTTTCATGGGCTGTAACTAGAGGACTTTTGGGACATCTGAACACAGTATTGTCCACACTGAGCGGCTGGTGGGTGACTACTTTCTAACAACACGAGTTGTTGTTTTTAGCTCACAGATATAGAGTAATATAAATAATAACCTGAAATGAGTTCAGCAGCCTATGTTCTAGAGCTATTTTTAAGTACCTCAAACCCTAATTGTTTCATGAAACAACTCAAAGACATCTGATATTTAGGGATGTTGTATGCTTCCTTGCATTAGACCCCTTTGGATGTATCAACATACATCCCCCTAAAACAACTGACACCTTTTAATGCTTTAAGGAACCACTCTCTTCCTTCAGAATGAGAGGCACTCCTAGCCACAGTTCAAAGTCACTGTGATTTATATAAACAACAAGGCAAGCACGGGTCATGTCTCTGTGCTCCTGGTCAAGGCTACTGAACGAGGTTTTGTGTCCTGAATTGCTTTGCTGCACGGAAATGTTCAGGTTTGCGATGTGCTTTGCTGCTTCTATGCTGGTCATTGCTGTGATTACGCAGAAACTGCTGCTCCTGATAGTATGACTCATATTACACCTCCAAACTGAGGAAGTCAGCACTATCGGGGGGGGGGGGGGACAGATGGCTGTGTGGGGGGGAACAGACTGGGCAAAGCCCCTTCCTTTGCTCCAGCAGTCTTAGATGCTTTTGTTTCACCCTCTGCATGCACTGAAATGAGCAGATTTATACTCATGGAAGGCCTAGTTCATATCCGTTCAAAGTCACTGGGAGTTTTTCACTGATGTCAGTGGGCTTTGGATCAGATTCAGAGAAGCTGGATTTATAAATACAGACACTGCAGGCTGAGCACTGTATTAAACTGGTTTTAGACAATCAGCTACAGGAATATTAATGCACGTAGGAGCATTGGGGTTCTGCCAAGGGAGTACGATAGAGCCAAAGATTCCTAAATTTATTATAACTTTAGGGCTGGAACTCTTTGTGTAAATATTCACCAGTTTGTTTGCCCAGATGCTAAAGCATTAATGGCAACCCAGTTACTACAGCAAACTATTTTCAAGCCATCAGTCTGTTACAAGCATGATTCTATCTTGCTTCACTGGAACTGAGCATGTGAAATACAACATGTAAGAGAGAAAACTGTAAGAAGTGACTATATTTGTTTTCAAATTGTTAACACTGCTATCAAGACAGGTATTTATAACAACGCTTATCATATCTATCCTGGCTACAGCTTCAGAAAAGCCTGGAAATAATGAGCTGATGGAAAGCGTTTTAGTAAGATGAGGGAACAGTCTTAAGTGCTGCTAGAATGCATTACAGCACACTGGCAAACAACAGTACACATGATCTGTATTCCCTAGACTTGAAAGCAAGAATGATGGGGTGGAATTTTTTTTGGCCTATGTAATGCAGGAAGACAGAATAGATGACCCTTGCCTTTTTTTTTTTCTTTTTTTTCTGGCCTTAAAATCTACACAGCTGTATTGCAGTGATTCCAAAGCTGTAGTCCACTGTCTCAGCGTTTCCTCTTTGTTTTGACTTGTCCCATCAAGAAGCTGAAATAACATGTAGTACCCAAATCATTGGTTCTCCACATCAAGGGCAGCTGCAGTTCGCTGGGAGACTTCACTCCTCCTTTTTTTCTGCATTTGTGAAGAAAATACTGGGTTCAACTAACCACCCTCACTGTTGGCAAGATTGGGAAGCAAGAGTCTCAGGATGAAGATTCCAACTGCACCTACATTTTTTCATGCAAACTCATGAAAACTGCATATAAACTAACAGTCTAATTCATTAGCCTTACATTTTCAGTTTGCCAGCGATAAATGGCACCATGCAAACACTGTCATACAGTGACAGAGAATATAAGGTCTCTGGTGTCTTTGTTCCTGTGGTATGCCATCCTGTTATTAGGGCTGCCATGGCACATACACCATTCTATACATGTCCTAGCACAGTTGTCCCTTCCAGCTGACTCCCGCTTCTCTTATTACGAAAAACTTATTGGAAAGAAGGGTCAGGCATTGGGAACAGGCTGCCCAGGGAGGTGATGGAATCACAACCACAAAGATGTTCAAGAAAAGGCACCTAGGGCCAATTAGGCTTTAGTGGGCATGATGATGATAGTTGGACTAGATAATCTTGGTGATCTTTTGCAACCTTAATGGTTCTCTGATATCCGTATGATTTGTCCTGGAAATACCAATGCAGTCTGGGTAAGGCAAAAAGACCACATTCTCCATTAATTATTGTAACACAAGAGCCTTCCTATTAGAGCCCTCAGCCTCCTTAGCACATCACTCCTGGTAAAGCTCAGACTGCAGGGTCACCAGAAGAGTCTGTCCTCACCTGTTGGTGCCCTCAAACCCTCTTCATAGAATCACTGAATGGTTTTAGTTGGAAGGGACCTCACATCCCCCCCAGCCCCACCTGTGCCATGGGCCGGGTGCCCCCAGCTCAGCCTGTCCAGGGCCCATCCACGACCTGGGGCAGCTGCAGGCAGCGCCGGGGCCTCACTGCCCTCAGAGTGAAGAATTTCTTCCCCACACCTGACCTAAATCTCCCCTCCTTTTGTTCAGAACCCATTCCCCCTTGTCCTATCACTATAAGCATAAAAAGTAGCTCTCCCTCCTGTTCCTGCGCTCCTTTTGGGCACCAGAAGGCTGCAGCGACGCCTCCCCCGCTCCCAGCGGCCACTAAAGCCCTACAGTCTGCGGGCGACCCTTCCTCAACCGCACGGTACTCCCGGCCCCGCCCCGCGGACGCCGCCTCCTCCAACGGCCCGGACGCCGAGCGGGTCTCCGGAGAGACCGGTTCAGCGCCGCCCCGGGGGGAGAGGAGAGCGAGGCAGCGGCCCGGGGGAGGCGGAGGTGAGGGAGCGTGGAGAGGGAGCGAGCGCTGGCGGGGACGGAGCGGGGCAGCGCGGGGAGGCGGCGGGCCGGGGGCTACGCGGAGTCATCGAGGTTGGGGAGCGGAGGGCGGAGGCTGCGGGGAGGGGAGGCGGTGACCGCGGAGGGGCTGCGGGAGCGGCGCGGGGCACCGCCGGGCCGTGCTGTGCAGCGGCCGGGCGGATCCGCGTCCCACCTGCTGCCGCGCCGTGGAGCGGGGCCGGTCGGCCTGGCTGGCGGTCGGGAGGAAAAGGGCGATCCGCCACACCGCTCTTCTGCACGGGGAAGAGTTCTTTGCTCGCTGTCGGAGCGCAGCGAGGCAGAATGAGATCAGAACAGAGGGGAGGGGTGGCGTCGAGCTGTTCGCGGTGAGGAAGGTCGCAAAAGCCCTTCGGGTGGGCGTCTGGGCGTCTGCGCTCCGAGCGCTTCGCGTGGAAGAGCGGTGGAATTAAAGAAGCATTTTCTTTTCTTGCGAGCAATGACAGCTGCTCCCGAAAAAGAGGAGGCGCTATATTGCAGTTTCCACTTCTGGAATCATTTGAAGCAGTGGATTTTAGAGGCACTGGCGGTTGAATGAGAGAAAAATTAGGTGTCAGAGCGTGAGGTGAATGTTTCCAGATTGGGCGTTGATGAATAATATGAGTTTAGGCTTCTGAATTTTAGCTAGTGAGGTTTGAAAATGTTTGCTGAGTTTGCTTACGCCACTGATCTGCAGCTGAAGGCAAGCCGTTCTCGTTTTGCAAGTTGATGGTGAAGTTGTATTTGTAAGTTGTGCGTAAGTCAAATTGAAGATATGTTGAAGGGGACAAATGTGGGACTTCAGCCCTCCGGAGGAGTCGGGCTGCCTCTGACTGACCAGGGACAACTGCAAGATGCGAAAATGTGCTGATGACTCATCTGCCTGCAAGCTCAGGTTTATTGAGGTATTCAGGAGAGTTACAGAGCCTTGCCATCACAGAGGAGCCTTTTCTCCATTTCTGCTAAAAAAAAAAAAGGAAAAAAAAAGGAAAAAAAAAAAAAAAAAAGCTTTTATATTGTTAACCCAAGGCTGTGTGCTGGAAGATTACAGACAGAACAGGCGGTCAGGTGTTCATGCCAGTAAAGAAGCTGGCAAAATTGAACCATGCACCTGATACTAAGCCAGAATTTCTCACTGTCTGGAGTCAAGACAACTTGTTGAGGAATGCCTGTTCTGGATTATAAACTGTTACAAACTTGTGAAATTCGTATGAAATGTTAACTTTATTAATCTCATTCCCTTCATGTGTTAGAATTGAGGAGGTAGAAGAGAGGGATTTCTCTGTTTGATTGTTGTTTCCAGGCAGGAAAGGAGAGCAATATATACAGTGAAAAATGGTTATTATACTATTGCATTATAATCCTCCTGAGCCCACAGAAACTAGGCTTATTTTTGCAGTCTGTCAGTCTGGTAATTCAAAGGGACTCAGCTTCTCTATTTACTTAAGTCAAGGATTGGGTTCCTGCTATACGAACTGCATGATCGCTAGCAGAAACTATTGCTATATTTTAGCTCTAAGCAAAATAAAAATGTTTCTTCCGGGTGGGTGCCCTTTCTCTTACTTTTTAGAGAGTGTCCAAGGAGACTCTAACCCATGTAGAAATAAAGATGAATGGTGGTGCTTAGGGATATCTAAGCTATTCACTCTTTCTTCCCAAGTTTACCTGGGATGCTTAATAACATGTCTGAAATCAGAAGCTCAGTGGCTGTGTCCTTGTGATATCATCCTTGATATCATTATTGGAGACTTAACATTTCAGTTTATTACTCACTTTTCTTGCAGAAATAGAGCTGAGAAAAGCATCTTTTTAAAGCTCCCTTCTCCTCGACTTGAGGAAGTTCTTTTTCTCCTCATGTGGTGACCAACTTGATTTTTATTCTGGTACTAAAGGTTACTTGTGGTGTTCTGACAACCTTTTGAATGCAGAACTTAAGTAATGCTTGGCCAAAAGAAGGAGCAAGCTCTGAAGAGCCAATATCACAAAAGTAACCAGACTTTTAGAGACCTGGTGCTGTCCAGTAAACATGGGACTTAATTTGTCAGTCATTCCTGCAATCAAGAGTTCTTCTGAATGACAACTGATTTGGATTTTTTTTATTATATTCATAGGCCCAAATGGGGCCAAGAGAGAAAAAGATGTCAGAAAGGAACATCTGATAGTTTTCTGCCCTTTGAGATAGATATCCCTGTTATTATAACTTGAGTTGTTTTTGTGTTTATGAACTCATAAGTGGTTTGAGTTGGAGGAGGCCTTTAGGCATCGTCGAGTCCAACCACCCTGCCGTGGCATCTTTCGCTGGAGCAGAGCCGTGTCCGACCTGGCACTGAGCACTTACAAAATGCTATTCCACAGCTTCTTCGGACAACCTGTTCCAGAGCCTCACCACCCTCATTATGAAAAATTTCTTCCTTGTATCTAATCTAAATTTACTCTTTTGGTTTGAAACCATTGCCTCTTCTCCTGTCACTACATGCCATTGTAAAAAGATGCTGTTGGCATTCTGGGCCACAAGAACACACTGCTGCCTCGCATCCAGCTTTTCATCCACCGGCATCCTGACGTTCTGCTCCACAGGGCTTCTCTCCATCCATCCCCAAGTCTGTGCTGATGTATGAGATTGCCGCAACCCACGTGGCATTATTGCACTTGGCATCATTGATCTTTATGAGGTTCACGTGAACCCACTTCTTAAGCCTGTCAAGTTCCCTCTGGGTGGCATTTCTCCTGGATGGTATTTTGGCTGCACTGTTCAGGTTGGTGTCATCCTCAGACTTGCTGAGGGTGTGCTCACTCCCACTTCTGTGTTGTTAATGAAGTTATTAAACTACTGGGGCCTCTATGGGACATCACTTATCTCTGATCTCCACCCAGCTATCAAACCATTGACCGCAACTCCTTGGCTGCAGCTATCCAGCCAATTCCTTATCCACTGAACAGTCCACCCTTCAAATCCACCTCTCTCTATTCAGAGACAAGGGTGTTGTGTGGGGCCACGTTAAAGGCCTTACAGAACTTCAAGTAGATGACGTTTGTCACTCTTCTCTTGTCCAGTGATGCATTCACTCCATCGTAGAAGGCCACCAGATTGGTCAGACGTGATTTACCCTTGGTGAAGCTGTGCTGGCTGTCTCAAATCACCTCCCTTGATTTCCAGTTGCCTTAATATAGCTTCCAGGAGGATCTGTTCCATGATTTTCTCAGGCACGGAGGTGAGGCTGACTGTTTTGTAATTCCTGAGGTCTTCCCTTCTGACGATTTTAAAATAGGACTGATTTTTTTACTTTTCCAGTCACTGGGGCTTTACCTGTCAGTCATTAGTGGTTCACATGTTGATCTACAGTATCATGGATTTGAGAGCACTTGTAATATGAAAGGAAGACCTGAAAATAAACTGTGATCTGTAGCAGGATATTTTGACAGCTCTTATTGTCGTACAGGTGGGGAACTACTTTTTTTTCTACAGCTCCTTTGGTGTTGGTAGCAGCACATTAACAGATGCCTTCAAGAGAGATCAAAGGGTGTTTTGTTGGAAAAATAGCTGATGCAAGTCTGATCATTATCTAAAGGTTTCTGAAAAGTTTCTGAATCCTCAGGCCCCAAGTTTTTAGCAGTACTACTTTGCAAGTAGAAGTGAAGACAGTCAGCAGTGCTAGAGCAGAAGCCTGAGTGTCCAGAAACTTGAAGACCTTAGTGAATGTTAGTATGTCAGTCTTCAAACAAGTTTTACCTGGATCTTCACCTAAAAATCACTTTCTAGAATGAGCAAAAAGTAATAAACAGCATCCATGTCATGAGGATAATTCCAGCTCTGGTTAAGAGCTGTTCTCCTGGATGTAGATGTCGCGTTGAGATTTGCCTCAAGGGAGCAGTTCGAAGATGCATTCTTAATTCCTTTGACAAGTGTATCGTTTTTCTTACTGATTCTGTTAATTGTACTGTTTTCTTTTTTTGTTTCTAATCATTTACAAAGCTTTGGAAGAACTGATTTCAGAGAAGCTTCTGCATATAAAGACTACACCTTTTTTGTATATTTGATGGTGAGAAGTTCTTATAAAAACAAAATAGTATCTGAAGACAAGAAAACTGGCAGTGTTTTCTAAATGTTTATTCTGCATTATAACTCCAGTTTCTAAAGCACTCAGATTTCTTGCAATATCTTGCAATATCCATGCAAAGCTTTTTGAAATAAATCTACTTTCTGGCTCTTGAATGTAGGCAGGTTCTTCATCTTCTCTCTAAAATGCATCTTTGATGTTATCATGTACTGTATATGTTTCTTTCAGATCAAAGATCGGCTTCCCACTCACTTCTATTGGAAATCCAGGAGAAACACAGAGTATTTTGTGTGTTGAGAAGCTGAAGGTCCATGCAAGTTAGTTGAATTTACTTTGGGCCATGTATGTAAAATACTTATGATTCCTTTTTCTTTTTTGTGTTGCAGATTTCTCTTCCAGAGGTCAATAAGGACTTGATGACATGAATCTGGAAATTTCCAGGTATGGTGTAACAGTTGAAGGTTTGGAGTTCAGGGGAGGTGTTTTCTGCAGCAGCTTGAGCTGCATTCCTGTAGAGAGAAATGAACTCTTCTACCCTGCCAGGCCACTTGTGCTTGTCTTCCCTGCCTCTTGCTTCATCAGAACAAATGATTTTGAAGCTAGGTAGTGAAGAGCACAGATGAACTGGTACGAGGTGAAATTACCCCAAGCATAAAGAATAAGAATTCTAACTGAAATGATTTTCCCAGCCTTACTGCCCATGTGTCCTCTCGAGCCTCTGTGCTGAGTACAGAGATGTGGCACTGAAGTGGGTGTGCTGCTCAGGGATGGGTGGAGATCAGGGCCAGGTGAGTTGGCATTATTGGTTTACCCTGTCTGTATGTTACCAAAACCAGAGACAGCAGGGGTCCTTTCACTCTGGAAAGAGCAGCAATTTCATTTCAAGGCTGGTGGATCTCTCCACCCATTAAAATCGTAGAACCATATAGGTTGGAAAAGAGCTTGAAGGTCATCAGGTCCATCCCTTAACCCAGCACTGCCAGGTCTACCACTAAGCCACGTTCATAAGCACTGCATCTCCGTGTGTTTTAAATACTCCCAGGAATGGTGACTGAACTATGAAGGCTGCTCCAAAAATAATGCCTCCTATATTTGTAATTATGCTGGCCCACGGTGTCAGAGGCAGATGTTGGTGGGATGGCAGTAGAGGTTGAACCTTCCAACCAATATCCCGTTACGTTTTGTTGCTGTGTGACAGATGGCAGCAGAGGGGCAGTCTGACAGGATGGGTCTGACGTGGAAGTGTAGATGAAGCAAAGGTGTGAACTTGCATTCCTCCATGTGGAAAAAATAGCACCCATTGACATTTGTTGACGCTTGCTGAACGTGGATGGAAACCAAACAGTTGATATGAGCGCAGTGGAAGTTGGACTGCTTGGGCAATATTTTCCTAGCAATGTCACCATCATAGCAGTTGTGAAACAGTGGGTCACCTCCACTTGTGCAGATTTTTATAAGTGCAGCATGCAAACTTGTTCATCACTGGTGAAAATGCATAGGTAATGTGGTGACTGTGTTGAAAAATAGAGCTTTTGTAGCTGAGAACGTGCTTTATCAATTGTGTGGTTGTGTTCTTTGTAACTGTTTTATTTCTGTGGAAATAAACAGGAGGCATTGCTTTTGAAGTGACCTGTGTACTTCCCTGGAAAGCTGCTTCACAACCCCTTCAGTAAAAGTTTTTTTTGTGATATTCAACCTAAAGCTCCCCTGGTGCAAATCAAGGCCGTTTCCTCTTGTTCCATCTCTTGCTGCCCGGGAGAAGAGACCAACACTCCTCCCCTCTCTTGAGTTAGCTGTAGAATTGGAAGAATCATTGAGAGAATTGCAAAGGAAATATCTGCTTCCTCCCTCACTGTAGTTGCCCATGCTTCAGTCTTTATTCAGGTGAAAGCAAAGTTAGAAGAGGGGAGAATATAGAATTTCAAAGGAATAACATTTGTAAGTCAAAAGAAATAGTCCATCTTGATTTTCTGTACTAGGGGCTCTAACTGGCATGTTTGTTCTCTGAAATACTGAAAACTGAGTGCATAATTCTAGATAGATGTTTTTTGTTCTTTTTTAATTTGAATGCTTTGAGTGCATCCAAATGTTTCTGTGTCATAACAGGTTCACACTAAAATCCAATGTAAACAAGGGAGAGCAGTTTTGAGCTGACTCTGCTTCAGTTGTGAAAATGGAGCCTGTTGATAAGAACAAAATTGTAATGAGATTTCCAGTGTCAGGATGGTTTATTGTGGTCTGTGTCTTATCTCCTGCTTGCACTGCTGATGTCCATTCCAACTTTCTTTGCTGTTGCAAGAACACATGTATGTTCACCTGAGGGCAAAGGGGAAAGCAAAGGTTGTTATCTGATACAAGAACTTACTTAAAAATAGATTGTATAATTATTTCTTAATAGTAAACAGAATTAATGCATTAATAGAGCATTGCATACGCATCTGTAGTGTAACATGTCACAGGTGTAGAATTTATGCTGCTATTTGCATTGCAGTGCAGTGCACTGCAGGCTGTGTTGTAAAAGTTCCAGCTAGCTCTGTCTCTGGATCTGGAGAACATCTAATGAACAAGTGTATAGAAAACACTGCCAAGAGCCGGGGCACTGCATCCTTGCCCAGCAGGAGATAAAGCATAGGCAGTGCAGTCTTGTTTCATTACGCAGCACCAGACAGTTCCGGGAGCTGTTACCTACCTGGGCTGATGTCTGTTGCAAGGCTGCCATTGAAGGGCTAAGCTGTGCAACCCAGTGTGCTCCACCAGCACATCACTGCTTTCTGAAGAGGAAGACAGAGCTACTCTCCCTGGTCCTCATGCCAGTGCCCTTGCTCCGTATCCTCAACTTCTGTTGTCCTTGAGGTAAAGGCTTTCATTTCATTGTGGGTCCCTGTTGTATGCATAAATTAGCCTTTAGGACGTCTGCATCAAAATTTGATACTTAATTCCACTGGCATTTCATGGTAGGGTCTTCAAGCTAAAGAGAAATGAATCTGTTCTTCCCAGACTTGAAAACACACTGAAGGCTGTTTGTTCTGTTGAGGCTGATTTCTGTAGGTATTTGTGTTTGCTGCAGAGCACACCTCAGCATGGTTTGATCATAATTGCGCACTGTGTTGAGGACCCAATGCATGTTCTCCATTCCTTTTAAAAATATGCTTTGGTTTTAGTTAATGCAAGAGTAGGCTTAGTTTGAAAACATAGAAAATATGGTTTAAGAATACCAACTGTGGTAATCCCATTAGTCTAAAGAAAAGTCTAAAGTCTAGGTTTTTTTGAAGCTGGTTATGAGTTTCTTTACTTTAAAAGTCAGTTCCAAAAATCAAAAGGCTCTTCAGATGTTTATGAGGTTATTGTGCATATGGCAGCAGACACGAGTATGGCATATGCCTTCCAGCAGAATGAGCACCAGGGCTCTGTATCAAAACAAGGCAAAAGAATCTTGAAGGAAGGAAACAGGCTCTGCTCAGGTTGTGTTTTGGTAATGTTTTTACCCACTGGGGGTACTGCCTGAGCTTTCTGGGGCAACTCCTTCCTTACTGTCCATCTGCCTTTGTATGTATGTAAATGATCAACTAATTCTGGGGGATCTGAAAGATATGTCAGAGAACGTTTGATATTTTCAAAGAAAAGACCAGAAGATTTTATCTGTTTGGAGATAACACTGAAGTGAAACCATAAATTCAGAATTCCTGAAATAGTGATTGTTACAGGATTCTTCTCGTAAGGTTGTTTTCCCCCAGTAACGACATTGATTTGTGGTGAACTGAAGAAAGGAGAAAATGACCCTGAGGATCTGTATTTTAAAAATAAACCCTGAGCTCAGCCGGCAGCGCTCTGAGCCAGCAGTGCAGCCGAAGACGTTTGCTTTGTGCAGTGAGGCCACAATGTCTGTGGCTGTCACTCTGGCCTTGGCTCCGTTGGCTCATTCAGGCTCTGTGTCCGGTGCAGGTGTGATTGTCCCGGCGCAGGCAGGGCTGAACTGATGGCTACAGAGCAGATATGGCTACAGGCAGATCCATGTATTTATTGTAGAGTGAATGCAGAATAGAAGAAATGTGGCATCTGGGTCATCTGTCACAGTCCCATCACGTCTGCAGTGTAGTACAGGGACTACTCAATAGAGAGAGGCAGAAGCTGTTGCTTATGGAAGAACTGTTAATAACAGACAGAAGGCCACCCAGGCTGAATAGTGTAAGGAATCTCTGTGTGCATTTGTTGGGATTTCTCGTGGAAATGATCCCATCGTGCATCACATTCAGAAAGCTGGATTTGCTGGATGCATGGCGCGGTGCAGCTGCAACGTGAAGTAACGTGGTAAATAATTGACTGGCCCGTGATGGTGTTTTGATGTAGGAGGTAAAGCACAGGGGTGCAGGTTCTTGTGATATTGGGTACTTTTCTAAAAAGAAGAATGAAGAGGGAGAATCGCTGTTGAAAGAATTGGAGAGTTTTACATTCTGCATTTGAATTGTTGGTGCACTGATAGATACTGAAATACATATACATATTTTTAATAAGCATTATCACATGTTAGATTGCATTACCGATTAAGAAGTGGTCACAGAGTGATCACTGGGAATGTAGGCGTTGATCTCAGATAAAATTGTAAGTTTTGTGTTTTGAAATTAAAGAATGATAATAATAAAAATGTATTAAAAGCTTATCATTTAAAAAATCTTAATTTTAGAGTAATTAATGTTTCATTTTTTCTCTCTTGGGCTTTGAAGCTGCCTGGGAGTTTGTGGGAACAAATAACCTGGGAAACTGATGGAACTGTTGATACTGAAATTCAGAGCCAGCTGGTAGAAAGTAATTAAAGCCTGTGTGTTCCCTGTGTGAAGGAGGAGAGTGGGGATTGTGTGAAAAGCCATGATCTGCACCCGTAGGTGTGCCAAGCCGTTATGTAATGAGGCTTCCTTCAGCCTCATGCAAACAAACTCATCATGTGTGGAATGATTGATAAGCTCTTTTCTAGTCTATTTTGGCATTCAAGATGATCCAGTTCCACTCTGGTGTTTTAGCTTTGTTCCTTTGTCATTGCATTTTCTTATTTATCACAACATTCTCTCATTTTGACCTAAGATTAGCGGTTTGGGAGTTCAGTGGGACCTCATGGAACAGAGCAGAAAGCCTCGCCAAGGCTGATTCCTGAGGAGAAACTACAAAGGGCCGTCAAACCTGAACCGTGTGACTAATAAGACATATTTATGCTTTGAGTGGGCTGAAAATCAGGTGACACGTTGGACAAGCACTGTGCTGTTACGTGAGCTTATGTGAAAAAGACTTTATTGAGAGTTGCATGGTATTTTAATTCTGCCTTTCTCTTCCTCACTTGGAAATGGTATTATAATTTCAGTTTATACAGAAAGAGCATTTCCTAGTGTTTATGATTGCATCAAAAAGTTTGAAGATGTGATTAAAGTATGGCCTAAGACTTGGAAATTTGAACCTACTCTCCACTACTTATTTTTCACAGGTTTTCACCTTAATAGTTAGAATTAAACATTTTGAGGTCCAGAAACAGGAATATTGATAATCAGTTGAAAAATCAGTGGAAAAGATGTCAGGGGTACATATGAAAGATATGGAAATGTAGTTCCTGTTTCTCCAGCATCTGAGCCTCCATGTGCTGGACCTCGGCTTAGAAGGCCAGAACTTTCCTTGGAAGATTTGGGTTTTTTTTTGAGAATTTCCTGCAATAATTGTTTTTCATGGTTGAAGTTTTCAGCCTTATTCAGTGTGGATTCTCACAGTGTGTGATTCCTTTTTTCTTCCTTTCTCCCTCCAAAATCTCTGCTTGTTTGTACAGTCTTTGGGGATACATAGCATTTCTGTTTAGAAGGCTTTTTGGCAGTTATTCACAGTCTCCTGGCTCAGTTTAAGGAGGAAAAGGACTTCCTAAGATTTGCTTTGCCTAGCTCTATTTGGTATTGATGAATTGAGAGAAAGGAGATGAGCACTTAAGGTTGAAGTAAGCTTCCTTTTGATTTCTTTATGTGGTCTTACTGTCGCCTGAACCCAGTGACTTGGTTTTCTTCCTCAGGTCAATCAATCTGCAGAGAGGCTGGAGGAAATGACAGGCATTAGAAATAACAATAAAGAAATTGCTAAGTAGCTGACCTGATTTTATATGTTCCTCCTCCTTGCATCTTACATTTATAAGCTTTCAAGGAACGCAGAGATGATAATACATGCCTCTGTACTTTGAGGGCACATTCTAGCTGGTTCTTGGGATGCCTCCATCAGCTTACCTGGCTGCTAGCAGTGTCTGGTGTTCTTACTACATAGCAGTAGTATGGTTTGTAGTCTTTTACACAGTGATGGTAGAATATGATATTCTTGTTCAAAGTTTGCTACCTCATGGTCAAAAGGAACATTTCATTTCATAATAGAGGCATAGGAATCTGAAGATCTTCAGCTTTTGTCTGCTGTTTTTCACAAGAGATAGCACTTTGTTTCTGAGACTTGCTGCTGTGGTTTAATCCAAGTTTCTTCAGCCTTAATAGAGAAGCTTCTTTAAGGGTCTGAAGGAGGAGAACAGCCGTGATAATTCTATTTCTAAATGTGCTTACAAGGATGACAGGAAGGGATAAATATGAAATTTTGATGGATCTCAAACACAGAATGGAAGTATGAAAAAGGTGGAAGTGTGGCTGGCTGGGCAGGAGGAATAGAGAAGTATTGTCTAAGCTCGCAAGAATTGAGAAGGCAAAAGCTGAGCTTGAGTGATGTGAAGGGCTTCTGCAAGCAAATGGAAGGCTCAGAAAAATGTGAACCCACTATTCTAAGCACTCCTTGCCAAAGACATGGAGAAACCAGAGGTACTTACTGCCTTTTTTGGCTTTGTTTTACACTAGTGCAATAAAAACTAGCGCTATTTTTTTACTGAGTAAAATCAAAGGATCATACCCATCCCCCTCAGGAAGGGATGAACAGCTGTGTAATTTGCATTCTGACGTGGCTGTCTGATGGCAACCTGAATGCTGTGCTGTCAACCTGGCAGTCTACCTGGGAGTTGAGCAGTCAGCAGTCAGAGCAGCAGCCAAGAAGGTGGTGAGCAGACCATAAGGTATGGAAGTTAGTGAGTAACTTATGCTGGGTAAGGAAGAGTTGTTCCTTGAAGATCTAGTTAATCAAGTTTGTCGTTTTGCTAGGCTTTGATTTGTAGCTTCCAGCATTTTTGGGGGGGTTTTATGCTTTTTCTGGGATAGTGGATATTAAAGAAACTTTTCTCTTTTGAACAGAGTAGCCCATGCTCAGCCCATGCTGAAGCATGGGACAGAGCTGAAGTTGGTGAATAACTGGGAAGTCTAGGTAGGAAAGCAGCACAACCCAGCTCCGTGGGCTGAAAAGAGATGTTTTCCTGGTTGCAGAGGCAAACTCTGCTGTTAAAACTAGGAGTGAAGAATCAAGCTTCTGCTGGACTAGTAGTGGAAGTAAACAAATAGTCACATTCCATTGAAAATGATGAATTGCAAAATGAATTTATTATTGTATGAGATGATTTGGTAGGAAATATCGACTGGTAGAATAAAGTGATAACATCTGGAAGCCAGGAAGCTGAGGATAAGCAGTCACTGGTGGAGAGGCAACGCTGTATAAATCATTTCAAGTTTACAGCCAGCTTCCAGAGGACAGGATGTGGAGAACAAAGTCTGGGTGAGGAGGGTGAGGCTGGGAGAACTTAGTGCTGAAAATACAGAATGGAAAAAGATTCTTTTTCATCGCTAGAATGGGTTGACAATGGGTTGACAAAGTCCTGTCTCACACAAAAAGGGAGATTATGCCATAACTTGAGGACAAGAATCACAAGAGAAAAAGATGAGAAAGCTGGGGAACAGAGGAGAAATAAAGCAGAACTAGCTGCAGAAAACAATTGTCTGTGCCCAAGAATCCAGAATCCAGTACCAGAAGCCACTCATGTGATTGGAGGTTCTGTATTGGCTACAGCCAAAGTAAGCCGACCTACTATGCACCTCCAGGAGAAGCTGAAAGAGTTGTATAGGGTGGTGTTTTTCTGAGGAAAGTGACTTTGACGAAATGAGGAGAAGGCAGACTAAGAGACTGAAGGCTAAGAGACAACGGAGTGCTACTCCAAGGAAAGCTTTTGAATGCTTTTTGCTATCAAAGGACATTCTTAGAAAGGCATTTTTCTTAACTGATAAATTTCAGCTGTGTTCCTTAGTCACTGGCTGTCTGTGGTTAAATTTATGTGATGGATAAGAAAGTCTTAAAATTGAAGTGGGGAAAAACTAACACAGAAATAAGGAATGAGAGTGATATCAGGCAAAGGAAATATTGATAAGGTGAGATCAGAGGGCAGATATATCCCCAGGGATGAGGAGATGGAAATGAGCATATGGAAGCTGGGATGAAATTTGGAAAGGCTAATGCATTCCCTTCAAGTGACTGGAATTGGATAATCTCTGTCTTAGCATTCTGAAAATAATGGTACATGTAACTTAAGAATTTGGGGGCAAAGATCTTTTTTTTAATCTGTACATTTTACTGCAGTGACAATACATGGTACATGATGGAAAATCATCCCACCAACTCAATCCCAGTTTGTGGTCTTAATGTGACCACAATATAATGTTTTTACAGGAAAGACTGGAGAGGGCAAAAAAGCCTGGATACTGAGATGAAGACAAGGTTAAGTGCATGCAAAGAAAATAGCCTTTGTCATGTTAAACTGAGCTTACTTTGTTAAAATTATTTATTTCTTTGTGAGAGAACTGCAGAACATTTCATGTTTGAACTTACAACTCACACAATTCTAACAAGCAGTTTTAGCTGCAGTGAAAGACATCAGGATTATGGGAGGTATGAATTAGGTCAGAAGCTGTCTAGGAAAGCTATTGCGAGGGAACTGATGAAGATAGTATCTGAATTATTGATTTCTTAGTTAAACATTCAAGTGCATAACATACAGTGATAACCTTAAATCAAAAAATAAGGACAAGTGCAGGGCTGGAATACAGTGGCTCTGAGAATTTAAAGTAACAGGGAACCTTTATAAATTTAAGTAGGACTCTGTTTCTACAACCTAACCATTAGGGTGTCCAACCTCTTGGCTTGCCTGGGCTGCACTGAGTGAACAGGAATTGTCTTGGACCAAGTGTATGTGTGCCACTCCAAAAGTAATGACTCCTGTTTATTTCCACGGAAACTACAACAGTTACAAGGAGCACAGTAACGCTATTTGATACAGCAGGTTCTCATCTGCAAAACTCTGTTTCTCAACGTAGCGACCACCAGTAGCTGTGCATTCCAGCAGAGAACAAGAGGTGCGTGCCGTGCTTGTAACAGTCTGCACCTCTGTTGCTGTCGCTGCTGCTGAAGCATGCCACCCCCCGCGGTGTGCTGCATCCACTGTGAACGTTCAGCAAGTGTCAATGCATGCCAATGGGTGCTATTCTTTCTGCGTGAGGGAATTCGGCTCCACCCCCTTGCTCCATCTGCACTTGCACATCAGACCCATTTTGTCAGACTGCCCCTCTGCTGCCATCTGTCACACAGCAACAAAATGTAACGGATACTGGTGGGAAGGTTCAACCTCTACTGCCGTCCCACCGACTTCTGCCTCTGATGTCATGGGCCAACATGAGGAAATAGGAGGCACTACTTTTGGAGCAGCCCTCATAAAATACATTATATAGTTAATGTATTAAAGTAACAAAACTTTTTTTTTAATTAAAACATATAGTCAACAACAGCAACATAAAGCTAGTGGGATATTTGACCTTGTTTTTGTGAAAGGAGCGCATCGGTTTGGGTCAGTGGAAGGGGCTGCAATGACTGAGGTCTTGAGGTGTTTGTTAGAGATTTCTGATGAAGTTTTACTCTTCCTGTGCTTCATCCTTGGAAACAGCTGCTCACAGATGTACATACTGCCAAAAAGCAATGACCTGAATAAGGCATGTCTGTGAAGGGAGGGAGATTTCTCCCTGCTAGGAGAGGGCTTATAAACATCTGATAAAGAGACAAGATTGAATTTTGGGTTGCAATTCCATACATTCTATTTGAAAATTGGCAAAAAATGTATTTATGTCAACTGAAAACAGCCACAAGTAAACCAGAAAATTGATGATTTTTTGGGGCACTCTTGAATCTACTCTCAAATTATCAAGATTTGAGATGCATTTTTTGGTTTTAGTTATTTCAGCTGTAGCCTCATCAAGAACAAAAAACAAACAAAAGTAAAACAAGAAAACACCACGAACAAAAAAAAAACGCCAACAAACATAAAGCAGTTTGAATTCAGAAGCAATGTAACTGCATCCACACGGGGGTGTGATTTCACATTAATTAATAATTTCCCCTGTGGCACTTCTGTGCTGCTGGTGGTTAATTAAATCCTGGGAAAACTGGCTCCACCAGGAAGTCTGCTGCAGGAATACCTGAGCTGGTTCTGGCAGTGAGGTAGTTAGCATAATGATACACTTACGCTAATTAGGCTTGGCAGACTTGTGCCCGGCCCAGAGGCGCTTTGTGGATGTTTCTGTCTGTCGCATTATCCACAACTCGGCTAATCCATCTTCGGACAACGGACCGCCTGTGGTGTGATGGAGAACTGGAAGGCCTTCCTAGGCCGAGTCAGAGGAATCAGGTGAAGGGAAGGGTTGTGAATGTGGGAACTAATAACATACATTTATATTAAAAATGGTGATGTTAAAGGTAGACGCTTCCTCAGAAGTTTTGTTCACAGTGTAGCCATGAATGGAAGAATGTGCAAAAAGAGATTTTCTGTTTCTTCAGCTGTGGCTCATTATGTTATAGGAGATAATTAGAAGTCACATACTTGTTTAGCTGGGACAAATGAAGGATGAGAGAAAAGTACTGCTTGTCTATGAACAGTAAGAACCTGTGCTGATACAAAAGCAAATGGCATTCACGTTCTTGATTATAGATTAGTACCCACCGAGGATGAAGTTTAGGAATGGTTTTCAATGTAAGTAATTGCTGCAAAAACCTCTAGTATGGTACCCTTCTGTAAGAAGGTTGTTGCCTGTCGTAGCAAAAAGCAGAAAGTGGCTCAACGCAGGCTGAGATGTTCCTAAATCTAAACGCTTCCTCATGTGGAGGAGAGGAGGAAGGAGATTAGCGAGTTGCATATTGAAACTTGGAAAGGTGTTGGAAATTCTCTGCTGTAGGGTAATTGCAACAGCAGAGACCTGAATCACTGCCACATCTGTGTTCCCAGTGAGTGCTGTGCAGACATTAAGACGAGCAAAATGGTTGAGGGAGGGAATGCTGATGAGTCAAAAAGCAAATTAAAAACTCTGGCATATTTTGTATTTATTATTATGGACATTTATATTATTTATACATTGTAATTACCTAGTTCTTTAAGAGGACTTGTTTCTCTCTCTCACACTCCTATTTCACATACGCAAAGTTAAATGAGTATCATGCACTTGGGTATTAATGCTTAGCCTGGGAATAGATTCTGCAGGTGAAGCAGCAGAATAACTCTTTGAAGATGTAAGCAAGTTATGCTGTCTGGGTAAACCTGCTTGGCTGTTTTAACTACGAGGCGAGGAGTAACCTTTCCAGCTGCTTCTCCAACCGTTCTGCTTTGAAAGTGAAACTACAGAACTATGTCCCTGAGGGGTTCAGGCATAGCAGTGTTACTAAGCTTCGGCTCAGGTTTCATGGAGCCCCGTTGTGCTGCTCTCTGCAGCGCTCAGATGCTGCGGCGCATTCCATCTGCACAGCAGAGCCATTTCTGCAGTTTGCTGCAGCTCGAAGGAGAGGTTTATCACAAGTTAAAGAGCAAAAAATCAAGAGTGGCAAAATGTAGCAATGTCAGTGCACCAGTCAGGACAGTTGCTTCAGGACATTTTGTGTCGACTTCCCGGAGCCTTATCAGTGTATGTGTAGGGTGCCTTCCCACAGTTACAGCCTGAGCCTTCCTTTATGCCCCTTGGCATAATTATGATACTTCACTATTTCTGATTTAATCTTCACATACGTATTTTACTACAAACTTACTGCTATTCCTTCAGCATCTAGCATGGTATTTGCTATCTGTGAAATCCGGACGCTGCTCTGCTGCATGTCACATATAGGGAAGTGTTTGCACTTAGGAAGTGCTGTTTTTTCCTTTGTTCCTGCTGAACTCTTCTCTGTGAAAGAAGTTGTCTTTTTGTGACTCTTGTATCAGAGCTGGAGAGATAGAGCTCCATCCTGAGTGTTATTACAAAGTTACCCAGGATGTTCTGAGAGTCCTAAAGAACTTTTCAAAAAGAAATGGACTGGTTTATGCTTTTCTGGGGATGCTCAAAGAGCATTTTGGAAACACCATTGTCTTCAGCTTTCCAGCTGCCTCAGCTTGAGGGCTCAGCCTGTCTGAATTGCAAAAAGGGAAATATGTTGCTTCATCCTTTATCCTTTTCTATATTTGTGCTGTGTAAAGATAGCTGCAGAGATAAATAAATCTTTCAGGAAGATGATCCCAACTGTGTTTTGCACATGGGAGTAGATTAGATAATGGCTGTTTACTTCCTTAGTGCTTTGAGTCTATATTCCCCCGAAGTAAATGGGAAGACTCATTTTGTATGCTCCCCAGCCTGTTAGCAGTTAGTTTCTGTCCTCCATCAGGCCCATGCTGCTATCAGATATGCGGAGCTCTGGAGGGAGGATTTGTGGTTGTGTGATTGCTATTACAGCAACTTTCCCTGACATACCTGTTATCTGCACTGTGGAGCAGCCCAGTAGCACTTAAGAAATGTATTCCAAAGAGCTGGGACAGGAAGAAAGTGTAATTTCTCCTTGTAGTTCTCTTTGGTATTCTTGGTGTCCTTTATAGTTACAGTATCTAATTGCAAGCTGGAGATCTTCTCAGGCTAAAGTATGGAGATAAATGTTGAGGATGAGAAGACCAATTCAAATTTCATAGTTTCATACCAGAGTGAAAAAACTCTCCAATGTATTGCTTCTTCTGACTACAGTTGAGATTTTTAACAGCTGAGAGGACTTACAAACGCTTTTGAAATCAGTGTCTTTCATGTCTTGTAGAGCTGTTTTTGGTTCAAACCCCTTGCTTAGGTTACCTTACTTTTCTGGTTGCTATTTGCTACCTATCTGAAGTGCATAAGCTGTTTTGGAAAATGATCACCATGCTTCACAGTGACAATATACTGAATTAATTGCTGGCTAAGTCCATACTCACCTTATTTGTTTCTACATACACAATTTCTGATCTGAAACTGTATGATTTTGTACAGAAATCTGGGAGTCTTGAGGGCATCCTGAAAACTTGGCTCTTTGGTTTAGTGCAATTGTGTGATCCATACAGAGCTGTACTGATGAACAGCATGCTTACTGAGTAGTCTGAAAGGATTTATCTTGCATGAAAGTATGTATGCTTCAACTCACTTCTCTCTTTTTAATGTAGCGTGAGTCCTGTCACCACTCTGCTATGGTTCTGGTTTCAGTTGCCTTTGCTGAATCACAACAGGCAAGGCAGAAGAAAAGGGGATAGCAGCAGATAGCAGATGTTCCCAACTTAAAACATCCATTGTAGGAGAAATTAGGTTGCACTTTGCCCCAGAATCATTGAGACTTGAAAGATCCCAGAATCTCAGAACCAGAGGGGCTGGAAGGGACCTCTGGAGATCCCCCAGTCTGGCTTCTCCAAAGCAGTTCCCTACAGCAGCTGCATAGGAAAGCGTCTGGGGAATATCTCTAGAGAAGGAGACCCCACCACCTCTGTGGGCAGCATGTGCCAGGGCTCTGCCAGCCTCACAGTAAAGAAGTTCTTCCTCATGTTCGGATGAAACTCCCTGGGTTCCAGTTTTGCCCAGTGTCCCTTGTTCTGTCACCAGGCATGGCTGAACAGAGCCTGGCTCCATCCACTTAACCCCCACCCTTCAGATATTGGTCAGCACTGATCAGGTCCCTCTCAGCCTTCTCCAGGTGACCAGCCCCACGGCTCTCAGTTTCCCCACCAGGAGATGCTCTGTGCCCCCCCATCTCTGCAGCCCTCCACTGCACTCTCTCCAGCAGTTCCCTGCCTTTTTTGAAGTGAGGAGCCCGGCACTGGGCGCAGTGCTCCAGCTGTGCTTCCCCAGAGCAGAGCAGAGGGGAGCAGCACCTCCCTTGCCCTGCTGCCCACGCTCTGTGCAATGCACCCCAGGGTCCCATTGGCTTCTTGGCCACCACAGCGCACTGCTGGTGCGTGGTCACCTCTTGGTTACCAGGACACCCAGGTCTTCTTGTACTGATGCGTGTAGTTATTCCTCCCAGATGTAGGGCTCTGCACTTGCTGTTGTTGAACTTCCTGGGGTTCTTCTCTGCCCAACTCAGATTCAGCCCTGGAACGGGCTGCCCAGGGAGGTTGTGGATGCCCCGTCCTTGGACGTGTTCAAGGCCAGGTTGGACGGGGTCCTGGGCAACCTGATCTGAATGTGTACGTTTGGTGGCCCTGCTAGGCAGGGGGGTTGGAACTACATGATCCTTGAGGTCCCTTCCAACCCAGGTGATTCTGTGATTCTGTGATTCTGTGAACTCTTTGGGAAGTCCAGGCCAGATTTGGCAGACGACTTAAAATCTGTTACATCTTGATTGTTAGGCTCTTAAAACAGATGTTATCTTCATTTTATGTGTCAGTGATCTTTATCCAGACATTGCACTGATAGAAGGGGTAACAGAAAGAATGAATAACAGCCTGGAAATGGGAGCAAAACAGCAGTTCCCAGAGTCCCAAAAGCTGCACCAGAAAGAAGAAAATGCTGTGATTATTGTCAAACTGGAATCAGGCAAAGAATTGGGTTTTCTTTTCAGAGTTAGTGAAGTTGGGTGCTGGAGCAAGGATGAATATTATTCTTGTGGCTTTAACTGTTACTAAGTAGATTGCTGTGAAAATAATGCTTCCTATTTATTTCCTTGGAAACTGAAAGAGATAAAAGGGCACAATAACATTATTTGATAGAACAAATTCTCAGCTACAAAACAAGACAATAGTCACCACCATTAGCTGTGCATTTTTGCCATCAAGGAACAAGAGCTTCATACTGTACTTGTCAAAATCTTCATGGCCATCTAGCACATGGCTTGTCTTTCATATCTCTGTTGCCACTACTGAAATGCCTCACCTGTCCCTCACTGTGTCACATCCAGTGGTTGGTCCCCATAAGTATTCAGCAAGCATCCATGAATAAGAGCGGGTGCCTTTTTTTCCACATGGAGGAATTCAGTTCCACTCCTTTGCTTCATGCACATTTCCATGTCAGATTCCATTTTGTCAGACTGTCCCTCTGCTGCCATCTGCCACACGGCAACAAAATTTAATGGGTGGGAAGGTTCAAACTCTACTGCCATCCCACCAACATCTGCCTCTGGTGTTGTGGGTTGACATCATAAGTTAGGAGGCATTACTTTTGGAGCAGCCCTCATACTTTTGTATACAGTTCTACAGTATATCAGGCTCTTGATTTTTAGGAGTTATTTCTGTGCTGTCTGTTTAGATATCAAATGCTGAAATGAGGAAATGCATGAAGAAGAATGCATTTTTAGTATGTTTTTTTTTTTCCTTTGTTGGAAAGGGAAAAGCATTTTCCTGCTTTGCATATCTTAAATGCTCAGAAAATCTGCATTCACTTTATGTCAAATATTCTCATATTTGCAATCAGCTTTGTCATCATGGTGAATTGACTGTGAATACTCCAGGAAAAATGAGAGTCAAATATGAAGCAATGGGGTCCAGTTCTTCCCTGTTACGATGAGATCAAAAGGCACGT
Source organism: Tympanuchus pallidicinctus (assembly GCF_026119805.1). Classification (NCBI taxonomy): domain Eukaryota; kingdom Metazoa; phylum Chordata; class Aves; order Galliformes; family Phasianidae; genus Tympanuchus; species Tympanuchus pallidicinctus. The sequence continues at coordinate 1,075,055 of NW_026294762.1, forward strand.
TGAGATGAATCACAGCACCACAGCATTGCAGGGATTGCAAGAGACCTTAAGAGATCAATCGGTCCAACCCTTTGCTAAAGCAGTTCCCTACAGTAGGTGGCTCAGGTGGGCATCCAGACGGGTCTTGAATATCTACATGGAAGGAGACTCCCCAGCAATATGGGCAGCCTGTTCCTGTGCTGCATCACCCTTGCTATAAAGAAGTTCTTTCACGTGTTAGTACAGAACTTCCCATAGTCAAGTTTTGGGCCATTGCTCCTTGTGCACCACCAAGAAGAGCCTGACCTCATCCATTAGCCTCCCACCTCCCTTCAGACGTTTATAAACATTGATCGGATATCCCCCTTAGTCTTTTCCCCAGGCTAAATAGCCCTGTGTTACTCGGCTTCTTCTCATATGGGAGATGCTCCTGGTCCTTCATCGTCTTTGTGGCCCTCCACTGGACTCCTTTGAAGAGATTCCTGTCTTTTTAGAACTTGGGAGCCCAGAACTGGACACATTAATCTGAATGTGGCCTCCCCAGGGCAGAGCAGAGGAAAGAACCACCTCCCTGCCCTTCTGGCCATGCTCTTCTTATTGCACCCCAGGATCCCCTTCTGCTGGCTTATGGCCAACCTGTTGTCCACCAGGATCCCCAGGTCCTGCTGTGCAGCGATCGCCTCCAGCAGGTCATCCCCTAACCTGTACAGATGCATGTGAGTATTCCTCCCCAAGAGCTGGACTCTACGCTTGCTCATGTTAAACATCATTGTTCCTCCCTGCTGATCTCTCCAGTAATAAAGTCCAAATCAAGAAGAGAGTTTGTGCTTCAGACGGTATCCATCAGACTCTGCAAAATTCTGGAATAAGCCTGATCTTCATTTTAGCTAACAAAGCATCTGTTCTCGAATTGAAGATGTCTTCAAAGTCAAATTTATGATTCATTTTCAACCAGTTATGCACTTCTTGCAGAAAATGGGCCAGAGTTTGGTCCTCCTCTGGATCAGATGTTTTATGATAATCAGGTCTGACACTCAAATTACATGCTTTTTCTGTTGGTTTCATAACAGGGCATTTCCTGCGTGCTCTTCAAATAATCTCAATGGGCATCTCATTCCCATGCCTTCCCTCTTATTCCTTACCTATGCAGAGTCTGTTTGACACATTCAGAACTTGTGTTCTCTGTATTGTTACCAGTTAGAATGAGCAGCTTCTATTTGAGGGCAAAAGCACTCATATTTGTGAATGAGCTAGAATTATCTAGCAGTGATATTTTCATGCTGAATGCTTCATTACACCCATTTCGCTGCCTTTTATGCTGTTAAATTCTCTGATTGTGTATGTAAATAACACTTTCAGTCATGGTCTTTATACACTGGGAATCCAGCTTACCACAGAAATTGGACATACTTTCCTCAATCATGTAAAGCAGAAGATAAGCTTCTCTTTTTTTTCTTCTTCCTTTTTTAAGGGCAAGCCTCAAAATAATAGTAATTAGAGTGCTCACACACACAGAGTGAAATTGCAGTGTGTAAATAGAAGCAAATAAATACAAAAGATCAAAGGCTAGATGGTACAGATATGTACATATTGAGGAGAAGACTAAAAGGTAAGGATATGTAGATATAGAGGGGTGCTGGTAGCCAGCCTGGGAGCATATCTTCACCAAGCTGTCATTCCTGTGGAAGGGACTCTGTTTTGCCTATGAGGATGCAGCATTAGACTTAAAACTTCCTGATAGATCTTGCTGAGGATTACACCAGTGTTCTGTTGAATTTTGAGACACTTAATCCCATTTTAGCTTTCTTTTTTTTTTTTCCTTCCTTTTCTTTGCCAGGAATCTGCAATCACTGAGCACCTGATAAAAATCTGTGAGTAGTTTATCGGTCCCTTGGGCACTGAGGTGTTCCACACCTGCCTTCATAGCCAGATGCTACCTCAGCTAGGGTGTAATCCTTTCTCTGGCTCACATGCTTGTGCTGACAGGTTTGCTGTGTGCTGTGCATCCTCAGTGTACTCTGGTCTCTTTTCCTTCCAGGATGGCACACTCTTTGAATGAATGGCTATGGCAGCACGAGTTCTGGCTCCCCCCAGGAATTACATGGGAGGACATGAAGGAGTCTGAAGACATCCACTACCCTAAGCCTCGTGATCTCCTGCTCAGCATCCCTTTTGCCTTAATCCTGGTTGTCATTCGATGTGTCTTTGAAAGGTAAGTTCTTTAGTGATGTTTGGGGTGTTCTGGGGATAACAGCATCATTGCAGGTCCAAAACGTGGCTCTGTTGTCTGGACCAGTGCATGATTGAAGACAACCACAAAAACATCAGGTCATAAATTCTGCTGAGCCAGATATTTCAGGTCTTACTTTGTAGCTGTATTTATTTACTGAAGAAGCATATTGAATATAGAGCATTTACCCTTAAGGTCTAATTATAAGCAGTGTAACTTCCTACACTTAAAACAGGTAAGCCCTAGTATTAGTTTGTGCTTGTGCTTCAAAATGCAGACATACTGTTTCTGTTGTACATTGCTGGCTGTTTCTGGGTCAAGTGAAGTGGAAATAGTGTTTAGACTTCCTAAATACATTTACGTGCCCTCTATCTCAGAAAGTGGGGATCTGGGATATCTCACCGGACAGGGGAGCCTAAATAATACGCATTAACATAAGCTTGTGCCCTCAGAACCAGCACTGCATAGCCACATGAACATATGCATTTCACTCACCACAGTTCAGGATCAGGAGTGTAATTTCCTTCGGAGCACCATGCAGGGAGAATTGTGGCTGCTTTCTCCAGGTCAGGGCCTGCTGGAGCCACTTACAGTGCTGGGCTGCCAGAATCTCTCCTCCTCTTCCCCTGCTTTGTGGCTGCTTTTTGCAGTCTTCCAGTAACAACACAAGAGTTGCTGTGGTTTTAGGATCTTTTTGGCCAGAGCCATTTGGAAATTTTACTCTTCAGGGAAGAAAATCTGGGAATTATGGCAGAGGCACAGCTTGAAATCTCCCAGTGTTTGCTGGGTGGGTTTCATGAAGGTCCTCAACTGGTGCTATTGATATAGGCAGTTTAGCCATTGTTTAGTGTTGGTGTGATGTAATTTGTGTGTAGATCAACTGAAAGTTACCATAGTGTCATCAACTGTCAGGGCTGCAGAGTAAATCCGCTTTCATGATTTTGAAAATTACTTAAAATAGTCTTTGCTAGACTGAAGAAATCCTATTCCTACCTGCTATCTGAAGAGGCGTTCCTTTAAGGGACGATGGCTGCTCCAAAAATAATGCTTTCTAGTTTATTATGTTGGCCCACAACATGAGAAAAGGATGGTGGTGGGATGGCAGTAGAGGTTGAGCCTCCCCACCAACATCCCATTACCGTGTGACAGATAGCAGGACAAGGGCAGTCTGACAGAATGGTGTCTGACATGGAAGTGGATGAAGCAGGGGGGGTGAATTGAATTCCTCCATGAGGAAAAAATGATACACACTGATGTTCATCAACATTTATGGAGACCAAACAGTGGATGTGAGCACAGTGAGGGACAGGTGGTGCATTTCAGCAGTGGAGGCATTGAGGTGGGTCACCTCTGCAGTTGAAGTTGTGTGAGTGCAACTTGCAAATATTGTTGGCAAAAAGGCACAGCTAATGGTGGTGACCATGTTGAGAAACAGTGTTAGGTAGCTGAGAACTTGCTCTATCAAATAGAGCTATTGTGCTGTCTGTAACTGTTGTAGAGTCCATGGAAATAAATGGGAGGCATCACTTTTGGAGCAACCTACATAATTTAGTCAAAGATGGTGGTGGTGGTGGTTTTTAGGAAAAAAAATTAAAAAATTAAAATTAAAAATCAAAAAAGAGTCTGCACAAGAAAATGGAAATAGACCTCTCTGTAGGCTAGTAACAGATTTCTTCTCTGGATTTTTTGTGACACGAGGACATAATGGAAAAGTTCTTTGAAGTAGATTCTAAATTCTGTTGTGAGAATGTTTTTATGTAAAAGTACTGGCATTCAAGTAGAGTGTTATTAAAACCAAATGCATGAATGATTATTTAAAGAATCTTTTTATGATGATACTTGGAATTGTTTGTAAAGAATATGTTTAGGGTGCATTCCATAAATTGTGTTGTTTTTATCGTCCGCTTACCTGAGGACATAGGTGTCTCACTTACCTCCACTCATGTTTGAACCAAGCTGCTGTCAGCAACCATTAAAAGAGAAGTCAATCACATTTCTTCCTTGCTGACCTGTAGTCTTCTTTAGGTAGGTGATGTCAGTCGGCCACTTAGACATGCTTGGAGAGTGAAGCTAGACATCAACCTCCATGTTCTGCATTGACCAGAATTGCCCCATTCTGGGCTCATGAAGACAGAGGAGCCAGACTCTGCTCAGTGATGCCTAGTGGCAGGACAAGAAGAGGCACTGAACACAAAATAAAACACATGATATCCCATCTGAATATAAGAAAACACTTTTTTACTGCAAGGGTGGTCAGATATTGGGATAGGTCGCACAGGAAGGGAACACTCTTCTGTGGAGAAACTCAAAGCCCCACTGCATGCTCAGCAGCCTGCTCTCGCCACCTCAGCCTGAGCTGCAGAGCTGGGCTGTGTGGTATCCTGAGGCCCCTTCCAGCTCTAACAGTTCAGTGCTTTTGCGTCTTTGTATTCCTCTTCCTCCTGCCACATTGGTCCTAGTCTGCCTGAATATCTTTTGTCTCCTTTAAGATACCTCCAACCAGATAAAAAGATTTTTTTTCTTTACTATCCAAACACTGCGTCAGCTGGGAGGGTTTCCATGGGCCTAGGCCTGCTCATGCATTTTAAAGCTGTTTTAATTCACAAACTTCATTAAATAAAAGCTTCTTGCCACACCCTTTAAAAGATAATATCTCAAGCCCATTTTACAAGTCCAGGAAACCTGTAATCATGCCACTATCTTACCTATGCAAATTACAAGCTAATGTTCTGAGCCATATTCTTGTTTGTCCTAACTCTCTACAGGCATTTATTTCAGCAGGAAATTTTCACATTCTTAAATCATTACTGTTTCACAGTCAATTCATCCTGGAAAAGAAAGCCTCCCTTAGTGTGAATCAAGCCCACTGTCTTTCGGTTACATTGCACAGGTGGGCTAGGATGGTTTAAACTCATTGGCAGAGTTTGGAGAAAAGCAGGCTGAAAGGTTGTGTATTATTTCTCACTTTCCGTGCAGATGGCTCTGACTCTGTAGCTTTGCATGTTTGTGGATCAAAATGTGAGTTTGGAGAACGTAAATAAGCTACAAGATTGGTTTAAATGGCTTTCCCTTGGCCTCTGTCAGTTTATTCCACCCTTATGACTTGTTAACTGTGCATCCGGTGTAAAGCATTTCTTTTGTTTGAGTATGCTCTCTGTTTCTGGTGATTCCTGCTCTGGATTTTGGAAATGCTCTGTCAGAATTCCAAGAAAATTCTAAAGAGGCAAGAGAAGCCCAGAGGAGGTTCTGTGAGCCGTATTTCAGCAGCTGCATTGGATGCCTTGCTTGGCATTTTTTAATGGTACCATCTTATGGTTTTGGAGTTCATACCTTGGGAGTTTTTCTACCTGCTGCTACCCTGGAGTGTTTTTTCTTTTCCTCTCCTTGGCATGTATGGGCTGAACTTGGATAAACTGTGACAAAAACATCCAACAACCAGTTGTTGAGTGGATTAGGTGGCGGCTGTGGGAAGTGGAGGAGCTGGGTGGGGCCTGGGAGAGCTGAGGACACTGTGAGTGCAACCCTGGAGGAAAAAACACTTTGTGAAGCAACTCCTCTCTGAGCTGCTGTGATCTGGGTAAGGTGGGAAAATAGGGGGTGTTCAGGGCTGGTGAGCAGCATACAGTGCTGTTTGTCTCCATGTACCACAATACTGAGGCAGGTCAGAGAACCACAGAGTTGTTGAGGTTGGACAGACCAATAAGAGCATCCTGTCCAACCAGCAACCCCCACCGGTGACACTCTCGGCCATGGCACTCACTGCCACATCTCCATGTTTCTTGAAGACTTCCTGGGCAGCCTGTTCCAGTGCCTCACCATTTGTTCTGAGTGTACAAATAAATGAAAATTAATTTATTATAAATAAATGCTTCCAAGCTGCACCTCCCCTGGAGCAACTTCAGGCCATTTCCAGCTGTTGGGGGAGGTAAGTAGTTCTGTGCTGACACAGGAGAGGAGCTAAAACTCTAGAACCTCTTCAGTTCCTCTGATTGTGCTTGTACATATGAAGTGTGTTCTGGACCCGTAATTTGGAGCCAGATTTTAAACATCTGTGTGCCTTAACAGAACTTTTCCCTTGGTGGCGTCAAGTGGTACAACAAATGACAAAGTCAAGAAACAGCAACCTGGAAGATTCATTTTGGGCTTTAGGAAGAACTTCATTCCTGGGAGGATGGTGCAGGCCTGGGACATGTCACCAGAGACATGGAGAATCTCTGTACTTGGTGTCCTCAAGACTTAGCTATGGTGCGTTTCCAAGACTTCATGTTGAAACCTCTATTGTCCTGATTAGATGTTAGCAATGGTCTCCCTTTGAGCAGGACATTGGACTGGAGAAATCCAGAGGTCTCTTTCAGCCAATGCTAGTTTATTGGGCACTGTGACATACTTATACCCCACCTTTTTGTGATAATTGGCAGCCCAGCAGGCTCTGCTTTTTACAGATTTCTGCACAAGCTCAGGTCTAGGTGGATGCTTCTGAGCCTTAGCACAATTCTGTATACTGGTGAATATATCATACATGTGAAAGTAGGATGCTAGGATGCTGGGCTGGCAAGTGTCCTATGTCACTGCCTATTATATTGTCCTGTGCTCCTGTCCATGTTTTCATACAGGACACTGGTGCTCAAAGGTTGATTTTGAGTCTTTGTATCCAATACTCAAACTGTAGTGTCCCGACATCACTCATAATTTCCTGTAGTTGCATTTATAGGCCAGGGTCTTAGATGCATTGTGTTTGTTTCAGGTGTTTTGTATCTCCCTGCGGCTGTAGTTTAGAGCTGTCTCAGTGACTCTTTTCTTAACTATGTGGGAAAAACTTGATTTTGGAGCTTATGACATTAACATTTCCTCAAGACCTTTGTGCTTCCTTTGCACAAAGGGGAAGATGAGTGCCTCTTAGCTAAATTTTGGATGATAAAAGAACTGTTCTAGTGAATGGTGAAAAAAGCTTTTAATAGGAGAAAATGATAGAATAAAACACAAACCTTACATATTACAAAGCGATTCAAGATTCTTGGTGATGTGGCAACATCAGTTTTCAGGCACAAGTACAGACACTGAAATTCTGAATTGTGAAACAATTTTCTGAAGGAAACTAGGAGCTAAAATAGGCTCAGAATTGCACAGAGCTTTCTTCAGACCCACTGTAGATGTTATGATGTGAGAACACTTCAGTCTAAATTTGCTTTTTCTGTCCATTAGTTTCTACTTGGACTGGCAACTTGGGTGTATTCAGGTGCTACACAAATAACGATCATTAAACAGTACACATCAAAATCAAAGCATTCTGACTGAACAAAATCCTGAGGAATCTCAGGTTTCTAGTTGTCACCAATACAAAAATAAAAGACTCAAAAATTACTTTAAACTTTAAAAATCTTCATGAAATCATAGAGCCATTGATTCTCATTCCAGTTAACTAAAATCAGCTTAAATAAATTATCTATGCTATATAAGTGCATACCTGTTTGTGTGTATACAAGTGCACTTCATACGTTTGTATCAGTTTAATTTGGACTGCATAGCATTGGTAATAATTCAGCTCTCATTTAAATATAACTCCGTCAACTACATTGATGTCTTTAAAAGTGCTTATCATTGCCTGTTTGCAGAATGTCTTTACTAAGCAGTAGCAATTTGATCTTCCCAAGAGCAGTGTTCTTTTGTAGAGTGAGAGAAGTGTTATCATATAACTCCTAAGAGCAGGAAAGCGAAGAATTGCTGCTAGTGATGCTAGTGATGCTAGTGATGCTAGTGATGCTAGTGATGCTAGTGATGCTAGTGATGCTAGTGATGTTAGCGATTGCTGCTCTGCCCTGGGCAGGGGGATGGTAGCAGTATCATTCATGGTTGTCAGAACGAATGAAACAGGAAAGCATGGGAGTTGCTAATTTTGTGCAGAGTTGGGTTGCACTGAAGATATTTCAGGAGGAGATTTCAAGCACTATTTCTGCATTATTAAAATGTTTCAAGTTGTTTCCAGCCTGTAATGGACATGGCTGGATATGGCGCATCCTACTGCTCATTTTGAATGGAAGCTTAGCTTTGCTTCTGCTTGTTGCTCTTTCTGTAGCCAAAATGTCACCAAGGTTTTGTGGGTAGTGAGTATGAACCTCATTCTCTGAGTTTGGAGGTGTTGCAGAGCAGACTTTTTTTTAGGCTATCTCCTCCAGTTCTCATTTTCTACCCTTCCATAGGACTTAGAAATAAATTTACTCTGGGTTTTCTATCCTGAACTTTCTTACAGAATGTAGACACTTACAAGCCAGAAAGGTAATGCTAATGAAAATAACATTTGAGGTTCATAAACACTTAGATCCTCATGGGTGTATTGCTGAGAGCCAGTTCAGAAGCAGTGGGGAACCAAGGGTGAAGGACACTGATGAATGTCTTCCTTAAAATAATTAAATACTCAGTGGAGCTTTAAGCTCCAGAAGATGACCTCCTGGGAAACTGCAGTCTTGTTGGCCTCGCCTCTGTTCCTGGGAAGGTGATGGAGTGGCTTTTTCTGGGTTTCATCTCCAAGCAAGTGGAAGAAAATAAGTTTGGCAAAAGTAGTCAACATTGTTTCACCATGCTTGACCAGCCTGGTTGCCTTCTGTGGTATCATGACCAGCTGGGTAGATGAGGGGAGGGCAGTGAATGTTATGTACCTTGACTTCAGCAAGGCTTTTGACACTATCTCATGTAACATCCTTGTAATGAAGCTGAAAAGGTGGGATAGATGAGTGGACAGTGAGATGGATTGCGAACTGGCTAACCGGCAGATCTCAAAGGGCTGTGATCAGTGGAACTGTCTGACAGTCTGGTTGGAGGCTGTAACCAGTGGTGTTCCCCAAGGGTCAGTGCTAGGCCTGGTCTTTCAGCATCTTCATCAGTGACCTGGATGAAGGGATGTGCACCCTCAGCAAGTTTGCTGATGATACAAAGCTGGGAGAAGCAGCTGACACAGCAGAAGGCCATGCTGTCGTTCAAAGAGACCTGGGCAGGATGGAGGGGGCAGAGAGGAACCTTAGGAAGTTAAATGATAACAAGTACACAGACCTGCACCAGAGGAGGAATAAACTACATGCATCAGTACAGGTTAGGGGCTGCCCTGCTGGAAAAAAGCCCTGAAGAGAAGACCTGGGTGCCCAGGTAACCAAGAGGTGACCATGCACCAGCAGCGCGCTGTGGTGGCCAAGAAGCCAATGGGACCCTGGGGTGCATTGCACAGAGCGTGGGCAGCAGGGCAAGGGAGGTGCTGCTCCCCTCTGCTCTGCTCTGGGGAAGCACAGCTGGAGCACTGCGCCCAGTGCCGGGCTCCTCACTTCAAAAAAGGCAGGGAACTGCTGGAGAGAGTGCAGTGGAGGGCTGCAGAGATGGGGGGGCACAGAGCATCTCCTGGTGGGGAAACTGAGAGCCGTGGGGCTGGTCACCTGGAGAAGGCTGAGAGGGACCTGATCAGTGCTGACCAATATCTGAAGGGTGGGGGTTAAGTGGATGGAGCCAGGCTCTGTTCAGCCATGCCCAGTGAGTTCCATCCACACATGAAAAAGAATCATAGAATCACAAGGTTGGAAACGACCTACAAGACCATCTAGTCCAACTGTCTCCTCATCACCATTGCCACCACTAGCACTAAAACTAAAACTAGCACTAGAACTGCGAGGCTGGCAGAGCCCTGGCACATGCTGAACCAGAGCAGTTTTGGAGCTCCATTTGGAGATAGTTGAAAATCTCCTGGATGCTCTCTTGTGTTTCTGCTGTAGGGAACCTGCTTTAGCAAGGGGTTGGTGTGGGGGATCTCCAGAGGTCCCTTCCCTATGGTTCTGTGATTGAGAACAACTCCTTTGGGGTATTTTATCCCTTGGTTATGACATTCCTTGAAAGCTTGCAGAGACTCTTCAAAAAGCAAAGGAAAACAAAGGAGTTTGAATTCTGGAGCAAGGTTTCTAAGAGGCGTAGGGAAAAGACAGCTCTGCTTCTCTCCTATGTGTTTAATACAGCTGGGTGCGTGAAAACTGATGCTGGACAAACTATCTCAATTTACAAAATATTCAAAATTATTTCTTTGAAGATATCTTTTAATTATTATTATTTTAACTTCTAGTTTTTGTTGTTGTTGTTGCTCCTGAGTGTTCAGTTGCTTGTATCATCTGTTAGAAATCAGTAGCTGAACTGACACCTCTGATATTCTTGTAAATCAAGTAGCACAGAGTGATTGAAGTACATCTTGTGAGCCATAACTACTGGTTTAAGGCTCAATTCTGAAATAAAGAGCATTTGAACGCTGCATTTGAAAGAAAAAAAGAAAAAGAAATATCTCTTCACTCAGTGTCAGGGCTGCTGATTTCTATAAAGTGTAACCATCGAGGACTCCAGAAATAAGTGAGAGCATTAACGCCTTGCTGTTCTGAATACAGTGAGGAAGTCAAACCTGCTAAAAATTAGCAGTTGAAAGTTAGTGTGTTACACCCACAGCCATTAGGTTAGCATAGAGACTTGTGATGCATTGTAAGCCATTGAATATGAGTTAGAGATAATGCATTTTGAATTACAAAATCTTGCAATTTGCAGAAGAGGAAGAGAAAGGAAGTTTCAGCTGTGGAGCTCTGTGTCTGCAGTGTCCTTCCTTAGGCTGCCTCTGTGCTTCAGCCGCAAGTTTGACATGGAAAGAGCCCCAGCAGAGCAAATTGTGGCTTCTGAAAGCCCCAGAGCTCCTTATCCCAGAGTCCAGTGGTTGGGAGACTGTATCCTACAGATTATTAATGCTTAACCAATTAGCCAACCAAGTCCTATTTAAAATTAGAGAAATCCTCACAAGTGATTTTCCTGCTCCTTTCACTTCAGGATGCAGCGTAAAATGGTAAGTGATGTGCATTATCTCTCAGCTTAACTGGATCCTGGGATTCTGGCATCCTGTGACATTCCTGAAGGCCCGAAGATGTGATGAATTTGGTTATTGCTTTTTTTTTTAAAGTTTATGAATGTGATGTATTTAGAGGTGTGCAGTACTTAGCTCGGGTCTGCTTTACATTTCCTTTATAGAATCATAGAATCACATGGTTGGAAACGACCTACAAGATCACCTAGTCCAACCGTCTCCTCATCACCATTGCCATCACTAGCACTTCAGCCTTCTGCTCCAAGCTCCCATTTTATGCTCTAAATTGCCATTTCCCTCAATTAGAAAAAAATATTTTGATTCCTTTGTGTATCTTTGTGGCAGATTCATACGGAGTGAAACTGATGTCGTATAAGCTGAAAAGTGAGTTTAATGAAAGGTTAAATGATGTTTCAAACAGAAAAATCATAAGACAGATCTCTCAGTTCACGTCTTGGCAGATGCTGGTTAAATGTACCTGGGGGAGTTGAAACATTCTGAACATTAGTTTGCATTCTGTCGGAAATGACACGTTCATCTTTGTTGGCTGCAAAAGCTTCCTTAGCTGCAGATACAAAGGCTTAGAGATTTGCTCTCAAATCTTGTTCTAAATTCATGCTCCATCAACACCAGGCTCCAACAAATGCATTGTAGTGAAGTCCAGATCAGTAATTAGGTCAGATGCTGCTCCCTCACAGTTAAAAATCAGCAGTGATCCCAGTGTTCACTTGAGCCATCTCCTACTGGCTGGAAGCTTCTGGTTAGCTTCTAATCCAGCTTTCTGATTTATTTCCGATCAACTTGGCTTCATAAGACATCCAACTTCTTTAGCTTTGGCAACCTCACTGTAAGTACACATACAGAAAGAGTATTGATGGATGTGGTTGTATTTATGCATGAAGGTTGTGGTGTAAATTTCTGTAGAAACAAAACCCCTTAGAAACTTCTGAGCCCCTCCCTTAAGATGCGAACCATGCCATTGATTGTATTATTACACCAAGGTTTAATATTTGAGTTAAAACCATACAGAAAACATTGCACCAATTGTTCACTTTGGGAAAAAAATAAAAGAATAAAAGGATAAAGGTCAAATTTATGCAGTATCTGCTAACAAGTGCTCAGGTACAGTCAAGATGAGCGCAGTGTCACCTTTATATCAGAGTATAAAGCAAAAGACCATTGTACAGCCCAGAGCTCTGGATTTCTACATGAGCTCAAGGGTCACATGGGGATATGGGTGACCCCATCCCCATTGCTGCTGGGTGAACATCCTTTCTCTTCTGAAGTGGGGAATTTGAATGCTGACCCTCTTTTGTCATCGGATGGAGAATCCAGCTGATTTAAACACAGTAGGTGTTTGTCACCACTGCTGTTACCAGTGCCTGGAAGCATGAATTGGGCATGTGAGAAAGAGGAAACTTCTCTTCAAGCTGAAAAGCAGCTTCTGTCTTCCTGTGATGCTAAATGATTTTGTTCTCCTTGCTGCAACAAGTTACACTGATGCTAGAAGACCAATAATAATTAATGCAGTTTGTGCAGAATTCAAGGTAAATACTGCAGCAAAGTGCTGTTTAACTAATGCTTCATTTAAATGCATATTCACACTCAAAGACGTTCTAGCTCATTCAAGTGCTGCCTATTTCGTTCCAGCTGTAACCAGCTTGTGTAATGCAATGCATGTGGGGAACAAGAAACCTATAGTAGTATTATGGTTTGATTCCTGAGCTACATGGAGAAGAAATGTAGGGAGCTAGGACTGTCTATTCACTTTCTGTGGTCCTGTGCTTTGAGTCGGCTTGATTTTCAAATGCAGAAGTCAAAGGAGAACTTTCTTGCATTTTATTGGAGTTCAGACAGTCTCACAGAAAGGCCGTGGCATCTCCTTGTAAGGAGGTATCAGTAGCTGCTCTGCCAGGAGTGCACTGAACCTTCTAACCTGGCTGTTGGGATTGGTTCATCTCCAAGAAAACCTTCCATCAGGATCACAGCTCACCCTTTTTCATTGCACTGAACTACAAGGGTGGTGATTCCTGTGCGAGCTCTCCATGTAGAGACTGTGTGGATGGTTCCTGTTTTGACCTCTGTCCACCATCATTTTCAGGGACTCGTTCCCATGGAATCTATATCCTGTAACGTGCACTTTTTATGCCTGCCGTGTGGTTTAAGGGCTGGGAAGTGAGTGTTGGTGCCCCCGAGAACAGGCTGTGCCTCAAAGTTCTGTACAAATTTCTTTGTCGCTCCTGGTCTGCATGAAGCCATGGCTTCATCTCTCCCTCTCCATGTTCTACTAACTGTTAAGCCAAAATAGTTGTGTTCTTCCTATCATAGTTCATGTGGAAATAGCTTGCTCTGCTTCTTCCTCTGCCAGATTGTCATGCAAGTATTGGTTTGTGTATTCCCAGAAAATGTTTGTGCATTTGTGCATCACATTATGTGGGTAAAGAGTCTTTGGGCCCTAATTACAAAGCGTATGTAGTGAGTACAGGGAATTCTTCTTTCAGTTTAGCAGCTGCTCTGTGCTTGATCTTCCAAAAATGATTCAATACAAGGGGCAATGAGCACAAAATGGAACGTAGGAAATTCCATACAAACATGAGGAAAAAGCTTCTGTACTGTGAGGGTGACAGCGCACTGGAGCAACCTGCACAGAGAGGTGATGGAGTCTCCTTCTCTGGAGATATTCAAAGCCCACCTGGACTCAGTGGTCAGCAGGGGTCCCTTCGAACCCCTGCGATTCTGTGATTCTGTAGCAGGAGGTGCTTCAGATAGCAGTGTAGTTTATCTTTATCCATAGTGTTTGTGATTCCTGCACTGACACTGTGATATTTTTATACACGGAGACTGATAATTGGAGTATGTTCCTACACACAAACAGTAGTTTACAGATAACATATCTTGTTACTATAGGCAGAGAACAAATGCTGCGCCCTGAGCAAGTAAGAGCTGTTAAAATAAGCCTTACGAGAGGGAGAAGTTTGTTCCCTAACACTCTTAACATTTGCCCTAGAACTTCTCTGCCTTTTTGGGCAGCAGCTGCTGACTGCAGTGTGAGAAAACATGCACCTAATTTGTTACTAGCAATCTCCCTTGACTGAACTCAGGATGAAGTCTTAGGAGACTTGCAGCTGACTGTCATAGCACAGCTCAGCCCAGTAGTGCTGGGTGAGCAGAAAGGCACTGAAGATCAGAGGGAAGGGAGACACAGCCTCAAGAAGGTGTCTAGCTTGGGAATCCTGAGAGATTATCTCAGTCAGAAGTTGCAGTTATAATGCAAGAATTACTGTCTCAGCATGGGACCTGCTCTATTTGAGAGTCAAACTGCATGCGGACAATTAAAAACAGATCATAGAATCATAGAATCATAGAATCACCAAGGTTGGAAAAGACCTAAAAGATCACCCAGTCCAACCGTTCACCTATTCCCAATAGCTCCTACTAAACCATGTCCCTCAGCACAACATGCAGCCTTTCCTTGAACACCCCCAGGGTCGGTGACTCCACCACCTCCCTGGGCATCCATTCCAGTGCCTGACCACCCTTTCTGAGAAGTAATACTTCCTCATGTCCAGCCTGAATCTCCCCTGCCGTAGCTTGAAACCATTCCCCCTGGTCCTATCACTGATGACACGAGAGAAGAGGCCGACCCCCAGCTCACTGCAACCTCCCTTCAGGAAGTTATAGAGAGCAATGAGGTCTCCCCTGAGAGAGAGGGGCTCCAGGCTGAACATTCCCAGCTCCTTCAGCCTCTCCTTATATGGCCTGTGTTCCAGACCCCTCACCAGCTTTGTTGCCCTCCTTTGAACACGTTCCAGGGCCTCAATATCTTTCTTGCAGTGAGGGGCCCAAAACTGGACACAGCACTCGAGGTGCGGCCTCACCAGTGCTGAATACAGGGGAACAATCACCTCTCTGCTCCTGCTTGCAACGCTGTTTCTGATGCAAGCCAGGATGCCATTGGCCTTCTTGGCCACCTGGGCACACTGTCGGCTCATGTTGAGCCGAGCATCAATCAATACCCCCAGGTCCATTTCCTCTACGCAGTCCTCCAGCCACACCGCCCCAAGCCTGCAGCGTCGCCTGGGGTTGTTGTGGCCGAAGTGCAGGACCCGGCATTTGGCCTTGTTGAAACTCATCCCATTGGCTTCAGCCCAGCTCTCCAGCCTGCCCAGATCCCTCTGTAGGGCCTCGCTACCCCCACACTTCCAGCCAATTTGGTGTCATCTGCGAATTTACTGAGGGTGCACTCGATGCCCTCATCGAGGTCATCAATAAAGATATTGAAGAGGACAGGCCCCAGCACCGACCCCTGGGGAACACCGCTCACAACCGGTCGCCAGCTGGATTTCACTCCATTCACCACCACTCTCTGTGCCCGGCCCTCCAACCAGCTCCTTACCCAGCCAAGAGTGCATCCATCCAAGCCTCGGGCTGCCATCATCATTAATGTCACATTATTAATGTGAATGACTACAACTGTTCTCCTTGCTTCACACAGCCTAATGCTTCCTTCAGGTGCCAAGATCCATAAATCTGCTGATTTCTGTGTGTCTTTGGTAACTACATGGAGCAATGAATTAGTGGCAGCTTCCAAGAACAGAAGGCACAATAAACAGCTCCGAGTTTGTGACTTGACATTGACTTTAGCCATTGTGTTGCAGGGAGAACTGGAATAGTTCACTTCCTGAGCCCTTGTAACATTCCTTCTTCTCAAGATGAAGAAGGGGTGGGAGGAGGATTTGGCATCTAGTTGGCCTTTGACGAAGGGAGCTTCCCTGCTGATGCACACGATAAAGCAAAAAAATACCCCTCTATCCTCTTGTGCAATAGTGGAAGAAGAACAAGCTTTGCAAGCTCTTTAGCCATTTAGGACAAATTTTATTGGCCTAAATTTTATATGAAGGCTTAGGACCAACATGTTAATTTACAGAGGATCAAATGCTAGGGAGTAAATGAAGAAATTTTAAACACAGTCTTACTCACAAATGGAACATATTCTTAACAAGTGCGCAAAAACAACAGTGTAACTCTGATTCCTATCCATATATGTATTTATATTACTTAGCTGTCATTGTAAGACTTTACAAATTTATTATTTTAATGAAATTAACATACACTTGTTTAGTACGGTAGACAGAATTTACCTGGAAATTCAATCAATATTTGAGCATTTTCCTCCAAATGGAACGGTATAAACCAAAAGGACTTGGGGCAGATGTTCCAGAACACCCTCCTTGATCTGCTGGCTGTTACTGTCTTATATCTTCTGAGTCAGAGGATAGAACTACACCAAAGTGCCCCACATTCTGGAGAAAGTCTTCACCACGAGCATACCTGTTACCTCCTAATTCATTGATTTACCTTCCTTCAGACTCCCTGAGTGCAGGAAAGAATGGGAGAAAAATAACTTTATTTTAGTTTTGCTCCAGTTCCTTCCTCTACCTGCCTGCCTCTGGCATTCCTCAGGTCTATAGGGCTGGAGGAGGCTGGCTGTTACACTGTTGAGATAGCTTTCTCTCCATGTAAGCCTGTTAATTCAGAAGTAACTGAGCATATTGCCAATGAAAGGTGAACAACTGCAGCCCACTAAGTATTACTTCTCCCAAGTTAGCAAATTTTGAATAATTTCTATGTCTATAAAAGAGGAAGTGCCTGTTAATGTGAATTGGTGCATTTCTCATGGGAGCAGAGCAGTAAATCAGGATTATTAACAAGAAAAATCATAAATTTAATCTCATTTTTTCAAATGTAGCTAATGCAGAAATTTCCATGGCGATAGCTGTGTGGAAGATGTGGAGGGGTCAAGATAGCAAGAAGTTATTGATGGGAGATAAAAGAGCATTAGAAAATGTCTTAAATCTGGACTGTTTTTAATGGCTCTTTAAACAGACTCCTGGTTCAGTCAGAATGGTTATGTCTCTTCTTTAGGAGGGTTGTGGCAGTTTATTACTCATGCTTTGTGCGTTATAAGAAAGAAATATTGTTCATCTGCAGAGAATATATGAACTCAGAACCAGGAAAAAAAGATGGAACAGAAAACCCTTTTCAAGCAGCTTATTTGAAAATGCGTTTATCTGCAGTTCATTTTCCACAAAGATTTTTGTTATTAATCAGAAATTGAAACGTACCTGAGAGCATCTTCCTCTTAGGTGCTCTGGGTTGGTTGTTTTTTTTGGTGCAGAAGTGTAAACTGGCTGTTCTGTACAACATAGCTGTGATGATAGCTTCTGGTAGAATTCTCCTGGAACCACGTAGAAGAGATGTCAAGAGCACAGAGAGCCAACACAGTGTATGAGGCTTCAAGGAACTGTGCAATTCCAAGGGTAGAAGTTGCAGCAGTCACTGGCTGTTGGTGCTGGAAGATACTGGCAGAGTTGTTTGAAATTATCCTGTAGAAATTCTTAACCCTTAGAACCTTAGAAATTCTGTAACATTTGTGGAAAATAAACTCACAAAAGCTAAATTATTTTGTTTCATACTAGCTGTGGAAGCCTCTGCAGGTGAGGGATTATGGTTTTGCACAAGACAGTTTGCTCATTGGTGATTACTGAATAAAATGCCTTAGTATGAACTTTCGTTTGTAAACTTTGGAGAAACTATTTTCACCTCAACCTGACTGAAGAGGAAACAGGTTTGAGTTGAATCATGTCACTGACTGTGGCTTGCCTTACGTATGGAAACTGTCCAATACGGTCTTCAGTCTCTCTTCTTCCATGTTTTAGCAAGCTGTGAAGATTCCATTGATGAGACAATCCCTGGCAATTGATACCATGGACCTGTGATGTTGAAATCAGTACAAGCACCATTCTTAGGGCTGTGCTTGGAACAAGATTAAACTTAGAAGTGAGTCAGAGCACGCATCCAACATGTACAAACATCCCTTTGGAGGAATTTCACGGCTTGATTTCCCAATAATGTCCATAAAACTAGGATTGGTCCTATAATTGATGGTTAAATTCAGTACCTCAACAACAAAGTAATTGGAACTTTGGTTACTCACACCCTGTCTTCTTCAGCTGCAACTGGCTTGTTTTTGTTACAGTGAGATTTTATACTGTGGCTGTGACAAAACGTTAAGAAAGAGAAAATAAGCATTAACCAAAATTAAGGATAATTTAAATAGCTTTTCAAACTTGTTGGCTGCCCTGGCACCCAGCAGAAACATTCTCTTTCCCTTTAATCTGTCGGAAAAATTTCAGACCATTCTGTTTCCAGCCTATAGGAAACTGCAGTAAGGTTCTTCTTAAACAATAGAAACTGATTACATCTTCATTTTCAGAGGAGCTTGAATCAACCTTCTTGGAAAGCTAAAGAGAAGGTAAAAAACAACAGCTGGCCATTTGGAGCTGGCCATGCAAAGAATGTTTGAAATCAACTGCTACACAAAGAAGCCAAATGTGCAAACCATTTTGTGTTTTATGGTTTGATGTAATACAAGCTGCAAAATTCTGTATGTAGTTGGGTTCTTCAGAAAATTGCTTCTGATACCTTTTTATTAATTGGTGATACAGGTTTTTGAAAATTAAACTTCCAGAAGAACCCCCTGATAGGATTTTTGATCTATAATAGTCCCTGAGCACATGAACATGTGGAATATAGTCTGTGTAGCTAGAAGAGGTAACCACAGGCAACCAGCAAATCATATACTGTTGTTAAGTAAAACACTTTTAAAATACCTGCATAGCGAATGTTCCAGTTTGTTTGCTGCTGTGGAAAAGAAGAATTCTTGATATCTGAATCGTTTGGGATAACTTACCAGAGGAGCTGCCTGAACAGAATTAAGTCTGGCCAGGCAGGGCAGGCCTGCGTCTCAGTACTTGCTGCATATTCATCAGCTCACAACCACTGTCAGCACTGATTTACAGTTGATAACTCAGTGACCATTCAAGTAAGCTTTAAGCACTCTGAGCAAAATAAAAGATCTCCAAAATGCAGAAATAAGGTTTCCCAGACATTTTGCACATTTCATGTTTAGAAACAGGAACATATACCCTTGGTGGAAGAGCATCAGGTCAGGGAATACTTAGATGCTTCACACCACATTATTACTTTGTGCCAAGGAATAGAAGAACGGTTGTAGCGCAGAAGTTGAGTTGTTGAGCACAGGAAGTTTTGTCTTCTCTTGGTACTTATTCCTTGTTATATAGATGTTTTTCTTTGCATTGTTTCACTTTGAAAGAGTGAAGGTGCACAGGTAGCACAAGTCCTTGTGGTTAAATATGACGTTGCTGTGCCCTTTATTTTCTCACAGTTTGACTTGCCATAGGAAAAACTGAGGAACATTTTTCCAATGAAGACCAAGCGGCCTCCTGTTTCATCAGGAAGTCTTTTTCCATTAATTCTGCATGTCTCAGAGTCTCTCTTTTGATCCTGAGCCCAGTCCTTAGTTCAAGTGAGTGCCCTTGTATGACCACATAAAAACTGAACAGCATTTCACAGAATCACAAAATCACAGAATATCAGAAATTGGAAGGGACTTCCAAAGGTCATCTAGTCCAATCCCCCTGCCGGAGCAGGAGCACCTCGATTAGGCCACATGTCTGTGTGGGATGGGACCAGAGATGTCCTGAATGTCACCCAAATGTTCCCAGTGTTACTCAGATGTCCGTCCTCATGGGATGGGCCATGATGTCCCCAGGGTCACCTAGATGACCCCAGTGTCACCCTTGTGTCCTTATGGGGCCCCTTTGTCCACAGGGTCACCCAGATGTCCACCTGGGATGGGACTCAGATGTCCTCAGTGTCACACAGATGTCCACATGGGATGGGACTGAGGGGCCCCCACTATCGCCCAGATGTAAACGTGGGATGGGACACAGATGTCTCTGTCGGACCCCAATGTCACCTAGATTTAGGCCTTACCATCAATGTGGCACTCTGCATAAGCTGCAGGTAAGCCAAAAAGCAACGGCAGGGATCACAGCTGTCTCTGCAAGCACTGACAAAGCAGGACGTAACATTTCCAAACTCATTCAATGTTGAACAGAGCTCAGACCTGCAGAATACAAGTCTTGCTGTTTCTGCTGCAAGGTTTTGTACTTGTCTTCCTCACCTGATTGATGTGATACTTGTACTGTGACTCGGAATTGTAGGAGGCAACTGTAGGAGGAAACCGTTACGTACACGCAATGTTTTACAGTGTTACAGCATTAGAAATCATTGTTCTGTTCTGGGCTGAACTTGTATCTTTTCTTTTGCAGAGCCATAGCCCTGCCTCTCAGTGCCAAACTAGGTGTGAAGGACAAGTTGAGACCTAAAGCTCAGCCCATCTCCATTCTGGAAACATTCTACACTGTGAATTGTAGGAACCCTAAAGAGGTGAGTCCTTTTTTCCTTTGCTTTCCTCTAGATTTAGCCCCTGTCTATTTGCCTAAATGAAATCACATTCGGAATCTTGCATTTGAACATTCAGCAGACCATAAGGAAACACTGTAGCACTGGCCTCCTGACACCAGTGTACCGCAAAGATCATCCTGCAGATGCTGTAAGTCATCAGTTCTGCTTCTGAACATGTGAGAATAACAGCTTTCCAGGGACAGCACTCAAAGGAATTGAATCTCAGACTTGTTTGGACAGGAGACTTCTCTCCAAACACCTGTTTGCTCTTGTTTGCCTTGTACATGGCTTTTCTTTGTGTGTTAGCAAATTGCTGTCATATCAGCTCACTTGAACTGACTTTCCCTCGCAGCTTAGCACATGTGGATTGCATGATTCTTTTAGTTCTGGAAGGCAAATTGTTCTGTTGCTATACAATCCACAGTTTTTTTGATTGATCTTTCAGGAATCCAATTAAAATCTTCTCTCTCAGAGACACAATAAGGACCATCAGAATACGGCAAGCACAAGTAGTAGATAGTTTTCCCATGAGAGAGAAAAAGGGTGATCTTGGCAGGATAATTTGGAATTATAATGGCTGTGGCTGAGGAAAAAAAGCATTGGCAGAACTGCAGATATTCTGTACTGGGATTTAACCTTGTCAGTTAAGTCCCTGGATGTAACTCTGTGTTGTATGTAAGGGAATTACTGTGGTGAGTTCAAATATCAAATTGATGGCTAGCAAAAGCTCCCCACACCACTATCTCACTCTCTCTCATCAGAAGAATGAGAGGAGAAAATGAGAGGGAAAAGGACTCAAGGGTTGAGATGAGAACAGAGAGAGTGCTCACTAATTACAATCACAAGCAAAACAGAGTCAGCATAGAGAGATTAATATAATTCATTGCCTATTAGTAACGGCACAGAGCAGAGAGAACCAAAAGCAAACTAAAATACCTTTACTCAAACACTCCTCTACCTGCTCCCCCCAAGCAGCACAGGGAGACAGGGAATGGAGCTGTGGTCAGTCCACGATGCTCTATCTCTACTGCTCCACCTTGGTCACTATCTGCCCCTGCTCCATGTCGGCCCCTCCCATGAATGCCATCCTTCCTGAACTGACCCTGCATGGCCTTCCACAGACTGCAGCTTTCCAAGCACTGCTCCAACATGGGGCCCCATGAGTGGCAGCTTGTCCAGCCTCCCTCAAACTGATCACCACGGGTGGCAGCTCCGGCCCAGAGCTGCTCCTGCTGGGTTCCGTGGGCTGCAGTCTCCTCCAGTCCACATCTACTGCTGCACTGTGGGCTGCTCCATGGCTGTATGTGGAGATCTGCTCCACGCAGTGCCCGTGGCCTGAAGGGGGATAATGTGATCCACCATGACCTCTCCTGGGCTTCAGGGATCTTCTACTCTGCTTCTGGAGCTCCTCCTGCTCTCCTTCTGTGCCTACTTCGGTGGCTGCAGAGCTGCTCATCTCTCTGTTCCTCTTCCCTCTCTTTCAGTAACAGCAGTTTTTCCCTTTCTTCAGTGTGTGTAACAAGCATCGCTCACAACTGAGCTCTGGCTGTAGCAGGTCCCTTTTGGAGCAGCTGGATCTGGATCTAATCCGACGAGGGGCAGCTGCTGGGCTATGCTCACAGAGGCCACCTCTGCTAACAAAACCTTGCTGTGTAAGCCCAATTGCAACATTACCTTTCATCTCCTTTTTGCAGGCTGTCTTGGCCTTGAAGCAAAAGCTAATAGCCACTACCAAGGAGTAGGGATTCCAGTCCCACTGGACAGTCCTAGTGCAAACAAGTTAATGCCTTGTCATGGCTGTTTCAGCATGTTTCATATGGCAGTGGGGCATACGGAGCCCCAGGACATTCAGCAGCAGCTTGAAGGTAAAATAATAGAGGCTAAAGTAAGAATGCAGGCATTCATCTGGATTGTGCAGCCAGCCTCTTTCCCTAGCAATGGGAAGGAATGTTCTCAGGATCACTTGCCATGGTCTCCGACCTTCTCTGTGTCTGTCTGAGAAATTTGCACATTTCTCAGTAGAGCTACTCCTGTTGCAGAGATCTAACTCAAGGCCTGTCTCTGCAGGCAGACTTTCTATACAGCTGTTACTGCACCCCAGTGCACTGAAGGAGCAGAAATCTGCACTTCTGTCCTAGAAAATCTGGGATATCAGAGTGTATCTGGCTGTGAGACTTCTGATATCAGTGTGTCACAGAGCAAAACTGCAACCGGCCAATGCCCTACTCTCATTCACCACTTGCATCTCAGCCAGTCTTTTGGCTTCCTTCCCCTCCTGTGAGCTCTCAGAATCCTGCTTATGTGGCAGCTTTTGTAAGATGTAATTTTGCTGTTCTCAGCAGCCCTCACCTTGAGAGGGATATCACTTCATGGAGCAATTGGAGCATTGAAATCACAGTCATCTGTGTGACTCCACCCCAAGAGCATTAGGTAAAATTAGAAAGAAATATATTTGACAATGGTAGTGGACACAGATCTTTACAGCACTCTCAGGGTATGTAAAGCACTGTATGTGAGACCTTTAAGGTGAGTGCATTCATTGAAAGCCTATTGCTTTACTGAGCTATCCTTGATGACACTTTCAGAAGGAATATAGAAAATGATGAACAACTTCTGTGTCGCGCAGCAAACTCTTTAGGAGCCCAAGGGCAAGAAGGAAGGTAATTGCAGTATTTCTGTGAGTAATCCATTGAATTTACCACAAAAGGAGAATAACTGGTAGGAAAATGATGTTGCTCATTACACTGGTCATGTTGTTCTCTGATACTGGATGGGAATGCTGAAAGACTTGACAAGATCCAGTGTAGAACTTTAGAAGTTATTTAAGCTTCAGTAAAACCTTATTGGAGTGACAGATTTAAGGGACTTGGACACTAAAGACAAATGAAATAATTCAAGAAGAAACACCTGTGAGAAGAGACCACAGTTTGAAACTCTAAACCTGAGACTTTGTCATAAAAATTAAAATGTAAGGTTTTAACATTTAGCATTAATAACCATTTGCTTGCAAGCAGAAGTGGAAGATTTTCTGTTACCTGAAATCTCTATACTAGGAATGGACAGCTTGCTGAAAGATGCCTTAGCTTGAACACACCTGGGCTCGCCCGGAACTTCGGCGATGTTCTGTGATGGCCCAGACCAGACAGCCCTGGAGCCTTCTGACCCTCAAACCTGAATCTGAATCCCACCTCCTCACCTGTTTTCCAGGGTGAGCTGATCAGTTTAGCCAAACAATGTGACCTGCCAGTGAGAAAGGTGGAGAGGTGGTTCCGGCGCCGGAGGAACACCGACCGACCGAGCCTGTCGAAGAAGTTCTGTGAGGCCTGGTGAGCAGGAGCACAAGCTGTGAGCTGCAGGGCCTCTTGCTGGCTCTGAGCTTGGCAAGCATCTTGCTGCCTCCAGCCTGCCTGCACTCATCCACAGAGAGCTTCCTGAACCTTCTCTGCCCCACTTGATTCTTCTGTGGCCCTGCTGCTGCTTACCAGTTCCTGAATTGTTCCTTGTTTCTCCCCTTTATTTTCATCCCCAAGATTCCTTTTACTCCTGTCTCACTTTATGCTTTTTAGGATGCCTGTTTTTGACTTCGCAAGACTGACACTCTGCTTTGAAACATAATATCTGAGAAATTCAATATTGTTTTGCTTCGTATTGCTTCCTGCTGCTTTGCTACTGCTTCTATGATGCCAGAGCAGCCTACCATTGCCTCTCTGTTTCCCTCCCATTTGCTTCACTGCAAGCTGATAAATGGAGAAGGCTCAGGGGAGAGCTCATTGCAGCCTTCCAATACTTGAAGAGAGCGTATAAACAGGAGGGGGAACGGCTGTTTACGAGGGTGGATAGTGATAGGAGAAGGAGGAATGGTTTTAAACTGAGACAAGAGAGGTTTAGGTTGGATATTAGGATGAACTTTTTCATGCAGAGGATGGTAACACACTGGAACAGATTGTCCAAGGAGGTTGTGGATGCCCCATCCCTGGAGACATTCAAGCTCAGGCTGGATGTGGCCTTGGTGGTAGCCCAGTCTGGTGGTTGGTGACCTTGCACATAGCAGGGGGGTTGAAACTAGATGATCATTGTGGTCCTTTTCAGCCCAGGCCATTCTATGATTCTATCATGATTCTGCTGCATCTTTCCAGCAGCTATTTTCCACAGTGCTACTTTCAAAAGTCACAGACGCTGGGCTAGACTGCATTCTGTTGGCAGCTGACTCTCAACTTCCCTGAAAGCCAGAAAGTACAATCCTTTTATAATGTCAGGAAAGAGAGCTTGTACAAAAGATTTTCGTGGGAGACACAAGCAGGTCTGGTAAAGGAGGACTATAATTGGACTTCTCACTTTTTAGTTACTTC
The DNA here is from genome assembly GCF_026119805.1 of Tympanuchus pallidicinctus. NCBI lineage: Eukaryota > Metazoa > Chordata > Aves > Galliformes > Phasianidae > Tympanuchus > Tympanuchus pallidicinctus. The sequence continues at coordinate 1,099,812 of NW_026294762.1, forward strand.
AACTAATGCAGATTGAAGTGGTAGCACAGCAATAGTCCCAACAGACTTGTGGTGGCTGCATGCTTGCATGTTCACTGCTGCCTTTGGAGGTGCTGGTGAGCTGGCCGGGGGCAGCCTGTTGCACAGCTGAGGTCAGAAGCTGTGCAACTCTTGGGGCTCCATGACTGTCCATCCTTGTCCCCATGCTTAGACAGGCTTTCTAGGCTGGGATTTCCTCCTTGCCAGAATCTAGATGAATTATCATCAAGGCCATTTTACAGCAAAAAATCAGACTGTAAAGCCCTTTAGGAAACTGTTCTACGCTGATGCCCATACCCACGTGAGCATGCCCCAGCTATTCCCCAGCCTGTGTCTTTGTGATTCCGTCTCAGGACCCCGCTTGATCCTCATGCTTGTGCAAAGGCTATGAAAATCTCAACCTAAGGTTGTTACAGATGTTAAGATCTGAGAGGTTATGCTCTGTAATAGTACGTGGTAGACCATCACTCAGCAATTGGTTCTACCAATTATATAAAGTTATACTATATATAATTGGAACTATATAACTATAATACAAGCTATAATAAACTATATAAAGTTCCTGTATGTTGGGTTTGGTGGGAGAAGAAGTGAACCCAGAATACAGAATTGTGGGTAGAGGAATGCCAAGAATGTTTTGGTAAAACTTTAGAAATTAGCCCTCTTAGAAATGTTAGCTTTGGCTCAGCTTTCCACAAAGGAGGAGAACTCTCCTGAGCTTGGGTGAAATGTCAAACTGCTGAGTGCTTGATCTGCTTCACTTGTGGAGAACGAGGTTCTTACAGGAAGGCCACAGAGATGAAGGAGAAAATAAATACCTACAGTGACATTCGTCTAACTAAAAGTGTATCTGTAGGGTAGGCATCACCTCTGAGCTGATGACAATCCATTTACTATTCACTCTAATTCAGAACTCCTATCTAACCCCCTAATGGAGAAAACAAAACAAAAAGGGTGCATATTATTTATTTACAGCATTCCTGATCATTACAGTTAGAAAGATTTACTGCACTGTGGACAAAGAGTTGTAAAACAAACATGCTTAATCTGCTTCTATCAAGATGAAATCCAAGCTCTCCCTGCACTCAGCTGCCTTGCAGTAAATAGTAGCAGTGAACACTAAACAGTAAATAGGTTTCTAACTGAGCCCACTGACTATAATGTCTTTCTGCCTGCCCTCTGTTGCTGTTTGCAATCTACACAAAGAATGCCCTTCCAACATGAAATAGTAGCTTATGTCTTTCTTGGAGTCCTGAGTGTTTCATGGACGAATGGAGTCTTTCAAAACATAAAGCTGCTTCCAATTTGTTACAGAGATGCTTGGTAATTTAAGAGCTGTTATAGGCAGTTTTACCCGTTTGCAGATTTTCTGTGTTTAGTCTGTTAGCTGCTTGTTTGTTCTGCTGGGATAAAATTTCCCTCATTCCTTACTGTATGTGTAAATATGCACCATGACACATCACTTTCCACTGAACTTCTATTTTATACGTATTTTATATGTGCATCTCTGTGGGTTTAATGTGGCTAACTCATTAGCAACTCTCACTGAGACCAAACATGACAACAGTCATTTGCTTTACATGACAATGAACTTAGCATACCTAATCTTCAAAAGCCTAATGAGGAGATTGGCACTGTTGGAATTTTACACATGCATCTGGTTGGGCTGGGAAGGGTTGGTATGATTATCTGAGCTATTTCCAGGTAATCATCCAGAAAATGATTATCTGGAAAATGATAATCACCTAGATCATTATCTGGGTGATTTCAACAGCCTTTGTGGCGCCTGTTGAACGTGCTAACAATATACAGAATCTGTTAGGATCTGGGCAAACCTTGAACATTTTGATGTTTTTGCTTGCTTTAACAGCATCATGTGTGAGTGGGATTAATATACAGAATTGTACCTTCGTGGTTAATGGGTTACTGACATCCTTCTTTCTTTCTTTGTAGCTGGAGGTTTGCATTTTACATCGTTTCTTTCTTCACTGGGCTGGCTGTACTGTATGATGTGAGTATAGAAGCAGTGCCACCTTCTGTCCTATCTGGGAAGTGCCTCAAGAATGGCAGTTTTTGGTGCCAAACCTTTGCTTTCAAACCTTATAGAGATTTTCCCATCAGATATGTCCTCTGCACAGCACACTGTTGAGCTCACAAGAACAAGGAACCATGCGTACCTTAAGAACTCTAAGGCAAAACCAGATTTCCTCTTCCTCTGACACAGCAGTAGATCATTACAATTGTGAGACAGTGTATGGTGTGAGAGATGGAACATTTATCTGGGACAGAAGCTGCATGGCTTGTTTGTGTGTTGTGTCCAGTACTGGGTTCGTACTCTTATTTCTTTTGGAGGGTGGGCTGCAGTTCAAAAATTTTATGTATGTGTTTTCCTTAGCCAAGAGGTGAGGTGAAGTTCATGTGTCTGCCTTTTCTCTGATCTGATAAATAGTGATTCCTCTTTATACAGATAGACTAGCTTCAACAAGAGAAGGCTGGGACTTAAATGTTATGGGTTGAATCACTGAGGCAGAGAAGGTAGTGGAAATCATGCCACACACTCTCATCCTGAGTGTGGTCACTGTGCTGGGACGAGGGGCATCTTCCTCCTCTGAGTGTGGGATAAAGTTTCCCCTGGCCCTTGTGCTCAACCCAGTTTCCTCGGTGAGCTTTGTAAAAGTGTTCTCCCCTGAGACCTTCTGGAGTGGAGAAATCTGCAGATCCTAAGACATGGGTACAGACTGTGCTGAAGCTGCTCATTATAATAACTGAAGAACTGTGAAACTCAGAAACTTTCAAGGCAGAATGCAAGGTACCTGATGAGTATGAGGTAGGATGAGCTAACACAGGAATGAAGGTATCTAAACCTATACTGTTTTGTAGTTCTTTACATCAAAATAGAAGGCTGTTCTGTGAAGCCAGCTGTGAAAGCTTGGAATGAACGACCTGCTCAGCATAGCTCAAGATCTCTGTCGTGACAGAAGGAACAAAATCTTGTTCTGCACGTCACCTGCCCATTCTAGGAATGAGACCACCTGCACTTTTCCTGAAAATCTTTTCTTCATTCATTAGATATCTTACACACACACACACACAAAACTTCTGTGAAACTTTCTTGTTTATCTAGAAAAAGAAAAACAAGAAAATTTGAAGCTTAAATTCTATAGTATTAGCTTTCAGCTGGCTGCACGACCCTCTGCCACATGAGTTAGTGTATTAGAGTTAGTATATCAGCTAGTAACAGTATAACTTTATCTCACAGATTACCAGAAAAGAGATTTATTTGCTGTTGGTATAGGAATGATAGACTGCAGAGATGTGAGATTCCTTTCTGGGTCCCAGTTGTTTCAGGGTGTTTACTTCAACGTCTCTGATACTGCATCACGCATCTCTGGTTCCTTACCTGTATTTGCTGTGAATCCCACCTTCCACCCAGCAGGAGGCTGTATCTACTCCTACTTACCACTGCCTCTGATTTGCAGTACTTCCTCCTTCTCTTCTGCATTCTAATGGATGTTCAGGTTCCTCAGGTTGTGATCCTCAACGACACATACAGTGGGAGGGGCAATTCCCCTCAGCTCCCACCTTCCAAATCATCCGCTTAAGAGCTGTGTGTAGAACAGTCACCAGTAAAGATGAGGCAAAAGAGCTGTTGAATACCCCAGTTTCTCCTTGTCTGTTGTAAGCAGCCTGCCTGTGTTGCTCTCTAGGGGGCTATGCCCTCCTTGGCTTTTCTTTTCTGGTAGATGTACCTATAGGAGCCTTTCTTGTTCTTCTGTTGCATTGCTAAGACCTTTTCCAGTTGGGCCTTCCTGACCCCATCCCCTCACAGCCCAGCAATGTCCCTATACTCCTCACAGATTACCTGTCCCTGTTTCCACTGCCTGTGCATTTTCTTCTTGCTCTGCAGTGTGACCAGCAGGTCCCAGCTCAGCCATGCTGGTCTCTCGCATTCCTTTCCTGACATCCTACACCTGGGGATGCTCTTGTGCCCTAAGTAAGGCTTCCCTAAAGATCTGCCAGCTCTGCTCCACTTCCTTGTCCTCAAGAGCTGATTCTGAAGGGGTTTGTTGACTAACTCCATGAAGAGCTAGAATGTGGCATTCCTAAAATTAAGTTTCCTGATTTTATTCTTTGTCCAATATCAATCAAGACTGTGAGCTCCACTGTTACATGGTCACTGCAGCCCAAGCAGCCTCCAATTCTGATGTTACCAATCAATTCACTCCAGTTAGTGAACAATAGGTCCAGCATTGCATCCGTCCTGATAGAGCTGTCTGTTATGTGGCTCAGGAAGTTGTCCTTGATGCATTCCAGGAGCCTCCTGGATTGCCTACAGCTCACTGTGCTACTTTTCCTGCAGATGTCCAGGTGGTTGAGGTCCCCCAGCAGGATGAGAGTCTGCAGTCTCCTGTAGCTGGAGGAAGAACGCTTCATCAACAGGCTCCACTTGCTCAGGCAGCCTGTAGTAGATGCCAGTCACAAGGCTCCCTTTGTTGCCTCAGTCTGTAACTCTCACCCAAAGGCTATTGATTTGCTTGTGGTCATTCTTCAGGGACAGCTCTTCACACTCTATTCCTTCCTATATGTAGGGGGCAATGTGTCCTACTCTCCTTCCTCACCTGTCCCTTCTGAACAGCTTGTAGCTGTCAGTAGCCACATTCCACTAGTAGGAATTATCCCTCTGGTTTCAATGACAACAACTACATCATGATTTTCCAGTGACATGGTGGCTTCCAACTTCTCCTGTTTTGTTTCCCAAGCTGCATGCATTGGTATAGAGGCAGTTTAGCTGGGCAGTTGGTGTTGTCACCTTGGAGAACAGCTCCTTAATTCTTTGAATTTTTTACCCTGGGTCTCCTTCTTGCCTTCATCATCATAAGATGCAGCAGGTGAAGGGCCTCCGCTAGCACCTTGTCCTGCTAACTGAGCTATGCCATCCCACACCTTGTCTTGAGCAGGCTTGCTGTCACCCCTTTCTCCCTTCAAACCTAGTGTAAAGCCCTGTCAAACTACAAGCTTTAAACTTCAGTTTTCTTTGAAGTGTAAACAAAGCAGTATCTTTTCAGAGGTTCGTTACTTAGCAGCCTGCAGCATGATCCTTGCCATGTGAAGGAAAAACATGTTCCTGGCAGGGGTGTGTGGCCTGCAATACTTAACAATACTTAACAGCTTAACAGCTCTTTTTGTAATAACATGAAGCAAATCTGTGATAGCCAACAAGTAAGAGATTTAGGTAGCTTATAAGAAAAGACTTTCTCTGGCTTCCTGTCATTCATGTTGCATTTTCTTTCCAGAAGCCTTGGCTTTGGGACCATAGAGAGTGCTGGACAGGTTACCCACAACAGGTAAGTCATCTGGAGAGAAAATTGCTGTTATAAATTGTGTATTGTCTCTGTATCTCTTTTCAACATCAGATTATATTACAGAAAAAAGAGAGAGCACTGAATAAAATTCAGATTGATGAGTCTTAAAAATTCAAAACCCTTGTCAGTAGATAACATCTTAATATCTGTCTTAATCCAAACACAATAGAGGAGAAGTCAGTATAGCAGAAGGAGACTTACAGAAGGAAAGGAAAGTGAGACTTTGGACCAGGTGAGCGAAGAACTGAAAAATAAGCATGCTCCTTGTTTACTTAATGGAGGAGACTGAGGCTTAGGACACTTTGCCAAAGGAGGAGAAAACTTCAGTGGAGAGCATACAGAGCAGAGGACATGCTCTGAGAGGTGTAATCCTTCCACTACACCAAAGAATCGTGTCCACAGTGCTCCCCAGAGCTTGTTTCCCAGAGGAACTGGCACTATGGCCAGTAGCAACACAGCATCATTTCCTTTAATTTTGTAGGATGTTATTTTACAGTTCTCCAATGTATATTCTGTGTTTGTTTGTTTTTTCCCACAACAGCACTGTGAGAAGCTGTCCAGAGGGCTGGAGATCTCCAGCATCTCCTATCAGCTAAAGGATCACAAAAAAACGAATATATTCTTGCCCATCTGCCTCCCCAGCTATTCATACTTCATAAGTTGACAAGTTAGGATGGGGCTTCACCCACTGAGCGCACGAACCACTGACTGTTCCATCTTTTTTCTTTATGTTTTTATGACTGTTATATAGCAGCAGCCTTCTTAAATACAGACTTGATTAGCATTATGAATCAATTAGTGAGACACCTAGGTATCATTTCATTCCTTCTTCAAGAGTGAACCATTTTTGGTTTGCTGCAGGACTGTGTCCTTGTCAGTGAAAGGCAAGAATCGTTGGTCGTCACAGAGCTGACAAAGCCTTTGCAAACTAAACCAATCCCACAGGCTTCATCTGGGAAATATTTTCAGAGTATTGTGGCAAAACTAGAGGAGTCTGAACTCATGTCAGAGCTAAGAAGAGCAAAGGGAAAAGGGAGCACTTTCCACTGTGTAAGTGACTGAGTGCTGGAACCCCCACATGTGATTCTATGATTCTAACCCTCTGCCCAGAGGACTCTAATTAACTGAATGCAGTGCTGCTCTGCTCTGGGTGGCCCTGCTTGAGCAGGGGTTGGTCCAGGTGGCCTCCAGATGGGCCAACCTCAGCCATTCTGTGATTCTGTGAAAAATAGTTCAGTATCTTTAGTTAAGTTACTTCTTCCTGAGCAGATGAAATCTGCCTTTTATGTCAGATACCAAAGGAGTGTGTTGCCCTACAAGGGAAACCAACTGGGAGAAAAGGTTGACAGCAGCAGTCGGTGTCAAGAGGAAAAGCACAAGAGCGGATACAGGTGGGATCAGCTGAGTGCTCAGGTCACCAGGCAAGTCTGCAGGTAGAGGATAAGTCTAAAAATGGAGTGTGTGGATCCAGGAGAGTAAAGTACATCAGCACACACAATGTACCTATATCATAGTTCAAGCAAGAACTGACACAAAGGCTGGAATTGAAACACAGCTCCTGAGCCGAGAGAGGAGGGCCTCGATGAGGTACTGACTGCTCTTTCTCACACAGCTCATTCACAGCTCTTGTGATTTGAGGTGAAACAGATGGGCCCTCTGAGAAACTGATCTTGACCACAGGCAGCTAAACCCCCTCAGAGGAATCCTTTGCAGAGTCTGCTGGTATGCTCAGAGTTCTGACAGTGCAATTCAGAGCTCAGTGAAGGAGGCAAAAAGGCTGCTATTGACTTGGTAGACTTTGATTCCCTTCAGCATTTGCTCATTGCAATCCAAAGGCTGCAAAGTGTTTCTGGCAGGATAATAATTTCCACTGGTATCATGCAGGGAGCTCCCATGCATAGGGTTTTACAATGCAAGAACATCCTGGGTGAGAAATAAGTTCTGCATTAATTGAAGGAAAGGTTGAAGTACAATTTGATTCCAGCAGCAAGACAAAGTGAGACAAGCCCTGCTTGTGCTGCAGGGCTGCTTGGTCTGGCAGTCAGAGTAAGAGCAATTGAATGTCCATTGAGATTTGCTAACCTGTAAAGGGAAATACAGTGCATAGGTTTAAGCACAGAAGCAATGATGGGGCATATGAGTGAGGAGTGAGGTACTATCTTTCAGACCAAGCCTCCAAATATCTTTTGTCACCCAAAGGCAGAAATTTTAAGGGTGAATTTGTGCAAACAGGTGGTGTATGAATAGGACTCTACGGATCCTCATTTTCTCTTCTGTACATTTGCAGTACATGTATTTTCCAGAAAAATTTAAACCCTCATAACAAAACTCTTCCTAACAGCTGTAATAAATAGAAAAGACCAAAACCAGATCTGGTAACATTCCACTGGAAAAGAGTAGGAAGGGTCAAGAACATACCTGTGTCCTAACAGGAGCAAAGAATATTTGAAATATAATTTCTGTTAAACAAACCATGCTCTGTGGTACAGACAAGGGCAAAAGAAGCATCTGTTCTCCCAAATCTCTTCTCCCAAAATGAATGCCTTCTGATCCAGAGCTCCCAACAGAAAAATTACTGCTTAATTTGCACACACCTTGCTAATTGCGTTGGAGCTTTTAGTCTTCCACGTGTAAAACCCCAGAAAAAGTTACTCAGAAGAATGTAGATGAGTTCATGCTGTATGATCTCCTGTTCACACATAGGAGCACTGTACCTTTGCCCGATAATTTGATTAGACTGAAAAACCTGTGACAGAGTCCAAGAAATCTGAAGCGTCTCCCTGAACGCTGTCAAAGGGAATGATTTATTCAAGTCCTAATCTGCTCCACTGCAGTGAAACAGTAAATAGAGTTTGATAAGGTCTGCAGTGACAGCTCAGGAATTCACGCAGTGCTGAAGAGAGCAAAGACTTTCTGCAACTTCCCCCAGTTCCCCAATATTCCTCATGGTAATGCAAAGTAGAGTGTCCCCTTCTGTTTGTTTCTACCTCAGCACAGCTGATGTTTGTTTAGTGACTAGATTGTTGTGTTGATTTTTGTCCCCCTGATGCTGCAGGAACCAGATCTTTTCATGGTGGTGATCTCATGGGTTGTTTTTTCTTTTGGTTTGTTGTTTTTTTTTTTTGCATAGAGAGGAGCTGTGGTTTCCGTCTCTCTCTCTGCTTTATCTGATGGGTTTATCACTGTCTCTCCCTTGGTGTTGCAGCCTCTCCAGCCCTCTCTGTTCTGGTACTACATGCTGGAGCTTTCCTTCTACTGCTCCCTGGTCTTCACCTTGCCCTTTGATGTGAAGAGGAAGGTGAGTGACAGCACCAGGGAAGAGTCAAGCGTAAAGAGAATGTAAGCTTAAAGCTCGGGAGAGTGTTCAGGAGTGTGTAGCGCCTACAGTGCCGTTCTGATGATCTGTGGCACTCTGCCCTTGCTCATTGCCAGGAGTTTCCATTCCCAGTCACTCACTTCCCTTTCCTCTGGGAGGTGGGGAATGCAAACCCTGGCATGGGAAGGTGTGAGCTGCCACATGGGATGCGATAGACACATGAGAGGGATGGGATGCCATCCAGAGGGACCTAGACAGACTTGAGCAGCGGGTGTGGGAGAACCTCACGAGGTTCAACAAAGTTAAGTGCAAGGCCTCGTACCCAGGTCAAGGCAACCCCCACTGCCAATACGAGCTGGGGATATAAGGATAGAGCACAGTCCTGCCAAAAAGTACTTGGGGGTACTGGTGAACAGGAAGCTGGGTGTGAGCCAGCAATGTGCCCAGAAAGCCAACCGTATCCTGGGCTGCATCAAAAGCAGTGTGGTCTGCAGGGTGAGGGGGGTTCCCCTGCCCTTCTGCTCAGTACTGTAGATTTGCCTAGAGCACTGTGTCCAGGTGGGGAGGATTCAGTATAGGAGAGACATGGAGCTGTTGGAGCGCATCCAGAGGGGGGCCGCAAAAATGATCCCAGGGCCAGAGCACCTCTCCTATGAGGACATGCTGAGAGCTGGGGCTGTGCAGCCTGGAGAAGGAAAGGCTCTGAGGAGATCTGAAGTAGCCTTTCAGTATCTAAAGAAAAACTACAGGAAAGAAGGGGACAGATTCTTTAGCAGAGTGTATGGTCATAGAACAACGGGAAATGGTTTCAAACTAAAAGAGGGGAGATTTAGATTGGATATAAGGAAAATGTCTTTAACAGTGAGGGTGACAAGGCACTGGCACAGGTTGCCCATGGATGTGGTAGATGTCTGTCATTGGAGATGCTCAGAATCAGGCTGGACAAGACTGAGCAACCTGATAACTAGCTGTGGATGTCCTTGTTTACTGCAGGGGAGATGGACTAGATGACCTTCAGAGGTCCCTTCCAACTCCAAGGTTTCTATGATTCTATTATTCTGAGACATTACAGTGAGAGGTTTTTTGAGAGATTTTATCGCTTCCTGCAGGAGTCATGCTCTAACTGAGACAGAAGGTACACCGTGTGTTTTATTTCTCCTGTCCCCTTTTTCTTCAGGACTTCAAGGAGCAGATAGTCCATCATGCTGCAACCATCTTCCTGATCAGTTTCTCATATTGTGCCAATTACATCCGCATTGGGACACTGGTGATGGTGATTCATGATGCTTCTGATTGCTTCCTAGAGGTGAGCTCCAAGGTTATTTGCCAGGTAAAACCTAGCTGGCAGTGATGCTCCTCAGCCAAATGCTCTCTTTTGATCTAATGCAGTAAGGGCCAAGCATTATTCCACTGATAACTCATTGCTGATCTCTTGACCTAGCTTAAGGTGCCCTACAGAGGAGAGATGATTACATGCATGTGGATAGTATTATATCTGGTTTATTAGCTTCTTGGAGCATGTGCAGATGCAGTGTCTAGGCCTGCTTTGTTTTATTGTTCTTTCTCCTTCCAGCCAACTAAGATATTCAATTACATGAAGTGGAAAAAAACCTGTGACAGCCTCTTCATGATCTTCTCAGCTGTCTTCCTCATCAGCCGCCTGGTCATTTTCCCCTACACGTGAGTCTGCTGCAGTCAAGGAAAATAAAAAACTGCCTTCTCAGAGGCAGGATAATTCAGCTGTGGACTGAATCTTTTGCTACAGCCTTTGCTTTTCAATCCTTGAGCTCATGTCTCTGATATCTGTGTAGATTACAGTGTCATATGGCTGTTGCACCTGCCTTGGGGTAAACAAGGGTGGTCTGCTTTGGAGTTCATAGAGGAGTCGTAAAGACCTGATGTATACTGCAGAAGAGTCCTTGTCTTTTGGCTCTACTCTGTTTCCAGTGGGAAACTCACATGTTATATGGAAGAAGGAAATGACTGACCTGAAACTTCCTCTATGACAAAGAGCTTTTGGGGGCTTACAGCCCTGCTAAGAACATGAGTACCCTTCAGTGCAATTCTTTCTCTCTTGCAGAGTGCTCTATAACACCTACTACTATTCCATGGAGATATTCCAGCCCTTCTTTGGATACTACTTTGTGAATGCTCTCCTGATAACTCTACAGTTGCTTCACATCTTCTGGTCCTGCCTTATTATTCATATGGTCTACAAGTTCATGCTCCAGGGCACGGTAGGAATCAGCTTGTAGTCCCTTGTGCATCACACGGGGAGGGAGGGTGCCCTAAAGCTATTTGGGAACATAGAAGTTTATTTGGGATTGATTCTTTCTTGTACTAATGTAATTACATATGTAGACTCCTATCCATCTGGCAAAAGGGGCACTCAGTAAGCGTAATCCATTCGAGATCGCAGCTAGGTATTGCCTGTTTGTCTCTATCAGTCATAGAGCAGTGTTCCATGCCTGAGATGCAGCTGCATAAACTTTGGTGAAATGCATCCCATTCTTTCTGACTACAGCATGTGGCATCTGCTGTGAAACCAAACTGCTGCTCAGCATGAAATTCTTCTCAGAATCAAAGACATGACCTCAAGTCATCAGGTTGGCCATCTGCCAAGGACACAGTCTAGGAGAAACGAGTTCGTGCTCTGTGGGAGTTGACCTCATACCCTGGGATGAGTTGTTTTCTTACCCTCCAACTGGGGAATTCTATAACTTCCTGAAGGGAGGCTGTAGTGAGCTGGGGGTCGGCCTCTTCTCTCGTATCATAGGAGAGAGTCTCGTGTCATTAGTGATAGGACCAGAGGGAATGGTTTCAAGCTACAGCAGGGGCGATTCAGGCTGGACATGAGGAAGTATTACTTTTCAGAAAGGGCAATCAGGCACTGGAATGGATGCCCAGGGAGGTGGTTGAGTCACCGACCCTGGGGGTGTTCAAGGAAAGGCTGGATGTTGTGCTGAGGGACGTGGTTCAGTGAGAGCTGTTGGTAAGAGGTGAACGGTTGGACTGGATGAGCTTTTAGGTCTTTTCCAACCTTGGTGATTCTATGATTCTATGATTCTATGAATTCTGTCTTAGGGGAACTAAGAACAAGCATGAATAACTTATCTTCATCCATATTGTCCAGAGCTTCCTCATCAGCCTTCCCTTAAGGTAGCACAGAGCAAATTACTTACAAATTAAAACAAGAAACTTCACACGCTGCAGAAAATGAAGAGGTGACTGAAGAGGCCTTTCTGCTGTTTTCCTAATTCTCCTGTGAGGTGAAATGCCACTACAGTTATTACAGTGTTAAATGATGAGGTAATAAGTGGTCTTATTAGAAATAAATGAGCTATCAGGAAGGCTGGAGCACATTCAGATTTTTTCATGTTTTATCTGTAAGTGTTGTGGCTTAACCCTGGCAGGCATCTGAATGCCACACAGCTACTCATTACTCACCACCGATGGGATGGGAGACAATCAGAAAGGGAAAAATATTAGAACTGTTGGGTTGAGATAAAGACAGTTGATCAGGCGAAGCAAAACAAGGAATTCATTCACTGCTTCCCATGGACTTCATGCACAGCTTCCCACTTCAAGGAAAGCAGGGCTTATCTTGCATAATGCTTTCTTGGGAGAGCAAACACCATCACTCTGCACATGCCCTTCTTCCTCCTTTACCCCAGCTTTTATTGCTGATGTTATACAGCATGGAATATCCCTTTGGCCAGTTTGAGTCCACTGTCCACAGCCCCTTGTGCCCACCCAGCTGACCCCTGTAATTTTCCTCCATGGCTCCAGGTTTATCTGCATCACCTTTACATATGGTGTTCTCTAATCCTCAGTAATTAGGGTTCAGCCAAATCCTGACGTAAGAGGTTTCACTTCCTCATAAAGGCAACCACCTTTTTAGTTCATGCAGCTGTCTAGTTAGTTCCTCTGGGGACCTTGCTAGGTGTAAGGCCTCAGCCACATTCTGCATTTCTGAATTAAAAAAAAACACTTAGAAGAGTACTACTGATTACTAATTGCACTTAAGCTGCAGATCAGTGCTCTTTGTGCATAGCTCCTCAACTGCCAATTCCAGAATGACACAGATTGCTCACAGAATGTGGCATCTCCTATTCTTATTGCTCTTCCAGGCAATATGAATTCACTCAAGTTCAGATTCTTATTCCTAACTGCTCTTTAGGGGATTGGAGATCTTTAGAAAAGGCTTCAGACTTCAGTCTGCTTAATGTGATCCAAGAAATATATCCAGAAGAACATACATAAAAAATTGAGGCCATAGAGTATGTCCATCAATGGACACGGTCTTAACGAAGCTTGCAGCTCTCAGTTCACTTCCCACCAAAGAGCATGGACACTGTGAATGGGTTCCCAATTTTGGCATCTTGTATGGCAGAGTAAAAGCAGCCTGAGAAGCCAATGAATGTTAGGTTGCTTTCTCTAATCTGTCATTTTATCACTTTATTTATCACTTTATTTAGGCAAGGAAATAAATATTTACAAAAGTGGACTGCAGATCTCTTGATAGCAAGGGAAAAAAAAACCTGAATATAAATGTGAATGCAGAGTTGAGTAGCTCTGTGATGTGGGATGTGCTGCTCCAGCTGGATGCACTTCAGTCTATAGGGCTTGATGGATTCATCCCAGGGTACTCCAAGAGTTTTCTCAAGTATTTTTCAACAGTCTTAGGAGTCTGGAGAGGTCCCAGTAAACTGGAAGTTGGCAAACATTCTCCCAGTTTTCAAGAAAGGCGAGAAAAAAGATCATGCTAATTATAGCCTGTCAAATTGACTTCAGTGGCTGGGAAGAAAACAGCCTGCGCTCACTGATCACAGCCAACACAGGTTCATGAGAGGAAGGTCCTGTTTAACGCGCTTAACAAGGATCCCACCTCACTGACCAAGGGGAGCCAGTTAGTGTGATCTTTTTGGATGTCTCCAAAGCTTTCAGTACTCTTTCAGATGGTATCCTTCAGGACAAAATATCTAGCGTACAGCTAGACCAAACCATGATGTGATGGGTAAAAAGTTGGCTGATAGGTTGTGCTCACAGAGTTATGATAAATGGGGCTACATCAGGCTGGCAGCCACCAATAGGACTCCATTCTAGAGCCTGTCCTTTTTACTGGACACACTGGATACAGGATACAGGACTTGAAATTGGAGAAGCTGATGACCTCCTCAAGGGTGAAGAGACCTTGCACAGTCCTTGACAAATGGCAGGGCTGGGCAATTCCCAGCATCATAAAGTCCAGCCAGAGCAAGGGCCAAATCCTGCCCCTGGGTGTGCAGCCCCTGGCCATGGCTACAATAGGGAGATCAGAGGCCAGACAGCAGCCTGCAGAACAGGATCTGAGGGTTCTGGTCAAGAGCAAGTTGGGTCTGAGGCAGCAGCGTGCCCTGCAGACCAAAGGCCCCACAGCCCTGAGCTGCTGGAGTTCAGGGAGCGTTGGGACACCTTCAGGGTTTGGGTTTTGGTGGTGCTGTGGAGCCAGAGCTGGACTCAGGGATCCTGTGGGTCCCTTCCCACTCAGGCTGTGCTGTGATCCTGTGATTCTGAGTGCTGGACTTGCAGCACCCATTTTCGTGTCCCCTTTGGAAAATGTAAGATTTTGATGCACGGCCTTTCCTCTCTCTTCTTCTGCACGGTGATGCCCAAAGCAGCAGTGTGGATCTCTTCACTCTGACACGGCTGTCCTCACTCCTGGGCAGCTGTGATTTGGGGCTGCTTCAACCTGTTTGTATAATGAATATCAGGGTCACAGTTAAGATTTAATTGGGACAGAAATCAAACTGTTTGCAAAGGTGAGCTAAAGCTAAAAGCACACTGCAGAAATGCATGCTGCAGGCAGGTGGCTGAAGGAGCAGTTTCAGCCTGTGGCTCAGCTAGCACTGCTTTTTGTACACTTCTGCATTTGAACTGTTTCTCGTTTACATTTTTTGTAGATGGAAAAGGACATGAGAAGTGAAACAGAAGAGAGTGACGTGGATGAAGAAAGAGAAAACATGATGGAAAAAGAGAAAAATGGGATTGCACGTTTCAGCAATGTCACGAGCAGCAATGACATCCAGAGGAATGGGTCTGAGCCACTGAACAGCAGAGCCCATCTCACCAATGGCCACGTCAAGGAAAGATAGCCCTCTTTGTGTCTGTCATGAATCCGGTCCACCATCTTTAGAAGCAGTTTTGCTTGTTGTATAGATATAAAAGATTGCAATTGCAGTATCATAACTAATTTGTTTTTATTGTAAACAGAATTGTGTACAGTCAGTGATATCTGAGGGGAGTTTTTGGTCTTTCTTCAACATAAGTTTTCTGTAGGTTGTAGCCTTGAGGCAAATAGAAGGGGATCCAAGTGGTTTGACTTGAACTAGACAATATCACAGCAGGTGTTAAACACGTTGATCTTAAAAAACACTCAGAACAGTGGATGATGTTGGACAATGTCACCTCTTAACTGCCTAATGCTGTTTGATAGGAATCTATTTGGAATGGCCTCTGGAAGCCAAAGCCCACTGCCACTAATGACTATGGACAGGAAGTGTGAAACTCTAAACCTTAACACAGGGACACCTCCTTCAAGAGCAGAGGTGCCCCATATGTACTCATAACATTGAAACTGTGTATAGTGGTATAAAAGCTTTGGAAAGATACAGGAGAAAACATTTTCGTACAGGAAATGCTGCTGTGTGCCATGTGACTGGTTTTGTAACGTATGGATCTCAGTCCCTTCTCTTGTCAGCACTGTTGCCTCAAAGGGGGGGAACTCCAAAGGCTGTAATGAAGAGAGTTCCCACCCCAGTCGTGGTTGTAGGGGCTAGAAAATCCAAGCAGTTGTGTCTCAGCTGTCAGATAATGAATCCCATCTTGGAAAGTAACAATTTCAGGAGAAGAGAGGGGACAAGGAAATTGACATTCTAGAAGACAACACCGATCAAGTGCTCATGATTTTATGTAGGATGATTGGCACAGTGGGAGATATTTGCAGTGAGCTTGTGGTAAGAAGGGAATAGAACACCCCTGTTCTCAGAGGGAGAAGAATCAGAGAAGATCTGCTGAACTTCATGGCACAATGCTTTAATTTAGGCTTCTAATTCTGGGGCCGCTGCCTAGATGTGCTGGGAGTTTAAAGCAGTAGGCGGTGAAGTCATGATGCAATTCTGATTCATTCCTTTAGACGTTTTGTATCTTATATCCTGTGTAGTTTTAGACTTTTGATTCTGTAATGCCTTAGGAGAGTTAAATAGGTATGGCACAGATTTCTGTCTTATAGATCTATTAAACTATGAAACCACATTACTAACAGATTTGCTGTTACAATAGCAGGGACTTCGTCTGCGCAGGCCATGCAGACACTTCCCTGTCTGTGCCTGGCAAGGTCCAGTGCTAACTGATGGACACGGACCAAGGAAATGCCCAATTCTAGGAGGTGATGCACATTTATAAAGTTAAGAGGCAAATGACAGTCTAGTAGGATGAGGGTTTTCAGCAGCTCACCAAGTTCGCCTGAAATATGACTGGGGAAGCTTTGATTTTAGCCTTTGCTCTTAGGTTTCAATCAAAATATATTGGATAACTTCAGAGGGAAAAGTGGTTCCAGCACAGGTGATTCGAGGTCAGTGACATACTCAGAGCAGAGCATCTCTTCCTGCATCATCATTTCATGTGGATCATTAAATCCATGTTTGTTGAAGATAGCTTCTCTCTGGATGTTGGGGTAATTTAGAGTTCAGAGTACAATTTCTGTATACGGTCATGTTTCTGTAATCCACAAGTGCAATCTTGCCACTCCTCTGCAGGCGGTGAGCTCAGGAGGAATGGTTATGTATCGTTTTGTACTACTGAATGTAACAGTTCTTTGTAAATTACTTTTGAACGGTTTGGCTCTCTGGGCTCTTTTCTACTTCTTGGACTCTCAGGAGGTGACCAGGCTGGTTGGTGACACGTCTGGGTGCTGTTGCCAGGGCTGTTGAACACTCAGCGTGCATGGAGGTGATGCTGCAGAGCATTCAGCCGTATCAGGCCGGCCAGAAAAGAGCAGCAGCTGCCTCCTTTGTGCCCTGCTTGGTGAAGCTTCATTTGGCCCTGAAGCAGTTTGGGGCACCCCTGTGTTAAATCTAGAGGCAGTCCAGGTGACGTGACACTGACAGAGCAATGGGAGTCCACAGCCTGGTGGGTGATTTGGAGCTGTGGGGACGTGGGAAGGGAAATGCATCTGGAGTCTTCTTTGTCGTGAGGTTTCAGAAGGGCGGCAAGGATTGATGCTGTAAAATCACAACACATCTGAGGAGCAGAATGCTCTTGCCCAGGCTCATTGTAAGGCTGATCTGATCACTGTGAAAGGATGCATCAAGGATTTGGGAGGGCTCTTGGGGGCTGAATTAGGACACTTCAACTGAGTAACTGAGCATGGCAGCCGTGAATCACTGTGGCCCATCACACAGCAGATTTTTTCTTGCCATCAAATTGCTATGGCTCAGCGAAGCTCTGTGTGCTGCTTTCTCCCCACAATGGCTCCACATTCGCTCTATGTCTGCTCTGGTGTCAGGAAGTTTGTGAGTGCTGCATTAGTATTTCTGAATTCATTGCATCAACTCCCTTTATCACCACCCATGGACGCAGTTCCTCTTGGAGCATCACAGACCTCAAAACTGAGAAGCTGCTGTAAAAACCTGCAGCAAAACTCCGTGTCACATCTGCTAAAATAACCCAGCAGAGCGAATGGAGCTCCGGGTGCAACAGCAGAATCTCTTTGCAATTGATCCTTATCAGCCCTGTGTGCAACAAAGGAGTGCACCGCACCATGTGTGCGCCAAGCAGTGTCATCAAGCTGCAGGGAAGATGGAATGTCCAGCTGCAGGTGAGCTGTGAGAAAAAGAACCTCTCCTGGTGTCTTTAGGCAGCTGTGCAGTGCTGAGCTGGAGACTGGAACAGCTGGGCCCCAGGGCTGGCAGCTGGCACCGAGCTGCTGGCTCCAGTGGGCACTGCTTGGGGTCGTGTTTTTAAAGCACGCACTGGAAACATGGGAGAAGTGCATCCACTGTGTTTCTTGATTCAGACACGTATGCCCAAGGGAGCCTTTACTGGATGACTGCGCTTCAAACAACATTGCTTTTCCCATCTGCACGTGTGCAACAGACAGTGCCTGCAGGCAGGGGCGTCCCTAAGAAACAGCAGAAAGCTGAAGTCATGTCTAAACAAGGAAAGGACTCGTAAGCTTGGCAGATTGATCTGGACATACCAGGAAATACACTGAGGAACAAAGGGCAGCAGTAATCTGCTCTGAAAAACACTGGGAAAACTGTAGGAGACTTAAAATAATAAGGGTGAGAAGGGATCAGGCTGGAGCTGCCTGTTGCTGCCTGCATAAGGCTTCCCTACTTGGAAGCAGGCAGTGTCCACATCAGCTGTCTTCTTGCTGAGGCTGCATCCCACCAAATGATGGGCATGAAGGGGTTCTATAAGAAACAGCAATGGAATAACAGCAAACCTTCAGCCTGGGTGGTATTCACCCAAGAGCCAAGAGGGAGCTGACACAATAAAGAGTTCAGCTACCAACTGAGCAGGGTCGCTGTTGTTTCAAACCATGGTGGTGTCAGAAACTGGTGGAAGTCCCAGGTGGAAATGTGAGGAGCTGCTGACATCTGGCCCGAGCAGATTGGCACAACGTACCATGAGTTACTGGAAACGTGTGTGAACATTACGTTGTGGGAAAGAGCTCCCATGTGTTGTGTGTGAGGAAATCATGTCTTTCTCTGCCAGAGTTCTCCCAAAGAGTCAACAAGTTTATGCAGAGGAGAGAACCTGCTGGTAGTGCTTTGCAAAGGTGTTCAGAAAGACTCCTGGGCTGAGGTCTGAAGAAACTCACCTTCAGAGGTGAAAAAATTGTAGTTAGGCTTTCAGAGCAGGCACTGAGTCCCACTGCTGGAAAAGTTGGACAGAGAGAGCCGGTGCTAAGCTCCAAACCTGGGTTTACGTATTTCTGCATGGAGTTTTAGGACGGCCAAAGTGATGCGGGAGGTCAGCAGTGCAAGCACAGCAGATGCAGTTCTTTCCCAAAGAGAGGCGGTCTCTGGGGAAGCACCGACCCCGAGGGGCAGAAGCAGCCCCTGCCCCCACATGGAGACAAAGTCAGGGAGGCGAGGCGCTGCTTTCCCCATCTGTTCTGCAGGAGGACCTGATCTCAGTGGCCAAGCAAAGCGGCCTGCCAGTCAGAACAGTGCAGAGCTGGTTCCGGCAGCGGCGGGCCCAGGACCGTCCCAGGCTTACGAAGAGGTTCTGTGAGGCGAGGTAGGTGGGCCAGCGTGGGGATGGGAGCCTCCACCAGCGAGCTGCATGGCAGCACACATCCTGCCTTTAGCTCTGAATGCAGTCTAGTGGAGTGACAGAGCCACTGAGCAGTGCCCCCAGCTTCACCCTTCCTCCCCTCCCACTTCTGCATTTTAAAACAATGAAGTTGACTCAACAGTATCCACTGATCAGGTTTAAATCTCAGGTGCTGGAGGGATTTTCAGCAGTAATACCATTGGCAAACACCTTTTTAAGAGGATTTTTATATGAAATGACAAATTTTAAATACTCTTACCAGCTCGTGGACTGTTGGACCTAACAGTGTGACAACCAGCCACTGGGCATGGACAGAGGGAGGTGACAACAGAAAAGCAACAGAAATCACTGAAAACTTCACCAAATTTATTTTCCTCAAACTTTCCACTCTCATATGAGATACTAATGCATATCTCAGTAGAATATGGAATCAGAAAAGACAGAGGAGCCACCAAGCGTCCAAATGAAAAGGATCAGGTTATTGTTAGATCTCAGCTTGAGGCTTTAAACTGTATGTACAAAGAGGCTCCAATCAGGCACAAGATCCTCTGTTCCTCGTTCTCTGAAAACAGCATTTCTCAGTGCTTGAATCCTGTTCCCACATCACAAAAGGAGGCAGGTAGAGGCACCTCGGGAGTGATGCTGATTCCCACTTAGTGCTGGCAGCGTACGTCTGGGATTTGGGCACAGTAGAACCCAGGTGAGCTGTGGGTACCCCACTGCCTTACCAGCATATTGCTGCACATGCAAACAGAGCTAAGCTGCTGCAAATACGTGTCCAAACAACCTCTGTGGGCTTCTCAGCTGGTGGGAGAGCACCTGGGAGGGTGGGATCCCACATCCATCTGCCCACACCTATTCCTTCTCCAGCTGTTTCTGCTCTCCAGCCCTTGTGCCTAACTACACCCATTTTGCTGCTTTCCAGTCGGGTGCTGGATGTGATGGCAAAGCCTGGGGAGGCATCTAAGCTCCAGAGGGAGTTATAATTACAGAATCACAGAATCACAGAATGGCCAGGGTTAGAAGGGACCTCAAGGATCATGAAGCTCCAACCCTCCTGCCACATGCAGGGCCACCAACCTCCCCATTTAATACTAGACCAGATTGACCAGGGCCCCATCCAGCCTGGCCTTGAACACCTCCAGGGATGGACGGGGCATCCACATCCTCTCTGGGCAGCTGTTCCAGCACCTCACCACTCTCTCTGTAAAGAATTTCCCCCTAACATCCTACCTCAATTTTCCCTCCCTCAACATCAAATCATTTCCCCTTGTCCTGCAGTTATCTATCCTTTCAAAGAGTTAATTCCCCTCCTGTTTGTAGGCTCCCTTTAGGCACTGAAAGGCTGCAATGAGGTCACCCCACAGCCTTCTTTCCTCCAGACTAAACAAGCCCAGCTCCCTCATTCTGTCTTCACAGGGAGCTGTTCCAGCCCCTGATCATCTTCATGGCTCTCCCCTGGACCCTCTCCAACAGCTCCCCTGTCTTTTTTGTACTGGGGGTTCCAGACCTGGACACAGTACTGCAGAGGGGGCCTCACAAGAGCAGAGTAGAGGGGGACAATCACCTCCCTGTCCCTGCTGGCCAGCCTTCTGATGGAGCACAGGATACCATTTACCTTCCAAGCCACAAGAGCACGCTGCTGGCTCATGTTTTGTTTTTCATCTATCAAGACTCCCAGGTCCCTCTCTCTCAAGGTCCCAGGTCCCCTGCTCTCAAGGAGCTCCTTCCAGTCTGTAAGGATGCCTGGGATTCCTCCAGCCCAATGCCAAACTCTGCACTTTGCTGTGTTGAACCTCATCAAGTTCACCCAGGCCCACCTTCCCAGCCTGTCACTCCATCACCAAAGGCCTCCAGCTGGCCCTGCACCAGCACCCGACTTCGTGACAGCCCACGTGGTTCAACCAGAGAACCTACTGTGCCAGTATCCATCGCCCTTATTAAAGAGAGCAAAATGAGGCTGTGAAAATCAGCTCCTTTAGTAAGAAAGGAAATACATTCTAAGACGGGGGTAGAAGAAGAGGATGAGAATGAAGCCAGGCCATGACAAGAACGGCAGGAGGAAGAGGCAGAACTCATAAAGGAGACGAGAATCATTTGACTCCTGAGCACGAGTGAGCTGAGAGATATGTGAAAAGACTTCAGCTGTCATGCAGGGGAGCACTCTGACACTGGGAGAATGGGGCCGCAAGCCTGGACTAGGCGGGCAGCAAAGGCAGGCATCTGGGATCCCTTTCACGGGCAGGGGGCATTGGCAAAGCCCTTGGAAATGAGGCACAAGCCTTCCCCTCGTGGAGGAGACTCTCTGTAAGGGCCAAGAGGGAAAGGAGTCCCTTCAAAGAAGATCTGGTGTGTTACCCAGGCAAGCGGTCCACCGTGGGGAAAGGTGTGCCTGAGGGCACCAGCTCTTCTGGAGGTGATGCGTAATACTGAAAAAAGAGGGGAGATACAGACTGGCTGTTGGCCGGCAATTGCTGATTCTGAGGGTGGGGACGCACTGGAACAGTTGCCCAGGGCTGCTGCCATCTTGCTTGGGAGCCTGGGACGCATTCCGCCCCGAGGGGGTAACCGTGATGTCACAGTGGTGGCAGGGAGCGGCCATTGTGACCCGCGGGGCTGGGAGCAGAGCAAAGGCTGCCGGGCTCAGAGCGTGGTCAGTGCGGCCTGGTGAGGTGCAGAGAGAGCAGGGACTCTTCAAGTGCTCACCGTTGACGCGCAACATGTCCAGTAGGAAGCGGAAGGCCCCCGACTCCGGGGAGCAAGGTGAGAGCAAAGCATCCCTGCGCGCAGCTCCCCGCCGCCGGGCAGAGGGGTGCTGGGGGTCTGCCAGCGGCTGAGAGGGAAGGAAGGGCAGGAGCAAAGATCACGGGGGGTCCCTGGGGACCGCCCTCAGGGACATCTGGCCCCGCAAGGTGCTCACTGCTGCCCGCCTTTGCTCTCTCCTCTCCAGTGTGCATGCTGTGTCGCCGGGCGGATGTCGACCCGAACATCTGCGGGCGCACCTTTGCCAAGAGTGACCTTTGCGTGCATGAGTTCTGCTTGGTGAGTTCCAACCCTCAAGGGCTCCTGCCAGCTTCCTGCCAGGGATGCTCCCTTCCTGTCTGTCCTAACGAGATCCTGCTCTGCTCTTTCCCACAGCTTTTTTCTTTGAAGAAAAACACGTTCTTTGAAGAAAGCGACCCCTGGGAGGAAACGCTGTGCCTCCCCGTTGAGACCATCAGATGCAGAATCAAGCAGGCGGACCAGAAGGTGAGCTTTGTGCCAGGAGAGGCTCACGCCAGCTTAGTCTGCACCCAGAGAAAGCAATGGCAGCCCTTCCAGCGGGCTCCAGGGCAAAGTCCTGCCATAGCAGACGAGCCTTCTCTGCCAGGCGGCTCTGCAGAGTGGGGCCCAGCAGCTTCCGCAGCCCGTGCCCTGCCCAGAGGTGTGGGGCCGGCCGTGGAGGCCCTGAGCCTGCTGCTGATCGGGGCTGCCTTGTTCCTTTCAGCAATGCTTCGTTTGTGGCGAGAGAGGAGCCGCCATCAGCTGCGCAGAGAGAGGCTGTGCACGCAGCTTCCACCTGCCCTGCGCCGCGGACGGTGAATGCGTCACCCAGTTCTTTGGGCAGCACAGGTAAGGGCTGTCAGCAGCAGCCAAGCCAGGGAGGAACCCACAGCGACAGCTCCCAGCAGCCTGCCAGAGACAGGGCCTGGGGCTCCTGCCTGCTGCTCTGCCCTCCTGGCAGTGCTTCTCACGGCGCCCATCACTTGCATCGTCCCCCAGGTCCTTCTGCTGCGAGCACCGCCCGCGACAGGCAGCGGAGGCAGCTCCACCCCAAGGCACCGACTGCGTCATCTGCCTGGAGCCCCTGGAGGACAGCACGTCCTACCAGACCCTGTGGTGCCCAGCATGCAAGCACACCTGGTTCCACCGCCGCTGTGTCCAGGTAGAAGCCCTCCCCTCACCCTGCGGCCACGGCCCGCGCTCAGCAGCACCAGGCCCCGCTCACGCTCACGCTGCTTCTGCTTCTCCGGCAGGGGCAGGCCACGAACGCCGGCACCATGTGCTTCCAGTGCCCCATTTGTCAAGACACGGAGCAATTCCGTGCAGAAATGTCCACTCTGGGGATCCAAGTCCCAGTCAGGTTGGTGTCCTTCTCCCCAGCGCTGCAGATGGGAAGGCACGAGCGCTGGGCCTGCCCGGGGGCTGTCCCGGCAGGCCTGGCCCTTTGCTGTCTCACCAGCACAGGCCTCAGTTTCACAGAGAAGCTGGAAATGGGGTTGCCTTGGATGAACAGGGATACCCCGGATCACACATGGCAGGGAACCGGGGACTCATCGCATTCCCTCCCTTCTCTTGTAGGAGACCATCTTGGTGGGACGACAACACCTACCCATCACTTCTGCGGAGGCACAGGCGCTGCGATGTCAGCAAGTGCCTTTACCCAGGAGGCAGGGAGCAGGCAGAGGTGAATGGGTGAGTTACCTCAGCAGCCCTCTGGGCTTCTGCAGGGGATCTCTCCCTCAACACCGGATGGGGAACCAGGGCTGAGCACCGCAGATGTGCCGGCCGCTGCCTGGCTTGGCTCACTTTGTCCTCACAGCCACAACCCGTTTGCTTCCCCAGGCCCTGGCAGCTGCTGCTCTGCAGCTCCTGTGCTGCAGAAGGGACCCACCGACAATGCTCCTACCTGAGCAACAGAGTTAACAGCTGGGAGTGTGACAGCTGTGCTGGCATAGGCACCGGTAAGATGCAAACAGCTGTGGCTCCCTAGGCAGGGGCCGGGCAACACCTGGCAGTGGGTGCTGCTCAGGGCGGCCCTGCCAGGCTCTCTCTGCCTCAGGAAGGAGGGTAGCCCGTTGCGACTCAAGGCTGCAGCTTCATCCCAATGATCACCTTCCTGCTTTCCTTTACAGCCTCCAGCAGCAACACAGAGCGCGCCGGACCCAGCACCAACACGGAGCGCGCCGGCCCCAGTACTTCCAGCCAAGGGGCTCCGGAGCCTCCCCATGGCTCCCAGGGTCCGGAGAACATCAGCTCCGGCTCCAGCAGCCAGGCAGCATCAGGCCCCTCACACCGGTCCCAGCTGCCTGAGAACAGACGCCTGCCCAGTGAGCCTGGGACACGGCAGAGAGCAATCGGCCCACGCCTCCCTGAGGATCAGGAGGCATCTCTGCGGCGCCGAGGACGCCGTGGGAGCGGCCGTGCAACAGCCCTGCGCACCAGCAGCAGCTCCTGCAGGTCCACCCCACGGAGGGCACCACGGCCCTCCAGCAACTCCCCGGTGGCTGCACCCAGAAGGAGCCCTAGGCAGCAGGGGACGGGCCGGGCACGAAGCCGCTCCCCGCTTCAAGATCGGGCCTCACGTTCCCAGAGCCGGCCCAGAAGAAGCCGTGGCAGCAGACAAATGCCACGCCGAGCTGCACAGAGCAGCACGCTCTGCTCAGCCGCCCCAGTGACATCGAGGCCCTCGAGGGGTTCCCCGCTGCTGGGACACAGAAGACCCTCCAGGCAGCAAGGGAGGGCCCACACATGAAGCCCTTCCGCAACGGGATGTCAGGCTGCAGACTTCCCACACAGACCCCAGCACGCCGCAGCAGCCAAACCCAACAGCAGCGGCCAGCCTGGGCACAAGGCTGCTCCCAGATCCATCTGCAGAACCACATCCCCACAGCCAGACCTCAGTCTGCACAGGAGCAGCCGGGTGCTAATGACACCTGCTCAACTTGGTCAACATCAGCCAAGACAATAAATCCCACCCCCACCCCCATCAGCTTCATTCTTCTCGTCTTTTCCTGGGGTGGGCAGAGTTCAGACCTCGACCACAGGGTTGCCTTCTCCCCAGCAGAATGGCTCAGGTTGGAGGGGCCGGCTCTAACCCCCTTGCCGTGAGCAGGTTCATGCACCACCAGATCAGAATGCCCAGGATCCCATCCAACCTGGCCTCACAGGACTCCAGCGACAGGGTGTCCTGAACCCCTCAGGGCGGAACCTCGCTGTTCCAGTGCCCCGCCACTCCCTGAGGAAACAGTTTCTTTCTAACACCTCATCTCTCTCTATCCTCTTCTAGTTTCATGCCATTCCCCCTTGTCCTGTCACTATCAGAACGCATGAAAAAGTCAGTCCTCCTCCAGCTTGGCAGGACCCTTAAAAGTACGAGAAGGCTGCAACGAGGTCTCCTCAGAGCCTTCTGTTCTTAAAGCAAAGTGAACCCCACTCCCTCAACCTGCCTTCTGAGGTGCGGTGCTCCAGGCCTTGTCTCCTCTTTGCGGCCCTCCTCCGGACCCCCCCTCCCACCACTCCACACCCCTCCTGTGCTTGGCACCCCAGGCTTGGGCGCAGTACTCCAGATGGGGCCTCGCAAGGGCACAGCAGAGACGGACAATCACCGCCCTGCCCTGCTGGACACCTTCCTCAGGCCTTCCGGGCTGCAGGCATGCGCTGCTGGCTCATCTCCGGCTTTTTGGCCATTACGACCCCCAGGTCCTTCTCCACAGGGCTTCTCTCGCTGTCTTCTCCTCCCAGTCTCCACCCGTATCTGCGACTGCCTCAACCCAATCGCAACACCTTGCACTGGGCCTTGTTAAACCTCACGGGATGCTCACGTGCCCTGTATTCCAGCCTGGGTCCAGGTCCCTCTGGATAGCGTCTCTGCCTTCTGCTGTGCCAAGCGCACCGTCAGCTCGGTGCCGTCAGCTGGGGGTGCACTCAATCCCACTGTCTGTGTCCTTGATAAAAATGTTCACGAGCATCAGTCCCCAGACGGACCCCTGGGTGCCCGGCCTCCACCTGGACACAGAGCCGCTGGCAGCAATCCTCGGGCACAACATCCAAACAACCTGCATCCACCTGTCTGTCCAACACTCAAATGCACATCTCTCCACTTCAGACATTAGGAGGTGCTGTGGGACCACGTCAGAGGCCTTGCACAAGTCCAGGCAGAAGACATCAGTCGCCCTTCCTTTGTCCATCACAGCCATCACTCCATCACCAGAGGCCTCCAGATGGCTCAGGCACAGCCGCCCTTGCTGAAGCCGTGCTGGCTGTCTTAGGTCGCCTCCCCATCTCGCGTGTGCCTTCACATCTCCTCCAGGAGGATCCACGCCGCCATGTTCCCAGGCCCCACACATGAGGCACAGCAGCCTTCAGGCCCAGCTGGCTTCTGGCCCAGCCCCACTGAGGCACGAGGTCTCAAGTCAGGATGGATCAAGGCTCTGCTGGCAGGACAGCCCAATTCTGGGGGTGTTTCATGGCTTGGGGTTGCCACTGTTCTGTATCGTTCATTCATTAGCAGCAAACCGTTTCCATTTGTAGTATTTTTTAAAGCGTTGGGGGGAAAAAAAGGAGAGAAACAAAGCGTAAAACTGGTGGAATATTATAAATTTCATGTTAAGTTACATTAACATGATTTTTATCAAAATTATTAATTATATCAAAATACTTTTAATTACATTATTACAATAAAATACTTTTAATACATTAAAATATTTTTAACTGAACATTTCAACAGGTAGTACGAGCTCATTGAAGAACTCCCACCGTGAGAGAATTGGAAAAAATATTTCAGAGATTTCAGAGGGGCAATCTTGGTAGGAAAGACAGAAGCAAAGAAGGCATTCAGTACCTCTGCCTTCTCTTTGTCCCCTGTTACCAAGGCATTCAGTGGCAGACCCGCATGTGTTCCAGTCCTAGTTTTACTACCAACATTCTCACAAAAGCCCTTGCTGTTCTCCTCGACCGCCTTTCCTGGATTTAATCCCAAGGGTGCCTTAGCCTTCCTCATTGCATCCTTGCAGGCCCTGACAACGCTCATACATTCTTTCCAGGTAGAAATGCCCTTCTTCCACGTGCTGTGTACGCTCTTCTTCCCTTTGAGTTCATCCATGAGCCCCTTGCTTATCCAGCAGTTCTCCTGCCACTTTTCCCTGCTTTCTTGCTCTCAGGGGTGCATCCATCTTGAGCTTGGAGGAAGCGGTGTTTAAGTGTCAAGCAGCTCTCTCAGGCCTACTTGCCAAAGCTCCCGTCCATGGGATACCTCCAAGCAGGCCCACTGAGGAGGTTCTGCTCTCCCAAAGACTGGGGTGATGGTCCTACTGTGGAGTCGGCAATGCATTTTATGCCATTGGATGGGCCCTTCCAATTGGCTCAGGAGCAGTTTCCAGATGGCGTGGAGTGTGCCTGGTGCCATGTACCGTGTGCATGCCATACCAGTCATGCTTCTCCCATTGCATGGTGGTTGTGCGGGGGGCTGGGGATCGAACCGAGACCGCCTTAAGCAAGACAACAAACTCCAGACTTCTCCATTGTGCTCACGCACAACATGTTTGTTCTGCACCTTTCGCAGGAGCATGGCAGCACAGTTTTTGTTCTGAGGCATTCACGAGTTTGTTATCATTTTGTTTTGCACAGTTTGCAAAGAAATTTCTGCGCAATTGGACTGTGTGCTGTATGTGCAACTGTATCTGATTTCCTCTTAGAGTGACTTCTACTTCAAAAATCATTAGGAAATTTCACCTTTTGAGAAAGACTTTTTGGGTGATGGCTTCTAGAATTGTCCCGGGACTTGATGGTACACCAAGTAGTTGATAATTTCCAGGCTCATCCTAACCCTTCTCTTCCCCTGATGAATAGAGGTTCGGTGTCTTTCTGGTCAGCTGGCATGAACCCCACTGCACATCCACTCTTGAAGAAGGGAGTGAAACAATCTCAACACTTCTGTCAGTTTGAAGACCTGGGGATGCTGTTCCTCTCCACATTCTGTTCTTTGTGCAAACATCACCCGAGCTCTTCTTTCACCCTTCTCCATCTCCAGCCCCTTGCTGCTTTTCAACACTTTTCACTGGGCTTGGGCACCGTTGCGCTTCAGGTGAGCTTGTGGCGGAGCCCATCAGTGAAATGATTTGGAAAAACGATCAAGCACGTCCCAGTCTGCATGAGCTTCATGAGGCATTTATGGACTGTGGACATTTATAAAGGTGAAACCTATGTGAATACGCAGCTGGTGAAAAGAAGTTCCATTACGATTGGTGAAGGATCAGACGCTCTGTATGCATGTATACGCACATATTTATGTCTCACTCTCAATACTCTGTAGGCGTGTGAACAAGTGTTTCTTTGTGGCTCAGACTGTGACAACGCCATACAGAACTGTAACACTGTGAATTCTCGTCCTCTTTCTGTCTGGTTCACAGGTGGACCTGTGGCTAACCGGAGACAGGAGACACGGCTGTGACAGCCTCGTGAAGGCATCAGAGCAAACACTGTACTGTCACATGCTTGTGAAAGGTGCACAACAAACACAGGTTGTACCAAGTCCACGGAGAACCCAGGAGTCAGTCGCCCGGCTGAAGGCGGTCTCGGGTCCCCCCCACAACCACGGCCCTCCACAACCACCGTGCACACGGAGCAGCGTGGGGTTACGGCACACGCACGGTGTGCGGCACCGCGCAGCAGCTCCTGGCCCGACCGGAGCCAAAGAAGGGCAGATTCGGGCCGTGGCACAGAACCGCTCCCAGTCCACATCCGGCAGAACAACCCCCTTCTCCAGCTACGGGCTCGGCTCCGTGCCAGGGATGTGGCCACGCTTTTCTCCATCCTTCTGCCTTCCGGGCATCGTCACCTTTGGTCGAACCTCTTGTGCGCTCAGCAATGACAAATGCCAACCACTTTGGCACAGAGCTCCGAGCTAGCCGAGCCTGAATGCAGTTGGAATGGACGCATTTACCCGAGCAGAGCCAAGCCCCAGGCTCGCACCGCTCCCATCGCCGGTACCCACGCCCCGCGCCGCTCTTTTCTCGGTCTCTGCTGCCACCGCTTGACCGGAGCGCAGAATTGCAGTCGGGACCGCCTCGGCAGCGGTTTTCGGGGCAGCGGGGGATCAGACGAGCCCTGGGAGCGCTCTGGGCGCTCTGGGCCCCCCGGGGCCCGCACGGTCCCGCAGAGCACCACAGAGCCGTCCCGGAGCGGCACGACGCGTCGCTCTGCTCTCTCCGCTCCGTACCGCCCGTCCCTGCGGTAATACGAAGCGATCCTCCAGACACTGACGCCTCCGGAAACCCGGAAGTGGTGCCTCTTTGCTCTGACTGCTCTGTGCCTCCAGCCCTCCAACTCTATGGTAGCGGGTCCTCCTGCTCGTGCTGCGCATGTGCCGAGAAGAGCGGAAGCGGCGGCTCGTTGGCGTAAGGGCGCTGCGCTGGCGGCCCGGCGGGCAGGTAGTGCTTGGAGCTGGCGGCAGTGCTGGGCGTGCGGCGTGCAGTCGGTCAGCGAGATCATAATAAATAGTAAATCAAGGAAGAAAAACATCGAGTTATCTGTCTATCTACATCTCATCTCATTTTCTGCTCCAAAACTGACCAAAGTGTCAGTGTGGTTTCCAGCTCCAAGAGGGAAATGGCTGCAAGTTCCAAGAGGGGAGATTTAGGATGGCTATAGGGACGAAATCTTCTGCAGAGAGGTGGTGAGGCACTGGCACAGGTCACACGGAGGTGCGCTGGGTGCTCTGTCCCTGGAGACCTGACCCAGCTGCGGTGTCTCTGTGCGCTGCAGGGGGGTTGGTGCGGATGGCCCTCAGAGGACCCTTCCGACCCTGAGGAGTTTGTGGGTCTCTGTACCAGGATCAGAGTTGATGGATGGTGGAGGAGAAGGCATTTCTGCAGCTTTTAATCCGTAGCACTGGAAACACAAATCAGGATGTTTGAATATTTTTTTCCAAACCTCTCACGATGTGAGTCCTGAAGTGAGCTCATCCTGCAGGGTGAAAAGTTCAGTTCAAAGTATTTGAATATAGCTATGCTCTTTTCTTTTTTTTTTTTTTCCTTTTTCTGCCCCAGAATGATGCTCTACTTCTGTCAGTGGAAACTGTCCAGATGATGCTCTGTGCCCCAGCAGGTGCTCTACTCCTGCAGGATTACAAACGGAAAAGGGGCACCTGGGGCTGTGCTCCAGGCTGGGCTGCGTGCTTGAAACTCCACCCCCAAAAAAGCTGATTGCCTCCATGAATCTTCATGCCTTCTGTCTCACAGGGTGTCTTTGGGTAATTTGTGTGAGCCGTTGTAAAAGCTAGGTTTGCTCTTTCTTGGTGAATGCTGAATCCTAAAGTAGCATTTTGCAAGAGAGTTGTGCACCGTATTGCTTTACTTTGTGTGTTGGAGCTCTCTCTGGGACCCAGAGCAGGTGTACCCAATGCGCAGCTCCGCACAGCCAGCAGTGCAGCCCAGCCCCGGCCCCACGCAGTGCTCTGAACAGCAAAGAATGTGCAGCCATGCTTTCTCTTTTGATAAAGGAATTTGGAAATCGGTTTCAATTTTGCCAAAAAATCATCCCTTTATGTGGGTGACCCCATTTTAAGTTGATACAAATGCATTACCTGCCAGTTTTCAAATGGAATGCCTAGAGTTCCAACCAGATATTCGACTCCAAAATCTAACCACGTCTCCTGACTGGACTTCTGTCAGACATCTTTTAACAGACAGAAATATCCCTCGCTTTGCAGTCAAGCCTTATTCACGTCGTCGCGTTTTGGCAGTCAGCACGCTTGTGAACAATTGTGAAGAATGAAGCATGGCAAGAGTAAAGTTTCATCAGAAATCTGACAAACGCATTAAGACCTCACAAAAAATTGCAACCATTGACATCAAACGAGGCATTGATGCACTACCTTCACAAAAAAAGAAGTCAGATATCCCACCAGTTTTACGCTTTGTTTCTCTCCTTTTTTTTTCCCCCCAACGCTTTAAAAAATACTACAAATGGAAACGGTTTGCTGCTAATGAATGAACGATACAGAACAGTGGCAACCCCAAGCCATGAAACACCCCCAGAATTGGGCTGCCCTGCCAGCAGAGCCTTGATCCATCCTGACTTGAGACCTCGTGCCTCAGTGGGGCTGGGCCAGAAGCCAGCTGGGCCTGAAGGCCGCTGTGCCTCATGTGTGGGGCATGGGCTTCTCCAGCACATCGTCCTGTTACATCCATCCCATGCCCCTCTGTGTATCTGCTGACACCTGCCTGCTGTGGGGCTGCCCATGGTGGCTGTACAGCAGGCCGGCCAGTGCAGCTGCTGACAGCTCCACCGTGCTCTGCAGCTCACAGTGCTTGTACCCCCCCTTGGGCTGGATCTTCCTGAGGTCCCTCGTGGATTTTGAGAAGATACACATCCCCAGATGCCTGAGGGCGCGCCATAGGAGATTGGACACCATGTAGTCCATACTGCCTCCTGATGCCGTAGTTCACCGAAACACTGCTGCAGGTGGTGCTTGCAGCTGTGAGATGTTCAGAATGTAATTCTTAACAGCAAGAGTTTTTCAGGACTCCCCTCACCTGACTCCATGGGGCCGAGAATCTTCTCATGGTTCCTTCAGAATGTGGGCTGACTACAGTGTTATATTAGAGCTTTATTATTACATATAGTCTTAGGAACAGAGTCAAGAATATGCAGCAGTAGTTGTTTAATCATCAATATGGAATCAATTACTTCCCTCTTTCATTCCTCTTGGTTATCCTAGATGTTTCTGTCACAGCCACTCACACACAGCTGTGCACACCCTCAAGGACTTACAAGGCTTTTGGATTGATATCTGCCACTGCTCATCCCACTTGACAATGTTTGGCAGGACGAAGACAGACCCCAGCATTCTGGTTACAAGTTTCAGAATTACATAAACATTTTAGCAAGTAGAATTGCTTATCATTGCCTACTTTTCTAGCACTTAGCGTCGCTAACTGCTCCACAGAACATCTAGCAATTAGTGTAGCTTTCTTATTATCTAGAATCCTTACTTCACCCCATTTTTCAGTCACTGGGACCCTTGGCAGATCCACTGTTAATCAGTATGAAATGCAGGAATTGTAACATAGAGTCAGACTCTACCTACAAGATCACAAGTTGGAGGATGCAGTGGAAGAAGGAGTTGCTGGCCACCAAGAAACCATGGGCTTTGCATCAGCTCTGATCTGATCCCCACTTAGAGCATGCCTAAGATGTTACCTGGATGTTGCAGCCAATACTTCAGTTTTGATTTCACTTTCAAATTGCACACTGAAAGATTGCATACCTCTGGTGAGCCAACACCCGAATGGTGATAATGCTGATGGGAAGAATCCCGCTGGCCACAGAAAAGTGGCTGAAATGGATGTCCTCAAATCTGGGTGATGTAATGGAGGAGAAGTGGGGTTACATGTGAGTGGCTGCTTCCATGTACAGCTATATGCTCTGGCATGGAATCAGAGAATGAGAGAACCACCAGGGCATCATCAAACCATCAAAATGCAGAAGCATAGAGTCAAAGAATCAGAGAATCCAGAATCATGCAATCAGCTAATTATATGCTCTAGAATCATAATAATTGAATAAAAGAAGCTCAGAAACAGAGAAGTCTCAGAATCAGAGAATTTAGAATCAGAATTATCATAGAATCATTGAATAGCAGAAGCATAGAATCAGTGAATCAGAGAATCATTGTAGAATCATCAAGTCATGGAATCATAGAACGGCTGAGATTGGAAGAGGCCTGACAGATCATCCAGTCCCAGTTTTCTGCCCTGGACAGGGGCACCTCCCATCAGATCAGGCCATCCAGGGCCTCATCCAGCCTGGCCCTGAACGCTTCCACAGATGGGGAGACCTGTGCTGAGGTTCACACATGCAACTCTATAAGGTCAGGCTCCCTGGGATTCCTTTTTGCTTGTGTATTTTATATGAACACTTTTTTTTCCTGAGTCATGGAAAAGGAGGTTTTGTGAAGGATTGTGTTGGATTTCCACAAAAGAAATCCAGTGTTGGATTTCTTTTGGAAAGGTCTTAAAAATATTTAAAATGTATTAAAAATATTAAAATCCATCTTCTGAAGAAAACCTCTCAGCACTTGTACCTGGCAGCAGTGCTTTGGTTTTCTACATAACCCATTCCATGAGGAGCGCTGGGTGATGCTGTTCAACACCATTGGTTATGAGCTTGCTCCATGCCAAATTTCCCTCTGTGGGACTGAGAAAACAAAATAATGCTTGTGCCCACCAACTCCTGTTAGTCTGATTGGTTTCTGCCCAGGACAAAACTATGAGGACTGCAAAGATAGCTTCTCTCTGGATGTTGGGGTAATTTAGAGTTCAGAGTACAATTTCTGTATACGGTCATGTTTCTGTAATCCACAAGTGCAATCTTGCCACTCCTCTGCAGGCGGTGAGCTCAGGAGGAATGGTTATGTATCGTTTTGTACTACTGAATGTAACAGTTCTTTGTAAATTACTTTTGAACGGTTTGGCTCTCTGGGCTCTTTTCTACTTCTTGGACTCTCAGGAGGTGACCAGGCTGGTTGGTGACACGTCTGGGTGCTGTTGCCAGGGCTGTTGAACACTCAGCGTGCATGGAGGTGATGCTGCAGAGCATTCAGCCGTATCAGGCCGGCCAGAAAAGAGCAGCAGCTGCCTCCTTTGTGCCCTGCTTGGTGAAGCTTCATTTGGCCCTGAAGCAGTTTGGGGCACCCCTGTGTTAAATCTAGAGGCAGTCCAGGTGACGTGACACTGACAGAGCAATGGGAGTCCACAGCCTGGTGGGTGATTTGGAGCTGTGGGGACGTGGGAAGGGAAATGCATCTGGAGTCTTCTTTGTCGTGAGGTTTCAGAAGGGCGGCAAGGATTGATGCTGTAAAATCACAACACATCTGAGGAGCAGAATGCTCTTGCCCAGGCTCATTGTAAGGCTGATCTGATCACTGTGAAAGGATGCATCAAGGATTTGGGAGGGCTCTTGGGGGCTGAATTAGGACACTTCAACTGAGTAACTGAGCATGGCAGCCGTGAATCACTGTGGCCCATCACACAGCAGATTTTTTCTTGCCATCAAATTGCTATGGCTCAGCGAAGCTCTGTGTGCTGCTTTCTCCCCACAGTGGCTCCACATTCGCTCTATGTCTGCTCTGGTGTCAGGAAGTTTGTGAGTGCTGCATTAGTATTTCTGAATTCATTGCATCAACTCCCTTTATCACCACCATGGACGCAGTTCCTCTTGGAGCATCACAGACCTCAAAACTGAGAAGCTGCTGTAAAAACCTGCAGCAAAACTCCGTGTCACATCTGCTAAAATAACCCAGCAGAGCGAATGGAGCTCCGGGTGCAACAGCAGAATCTCTTTGCAATTGATCCTTATCAGCCCTGTGTGCAACAAAGGAGTGCACCGCACCATGTGTGCGCCAAGCAGTGTCATCAAGCTGCAGGGAAGATGGAATGTCCAGCTGCAGGTGAGCTGTGAGAAAAAGAACCTCTCCTGGTGTCTTTAGGCAGCTGTGCAGTGCTGAGCTGGAGACTGGAACAGCTGGGCCCCAGGGCTGGCAGCTGGCACCGAGCTGCTGGCTCCAGTGGGCACTGCTTGGGGTCGTGTTTTTAAAGCACGCACTGGAAACATGGGAGAAGTGCATCCACTGTGTTTCTTGATTCAGACACGTATGCCCAAGGGAGCCTTTACTGGATGACTGCGCTTCAAACAACATTGCTTTTCCCATCTGCACGTGTGCAACAGACAGTGCCTGCAGGCAGGGGCGTCCCTAAGAAACAGCAGAAAGCTGAAGTCATGTCTAAACAAGGAAAGGACTCGTAAGCTTGGCAGATTGATCTGGACATACCAGGAAATACACTGAGGAACAAAGGGCAGCAGTAATCTGCTCTGAAAAACACTGGGAAAACTGTAGGAGACTTAAAATAATAAGGGTGAGAAGGGATCAGGCTGGAGCTGCCTGTTGCTGCCTGCATAAGGCTTCCCTACTTGGAAGCAGGCAGTGTCCACATCAGCTGTCTTCTTGCTGAGGCTGCATCCCACCAAATGATGGGCATGAAGGGGTTCTATAAGAAACAGCAATGGAATAACAGCAAACCTTCAGCCTGGGTGGTATTCACCCAAGAGCCAAGAGGGAGCTGACACAATAAAGAGTTCAGCTACCAACTGAGCAGGGTCGCTGTTGTTTCAAACCATGGTGGTGTCAGAAACTGGTGGAAGTCCCAGGTGGAAATGTGAGGAGCTGCTGACATCTGGCCCGAGCAGATTGGCACAACGTACCATGAGTTACTGGAAACGTGTGTGAACATTACGTTGTGGGAAAGAGCTCCCATGTGTTGTGTGTGAGGAAATCGTGTCTTTCTCTGCCAGAGTTCTCCCAAAGAGTCAACAAGTTTATGCAGAGGAGAGAACCTGCTGGTAGTGCTTTGCAAAGGTGTTCAGAAAGACTCCTGGGCTGAGGTCTGAAGAAACTCACCTTGAGAGGTGAAAAAATTGTAGTTAGGCTTTCAGAGCAGGCACTGAGTCCCACTGCTGGAAAAGTTGGACAGAGAGAGCCGGTGCTAAGCTCCAAACCTGGGTTTACGTATTTCTGCATGGAGTTTTAGGACGGCCAAAGTGATGCGGGAGGTCAGCAGTGCAAGCACAGCAGATGCAGTTCTTTCCCAAAGAGAGGCGGTCTCTGGGGAAGCACCGACCCCGAGGGGCAGAAGCAGCCCCTGCCCCCACATGGAGACAAAGTCAGGGAGGCGAGGCGCTGCTTTCCCCATCTGTTCTGCAGGAGGACCTGATCTCAGTGGCCAAGCAAAGCGGCCTGCCAGTCAGAACAGTGCAGAGCTGGTTCCGGCAGCGGCGGGCCCAGGACCGTCCCAGGCTTACGAAGAGGTTCTGTGAGGCGAGGTAGGTGGGCCAGCGTGGGGATGGGAGCCTCCACCAGCGAGCTGCATGGCAGCACACATCCTGCCTTTAGCTCTGAATGCAGTCTAGTGGAGTGACAGAGCCACTGAGCAGTGCCCCCAGCTTCACCCTTCCTCCCCTCCCACTTCTGCATTTTAAAACAATGAAGTTGACTCAACAGTATCCACTGATCAGGTTTAAATCTCAGGTGCTGGAGGGATTTTCAGCAGTAATACCATTGGCAAACACCTTTTTAAGAGGATTTTTATATGAAATGACAAATTTTAAATACTCTTACCAGCTCGTGGACTGTTGGACCTAACAGTGTGACAACCAGCCACTGGGCATGGACAGAGGGAGGTGACAACAGAAAAGCAACAGAAATCACTGAAAACTTCACTAAATTTATTTTCCTCAAACTTTCCACTCTCATATGAGATACTAATGCATATCTCAGTAGAATATGGAATCAGAAAAGACAGAGGAGCCACCAAGCGTCCAAATGAAAAGGATCAGGTTATTGTTAGATCTCAGCTTGAGGCTTTAAACTGTATGTACAAAGAGGCTCCAATCAGGCACAAGATCCTCTGTTCCTCGTTCTCTGAAAACAGCATTTCTCAGTGCTTGAATCCTGTTCCCACATCACAAAAGGAGGCAGGTAGAGGCACCTCGGGAGTGATGCTGATTCCCACTTAGTGCTGGCAGCGTACGTCTGGGATTTGGGCACAGTAGAACCCAGGTGAGCTGTGGGTACCCCACTGCCTTACCAGCATATTGCTGCACATGCAAACAGAGCTAAGCTGCTGCAAATATGTGTCCAAACAACCTCTGTGGGCTTCTCAGCTGGTGGGAGAGCACCTGGGAGGGTGGGATCCCACATCCATCTGCCCACACCTATTCCTTCTCCAGCTGTTTCTGCTCTCCAGCCCTTGTGCCTAACTACACCCATTTTGCTGCTTTCCAGTCGGGTGCTGGATGTGATGGCAAAGCCTGGGGAGGCATCTAAGCTCCAGAGGGAGTTATAATTACAGAATCACAGAATCACAGAATGGCCAGGGTTAGAAGGGACCTCAAGGATCATGAAGCTCCAACCCTCCTGCCACATGCAGGGCCACCAACCTCCCCATTTAATACTAGACCAGATTGACCAGGGCCCCATCCAGCCTGGCCTTGAACACCTCCAGGGATGGACGGGGCATCCACAGCCTCTCTGGGCAGCTGTTCCAGCACCTCACCACTCTCTCTGTAAAGAATTTCCCCCTAACATCCTACCTCAATTTTCCCTCCCTCAACATCAAATCATTTCCCCTTGTCCTGCAGTTATCTATCCTTTCAAAGAGTTAATTCCCCTCCTGTTTGTAGGCTCCCTTTAGGCACTGAAAGGCTGCAATGAGGTCACCCCACAGCCTTCTTTCCTCCAGACTAAACAAGCCCAGCTCCCTCATTCTGTCTTCACAGGGAGCTGTTCCAGCCCCTGATCATCTTCATGGCTCTCCCCTGGACCCTCTCCAACAGCTCCCCTGTCTTTTTTGTACTGGGGGTTCCAGACCTGGACACAGTACTGCAGAGGGGGCCTCACAAGAGCAGAGTAGAGGGGGACAATCACCTCCCTGTCCCTGCTGGCCAGCCTTCTGATGGAGCACAGGATACCATTTACCTTCCAAGCCACAAGAGCACGCTGCTGGCTCATGTTTTGTTTTTCATCTATCAAGACTCCCAGGTCCCTCTCTCTCAAGGTCCCAGGTCCCCTGCTCTCAAGGAGCTCCTTCCAGTCTGTAAGGATGCCTGGGATTCCTCCAGCCCAATGCCAAACTCTGCACTTTGCTGTGTTGAACCTCATCAAGTTCACCCAGGCCCACCTTTCCAGCCTGTCACTCCATCACCAAAGGCCTCCAGCTGGCCCTGCACCAGCACCCGACTTCGTGACAGCCCACGTGGTTCAACCAGAGAACCTACTGTGCCAGTATCCATCGCCCTTATTAAAGAGAGCAAAATGAGGCTGTGAAAATCAGCTCCTTTAGTAAGAAAGGAAATACATTCTAAGACGGGGGTAGAAGAAGAGGATGAGAATGAAGCCAGGCCATGACAAGAACGGCAGGAGGAAGAGGCAGAACTCATAAAGGAGACGAGAATCATTTGACTCCTGAGCACGAGTGAGCTGAGAGATATGTGAAAAGACTTCAGCTGTCATGCAGGGGAGCACTCTGACACTGGGAGAATGGGGCCGCAAGCCTGGACTAGGCGGGCAGCAAAGGCAGGCATCTGGGATCCCTTTCACGGGCAGGGGGCATTGGCAAAGCCCTTGGAAATGAGGCACAAGCCTTCCCCTCGTGGAGGAGACTCTCTGTAAGGGCCAAGAGGGAAAGGAGTCCCTTCAAAGAAGATCTGGTGTGTTACCCAGGCAAGCGGTCCACCGTGGGGAAAGGTGTGCCTGAGGGCACCAGCTCTTCTGGAGGTGATGCATAATGCTGAAAAAAGAGGGGAGATACAGACTGGCTGTTGGCCGGCAATTGCTGATTCTGAGGGTGGGGACGCACTGGAACAGTTGCCCAGGGCTGCTGCCATCTTGCTTGGGAGCCTGGGACGCATTCCGCCCCGAGGGGGTAACCGTGATGTCACAGTGGTGGCAGGGAGCGGCCATTGTGACCCGCGGGGCTGGGAGCAGAGCAAAGGCTGCCGGGCTCAGAGCGTGGTCAGTGCGGCCTGGTGAGGTGCAGAGAGAGCAGGGACTCTTCAAGTGCTCACCGTTGACGCGCAACATGTCCAGTAGGAAGCGGAAGGCCCCCGACTCCGGGGAGCAAGGTGAGAGCAAAGCATCCCTGCGCGCAGCTCCCCGCCGCCGGGCAGAGGGGTGCTGGGGGTCTGCCAGCGGCTGAGAGGGAAGGAAGGGCAGGAGCAAAGATCACGGGGGGTCCCTGGGGACCGCCCTCAGGGACATCTGGCCCCGCAAGGTGCTCACTGCTGCCCGCCTTTGCTCTCTCCTCTCCAGTGTGCATGCTGTGTCGCCGGGCGGATGTCGACCCGAACATCTGCGGGCGCACCTTTGCCAAGAGTGACCTTTGCGTGCATGAGTTCTGCTTGGTGAGTTCCAACCCTCAAGGGCTCCTGCCAGCTTCCTGCCAGGGATGCTCCCTTCCTGTCTGTCCTAACGAGATCCTGCTCTGCTCTTTCCCACAGCTTTTTTCTTTGAAGAAAAACACATTCTTTGAAGAAAGCGACCCCTGGGAGGAAACGCTGTGCCTCCCCGTTGAGACCATCAGATGCAGAATCAAGCAGGCGGACCAGAAGGTGAGCTTTGTGCCAGGAGAGGCTCACGCCAGCTTAGTCTGCACCCAGAGAAAGCAATGGCAGCCCTTCCAGCGGGCTCCAGGGCAAAGTCCTGCCATAGCAGACGAGCCTTCTCTGCCAGGCGGCTCTGCAGAGTGGGGCCCAGCAGCTTCCGCAGCCCGTGCCCTGCCCAGAGGTGTGGGGCCGGCCGTGGAGGCCCTGAGCCTGCTGCTGATCGGGGCTGCCTTGTTCCTTTCAGCAATGCTTCGTTTGTGGCGAGAGAGGAGCCGCCATCAGCTGCGCAGAGAGAGGCTGTGCACGCAGCTTCCACCTGCCCTGCGCCGCGGACGGTGAATGCGTCACCCAGTTCTTTGGGCAGCACAGGTAAGGGCTGTCAGCAGCAGCCAAGCCAGGGAGGAACCCACAGCGACAGCTCCCAGCAGCCTGCCAGAGACAGGGCCTGGGGCTCCTGCCTGCTGCTCTGCCCTCCTGGCAGTGCTTCTCACGGTGCCCATCACTTGCATCGTCCCCCAGGTCCTTCTGCTGCGAGCACCGCCCGCGACAGGCAGCGGAGGCAGCTCCACCCCAAGGCACCGACTGCGTCATCTGCCTGGAGCCCCTGGAGGACAGCACGTCCTACCAGACCCTGTGGTGCCCAGCATGCAAGCACACCTGGTTCCACCGCCGCTGTGTCCAGGTAGAAGCCCTCCCCTCACCCTGCGGCCACGGCCCGCGCTCAGCAGCACCAGGCCCCGCTCACGCTCACGCTGCTTCTGCTTCTCCGGCAGGGGCAGGCCACGAACGCCGGCACCATGTGCTTCCAGTGCCCCATTTGTCAAGACACGGAGCAATTCCGTGCAGAAATGTCCACTCTGGGGATCCAAGTCCCAGTCAGGTTGGTGTCCTTCTCCCCAGCGCTGCAGATGGGAAGGCACGAGCGCTGGGCCTGCCCGGGGGCTGTCCCGGCAGGCCTGGCCCTTTGCTGTCTCACCAGCACAGGCCTCAGTTTCACAGAGAAGCTGGAAATGGGGTTGCCTTGGATGAACAGGGATACCCCGGATCACACATGGCAGGGAACCGGGGACTCATCGCATTCCCTCCCTTCTCTTGTAGGAGACCATCTTGGTGGGACGACAACACCTACCCATCACTTCTGCGGAGGCACAGGCGCTGCGATGTCAGCAAGTGCCTTTACCCAGGAGGCAGGGAGCAGGCAGAGGTGAATGGGTGAGTTACCTCAGCAGCCCTCTGGGCTTCTGCAGGGGATCTCTCCCTCAACACCGGATGGGGAACCAGGGCTGAGCACCGCAGATGTGCCGGCCGCTGCCTGGCTTGGCTCACTTTGTCCTCACAGCCACAACCCGTTTGCTTCCCCAGGCCCTGGCAGCTGCTGCTCTGCAGCTCCTGTGCTGCAGAAGGGACCCACCGACAATGCTCCTACCTGAGCAACAGAGTTAACAGCTGGGAGTGTGACAGCTGTGCTGGCATAGGCACCGGTAAGATGCAAACAGCTGTGGCTCCCTAGGCAGGGGCCGGGCAACACCTGGCAGTGGGTGCTGCTCAGGGCGGCCCTGCCAGGCTCTCTCTGCCTCAGGAAGGAGGGTAGCCCGTTGCGACTCAAGGCTGCAGCTTCATCCCAATGATCACCTTCCTGCTTTCCTTTACAGCCTCCAGCAGCAACACAGAGCGCGCCGGACCCAGCACCAACACGGAGCGCGCCGGCCCCAGTACTTCCAGCCAAGGGGCTCCGGAGCCTCCCCATGGCTCCCAGGGACCGGAGAACATCAGCTCCGGCTCCAGCAGCCAGGCAGCATCAGGCCCCTCACACCGGTCCCAGCTGCCTGAGAACAGACGCCTGCCCAGTGAGCCTGGGACACGGCAGAGAGCAATCGGCCCACGCCTCCCTGAGGATCAGGAGGCATCTCTGCGGCGCCGAGGACGCCGTGGGAGCGGCCGTGCAACAGCCCTGCGCACCAGCAGCAGCTCCTGCAGGTCCACCCGACAGAGGGCACCACGGCCCTCCAGCAACTCCCCGGTGGCTGCACCCAGAAGGAGCCCTAGGCAGCAGGGGACGGGCCGGGCACGAAGCCGCTCCCCGCTTCAAGATCGGGCCTCACGTTCCCAGAGCCGGCCCAGAAGAAGCCGTGGCAGCAGACAAATGCCACGCCGAGCTGCACAGAGCAGCACGCTCTGCTCAGCCGCCCCAGTGACATCGAGGCCCTCGAGGGGTTCCCCGCTGCTGGGACACAGAAGACCCTCCAGGCAGCAAGGGAGGGCCCACACATGAAGCCCTTCCGCAACGGGATGTCAGGCTGCAGACTTCCCACACAGACCCCAGCACGCCGCAGCAGCCAAACCCAACAGCAGCGGCCAGCCTGGGCACAAGGCTGCTCCCAGATCCATCTGCAGAACCACATCCCCACAGCCAGACCTCAGTCTGCACAGGAGCAGCCGGGTGCTAATGACACCTGCTCAACTTGGTCAACATCAGCCAAGACAATAAATCCCACCCCCACCCCCATCAGCTTCATTCTTCTCGTCTTTTCCTGGGGTGGGCAGAGTTCAGACCTCGACCACAGGGTTGCCTTCTCCCCAGCAGAATGGCTCAGGTTGGAGGGGCCGGCTCTAACCCCCTTGCCGTGAGCAGGTTCATGCACCACCAGATCAGAATGCCCAGGATCCCATCCAACCTGGCCTCACAGGACTCCAGCGACAGGGTGTCCTGAACCCCTCAGGGCGGAACCTCGCTGTTCCAGTGCCCCGCCACTCCCTGAGGAAACAGTTTCTTTCTAACACCTCATCTCTCTCTATCCTCTTTTAGTTTCATGCCATTCCCCCTTGTCCTGTCACTATCAGAACGCATGAAAAAGTCAGTCCTCCTCCAGCTTGGCAGGACCCTTAAAAGTACGAGAAGGCTGCAACGAGGTCTCCTCAGAGCCTTCTGTTCTTAAAGCAAAGTGAACCCCACTCCCTCAACCTGCCTTCTGAGGTGCGGTGCTCCAGGCCTTGTCTCCTCTTTGCGGCCCTCCTCCGGACCCTCCCTCCCACCGCTCCACACCCCTCCTGTGCTTGGCACCCCAGGCTTGGGCGCAGTACTCCAGATGGGGCCTCGCAAGGGCACAGCAGAGACGGACAATCACCGCCCTGCCCTGCTGGACATCTTCCTCAGGCCTTCCGGGCTGCAGGCATGCGCTGCTGGCTCATCTCCGGCTTTTTGGCCATTACGACCCCCAGGTCCTTCTCCACAGGGCTTCTATCGCTGTCTTCTCCTCCCAGTCTCCACCCGTATCTGCGACTGCCTCAACCCAATCGCAACACCTTGCACTGGGCCTTGTTAAACCTCACGGGATGCTCACGTGCCCTGTATTCCAGCCTGGGTCCAGGTCCCTCTGGATAGCGTCTCTGCCTTCTGCTGTGCCAAGCGCACCGTCAGCTCGGTGCCGTCAGCTGGGGGTGCACTCAATCCCACTGTCTGTGTCCTTGATAAAAATGTTCACGAGCATCAGTCCCCAGACGGACCCCTGGGTGCCCGGCCTCCACCTGGACACAGAGCCGCTGGCAGCAATCCTCGGGCACAACATCCAAACAACCTGCATCCACCTGTCTGTCCAACACTCAAATGCACATCTCTCCACTTCAGACATTAGGAGGTGCTGTGGGACCACGTCAGAGGCCTTGCACAAGTCCAGGCAGAAGACATCAGTCGCCCTTCCTTTGTCCATCACAGCCATCACTCCATCACCAGAGGCCTCCAGATGGCTCAGGCACAGCCGCCCTTGCTGAAGCCGTGCTGGCTGTCTTAGGTCGCCTCCCCATCTCGCGTGTGCCTTCACATCTCCTCCAGGAGGATCCACGCCGCCATGTTCCCAGGCCCCACACATGAGGCACAGCAGCCTTCAGGCCCAGCTGGCTTCTGGCCC
The DNA here is from genome assembly GCF_026119805.1 of Tympanuchus pallidicinctus. Taxonomy (NCBI): domain Eukaryota; kingdom Metazoa; phylum Chordata; class Aves; order Galliformes; family Phasianidae; genus Tympanuchus; species Tympanuchus pallidicinctus. The sequence goes on from NW_026294762.1 coordinate 1,142,657, forward strand.
AGCCCCACTGAGGCACGAGGTCTCAAGTCAGGATGGATCAAGGCTCTGCTGGCAGGACAGCCCAATTCTGGGGGTGTTTCATGGCTTGGGGTTGCCACTGTTCTGCATCGTTCATTCATTAGCAGCAAACCGTTTCCATTTGTAGTATTTTTTAAAGCGTTGGGGGGAAAAAAAGGAGAGAAACAAAGCGTAAAACTGGTGGAATATTATAAATTTCATGTTAAGTTACATTAACATGATTTTTATCAAAATTATTAATTATATCAAAATACTTTTAATTACATTATTACAATAAAATACTTTTAATACATTAAAATATTTTTAACTGAACATTTCAACAGGTAGTACGAGCTCATTGAAGAACTCCCACCGTGAGAGAATTGGAAAAAATATTTCAGAGATTTCAGAGGGGCAATCTTGGTAGGAAAGACAGAAGCAAAGAAGGCATTCAGTACCTCTGCCTTCTCTTTGTCCCCTGTTACCAAGGCATTCAGTGGCAGACCCGCATGTGTTCCAGTCCTAGTTTTACTACCAACATTCTCACAAAAGCCCTTGCTGTTCTCCTCGACCGCCTTTCCTGGATTTAATCCCAAGGGTGCCTTAGCCTTCCTCATTGCATCCTTGCAGGCCCTGACAACGCTCATACATTCTTTCCAGGTAGAAATGCCCTTCTTCCACGTGCTGTGTACGCTCTTCTTCCCTTTGAGTTCATCCATGAGCCCCTTGCTTATCCAGCAGTTCTCCTGCCACTTTTCCCTGCTTTCTTGCTCTCAGGGGTGCATCCATCTTGAGCTTGGAGGAAGCGGTGTTTAAGTGTCAAGCAGCTCTCTCGGGCCTACTTGCCAAAGCTCCCGTCCATGGGATACCTCCAAGCAGGCCCACTGAGGAGGTTCTGCTCTCCCAAAGACTGGGGTGATGGTCCTACTGTGGAGTCGGCAATGCATTTTATGCCATTGGATGGGCCCTTCCAATTGGCTCAGGAGCAGTTTCCAGATGGCGTGGAGTGTGCCTGGTGCCATGTACCGTGTGCATGCCATACCAGTCATGCTTCTCCCATTGCATGGTGGTTGTGCGGGGGGCTGGGGATCGAACCGAGACCGCCTTAAGCAAGACAACAAACTCCAGACTTCTCCATTGTGCTCACGCACAACATGTTTGTTCTGCACCTTTCGCAGGAGCATGGCAGCACAGTTTTTGTTCTGAGGCATTCACAAGTTTGTTATCATTTTGTTTTGCACAGTTTGCAAAGAAATTTCTGCGCAATTGGACTGTGTGCTGTATGTGCAACTGTATCTGATTTCCTCTTAGAGTGACTTCTACTTCAAAAATCATTAGGAAATTTCACCTTTTGAGAAAGACTTTTTGGGTGATGGCTTCTAGAATTGTCCCGGGACTTGATGGTACACCAAGTAGTTGATAATTTCCAGGCTCATCCTAACCCTTCTCTTCCCCTGATGAATAGAGGTTCGGTGTCTTTCTGGTCAGCTGGCATGAACCCCACTGCACATCCACTCTTGAAGAAGGGAGTGAAACAATCTCAACACTTCTGTCAGTTTGAAGACCTGGGGATGCTGTTCCTCTCCACATTCTGTTCTTTGTGAAAAACATCACCCGAGCTCTTCTTTCACCCTTCTCCATCTCCAGCCCCTTGCTGCTTTTCAACACTTTTCACTGGGCTTGGGTACCGTTGCGCTTCAGGTGAGCTTGTGGCGGAGCCCATCAGTGAAATGATTTGGAAAAACGATCAAGCACGTCCCAGTCTGCATGAGCTTCATGAGGCATTTATGGACTGTGGACATTTATAAAGGTGAAACCTATGTGAATACGCAGCTGGTGAAAAGAAGTTCCATTACGATTGGTGAAGGATCAGACGCTCTGTATGCATGTATACGCACATATTTATGTCTCACTCTCAATACTCTGTAGGCGTGTGAACAAGTGTTTCTTTGTGGCTCAGACTGTGACAACGCCATACAGAACTGTAACACTGTGAATTCTCGTCCTCTTTCTGTCTGGTTCACAGGTGGACCTGTGGCTAACCGGAGACAGGAGACACGGCTGTGACAGCCTCGTGAAGGCATCAGAGCAAACACTGTACTGTCACATGCTTGTGAAAGGTGCACAACAAACACAGGTTGTACCAAGTCCACGGAGAACCCAGGAGTCAGTCGCCCGGCTGAAGGCGGTCTCGGGTCCCCCCCACAACCACGGCCCTCCACAACCACCGTGCACACGGAGCAGCGTGGGGTTACGGCACACGCACGGTGTGCGGCACCGCGCAGCAGCTCCTGGCCCGACCGGAGCCAAAGAAGGGCAGATTCGGGCCGTGGCACAGAACCGCTCCCAGTCCACATCCGGCAGAACAACCCCCTTCTCCAGCTACGGGCTCGGCTCCGTGCCAGGGATGTGGCCACGCTTTTCTCCATCCTTCTGCCTTCCGGGCATCGTCACCTTTGGTCGAACCTCTTGTGCGCTCAGCAATGACAAATGCCAACCACTTTGGCACAGAGCTCCGAGCTAGCCGAGCCTGAATGCAGTTGGAATGGACGCATTTACCCGAGCAGAGCCAAGCCCCAGGCTCGCACCGCTCCCATCGCCGGTACCCACGCCCCGCGCCGCTCTTTTCTCGGTCTCTGCTGCCACCGCTTGACCGGAGCGCAGAATTGCAGTCGGGACCGCCTCGGCAGCGGTTTTCGGGGCAGCGGGGGATCAGACGAGCTCTGGGAGCGCTCTGGGCGCTCTGGGCCCCCCGGGGCCCGCACGGTCCCGCAGAGCACCACAGAGCCGTCCCGGAGCGGCACGACGCGTCGCTCTGCTCTCTCCGCTCCGTACCGCCCGTCCCTGCGGTAATACGAAGCGATCCTCCAGACACTGACGCCTCCGGAAACCCGGAAGTGGTGCCTCTTTGCTCTGACTGCTCTGTGCCTCCAGCCCTCCAACTCTATGGTAGCGGGTCCTCCTGCTCGTGCTGCGCATGTGCCGAGAAGAGCGGAAGCGGCGGCTCGTTGGCGTAAGGGCGCTGCGCTGGCGGCCCGGCGGGCAGGTAGTGCTTGGAGCTGGCGGCAGTGCTGGGCGTGCGGCGTGCAGTCGGTCAGCGAGATCATAATAAATAGTAAATCAAGGAAGAAAAACATCGAGTTATCTGTCTATCTACATCTCATCTCATTTTCTGCTCCAAAACTGACCAAAGTGTCAGTGTGGTTTCCAGCTCCAAGAGGGAAATGGCTGCAAGTTCCAAGAGGGGAGATTTAGGTTGGCTATAGGGACGAAATCTTCTGCAGAGAGGTGGTGAGGCACTGGCACAGGTCACACAGCGGTGCGCTGGGTGCTCTGTCCCTGGAGACCTGACCCAGCTGCGGTGTCCCTGTGCGCTGCAGGGGGGTTGGTGCGGATGGCCCTCAGAGGACCCTTCCGACCCTGAGGAGTTTGTGGGTCTCTGTACCAGGATCAGAGTTGATGGATGGTGGAGGAGAAGGCATTTCTGCAGCTTTTAATCCGTAGCACTGGAAACACAAATCAGGATGTTTGAATATTTTTTTCCAAACCTCTCACGATGTGAGTCCTGAAGTGAGCTCATCCTGCAGGGTGAAAAGTTCAGTTCAAAGTATTTGAATATAGCTATGCTCTTTTCTTTTTTTTTTTTTCCTTTTTCTGCCCCAGTATGATGCTCTACTTCTGTCAGTGGAAACTGTCCAGATGATGCTCTGTGCCCCAGCAGGTGCTCTACTCCTGCAGGATTACAAACGGAAAAGGGGCACCTGGGGCTGTGCTCCAGGCTGGGCTGCGTGCTTGAAACTCCACCCCCAAAAAAGCTGATTGCCTCCATGAATCTTCATGCTTTCTGTCTCACAGGGTGTCTTTGGGTAATTTGTGTGAGCCGTTGTAAAAGCTAGGTTTGCTCTTTCTTGGTGAATGCTGAATCCTAAAGTAGCATTTTGCAAGAGAGTTGTGCACCGTATTGCTTTACTTTGTGTGTTGGAGCTCTCTCTGGGACCCAGAGCAGGTGTACCCAATGCGCAGCTCCGCACAGCCAGCAGTGCAGCCCAGCCCCGGCCCCACGCAGTGCTCTGAACAGCAAAGAATGTGCAGCCACGCTTTCTCTTTTGATAAAGGAATTTGGAAATCGGTTTCAATTTTGCCAAAAAATCATCCCTTTATGTGGGTGACCCCATTTTAAGTTGATACAAATGCATTACCTGCCAGTTTTCAAATGGAATGCCTAGAGTTCCAACCAGATATTCGACTCCAAAATCTAACCACGTCTCCTGACTGGACTTCTGTCAGACATCTTTTAACAGACAGAAATATCCCTCGCTTTGCAGTCAAGCCTTATTCACGTCGTCGCGTTTTGGCAGTCAGCACGCTTGTGAACAATTGTGAAGAATGAAGCATGGCAAGAGTAAAGTTTCATCAGAAATCTGACAAACGCATTAAGACCTCACAAAAAATTGCAACCATTGACATCAAACGAGGCATTGATGCACTACCTTCACAAAAAAAGAAGTCAGATATCCCACCAGTTTTACGCTTTGTTTCTCTCCTTTTTTTTCCCCCCAACGCTTTAAAAAATACTACAAATGGAAACGGTTTGCTGCTAATGAATGAACGATACAGAACAGTGGCAACCCCAAGCCATGAAACACCCCCAGAATTGGGCTGCCCTGCCAGCAGAGCCTTGATCCATCCTGACTTGAGACCTCGTGCCTCAGTGGGGCTGGGCCAGAAGCCAGCTGGGCCTGAAGGCCGCTGTGCCTCATGTGTGGGGCATGGGCTTCTCCAGCACATCGTCCTGTTACATCCATCCCATGCCCCTCTGTGTATCTGCTGACACCTGCCTGCTGTGGGGCTGCCCATGGTGGCTGTACAGCAGGCCGGCCAGTGCAGCTGCTGACAGCTCCACCGTGCTCTGCAGCTCACAGTGCTTGTACCCCCCCTTGGGCTGGATCTTCCTGAGGTCCCTCGTGGATTTTGAGAAGATACACATCCCCAGATGCCTGAGGGCGCGCCATAGGAGATTGGACACCATGTAGTCCATACTGCCTCCTGATGCCGTAGTTCACCGAAACACTGCTGCAGGTGGTGCTTGCAGCTGTGAGATGTTCAGAATGTAATTCTTAACAGCAAGAGTTTTTCAGGACTCCCCTCACCTGACTCCATGGGGCCGAGAATCTTCTCATGGTTCCTTCAGAATGTGGGCTGACTACAGTGTTATATTAGAGCTTTATTATTACATATAGTCTTAGGAACAGAGTCAAGAATATGCAGCAGTAGTTGTTTAATCATCAATATGGAATCAATTACTTCCCTCTTTCATTCCTCTTGGTTATCCTAGATGTTTCTGTCACAGCCACTCACACACAGCTGTGCACACCCTCGAGGACTTACAAGGCTTTTGGATTGATATCTGCCACTGCTCATCCCACTTGACAATGTTTGGCAGGACGAAGACAGACCCCAGCATTCTGGTTACAAGTTTCAGAATTACATAAACATTTTAGCAAGTAGAATTGCTTATCATTGCCTACTTTTCTAGCACTTAGCGTCGCTAACTGCTCCACAGAACATCTAGCAATTAGTGTAGCTTTCTTATTATCTAGAATCCTTACTTCACCCCATTTTTCAGTCACTGGGACCCTTGGCAGATCCACTGTTAATCAGTATGAAATGCAGGAATTGTAACATAGAGTCAGACTCTACCTACAAGATCACAAGTTGGAGGATGCAGTGGAAGAAGGAGTTGCTGGCCACCAAGAAACCATGGGCTTTGCATCAGCTCTGATCTGATCCCCACTTAGAGCATGCCTAAGATGTTACCTGGATGTTGCAGCCAATACTTCAGTTTTGATTTCACTTTCAAATTGCACACTGAAAGATTGCATACCTCTGGTGAGCCAACACCCGAATGGTGATAATGCTGATGGGAAGAATCCCGCTGGCCACAGAAAAGTGGCTGAAATGGATGTCCTCAAATCTGGGTGATGTAATGGAGGAGAAGTGGGGTTACATGTGAGTGGCTGCTTCCATGTACAGCTATATGCTCTGGCATGGAATCAGAGAATGAGAGAACCACCAGGGCATCATCAAACCATCAAAATGCAGAAGCATAGAGTCAAAGAATCAGAGAATCCAGAATCATGCAATCAGCTAATTATATGCTCTAGAATCATAATAATTGAATAAAAGAAGCTCAGAAACAGAGAAGTCTCAGAATCAGAGAATTTAGAATCAGAATTATCATAGAATCATTGAATAGCAGAAGCATAGAATCAGTGAATCAGAGAATCATTGTAGAATCATCAAGTCATGGAATCATAGAACGGCTGAGATTGGAAGAGGCCTGACAGATCATCCAGTCCCAGTTTTCTGCCCTGGACAGGGGCACCTCCCATCAGATCAGGCCATCCAGGGCCTCATCCAGCCTGGCCCTGAACGCTTCCACAGATGGGGAGACCTGTGCTGAGGTTCACACATGCAACTCTATAAGGTCAGGCTCCCTGGGATTCCTTTTTGCTTGTGTATTTTATATGAACACTTTTTTTTCCTGAGTCATGGAAAAGGAGGTTTTGTGAAGGATTGTGTTGGATTTCCACAAAAGAAATCCAGTGTTGGATTTCTTTTGGAAAGGTCTTAAAAATATTTAAAATGTATTAAAAATATTAAAATCCATCTTCTGAAGAAAACCTCTCAGCACTTGTACCTGGCAGCAGTGCTTTGGTTTTCTACATAACCCATTCCATAAGGAGCGCTGGGTGATGCTGTTCAACACCATTGGTTATGAGCTTGCTCCATGCCAAATTTCCCTCTGTGGGACTGAGAAAACAAAATAATGCTTGTGCCCACCAACTCCTGTTAGTCTGATTGGTTTCTGCCCAGGACAAAACTATGAGGACTGCAAAGATGTCAGAGGGAAAATTAGAAGGGCAAAGTGCAGCTGGAGTTCCATCTGGCTACCGCTGTTGAAGGCACAAAAAATGCTGCTCTAAGTACAGTAGAAGCTAAGGGAGGATAAAGGAGAATCCCCAGCCTTCATGGGATGGAGGGGTGGAAACACAGGCTGAAGTCCTTAATGCCTTGTGGGCCTATGTCAGATTCTGTGAGGATTCGGTGAGTTTTATGGGAGAGTAGTTTATGGGGTTAATTAAATTAATTAAATTAATTAATTGTTTCTACGTTCTATGATGGTTCTATTATTCCAGACTGGTGTTTTATGATGAGCCGATGCTTCTATGACTGTATGTTCTAGATTCAATGAGTGCAGATTTCATAATATCTCCATGATGATTCAATACTTCTAGATTGTCTGGCTCTGTGTAGATTCCCTGACGATAGGTTCTCTGATCCCATGGTGATTCTGGGCTACCATCGTTTGATGGTTCTGATTTATCACAAAGAGGACGGATTCCCAGATTTGTATCTGTAAAGCAAGGTATTTTCCAACCCACACCCATGCTTAACATGTGGAATCGTTCCAAGCGGCCGACAGGTCCCAAGCAGAATCTATTTCAGAAGGCTGTTTATAAAAGAAACAACCGCAGAAGGCAACAATTCCAAGAAAAACAAACGGGCAGAAATTCAGGTTTAAGCCCCGGCACTTCCTAAAGCAAAATATCACCCAAAACCATGAAGCTAACAGGCAAAAGAGGGTTGTTTTTTTTTTTGCTTCGTTTCCCCAAAATACTTGGCTACAATTTTTGCTGAAATTTTACAACATTACCTTTGGATTTTTCCAATTCTTGGTGCACATTGAGATGAAAGAGCAGAGTAAAAGGACTGTTGCTTTTATGCATGTGTGCCTGTGTGTGTCTTTATACACACATGCAAATCTCTTTTACTGTAGATTATAATTACTATTCTTTATCATATGTAACTGATGTATAGTGCTGTGTAGCTTATAAACAGGAATTTGTACAGGTGAGATTGGCACAGGGTGTGTGATCCTAATGTCATCACCAGACAAATTCTGGTAGATTTTCCTTCCTGTTTTATAACAAAGCCCTACTCCTCCCTCTTTGCAAATGACACCAGTTTGGAGCAGAAGCACCAAGCCTGGGCTTATGACTGGAATCTTGCTCACAGGTTTAGTTTTCAATTGTATTGCTTATTATTTTCTTATGTTACCACACTTTACTCAGGAATCTTCATTCCTTTCTCACACCCTTATTTTTCTTCCACAATATATTCACAGGTCTAGTTTTCTAACTATGTCTCCAGTACTGCAATTTTATCAGAAATTTTGCTGTTCCTAGTAACATTACTATCTTCTTCCCTAAACATATTCATTCTCTAGTTTGTTCTAACCATATTTTTAATGTTTTTCATTAAATTACTGTGATTTGCTCAGAAATGTTCCTATTCCCTGCTCACAGCCTTATTTTCCTTCCGGAACACATTCACTGGTTACTTCATTTTTAACCATGTCCTCAGTATTTTGTCATAACTGTTTGCAATTTGCTTTTTCTCATTTCTGCTTGAAAATACATCGAAAATGTCAATAAAACTTGAGTTAACACATTTACCCTGAGGTAGGGAAAGGGGCTCCCAGTCTCCATCCCTCAGCCCCACAGCCTCTAGGACCCCACTTGCTGTGACCTCACTGTTCCCAGGGCAAAGCCTTTGACACTGTCTCCCACAATGTTCTCCGGGAGACGTTGTCAGCCCACGGCTTGGGCAGGTACACTCTTTGCTGGGTGAAGAACTGGATGGATGGCCAGGCCCAGAGAGTAGTGGTGAATGGAGTTACACCCAGCTGGTGAATGGTCATGAGTGGTGTTGCACAGGGGTTGGTAATGGGGCCTGTCCTGTTCGGCATCTTTTTAGATGACCTGGACGAGGGGATCGAACGCACTTACTTAAGTCTGCAGATGACACCAAGCTGGTAGGAAGTGTCAACCTGTCTGGGGGTAGGATATTAGCAAAGATTTCTTCTACAAGTGCGGTCATGTGCTGAAACGGGCTGCCCAGGGAGGTGGCTGAGTCACTGTCCCTGGAGGCTTTCAAGAAACATACATATTTGGCACTAAGGGACATGGCCTCCAGCCCATGGAGACCTTATTGCATTGGAGACCTCATAAGCCCAAGGAAATCCAACACCGTGGAGATCCCCCTACCTTGAAGACACCAATCTATTGATAACCCAATCCATTGAAACAACATAGCCTGTAGACACCTCACCCCAGGCTTGGTGCTTCTGCTCCAAACTGGTGTCATTTGCAAAGAGAGTAGGGCTTTGTTATAAAAAAGGGAGGAAAATCAACCAGAATTTGTCTGGTTGGCGGTAGATGGATGGTTGGACTGGTTGATCTTGGAGGTCTTTTCCAACTTTGGTGATACTACTTCAGACACTTTGACATCTCCACCCCAGCCTCACCATCATTATGACATCACTACTGCAATCACTCTGCTTTATTTTGGAAAAAAAAAAAATAATAAAGGAAGCTTTGAGTGCTCAGCATCCTGGGATTTCTGCCTTCTGTTAGTGCTGAGCCCTACGAGGCTGAGGGCTCCGGAGGAACCGCGAGCCCCAGCAGCCCCCGGGCAGTGCTGAAGAGGTTCAGGGGGGCAGCTCCATCGGTGATGAGGGCAGACTGCAGTCCGAGGCCCTGCAGCAGCTTCACCTGGAAAGCACAGTGCAGGCGCTGCCCCATCGTGGCACAGAGACCTGGTGGCCCCACCAGCCTTGGGGGCCCTAACCTGGAGACCTCATACTCCATGAAGAACCCACAACACTGGCCACCTCCAGCCCATGGAGACCTCGTCCCATTGGAGACCTCATAACCCAAGGAAATTCAGCGCCATGGAGATCCCCCTACCTTGAAGACACCAATCTACTGATAACCCAATCCATGGAAACAACATGTAGACACCTCCACCTCATGGAGACACTGCTCCACTAAAAGCCTGTACCCTATGAAGATCCTGTAACTCCATAGAGACTTCGTAACCCATGGAGGCTCAACTCAATGGACACCCCCTATGTTTTGCCACCCTCTACCCCACAGAGGCCCCCAAAACCACATGGAGCTCATGGAGACCCAATACAATGAAGATCCTGCCCCACTGACACCATGTATCCAATCGAAACCCTGTAACCAAACAGAGTTCCCACCCTATGGAGCCCCAAGCCACGGGCACCCTACAGCCCATCAAGACTGCCGTGCTTTTGAAACCCCATGGCCACCCAAAGCTGACACTTAAGCCCACCCCCAGCCCCACATACCTGCAGCTCAGGCCCAGCACGGGCAATGTCCCGGATGGTCTCAGGCCCCAGGGCTGCTGCCACCTCCCGCACCTTTGAGGCCTCCACGGCCGCCAGCGCCTGTGCCCGCGCCGCCTCCGCCTCCGCCCGCGCCCGCTGCGCCCGCACCTCCTGCGCCTGCATCCGCTCCAGCCGCGCCAGCTCTGCCTCCTGGACACGGGGAGGAGGTAAGGTCTCACCCCACCTTATGAGATACTGCCGCAGCCCTGCTCGTAACGCACCGTCTCTATGGCGACAGCCTCTGCCTTCAGCTTGGCCTGCAAGATGGCGGCCTCGGCCTCGATGCGTGCAGCCTCTGCCCTGGCCTGGGCCTCCGCCCGCGCTGCGCCTGCGCTCTCCACTGCAGCGCTGCAAGGAGTGCTGTCACAAGCCAAGCCTGCCGGGGCCACATCCCCTCCTCCCACCCTTGCCTACAAGCAAGGAGACTGCCCTACTTCTGTAGGCCAATGGGTCCCAGCACTCCCAGAGCCCCAGCACTCGCTCCAGCTGGGGCACATGGGGACACTGGAACAGGTGGAGCCTTGGGCAAATGGAGGTCCCCGGCAGCCTTCCCAAGTTGGCAGGTGAGCGTGATGCATGCTGGGAAGGGGGAGAACCAAGATGGCTGACCTGAGGGCCTCCAGCTCCAGCAGCTCCCTGCGTGCCCGCTCTGCCTCCGCCTGGTCCAACAGCCGCTGGCGCTCCAGGCGGCCCCGGGCCTCCTGTGCCAGGCGCTCAGCTTCATGCCTGTGGGATGAAGGGACACTGTGGGCATGTGGGACACTGGGGGGACACTGGGGGCCAACTGGGGACACTGGGGGGTGGGACAGTGGGGATGCAGACGGGACAGTGGGAGGACAGTTGGAGACACGTTGAGGTCACTGGAGCACAGGACACTGGGGATGCTGTGGGAACTCTGGGGTTCTGAGGATACTGAGGACACACAGGTGACATTGGGGATGGGACATATGGGACATGTTAGAGACACTGGGAACACACTGGGGACACTGGGAACGCTTTGGGGATACTGGGACACAGAAGGATGCAGGTGATGCTGAAGATATGTGGGACATTAGGATGGAGGGTATGTGGAATGAAGTTTGGGGGCACAGAGGATATGGAAGACATTTGGAAACATGGGAGATAAAGAGGACATTTGGTGGCATGGGACACATAGAAGATGCTCGGGGATGTGGGACAAGGACATCTGTGGACAAGAGGGATAGAGAGGATATTTGGGGACACTTGGGAATATAGAGAACACTTGAGCAAATGGGAGATGTAGAGGAAATTTGGGGATGTATGGGATATAGAGGACATTTGGGGACACAGGGGACATAGAGGACACCTGGGGATAAAGAGGTCATATGGGGACAGGAAGTGGAAAAGGAGAGGTGGGAATATGGCAACACATGGCATACAGAGAGGCAAAAGAAGACATATGGCAACAAGAACACAAGGGGGGCAACCCAAGGTGACACAGGGAACTGGGGACCTGGCGGCAGCCTCCTGGGAGTTGGTGGCGATCTCGATGGCCAGCTGGACGCTGCGCTGCAGTGCGTCGCGTGTGCGTTGGTCCACAGGTTCCACACTCTGGATGTCGACGCTCGTCACCACCAGCCCATTGGGGACAAAGCGCAGGTGCTCCCGCAGTCGTCCACTCTCGTCAAAGCCAAAGACAGCTGAGCAGATGAGGCGATTGGAATTCTGGGGACAGCAGGGACAGCAGTGTCACTGCAGGATGAGGACAAGGGCAGGGGACCAGGGGGGCAACAGGGCCATTTAGGGGTGTGAGGGACATAGAGGGTATTTGGTGACAGGAGAGATCTGGGAAATGGGATATAGAAGATACTTGGGGATATGGAGATATAAGGGCATCTGTGGACATCTGGGGACAATATCATAGTGTAGGCTGTTGGGGCAGTGAGCACAATGGGGACATGGGGTGACACTGAGGAACCTGCAAGGATTTATCAAAGCCAAGCAGGGATGTTGAGAATTCTGTTGATGTCCCCAGAGGCTCTAGGAGACAGCAGAGACTCAGGGACATGGGGAACCTCATTCTGGTGACATCTGAGCGAGCCAAGATCACATAAACAAAATGTGGGGACGTAGGGGGAGGTGACACAGGAAGACGCAAGGCAATGACTTAGGGTGACGTGGCTGGGGGAAGCATGGGTGATAAGTGGGGGAACCAAGGGGTGGCAAGGGGTGGACCTTGTGGAAGTCATCAAAGGTGACAGCAGCGACAGCTCCACGCACACGGGAGGCCAGGGCCTTGCAGGCATCCCCCACAAAGTCAGGAACACTGAAGAGACGCCCCAGAGCCTTTGGATCCTCAGGCACCTCAAAGTGCCTGTTGGGGAAATGTCCTCATGTCACCACCCCATACCACAGTCCTGGTCCTAACCCTGATTCTCAAAGCTACCTCTGTCCCCAGGCCACCAACCCATGGGCTTTGGCTGTCCTACAGTGAAATTCCACCCAAGACCACCCATACTGCACCCAAGAACAAATCAAACTTAAGACCACTCTAACTCTACCTCAAACCCAAGACCATCCCAAGCCCCACCCCAAGACCAACCCAAACCTCAACCAAGACCACCCCAAATTCAAGACCACCCCAAACCCCACCCAAGATCAATCACAAACTCCACCCAATCCTAACCCATAGCTCACCTGAGACCACCCCAAACTCAAGGCCAACCCAAACGCCACCCAAAACCAACCCAAATCCCACACCAAGACCACCTCAAGACCCAGGACCAAACCAAACCCCACCCAAGACCACCTCACCCTTACCCAAAGACTACCCCATACACAAGATCACTCCATACTCAAGACCACCCAATCCTAAGACCACCCCAACTCCCACCTAAGACCCCTCAGCCCCCAGCCCCACCAGTTGTAGGCCAGCTGCAGCTGCAGCCGTGCATGGTCAGCTGTCTCAATGGTGACAATGTCAGCACAGAAGTCAGGGCCGAGGCGCAGGCAGAGGCTGCGGCGCGCGTGGGGCCTTTTGGGGCGGCCTCCAGATAGGGACAGCACCGTCAGCTGCTCACCAGGGCCCAGCACCACCAGCTCGGGGCCCAGTACCACTCTGCAATGGGGTGGAGAAAGAGCATCGTAAGGTAAAATGAGGCCCAAGGGTCCTTCAAGCCAAGGACCCTGCAAACCCCAGAATCCTACAAACCCTAGAATCCTATGAAACTTACAATCTTACAAAGCCTAGAAACCATAGAGTCCCACAATACCTATAATAACCTGAGTAAGCATCGTGAGTAAGTACCCATAAGCATCACTGTGCTCCTTACTCTCACCCCAAAACCCTACAGTCACATTGGAGATTCTGCAGCACAGGAAGGTCATCAGGAGGTAGTAGAGGGCTGGACAATCCTTGGCAGCCCCAGAGTTCAACAACTCTACAACACTCTACAGTCATATAACTCTAGAACCCCAGAACCTTAGAATCCTAGAACTCTAGAGTCCTATAAACACAGAACCCTAGGATGCTTAGAATACAAGAATCTTATAAACACCCTAGAACTCTATAAACATGGAATGCTAGAATCCTGGAATCATGGAATTTAGAATCTTAAAAAACTAGAATGCTAGAATCCCTGAATTGTTGAAACTGAGAGTCCTAAAAACCTACAGTCCTTGAATCCTAGAGTCCTGCAGTCCCAGAAACCCAGCAACCTAGGAAATGCAGAACCCTAGAATCCCAGAAACATAAAAACCTAGAACCCTACAAACCCAGAATATCCTGAGTTTGAATGGATCCAATAGGTTGGCTTTTAGGAAAAAACAAAGCCAGGGATCCCAGCAAAATTCCCCAAACTCAGTGCCTGCCCCACATCCCATTGTCCCCATGCCTCTCATCTGAAGGCACTTACCGTGCTCGCCGCTCCCGGTAGTCATAGACCTGCACAGCAGCATTATGGGGCACCTGATATGTGACAGCACGGGTCCGGTCCCTTTCCTGGACCCCAAAACTGGGGCCTGAGGATGACTGGATGCCCAAATCTTGACCAGCTGTGTCCCCACGAGCCTCAGCCAACAGGGTCTCAACCCCTTGGGGCAGCTCCTTCTCCCACAGCTCCTCGGCCTCCGTCAGCATGTAGGTCTGCCCCGTCACCACCCGCACCTGTATGGAAACCAGTGTGGGCCTAGGGTGTCACCAGGAATACTAGGAGGACTGGAAAGGGTGACTGAAAGGATTCGTGGGGTACGTGGAACTCTTGGATGGGGCTTAGGGGCACTGGAAGAGGATTTCAGGCCTACTGGGAGTACTGCATGTGGAGGCACAGAAAGGGCTATTGAGAGCAGCTATATGGGATACTGGGAGCTCTAGGATGAGCTGTGGGAAGTGTCTGGGGGCACTGGGATGGGATTTGGGGAGTGCTAAGAACACTTGGAAGGGGCTTGGGGAAACTGAGAGGGAATTATGTGTGCTGGGGGACACTGGGAGAGACTGGAAAGGTGTGTGGGGGCACTAGGGAGGGGGACTGTGGGGGCACTGGGAAGGGATTGTTGAGGGACTGAGAGAGGAAAGGGGTTACTAGGAGCCCTTGGAGGGGTATCCAAAGGGATGTGGTGGGCTCTTGGAGATCCTAGATGGGCTCTGTAGGTACTGGAAGCAGCTATATGGGATACTGGAAGCACTGGGATGAGCTAAGGAAGGTTTCTAGAGACTGGAAAGCAGTGTGAGGGACACTGGGGTAGGTTTAGGGGCACTGAGCACCCATGGGGTCTGTAGGAACAGGACTCTCACCTTGCCGGTGCGGATGTCCCGCACATAGATGCCCTCGTTCTCAGCCAGGGCCAGCGCACGGCGTCGCTCCAGCACAGTCACCTCAGCTGGTGGCACGTACTCGAGAGGACCCCGGGCCAACCAGCGGTCCCCTGCACGCCGTATCACCTCCGTCCCATCCTGAGGATGCAGCGGTGGCATCAGCACCAACCTGGGGACATGGGACGTGGGGACCCTACCCAATCGCTGGCTGGGGATGTGGGACCTCCAGAATCTCCCAGGTGTCCCCCTGTCCCCAGGTATCATCATGTATCCCAGGTGCCCCGTATGCACCTCACCTGTTCCCATGTACCCCAGGCGTCTCCCATGAACCTCACCTGTCCCCACCTGCCTCCAATGCACCTTACCAATTCCAGTGTTCCCACGAGTCTCCTTTGCTCCCCCTCCAGTTCCCCCAGTTGTTCCCTCTGTCCCCCATTCGCCCACCACCTCCAGTCTCCACCACGTGATGCTATGAGCTTCAGTGTCACCTCGTCAGTGTCCTTGATTGTCTGCAGAGCCTGAAGAAGTAGCCCCTCATCCTCAGAGAGCACATAGACATCCTCGATGCCAGCCTGGAGCCGCTCACCCGGCTGCAGGAAGAAGGATTTCTCCCCCTGGGGACACAGGAACATCACCTCAGGGATTTTATGTGCTCTCAGGAGTAAATTTGGGTCCCTGGTGGCCACTGGCCACCTCTGAGATATCTTGGGGATACCTATGGGTACATCAGAGCCACCTGCAGGTCCCTGAGGTCCATCTACATGGTCCTCTGGGGTACCCAACTTGTCCTCAAGGACCTGCAGGTGACATCTCTGTGGTCCCATGAGGTGTGCACCTTGATCACACGCTTCTGTCCCAGCTGGGGCTGCCCGTTGGGTCCCACAGGGTCGAGCACCACGCAGTACTGTCGAGGACCCAAAGTTGTCACCAGCACCTCAGCTACCACCTCCTCGAAGACATCAGGGACGTAGGCCTCACTCTGCTCCTGTGTCACCAGCCACTCCTCTCCTGTGCGGCGCACATGTCCCTGCGCATCCTCAAAGGTCCGGGTAGCTCGCAGGTGGAGGGCTTTCTGTGGGACAATGAGATCAAAGCGCATGATGGGACCCCAATTCTGTCCCAGAGGGTCTTTATCACCTGCATGTGCTAGGAGACAGAGTGATGGGACACCTAAACTTGACCCAGATTTGGGGTCAGGGCAAAAAAATCCTGGAGTGTCCCTGTCACCCATGGGTGTAGGGGTGACCACAGGGGATCCCATGTCCCTGTACCTTGTCAGTGAGGACATAGGCATCCACGACATCGACCACCTCCTCGTAGACCCCTGGCAGGTAGGCACCCACCCGCTTCACCAGCCATTCCTCACCTGGAAACAGCATTGTGGGTGATCAAGGAGTTAAGGGGGCTGGTGCAGACTGTGGGAGACAGGGAGGGTTGGGGAGATCTGGGTTGGGAAGGGGTCTGAAGGGTGCTGGGGGTCCTGTGGGACAAACCTAGGGGTGTCTGGAGTCCTAAGGGTGGGACTGGATGATCTCAGACATCATTAGGGTGGGATGAGACAACCCCAAATGTGGGAAGGGACAAAACTAAGGGTCGTTAGGGTGGGATGGGATGACCTCAACGGTGTCTGGGATCACGAGGGTGGGATGGGACTATCCCAAGGGTCATTTGGGTGAGAAGGGACAATCCCACTGGTCATCAGAGTGAGATGGGATGATCCCAAGGGCCACTGGGGGGGAAAAGACAATCCCAAGGGTACTACCTGTGACACGCCGCGTGCCCTGACGGTCGAGGCACTCCTTGCGTGCCCTCAGGCGGATGGCCTGGTTGTGCCTGATGACGGTGGCCTGCAACGTCTCAACCACCTCTACCTCCTTGTGGGGGATGTAGGTGCCTGTGGAGCCGGGGCACCATCAGCAACCCAAGATGTCCCCAAGGTGTCCTTAAAGTGTGCCCCTTGCTTACCAGGACCCTCGAAGAGCCACTCATCGCCTGCCACAAACTTGTTCCCATCCTCATCCTCAAAGTCAAGCAAGGCTCGAAGGCGCAGGGCAGTATCAGCCAGCACCACCTGCAGCGGGGTGACACCCTGTGGACACAAGGGTCAGGGCTGAGGGTGACATCCTGGGGACACAGAGGTCAGGGCTGAGGGTGACAACCTAGGGATGTCTGGAAGACAATGGGGGACAGAAGTGATGGTGGCATGGCAGGGGGCATAAGGGAAAAGGTTTCTCTGGGACATGACCTCAGGACATGGGGGTCATGACAAGTCTATCAGAGGGATGCAAGGGTCCTGGTAGGGCAGTGGCAGGTACTCAGGCACAAAGCAGGGACAAGGGGAACACATGGAGGGCTACGGGAAGCTGTGGGAGTTCTACAGGAGTGATTATAGTCAATGAGACAGCTATAGACGGTTTACAGGATGTATAGCAAACTGAACAGAGGGGTCAGAGGAGCTATAGGGGATTACAGGAGGAGCTATAGAGGCTATGGAAGGACACAGAGAAGAGTTGCAGAGGGGGACCTGGGAGACTATAGAATCTATAGGAGACCATGGAGGGGAAGGTAGAGGACTTATAGGGGGACTATAAGAACCATAGAAGCTATAAGGTGCTGTGGAGCTTCTGAAGAGCTGAAGGAGAATGTGGGCTGGAAAGATTACCAGAAACTAACTATAGGACCTCTGGGATGGCTGCTGGTGAGCTACAGATGCTCCAGGAATCATGAAAACCTAGAAGAGCTATACAAGCTAAGGGGGATCACATCAAACTGCAAACTACAGATGCTATATAAGACTAAGCTAGTGTATACTGTCACACACTGAAAAAGCTACAGGAGGCTGTGGATAACCCCACAGGGGGCTACAGGGAGCTGTAGGCACCCTGAAACCCATAGGTAGAGGTGCTGGAAGTCTTTGCAGGGTGGCAGGGCAAGGATAGCTGAGGTTATAGGGGGCTATAGGAGCAATGTAGGGTGGCTATGCGTACCTGCTGGAGCTCCTCACCGGGGTACAGGGGAAAGGGCTCCTGGGTGAGGCGGACATCAAGGTCAGCATGCCGCAGCTGGGCCTGCCCCGCACCATCGAACAGCACAGCTCCCGTTGGGCCCCGGGCCACAGGATTGAGCACCACGCAGTAGTGCCGGGGGGGAACTATCACCATGCGCTTGGGGGAAAAGACCACCCTGCAGGTGCCCCCACACATCTGCCATCAGCTCTGTAGGACTGTTGGAGCTCCACAGCAACCCCTCACATACTCCACAACCCTTGTTTCGCCCCACAGACCTCCCATGGAACTCTAAGGCCTTATGGAACACAACCAGATAAAAGAGGCCTCCATGATCATACAGAATTCCTATAACTGTACAGAGCCCCCCACGGACCTACAGAGCCCATCACGGCCCTAGATGTGGGACTGGGTCTCTCCAGCCCACTGCTTGAACCCCAGGCAGGTACCTCTCATGGTCCTGCCGGATGTAGGAGTGAGGTCCAACCTCCACACGAGTGACGTTGCTGTTGAGGTCCAACACGTGGATGTAGTGGTAGGGGGGTATGCGGATCACAGGGTCCTCCATGGGGAAGAAGACTTCCTCACAGTGGAGCAGGAGACCTTGCTGGAACGTGCTGTGGAGCAGAACAGCTCGATGAGGCTCAGCATAGGTGGTAGACCTTGAAACAGGGTAGAAAAATTGTCACAAGGCACCTTGAAATGCGTGAGGGGAAACCTCCAAAGGAGTGGCAGGACCTGCTGTGGGGCAGAAGAGCTTTGTGCCAGGCAAAAGAGGGAGAAGGAGACCTCACCTGGAGCAGAGGACCTCAACGCGGGGCACAACACCCGGCAGTGGGGCAGGAGGACGCGGAAGTGACTATTTTTAACTTTTTCTTTTCTACTTCCCTTTGGCCTGGCCCAGCCCTGCTGGCAGACGGGGCCCAGCCCATGGGGGCCGCCCCAGGGCCGGGTTTCCACACCCGAAATGCCGCACCCCGGGCAAAGTTCGCCCTCAGGAAGGATTTATGCCGCGTTGTAGGGCTGCAGGTAACGGATTAGGATTAGGATCAGGATGAGAATTATGCGGCTGACTGAGCCCGAACGGCGCTGGCAGCCCCCAGGCAGGCCCTGCGCTGTCTCTACGCAGCCGGCGCCGCCATGACGTCCGCTTCCCCGGAAGGGGGGGAGGAAGAAAGGGGGCGCGGGCGTTCCCGCTGCTTCCGCCTTCCGCCGCAGAGCGTGTTCCCATTGGCTGTAAGGGCGGGAGGGAGGCGGGGCCGAGGGAGGGAGGCTGAGGGAGGGAGGCTGAGGGAGGGGCGGGGGGGAAGCGGTGGGAAGGGTCGCGTTGGAGGGGCAGCCAAAAAGTGTCGGAGGCTGCTGGGGGCTGCAGAGGACACCGAGTGCCTCCCCGAGGAACTGTCGCTCCCTGGTGTCACCAGCGCCGCTCCCTGGGGGTCTGTGTCAACCCGGGTTTCACCCAGTGTCACCCACTGCCGCCTCCTGAGGGGCTTTCGCTCCAGGGGTCGCCTTAGGGGCTGTGTCATCCCTGCTGTCACCGCTGCCACCCTCCGAGTGGGTTTTGTCATCCCTGCTGTCACGCAGTGCCACCTCCACACCTCAGTGCTGCGTTCAATCCGAGTGAATGTCACAGAATCTTGGAGTAACGGAGTTACTGCAGGGATAACAGGAGACACGTGGACGTGGGAATGAAGAGACTCTTGGACCCCTTTGTCCTTCCCATTGCTCCTCCTGTTGCTCCTTCCTTCCTAATTCCTTTCCTCGTTTCTTTGGTCCCTTCTTTGTTCCTTTCCAATTTCTTTACTATTCTTTGCTTGCTCCTTGCCCGACCCTTTCTCTGTCCTTTTTCCCATCCCTTTCTCATTTCCTTTCCTACCCCATGTCCATTCCTTCCTTGTTCCTTGTGTACTTCTTTACTATTCCTTGCTTCTTCCTTTCCCATTCATTTTTTTTCTTTTTTTCTCCCCCACACTTCACCCCTCTTTTCCATTTTTTTGCACTTCCCTTACCCATCTCTTTGCCTTCTTTTGCCCCTGGCAGTGTCCCTGGGCTCCAACCTGAAGGAGCACGTTGTCATTGACGCACTGTGGTCATCCTGAACTGGTGCTTCAAGCAGAGACTGCTCAACATGAGGAGGATCTGCATGTTCATGCTGGACAAGGCTGGACTTCATGATTGACATGCAGGACTTCTGCTCCCAGAGCATCCACATCCAGAGATGGATCACAGAAACCAGCTTTTGGCACAGGAAAATGCAAAAGGGGGGAGTTAGAAGGTAAGATTTTTTTATAATGGGCTCACTTTATCCAAAATATAAAATTTTCCATTAAAGACTCGCTTTATCCATTATTAAAATGTAAGAGTTTCACACAAAAGTGCCAAAGAGCTGCTAGTGCTAATGAGTCCTCAATACTAATGAGTTCTGAGGGCTAACAGGTCGTCAGTACTATTCAATCCCAATTGCTATGTAGCTCCTCTTTTTAATGAATCTTTAGTGCTAATGAGCTGCTAGGGCAAACAAGTTTTTCTCCTGCCCCAGGGCTCTCCTAAAAGACTGACAGATGCTGCTTTTCTCTGCCACCTTCTGTAAAATGTGTGGAAGTTCACCTTGCAGATCATCTCCAGATCCATCATCATCAAGCTGCGGCAGGAGAAGCTTGCCCTGACCAACACCAGGCTACTGCTTTGTCTGCAGGAACTGGGAGCAGAAGTATGCAGCCCTCTGCAACCTCTGTGGCAGCATTTCCAGGCCTTAATGTTCTGCCAGCTACAGCTCATTGGTAAGCAGTGAGCTGCCAGTGATCCATCTGACATGATCAAGCCCAGTGTGATGTCAACTCTACTTCAATGATCGCCAAAAACGAGGGAACAAGGTGCAAAGGATGGATGAGAAACACACAGTGAGAATTAAAAGCTCAGAGTTAAGTTAGAGGAACAATAGTAGGGTTTTGGAGAAGTTAAAGGAACATAGATTGAGACCAACAGTTGCAGAGCTGCTGGAGAAGCTCGGCTGCCTTCTTTCACCCATGCAGACCTGCTGGAGGGCAGACTGACTCAGTGAAGATGATTCTAGATGGGCACTGAGTGATCCTTCATTCATTCTCTACACTTCTGTCTCCCTTTTTTCCAAACCATCTGTTAGGAAAAGTTCTGCTGAGAATTAACTTTTATGCATGTAGAGAAAGGAATACAAAAAAAAATAATCTCAAGGAATCCATACCTAGTGACGCACAGAGAAGCGTGGAAGATTCAAAGTCTTGGCCTGAGAAAATTATTTGGTCAGCAATATAAAAAATGGAGAGAGCAGACAGTCAAGACCAGAAATGTAGATTTGCCAGTAATCAAGCCAGATGCTTAAGATTTTGATGGTATATTTGTGGTGACAGGGGAGAGTGTGTTAAGTGGTGCACGTTAGATAAGCCAGGCATCACTTGGAAACCTGTGTGCCTGGAGCACTTAGTGTCATGCCCAGGGTGCTGCCAGGGTAGAGGTCCTGTCCACAGGAAGAAATGAGCAAGACATATGGAAGGACGGGGAGCCACATTTTAACCTTGAGTTGATGGCTAGATAGGAAGGATCTTGGAGCACTAACTTGGTCTAGGGAGAGAAACCAGAAGTGTAACTGGATGTGAGTTCTCCTCTTTTGCTGTTGTCTTGTCTGCCCACCTCAGCTTGGGCAGAGCCATGGAAGCCCTCAGTCTTGTTTTCCCAAGGGATTTTGTTCGATGCTGGAACTATGAAAGTAGGTTTATGCTCCCACCCCAGTGAGCTGTGTAACTTCCCAGTTCTGAGGCACGCGGATGGGAGAGGGCAGGCCACTGCCTCTGCCCCTTTCTGTCTCTGCTTAATGGCAGCATTTCTTCTTCCTGTCAAGACCCTGCTCAAGAAGTTGTCTCGCTCCAATTTATAGGAGGGAGAGGAGGTTCTTTTATTGTCTATCTACTCGGTGTGAGATTAAGAAACAACAGTTCAAATGTTGGTCCGACCAGTTTATTACAAATCTTAATTAGGGAAATGGGGAAGGGAAGGAGGGTGATAGAAAAGATAGGAAAGAAGAAAAAAAGAAGCAAGGAGTCTTTATAGGAAGCAAGAGGGAGAGAATCACCACCATGGATCCAGCGTGGTTCGTAGTTCAGTCATTGATCTTCAGTAGGGTGGGTGGTCAGGCAGAGTTGTTCTGTTGACAACAATGACGACAACGACCGTGGCAATGATGGCCCCTTTTAAATGGTTTCAAAGCGGCCGAGTCAGCTGTCTTTGGAGTGACAGCTCAAATCCACAGTGGTTGAGTCAGCTCTCCTTGGAGTGGCAGCTTCTGGCTCTGGGATCTCAGCAGAAACTCCTTTGTTCTTCCAGGCCTTGCCAGCAGATAAGAGGGAGCAGGGATGCCCATCTGCATCCTGTTTTTCACGGGACACAATGGTATCATTCCCCAGTTTTCCCACACCTAGCTGGAGCTGTTTAGTCACAGGCCAGATCTTCCGCCAGTGAACACTCATGAGCAGTCTCTTCCAGAGGCAAGCAGCTCTGGAGGAAGGGGCTTGCAAATGTTCCCAAAGTGATATCCATTGTCACACGGTTAGCACCCATCACTTGCCTCCTCAACAAATCGATCAGAGTTTTATCACACAAAATACCTCAGGAAGCAAGCTTTGAGCCAAAAAAAACCAAAACAAAACAAAGAAGGATTCTCGCAGAAGTACATTGTAGTTGTAAGGAATTACAGATTTTATTTTAAACAGTCAGTCTTGGGGTGTGGAGCCTTGAAAGACATGTCTCAGATATTAGTGTTGCAGAAACACAGGCCGTATCCTTGCCTCCAGCCATGACACTTGGGAAACCCTCACTGGAAGCCAGTCGGAGCTGACTTACATGCGCTTGCTAATTCAGTGGGAAAAATGGTTTTATGTTTGAAGTGGGTTTCAGTTATTTCTCAGGCTTTTGCTTTGATGCTCATCTGATGCTTTCAAAAGTTAATTTGGTTATTTATTAACGAGGCTGTCTTACTGCAAGCAAAGACCTCATGGAGCTCAATATGTATCTTGTTCCACAAATTTTTATTAGAAAAAATGAATACTACAACTTTGCAAGGATTTTAGCAGTATGTAAATCTTCCATGATAAACTAGCTTTAGCTACAGAAATTACAGGGACCAAAGCTTATATCTGCTGGTTCATTTATAATTTACACCAATGTCATATGTTGCCCATGGTAATAAATTCCATTCATGATGCAGTTCTAGTTTCAGTTTTGATGATAAAACAGAAGTGTCTGCAGTGGTCTGTTGCAGTGGAGTGTTCTCAAGGCTGGGATTGCTGTTCTCTGTACACTGCCTTCCTTCTCTATGTGCTCACTAGTGAGTTTCTAACCTTAAATATATTACTAAAAATGTTGAAAGCATTCTTGCCCTTAAAGTGAGCAAGGTAGCAAGCTGAGGAGCAGACTTGGGATCGCATTTTCATTGCAGTAATGGTTTCAAGGCTCTTGCTTGCTTCTATCAATACTGTAAAATAAAAATCTTTTGCAAGAGAAAAACTTCAGTGCATTTTTTTTCTCTTTGTTATTTCTGAAATGCTGGCTACCACACTTGAAGTGGAACAATATGAGTAAGTGACAAATACACAAAGGTTTTTCTGGGGAGAGCAAGGTCCGATGTGGAGGCTTGAACTATTAAATCAGCCAGTTGAATGAAGTTCCCATTACTTCATTCTACATTGCAGAGTTCTCCATTAGCCACATAAAGAACACTGGAACTATAAAGTAAAAATGCTATGCTGCTCTCTGCAGAAAAAATGGCCTGTAGAAATAATGGACAGTGAGGGGAGGGGTGGGAGGAACTCAGAAGAGCTCTGTGCAGACAGTAGCGTACAGGTTTTGCTGAACTGCTTACATGAAATGATGTTTCAGGCTTGATCATAACTGTGCAGTCAAAGTAGTCACATGCCACACAAAACTTTCCTCCAAAGTCTCAGAAGATAGTTTGATGCTACATTGTGATGGCCAAGTGCAGGTTCAAGAAGTGAAAAGTCTCACAGTAGCTTTCTCACCTTCAGTTGCTTTGTAGCATGAATTGATTTTGCATGGTTTGTTAGATTTACCTTGGTTGTTGGCATCGAGGAGTAAGTAAGTGCAGCTGTTCTGATGAAACACCTGCAGCCTGTTCACTGCATTATCCATGTGTATGACGGGGAGGTCAGCACCAGAATGACAATCTTGTCTCATTTCCATAAGAACTTTATCTAACTTATTTTTTCTTTTTTCTGGGCTCAGATTTACAGAAGTACAGGAAAACAGGCTTTTGATTCTCTTTATTTTTGTCCAAATTAATTTCCAAAGGAAACGCTGCATTTGTGAAAACGAGGAGTAAGCATGGAAGCTATGGGTAAGTTTTCCTGAAACACCACATCAGTTTTGCAAGTCTGAGCAAGGTGTATTCCAAAATGTCTAACTGAAATCTTCCCATTTGGCACAGCTGTTCACAATTTGGTCACAGCTCCTATGTTTGTACTTCCCAAGGGCGTCGCTCCTCACCCCTCACTTGTTTGAGTAGAAGCCCAAGCTTTTTGTTTATTGATTGGAGAAGTGTACCAACCAGAGCAACTCCTGCACACCAATCTCTTCCAGAGAAGCATCCGATTTGAGGAAGGATAACTGCGAGAAGTTCAGAATTATCATTTCAAAGAAATGAATCTCAGAACTTGCTCACAGCTGTTCTTAGTTCCTGTTGATGGCAATCAGAGCTAAGTTTTATTTTGTCATTAATATATCATTATAATGCTCTCCTGTTGTTTTTTTTTAAATAATTTATTTTCTGATTTTGGGAAGAAACTAACGTTCCTGAAATGTTCCTGAAAATCTTTATAGGGTATTGCATATTATGCCTTGTCTCAACCTTGGTTATTTTCTAAGTCTCAGTCCCAAAAGTATCTCAGTCAGAAGAAAACTGACTTGGTTGTGTAAGGTTGTTAGTGACTGAGACCTCTGCAGACTGACATCCTCTCTCCTGCATCTGCAAATCTTGGCTCTTTCCCTAATCCCTGAATCTGCTCCACAAAGCCCTGCTGCAAATTCTCACCCTGCACACTGTCTCAGCTCAGCTAATGGTGGTATTTCCCTCTATTGGGAACATCCCGGTTCTTCCCCAACTCTCCCCACCTCCTACCCTCTTCCCAACCCAGCTCAGCCCAGCAGCCCAGTGGCAGTGCCCACCGCTGGGTATGCAATGCCACCACGGCCCAGAAGCTCTGAAGGCACAGCAGCTGTTAGGCTGGGGCTGTGGCCTGGGGAAACAGAGGTCAGTGAAGCTCCAGGCCCAGAAGACCCCCAGCACAGACTGCCTGTGCCAGTGCCATCCTCTTCTCAGCCTAGCACAAGAGTCCTGGCCCAGCACAGCCTGCCCCCAGCAAATGCCTGCAGAAATAGCTTTCTCTTTCTCATCTGTCCCTCTCTGAAGGCACAGAAATGCTCTCTTGCTCTTCTCCAGAGCTATCCCTGCTCCTGGAGAGCCTTGTCCAGGGCAGCTTGTCCATGCTGGCCTGGCTGGCTGCTCCTGGTTCCCTCCCCGTGTTCCCCACAAGGCCCTGATCTGGTGGTACTACTCTGCAGTGATGGATCTGTGGTGACCCTGCCCAGGTTATGCTGCTCAGGGTGGGCAGCAGACACAGATGGATGGAGATCTCTGCTGCCTCTTGCCATCTAATCTAATCTAATCTAATCTAATCTAATCTTGCATCTAGTGCTAAAGGCTCTGCAGCCAAGGACAGTGCTTGGCAGGAGCATGGGGTGCCTCTAATGTCACAAAGGGCACTTGAGTGCTGAACCAAATCTGACCCACAGGGCTTCAAAAAGTCTGTACTGAATCACGCTCCAGATAAGTCAACAAATATTTGTTGTCTGCTTGAACAAGTGCCACTGAGAAGGGAGCCCTGGGTCCAGTGACTGGTCACTAGCAGATCACTGTGGGACTGTAAGCCTGTGTTCTTCAGCCCATGGAGAGCTCCAGACAACAAAAGAGCAGAGAGCAGCTCCTTGAGTGCATTGCTGACACCAGCTTTGAAAGAGGCCTGGATTCTGGCTCTGCCCTGAGCAGGCCTTTAGTTAGGTATGCTACTGTAGAGACAGCAGGACTGCTATCAAGTAAATTGAGAACTGAAGACTAACTGGAATGGAGAGGCACATTAGGAGAGCAAGGAAGTGGAGGGAGAGCAGTGCTAAAAAGACCATATTCAGCTGCTGCTCATGGCCATGGTTTCAGGAAAGCAATAGCCCCAACTCAAAGGCAGCAGAGAGAAAGAGCCCAGCCAGCATTGAGGGGCAGACCACAGGGGCACCAGGTCTGCTGCTCCATGTGGCAGATGGTTTCCTGGCTCCTTGAAACTCTCCCACATATGCGGGTTGCTCAAGAGGACAAGGGAGACATGGGAGCTGAGACAAAAGAATTTCTGCTGGCTTCTTCATTGTGTTCATCTGCACAGGAAGCCTGGTTCTGCAGGTACACAAGAGCATAGAATTATAGAATCATAGGATGTTTAGGGTTAGAAGAGACCTTAAAGGTAGTGTAGCTCAAACTACATCAGGTTACCCAGGGCCCCATCCAACCTGACCCTGAACTTCTCCAGGGGTGGGACATCCAGGCCTCTGGTTGTTTTTGTAGAGAGGGACAATCATCTCCCTCGTCCTGCTGGTCACCCCTCTGTTGATGCAGCCCAGATGAGTTGGCCTTCAGGGCTACAAGCACACACTGCTGGCTCACATCCAGCTTTTCATCCACCAGAACTCTGGCAGACAGAAGTCCTTCTCAGTAGGGTTGCTCTCAGTGAAATCTCTCCATCTGCACATATCTCTACGTTTGCCCCAACCCAAGGCAACACATTGCACTTGAACTTTTTGAACTTTGTTAGGACCACAGAGTCCCAGTTTTCAAGTTGGACTTGTAATGACATGACTAGGTAAAAAAAGTGAACAGATAGGAGGCTAAGAATTTGAATATAAAAGTATTTAAATCTTAATCCAAGTATGAGGAAATAGTAATGAAAGTAAAAAGACTGTTCTAATAATTTTGGATACACCATGGAATTCCTCTGAATTTCCTCACTGTGTTTTTGAGCTCCTGGTTCCTCATGCTGTAGATGAGGGGGTTCACTGCTGGAGGCACCAGTGAGTACAGAACTGCAACCAACAGGTCAAGAGATGGGGACGAAATGGAGGGGGGGTTGAGATAGGCGAACATGAGAGTGCTGACAAAGAGCAAGACAGCCAGGTGAAAGGCATGTGGAGAAGGCTCTGTGCCGTCCCTGCTCTGAGGGCATCCTCAGCACGGCCCTGAAGATCTGCAGATAGGACAGCACAATGAAAACAAAGCACACGAAGATTAAACAAAGGCTAAAATCAATAATCCCAGCTTCCCTGAGATTGTCTGACTCTGAGCAGGAGGGCTTGAGGATCTGGGCGATTTCACAGAACTGGCATTGCTTTTACAGAATGGTATTGAGAATGTATTGGCTGTGTGCAACAGATCATAAAGAAACCCACTGCCCCAGGCAGCTGCAGCCATGGTGGCAACAAGCTCTGCTTGCTGCCCAGCAGGGTGCTGTAGTGCAGGGGCTTGCAGATAGAAACGTAGTGGTCGTAGGCCATGACAGTGAGAAGGAAGTATTCTGCATCAAAAAAGAATAGTAAAAAAAGACTTGTGCAGCACATCCAGCAAAGGAGATGTCCCTGGAGTCCCAAAGGGCATTGGCCATTGCTTTGGGGAGAGTGGTGGAGATGCAGCCCAGGTTCAGGAGAGCGAGGTTGAGGAGGAAGAAGTGTATGGGGTGTGCACGTGGTGCTACGGCTGTGCTGATGAGGCTGTTGCCAGGAGGGCGGCCAGGCAGATGCCCAGCAAGAGCCAGAAGTGCAGGAGCTGCAGCTGCTGCGTGTCTGCAAGCACCAGGAGGAGAAACTCATTGATGGAGCTGCTGTTGGACAACTGCTGCTGCTGGGCTTGGAGACCTGTACTAGGAGGATAAGACAAAGAGGTGTTAGGATTGGATTTAGGAGAGTTAATCCCCAACCAGACCTGTTGGCACATGGAGCTGCCCAAGTATCTGAAGGGGAATTTTGAATCCCTGCACTGAATTAGTCAGATTCTATCCAGCTGCCCTGCGGGGATATTCCCTGCTTGTCAAAATGAGAAATGAAACTGACATTAAGGATCACAGAATGGTTCGGGATGGAAGGGACCTTGGAGATCACCTTGTTCCAACCCCTCTGCTGCAGGCAGGGACACTTCCTTCTAGACCAGGCTGCTCACAGCCCCATCCAGCCTGGCCTGGAGTGCTTCCAGAGAGACGCATCTATAACCTCACTGGGCAACCTGCGCCAGTGTCTCACCACCCTCACAGGAAAGATTTTATTCCTAATATCTAGTTTAAGTCTAACTCACCCAGTTTAAAGCTATGTCCCCTTGTCCTGTCACTACGTGCTTTTATAAGAAGTCCCTCCTCAGGTTTCCTATAGGCCCCTTCAGGATCTGCAGCTCCCACATCTGTGAATGGCAGGAGGAGGAACTGGAAGGAGGAAGGTGTTGTTGGACATTTGTTTAGCTGGGGCCAGTTCAAGGAGAACAAGACAGGCTAGGCTTGGTGATGGAGCTACCATTGTACATTTCTACATAGTTTTCTGATGAAAATGATATATAAAGTTTAAACAGCTTTATCTGAAGAAAACTTTGCAAACCTTACAGCAACCCCCCCGCACAGAGCCTTAAACTTTTCAGGAGAACCTTTCTGCAGCTGTCTGACTTGATCTCTGGCTGGTGCTGAGAGTGCCATTGGGAACAGAGGCTGCTGCAGATTTCAGAGGAGCCCTTCCTCTCACGCAGCAGAAAGGAAAGAGGAACATGGGGGGAAACTCAGATTCACTCTGCTTATAACATCACTGAGTTTTTCTGTGCCATTTCTTTCAACTCATCCAACTGCAGAGAAGAGCTAAGGGGATTTTATTTGGTTTATTTTATTACAGCCGTCCCCATAACTCTCAGAAGAGGTTTTGGGTAGCTGAAAGCCATGCGGACTCCAAGGGAAATCCTATGGGTTCCAGGAGGCAAGCTGACTGTCCCCTGGTGAACAGTGAGGAGAGCAGTTCTGTCCATCCACCCTGTTCCCAGCTGTGCTGTGTCACACCTCTGTGAGCTGCAGGATGGTCACGCTCAGGTGTTACCTTGTTCTGGGTGCAGCAGAGACTCTGGGTCAATGTGCAGTGTAAAGAATCGTCCTTTCCTCAAAATGTCTGAGCAGGACCTCAGCTCTTCCCTCCTATCCAGGAATACAGAGGCCTCATTTCTGTCTGCACACAGAGAGCCATCCAGCAGCATCTACATGGCCTTAGCACTGAGGTGTGTCCTTTGTGGGTCACCTAGGCAACACAAAGATCTAGTGAGAAAGCTGCATACTTCTGGAGAGCAGCACGCAGCCCCGAAAGATGCCCCATAGACACTGCTGCATACCCTAAAACTGGGGTGTCCCTGTATCCCAGCTCCTTACACTGCAGTATCAGGAGGACACTTGGTCATTGTTCCTTCAGGCACCGCGGCACAGCAGGACCACTGGGCTGGTGTCTGAATGATGACCAAATCCTCCCCTCCTCCCCTACTGCTTTAGTCGGTCCAAAGTGGATCACAGTGACATGCCACAGGGTTCCTGTCAAGGGAAGAGGGGCACACACAGACAGAGTGTGGGAGCTTCTCTTCCGGGCTCTGGCTGCTGTGCTGGTGATGCTTGCCTGAGACCCTATGGCTTGGGGGAGTGGGAGAGACCAGGGAAGAGCTGCTCCAGAGAAAGCATCTGCATGGCAGGGCGCAGCCAGGAGGTGCCAGAATCCCCCTCCCATGGCAGTTCCTTCCCACAGCCTGTGCATCTCTGCTGCCTGCAGCTGTCCCTGATGGGAGCTGCTTCTCTGTCCCCACATTTCCTGCCTACCTGTGCTCACAGATCCCACCCTGCACTGCCTGGAGCAGGGAATCACTGACTTGGAGCAGAATCTCCTCCTTTGTGATGGAAAAATGATGGGAACACTCCCAGAAGATCCTATAAGCAGTGGGATATGCTAACTTCAGGTGATCTCTCAACGTATGGCATCTGCCTTGCCTTCAGCCAGACTTACTGTGTGAAGAGCACTGAGGAGTTCTTCCACACAGCCTTTAACACCTCTTTCATTCCCTGCTCTCCCTGTGCCAGCTGCAGGCCAGTCCCCAGCTCTTGGTGCAGAAGAGCTGCTCCTGGACATAGCTGTCTGTCTGCAGCACTGCTGTTTGCCAGCAGCTCCCTGCTTCTCAGACAGCACAGCCCAGCTCAGCAGCAGAGGTACAGCCCGAGGCATCACTTTCTATGCCCCAAACCAACCTCCCCGGAGATGTCCCTGAGGCTCCAGGGCTCACAGCTCCTGAAAAGCAGCAGGGCCCCTCCTGGAGAACTCACTTTGAAGCAAGCTGAAGGAATCGTTACCGACTCTCTCTAGCACTGCACAGACTCCTGCTGTAGGAATTGCCCTCCCAGTGTGTGCTGGTGGTATGCAGGAGGTGCAGTGTTCCCCTCTGGAATCCCTTACCCATTGTCAGGCAGCACACCAGGGCAATGTCAGGCAGCAATCTCTTCCCTGTGCAGCACAGGGATCTGCCTGATTCATTGTGGGCATCTCTGCTCTCATCAGTAGTTTGGAGCTGGAGAGGGATTCAGCTGCCCCTGCTGTGTACCTCACAGACACACAGGAGCTGGATTCCTCTTGCCTCAGCTCAGTGTGCACAGAATGAATGTTACCTTCTTGTCTGAGCTGCTGTGCTAATTAATAGGCTGCTATGCAGAATGTTAACTCCATCCCAGTCAAACCCCATACAGTTGTGTTTGGTCAGAGTAGATGTGGCTGACCTGATCTGAGTGCAGGGAAGTGGGGAAAGAACAAAGGGCAGTGAGCAAATGAAATTGAAAAGATAGAAAAGGAAAATTCTTACTTTCTTAAGGGGAATAAATCACCATGAATGCAGACCAGCACTGTGTCTAGAGAAATTACTGATCACTGTGACCCTATTATCACCTTATTGTTGCTTAGAGCAGACCGTGGTGCTGGAGACCTCCACTGCACCCCTTTGTCTAGAGTCTTAGCGAAGAGGTTAGAGAATGTAACACCTAGCATCAGCCCCTGGGAAGCAAAGCAAGAATGTCCATCTCGACCTTGTGATATCCGTCATAACACTCTGAGCCTTGATATTTGGTCATTTTCAATCAGTCTCACCTGCCATTTATCTAATTTATGTTGTGTCAGCTGACTAGGAGAATGCCTAAGGAATGGTGACTGGCCCTTCAGACACTTGCTTTTGCAGGTCTTAAAGATGTGACTGACATTTGCATGCTTCCAGTCTTTGGGGAACTTTCCCACTCTCTATGACATTGCAAAGAACATTGAGAGTGGCTTAACAGCAATGTCTTCCAGCTCTACTGCGGGGTGCTCCTCCTCCCAGCTCCTCCTGCCAGCGCGAACTGCCGAGCAATCTGCCAGTCTCTGCATGAGACCCTGTGCACACAGCGTGAAATAACCCCTGCATCAGCATGGGAGGGGATGGTGGCTGACTGGCCCTGCGCCTTGGCAGAGAAGGACCTTAAGGACCTTAAGGACCTTAAGGACCTTGGCATCCACACAGGCAACAAGCTGACCATGAAATAGCGATGTGCTGCTTCTGCAAAGAAGAATAACAGCCTCCTGGGGGAGCAGATGAAGGGAGGTGTTTGTTCTTCTCTGCTCAGCGCTGGTAAAGCAAATTCTGCTGAACTGTGACCAGTACAGAACGGGGCACTGCAATATGAAAAGGATGTGAATTTAGTGGGGCAAGTCCTGCAAAGGCCTTTGAATTGGACTGGGGCATCCTTTATGAGAAGGGAGGCTAAGAGAGCAGTTGCTGCTCAGCCTGGAGAAGAGAAGGCTCCAAGGGGAAGTATGTCAACGTATATAAACATCTGATGGGAGGACCTGGGGGGGAGCCAGGCTCCTCCCAGTTATGCTCAGCAACAGGTCAAGGGGCAGTGAGTTCCAGGTGAAACACATGAAGTCTCATGAGAGTTTTAGAAAAGCACTTGCTTACTGTGGATTGTTGATCACTACAGCTGGATGTCCAGATATGTTTTGGAGATGTACAAACACAGTCCTGGAAATTCTGCTCCAGCTGAAGATGCTCAGATAGGAAGCGGTTGGACTGGGCAGTGTCCAGAGGCATTTTCCAGTTCTAATTTGGTGTTTTGCTGTACACAACCTCACTGCATGTGACAAAACTCACACACATTTAGAAGCAATGTGGGCTGACATTGGCACAGCAGAAATCATCTGGTGACCTTTCTAACCCTGCCAGTTAAGTATGGACAAACATATTTCCTCTCTCTTTTGTGTTCATAGGAATCCTGAATAAACTGCATGAGGTTGAATAACCCAGATTTTAGAATGACTCTGTTGGGAGGATAAGTAATACTGAGCGCTATCCTGACCTTTGTACAATCCTCTTTGATTTGTGTCCAGAAGGAGAAGAAATAGCTAGATAAGAAATTCAGATGACACGTAGATTGATCAGCGGATCAACAAATGAAAAGTTAAATGGATCATAATATCCAATATTTTCTCAGATTCCATAGCTGCAAAGCATTGTGTCACTGATAAGAGGGATTGCTGCTATAATTTCACCCTGATAAAACCCACTGTTGTGCTTTGTCAAAGGCAGCAACATAATTCA
The DNA here is from genome assembly GCF_026119805.1 of Tympanuchus pallidicinctus. Lineage (NCBI taxonomy): Eukaryota > Metazoa > Chordata > Aves > Galliformes > Phasianidae > Tympanuchus > Tympanuchus pallidicinctus. The sequence goes on from NW_026294762.1 coordinate 1,175,443, forward strand.
GGTCCATCATTCAGGTCCATCATTCAGGGCCATCATTCAGGTTCAGAATAGATATGATTAAACCTGACCCAACTACACAGCCTGTCCTAGCCCCACACGCTCACACTGAAGCACCTCTTGATAAATATGTGGAAACCTTGCTACAACATGGGGTTAGCAGTTTTCCTGGTGACCCGTGGGACTATGCTCTGTAACCACTGAAACACCACAAAACAAAAGGACCTTAAATTTCTCCACTTCAGTCATACATGAAAATGAAACCTACTCAACAGATGAATGGAGTTGAAATGTCTCTCACCAGAAACTACACTCCAAGTCAAACTGGAGGAGAAAATACAGATTGGCCCCTGGATAATTAGTGGGCTTGCTTAACACAGATCTACAGAGTTTAAAGTAATCGATTCTGATAGCCTCAAATAATACAATAGAGAAATAAAGAAATAAAAGAACAGAACCAAATTCAAATTGCTGGTACAATTTTACCTCTACCAAATCTGTTCTTTGACAGGCTCATATTCCTTGAGAACACGAAGCTGACCTGAGCCCGGTCTCTACAACTCAGCATGCATCCAATCTTAATCTCTTCAGTGAGATCCTCTGTGTCAGTGAGCACCATGTCCAGTAATGCTTTTCCTCTGGACAGTTTGTCTAGTATCTGGATCAGGAACACTCTCAGTGCACTTCATGAGTCTTCTGGATTTCCCAGCAGATATCTGGTGGCTGAAATCTCCCATCATGACAGCCTGCAAGTGAGATGTTTCCTATACCTGAAACAAGAAGGCCTTGACAGCAGGCTCCTCTATAGACCCCAACCAGCAGATGTCTATTATTGTTCTGGGTGAAAAAGCTTTTTCTGATCTCCAGGCTGAACATCTCCAGTTTCACACAATGGCCTTTGCCTGTCATCCTCCCACTGTACACTGTATTTCAGAGTTGGCTCAGTATTCTGCATGATGTCCTTGTAAGTACTGGTACGCTGCAATGAGATTCTCTTCAGCTTTCCCTTCTCCAGGATGGCCAAACTCATCTCCATCAGTCTCTCCTGACATGCCAAGTGCTCTAGCTTGGCCTTCATGACCTTTTGCTAAACTTGCTCCAGCTTGCTAATGTCATTCCTGTGTTGGGGATCTGTTGGACACAGAAATTTGTAGAATGCTCTATCTCCCTCTCCTGGCCATGTCCAAGGTTATCAGCACATGGCACTTCTGTCTTTAACAGTCAAGCCTGTTATCTTCAGAGTACTCATCCCCTAAGCTAAGCTGGAAGACAGAGATGGGGAGCAGAGTAAGCCCCCCACAATTCAGGAAGAAACAGTGACCTGATATTTGGACTGTCATCAGTCTATGGGACCAGATGGAATACACCGAAGGGTACTGAGGGAGCTGGCAGAAGTTATTTTTAAGCCACTTTCCATCATTTATAAACAGTCCTGATCAACTAGGGAGGTTCCAGATGATTGGAGCCTTGCCAGTGTTACTCTCATCTACAAGAGGCATCAGGAGGATCTGGGGAACTACAGGCTCTCAGCCTGGCCTGCTCTGATATGAGCAGATTATGGAGCAGATCATTTTGAGAGCAATCACATGGCACGTGTGGGACAGCTGGGGGATCAGTCCTAGCCAACACAGGTTCATTAAAGGCAGATCCTGCCTGATCAATCTCATTTCCTTCTATGACCAAGTGACGAGCCTGGTGGATGAGGGAAAGGCTGTTGACATAGTCTACCTAGACTTCAGCAAAGCCTTTGACACTGTCTCCCACACTATTCTCCTGGAGAAGCTGGCAGCCCATGGCTTGGACAGTGTACTCTTCACTGGATAAAAAAGTGACTGGAAGGTTAGGCAGAAGAAAAGAATACTGATATTCCCCTGTACCTGCATTGCTAGTACTGCCTCTTACCCAGTGTACTTTATATTCTTTTACGTATTTCCACCTGCCCTGGAGAAACAAACCATGTCAGAAGCTGAATTTCAAGTAACTGTTCAGACATATGTACTTCCCATTTCTCTGCATATTTCCCCTCCCCTTACCCTTTATGGTACAGATATATCTCAAATACCCAGTTGCCTACTGGAACTGTTTAACCTTGTCTGCCTTCCCATCATCTTTATCATCATCCTTTCTGCCAACTCTGTATTTGTATTGCTATTTATCATTTCCTACCTACATTCTTACCTGATGCTCCTGTGATATCCACTGCCTTTAAATTTCTTGCTTTTATTATTGTAATACTTAGTCTACCAGCTGTTGGAAGGTAGCAGAGTGAAAACATCAGGTCACCAAGATCCACATTATCCTGTTCCGAGGAAACAGAAAAAATATGAAGCAATAATAACAGTTTTCCCTAGACATAATCAGTAGCAGATAAAGGTAAATTGTACCTTTGAGAATCTACATTTCTGTAAGAAGAAGCTGAATTCTCATTCTCAAATGCAGCTGGAAAAACAGAAGCCCACATGCACACAAGATTGAGGTCACTACATTTGTTGCTAGACCTTCAAAGCTGTGAAGTGTAAATGTAGCTACAGTTTTCTTTACTCGTACTTGGAGCTGAGACACACTGATGTGATGAAGTGCACCACGAGGTACTGGAACATCTTTGCTCTATGTTTTGTAGTGATTCGCATGTAATGTTGACAAGCTGCAGCAGATCTCTGTGCCTTCTCTTCTGCAGAATCACAGAATGGCCAGGGTTGGAAGGGACCTCAAGGATCATGAAACTCCACCCCCTGCTACATGCAGGGCCACCAACCTCCACATTCAATACCGGACCAGGCTGCCCAGAGCCCCATCCAGCCTGGCCTTGAACACCTCCAGGGATGGACGGGGCATCCACAGCCTCTCTGGGCAGCTGTTCCAGCACCTCACCACTCTCTCTGTAAAGAATTTCCCCCTAACATCCTACATCCTAGATGACAGCTATGATATTCTTTGCACACTCCTTTTTGTTTTAACTGAAGCTTTCACGGAAGCTAATCAAAGTAATTCATATTCTACCAAGGCATGCTTTCTGTTGAAAACTTCTGTTGAAGTTTTATACAAACATAACAGAAAGGGTTAACTACAATATCTATATAATTCTCAGTGAAATCTATTTCAGTTAATATTAGATTAGTTACTATGCAGTACAATTAATGCAACACTTCCATAACATTGATTAAATGAGAGAAGACGAAGGATTCAAACTACTGGGATATATAGGGTTCAGTAACAAGCTTTGGCATTGTAAGTCACTAAAAATTAATCATCACATACAAATTTGGGCAAACTATGCCAATTCAAACGAAAAGCTCTTCAGAATTCTGGTCAACTGAAATATTTACCATCAATATCCTTATTCCCTCTTTCTCCACTGAAAAACAAAGTTGATTGTAGTGAGAGTGAGGTGATCAGAAGCTGTATGATAGCTGTATGATGCCCTGGAAAAAGAGCATTTACAAAGATTATGAAAGAGAACCTAAAAAAAAAAAAAAAAAAGATTTTTGGCATGAACAGAGTGGAGTGAGATGAAATCTTCACGTCTCTGCCAGAGTGACCCTTAGAAGATTCAGATAGACTCATAAAACTGCCCGTCAAAAAGAGTCAGGTTGTGAACATGAAAGAGTCACTTCATCGCAACAGATTTTTGTTAGAATATGTTTTGGATTTAAGAAGTTAAGAGGGACTCGGGGACAAAGTTCAGAAAAACTTGAATGGTTCCAATAATATGAGATGCTAAACAGACCTACCGTGCTACGCTTGGCAATTCTTTTATTTGAGTACTTTGAGATTGAGATGTTACTGCAGATAAATATATTTGCCTTGTTCCTAATCTTCCTTAGACACCTGCTTAGCTTCATTTTGGGAGAAAGAATGCTGGTTGAGACTGACTCTCAGCCTGGACCAGTGAAGCCATTCTCATATTCTTTCACACACAGAATCACAGAATCACAGAATCACCCGGGTTGGAAGGGACCTCAAGGATCATGTAGTTCCAACCCCCCTGCCTAGCAGGGCCACCAAACACACACATTCAGATCAGGTTGATCTTTCACCAGATCAAAGCCTACCAAATCCAGTGCATGGGTAGTGTGGATCACATCCTGCACTGGCAAAAAGATGCATCTGTCCTGCAGTGGATGGACTTCCTCAAATCTGTGATCATCTATGCACCTAAGTATTTTCATCCAACTGTTTATTAAACAGTGGCACTGGTCCTAACCTGGACAGACTGGTCTGCATAAATTCCTTACTGCATGAAAGGGACTGTGCAGCTGGCATGGATTCTCGCTGCAATGTGAAATGTGATCTTTGGGGAATCTGATCCACTATTACTATGTTTGTATTTGCCATCGTGTAATCACTATGTGTAATCACTATTCCTAAATTACTCCCAGAAGCACCCAGATTTACCCTATTTGTCGTTGTACCTGAAAACATGCATCAGATCACAGCTAGAGGCTAGAGTTCCACTGCTGAAAGAAAGACCAAGGCGGCTGTTTTGGCAAAGGAGTGGTATGCCAGACTGTGGAAATATTCAGTTTTCCACCAATCCAACAGCAAATTCTTTCAGCAGGCACTACGTAGCATGAAAGCAAATTTTATTTCTCTGTCTTCTCCATTCTTCCTGCCCAGTCCCACCAATCCATGAAAGTACATAGACAGCTAGAATATCTGCCAGTTAAACCCTATGATTATTTTCACACTTAAACATGCACTGAAGTGCTTTTATGGACCAGGGCCAGATGCTCAGCATCATTCAGGATCCAGTTCGTATTCATGAGTGCTTTGTAAGTGAAGAAAATCATAAAATTGAATGATTTCTTCCACACATATAGATTCTCCTTTGTTAAATAAGCAAAATTTTCATTTGGATGGAGCATTTCCTGGCAGCTGATGTTCAGATGAGAGTCCTAAGTACCGCTTAAATCTAGGGCATCTTATTGAGTAAACAGGTGGAGCTTATTCACTTTGAATGTATGCACAAAGCTTTCTTTATTGTAGATGTGAGAATTAGTTTTCTGATTGATTCTTTCCTTTTCATTCCGAGCAGACTGTGGGTCAATCGCAACCAATGCAGATTTTCTGCATGAAATGTGACACTGTATATACAGAGAACCATTTCAAATTGAGCCCTTACTGTTTTGAACTCTGTACTGACATGAAAGAAAAACAACCGAGCATATTCTTTTTATCACTCGTAGAAATGGGATTTATTAATTGAGACGTGGCTGAATAGGCAAGGAAACTATTTAAGTCTGACAGGAATCACTGGCAGCCATTTCTAGTCTGACAATTTGTATGATATAACATCAGTTACGAACCAGCTATTAAAGTATGTTAAATCAGTTACCAAGCTACATCTTGTGTTCTGGAAAACAACTCAGTGCTTTACATTTTACATACACAGAAAGGGAGAATGCATTTGTGAAATGTATCCAGTTTTATTCTAATAATAAGTGGTTAGCAATTAAAAAAGCTTTCCCTCCTCTAAAATAGCTGCCAACACAAAAAGTATCTCATATAAACAGCTTTCAGAAGAAACATACTAGCTCATTGCATCTTCAGAGGTTTAAATGAAGTGGTAAGAGTGGATATGTAAATTATTTTACCTATTTGAGGCAAGTCTGGAAAGTAGTTCGGACCTAAGGAGGCAGCTATACACTTCATACGGGTTAGTTTATACTTCTGATTTTCAGTCAGCAAAGCCCACGATCCCATGGTCAGTGTGAATACGTGAAAAGCCTAAGTTGACCTCTGCCTGTGTTAGTGCTGTCACTCTTTCTGAAATGTGCCACTTTACTTATGACACCTGAACCTGTGAATTTCACGGCGCAAACTCACACACTAGCCTACAAAGGACTGCATTTAATATTCTTTTCTCTGACTAAGATAAGACAATATGGCAAAAATATTAACTGCTTTTTTTAATTCTGCATGAATAGATACGTACTAGCTACATCCAGCATTCAGTAGTTGTACTGCTTGTTTATGCCACACAGAATATTAAATGGATGCTATTTTTGAAAGGAATGTGACATCCAGTTTTTGATATGAAGCTGATGCATTAAAAGATACTTGTTGATTTTAGGTTGGGTTTTCTTTTCAGTTGCACCAATTTTAAAGAATTAGTGGGGAATCGAGACCTTTCAGATAGAAAAAGATGCCAATGCAGATTCCTGTGGTAATCACATTTATGTAGTGAAATTCAGATCACCGCTTCTGCTGTATTTTTGTTAGAAATGACCTGTGCTCTGATAATTTGTGTATGTGCCTTAAGCACAGTCTATACTGTGTTTGGTTTGAAGACAGTGTTAAATATAAGGGATGAGATGAGCAATTACTGAAGCCGCAGACAAAAGGGAAGGACTTACTTAAAGACAAAAAGTAGTCTTGTGGTTCAAAGCAATCCAATGTGTGGTAGCAAATTAATATACCTCAATATAAAAAGCAAAAAGCAAGCACTTTTCAATACCATTTTATTCTATGGGTACTTGGTTCTAGGTTTTCAGGGGCAGGGAGCAGAAAATTATTTTCATTTTCAGTTTGGAATCTTATGCAATTATTGGTGCCCATAATTTACATCCTAAGCGGCGAGGCTAATGTCATCTGTAGCATCTTCAGAGCACTGAGTCATCTCTAGGCCTCTCATTCAGGTCCTGCAGGGTTTTGTACCTCCTTGTCCATCCACGCAGAGACTGACAGCCTGTCTCCAGAGCAGCCTTTGGAATGCCGTTATAACCTGCTTTGCAGGGGGGCTGGACTCTATGATCTCTGGAGGTCCCTTCCAACCCCTACAATTCGGTGATTCCAGACATTTCAGTGCATTGCACTGAGCTCTGAGCTCCCCTGGGTTAGTCCTGACTTCCTATCGGGTGTTCAGTGACTGGTTCAATCCTACGCCTGTCGGATTATATGGCAGGTGGAATCAGCACTCAGCACTGTGTTCTTCTGCCCAGCATTGAACCAGTGCACCAGTGAAATGAGTCCCTTGGTTGCTCTTGATGGCTTGAGGTGTCCAATAGGCAGCCATCAACTTTGACAGTGCCTTGATGGTATATGCTTTGTTTGCTCTTGGCTCTGGGTAGGCCTGCATTAATCCAATTGCTGTATAGATGCAAGTCAGGCCATACCTCGCCCCATTCAGATGGTGAATCCTCAATCCGTCAGACTCCAGAAGCCAGAGTGTTGGCTTCATCATTTCCTGATGACTGTAGAGGCTGGCAGCTGGAAGTGTGGTACACTAGTATGGTCCTATGTTTAACCACATTCCATCTATCTAACCACATATCCCTGCCCCGGATTGGTCAGGAACGGATAGTCCATTCTTGGGTGGAGCACTGTGCAATCCAAAGGGTGAGCCCCTAGCACACATCTCAACAGTCTGTACAGATGGTCAGCATGCTCTCCCCAGTTCCTTGGTAAGAACCATCCATACGGCTCACAGTTCTGCCTGTTGGCTGTTCTGACCATCCCCATCTTTACACCAGATTGTTTTACTGGAGGGATGGTATGCCACTGCTCTCCACTTGCGCAGGTTACCCTTTCTGGACCCACCCCTATAACCAGAAATCTTCAGGAATGGGATATTCTCCTTTCTTAATGGGACTCTTCTGGGGTGGAGTAATCATCACCTCTTCTGACACGTCACTGTGGTATGTCACCAGGCCTAGGATCTTTTGAATTTCTTTCAATGATGATGAAGACTTTAAATGGTCTGACATAGTCACCCCATCCTGCCATGGTCTGTACTTCGGTCACCCCTGTCTTAGGATGGAATTTCACCACAGGCCTGGTCCTTGCACCTTCTGTAGGTTTATAGCCCACCCTTTTTCTTGTAAATATGCAGTCAATGAATATACTGCCTGTCCTGATGCCTCCAGTGAGTTAGACAGCAGCATGAGTTCATCAATATAGTAGTACAGTTTGATGTTACTGGGTTTATTTCAATTTGCCATGTCTCTTATGGGACTTCATTTCTAGATAATCTGTGTGGCACTCAGCCATGGAGAACCCAGGAATCCCAGCGTTTTCCCAGGTGTTGCTCCTTTGAAATTTCAGGGGTTCCAGTGACCAACATCATTCTTTCAAGAAAGTCCATTCTAAGCGTTTAGACTATGCCTGGCTCACCAAGTGTAAAATTACAGTAAGCTTAACAAGATGGCAGAGCAGCAAGGTCTTCAGCTACAGCAAGAGAGGATCTGCTTAGATGTGATAGCAGTGGGCACAGAAATTACAGAAACTGCTTACTGTCAGAAGACCTGTCAAGTCTTCTTCACAGGCAGGGAACCCCAGCTATGATACCCTCAGCTCCACTGCCACCCTTTCAATGAAGTCTGGGGAGGGGAAGATCCTGGCTGCACCCCTTCCTCTCATTTATAAGTATCGTAAGTGTGGGAATCAAAGAGATGTTACCAACATCTTTTCAGTGGTCTGTGGGGACAGGAAAATGGGAAGTAGCTATAGACTTTGGCGTAGGCAGTTCCACACCAATATGCAAAGGAACTTCTTCACAGTAGGTGTGGTAGAGCGCTAGAACAGACTGCCCACGGATGTTGTGTATTCTCCTTCTCTGGAGATATTCAAGACCTGCCCAGACACCTACATGCGTAGCCTGTTTTAGAGGACCTGCTTTGCAGGGGGGCTGGACTCTATGATCTCTGGAGGTCCCTTCCAACCCCTACAATTCGGTGATTCCAGACATTTCAGTGCATTGCACTGAGCTCTGAGCTCCCCTGGGTTAGTCCTGACTTCCTATCGGGTGTTCAGTGACTGGTTCAAGCTGTGACATAGCATTTCCACTACTGCTCCGCTACTATATATATTGTATATTTGCATACATTTGATTCCTCAAATAAGTCTAACGCTAAAAATACAATATACCTGTACAACAGATAGTATGGCATGGATAATGCTTGTTCTGAACAGAAAGGAGTGGCACAAAGTTTGGATTACTGAATGAAGTCTTGCTCTATCACAAGTAACAATATTTATATTATTGTTTTTGAGCACTGATTAGGCTTCAGATTGTGTTTTCAGTTTTCACATAGGACTCAGTGCCTGCCTTACTAGCAGTCTGTACTGCATAGTCCAGTAATTCATAATGTTACAAGCGTTCTAAAATGAAAATCAATCATTGACAGTATATTCTAAAAATATGTAGTCTTTTTTTTTTCATTGGTTTTTGGTTGCATCCTTAATCTCACTCTTCTGAAGAAAAGCTTTCTTTCAAGAAATGAGACAATATTAGCTGAATAACGAAGATCTTACATTAACTCAAGACTGCATTTTTAAAGAACTTGGCAGTCAAAGGACCACACACTTCTTTGTGTGCTCCTTCATATAATTTGTCACGTGCCTCTCTTTTCTTAAGAAAAAAGACCTGTATTTAACAGTCATGCTGATACTTTCTGTCTTTTACTTCAGGTTTTATTAGATGTTTTATCCATTGACAGATGATTCCATTTTATCTAGATTTGAATGATAGTTGTATTTCCTCTAGGCAAGAGGTATTCATGAAAATAATAAAAACACATATTTAGAATCATAGAATCATAGAATCACCAAGGTTGGAAAAGACCTAAAAGATCATCCAGTCCAACCGTTCACCTATTCCCAATAGCTCCTACTAAACCATGTCCCTCAACACAACATCCAGTCTTTCCTTGAACACCCCCAGGGTCGGTGACTCCACCACCTCCCTGGGCATCCATTCCAGTGCCTGACCACCCTTTCTGAGAAGTAATACTTCCTCATGTCCAGCCTGAATCTCCCCTGCCGTAGCTTGAAGCCATTCCCCCTGGTCCCATCACTGATGACACGAGAGAAGAGGCCGACCCCCAGCTCACTACAGCCTCCCTTCAGGAAGTTATAGAGAGCAATGAGGTCTCCCCTGAGCCTCCTCTTCTCCAGGCTGAACATTCCCAGCTCCTTCAGCCTCTCCTCATCAGCCCTGTGTTCCAGACCCCTCACCAGCTTTGTTGCCCTCCTTTGAACACGTTCCAGGGCCTCAATATCTTTCTTGCAGTGAGGGGCCCAAAACTGGACACAGTACTCGAGGTGCGGCCTCACCAGTGCTGAATACAGGGGAACAATCACCTCTCTGCTCCTGCTTGCAACACTGTTTCTGATGCAAGCCAGGATGCCATTGGCCTTCTTGGCCACCTGGGCACACTGTCGGCTCATGTTCAGCCGAGCATCAATCAATACCCCCAGGTCCATTTCCTCTACGCAGTCCTCCAGCCACACCGCCCCAAGCCTGCAGCGTCGCCTGGGGTTGTTGTGGCCGAAGTGCAGGACCCGGCATTTGGCCTTGTTGAAACTCATCCCATTGGCTTCAGCCCAGCTCTCCAGCCTGCCCAGATCCCTCTGTAGGGCCTCGCTACCCCCAGGCAGATCCACACTTCCAGCCAATTTGGTGTCATCTGCGAATTTACTGAGGGTGCACTCGATGCCCTCATCGAGGTCATCAATAAAGATATTGAAGAGGACAGGCCCCAGCACCGACCCCTGGGGAACACCACTCACAACCGGTCGCCAGCTGGATTTGACTCCATTCACCACCACTCTCTGTGCCCGGCCCTCCAACCAGCTCCTTACCCAGCCAAGAGTGCATCCATCCAAGCCTCTGGCTGCCAGCTTCTGCAGGAGAATGCTGTGGGAGACGGTGTCAAAGGCTTTGCTGAAGTCTAGGTAGAACATCAACAGCCTTTCCCTCATCCAGATGGGTCACAGATCATAGAAGGAGATCAGGTTGGTCAAACAGGACCTGCCCTTCATGAACCCGTGCTGGCTAGGCCTGATCCCCCGGTCACCCTGCACATGCCGCATGATCTCCCTCAAGACAATCTGCTCCATAACCTTCCCTGGCACCGAGGTCAGGCTAACAGGCCTGTAGTTCCCCGGATCCTCCTTACGACCTTTCTTATAAATGGGAGTCACATCGGCAAGCCTCCAGTCTTCTGGGACCTCACCAGTCAACAAGGAGCGTTGACAGATGATGGAAAGCGGCTCGGCTCTCACCTCCGCCAGTTCCCTCAGCACTCTTGGGTGGATCCCATCTGGCCCCATCAACTTGTGGCAGTCCAGTTGGAGCAGTAGGTCTCTGACTGTTTCCTCCAGAATCACGGGGGGGTTGGTGTGCTCCCCAGCCGAGATTACCAGGTCAGAGAGAGGAGTATCCTGAGGATAACTGGTCTGACTTTTAAAGACAGACGTAAAGAAGGCATTCAGAACCTCTGCCTTTTCCTTATCCTCAGTGGTCACATTCCCAGCCTCATCCAGCAAAGAGTGGATATTCTCCTTTGTCCTCCTCTTACTGTTGATGTATTTATAAAAGAGTTTCTTATTCCTTTTCACCCCAGTGGCCAGGTTAAATTCAAGCTGGGCTTTTGCCTTTCTGATTTCACCTCTACATATCCTAACAACTTCCTTGTATTCATTTTGAGTGGTCTGTCCCTCTTTCCACAGGCGGTAGGTTCTCTTTTTCTCCCGGAGCCTCAGGAACAGTTCCCTATTCATCCACGCCGGTCTTCTTCCCTGCCGGCTCATTTTGCAGCTCAGGGGGACTGCCTGCTCCTGCGCCCTTAAGACTTCCTTCTTGAAGAGCAACCAGCTCTCTCGGACCCCCTTACTCGCTAAGACTGAATGCCAGGGGACTCCCCTTATTAGTCCCCTGAACAATTCAAAGTCCGCCCTCCTGAAGTCCAAGGTAGCAATTTTACTATTCCCCCTCCAGGCTCCACCATGAATCACGAAGTCTATCATTTCATGATCACTCTGCCCAAGACAGCCTCCAACCTCCACGTCTCCCACCAAACCTTCCCTGTTTGTGAACAGCAGGTCTAGTGGGGCAGTTCCTCTCGTGGGCTCTCTGACCAGCTGTATCAGGAAGTTGTCTTCTATGCATTCCAGAAACCTCCTAGACTGCTTCCTCTGTACTGTGCTGTACTCCCAGCATATGTCAGGGAAGTTAAAGTCCCCCATGAGGACAAGGGCAGGCAACTGTGCAGCTTGTGCCAGCTGCTTATAGAATACCTCATCTGTCTCTTCATCCTGATTTGGAGGTCTATAACAGACGCCCACCAGGGTGCCTGTCTTGTCAGCCCTTCCTCTGATCTTTACCCATAGGGATTCAACGTTATCGTCCCCGGTCATAACCTCAGTAGCATAAAAGCATTCCCTAACATAGAGAGCCACACCGCCACCCCGCCTTCCTTGCCTTACAATAAAATTAAAAGAAAATTGCTTCTATCAAACTGTTATAAGCAGCTTTGTTTTAATGCTTACTGAGAAATATGAAGTAAGCTGTGACCATTTCAGCAAGACGTTGAGACCAGTTAGCTTCATGACAGTGAGGCAGGACTGGGGATGTGGTGGATGGCTAATTGTTAAAATTCATCTTCCAAAATCGGTCCCCTGACTTTCTGCTGTTATGGAAAAAGAAAAGTGAAAATGTATGCCTTCCTCAGTTCCAAATATTTTAACAAAATGTGCTCCTACTGTCTCTCCAAATTGCTACAAGCCTCACCTGTCACAGCTTTGTTCTTTCTTTGACAAATTATGTACTGACATCTCATATTCAGTGTAAAAAAAACTAGGTCAGAAAATGCATTTTGCGTGGAATCAATGACAGGAAGGAGTATTGGACATGAGAGGAGAGACTGGAGGATGGTGGTGCTGCCTAATTTTGTCTGCCACAGGATAGAGAAGGTACAGCACAGAGTAGCATTTTTACTATGTCTTTATTGATTTCAGTTTTGCTCTTGGCCATTTAAGAAGACCGCAAACTGCAAAATGAAATTAGCAGTTCTGAGTGGCTAGTTTCTGTGAAAATATCCTTGCTGGTTCTCCTGTGGAGTAGCTTCAGTAGCTTGCTTTCCTAACTGTTCTTAGCAGCATGAATCATGGTTTTACCATGTGGAAGCAGACTGTCACAGCAGGGACAAGATAATGTGCATGTGCAGCTGCAAAAAAGCTGAAGGAGTCCCAAATCACTGCAGTCTCTGCAGGGCCCATCTTTATGTTTCAGTAATTTTTCTATCCATTAAGATAACTGCATCGACGTAATGGAGATTTTATATACTGATTTGTAAAGGAAAATCTAAGTTCAGGGGAGAAAATGAACAGCATGGAAGAAGTGAAAAAGAGGGAGTTAGGATGCGTAAAACTGAGACCTCATCTACGTGAGCTGCATGACATACACACTGTAATTAGAAGCACAAAATAAGATCTATAGATTGTTATTAAAACCCACTGCAGAAAAGCAAGGCTCCACAAATTTTGCTCAAATATGTTTTGTGTTTAAGTTCATTTAGGTCAATACCACACAATCAAAAACTCTGAGTCAAATGAAAAACGTGAAAAGGATTTTATTCACCTGTAGTTCTAGTTAGGAATTTTCTGGAAGCATTAAATAAGAACAATAGGATGCTCCTGTTGTTTTAAAATATGGAATCAGGTTATATTAACAGCCCATACTTATTTTCAGAGAGGCTGAAATTCCTCTAAAGTCAGGTATTTGCATTTAATTAATTCAAAATCAAAAAAGAAGCAACACAAGCTACCGTGCTTTATTCCATTGTTATAATAAAATATTTTATTGGAGGTAAAAGGAGGCAATAGTAGCAGGCGTGTTATTTACTTATTTATTTTCTTGCATCTACCAATTTATTAGCTTTCATGAATAGAACACGTCTGAAGAAGGAAGAAATGGAGTTGGAGAAGTAATCATTTCCTACGGCATTAGAGAAACTGTGTGTAGAAATCAGCTCACTGCCACCCTTTAAATGAAGTCTGGGGAGGGGAAGATCCTGGCTGCACCCCTTCCTCTCATTTATAAGTATCATAAGTGTGGGAAGTGTGGGTGAAAATGCTACCTCCAAGAATTTGTCCAAACTATTTTGATACACTCTCGTGTGATTTTCCTTCTGCATAAATTCATTTTTCTCCCAAGGCAAAAAGTTCAGTTAAATTTCCTGGTCTCTGCTTAAATTTGTGGTCTCTGCCTGTGGTGAATGTGCCAAGATATTATTTCCAGGTTTTGATTAATGATCCAAGATTTGATGTTCAACTGTATTACAAAGCAAAAATTTTCCAGTAGCTATGTAGATTCAGTTTCTCTATTTTCTTTGATATCTAATGAGTTTATAAAATAATGATACAATGTTATATTTGTGAATGCAATTTTCTCCAGTGCTTTAAGGTGAACAGAGCATCAGGCAGTTGTCTTTGTGTTTTCAAAGTGTAATAACATCCAAAAAATGATGATGAAAGTCTTTCTATTTGGTTCCCTGCTAAAGGGGTGATACAATCAAATGATGGAAGTGTGGCTATACACAGTACTGTAGTCATACTACAGCAAATTTTCTATTTTTACAGTGTAGTTAAGAGAAATTCAAATGCACCCCAAGCAAATCTGAATGCATTTGGAAATACAGTGTTCTGAGTGGAAACAAAACAAGCTGAAGTAAAACCCAAACTTGAAACAGGAAATGCTATTTCAGGACAGCAGTATGTTCACACTGAGGCTGCTATTACAAAAGCAGGAAAATACTGTTTTTCTATGTCAGTATATTTGTCATTGCTGAAGGAAAAATTTGAGAGTGGATGGCCTTAGACTTACGTGTCTCCCGATGCTGGCTCTGCAACATTACAGCATTTTGAATACACAGAAAACTACTGTGGAAAAGGCAAAATCCTCAGTTCTCAGGCATTAAATGTGGAGATGAATTTCAATGGGGAAGTGAAAAAATGCCTAGCTAATCTCCGTACTCAAGGTAACCACACAAAGCATCTTCTGCTGGAGTCTAAGAAGGTGACGTACTGCTGTTCACATCATACTCATGCTATTTTGGCAGAGACCTCATTAATGCAGTTTTTGAATTGCAAACAACGTTGTAACCAATGAAACTGCAGTTCCCCAGGGTGATAATGTATAAGCAAGGTATCATGTGAGCGAGGGGAGATGTTATTATTTCTATTTTTTATCAATTCAAAAAGCATTCAGGAAATACTAATTGCAAGGAAGATAACATGCCTTCAGAATTGTGACACCATTGCTGAAAATTAATGACAGGGCCAGAACAAAGTACACAGCATATTTATAGCTAAAACAATTCTTGTTATCTGCACTAGCTTCTCAGAATGAGCCCAGCTCTTCATCTTCTAGCTGAGGTACCTTGGGGAAAAAAAAAAAAAAAAATCAAAAACAAAAAGACAAAACAGATGAGAAATCTAGTATTCATAAATAACACCACTTCATTACAATAAAAACACCTTTGGATCACCCTTTTTCATCACATATGAAATGTAATGCACCATGAGCCTCTGCTCAGCAACTGAACATTTTCTGTTCTTTTGAATGTGAAACACAAATCACATATATTGCAGAAAAGACGAGATGTCTTAGTGTGTTTGCTAAACATAAACCAGATCCATGGCTATTGTACTGGCATAAATGTGTCTGAAAAGAAGCCTACAAGTATGATATACAAACAAGTTATGTACATTTCAAAAGTGTTACATGTGCAATGTAATTCTAAAATATCTGAAGCAAAATTCTTAGCAAAAATATTCCCAGTTTTTACCTTTGTAGAGAAACTCAGACTACTTTGTACATATTACATGAGAAGGCAACTTATGGGCAGAAATATCCTATAAAACTGCTTTCAATAGACCAGTATTTGATGGCAGATTGTTAGGAAAAGAATGATCGGAAGTTATTATATATATCTTTACATATATAAATAATATATAAGTATAAACTTAGATGTGAACATCACATGTAGTTATTTGTTCATGGAGGGTTTCTAATCACAGGAGCACTTCAAGGTAAAAATGAGAGCACAACTGGCACTGGAAGTCTTTAATTAATACGGAAATAAGAAGTTTAACAAGCTTTTCAAAATCTGGAGAGATACATTCTTTTCTAATCTAATCTAATCTATGTAGTCATTTTAGTATATGCCCTCTCACATCCCCTTTGTGTGCTTAACTGCTTAAAAAACTGTGAACAGACTTAGTAGCGTTTTGCCAAATACAACAGCTGTGAGCAGGGCTATGTATCCAGAGTTCTACTGTTTGATTAAATGAACTAAATGACACTAGAACAGCAGAGATTAAAATAGAATTTGTATGTTTTCCAGAGTGTTGCTGCTGAGTTCCAGCATGGCAGTGTTCATACTTATATTTGTCTTTGCTTAATGAAAGCAGCAAGAGAGCCACTGTTAGTGGGCCCCTCACTGCAAGAAAGATATTGAGGCCCTGGAACGTGTTCAAAGGAGGGCAACAAAGCTGGTGAGGGGTCTGGAACACAGGCCATATGAGGAGAGGCTGAAGGAGCTGGGAATGTTCAGCCTGGAGAAGAGGAAGCTGAGGGGAGACCTCATTGCTCTCTATAACTTCCTGAAGGGAGGTTGTAGTGAGCTGGGGGTCGGCCTCTTCTCTCGTGTCATCAGTGATGGGACCAGGGGGAATGGCTTCCAGCTACGGCAGGGGAGATTCAGGCTGGACATGAGGAAGTATTGCTGCTCAGAAAGGGTGGTCAGGCACTGCAATGGATGCCCAGGGAGGTGGTGGAGTCACCGACCCTGGGGGTGTTCAAGGAAAGACTGGATGTTGTGTTGAGGGACATGGTTTAGTAGGAGCTATTGGGAATAGGTGAACGGTTGGACTGGGTGATCTTTTAGGTCTTTTCCAACCTTGGTGATTCTATGATTCTATGATTCTATGATCTGCTCTTGTAATGTGACTTATGAAAAATAACCAGTGCTTCTTTTTCTCAAGCATAACAACCATTCCTTGAAAAGAAAAATCAGAATAAATTATCTTTCAAATAAGACCAGTAGGCCCCTATCTTTCGGTTAGTAAACACAGATTATACTTACTGTGAATCAGGAGTATGCTGCCACACTTACATGGCTTCTGGATTGATGCTGGCTCATTGTTTGCTTGAAGTGCTTGGAGAGCTGTGCAGATGTATCTGCACATGTCCTAGAATCTGGGAATGGTTTGCGTTGGAAGGGACATTGAAGAACATCTGCTTCCAACCCCCCTGCTGTAGGCAGGGACACCTCCCACCCGCAAGACTGGGTTGCCCACAGTCCCATCTAGCCAGGCCTTGAATGCTTCCAGAGAGGGGGCATCCATAACCTCGCTGGGCAAACTGTTCCAGTGTCTCATGACCCTCAAAGTAAAGAATTTCTTCCCAGTGTGTAGTCTAAGTCTACCCTCTTATGGTTTAAAACCATATCCTCACCCTGTCACTACAAGTGGATGTCAGGGGAAAATTCTTTACAGAGAGAGTGATGAGGTGCTGGAACAGCTGCCCAGAGAGGTTGTGGATGCCCTGTCCCTGGAAGTATTCAAGGCCAGATTGGATGGGGCCGTGTCTGGTATTAAATGGGGAGGTTGGTGGCCCTGCATGTGGCAGGGAGTTGGAGATTCATGATCCTTGAAGTCCCTTCCAACCCTGGCCATTCTGTGATTCTGTGATACAAGTCCTCATACAAAAATCCCTCGCATTTGTGTGATATGTAGTACTACTGCATGTTAATATGCTAGAGTGCAAGCGACCGGTTCATGCATCCATCCACAGAAAATGGAAATGGAGGACTTAATAGCCCAGTAAAACAAAAGTGAAAATGTTACAGCATTTTATTGCATTAAGTGTACCTGGTCCATACATGTGTCCTTACTGTTGGGAAATATCTAGAACAGTTATTTGGTTGCTTCAGTTCCTCCATGAGGCCACTAACAACATTGGGCTTAATTAAATTTAATATTTAATTTATATATATATATATATATATATATATATATATATATATATATAATATGTATGTATATAATTATTTAATTGTTAAATTTTTAATAATAATAATTAAACAATAATTAAATCCAATTTTCTTTTTTTGACAAGAGAATGATCTGGATTTTCTTTTCTCTAGAAAAGTAGGTAAGAGTTGCCTCGAGTTGTGTCAGGGGAGATTCATGTTGGACTTTAGGAAATAGTTCTGCTTTGAGAGAACGATCAGGTGCTGGAAAGGCTGCCCAGGGTGGTGATGGACTCACTGTCCCTGAGGCGTTCGACAGATGTTTAGATGTTGTACTGAGGGATGTGGTTTAGTGGGGAAATACTGGTGGTGAGTGGACGGCTGGGTTGGATGATCTTGGAGGTCTTTTCCAACCTTGGTGATCCTCTGATTCTGTGATTCTAAGTGGAAGAAGCAATAAACACGGTTAGATATCCCCATGTGCCTCAATCAGCTGATGTCCCCATAAAGATAGCTCTGGTCTATCTGTAAGATCATTAGGAATTCCTGTATTCATTACACATCTTCTGTCACCCAGTATTGCCAGTGCCAGCTGCGTACTCCATTTTCCCCCTGGGGCCAGCCAGCAGCTGAGGTGACAAGAGGTCCCCTTGCAGTTTTTCCACATAGGAAGCCCCTCCAGCCTCTTCTGTGCCTCTGGAAGAACAGCCCTTACTCTTTCTCTCTTTCTCCTCTAATGTTGCCCTTTAAAAATGTATTTTAAAAGTATTTTCTCTCCTTGCTTACTAATACTCTCATTGATTTCCAAATAAACCAATACATACAAGATGGTCAAGCAAGCCTTCTGTCACAAATGCTAGGATGTGAGGGAAAAATCATTCACCTGGACATGAATGTGCATTGATGCAAATAGCCACGCTTCTTCCAGGACAATCTTCTATCCAAATGTAAGATAAAGAGCAAAAACCAGTCTGAGGTGTTGCCTCTTGAGAATGTCAAGCACTGAATACCAGGTGCTGTACTGCGATCTGAAATTTGTGCCAGCCCAAAAGCTCTGCAGACTAGTGATGACACTGCAAGAAACAGAAAAGCCTATAGAAGAGATACGATTCTACATTAAATAGTGAAAAGGTATGGAATACCATTTGCTGGATAAGAGAAAACTAAATTGAGATGAAGATGAAGGTAAAAGCTGAACTTGACCTGCTACAGCAACAGTGTGCCCGAGAAAGGAAGGAGAACACTGAGCAGATTTTTCTGTTTTTCTGTAAAGGGATTTAAGGGGAAAAATAGGGATTTCTGTGAAAATAAGCGATATTTCAGGGGAAAAACAGGGATTTCTATGAAAATAAGCTATATTTAGTGGGAATGTATGGGAACTGCTGAGTGACGGCCTGAACCTTTGATTGATCACCTGAGGTGAGCCTTGAGTCAGTCAGAGGAGCACAGGTGAAGGCAATTCACCTGTGCTGCCTGAAGTGGTGGAGCCAGGCTCCACCCCTCCTGGACCTATTTAAGAGCTGGCTACCAGAGGGGAAGGATCTCTTCTGGAGATCCCCTCTTTTGGTATCTTCTGGTGAGCACAACACAAGGGTAAGCTCTTCCACTTATTCTCTTTTTGTGATCGTTGTCTGCTTTGCCTTACTCTCTTGATTATATTGCAATTATAACATCTTGATATCTATTGATTATACACAATTATATTGTGACTATAACATCTTGGTTATACAGCCTTACAATAGCTTCCCTTAAGCAAATCTATTTGACATTTACACAAATAAATTCCCATTAGATGTATATCAGTACTAAATTAGACTATTTCCTGGCAGTCTAGAAGGTTGGAAGTTGCCTGTGTTTATGTTTTATTTGTATAGCTATTTCTTCTTAAGGAATTGATTCCAGGTTTCTGAGATATTTTTTCTTTCTTTTTCTCTCCGTTGTTGAAGCCAGTTGAAATCTGGTCCAGAGATACTTTTCTGTTATTAGCAAGTAATGGCAATAAATAGAATTTCAAGTGTTTGTCTCAGAACCACAGAGGCAAAGTATGAATAGCATCAATACTCTGCCTTTCCTATTATATAAGGCACTGTATTACTCCTGCTAAGTTATTAACTAATGGTTGCTAATAATAAACATTTCACGACTGCAAGTACACTTAGCAAACTTGATAAAACTGACTGGATTTTAGTCTGGAGTTTTTATCAGCACTAAGTGCACCAGCCTAAAGCATAACTACTCTCTGAAGGGTTTGTATTAGTTCGTGTATGAGATTGGTCATAATCTGAATAGTTTACTGTTGCAGTAGGTCAAGAGCTGGGCTGTATGTCACTGGATCTTCCATTCTCATCATTTGGGCTTCTGTGGGACGAGTTTCACAATGAGGATTGTCCACAGCCCTTTGAAAGTGCTGGGAAGGCAGTACTTGAGAATGGGAAAGAGATTCTGGAGCTAAGTTGTGCCTTCAGAGAAATTGAGAGGAAAGCTGAAGCTTTAAAACACACAGTTGTGTTTAGCTTATTGAAAAAGGGTACATCAGCAGCACTTGGAAGGATGTTGCTTGCTGTTGTTTACTGACATCATTGTTTATTATCTTTACCCCAATACTAAAAACTGATTGTGTAAGATGAATTAATTTCATTCTGAGAGTAGTTTCCTAACCTGGGAAAAAAAAAACAATTATAAATGATAGTTTATGGTGCTCCGACCTGCCTTTGGACTAGTTTAGTGATGAGTACTACTAGTTTAATGATGAGTAGGAGAGAAAGGGATGGCACTGCTCATAGAGTTATGTGATATACAACATTCTGAAGACATTGAAACAACTTGCAGGGACCCATCCATCTTGGAAGGGATCAATTTAAGCTTTGGCTGTAACGTTTAATTTGTGACTTGGTTTGTGATGTGCAGCAAAACTCCAGCTAGCTCTGGTTCTTTTTATAGCCCCAGCACCACCACATTTGCAAAATACATTTCTGGAATTTATAGGGATCAGCTCAGGAAAATATATCTGATTTGTGGGTGCTTGTTAAAACGAGGAATGGAACAATTATTCATTCTTCTAGTGCCACGCAAAGTAAGACACAGGTTAAGCAGAATAAATATGTTTTAATTTTTCTGGTTTGTGTGACTTGCAAAATACTTTGTTTTCCAATAGTGAATTAATTCTTCCCACAGTTGTGCAGTTTACGTTTTGGTTGTCTGGTATCCATAAGCTATTAAGAGAGATGTCTATAATTATTTGAGATTGGAATTTACTTCTCCATTATGTCTCTTGAGCTCATGGAAAGTGTTTTCCCTTTACTTTAGCAAGTCAGGCTGGCAAAACTAGAAGGTGGATTCTTCTGCTTTTATGAAGTGGGAATAATTGTTCTAAGTGTCAGACTTGGCTGGATAATGATGAGTGTATGGAGGTTCAGAGATAAAGTATTTTGTATTTTGATAAGGCAAAATGATTTTCCTTTTGTTAAATTGATGCTATTGAGTTTTATGTGTGTGCCTCTTTGTTAAAATTGAAGGTTGGATAATGGCAAACTTTTATTTGACACTGAAGATCTGATTGCATTCTATTTTCTGTAGGGGGGTTATTTACACTAACAACTGGTGCTGGTCTGAAGGTGGGGATGGCCAAGTAACTTTCCTCTTTTATGACTCGATTTTCTCATCTGAAGATAGGAATGTGCAGTGTAAGAGCTAATTATTGCTATTATATTTTACAGTTCTTCCTCTTCTGTAGCAGTGCTTAGCACTGTATAAATATACTTCATTAGACTAATTATATGTATCAACAGTGTTGGGTCAACATGCTTCCCTCAAGCCACATGAGATCTTTTTGCACTGGATGTGATTATTGTGCAGAATGAGTAAAAGAAAGCATTGTAGCAGTATCTGTGACAGAGCTACAAGTACTTGTTCTTCTGGAGTGACCCATATGCAGTTTGTGAGGCATGGGATGCTGGCTTCTCTTCTTGGTTCACGAAGTTTGGAGCTCTGCTTATTAGCTGTGGTGGGTGCCTGAAGTTTTCCAACTTCTGAGCTTATAAGCATCAAAAGATGTGGTTGAAGATGAGCTGCTATGGATTTCATGTTGCTGAGTGTCTGCTTACTAGGACTTTGCTTCAGCTGTGCATTTGCTTTGGAGGCCATGAGAGAAGTAGGAGGAATATGATTTTAGTCTTTATATAGACTTTGAACTGTAGTGGGTTTAAACAGCAGTGTTAGAGGTGTGTCTCCCTCTAATGTTTCTGAGGTGGTTTGTACAGCTAATTTAACTCTTAATTGTAAACCTCATAGGCAAAGTGTTCTGCCCTTCTATTAGACCAGGCTGCCCTTGCTTTTTCAGTTTGCTTGTGTATTACAGCTGGGACTGTTACACAGCAGCTTGTATCTACTTTTTTAGTTATCTCTGGACAAGGTTATCACAGAATCACCCGGGTTGGAAGGGACCTCAAGGATCATGTAGTTCCAACCCCCCTGCCTAGCAGGGCCACCAAACACACACATTTAGATCAGGTTATGTATATGAAAGAGAGATGTCTCTTTGAGTAATAACATGGCACTTAACATCCTTAATTTTTTTTTCTC
Source organism: Tympanuchus pallidicinctus (assembly GCF_026119805.1). Classification (NCBI taxonomy): domain Eukaryota; kingdom Metazoa; phylum Chordata; class Aves; order Galliformes; family Phasianidae; genus Tympanuchus; species Tympanuchus pallidicinctus. Next base: position 1,197,777 of record NW_026294762.1, read on the forward strand.
CTTGTAAGGAGTTGCCTTTTCAGAACAAGACAGTTATAGAATTGCTTCAGAACATCAAAGTATTTGGGTTTTTGGCTTTTTGCCTTCTTAAAGATCTTTTAGGCTAAGAATGCAAAATTTCCTTGTGGGACAAATACTCTTAAAAAATCACTGGAGTCTTTAAATGAGATTAGCAATTGCTTTGGAAAATGCAAGGTGCTTACACATAATTGAAGTTCTGAATTCCTTCTGTGGGTTGTCTGTGGTTTGAATTGGCTGTTTTTTCTTGTTTTTAATTTTTTTTAAGTATGCTAATTATTTTTTTATATCATTATTTTTTTATATCACGTATTTATGTTAATGAAAAAATGTATGGTGCAAAGCCTGCTCACCTATGCTTGTATAAACAGGTCAATTTTACTGTAAGAAAAAAATCTAAGTGAAGACATGCAGTGGCGTTTGTTCTGATTCAGCAAAGCGCTGTGTACGTGTGGTTAATGTGGGCAGTGGGACTTCTTGATGTCTGTGGAAATGGATTTTACTGAATTTGTTTCGCTCTCTTAAAGGATAGGCTCGTTTTAAAGGGCTGCATTCACAGTGCTTCAGTGAAAAAGATGAAGTTAATAATTAGAGCTATAGTGAAAAACAGTTAAAACAGTTATAATCCAGTCAAGCTGTTGTTTTATATTATCTGGGCAGATTTCTGTTTCAGTTAATTATTCAGAATACTTTTTTTCTTCTTTAATTTCTTAAGCTCATCAACGTTATACACAACTTCCTTCTTTTGGTGTAATTGTCTACCTGTTTAAATTCTCATTTTAAAAAGTTCAAGTTAAATCATGATGCATTGAAGAAAGAAGCAAAGGTGGAGGTGGGTGAAGGGTGAAGGGACTTACATATACATTAACGCTGTGGGAGAAGAAATGCAGGAAGAACAGTAGCCATAGTTAGATTTTGTATAGAAATTGTGGCTATCATAATAACCATTATAGCTTTTGCTGTCTGTGCCAAAATTTGTTTCTTATCCCTGCTGTGACACTGTCACAGACTTCTGAGTTGTCTTCTGAATTCTGAAAGCATTTGCCAAAGGGCTCAATAAGGTGTCCTTTCACTTGTTTTTACGACCACTGCATGTTCTAATGGTAATTCTAATTGGTAATTTCTAATGGTAATTCTAATGGTAATTCTAATAGGAAGGCAGTGAGGGGTCAGTAATAAATAGTAAATACCTATGTATCCAGTTTTACTTGCACAATTAAACTGATATCATTAAGCAGGTACGTTAAATGGTCAGCTTCTTATGCTTCAGGGAATTTAATTGTGAAGGCATTTATATTAGAGAGAAAATATGAATCCATCTTTATAGCTAACAAATGACCAGGTGGAGGCAAAGGTGGAAAGCCCACATGGGTTTGTACAAGTTTACAGAAACATCTGAATTCTGTGTGACTTGGTTCTTGAAATTTGACTTAATTAGGCTTTGGTTAAGACTTCAATTTAACAGCTCTGTGGTTATCTTTGTAACTATGGAGGAAGGGGTCAAAATCTACTTTCTGTTGCAAGGATAGCATGTACTACAGAGTATTCCACCAGCTGAGACTCTGACTGTGAGGTACAGCAGATGTGCTAAATGATAAATGAGTGGGAGCAGAAATTGGATTACTTCTTCGCACCCTACGCAAGCAACCCTTTGAATTTCAGTGGCTTCCTTTAACACTGTGAATCTGAATTTCTACAAAGGTCTTTGTAGAAGCACTGCAGTATGATTGTACTGAGAATGCTTATGGAGAACAGGAACCAGCTGCTGTATTGTTCAGCTTTTTAGGTGTGAAACAAGAGGAAGCCCTCGATTGCTCCTGAAGGGCATACTAAACTTAGTTGGAAATGTTCCCTTACAAGAACTCGTTTTAAATCTACATCTGTTGAAAAGATTTGCAGGAACAGCAAAAGTATAAACATTATATGTTTGTGCTTGATTTGGAACAAAGGTAATAAAGTAGAAACGAGAAAGAAACTAAAAAGAGCAATTAAGAATGAAATTTTCAGAATGAAACTGTTTGAAATTAACGTATTTGAGACCCAGAACAAACATCCAGACCTACCAGAGAAGACTTGTGAAATGACAGCAGGAAGCTAAATTGTCGGATTTGCGTAAATGTAGATGCAAACAAAATAATGTCATGGAGACTTTAACAAAGAGCATGAAGAAAAAGTTGCAAGAATTATATGAAGAGAACCCTCTTTCACATAGATTGGGTCCAAGAAGCCTCAACAGAGTTAGATGAGCCAGAAATCATCGAAGCGTTGTGAGAATGCTCAAGGAGTATGAGTTCATCCATGTTTCTTATGAAAATGGTATGGCATTGTTTTTTCTCCTATGCTTACAGCAGTTATTAGATGTCTTTCTTATGAAGCACTGGTAGTCACAGAATCATAGAATCACAAGGTTGGAAACGACCTATAAGATCATCTAGTCCAACCGTCTCCTCAACACCACTGCTACCACAAGCACTAACGCGTATCTCGCAGCTCCTCATCCAGGTGCCCCTTGACCACTGCCAGGGGTGGCGACTCCACCACCTCCCTGGGCAGCCATTCCAGTGCCTGACCACTCTCTGAGAGAAAAACTTCTTCCTCATGTCCAACCTAAACCTCCTCTGATACAACTTGTGGCCATTACCCCGTGTCCTGCTTGTTGCCTGGGAGAAGAGGCCAAATCCCTCTTCACCACAACCTCCATTCAGGAAGTTGTAGAGTGCTATGAGGTCTCCCCTGAACCTCCTGTTCTCCAGACTGGAGAATCCCAGCTCCCTCAGCTGCTCCTGATAGGACTTGTGCTCCGGACCCCTCACCAGTTTTGTTGCCCTTCTCTGGACACTCTCCAGGGCCTCAACATCTTTCCTGTAGTGAGGGGCCCAAAACTGCACACAATGATCAAGGTGCAGCCTCACCAGTGCTGAGTAGAGGGGGCTGATCACCTCCCTGCTCCTGCTGGCCCCCAGGTCCCTTTCCTCTTCACAGTCATCGAGCTGCTCATTCCCAAGCCTATAGTGCTGCATGGGGTTGTTGTGGCCAAAGTGCAGGACTGGACACTTGGCCTTGTGGAACCTCATCCCATTCACCTCAGCCCAGCGATCCAGCCTGTCTAAATCCCTCTGCAGGGCCTCCCTACCCTCAAGCAGATCGACACCACCTCCCAGCTTGGTGTCATCTGCAAACTTACTGAGGGTACACTCAATCCCCTCATCTAGGTCATCAATGAAGATATTAAACAAGATGGGCCCCAGTGCCGACCCCTGGGGGACAGCACTCAAAATGTTAGATTGTTAGTCGTCAGCTGGACTTGACTCCATTCACCACGACCCCCTGGGCACAGCCCTCTAGCCAGTTCCTTACCCAAAGAAGTGTATACCTGTCCAGGCCACGGGCAGCCAGTTTATCCAGAAGAAGCCTGTGAGAGACCGTGTCAAAGGCTTTGCTGAAGTCTAGGAAGGCTACATCAACAGCCCTTCCCTCATCTATCAGACTGGTCACAGAGTCATAGAAGGAGGTGGGGTTGGTCAAGCACAGCCTGCCTTTCATGAACCCGTGCTGGCTGGGCCTGATTCCCTAGACACCACGCACATGTCATGTGATCTCACCCAAGATGATTTGCTCTATTAATTTCCCCGGTACTGAGGTCAGGCTGACAGGCCTAGAGTTCCCTGGATCCTCCTGACGGTCCTTCTTGAAGATGGGAGTCACATCAGCAAGCCTCCAATCCCCAGGGACCTCACCAGTTAACCAGGAGCGCTGATAGATGGCCGAGAGGAACTTGGCAATCACCCCCACCAGCTCCCTCAGCACCTGGGGGTGCAGCCCATCCGGTAAAAGACATCATAGAAAATATTAATAGATCTCCAAAACTCTGTATTACTATTTGAGTTAAGGTGTTAGCCTGTCTGCTGGCTACGGCGTGCAACCATAGTAAAAACTGCCTCAGTGCTTGGTTGCTGATATTGCTGTCCCTGTTGTTACAAACTGTTGCACAGAACTAGGGCCACGTGGCATCAAGGCAATAGAGATGTTCATTTGAGAGTCCTGGTGAGACTTTTTGTTTTTAAACACAGATGTCAGGTACAAGTGAACTAAATCTGTAGTAGAGGAAGAACTGCATTACAATTTAAGCTCCCAGGCATTGTTTTCAAATCAAATCCCTATCTTCTTAGGCCCTTGGAGACTCCTGCATTGTCAAAATGTTGAGACCAATTCTATTAATGCATTTATAGTTGTATCACAACTTCGTCTACTGTCATAGGAAGTTATTATTGTTTATTTTTTTAAGTTGCTGCAGCCTGTCCCGCTGGTTTTTGGCAGCCTGTCTTCTGAAGTCCCTTATAACCCAGTGTTCAAGGATCTAAAAGAGTCTGCTGAATAAAACTTGGCTATATAAATGCTCTTTCCTACCAGTTAGCATAAAAACACTTGTAAAGTGTCCTGTGAAACATTTTAATATGTAGCTGTAAAGAACTACCACAGCTGTAATGTTGAAACATAAATACGTCTGAGTAAACCTAGTGCTTAAGGTACAGTCTTATTCATGATAGTGAGTTATTATAAGGTGTTTGGTGTATCAGTTAAGAAATTAGTGATTACTGAAATTGTTGATGTACCATTTTCTTGCCTAGTCTTCCCATATTTTAAGTCATATTCTAACTCTGAAGACATTTCATGAGAATCTTGCCACATCAGCTACTACACAATAAAAGCTGATGAGAATAGTTTGCCAGTACTCTGTTATTGTTAATTATTACTACCTTCATTACACTTTATTTTTCAGGCAGACTGGAGCTGCAGTGTATGCGGTTGTGTCCAGACAAATAAGAAAGATTTGCAGTATTTATGCTATACAGAGACAAGTATTAGAAAAACAGGAAGATAACATGGCTATATGGATACTGTCTTAATACTGTAGTGGCAGTTAGTTACATAAAATGGAAATACACTTTGTTTGTTAGGCTTTATAATAGTAATCAGTCACATTTTCTTGTCACAGTAGCTCTGGATCTTTGGAAAGAAAGGGCCATTGTCCTGTAGACTGAAGCAGGATGGTGATTTCACTCATACATAAGGTGATCCTTTCAGAGCTGGTCTTTGTCCAGATATGCACGTAACTCAGAGGTGTGACTTGTAGGAACACACTAGTGAAGCCAATCCTGTCCACTCTTTAGGATCTTGCTGTGTTTCAGCACACTTGTTCTGTTTTTGTGTGTGCCAGCTTATCTTTATTTTGTGCGTGCCAAATTATCTTTAAATTGTGCATTACATTTCTGTAACTGTAGGTAATTTTGTCTTTTTTCCCCTCCGGATAGCATCTGACCTTCTTTTTATTTCCTGGTTGGGGCATTTCCCTGGCAGTAAGATTCATATTTCCCAGTTTCAGCTGTTTAGTGCCCAGAGTGAATTTCCAAGAGCCTACCTGCATCTACATATTGTCGTTTTTTTTTTTATGTCTTAAAATAGTCCCTGTTAATTCCTTACTGCTGAACAGATATTACAGAGCATGCTTGATTTTTTTTCTTTTCTTGGTTGGTCAAATGATAAAGTTGGAAATGTTTTCCCTTGCTTTGGAACAGTGCAGTGCGCTTTAGTTATCTCTGTGTCCCTTTAGAGTGGAAATAGTGTTAAAATCCAACAAAAAATAGTGGAAGTTGTTACTTTAAAGGAGACAATTTTCTCTTTTTTTTTTTTTTTTGTCTGTAATTTTCTACTTCAGTCTTACAAACACTTCAGTCTTACAAACACTTCAGTCTTACAAACACTTCAGTCTTACAAACACTTCAGTCTTACAAACACTTCAGTCTTACAAACACTTCAGTCTTACAAACACTTCAGTCTTACAAACACTTCAGTCTTACAAACACTTCAGTCTTACAAACACTTCAGTCTCTATGATAAATTCCTGTCACTCACTGGTTGTCCAGGCTGCAGGTTAAATGTGTGAGAGGCATGGAGGCCTCTGGCTGGTTCTGTGCACTGAGTTCTGTGCTCTGACCCCTTACGGCCCTTCTCTAAGGAGATCTAACTGGGTAAATTACATCATCTGGATGTGATGCTCAGGTCTGAAGGCGCATGCTCTAAAATAACCTACTGACTTGTTCTCCTCTTTTCCCCCCCTTCCCTCCCCCTCCCCGTATTACCTGTGACTTCTTTAATTTAAATATAATCTGTACAACTGATTTTTTTCTCTACTTAGGCTCTCCAATGTCTTTCTCCACTGTTTCAGATACTCTGAGTGGATTTTATCATATAATGAAAGTGTTAATAGATTCAGTGTTGCTAATTCTGGTTCGGGCTGTTTATTTACTTTGCAGCCATTATGCTATGCTATGAGCTTTTTACTGTTTTCAGCTGGTTTTTTTTTTCTTAAATGAGCACTGGTGGAAAAGCACATCTGTGGTCTAACTTGCTCTTTTTGCAGTGACTTATTTCACTGTAGAGCTCAGAGAAATCGTAGGGTGACAACACTTAAAAATAAATTATGGGGGAGTTAGATTGAACAAAACACTGATGTGTATGTGCATGTTCTCTTTATCCCTCTCTTTTGTAGTTTTTCTGTATCTTAATAGAAGTGCTGTGAGATAGATGCAAGAAAAGACAAGGTTTGAATGACCTAAGGGTCCTGCATGGAAGCTACCACATGGAAGTTCTGTAAACCTATGAATGAATAGGGCAAAATGTGGACAGCCAGTAAAAGCCACAGACTGTCAGTCAGAGAAAAGCCGAATTTGAAGGAAACCAATGCAGAATGTTTGGCTTTTATGAGGAGGAAAAAGGAACTGAAGTCAGAGCACGTGTAGAAGCTGTAGGGAAAATGTCCAAGCAGGACTGTCCTGAAGCAAATATAATATAATATAACTCAGAAAAGGATTTGATACCTGTATAGAAGGTGAACAAAACTTAAAGCAAGTTGCAGCATTCCAAGTAAGGCTTATAGAGGGGCTGCCTTCTGCTTTATTGGTGCTTGTAATTTATTTTCACGTTGTTTTTCTTCACTGAGATTTTTATTTCTTCTTCCCTTTTCTCTTATTGTTGCACTTTGCATGCTTTAAATTTCCTTTCCCCTGCACCAAGAGCTTCTTTCGTTAGTCTGTGATCTTCCTTTTGCTCTCTGTCTGACATTGATATCCTGCCCATGCATGACCCTCTTCATAACAGGGTCTTTGCTTAGTGATTAGAGTAATTAAAAAAGACTGATCTTCACTTGTTAGCCCATAAAAGCAGATTTATATTGCACAAAAACACAGAGAAGGATTTGTTTGCTGTGCTGTGTTTCAGGAGGTCAGATCAGAGACACTTCAATTGGGATTCAGGTCCTTAGGTGGGAGCAGGCTAGCATTTCAAAGCTAGAATTCTGACCTAGGTGTAGCAATGTGACTCAGACCTATTCGGAAAGGCATTCCTGGTAAAATTGCTCTCAGAGATTTTGCAAATATGTGTATGTGAGCTGAGTGTTGCCTTTGCAACACCTCAGTAAATAAATACAAAAAATGCCTTGGCGTTTTTTGTTTGTCTGCCATCTTGTTGAGAAAAATGAGAAGTATCTTTTAGCAGAGATAAGCTTTGAACTTCATCTCCCAAATCAGTGATCACTAGGGGTAGCTGTTCTGCGGTGTTATCTTTATTGAGGAAGTTACCTTCATCTCTTTGTGAATCTGGCAATAAATTCTCAGCTAACACAAAACGAGGGACAGATACAGAGCATTAGTGTACTCCTAGGGCTATGACATGAGATACATAGAGAGTTTGAGTAATTACTTAATGACAAGGTATCGTTTTCAAAAGCTTTTGAGCTACCTAAGTTTTATTTAAGGTACACAGAGTAAGAGGGGCTGAATCTGAATTGTGTAGTGGAGCTACAAGATGTTTACAGCCTTTATGTTGTTAAGCTAAAATAGCCTACATCGTCTAACATTTTGCTGACAGGAGATACATTTTATATAATTTACTGATCTTGATAAGCAAATCATTGAATTTGTCATTGAGCTTTTGGTGAATGAGTTTCTGCAGTTTTGAAAATGGAGTAAGAAAGGGCTTCAGTTTTTTCCTAGTACACATCCAAGAACTGAAGAAATGTTTCAAGTATGATTTTACATCTATGGTGAATTGTTCAAAAACTGATGCAGGTTGAATTCTTCGTGAGCTAACAGATGGCATCTTGTGTCCTTTTTATGAACCATCATACAACCAGCTCTTAGAGATTCCGCCTGAGTCTTCTGTGCTGGCTCCTGTTCTTTTGCAGTACATTTGCTTACAAAGGGGTTTCATTTAAAAGTATTTTTTAGTGTTACAACTTTTTAACATTCATAGAAATTTAAATTCCAAGAGTGGTACCAAAGTTGTCTGTGCTCAAAATAAATGCATGTTGTACATACATTAAATTGGTGTCATTTACTGACTTAATTGAATCAGACATTGATCTCATTTATATATAGAACACAATCACAGAATCACAGAATCACCCGGGTTGGAAGGGACCTCAAGGCTCATGTAGTTCCAACCCCCCTGCCTACCAGGGCCACCAAACACACACATTCAGATCAGGTTGCCCAGGACCCCGTCCAACCTGGCCTTGAACACGTCCAAGGGCAGCCCGTTCCAGGGCCTAACTACTCTCCTTGTGAAGAACTTACCCCTAACATCCAACCTAAATCTTTCCTCCTTCAACTTTGATCCATTTCCCCTAGTCCTGCTGTTATCAGCCCTTCTGAAGAGTTTACTCCCCTCCTGGCTGTAGGTTCCCTTCAGGTATTGATAGGCTGCCATGAGGTCACCCCGCAGCCTTCTCTTCTCCAGGCTGAACAAGCCCAACTCCCTCAGCCTGTCCTCATAGAAATTAGATCAATTTTGTCTGTTCAACTGTTGTAACAGTTTATATTGCTATGCTTATAGGATTAGGACCATGGAACAGCAGGGGTTAATTGACCTGGTTGGTTCAACAGCAGTAGAGATATCTTTGGTTTTGTTCCACAAAATTCTGTTTCTCTTTAAAAAGATGGATAAAGCCCTGCTTTGCATTGCAACATCACTGGGTCAACAGTAAACATGTTGGAAGTTAGAGGTCCTGTTCACAGACTTCGCTGTGTTAGCCTTCCCAGGATGCCATTTAGTCACCTGGCTCATCTGCATTCAGCTTTCCCTCTTTACCCAACTTATTCCCTAACTGGAAAGCTGCTTATGTTTTATGTCTCCAGAGTCAGCCAGTGTCTTTGTTTACCAGCAGTGTCTGTGCATATTGTGCTTGAAGTGGATGAGATGCTAGCCTCTAAGTGGTGTTTTTTAAATTGAATTAGTATGTTCTAAATTCTGGGATGCCAGTGTCAGGTGGAACAGCTTTAGAAATACAGAACTAACAAGAATTGGCAATTCATGTAATTCTCTGCCCTGTGTAGAAAATTCTGTAGAGCTGATGCTTGATTTGGGTTGCTTCATTTTTCTTTCCTCGCTGGTTTCCATCATGTATTATTTATAGTCCCTGAGTATTCTACTCTTTGGTATTTCAATTATATATGAAAATGACAGTAAAGCACTTCTTGTGCTTCTTAGCAACTTATTTCTTTTCTTAGTTTTATCAGAAAAGTTATTCTGGTACATGTAGGTTGACTAGATGCATTGAATATTTAGGCTTTATCTTGTTTTTATTTAAACTGAGGTTCCAGGTGGAACTTAAGCTGTATTTATCTTTCACTGTGCTATTAGATGTCATTAGGTAGAACCATTTTTTCTTCATGGCTCTTTAGTTAAAACCTTAGTACTTGCTTGTGCTCTTTACACAAGAAGAGTAACATTTTCAGTAAGTTCCATAACTGAAGAGTGATAAGTGAGATCCTGGGATCGTTACCTCTTCGTTGTATGAGAAATTATTATTTGCTGTGTTTCATTTAGCCTTTCTGACCTACTCTGTGTGCGTAATTTCTGCTGTCACTTGAGTGATGATGTTGTCTTGTTGTTAAAGCAGGAACAGAGCTAACGTGGCTACAAGCATTGTTGAGGCTTTTGTACTTAAGGAATCTTTGCAAAAACAATACTTATAACCTCTCTCCCTCTCAAAACTTTTTGAAATATGGATGAAACATATCCAGAGTGCAAAGGACACAGAACCCACAGAACCCACATCTGTTTAGGAACTTTCCAAAGCATGCTCCCTATTGTGCTGCTCACAGTGGATCTAACTGATATCAACTCAAAACTCTGTTTTTTCCTATTCTCTGTAGCCTTTGTCTACCTGTTGCTCTGCTCTTCAGATGTGAGTTATTCAAGAAAAAGGCCGTGGTTTTTTAGATGTGCAAAATAATATGATAATTATGATACAGTGAAATCACTGTTGGACATTTCACAGATTTGGTGTTTGAAATTGGTTCGTGTGGAAGTAGACCTGAAACACAAACTTCTGTGCTTTTCTGAGAACGGCTTTGAGTGATCTCCTTGGAGTTGTGTGAATCAGATGCAGCTGCTGTGGCCTCTGTCTTGGTCTTCTGTTGTCCTCCTTGGTCAGACAGCGAGCACAAATAGTTGCCTAAGAACTTAACAGGAGAATCTTTAGCCCTTGCTCCACTGTCATGGATGAAGTGTCTTCAGGCAGAGTGTAGGTGAGTGTGTGGGGATCGCAGCATGCGATGTCTTTCCATCATCTGCCTTCAGGTAGTGGCATGATTCTCTCTGGTTTTCTTTAAGTACCGTAGTTGCTTTAGATGGCCCTTCAGGGTTTTGTGGTGGTGTTTTGTTGTTTTTTTTTTTTTCTGGTTTAGCCTGTTGTTTTTTTTTCTTTCTGGTTTGAGTCTGGAAACAGCTGTTCCCACCCAAGTTGCCACTGTAGTTTAGTGAAGCACAGAGAATGAAGTCTTTTCTAAGAAGAGCCTTCAGCTTTGCCACTTTCATGCTTGGTTTGTACCCTCCAGTTGTTAACTTGTCAGTAGATGCTGTCAGTTAGTAGTTAAGTCTGTGCATTAGTTCCCATTTGAGGCTTCTTGTGTATAGCATGATTATGTTGAATATTGGCTATTCTTACAGCAAAGTATAAAGGCAGTATATCAGTAATTTAAAGTAATTTGCTTGATGGGCAAGCAAAACCAAATCTTGGTTCTACAAACCTGTTTCAGTTGCCCATACTTCTCTTATTCTCTCCTTATGTGTAAGAAACAATTCTTTCATAATTATCATTTGATCTCTCTTTTTTTTATCACATAACTAACCTTTCCTGGAAAATTGGCTTTGGCTTTTCTGCTTGGCTTTCCCATTCTCTTTTTATATGATTTTGGTTTCTCTCTTATTAACATTCTTCTCAGACACTGTCACATCAAATTTGTTCTTTGTTACATGGTTTAGTGCAGCATGAATTTTCTCTTATGCTATCAGTGCAATCTGACATGAAGCTTTTTCATGTAAAGTTGCTCTGACATTTTGTCGGATCTCGTTAATGTGGTTTTGTGTAATTATTGTTTTAGATGTTTTTAATATATAATGCTGCCATGTGATTGTAGAGATATTTTACCCACATGGGAACATGTACCCTAGTTAAAATTGAACAACTACAGCCTTTAATATCCCCACCTTTGAGTAATATACCTATGCATATCAGCAAATACTTAGATATATAGTGAACAGCAGCAAAACCTGAAGCAGCAGACAAATGGTGGAATTAAGATTCTTCTTCACATCCCTGATGTCCTCTCAGCAGTGTTCATACCAGCACAGTCTTTAAATGCATGCTTGCATGTTATGTTTCCTCCATATCTCACTGAGCACAGAGTCCATAAACAGTCCCTTTCTAAGTTTCTTCTTTTGTTGATTCTTACTATTGGAAGATCTGTATCTAGCTGTTGACTGTATCTGGGCCTGCAACAACATTTCTTAAGTGGAGGCATCTTACAGTAGTAAGAAAAAAACAAAAAACAGCAGCTTTGTGTGGGCTTGAGGTTTTAACCTTGCTGTCACCTAGAGCTCCATCATCACTTTCACTAAGTGCTCCAGTGTCTCTGAAGAATCAGGAGACAATGTGGTTTCTGAATGTGGTGCTACCATCGGTGATTGCGTGAGGAACTCAAAAATGATCTGCCAGCTGACAAATGAAAATGGTAACTGACTGTACCTGTGGTTAGCATATATACAAGGACTTGCAAAGAATAAGAAAGGCCTTCTATTCTCTGAAACCTGCTATCAGTGTGTACGTTTGACTTGTGCCTGTCCTTGCCTGTTGCTCGTTGTGCTTCGGTTTTGTCACTGAGTGGCAGCTGCTCTGATCCCTGTACAGAATTGTGATCGGTGAGGGGGAGGCTGAGAGCAAATGCTCTGTAGATACAAGGAAAACTTTCAGACCTCATATTGTTGTGCATCAGTGCACCCACTTGTAGAATGCACAGAGCACTGATCTTTTAAAACCTGGGTTGAAGGTGCTCAGTTGTAATAACCAGAGTATCTACCTGTGAATTTACAAGTATGCTACAGCTCATAAGTAGTATTTACAGTGATCCTGCTTCTTTTTTTTTTTTTAATCTCAGGACTTGTGTGTATTTTTAACTTTTTAAAAACTTTCTGTGTAATTCAGTGATATCTGTAAACACATTTACAGAAATAAAAGATCACTCACTAGATTTCAGCCATGTATTTAATTGAAATGGAAGAAAGAATATAAATCTTAAAGGAGAAAATGCTCGCCTGAGCTGTGTAACAACTACTGCATTAGTGAAAAATGTTACTTTTTTTTCTGACCTTTTTATGCTAGACTTCTTTTCCCATCATTTTTTTTTCTATTGTGTGGTGGCAGTACACAAACATATCTCTTACCATGCTTGCAAAAATGCACCAAGATGTATTTAAGAAGCAAGTGCTTGTTTACCTGAAGTACAGCCTTTGCTAGATTCCAAGGTGTTTCTTTTGTTTTGTTTTGTGTTTTTTTTGTTGTTGTTTTAACCTCTTGATGAGATCTGAGTCACATACTTTAAAGCATGTCTTCTGGTAGACCTAATCTGAGTCTGTTAGATTGTTACTTTTCTTTTTGCTTACAATGCTTAATGTACATTCAGTACAAATAGTCCATAAAACCAGTGCGTGCCAGTGGGTATTCAGATACCTTGCACGATTCTGTTTTTCCTGATAACTGTCATTACAAAATGCTGTCACCAGACTGGGCATTAATTTCTCTGTTGCAGAGCAATTGTTATTCGCTTATGCATTAAATATAGTTACCAGAAAGAATGAATAATACTGGTAAAATCACTAACCAAGCCAGCCTGTAGAAGGTGTTGTCTTCTTGACCTCCAGACTTTGTCATTGCACGATTCTGACCTTCTATTACCACATACCTCTTCAGAAGGGCTGACAACAGCAGGACGAGGGGAAATGGATCCAAGTTGAAGGAGGGAAGATTGAGGCTGGATGTTAGGGGGAAGTTCTTCACAAGGAGAGTAGTTAGGCCCTGGAACGGGCTGCCCAGGGAGGTTGTGGATGCGCCGTCCTTGGACGTGTTCAAGGCCAGGTTGGACGGGGTCCTGGGCAACCTGATGTGAATGTGTGTGTTTGGTGGCCCTGCTGGGCAGAGGGGTTGGAACTACATGATCCTTGAGGTCCCTTCCAACCCGGGTGATTCTGTGATTCTGTGATACCTTTTCTTTCCTTTTGCCTGTTATAGCAATTCTGCTTGAGCTTTCTGCTAATATCAGGACTGTTCATTACCCTGTATTTGGTCTTTTCTGCCTGTCAGTTGGAAGCTAACTTTGTACAGTCAATGATGCACCAACTCCAGATTTTAATTTATTCATCTCTCTCTTAAACCTTTCATGACTTTTTTTTCCTTTCTGCTCCTAGCTTTATTCATCATAGTACCTAATTTTCCTACTAAGTCTGCTCTAGTTTTCTTACGTTTTCTTTTTCCAAAACTTGGAGATCCCTAATTTAGGAAAACAGTCTATGAAATGTTAAATTTACAAGTCCTGCAGAAAGATACTTGCAACTTAAAATATGATCACTTCATTACAGCGTCAGCAGTGTTGCAAAATGAGTTTGAATTATGCTTTCTTTTTTTTTTTTTTTTAATGCAAAAATAAGTTGGGAAAAATGCAGAGAATTCCAGCACAGAACCATAGAGCAGTATGCCCTGAATGACTTTACTGATTTCGTGTATTATTTTGCAAATCCCTGCCCTCTGAAGATTGTAATTTTCAGCAGTCTTCCCTGCTTGCTATCACACACAGCCTCCCTTGCCCTCTTAGCTGCAACACTTATCAGATTGCTTTTCTCTTTTTCTTTTGGTAGTGTGGAAACCCAGGATCTCAGTACGCTTCTTTCACTGAGAGTATAATCCAACTCCCACAGTAACACTCAAGTTTCTCACTGTCCAAATCAATCTGCTAAATAAATGACTGTGCAGCGGCCTCTTTCCTTGCAGTTGTCAGTGTAAAAAGATCATTCAAGTGCTCTTTTATCAATCTCTTTCGTGTTCTTTGCTCTCTAAGTGCCAATAGCAGAGACTATCTTCAGTGGAATAGATTTTCTCTGTATAAGTTGTGACTTTTTAAATAACATTTGTGTGTTGAAAGCATTTAGTCTCAGGCTTTGGGGAATAATAGCTCAGAGTCATTTCATTGTACTGAAAAAATGATGTTTTATTCAGAAGTGACTGATAGTACTGAGTACTGGTGAAGTGATTTCATCAGCTATTGTTTGCTCTTACAATCCCTAAAACATCTTGTATTGCTATACCTCTTATCTTGTTGTCCTCCATGTAGACAAAACATACAAAGGAATTCATACAATCTAGATTCACTGTATGTAGAGAATCTGATGAGTGTTCAGTTGAAGAATTTGTAGATTTAAGCCAGTTGCCTCTTTCTCTTACATACAAGCTGTTATTTTCATTCATTGATCTTTCTGAAATTTCTCCCAGCCTCCTTGATTCACAAATCACATTACTTTAGTTTCTCTGGATTACATAGGGATTAACTAATACATTTAGTACCTAACTACATAGAGTTATACCTACTGGACTCCCTGAAAGGAGGTTGTGGTGAGGTGGGAGTCATCCTCTTGTCCCAGGTAACTAGCAACAGGATAAGAGGGAATGGCCTCCAGGTGAGCCAGGGGATGTTCAGGTTGGATATCAGAGAAAACTTATTTTCCTCAAGAATGGTCAGGCACTGGAGTGGGCTGCCAAGGAAAGTGGTTGTCATCATCCTTGGAGGGTGTTCAAGAAATATTTAGATGTTGTGCTAAGGGACGTGGCTTAGAGGGGAAGTATTGGTGGTAGGTAGACAGTGGAACTAGATGAACTTGGAGATCTTTTCCAAAGTTGGTGTTTCTATGATTCTGTTGTCTTCATTTGGAATTTCAGACAATCATAGAATCTTTTGAGTGGGAAGGAGTCCTTAAAGGTTATCTAGTGCAATTCCCCTTCCATGAACTGGAACTTTTGCAGCTAGATCAGGTTGCTCAGAGCCTGGTTGAATCTGTCTTGAATGGCTCCAAGGAGGGAACTTCGACCACCTTTGGGCACCTTGCTCCAGTACCTCACTACTCTTGTCTTAAAAATTCTATATGATGTCCAAACTGGATCTTCTAGTTTGGAATTACCTCTCTCCTTGTCCTATCACATCTGACTCTACTGAAGAGTCTGTTCTCTTCTTTCTTACAGCTCCCCTTTTCTTTCTTACAGCTCCCCTTTAGATACTGAAAAGATGCTGTCAGGTCACCCCAGAACCTTCTCTTCTCCAGGCTGAATAGCCCCAGCTCTCTCAGCCTGTCCTCACAGGAGACGTGTTCCATCCCTTTGAGTATTCTTGTGGCCCTCTTCTGGACCTATTACAATAGATCTGTCTCTCCTCTACTGAGGACTCCGCATCTGGACACTGTGCTTCTAGTGAGGTCTCACAGCACAGAGTAGTGGGGCAGGATCATCTCCCTAGCCCCGCTGGCCACTCTTCTTTAGATGCAGCCCAGGATATCGTTGGCTTTCTGGGCTGCAAGTGCACATTGCTGGCTCATGTCCAGCTTTCCATCCACCAGGACCCCCAGGTGCTTTTTGGTAGAGTTTTGCTTCATCCTTACACACCCCAGCTTGTATTGGCAGTGGATGTCGTCTCAACTCTGGTGCAAGATCTTGGATTTGTTGAACATCGTGAGGTTCTCCTTCACCCACTGCTTGGGTCTCTGAATGGCATCCAGTCTGTTGGGCATGTTGAGCATGTCACACAACTTGGTGCTGGGGGCACTTGATCCTGCTGTTGATGTTATTGATGGAGGTGTTAAAGAGCACAGGTCCCAGTACTGACGCCTGAGGAACACCACTTGTCATCGATACTCATCTGGACACTGAACCATTGACTGCCTGCCACTTTAACTTTTATTTTAAAGTAGGAATGTAAACAAAACCAAATTCATAACATTCGTGCCAGCTGAAACACCTCATATTTGCCTGATCGCAGAATCACAGAATCACCCGGGTTGGAAGGGACCTCAAGGATCATGTAGTTCCAACCCCCCTGCCCAGCAGGGCCACCAAACACACACATTCAGATCAGGTTGCCCAGGACCCCGTCCAACCTGGCCTTGAACACGTCCAAGGACGGGGCATCCACAACCTCCCTGGGCAGCCCGTTCCAGGGCCTAACTACTCTCCTTGTGAAGAACTTCCCCCTAACATCCAACCTAACTCTTTCCTCCTTCAACTTGGATCCATAATGATGGATCCTGATGTTGAGCTTAAGTCTTTGACATGTATGTTTTCATAGTTTCAGCCTGCAGATCAAATTCTCCCATGGTTCCACCTTTGTCTCAAGCAGATTCCTTCAAATCATCTGACAGAAATGCTATAGAGTATGAATTGTGTGTGTGTGTGTGTGAGATTAGTGGATTTGTTTTCTGAATGAAACAACAAGTAGGATTCTCCTTGCTGACCATTATGTGTCTAGCTGAAATTTCAGATCAAGGCAGTCTGAGGGAAATTAGTCTTCATTATCTATCCACACTGATATAAGAATATCACAGAGAATGCTGGCGTTTCATTAAAAGAGATTACTCGTGTCTATTCTGCAACTGGTGGTGAATAGGATCATTTGGATTATTTCAGAAAAGCATGTCAACATAAATCACAGAATTGTAGGGGTTGGAAGGGACCTCCAGAGCTCATCGAGTCCAACCCCCCTGCCAAAGCAGGTTCCCTACAGCAGGTCGGCATCCAGGCAGGTCTTGAACATCTCCAGAGAAGGAGACTCCACCACCTCCCTGGGCATCCTGTTCCAGTGCTCCGTCTGGCATCCTGTTCCAGTGCTCCGTCTCCTCACTGTACACAAGTTCCTACATACATTGGTGCAGAACTTCCTATGCTGCAGTTTCCAGCCGTTTCCCCTTGTCCTGTCTCCACTCACCACTGATGATGTAGTTTTAAAACAAAAAAAATAATCCCAGTTTTATAGTTCTGGCTTCTAAGTGATACCATGTTACATTTGGATGCAGTGTGAACATAAGGAGAAAGTAATGGATGCTGTTGGTTGATCTAGAGGGGCTATGAGGTATAACGAGTGAGACTTCTTTGTTACCAGGAATTATTTTGTAATCATTCAAATTCTGTGTATTTCCTAAAAAACCTGCTGATTGATATAAATATTATTAATCATCTTAAATCAGTTAGGAGCTATAGGAGCTCCTATAGCTCCTATGAGTTAGGAGCTATAGTAGCATACATACTGCATGAAAATATCACATCTGCAACCAAACTAAGGTTTTGTTGTTATTGTTATTGTCTTGAAGGATGCAAGATGTGCTTTTGCTTTGCAGAAGAAATAGTATTTCAGAACCTGTATTCACTCTACTCTTGGGAGCTATTGGGAATAGGCGAACGGTTGGACTGGATGAGCTTTTAGGTCTTTTCCAACCTTGGTGATTCTATGATTCTATGAACTCAGTGCATCTCCACGTATGGAAGAATTCCAGTGGCTTAGGGCTGGAGATTTTCCCATTTGATTTGGCCGTAACTTTGATTTAAGAGTGCGGCTAAAAACTCTAAACAATCTGGATGAGAAGGACTGTCTTAGCAACTCTATTGTATTCTCCTCCCCCTTCATCCCCTTCTTCCCTCTCATAACAGCATATGATCTCTAAGGACTTTATATGGTAGTTCATCACAGAAAAGCCTTATATTGCTGCTGTAGGAAGAGCTTTTCTCTGACTAATTTCCAATTTCACTGCTTTGAAGCTGCCAGAATATTTTGGTGAATGGTGGATGGATATTTGATCAAAAATTTTTGTACCAGGGACTTAGAAAAATTGTTCCTTAATGAAAAGCAGATGAACCTTCAGTATGTGTCTTGTTATCACTTTGATGGTACAAATATTACTCTATTTCTGATTATACTTGCATCACCAGTGAATAAGGCAATATCTGATCAAAATAAGTGGAAGAAATTTTTTATTTCGTTATGATTTCCCCAAATAGTTTAAAGCTGAAGTACAACATGAAGGAAAGGACCATTGGCTGTATGACTTCCTTATGAAGCATTTGTTGCATTTGAAATAAGAAGTACTGTGTGTGGGTTTTGATTTTGCGTTGGAAATAGTAAGCAATCATTTTAATTGCTTTACAATAGACCATTTGTGATGCATTCATTTTCTGTGACTGTATCCAAGATGAGTATTAGGAAAATGAGGATGTTTTGTGACCACGTTGGAATCAGACTGAAATTTTTCTATTTTAATTTTAAAAAGCATGTGAAGAACTGATATAATGAGATACTGACCCTGTGTATCAGACACAGTGAAAACACAAAACTGCATAGGTTTTCCCTCCCTCCTGCAGCTTGCTCACATTCCCCTTTTGAGAGGATTTACGAGCTCATGCTCAAATCAGAAAACAGGGATCCATCTCTGTCCTTGGAAGCAACTTGATTGCTCTTCTTGTCTTTGGGTGTCTCACACCAATATTTCACTGAGTTGACACTAAGCTGCAATGTGATTCATCTTCCACCAACAACATTATTTCTGAGAAAACAGGATTAATTATGATTTTTACAATACTTTTTATTATTTAAGGAGTCATAAATTCTATTTTTTTTTTTCCTTAGGCTGTATTATCCATGCTCATCTAGAATTAAATTTGTTTTTTGGTATTAAGTTATAACTGAATGGCAAAATGGAATCATGCAGAGAGGGCTTCAAATTCAGGATTTCTCTTGTAAACTGGTTGAGAAAGGGAAACTCACACAGGGAGGAGAGCCCCCCATAATCCATCCAATATTGGCAGAGGTTGAGGTGATTCATTTCTTCCTGAGCACTTTGCATCTCACACCGTTAGGTCCATAGGGAGCATCACAACCGGAGAGAGAAAGAATTGCGTATTGAAGATGCTGAAGAGGGTATCTACAGTGAGAAAGAATTTCACATGGAAGATTCCTTGTTGCTCAATTGTTGCTCAATTGTTGCTCAATTGTTGCTCAATTGTTGCTCAATTGTTGCTCTATTGTTGCTCTATTGTTGCTCTATTGTTGCTCTATTGTTGCTCTATTGTTGCTCTATTGTTGCTCTATTGTTGCTCTATTGTTGCTCTATTGTTGCTCAATTGTTGCTCAATTGTTGCTCAATTGTTGCTCAATTGTTGCTCAATTGTTGCTCAATTGTTGCTCAATTGTTGCTCAATTGTTGCTCAATTGTTGCTCAATTGTTGCTCAATTGTTGCTCAATTGTTGCTCAATTGTTGCTCTATTGTTGCTCTATTGTTGCTCTATTGTTGCTCTATTGTTGCTCTATTGTTGCTCTATTGTTGCTCTATTGTTGCTCTATTGTTGCTCTATTGTTGCTCTATTGTTGCTCAATTGTTGCTCTATTGTTGCTCTATTGTTGCTCAATTGTTGCTCAATTGTTGCTCAATTGTTGCTCAATTGTTGCTCAATTGTTGCTCAATTGTTGCTCAATTGTTGCTCAATTGTTGCTCTATTGTTGCTCTATTGTTGCTCTATTGTTGCTCTATTGTTGCTCTATTGTTGCTCTATTGTTGCTCTATTGTTGCTCTATTGTTGCTCTATTGTTGCTCTATTGTTGCTCTATTGTTGCTCTATTGTTGCTCTATTGTTGCTCTATTGTTGCTCTATTGTTGCTCTATTGTTGCTCTATTGTTGCTCTATTGTTGCTCTATTGTTGCTCTATTGTTGCTCTATTGTTGCTCTATTGTTGCTCTATTGTTGCTCTATTGTTGCTCTATTGTTGCTCTATTGTTGCTCTATTGTTGCTCTATTGTTGCTCTATTGTTGCTCTATTGTTGCTCTATTGTTGCTCTATTGTTGCTCTATTGTTGCTCTATTGTTGCTCTATTGTTGCTCTATTGTTGCTCTATTGTTGCTCTATTGTTGCTCTATTGTTGCTCTATTGTTGCTCTATTGTTGCTCTATTGTTGCTCTATTGTTGCTCTATTGTTGCTCTATTGTTGCTCTATTGTTGCTCTATTGTTGCTCTATTGTTGCTCTATTGTTGCTCTATTGTTGCTCTATTGTTGCTCTATTGTTGCTCTATTGTTGCTCTATTGTTGCTCTATTGTTGCTCTATTGTTGCTCTATTACATATGATTTTTTGTGCCCTTGTCATCTAAAGCAATTATTATTTTGTTAATGTAGTACGTTGTTTTCACAGCAACTAGCTTCTTTGAGTTGGGTGTCTGTAGAAAAAGTGCACTAGATTTTTGTTAATAGGAATGCATAGGGAATCTTATCAAATAAAGACAGTGTTTTCAACTTAAAATAGTTTTTTTTTTTTTTGGTGCGTGTTGCCTGTATGAACAAAAAGAGGTGATAAATATTCTTGTAAACGAGTTTCCTTTTGGCTCCTTTTGATACTCGATAAAAATGTACTCTGAAGTGCTTTGTGAGAAGGTCTGGAATCTTCTGGCTTTTCAAAATGATTTTTATTCTTTAAGATGTTAAAAACATCAAGTTCTTTCTTTGCTGTCTTGTCACAGGGTTCCTTGAATAACTCTAAAATGTTCACTAAGAGATTTCTCAGTCGGTGTTCATTAGATGCTGCTGTTGCTGAATTCTTGAAAGAATTTAAAATAAAAAAAATAAACATACAAACATGTTTTTTCTAAGTAGTCCCATGGTTTCAATGAGGTTACTTGCAACAAAAACTATTCCTGGCAAGAGATATGAGGCCTTTTTGAAAAATTGTTTAAATGCGTGAGACACGTTTGAAAATAAGCATTGTAAACTCTTCAAATCCAGCTGGTTTCATTCTGTATTTGAATATGACATAACATTGTCCACTGAGATCTATAGCTTTGGAGAAGCTCATAGTTTTGTATAGCTTGTCATTATGTGTTTCAACAAGGGATCTTGTTTTTTACTTGAAAATTGTAGTTGGAAACTTGCGTGATAACTTTTTTTTCCTACTATACTGCAAGGCAGTAATGGCAGTGAAGGTTTTATCTCTCTGAAATGAAATGACAGCAGTGTGAGTGAGGGGGGGGAGGGGTGAACAACAACAGAGTAATTGTTAATATGGGAAGGTGGATGTGTTTGGGTACAAAGAGGTCTGATAGGAAGACAGCTGAAACTTGATTTCCATGTTCTGGCATTAGAAAATTCAATGTATCCTAAGAAACAGCGGTGTAAAGGGCCTTGTGCTTTAAGTGTAAAAATGTGGGAAGTCTCTGGCTCTTTGCAGTTCAAATGTCACTGCTGGCATTGGCAGTGCAGGGAGCAAGGGTAAGGAATGGGGGCAGCCTAGTGACAAGTGCATTCATGAGAAGGAAGGCTGCTGCTGGGAGTGACGTTCATATCGCTTGGTTCCTGTTGCTTGTTCATCTGGTGGAGGTGTCAAGAACAGAGGCAATCCTGTAAGATCTGCTCCTTTTGAAGGTAATTGTAAAGAAGTTATTCAAACGCTGATATGACACAGCACCCTTTTGTGCTGTGTTCGATTGTTTCCATCCTGGGAATGTTTCTGTAGTCCTGTTCTTCTGATATGGCTGCCCAATACTTTGTTTCTAAGGACTGGTTCACGGCCAAGCACTCCTGATTCTTCTCAGATCTCTTAACTCTGCACTTGACATTCAGGTAACAGGGACTTTTAGTCCAGCAAAGAATGTCAGTAGTGATATTAGTTTTGTTCATGTATTGATTGCTGAAACTCTGCTCCTAATTTTGCCCGCTAATCAAGGGGACGAGCCTTTTTGCCCTTCTCTGTTAGTTCATATGTTTCTAATATAAAGGAAGACATTGTGCAATAGGATTTACTTGGATCGTTCTTTACAGAGGTTACATGTGTGTTTGTTTTAAGACAGATGCTTGAAATATTCCTAACTTTATTGTATTGCAGAAAAGTATTTGAACCAACAGCACTTTCATGAGATGAATATGGAAGCAGATATTATATATGGACTTGCACAAACCCATTGATGTAACTTTCCATTGTAAAGACAACATTGTTTGAATATACAGTGAAGTGTGAAACTATTTTTCTAGATACTTTTTTCATTACTGTTATGCTTTTCTGTAGATTTCACAGTGACCTTTGAATTCAAAATGTGAAACATTTCTAAGTGCTGTACACTCTAATATCTGCTGTGTGTCCGGGGCCCCATCTGGCCTGACCTACAATACCTCCAGGAATGGGGCATCCCCAGCTTCTCTTGGCAACCTGTTTCAGAACGTCACCATCTACGTACTAAAGAATTTCTTTGTAATATCTAACTGAAATCTGCCCTCTTTTAGTTTAAAGCCATTCCCCCTTGTACTGTTACAATCAGACCATATAAGTAGTCAGTCTCCTCCCTATTTAAAAGTGTCTTTAAGCACTGGAAGGCCACAATGAATCATCTCCTCTAGGCTGGACAAGCCCAGCTCCTTTGATGTCTCTTTATAGAAGAGGTGTTCCAGCCCTGTGAGCATCTTAGTGGGGCTCCTCTGGACTCGCTCCAGCAGCTCCGCATCTTTCCTGCACTCCAGATGGGGCCTTATAAAGGCAGAACAGAGGGGGACAATCACCTCCCTCACTGTTGCCATCCCTCCTTTGATGCAGCCCAGAATACAGATGGGGTACTGAGTTACAAGCGCACGCTTCTGGCTTGCATTGAGCTTCTTGTCCACAGTACCCCAAGTCCTGCTTTCGGTGAGATCTTCCAGCCTGTGTACATATTGCCTGCCTTGCAGGATTTAAGTTAATGCTTGGGAAAACTTTACTACCAGTGCATACTCAAATAAACAGGCTCTATTTCACACAGATGGCTCTCATTAATTTTTGTCCCAACAACAAGAGCATTTCAGTTCCCTGTAACGAAATTCTTGGTTATGGCTGAAAGAGATGTTGTTCTTGAAGTCACACAGTAAATGCTAACACTGTTTACTGTTTTAATACCTGTGACTGGCTGTATCCTTATTATAAATCTAGCTCAAACCCATCAAACTCAGTACTTGAGAATGGTCATTTAGGTCCTTCTTCTCAAATTTCTGTATAATCCTCTAACGAGCGCTCAGACTGGAAACACAGCGCAACTGTTAGGTGTACATTTGTAGCACTGGGTAAGTATAAGAAAAATGAAATTGGAAACTTTATCAGAATGATGTTATTCTTTTGTTTAGAATCTCTCTTGAAATCGACAAAGTATGAAATCTGAAGGACTACTTTTTGACTTGCTAATACTCTGAAGTGTTGGCATGAAGACTACATTGTCAATAAATTCTTGAGTCCTTTAGGGTTGTGTGGGCAAGGCAAATGTATTCATTTTCACCTGTGTATCTTGTGAAGAAGGACTTACAGTATCATGATGTCATGACCACCTGCTGTTATAAAACACTGGAGGCTCTTTTCAGCTAAGCATCTGCATTTAGATGTGTGCTATTTTATATGAAAATCTGACAGGAATGTATTTATCATGTATAATTTTTAAGTCACCTAAAGTTGTTTGCAAGCGTATGAAAAAATTAGTCCTGTATTGTTGGTAATACTCAGCATTTATCTTCAGGCTGCGCAGTGTTAATTAAAATGTTTGTTTTCATTTATGGAAGAGTTAATAACGTGATTCTGTGTTTGTAAAACGTGTATTGAGTTAAAAATGCATTGAAATAAGAGCTGTATATTGCTTGTAATATCTACACAAGGGAGTCATATAGTCATTATGACGTATATTTTATAACCTAGAGTCTAGGATTTCCATAGCCCTTTCCTCTATTCAGTCACCTTTAGAGAAATGAGCTACTTCAGAAAAGGCTTATTTTTAAATACAGCAGTCATGCGAAGAACACTGAGAAGCAGATGCAGAATATTTCCAGTGCAGTCATTTCAGCTGTATTACTGGAGAGTGGTGTATAGTGTGGACACTTTCAACGTGCATTTGTTTGTAACACAGACTTTTAAAACAGTAAATCTGTTGATTTTAAAAAGCACAATATGTGGTCAGCAAATATAGAACTCGAATGTCTGCTGTCATGTAGGGATCTGAAAACCTGTTGAGCTTAGTAGGCTTAACTGAAAGGAGTAATTCCATCTTCAAAGGCACTTGGGGCTGATAGTGATATTTTACAGAAGCTGGACAGTACTATGCAAGGTCACTGAGCTTTAAGTGTACTCTCTCAGCAGACTTTGTAGTTAGATGTCCCTCTCATAGGCTGTACGCAATTCTGAGGTCCCTTCCAACCCCTACGATTCTGTGATTCTGTGATTCTGTGATTCTGTGATTCTGTGATTCTGTGATTCTGTGATTCTGTGATTCTGTGATTCTGTGATTCTGTGATTCTGTGATTCTGTGATTCTGTGATTCTGTGATTCTGTGATTCTGTGATTCTGTGATTCTGTGATTCTGTGATTCTGTGATTCTGTGATTCTGTGATTCTGTGATTCTGTGATTCTGTGATTCTGTGATTCTGTGATTCTGTGATTCTGTGATTCTGTGATTCTGTGATTCTGTGATTCTGTGATTCTGTGATTCTGTGATTCTGTGATTCTGTGATTCTGTGATTCTGTGATTCTGTGATTCTGTGATTCTGTGATTCTGTGATTCTGTGATTCTGTGATTCTGTGATTCTGTGATTCTGTGATTCTGTGATTCTGTGATTCTGTGATTCTGTGATTCTGTGATTCTGTGATTCTGTGATTCTGTGATTCTGTGATTCTGTGATTCTGTGATTCTGTGATTCTGTGATTCTGTGATTCTGTGATTCTGTGATTCTGTGATTCTGTGATTCTGTGATTCTGTGATTCTGTGATTCTGTGATTCTGTGATTCTGTGATTCTGTGATTCTGTGATTCTGTGATTCTGTGATTCTGTGATTCTGTGATTCTGTGATTCTGTGATTCTGTGATTCTGTGATTCTGTGATTCTGTGATTCTGTGATTCTGTGATTCTGTGATTCTGTGATTCTGTGATTCTGTGATTCTGTGATTCTGTGATTCTGTGATTCTGTGATTCTGTGATTCTGTGATTCTGTGATTCTGTGATTCTGTGATTCTGTGATTCTGTGATTCTGTGATTCTGTGATTCTGTGATTCTGTGATTCTGTGATTCTGTGATTCTGTGATTCTGTGATTCTGTGATTCTGTGATTCTGTGATTCTGTGATTCTGTGATTCTGTGATTCTGTGATTCTGTGATTCTGTGATTCTGTGATTCTGTGATTCTGTGATTCTGTGATTCTGTGATTCTGTGATTCTGTGATTCTGTGATTCTGTGATTCTGTGATTCTGTGATTCTGTGATTCTGTGATTCTGTGATTCTGTGATTCTGTGATTCTGTGATTCTGTGATTCTGTGATTCTGTGATTCTGTGATTCTGTGATTCTGTGATTCTGTGATTCTGTGATTCTGTGATTCTGTGATTCTGTGATTCTGTGATTCTGTGATTCTGTGATTCTGTGATTCTGTGATTCTGTGATTCTGTGATTCTGTGATTCTGTGATTCTGTGATTCTGTGATTCTGTGATTCTGTGATTCTGTGATTCTGTGATTCTGTGATTCTGTGATTCTGTGATTCTGTGATTCTGTGATTCTGTGATTCTGTGATTCTGTGATTCTGTGATTCTGTGATTCTGTGATTCTGTGATTCTGTGATTCTGTGATTCTGTGATTCTGTGATTCTGTGATTCTGTGATTCTGTGATTCTGTGATTCTGTGATTCTGTGATTCTGTGATTCTGTGATTCTGTGATTCTGTGATTCTGTGATTCTGTGATTCTGTGATTCTGTGATTCTGTGATTCTGTGATTCTGTGATTCTGTGATTCTGTGATTCTGTGATTCTGTGATTCTGTGATTCTGTGATTCTGTGATTCTGTGATTCTGTGATTCTGTGATTCTGTGATTCTGTGATTCTGTGATTCTGTGATTCTGTGATTCTGTGATTCTGTGATTCTGTGATTCTGTGATTCTGTGATTCTGTGATTCTGTGATTCTGTGATTCTGTGATTCTGTGATTCTGTGATTCTGTGATTCTGTGATTCTGTGATTCTGTGATTCTGTGATTCTGTGATTCTGTGATTCTGTGATTCTGTGATTCTGTGATTCTGTGATTCTGTGATTCTGTGATTCTGTGATTCTGTGATTCTGTGATTCTGTGATTCTGTGATTCTGTGATTCTGTGATAGTTCAATCTTTAAAATAATGATTTATCTGAACAGGAATGTGTTTTGAAGCTTTAAGGAAGAAAGACTTTATGAAGCTGTGAAGTTAACCACATTCTTGAACTGTCCATATTTCACGTTTGGAAACTATGTTTTACAGTATATTTAGGTTTTGTTGTTTGTTATGTGCTTTCCTATTGACTGCCTCAGTGACTTAGATTTGCTTAGAGCCAATTGTATCATCAGTTACCTCCACTGAAGTTGCAGATTACTAGGGGAACTTGTAAAATATCACAGTAATTTTACATGCATTGTGTCATCATTGGTAAAAAGACCACATATACAAAACTTTCAAAGAATGTGCCCGTGCAGAGCTATAACTTTTGTCACGTAAAAAGTACATAGGTAGACATTGAGCTGACTTATGTCCACAGAACTTTTATTGGGCCTATTTTCCTAGCATTTTAATAAGGATTGATTTTGTTAACAAAGCTGACAACAGCTTGCAAATCTTGTTACGAGAACGTTACTTACTTTGGTTCCTAGGCAAGTGCTGGTTTGACAAAGTCACGTTTCTATAATGATCTCTCCCTCCAAAATATATATTTGATTTTCTACCTGTGAAGATCATATGCGATTTCAGAAACTGAAGATGGTAGGAAAACATCTAAGTATTAATAAGGAATCTTGAAATAATGTTTAAAAGTCGTAGTTACCTTTGCTGATATAAAATGTACCAATCATTTAATGGCATTTATGATGTTAAACATTTGATGTAAAAGGTCCTGGGTGTCTCTAGTCTGTTTTAATGCTAAGCATATTGCTTAGCAATATTTTAGCAAGCAGTATATGCTAACATGGAAACAAGACTACTTAAGATAACTACTATGGTAGTATCATAAACGAAAAATACTGGGCAGTAGAACAAAATGCTTTTCAAATAGCTAACAATGATATGAGTGCTTTGCTTGTAGACAGAAATAAAAAGTTAAGATTGCTTGGAAGGTATACAGCTGATTCCCTGAAGATCTCTGAGATATTTCAGTGGCTCTATCTTCTATCGATACTGAGAATGAATGTGCTAATAAATGGAAAGATTGCCCATTTTCTTTGGCAGTGTTTATTGCCTTTGCACTGCAAAGTCATGGAAGTTTTGAAACTCACCCATTCTGCTTTGTGGGAGTAAAATAATGATTATGGGTTAAAGCACTATGAAACAGCCTGTGGACATATGAATTTATGAATTGCTTGTAGAGTGGACAAAGTGATTTTTCGCAATATGGTGACAATGGATTGGCATCGATGATAATAATTATTTTAATGTTATTTCATTAGTAATCCTGACCTATAAATCACTGTATGACAGCAATTCAGAAGATAAAGTTGTTTAGTTTCTTTCCTACATGCAGTTAGTAAAACTTGTTTTCACTCATTGGATTTTGTTCAGCGTCACAAATCAGCTTTCTGTGGGACTTTTCAGAAATCGGGGATACTTGCATTGAAATTAGGGAAAAAATAATCCTTAAACATGTCACATGTAATTTACCAAATACTCAAATGATCTGAGAACACAAGAATTGCTGCGTAAATACTGTTTTATTTCCTGTCATGCTTATTACAGACTGACAGGAAAGAAAGAAGTGATGCTTTGAATACTGCAATAGGCAGCATGTGCAAGAAGACGAGAGATCTTCGCAGACAGGTAAATCTCCAGTAGAAAAAGTAGACTTAAGGACTTACCTAAACTGCAGTTTTCAGATTTTATGGCACTGCGTTTTGTCAATAAACCTTTCTTCTATGTTAGAGAAATAATGAAGATAATTACAGCATATATGTCCAGAAAATTTATGGCCACACAGAATGTGAACACACATGGCTTTTATCCTATCTGGCACTGGCTGTTTGTCAGTTCTCTGGTGGAAGAAAATCCGTCCCAACTTTGTATACAGTCTTACAACCCAACTCTTATGTTTTATGATGGTAAATAAATCTTTTCTGTGTCCCATGGTCATTCAGGAGAAACCTTGAAAAATAAGACAACTGTATTATGGTATTTGCAGCTAACTAGCTATCCCATTTCCTTTCACATTTCATCAAAATTATGTTCAGTTCAGACACCCTTGCGATGCAGGCGTTCATCATGAGCTCTGTTAACTCTTCCATTGCATTATGCTGTCTCTTCCATAAGAAAAGTAGGCTCCATCTTTTCATGGATTCAAGAAATGTCTCTGTTGCAGCATTTAAAATTTATTTTAGAAGATTACGTTTGTATAGAAGCCTTTGTAAAAGTGATTGGGTTGAATGCCCAATAATTGGGCTTGTTCAGCCTGGAGAAGAGAAGGCTGCGGGGTGACCTCATTGCAGCCTATCAATACCTGAAGGGAACCTACACCCAGGAGGGGAGCAAACTCTTCAGAAGGGCTGACAACAGCAGGGTGAGGGGAAATGGATCCAAGTTGAAGGAGGGAAGATTGAGGTTGGATGTTAGGGGGAAGTTCTTCACAAGGAGAGTGGTTAGGGCCTGGAAGGGACCTCAAGGATCATGTAGTTCCAACCCCCCTGCCCAGCAGGGCCACCAAACACACACATTCAGATCAGGTTGCCCAGGACCCCGTCCAACCTGGCCTTAAACACGTCCAAAAATGGGGCATCCACAACCTCCCTGGGCAGCCCATTCCAGGGCCTAACCACTCTCCTTGTGAAGAACTTCCCCCTAACATCCAACCTCAATCTTCCCTCCTTCAACTTGGATCCATTAACTGTAGTTATAGTCACGTAACCCTGCCCTTAATGCAGGAATGAAGTGTGTGCATGTTTGTTATACTAATGTATCATGGCAGTGAACTTTACTCACAAATGCAGCTTGTTAATACATAATGCAGTGTGTGTAGAGTAGAATTTTGTAAATAGCTGGTATTAATAGAATGCTTTGTTTTGCAGCTTCGTAAAGCCATTATAGATCACATCTCAGACTCCTTCTGTTCCGCTTCTAGTTCTCATTGAAGCTGCTAAAAATGGAAGAGAAAAAGAAATAAAAGCATATGCTGCTATATTTCGAGAACATACCAGCAGACTTGTGGAGGTATGTTTGATGTTCTTACACTTTTTTTTTTTTCTAACTAAGTAAATTGCCTCTGCAGTATTCCCTTTGGTGCCAAATACCATGAAAGAATTAAGGTGGTATTTCAGGTAAGACTGCATTAATTGCCTAGGGCCATAGTAAGCATACTCTACTTTTGTACGTTATGTACATATTTTATGGTATGTAATGGTATGTAATAAAATAGTGGGTTTTGTGGTGATGTCTGCTTACACTGTTTGATTGAGTAGAAATTTGATGGAGGAGGATTCTGCTTTGAGAAAATATTGTATGCATTTCCACAGAAATATTCTTTGAGAAATGTGTGATTTTTAGGGAATAACAGCTCAAATTGTTCTAAGATGTAGTAGACTAATCTTGGTGTGTATGTAAATACATAATGTGTGTGTATATCTATGTTGTAACTTCGTATAGTGCCTATAGTGAACAATACATACTTAATGAAATGCTCTCAGTAGCTGGCTTTAACAGAGCCTGCACACAGTGTCCTGTGCTCTTGTGTGATGAGTTGTTCCAACTTGTCTCTCTGCTGGTGCTTACATCAAACACGGCTGTTCAAAATGAGTGTACAGTTGAGGTTATCTTCAGGATATGCACCAGAACTGAAATAATGAATTTGAAAATCCTTATATTGGTTTAAAATACTTTATTTCTCCGGAGGTTGTTTGATATTCAGTGGCTTTTTGTTAAACTATGCTGCTAAGCTCACCAGAACGTTAGTTAGATAGGAGTTAGCTGCGTCTATCAGCCACTAGCCTACCAGAAGTAAAGAAAAAATAAATGAAGTATTAATGGCTAAGCAAGTGGTCACTAAGAGACCTTGTACCTACAAGCAGACCTACCTGATTACAAATAAAAAATCAGCCATTTTCAACAGTGTCAGCAAAGAAAAAGAATATGGCAAATGTCACGTGGAAAGTGAGATCACAATTCAATGAATATAAATCCAGGAGTATTTAAATACATTGAAGCAGTGAATTGGAAACATATTTTGGTTTTTAGCATTTCAAAAGGTGTCACTTGGAAAATACTTTTTCTAAATGGAAATTACATTGTACTGTACTGTTGCTTTAATTTGCTGAGTAACACAGCAGGTAGACAGAATTAGATCTTAGTAATCTTAATTTTCTGCAGCTTGTTTTCCAACTGAACATGGTTCCGTAGGTAATTGATAGCCTAGAGAGATCAGATGTAGGTAAATGAATTGCCAGAGAGCTTGATCATGCAAGAAAGACAAGACAAATGGAAAAGAAATAAATAGGTTTTGAATCTTTGGTACTTGTATTATCCATCTTATTTATCACTTTACTTACTTTTTGGTGGTGAAACTTCTAAGTATCACTTGTCCTCTTTGGGATGTCTTCCATGCCTTTTGTTAGGGATATATTTCATAATGTGATGCTGTTTGTGTGCAATTTTGAGTTGGATATCACGTAATTGAAGATCTAACTCTGCACAATGTTTCCAGGTTCCATCAAGTTTTCATGCATCATTGCATTTGATTAGAGAGTTCTTAAATAGCAGATATTATTTCCATGTTTCTCTCTCTCTCTCTCTCTCTCTCTCTCTCTCTCTCTCTTTTTTTTATTCCTTTATTATTTATTCCCTTCATTCTTTAAAAAAAAATATATATAAAAAAAATCATCCAAATCCTCCTACAGTTCTCAGGTTATGAAATACAAGGCTGGAATACGACTCATGTACACCATTGCAGAATTGAGCTTCAGCTTCTCTGTAATTGAGAATAATTGAAGTAACTTACTAAGATATAACTGTGGGCAGGATATGCCATATAGCTATGGAATAACAATGGATATGGCAGTTATAGGTAACTTTAAGCAACTAAGTGAAATTACTTGCAAAGAATTATATAAGACAGCAACAATAAATAAAAAAAACTAATAAATAAGGTAGATGAGATATCAGACAATTGCAATATCAATAGGAAGGCAGTTTTAACATCTATGTGTAGTTGTCATATGGTGTGGGCAACAGATCATATAGCAGAAGCCAGTGCTGGAAATGCAGCAGTCCATATTATTATATACAAAATACTTTTAAGAAGAAAAGCTTTTTTTTCAGGTGCAAATACACTTCATGCAACATACAACCTCTTGAAGTTACTTGTAAGCTCTGACACCTAGAAAGCAGCTCAGATGCTGGCAATCCTTATTTTCTGCCTTGGAGAACAGCCCAGGATACAGTTGTCCTTGTGGGCTGCAAGCGCACCCTACTAATACCAGATACTCCTCATTTCTTTTCCCCTAAATAACTGTTCACATTCTCTAGATTGAACGTCACCCTCTGTTTTACCATCTAGTCCTTCAGTAACCTGATGTCTCTTTGCAAATCTTTGTAAGTAATTATTTTATTTTCTTCTCTAAATACCATGGCAAAAAAAAAAAAAACCAACCAAATAAACAAAAAATCAGAGGTTAATGCGGATGCTATGCCCTCAGTGAGATTTTTGGCTAACAGTTTTTGCTGAATTTCCTCTAGACTTATTCCTGAGGTTGGGATGGGAAAAAAAAGAAAAAAAAGAAGCTAAATCTCTCTGTGCCAGCTGTGATTTTGTGACTTCCTAGTTACTCTGCTGCTTAGGTTCTTACCAAAGCCATGTGTTTCCTCTGCATCCTGTTGTTGGAGGAGTAGCAGGATCTACATGCTGTGAGAATCCTTCTTAGTATTTTTTTTTGGCTCAAAGCTTGCTTCCTGAGGTTTTTCTTGTCATAAGACTCCGAGTGACTTGCCAAGGAGGCAACTGATGGGTGCTAATCGTGTGACAATCGATATCACTTTGGGAACATTTGCAAGCCCCTTCCCCCAGAGCTGCTTGCTCTGTAGAAGAGCGGAAGAGAGCGCTCAGCAGTGTTCACTGGCAGAAGATCCGGCCTGTGGCCAAACTGCTCCAGCTAAGAATGGAAGGCTGGGGGATGATAGCATTGTATCTTGCGAAGGCAAGATGCAAGTTGGTGCCTCCCTGCTTCCTCTTATCTGCTGGCAAGGCCAGAAAGATAAGAACAAAGGAGGTTCCTGCTGAGATCCCAGAGCCAGAAGCTGCCACCGCAAGGAGAACTGACTCAACCACCTTGGGTTTGAGCTGTCACTCAAAGGAGAGCTGATTTGACCACTTTGGATCTGAGCTGTCACTCCAAAAACAGCTGACTCACACTTTGAAGTATTGAAAAAGAGCCATCATCACCATGGTCGTCGTCGTCGTTGGCAACAGGACAACAATGCCTGATGACCCACCGCTACTGAAGATCAAAGACGGAACTACGAACCTTGCTGGATCCATGGTGGTGACTCTGTCCCTCTTGCTGCCTATAAAGACCCCTTGCTTCCTCTTTCCTATCTTTTCTATCGCCCCCCCTTCCCTTCCCCCATTACCCTAATTCATAATAGTGTCCGTTCTCCCCTTCCCCATTTCCCCTGATTAACATTTGTAATAAACTGGTTGGACCAACATTTGAACCGTTGCTTCTTAATCTCACACCAGGTATATAGATAATAAAAGAACCTCCTCTCCCTCCTACACATGCCTGGATCTTACTATGGAATGTGTAGTACAGCTAACAGTCGAGCACTTTTGTGGCAACCTCATGAAGGCCATGTTTCTGTTGCTGAGTGTATGTAAACAGGTCTATCCATTTCTGCTGAATATTAGCATTGATCCTGTAAAACATAGTTATGACATTAAAAAGGAAAGGGAAATAGACAACTTTTTTTAGTACATAAAGATAAATTTTGAAATTCAACTCTTGTGTTGTAAAAATCAGATGTGTTATAAAATCAGATGTATACACTGTCAGCTGAAATTTTGTCCAAACAAAACCATCATCTGGAGCTTAGTTTCTGTAAGTAATTTCATTAAAAATATCATTGTTCCAGTTGATCGTGCTTCATACAACATTGTTTAGCTGAAGTGATGATGCTAGTGTTGCACTAATGAGCAATTAGATTATATCAATTCAAAACAGAAACAGGAAAGCATAACACATCATTCATAATGTATTTTCAAACTCATCAGCGAGCCAACGTTTGAATCAAGCTTTCTTAGTCTAATTAGCCCTTTATAGAAGTTAGGACGTTATCACTTTCTATGATCCAGTCAGTTTTAAATATTATTGCTGTTGCTGAATTGATTTTACATTTTCATTTGCATGGAGAAATTTTTAAAGTAAATTTTTGAACCTAGACCAGCAAGACCGGTGTATTTGTATATTCAGCTCTCCACTTGCAAAGAAATTGATTGTAATACTGCTGCCAGTACACCCAGTGGTGATGGATAATGTAGCCAATTTTATGTTGTAGCATTGAACTGCAAGTCCATTTTAAGAAGTAAAACAAGCCACTGGTATTTGTGCTATTTCTAGTTTAAGCCTTCACTTCTCAATTCAGATTAAAATAAATGATAAGAATCCTTTCCCTACGTTAGTAACCACCGATATTGCTTTATTCATTTGGTTTGGTCTGTCCTCCTTTCTAAGTAGAAAAAGTCAGATATTCTGAGGTTGTATTAGTTTTTTTTTCAATATAAGGCCTTATCTACCCCAACTTACTCTTAACCCAAGATCATGATTTCCTAAAGATGATTTATCTTTGTAAGTGCCTGTCCTTTTTAGTCTGAATTATTAGTTTCACCTTCTTTTTTCTAGATAGCTGAAGTGCATTTTTTCCCATCTATTTCTAAAAGATCAAGGATATTTGAATAGTAGGTTATGAGATAGTTTTCTGGATAAATACAGTAGACTGAGTTAGAGGTTTTCTTGTGGAGGTTTCCCCATCAGGGAATTTGATACGGAAATTAGAAGTACTTCATTAAATATTGAGAGATGCTTTGTGGTTTCTATTTGAATCAGCAAATCAAAACTTCTCAAGGTGTGTTCTTCCTTGTTTTCTTTTGTTATCTGTCTCCTGATTTTATTAACTGTTCTTTGGCCTAGAGGTTCTATCTTTTGTTTAAAACAATGTGCTAAGAGGTTTGGGATGTTATGTAGGTTGCTCCAAAAGTAATGGCTCCCATTTATTTCTGTGGAAAATACAACAAAGAACACAACAACACTGACAGAGAGAATTCTCAGCCAAAAAAATGCTATTTTTCAATGTGGTCGCCGTAGTCAACACAGTCATTTGGCATTTTGGCCAGCAGTGAATGGAAGTCTGCATGCCATGCTCATAAATATCTGCACCAGCAGAGGTGACCCAGCTGTCAGTGCTGCTGAAAAGCACCACCCACTGCCTTGCTGTGCTGACATCCACTGTTTGGCCTCTATAAACGTTCAGCGCACATGAATGAATGTCAGTGGGAGCCATTTTTCCTGGCATGGAAGAATTCAGTGGCAAGTCTTTCTTCACCTTCACTTCCATATCAGACACCATTCTGTCACACTGCCCCCCTCTGCTGCCATTTGTCGTATAGCAACAAGATCTAACAGGATATTGGTGGGAAGGTTCAACCTCTACTGCCATCCCACCAACGTCAGCTTCCAGTGTTGTGGGCCAGCAATACAAAACAAGAAACATTACTTTCAGAGCAATTACTTTTCCTCTTAATTACACCTTCCAGGAATATTATTGGTGGAGTGTGGTGGTTTGTGAATGGTGCTGGTGTTTGAAGAGCTCAGGCAGTGGCAAAATATTTGAGATGCCTAGGCTTACATCTTTGCACTTTTTGTGCAGTAAGTTCTCGAAACTTAATCTCTTGGTTATGAATGTCAGTAGTGCCTTCAGATGTACAGAGGAAACAAAGTAGTCCTAATTACATAGATATAAATAAATAACCAAACAAGCAAAGCACAAAAACCCCCCCAAAAAACAGCCAAAACACAAACACCACCTGGGCTGTTACACTGAACTCCCTCCATATGGGAAATGGATATTGAATATGAAGCTTCTGTAGCTGAAGTATTCTCACAAAAATCAAAGGTTACATTATTCATTCTTCAAATGGAGGTTATTCTGGCTACTCTACACCTTAATCCTGCACATACTTTATCAAATATTTGCCTGAATAATAATAAAAGTGATAATAAAATCAAGATGAACTGTAGAAATAATAAAAAAAAGCAAAACCCTATTTGGGTTAAGGTTCTCTAGAGATCTCTCTAGAGATAAGGTCTCTATCTTTGTGAATCTTCCTTAAAATAAATCCCCCAAAGTATATTTTGGTTAGAAAATTATATTTTTAGTTTTAATTCCATAATCTAATGCATTAATTTTGGTACAGGTATTTCGAAACAATGAAAATTAACTGTTTTGGGATTTCATGCATTTAGGTTTTGATTTGAAATGCCTTTTCATCTAAAATGTTCTGATGAAATTGCGCATCTCAAGATGGTACTTGTTTATATGGAAACACTTCAGTGTTCTTTTAGAAGTTCTTAAAACTTGCTCTGTAATGAATCAGAAAATAACACTAGTTATGTTATCGGTACTGTCATGAAAAGCTTTAGGGGACTTGGTTGTAAATTCCTTATTATGCCTTTTAAGATATGCCTGCTTTTAGTGAAGATTGTGTTCTAGCTTGTGTTTTACTTCTACTTTACTTTTGTGTTCTAGCTTGTGTTTTACTTTACTTTTACTTTACTTTTGTGTTCTAGCTTGTGTTTTACTTTACTTTTACTTTACTTTTACTTTACTGTTGGAGATGAAAACAGTTTGTGATGTGATCAATTATGCAATAGTGTTTTGTGATCAAATACGTGGTAGTGAACAAAAGATAGGTGAAATGGAAGACTGAAATATGCTGTCTACACAAGCTGAAAAATATATCCTGTGTTCTGTAACTGGAAATTTCTTGTTTGGGAAAGCTGGCAGGCTGTTCTCCTGAGCTGTTCTATCAGAGATGTAATAGTGATAGGCTGGGTGAACTTGAGATTAAAAAAGGAATTTGATGGGAGCAGGAAGGAATCCTCTGATCGTCTTTTCTTTTGGCACAGATGCAAATTTCCTGCTGCTGTGATTAAAGGTCAGCTACACCAAGCTGAGACTGAGGGATTTAATACAAGTGGAGGCAATGATGAAGTGAACTTTGTGTTCTTTGTCTCTTTTTGCTCAGTACACAAATGTATCATGTTCTTTGTAGCCTGATCTAGTAATACGGAAGTCAGATGTAGTGCTGTGATACACAAACTTAAGGGTTTTGCCTACTGCCTAATTCTTGACTTTTTTTGTTTTTGTCTTGACTGTGTTCCATTTTTTCTGTTGGACAAGAAATACTGATTACCACAAAGTAGGATTCCTAAGGTGAATTCTATTGCTGATAATTGACAGTAAGAGGTAGCATGTACGTGTAAGTGCATAGATATTTTAGTGTAGTGAAATACAACAGCAGATACGTGCAAGGGTTAATTTAAAAACAAAACAAAACAAACAAACCTTTATATCATTTTATATAAAGGTTTCTAATGAGAGAAATCCAACACCTATTGAAGATCTTTCTAAATGATGTTAAAAGACCTAAAGGAGAAAGATTCTTGAGTTCTAAAAATACATAGAGTGAAATAAATTATTTAGTAACTTTGTAGCTGAAGTTACAGTACTGAATCATAACAAACAATAAGAATCATTGGATTGTAGAATGATTTGGTTTGGAAAAGGACCTTTAAGATCATTTAGTCCTAACTCCCTGCTATGGGCTGCGAAACCTCCCTCTAGATCAGATTGCTCACAGCCCCATCCAGCCTGGCCTCGAATACTTCCAGTGAGGGGACGTCCACAGTCTCCCTGGGCAACCTGTTCCAGTGTCTCACCACCCTCACAGTAAAGAATTTCTTCTGATATCTAGTCTAAATCTCTACCCTCTTCCAGTTTAAACCATCTCTTGTCCTGTTACTACATGCCCTTAAAAAGAAAAAAGAATCATAGAGGTTGGAAAGAACCTCTGGAGATGCTCTGTGGTGCATGTTCCCTGTTAATGCAGGTTGCCTACAGTAGGTGGCACAGGAAAGTGTCCAGGTGGGTTTTGAATGTCTCCAGAGAAGGTCTAAAGCCTCTTTGGGCAGCCTGTTCTGTCACTCTGTCATCCTCAAGGAATCGTATTGTTACTTTATGAAAAAATGAAAAAAGAATATGAAAATATTTAATTTTCTTAATAAATATGATAGTATGGAAAAAAAAAATAAAAGCTCAAATAAATGACTGGCTCTTATTACTTTAGCTACTTCTAAAATCATTTAAAATGTGTTGGAAGAACTTTGCTTATAGTTTTGGTCCTGGCATGTCATGCTTAGTTAGTTCTGTGGCCCCTTACCTGGATCCCTAGTCTTGGGAAAACAAGTTTAGGTAGGCTGTAGAAGAAGGGAGGAAAAATGGCTCTGTGGCATGGATTAGTGATAGAGACTGGAATAGAGATAAATTCATTTATCTAACACTGGAATAGAGATAAATTCATTTAGCTAACTGAAAATCAACGTTCAACTTGATTAAGAATATCCATGGAAGGTTTATCTGAATTAATTCCTTCAATATAGAAGCCTGCTACTTGGTTCTATGAAAAAATTGAGTTGCTTAGTTGCTTATTTATTTGTAAAGCCTCTTTATGTATATGCATATTCACAACCCAAACATATTAATCAAAATGTTTGCGGAACTCAGCAGAGTTGAAATCGTTATATTTGACAATCAAAAGAAATCTACTGGCAGTTAATAAAAAGGATATGGCATGACAACACTTCCTTTTTCTCAGACAAGGAACAGGGCCACTGTTGTGTTCCTTGCCTTTCTACATCTGCCACTATTTTCTGCAAAAATACTGAGTATTTCTCTTCAAATACAATGGGGAAAGATATTTCTCAGTTGTCACACTATCTAAATTTGTTTGTAATTTTTTAACTGTTGTATGGCAAATTTTAACTATGCTAGCCCAGAAAATTGGATGCTGAGGGCAACTCATTATAGTTCTAAATGAAGTTGGCAAAATAAAATCATCTAATTCTTGTTCTTTCTTGAGTGGAGCGTACAGCAAACCTCCAAGAAGCTTTGTGATTGTTTTTTAACCTCTAAACATCTGGTAGGAAAGGATTACATTCCTTCGTGTAAGTTTTCTTCTACTCAGAGCTAATAGTTATTGGGGAAAGAATGACTAGAATTCTGAAAAATTAAAACCAACAGCAACCCCAAAATGCCATCCTAGGTAACACACAATTTTGTAGCAGATGGCTTAAACTGAAATGGGATTTATTAATCCACATCTATTGATGGATTTTTGCTTTACATATTGCAGTACTGACAACTGCAGTATCTGTATTTCCATCCCTTTTAGAGACAGTATGAATTAATTATTCTCAGTGCTAGGGATCACCCATTTCTATGACTGAATGCTCCAGACTGTTCAGCACTAAATAAAGACAATATCTTTACGTATATTTACATATTCATGTTCATGAATATTCATTACATGTTCTTTATAATTGATTTTGCTTTGCTATTGAAAAACAAAATTACTTTTGTTAATTGCAAAACTCTACACCTGTAGAAGTTAAAAATGATTATTGGAGCATCTTTGTTAATGTTGAAAATATCAAAGGAGAGCAGAATCTTTTATTGCTCTTTTTCAGAGCATAATCAGAAGACAAGAAAAATGACTACTATTCAGCAGCCTTTTAGTTGTCACACAGTTAGATGCTAAGGAATTTCATTAATAAAATTAAAATAAAATTTAATTTATACAGAATAAACTTCCTGTTGTATCATCTGTGTCAAAACAACAGATACTCCGACTTCCAGAGTGTATCACCATCCTCATTTTCGTATTCCTGTTTATTTTATGGAACTCATATGCATAACAATGCACAGCAGCTCCCCACGGGTGGATGCAGGATGATGTCGTGGAGTGTGGGGTTTTTTTCTTTGTTTTTTGTAAATAGGACAAGTTCTTCTAAGCAGGATTCTTATGGAATGGGAAGTAGATTTACGACTCTTACTTAGCAAGTTAACACAATTATTTGTTATTGAGATGAAAGCTACCTTCAGTCTGCTAACTTACTTGCATTCTCAGGTGTGTGCTTCGAAAGGCAAATGGGATCCTGGGCTCCATCAGGAGAGGGGTGGTCAGCAGGGACAGGGAGGTGATTGTCCCTCTCTACTCAGCTCTTGTGAGGCCCCATCTGGAGTCCTGTGTCCAGGTGTGGAGCCCTCAGCACAAGAAAGACATAGAGATCTTGGAAAGGGTCCAGAGGAGGGCGACTAAGATGATCAGGGGGCTGGAGCACCTCCCCTATGAGGACAGGCTGAGGGAGTTGGGCTTGTTCAGCCTGGAGAAGAGAAGGCTGCGGGGTGACCTCATGGCAGCCTATCAATACCTGAAGGGAACCTACAGCCAGGAGGGGAGTAAACTCTTCAGAAGGGCTGACAACAGCAGGACGAGGGGAAATGGATCCAAGTTGAAGGAGGGAAGATTGAGGTTGGATGTTAGGGGGAAGTTCTTTACAAGGAGAGTGGTTAGGCCCTGGAACGGGCTGCCCAGGGAGGTTGTGGATGCCCCGTCCTTGGACGTGTTCAAGGCCAGGTTGGACGGGGTCCTGGGCAACCTGATCTGAATGTGTGTTTGGTGGCCCTGCTAGGCAGGGGTGTTGGAACTGCATGATCCTTGAGGTCCCTTCCAACCCGGGTGATTCTGTGATTCTGTGATTCTGTGAATACCACTTTAGTAGTCTTGTTTTTGTCCCACTTGCTTAGTTCTAGTAGACCAGTGTGTAGCCTGCTTGTTCAGGCTGGAGTTAGTTAATAACACATCAGTGAGAATAGCTGAGTTCCTTTCTTGTAGGTTTTTCATTGCTTCAATTCTGTTAAATCCCAGGATTTTATCTCATTTGTTTTAGCAGTTCAGCTACTAACTGTATGCTAATTTTATATAAATCTGTGACTATGTAGCAAACAGTCTATAAAAACAAATGAAAAAAAGGCCACCAACATGCGAAACAATAAAACTTTTCTATCTTTACTTACAGATATCTTTTTCTGCAAGTTGTTTGGAAATGAAAGCTAATTCCTAAAACACAAAGTTAATGCTAGCAGCATCAAGAGTTAGGCCTGAACCTCTGCTTTCCTATGTAAGCTAAAATTTATCACTGTGCTGAATAGAGTCCTCTAACAAATTGACCTGGTTTAAAAGTTGATGTGATGGCCATCAATAAAGAGTGCAGTCATTCTCATTGTCGTACCAACAAGCTTGATGTTTTTGGATGTTGCTCCGATTGGTTGTTTGCAGTAAGCATGCAAAAAGGTATTTTAAAGATGGAAGTGGTAATTGTGGGGATGTGGGAGCTTTTTGAGAAGTAACAAGCAGCAGAGGAGAAATGCACAAATGCTTTAAATGCAAAAACAGTTACAATTCTGATGAAAAGAACCTATCAGCATTAATTGGAAGACTATAGACGAGGTAGAAGGAGGCCTTCAAAAATAGTGATTTGTTCTTAATATATTGAAGTTATTAAAAGGATGCTTAATGGAGAGCTAGTGTTTTCTTAGTGGTGAATGGAGAAAATTGTGGAAAAAATTTAATTATCTTAAAGTAAAGCTTGTATTTTTAAACACAGGAAAATTTTAGGGCTTTGAACCTTGGTATTTTGGGCCTTACAAAGTTCTAGCGCCTTGCAGTCATTTCTGAATTCATAACATGAGAATTTTTACACCTTTATGCAATTGCTTAAATAAGGCTCAAGTTCTCTGTTATGGATTGAGCTTCAGGTGATAAACGGTGATGTTTTCATTAATCCTCTTAATCACAGTTTTTATTGCATAAGTATGAAGCAAATGAAGAATAGATAAACATCCAGAAGACCGGAATTCTGTTTCTGAGGGGTGTACTTACCATACTGCATGGCTGCCTGACCTCAGCTGTTGAGGTGGGGTGTACTGTAAATTATGCAAGCTCCTAAGGGAGAGTAATCTCGATTCAACAGGGATTCCAGCTCATTGTGCTTGGTTAATATTTTTGCTGATGGCATAGAGGCAGCTGGCGCACAAGTGTCCTGGCAATTATTTGTTTCTTGGATTACTTCAGAAACCAGAAGTTTCTCAAATTGATGGTAATTGTGATGATTGTGATTCCATGGCATTTCCCCAGAAATCTCAGTTTTGATAGAACTCTTCTGTGTTGCCTGTTGCCCATAACAGAATAATTCTGAAGGTGAAATACAGGAGAAATCATTTCACTCTCGAGACCTAACTGCATACGTAAAATTAAGTATAGTAGCTGAACTTGCTTTCAAAAAGAAAACAAGGAAATTAGGAAGAAGAATGGGATGTCGTGGACTAGAATTTCTCATCTTCAGAAAGACAAGTGATAGTTGTTCAACAGAGATGTTTGGTGTTTTTGTTTTTGACAACTTGGTAAGACAAAAGGCACTCACTGTTAGATGGTTTTTTTCAGTACTGGAAAAGCTCTTTAAAAGAAACCAAACTAATGCAGTATGCAGTAACATGAACATGTCAATTTGCATTGCTCACACTTTAATATCATGACATTAAACTTTTTAATAAGTGCTAAAATAGTATTGAAAGTGGAAAGAGAAACGCCAGTCCCTCTCCCTGGTCACTGATGATAGAACACACGGGAATAGCACAAAGGTGCACCACAGGAGGTTCAGACTGGACGTGAGGAAAAATTTCATTCCTGTGATATTGATACTGATATTCCTGTGATATTGATATTGATATTGACCACTGGAATGGGCTTCCTAGTGGTTGGTGCCCCGTGTTTATCAGTATTCAAGAAATACTCGGTTAATATCCTTGTTAATCTACTGAAGTTTTGGTTAGCCCTGAAATGGTCATGCAGCTGGTCTTAGACAGAATCACAGAATCACAGAATCACCCGGGTTGGAAGGGACCTCAAAGATCATGTAGTTCCAACCCCCCTGCCTAGCAGGGCCACCAAACACACACATTCACATCAGGTTGCCCAGGACCCCGTCCAACCTGGCCTTGAACACGTCCAAGGACGGGGCATCCACAACCTCCCTGGGCAGCCCGTTCCAGGGCCTAACTACTCTCCTTGTGAAGAACTTCCCCCTAACATCCAACCTCAATCTTCCCTCCTTCAACTTGGATCCATTTCCCCTCACCCTGCTGTTGTCAGCCCTTCTGAAGAGTTTACTGCCCTCCTGGGTGTAGGTTCCCTTCAGGTATTGATAGGCTGCAATGAGGTCACCCCGCAGCCTTCTCTTCTCCAGGCTGAACAAGCCCAACTCCCTCAGCCTGTCCTCATAGGGGAGGTGCTCCAGCCCCCTGATCATCTTAGTCGCCCTCCTCTGGACCCTTTCCTTTCATCGACGATTCCTTTCATCTGAATTGTTCTATTGATGTCAAATTCCTGAAACATTATCCTTCTGAAAAACACAGGCAGCTGTTACCAGACCCCATGAGCCTTCTTCCGAGGCTCGGGACAGAATTACATCATCTAGTCATGTTCTCTCTCTCTGTCGTCAGTCAACCAGTATCAGTTTGCTTCTACTCAGTCTGGTAAAGGAGTAGGTGGCAATATCCCGTGTATTTTTGTGGAGGGAAGTTCATGGTGCTTTTTCAAGTTTTATCTTAATTAACAAGCACCCCATCAGCCTTCTTTAGAAATCGTTTATGGGTTATACTCCTATATACTCCTGCTTCCTTGCTCAGAAATTTGTTTCCTTTGAAACTTAGTAGTAACTGGTGTAAATCTTGTTGGATGGACGTTTATGTGTGTCAGGATGGTTTCTTATGTGTTCATCACTTTGCAATGATAAACAGGGAATTCATTTGCCTTTTTTGAAGGCTGGTTTTCTGTAAGCAAGAGCTATAAGCTCAATGAGAGTGAATTTATTAGGAGCACAGGCTTTGAATGGCATGTAGGTACTTAGTGGTGAGTATGCATGCAAGCTTTTTCCTGGTTGCTACAGAGTTCATCTGCAGTTTGGAAACCTGAATGATTTTATATGTAAATGTTGGTTGTAAATTTTGTTTTCCTAGAATAGATAATGCATCATACAAATCAGTGAAGGAATTCGTAATATTTGAACTTAATTGACAGAAAGTCTTCATGTGATACAGAAACATTTGTTAGTACAAAGTTTATTCCATATAAACTGTAGCTAGGAGATTACTTCCAGCTTCACT
This sequence comes from Tympanuchus pallidicinctus, assembly GCF_026119805.1. Taxonomy (NCBI): domain Eukaryota; kingdom Metazoa; phylum Chordata; class Aves; order Galliformes; family Phasianidae; genus Tympanuchus; species Tympanuchus pallidicinctus. Next base: position 1,241,514 of record NW_026294762.1, read on the forward strand.
GCTATTGGAATTGCTGTGTATAGATGGCTTTTATAGTAGCTGCGGGAGCACAGCTCATGATCCTATGCACTGAGAGGAGAAGGAAAACTAATACACCCGGGGAAAATTATTTAACTGAGAGAATTAAGGAAAAATAGAAATGAGAGGGTTAATTTATGTTTTTAAAGGACTTGAAATGCATAATATTTCGAAAGGCAAATGGGATCCTGGGCTCCATCAGGAGAGGGGTGGTCAGCAGGGACAGGGAGGTGATTGTCCCTCTCTACTCAGCTCTTGTGAGGCCCCATCTGGAGTCCTGTGTCCAGGTGTGGAGCCCTCAGCACAAGAAAGACATAGAGATCTTGGAAAGGGTCCAGAGGAGGGCGACTAAGATGATCAGGGGGCTGGAGCACCTCCCCTATGAGGACAGGCTGAGGGAGTTGGGCTTGTTCAGCCTGGAGAAGAGAAGGCTGCGGGGTGACCTCATTGCAGCCTATCAATACCTGAAGGGAACCTACAGCCAGGAGGGGAGTAAACTCTTCAGAAGGGCTGACAACAGCAGGACGAGGGGAAATGGATCCAAGTTGAAGGAGGAAAGATTGAGGTTGGATGTTAGGGGGAAGTTCTTCACAAGGAGAGTAGTTAGGCCCTGGAACGGGCTGCCCAGGGAGGTTGTGGATGCCCCGTCCTTGGACGCGTTCAAGGCCAGGTTGGACGGGGTCCTGGGCAACCTGATGTGAATGTGTGTGTTTGGTGGCCCTGCTGGGCAGGGGGGTTGGAACTACATGATCGTTGAGGTCCCTTCCAACCCGGGTGATTCTGTGATTCTGTGTGATTCTGTGTAATATAGAGAATGTATAAACATGCCTTTAATTTTTTACACGCTGTGGAGTAAATCAGATTTTTACCACTGGGTCAGTATAACATTTGCTTTCCTTTAAAGATACTTCAGTTATCTAATGTACTTATATACCTGTACTTTAGTATGAGTAAATTATGGATTGCCTCATAATAGTACTTTATAACCACTGTAAATATAATTGGTCTCTTTCATGAAAAGCTTCCTATTCATGTTCTTAGCTTTAGAATTTCATTTAAAATTTTTACTCAATCTAGTATGCAGAGTTTTTTCAACGGGTTTAGCATACACCCAAGCTTCAAGACTTTCATGCCTGTGCAGCAGAACTGATTGTTGTTCAGTGGGGAAAACAAAAAGTGATAAAAGAATACAAATCAGGGACAGGATTGCTTGTAATATTGCCAAAACCTAAATGCAGTAGACATTGGCGAGTTCACCTTTACCTCCCAGTACTTCCATCAGTCTAGCAAGTGGCTTCATAGCCATTATTTAGAGGCAGGGCTCCATGGTGTTGTCTTGACACTCCCATCCTTGTGGAAGGTTCTGCAACTGAGCGGAGTTTATGGTACATTGTGACTGACGGTGATTGGCTGAGTTCTTGTCCAACAAAATGAGATAGACACGTGTTTTTGTTGCATGTTTCTTGATTGAGTTTTTAGAATAGATTGCAAAACAAGGGTTCTGGAAGTTCTGGAAGTTGAATTTCCTCATCCTTTTTTTTAAACTTGTTAACGTTAAGAGGTGCTACTTAACCTTTTGTGAATGCTAAGCCTAATGGCCTTGCTTTTTAAGACCCAGCTTTCTGAACTATTTTGTTAGGGTTAGGGTTAGGGTTAGGGTAGGGTTAGGGTTAGGGTTAGGGTTAGGGTTAGGATTAGGGTTAGGGTTAGGTAAGAGTTAGGGTTAAGGTTAGGTAAGAGTTAGGGTTAAGGTTAGGGTTAGGGTTAGGGTATTAGGGTTAGGCTTAGGGTTAGGGTTAGGGTTAGGGTTAGGGTTAGGGTTAGGGTTCCCAAATTTCAGTCTAAAAAATCAGCTCATGAAGCAATGACATGAAGCAATGTGAGATGCACCTTCTTTTTCTAGATTGCTAAATAATTACTTTCAGTTTCTATTCCAAATGATTTCTTTTTTGAATCAAGTACTTTATGTGAACAATGTCAGTCTTATAGGAGCACACGTGAATGGCCTGTCACCATTGAAAATGAGAGAGAGACACTTTGGATTAGAGCAGCATTTCAGTCTGTATTTGTACTTAATCATTTGTTGCTACTACTTACTCTTAAAGCTGCTCACTGAAAGAGAGGTATATGCATACGTCTTCTCTGGGTATGTATACTTTCTTTAATACCTGCTCAGAGGCATCAGAAGAATAAAGATCTTTAAATAATGCTAAAAATATCAAGTTGTATAATGTCCTTTGAATATGTAAAAAATAATTGCATGTTTAGTTTATGGTAGAAAGAATTGATACACATATGTTCTGTGATTGTTTCCTGCATCGATCAAGGGTGTATGAAAGACTTCATCACTACTTTCGCATGATCATTAAGGTACTTTTCTTTACAGATGTTTCTCTGAGTTATTCTCCTTTCAGTTCCAGGAAACAGAAGTTGTCAGCATTGCAATTGTTGGAAAGCTTAGTGGGAAAAAAAAAACGAGTCATCCAGGTAATTGTAAAATGTAAAACAAGAAGTTACCTGAATGCAAGGTTGTTTGTTTGTTTGTTTGTTGCTTTTTAATGTGCTGTGAGGATGCCACACCACTTACCAGTGACTTGGCATTGTGTCTGAGTGCTTGGAGAAAAGCAGCAGAGATGTTTAATATAGGAATATTGTGTTGCAGCTGGCCGAAGGCGCTGCAGTGGCTGAATTGTCATTGCCTATTAGAAATCCATTCATTTGTGAAACCAGCCTTTGGTGTGAAAGGCAGTTTCCTGCTTGTCTGTTGCTTTGGTGCACACATCAATTTTGCTGTGATGAAACAATTATTTGTCAGAAACACAGGTTTATGGAAGATGACTGAAGTGAAATTGCGAAGATAAGTCTGCGATCAGTTGTTTTGATGTGGAATGCTGGGAAAAGGTAGCTTTAAAGAAAAACATTCCAAGAGTATTAAAAGATTTAACATATGTGAAGTTCGGAAATGTTGTTTTCTTATTATTGAAAGAGGTGTTTGAAAAGAATTACTCAAACTCAACTGATGTTTTTGTATGTATGATGTAGGAGTTGTTGGTTTGGGAGCTACATAAAGTGCCTTAGGCACTGACCTTTTTATTCTCTCCAGTAAATTTTGTCCTCTTTTTAAGATGGGAGATGTCTTCCCAGAGTAAGGAAAAGGTCCCAAGTTGCTAGAATTCAGACATTGCCACAAGCTGTATCTTGCAAAAGTGTATACAACTTCTTTTGGCTTGGTTTCTGGAGGGCAGGAGAACTTCTGACCACAGTTCTGTGTAGATATCAGTGAAAGGTCTTCTGTTATAAAATGTTTTGCTTTCATTTAAAGAGAGAGAGCTTGTCAGGATTGACGAGGATAACGCCTAAGGGTCCAGGTAACATCCTACCTGTCATGCAGTAAGAACTGTTACCGTTTTCTTTCTCATACATTATTGAAATCCATTTTTTAATTTGAATTGTAATTCTAGGAGCCAATTTGTACAATTAATTGTTAGTTAGTAAACACTGCCTTCACTTGACACTATTGTTTTCCAGCTTACTAACCATGTATGTTGATACACAGGGTTGAATAGTTCTGTGTATTATTTTGCAGCATTGATGTGGTTAATTAAATATCTATGGAGAAAAGTAGGAGATTCTAGGAAGTCATTAAACCTATTGGTGTGGTTAATTAAATATCTATGGAGAAAAGTAGGAGATTCTAGGAAGTCATTAAACCTATTGATGTGGTTAATTAAATATCTATGGAGAAAAGTAGGAGATTCTAGGAAGTCATTAAACCTATTGATGTGGTTAATTAAATATCTATGGAGAAAAGTAGGAGATTCTAGGAAGTCATTAAACCTATTGGTGTAAGCCTTTATCAAGGTGGGAAATTACAGTCTTATCTCATTAGTTGGTGTGTTATACTACTCCTTCAGCTCCGTGAACTGATGTTGTTTGTAGAATTTCAAGACTGTGAACCAGTGGTTTTGCTCTTAGGTGTTTTTGTTTTGTTTTCTTTTTGTTGACATCTTTGTTACAAAAATGTGTGCATGTGAATACAAATATATGAGAAACTGGGCACGTTGTTGGATGGGAGATAACCAACAAGGTGGGATGAGAGTGTTTCAGGAAGCAAGCTGGATGGACTGATCAGTGGAAATTTAAACTAGATTTGATGTAGAAGGGGACAAATAATGCTATCGTTTTAGGAAGCAGCAAGGAAGAACCTCAGATTTGATTAAACTCATCTCTAAGGAATGTCAGGAGCTTCTTGAGGAAGCTAACACTGTTGAGAATCTCGCTGAAGATCCTCCACACCAGTGCACGCAGTGTGGAAAACAACTAGGAAGAGCTGGAAGCCATGACATGGTTAGAAAACTATCACACAACTGGTGGGATGAATCGCACAACTGGAGCACGATGATTGAGAGCTACAAGCTTTTCAGAAGAGATAGAAAGAAAAGAATCATGGAATCACCAAGGTTGGAAAAGTCCTCTACAATCATCCAGTCCAACCATCCATCCATCACCTGTGTTACCCACTAAACCATGTCCCTCAGTACAACATCTAAATGTTTCGTGAACACCTCCAAGAATGATGACTCCACTGCCTCCCTGAGCAACCCATTCCAGCACCTGACCACTTTCTTAGAGAAGTATTTCCTAACGTCCAACCTAAATCTCTGCTGGTGTAACTTGAGGCCATTCCCTCTAGTCCTGTTGCGAGTTACATGGGAGAGGAGTCCAATTCCCACCTCACCACATCCTCCTTTCAGGTAGTTGCAGGGAGTGACAAGGTCATCCTGAGCCTTCTCTTCTCCAGACTGAACAATCCCAATTTCCTCAACTGTTCCTCACAAGACTTGTGCCCAGATGCCTCACCAGCTTCGTTACCCTTCTCTGAACACGTTCCAGGGCCTCAGTGTCTTTCTTGTAGTGAGGGGCCCAAAACTGAACACAGTACTTGAGGCGTGGCCTCACCAGGGATGAGTACAAAGGGATAATTGCTTCCTTGCTCCTGCTAGCAACTCTATTTCTTACACAAGCCAGGATGCCATTGGCCTTTTCGGCCACTTGGGTACACTGCTGGCTCGTGTTCAGCTGAGTGTCAACCAGAGCGTCCAGGTCCATTTCCTCTGCACAGTTTTCAAGCCACTCTGCCCCAAGCCTGTGGCATTGCCTGGGTTTGCTGTGGGCAAAGTGCAGGACCCAGCACTTGGTCTTATTGAACTTGGTACTGTTGGCCTCAACCCAGCAATCCAGCCCGTCTAGATCTCTCTGTAGGGCCTTCCTACATCCAGGCAGAAGAAGGCATGTGAGTTGCCCTCTACGTTAAGAAACTGAGAGATTGTGAACATCTGCCTCTTGAGAAATAGTCATAATTATGTTGAGAGCATCTGGGTTAAAATTAGGGACAAACCAATAAAGGACATCCGGTGCCTTGAGGTCTACTACATACTGCCTGATTGGACATGCTTGTTGACAAGGACTTCCTGTAGCTAAAGAGGCACGGTGCTTGCAGACTTGCAACCTCATGGAGGACTTAAATCAGCCAGATGCCTGCTGGTAAAGCAATGCAGATGGCTGCAAACAATCCAGGAGCTCCCTGGAATCCATTGAGGATCACTTCCTGATCCACGTGTTGGACGGACCAACCAGAAGTGAACTTCACACTCACCAGTGCAAAGGAGAGCATTGAAGTGGCTAAGACTGGTGGCAGGCTGGGCTGTAGCAATTGTTCCCTAGTTGCGTTTGTGATCTTGAGGAATACGGGCCTTACAAAGAGCAGTCAGGACTCAGAAATTCAGAAGAGTGAACTTCCAGCTGTTTAATTAATTGTTTAGTGGGATGCCATGGGAAACTGTTCTTAGGAACATAGGAATGGGACAGAGCTGGCAGGTCTTCAATGCCACCTTCCTAAGAAGACAGGCTCTCCATCCTCTAATGTAGGAAATCAAACAGAAGAGGCAGGAAACTGGCATAGCTGAACAAGGACCTGTTGGTCAAACGGAGGGAAAGAAAGGACATGTACAGGCAGTGAAAGCAGGGCTATGTGGCCTGGAAAGAATACAGGGATGCTATCTGGACATCCAGGGAATAGATCAAGAAAAGCAAGGTGGAGATGGAACTGGACTTGGTGAAGGATGTGAAAAGTAGCAGGAAGGGGTTCTACTGGTACACTGCTCAGAATAGATAGACCAAGGAGAATGTGCCCCCTGTGATAAATGAGAAGGGAGAAGTGGCTTCAGCAGACACAGAGTAGGCTAAGGTACTCAACAAGTTCTTTGCCTCGGTCTTCACTGGCATTCGTACTTCCCATGCCTCTCGAGTCCCTGAACCTCCAGGCATCAATCAGGCGAGCAAAATCCCTTTCACTGTAAAAGCAGAATGAGTCAGAGACTGCCACAAGGGACTGAAGGAATACAGATCTATGGGGCTGGATGACTTGCCATCCCAGGGTCCTGAAGGAACTGGCTAATGTGATTACCGAGTTACTCTCCATCATAATCAAAAAGTTGTGGCTGTCAAGTGAAATCCCCAGTGATTGGAAAAAGGGAAATACCATTCTTGTTCATAAGAGAGGGATGTAGGAAGCCCAGAGGAACTGTAGGCAGGTCAGTCTCACATCTGTGCCTAGGTAGGTCAATGGAGCAGATCCTCCTGGAAACTGGACATGTATGAGATGGAGAGGTGACCTAGACAGCCAGCACAGCTGCTCCAAGGTCAGCTTGTGTCTGACCAATCTGGTAGCCCTCTGAGTTGGAGTGACGGCATTGGTAGACAAAGGAAAGGCAACTGCTGTCATCTACCTGGACTTTGGCATGGTCCCACACCGTATGCTTATCTTTCAGTTGGAGAGAACGTGGATTTGAAGAGTGTGCTATTTCATGTGTAAAAAATTGGTTAGATGTCACATCCAGAGTATTGTTGTTAATGGGTCTAGGACCAGATGGAGGCCAGTGATGAGAGGTGTATCCTAAATACCTGTCTTAAGACCAGTGCACTTCAACATCTTTTCCAATGACACATAGAGTGAGATTGAAAGCATCCTTAGTAAGTTTGCTGATGGCGGAAGCTGAGTGGTGCAGTTGACAAAACAGAAGGGAGGGATGCCATCCTGGACCTGGTGAAAATTGAGAAGTGAGCTACATGAACCTAATGAGGCTGAACAAGGCAAAATCTACCATTTAATCTCTTTATTTGCTGATTGAGATCTGAAATGAAGGCTGTTTTGATCCAAGTCCCTGCAGATGTTTGTAGTTAGAGTAGCTTTTTAGGGAGAGGACAGTTTCTTATACTGGAATGGATTTATTTTGTGTAACTGACTGTGATGAGGGCAGATGTATTGAGTCCAAGTGTTTGACAACGGAGTGAAATGCTTTATTTGTAAATAAATACAGAGTATTCCAGCAGGCAAATAGATGCAGGTCAATGCTGTTGAGATTTGCAACTTCACTAACCAGTTACTCAAGCATTGGATGCTGGTTCAATGGTGTCTGTAGCCCTGAATATGCACCCACTCAAATATCTTTGGTTTTGTGTATTCTGCCCAGGTTTAGTAATAGTAATGTCAGTTAAAACATTAACTAACAGTAAATCTGTTTTATGGTGATAAATTTCAGAGCAGTGTAGGGCAATTTTGATTGTCAACTGCTGTCAGTTACGGTTAATCCCATGTTATGTTTCTATGAATTTTCTCCTTGTAACCTGTTTGGTGTCTTCATACTGCTTTAATACTGACCACTGATTTTTGATAGTAATTCTGGGCTACTGTTGTTGAAGTTGGCTCATATTGCAGTCAGCTGAACAGTCCACTTGGAGTTGCAGGTCTCATAAATGGAAAAACACACAGCCATATTCTGAGATGCATAATGCTAAGAATGTTTGGATTTATTAAAGTTATACTGTAAATTAGCTCTGCATGCTGAGATCTGGAGAAGGAATCTTTAACCTAGTTCTTCAGCTGTCTTTAGTTTTATGAATAGCAGTGAGAGAAAGCTAAATGAGGTTCTGCATTAAGCCTGACACTTAGATGAAAGTAAGTTATTTCTGAAATGTTTATTGTGTGGAGTTCTCACTTTCACACATGTCATCTTTGCTTCAATGGGCTGTGTTTTTAATTTTATATTTTTATTCTGTGTGTGACCCAGATTATCAAAGCAGTTTTCAAAACGACGTGTATGAAATGAAACTTACCTGAGCATGCATAGAACTTGTAATAAACAGACTGCTGATTTATGTTGGTTGAAAATAGGCAGCAGTCTAACACCATTGGTATTCAAATATGGGATAGATGAGTGGACAGTGAGGTGGGTTGAGAACTGGCTGACTGGCAGAGCACAGAGGGTTGTTGTTGGTGGTGCAGAGTCCGGTTGGAGGCCTGTAAGCAGCGGTGTTCCTCAGGGGTCTGTGCTGGGTCCAGTCTTGTTCAACATCTTCATCAATGACCTTGATGAGGGGATAATGGCCACCCTCAGCAAGTTTGCTGATGATACGAAGTTGGGAGGATTGGCTGACAGCCTGAAGGCTGTGCTGCCATTCAGCAAGACCTGGAAAGGCTGGAGAGCTGGGCAGAAAAAAAACAGATGAGGTTTAACAAAAGCAAGTGTAGAGTCTTGCATCTGGGGAGGAATAATTCCATGCACCAGTACAGGTTGGGGGATGAGCTGCTGGAGGGGAGCCCTGCGGAAAGGGACCTGGGTGTCCTGGTGGATGACAGGTTGCCATGAGCCAGCAGGGTGCCCTTGTGGCCAAAAAGGCCAATGGCATCCTGGGGTGCATTAAAAAGAGCGTGTCCAGCAGGTCGAAGGAGGTGATCCTCCCCCTCTACTCTGCCCTGGTAAGACCTCATCTGGAGCACTGTGTCCAGTTCTGGACACCCCAGTACAAAAAAGACAAGGATCTCTTGGAAAGAGTCCAGCGGAGGGCCACGAAGATGATGAAGGGCCTGGAGCATCTCTCCTATGAGGAAAGGCTGAGTGATCTGGGTCTGTTCAGCCTTGAGAAAAGGAGACTGAGAGGGGACCTGATCCAGGTCTATAAATATCTAAGGTGTGGGGGGCAGAATGGTGAGGCCAGACTGTTTTCAGTGGTGAGTGGAGACAGGACAAGGGGAAACGGCTGGAAACTGCAGCATAGGAAGTTCTGCACCAATGTATGTAGGAACTTGTGTACAGTGAGGAGACGGAGCACTGGAACAGGATGCCCAGGGAGGTGGTGGAGTCTCCTTCTCTGGAGATGTTCAAGACCTGCCTGGATGCCGACCTGGTGTAGGGAACCTGCTTTGGCAGGGGGTTGGACTCGATGATCTCTGGAGGTCCCTTCCAACCTCTACAATTCTGTGATTCTGTGAAATATCCTTTTACTGATTAAATAAAATCTCTGGCATGCCTGATAAATAATGTTAGAGGAAGCACTGTTACATAATTCTCTGAGGAGTTTTTTCATGTTAACAAGGTGGTTGGTTACAGTTGAACAGGGGAAGTGGTTAGTCTCCAGTGTACAGCGTAGAGCTAATTTTGTTAAACCAGTAATGATTATGGCATTAATGGCGTAATGTGTAATTCACTTCTGCAGAAGAGGAAAGACATGGAGGCATATAAAAGAGAAATGCAGAGGGAACCAGGAGATAGGTATACAGGCTTGTAGAAGTATAATGTGTCAGAATATTTAAACTAGCAGTCAGGGATGTTTCTGCAAGAGTAGGAGGTAAAAAGTAAAAAGAGGCAGGAATAGCAACAAAATGAATGTTAAATCTATTTTCAGTATAGTTTCCACAAGAGTAACAACTAAAAAAAAAATAAAAAATACTAGTGTTACTTCTAAATGGAAGTAACACTATTTACTTTTTATAAGGAATACAAAAATTAAGTAGAAACTCTGGCAGCAGATGATAAACAGCTTCATATATAGGTCACTCCGAAAGTAAAGCCTTCTGTTTATTTCTATAGAAACAACAACAGATACAAAGAGCACAATAACACTGTTTGATAGAGAAAAACCTTGCTACAGAACACTTATTTTTCACTGTTGTCACCATTTGGCATTTTGGCCAGCAGTCAAGAGTCTGCGTGCTGCGCTTGTAAATATCTGCACTAGTGAAGGTGACACACTGTTGATGTCACCACTGCTGAAACGCACCTCCCATGCCTCACTGTGCTCATATCCACTGTTTTTTTTCTCCATAAATATTCAGCAAGTATCTATGAATGTCTGGGTGGCATTTTTTTCTGCGTGGAGGAGTTAATTTACACACTTTTGTTTCATCTGCACTTCCGTGTTAGGCATCATTTTGTCAGACTGCGCCTCTGTTGCCATCTGTCAGACTGCAGCATGTGATGGGATGCTGCAGGAAGGTTCAACCTCTACTACCCTAAAAACAACATCTGCCTCTGACACTGTGGGCCAACATGACAAAATAGGAAGCATTGCTTTTGGAGCAGCCCTTATATAACTAATCAACTTGATTTTGTTGTAGTTTGTAGTACCAAAGAGGACATAGTGGGGGAAATGACTTAAGAGTCAGTATACTTATGGTTGAGACCATGATGATGATGATGATTTACTCTTATCTGGATTGTCTTTTAGGTGGAATAGCTGTTGATTTAATCAGCTAATAGCTGTTGATTTAATCAGCTAATCAGCTGTTGATTTAATCTTCTCTGTCAGAAGATGACAGAGAGCTCTATTACTTACATATAAGTTACACGTGAGGGCTGCTCTGAAAGTAGTGCTTCCTGTTTGTCATGTTGGCTCATGACATAATAAGTAGATGAAAATGTTATCTGAATGGCAGTGAAAGATTTCCTAATGTCAAGTAAAATGAAGGCAAGGAGGTAAATTCACTGTCAGGATGGCAATGCAATATGTATTCCTAAAACTGAGCTGAAATGTTGTAACACAATTAATATATTATAATACAGTGACTGACTACTACTTTCTCAAAAACTGTTTTGATTTTTAAAAGACTTCAGTATAAACAACATAGTCTTATGTTTGTTTTAGTCATAAAATAGCTTATTGCTTGGAATATTGGATTAGACCATTACCAAGACATACATAAAACTAAGATTCATGAGGAGAAGATTGAGAATAGGATAGAATAGGAAAGATTGAGAATAGTTTTTCTCAAATATTGTATTTAAAAAACATTAATGCAGTTGTCTAAAATAAGAGAATAGTTTCAGTGCAACTATGAAAACTGAAATTCTTCAATCCTAAAACTGTTTTTATATCACTTAGATGGGGAACCAATTAATTGTTGGAACAACAGGAAAAGGTTCATAAATTATTTCTAAGGAGACACAGCTGTGCATGGAAAGCTGCGCATTCTACCCCTCATTCTCTTCAGAATTTTGGAAGGAAAGAGTAATTTACTTGTCCTTGGACTAACAGATTCTTTTTAATGATTTATATCAATTAAGCAAATAGAAAATTCTGATAACAGAACATTATTAAATTACTCCTTGTTGGAAAGTCTATTAAAATGTTGATAAATAAAGATTTGTTTGTATTGTTTGGCACCTGGGCCATGCAGTTCATTTCACGACTCGTGAATAATTACAGATGAAGTATGCCTGTTTGTTTTGTATCTGTGCTGTTAGCAGCAGCACTACAGAGGACTTTTTCTCAAGCAGTTCTTAATCTGTGTTCAGTGATGCATGTGTAAATACAGCTATTTCAGCAAAGGATTATCAAAGCTATGAAAGTGTAGTAATTTAGGTAAGGGCCTTACACGGCTTCAGCACGATGAAAAGATCTACTGGGCCTTGGTCTCCCAAAGGCACTCTTGTGCATTTGTCAAGCCAGCCCATTACAATGGATTGTTGTTGAGCTGCAGTTAACTTAAGTGACAGTGTCCTCTTTTTCCTTCGTCTTTGCTAAGTTGTTGAGTTGTGTAACCTTGAAGGAAGGCTTTTTCTTTTCCATATAAAAGAAGTTGTATCTCCACTGCAGTTAGTTAAACAGAAGATAAACTGGAACTTGCATATATTTCATGTTTTCTTATATATTCTCAATATAAATTGTACTGACATGACTATTTCATTAGGTAATTCTACAGCTAATAAATGATCTGTGTATGACACAGGGCATAGTCACTCTATTTCATTGTATCAAATCATGGCAAGTCTGACTGGATCTTGAGGACTTAAAAATAAGTAAGTTTAAAAAAAGCATAGCTGTATATATGATTTGAAAGGCTCTGACAAGCAACAAAACAACCACAAGGGATTTAAGAAGCCATAGGATCCTAATTTGAAATCTCCTTAAGTTATATAAACATTATACTGCAGGTATTACATGGTGAACTTGAACTGGTGAGAGGTAATGAGATTCCTTGTTACCAACCCCCTCTTTCCACAGCTCCCTTTTTTTTCTGCAGAGTTCTCTTCTTCAGATATGTTGTTGGACAAATTAATTTCCCCGAGTAATGAAGTCTTCCTTTCAGAGAAGCCTTTGCTAAGTTTGGTAGCATGGGGATGAATACCTACTTATAAAACTATTTGTTTATTTAAGGTTGCTAATCTTGCTTGTTCGTTGTCAACAAATGAAGACGGAATGAAAATTGTCCAAATGGCAGCTGATCACATAGAGAATTTGTGCCCACAGGGCACATATGACTTTTTCAATTAATTAATTGAATTCCCATTAATTTAATTCCCAATTAATTGAATTCCCATTACGATGCACTGAGCATGCAGTGTTTTGTTACACAACACAGATGTTTAGTTATGCTACTTCAGTCTAACGTTCACATTCAGTTCTCACGGTGGTTAGTGTAGTTAAATGAACACTGAATAACAAATGAAGGGCATGTACTTAGTTAATCCTTCTGCTATTTCTTAGTGGTTAACGCAGGAATTGTGTATAGCCTATTGATTGGGAGTCTTAAGAGTTGTGGGAATCACAATTTAAGAAACACAGAATCACAGAATCACCCGGGTTGGAAGGGACCTCAAGGATCATGCAGTTCCAACCCCCCTGCCTAGCAGGGCCACCAAACACACACATTCAGATCAGGTTGCCCAGGACCCCGTCCAACCTGGCCTTGAACACGTCCAAGGATGGGGCATCCACAACCTCCCTGGGCAGCCCGTTCCAGGCCCTAACCACTCTCCTTGTGAAGAACTTCCCCCTAACATCCAACCTCAATCTTCCCTCCTTCAACTTGGATCCATTTCCCCTCGTCCTGCTGTTGTCAGCCCTTCTGAAGAGTTTACTCCCCTCCTGGCTGTAGGTTCCCTTCAGGTATTGATAGGCTGCAATGAGGTCACCCCGCAGCCTTCTCTTCTCCAGGCTGAACAAGCCCAACTCCCTCAGCCTGTCCTCATAGGGGAGGTGCTCCAGCCCCCTGATCATCTCAGTCGCCCTCCTCTGGACCCTTTCCAAGATCTCAATGTCTTTCTTGTACTGAGGGCTCCACACCTGGACACAGGACTCCAGATGGGGCCTCACAAGAGCCGAGTAGAGAGGGACAATCACCTCCCTGTCCCTGCTGACCACCCCTCTCCTGATGGAGAAACATGTTGTTTTGTTTCAGAAATTAAACCTGACTGTATGAATAGCCTACTATGATAGGCAAATCAGGAGCGTCTTCACTTATACAAAGCACAGTACATATTTTGACTGAACTTGAAATGCTATTACAGCTTGCTTTATTTTATGTATATGTGAATGTTCTGGTATTAATTCTGGTTATTGCCAACCAAAAGCTTGAACTTTTGTCTGAAGCAGATGAATAAGAATTAGCACAGCTGCAGATGCTTTATTGGTACTTTACTTACAGAAAGTGTATTCCTTGTGTTTCTCATGTTCAGAATTACAGACGTAACACTTCTGCAGTTACATAATTCTGTTTAGAGCAGAGATGATTTGTGTGAATCTGACACGAGTTGTTTCAGCCTTGAGGCAACATGATTTCAAGATCATTGGTTCTTTGAAGAACACTACAGTGATGAAAGTATTCTTATCCTTTTCTGTGCTTGAATGCTAAATATAGTTGAAATAGAAGGTGAAGAACAAATATTAACAGTACGTTCAATTACAAGCTTGGGGTGTCCATTTTATACCCACTGAGTGAAAGACAAGACGTGAGAAAAAGGAATTCTCATATGTAAGGGTGATACTCTGAAAGTGTTCTGTCTTATCATTGAATTACAGAAAGGTTTGGGTTTGAAGGCACCTTAAGGACCATCCAGTTCCATGCTACGAGCAGGAATACCTCCCACTAGATGAGGTTGCCTGAAATCCCATTGGCACTGAGCAGTCCCAGGGATGGGGCTTCCACAACTTCTCTGAGCAACCTTTTCTAGTGCCTCACTGCTCTCATTGTACGGAATTGCTGACTTAAGTCTAATCTAAATTTACCTTCTTTAAGGTAATTACTCCTTATTCTATCACTGCACTCCCTGAAAGAAATCATTGCTTAATGTCTATTTTTATAACTTTGTAGCATTTCAGTGTTTTATTTGTAGCACTGTGTAAAATGGCTTACTTGCTTTATTACATTACTTTTTTGTAGGAATATTAGCCTGTAAGAAGAATTTGTTAACAGACCCCATAAGACCCCATAGGGCTCCCCCCCAGACCCCATAAGACTTCCTTGATGCCATAAGACAGCTTCTTCCAGCAGCTTTATTTCTCCAAGGGTACAAAGTGAACCTTTACAATATGTTATTATGCATCCAGTTGTAGTGGTTTTCTTTTTGTTTGTTTCTTTATGTCTTTGGTTTTTTATTTTATTTTTTTTTTTTAACTTAGAATTATCAGTATCACATGTGGTAGCGGAAACTACGAAAGCTGATTTTTACTAGAGGATGACTTTTTTTTTGCGGCCATTTAAATTACTACGTTTGAATTTTCTGTAGTAAAATGGGAATTTATTGGTTTTGTTTTGCTTCATTTCCCCTTGGCGTGGTATATATTGTCTTTTTGTTTCAGTTTTTTTATTTGTTTGACCTTTAAAATTCATTTCAGGGATGAATTAGTTGATGATTACAAGTTGATCCAAATGGAGAATGCTATGTGCACATGAAAAGACTGTGTTACTATTAATGGTGTGTTCATTGTGGAGTATTTGCTGCTTGCTCAGATAAGGATCATTCCCTGTGAATGCAATTGGTATTTTACCCAAGTAAGAACAGCAGAGTAAGGCATCTGCATTTTCACAGTAAATCCTATTATGCTACATCATTAAAAAATTCTCCACAGGAAAACAATTATTTCTGAAGATCCCCGCAGAGCGTATCAATTAGAGTTTGAAATAGGAGAAATTTACATGCAGAAATCCCCAGTATTCTTCAATCTGTAGAGTTAAAAAACAAACAATCAGTGCTCAGAAAAAAATATATTGCCAGAAGGGAGCCAAGTTGTTTGGATTAAAGTCAAGAAACACTGAATGAAAACCAAAACAAACCCTCCTCCCTCAGGCAAACGTGCCCCTTCCCTCCTGCCCCCACAGAAAAGAACAAATACTCAACCCCTCCCCCCACCACCAAATAACACCTGCAAAAGACACCGTGGAGCCTTGAGGTTTGAGCATCAAAATTTCCCATGATGCCATAGCAGTGATGGAAAGGTAGACAGGAAATTGGCAAGCGCTGGAGGAAAGCCTTGTAATTAGAATTCATAGAAGTGCGTGTGTTAATTATACTGTTATAATTATTATATTTATATATATTATTATATTTATATATGAGTATAATTATAATTATACTCTTAATTATGCTGTTCTGTATTTAGAAGTAGAGAGGTGATTCTGAACTCAAGCTTTTTTAAATGAGATTGAATTAAAAAACATTCACTAATAATAAATAAACTAAGATAAGTGTTTAATAAATTGATAAGCTAAGAAAATATGTTGAGGCAGATATGAAACAATTTCTAGTGTTTAATAAATTGATAAGCTGAGAAAATATGTTAAGGCAGATATGAAACAATTTCTGTCTGTGAAATTGGTTGAGGAATGTATTTTAAAAATATTTAATTTTATATTAATAATAATGGAATGTAGAGAGAGTGCTGCTGTCATATGTTTTAGGTAATGAAAAATAATTCCTGTTCATGGTAATAGCTTTTAGTGGGAGGTTTTTCTCGAGTGTCAAGTAGGTAAAATCTAAAATGTTGCAGTTGTTCAGTGTGGGAATCCATCTTGCCTTCCTGGTATGCAAACAAATTTGTGATCTCATCAAATCTGCTAGAAAGAAAAGGAAAAGAATCTACACAAGCAAGCAAACAATTATATTTTTGTACAGAAAGGGTACAAAATGATAGTTATTTCTTACTCTGGGATTTGGGTTTGTTCCCTTCGTGTTTCACTGAAGAGATGTGTTGGAGGAAGTCTCTTGATCCTCTGTCTCATGGTAGAGGTCAAGATAAGCAGTAGACGGTAAACCTGTTGGATATAGAGATGGAAAAATTTCCTAAAGGTATGAAAACATCAGAAATAAGTAGACAAAGGTTCCAGTTTCTTTTTCTAAAATGCCACTGTTTTTTACGTTTGCCTCATATTCAATCTGATCAGCTTTCATGTCGCTCAATAATTATGTCCAGCAAGCTAGGCTAACAAAAGGAGGAGCTAGGGTAAGAAGAAGACTGTGGAAGACTCCCTCCTCAGGCTAACAAAAGGAGGAGCTAGGGTAAGAAGAAGACTGTGGAAGACTCCCTCCTCAGGCTAACAAAAGGAGGAGCTAGGGTAAGAAGAAGACTGTGGAAGACTCCCTCCTCAGTGTCCTCTACTTTGGGCTGGACAAACCAAAGGACTTCAGTTGCTCCTCATCCATCTTCTCCTCTAGACTGTTCACCATCTTTTGAGCCCTCCTTTGGGCACTTTCTCTAGTATTATGTCCTTTTTGTATGGTGGTGCCCAAAACTGCACCAGTACTCAAGGTGAGGCTGTACCAGTGTACAGCAGGACAGTCACTTCCTCAGCTGGCTAGCAGTGCTGTGTTTGCACTCCGGGGGACAGCTGATCTTCCTGGCTGCTGGGGCACACTGTTGACTTGCCGTTCAACTTACTGTCAACCAAGAACCCCAGATCCCTTTTAGCAGAGCTGCTCTCTTGTGTTTCATCTCCCAGTCTGTATGTGTAGCAGAGTTGCCTCTTCCCAGGTGCAGAATTTGGTACTTGTTCTTGTTAAACCTCGTGTGGTCAGTGCAGCTCTCTGATTTAAAAGTCCTCCAGTTGAAGTATTCTACTCTGTTAAACAAGATAATGAGGTGATCTGTGGATCATATTTATGTGCCTCAGGTTTCTAAGCCATTCATATACAGATCTGACATGATCATCTTCAACATTGTACATTTGTTTTTCCTAGTGTGATGTATCTTTCTCAACGTTAGCTGAACTGTCTGGAACTCATCTACAGTACTCAGGGATTACAGAACTGCTTCTTTATTGACCTGTGTATCCACACTGAGGAGAATGTAATGAAATAAAATAAAATAAAATAAAATAAAATAAAATAAAATAAAATAAAATAAAATAAAATAAAATAAAATAAATCCCAACAAAACAAAACAAAAAAAAACAACTATCAAGGTTTTTAGGAGTAGCCAGATATTGCAGCCCTTTTCTCTTTGACTTTTAGTAATTTCAGCATAGCTGTGGTGCTTTCTTTCCTGTCTGAAACGGGCAGCCATGAACCTTTTACGTGTTTCTGGAAACATGTTTTACATGTTTTGAAATTTTGTTTATTCATTTCAGAAACACAGTGGCAAAGGGGGTTTACTGTGGTGTTTTTTGAGTCTGTGGCTAGTGCTCTGGATATCTTCTACAGACATTTGTGCTGTC
Source organism: Tympanuchus pallidicinctus (assembly GCF_026119805.1). Lineage (NCBI taxonomy): Eukaryota > Metazoa > Chordata > Aves > Galliformes > Phasianidae > Tympanuchus > Tympanuchus pallidicinctus. The sequence continues at coordinate 1,259,302 of NW_026294762.1, forward strand.
ATCTTCACTGATTACACTATGGTTCTGTACAAAGCAGCATGAAAGCTTTGAGCAGCCTCACAGCTGCAGCACTGTGACTCGTGGACAAATATTCAGTTAAAACTCTAAAGCCCAAGAAGGACTTACCTGGTCTCTGTATGCTTTCTTAAAATTGTGATTATAGCTTTTTTTTTTGTTATATTTTAAGCTCTTAATGTGAACGCCCTGTAAGTATTTTCTCAAAACTAAATGTTTTATCAGTGTTCTTTCCCTTACAAAAATCAGCGGGGGATTTTATTTTTTTCCTTTGAGTTATATTTTGATTTACACTTAAATTGTTCAGCTCTTCCAGGTTGACACACATTGGTGCATATTATTTGCTTCTCAATTATTTTCTGAAGAGTCTGTACTTCGTTGAACAAACCTGAAAATTTTCCTTGGTAAAAAAGAGACTTCATAGCTAATAAGTGGGCAGCCTTCTTTTGATGTTATTTTTTTTTCAGATACTGTAGTTTAGTTGTGATGCTGTGGATTTTTGAAACTGCCAATCTACATTTCCTATATATTTGCTTTTTCATCAGAGAAAATCAATCATTCATTTTGCTCTTTGCTCATAAAATGGGGGATACTGAAGAAGCTTTTTATAAGCATCATAAAAACAGTTTGCCATTATCACTTTCATAACCACAGCTGTTTCATCTTCCTGTTTGAACAGGCTTTGTTGCATCTGCTTTTATCTGTCTTCACACCATTTTATACACACACAGCAGTCTTGTGCAAGGGCAGAAGTAATAGGGGAATGGCAGCATTATAGAATGGCTTGGGTTGAAAGGGAACTCAAAGATCATCTAGTTCCAAGCGTGTGCCATGGGCAGGATTGCCAACCACTAGATCAGGAATGTGATAAATCAGTGAGTTGTCTACCATCTGCTTTAAAAGAGATAAAACAGATGTTAGTATCTCTAACAGTGTCAGGCATCTTTTTATGTACCTCCTCTGGTTTTGGAATCAAGAGATTAATTAAAAGAACACATCATGACTTAATATTTCGGAAACCAAAGCACAGACGTTTTGGTGAAGTAATGCATTTTGCTTGTATCTTTTCCCTGTGTCATGCACAGTGCTACTGAAGTTAATGAAAAAAGCCTTGTTAATCAAGAAAAATCTCATTAACCTTACTATGGTGCTACTGAAGTTAATGAAAAAATTCTTGTTAATCAAGAAAAATCTCATTAACCTTACTATGGTAGTCTGCTTGAATGCTCCTGTATTTAATTCCTTCTTTTACACTTTTGCTTCACAAGCAGTTTAATCTGGTGTACATCTCTTGTGCTGAGAGAGATTCAGCCCCTGCCTACTCTCAAGGTGTGATTTCTGCTTCCTTCCCTTGTGACCAAAGCAGCATTCAGCTGTATGCATCAGGTCACTGAGAATCAAGTTCAGAAGGGAGCAGGAAGGTTAGTTTTCCTTCAAGTCAGTTGTTGTATGAGTATATGAACCTTTCTCATTTCCTCTGGCATAGTTATTGTCACTGGTAGTTGTAGGCTGTTACCTTTTCCTGTTGGTGGAGATTGAAGTTTGTCATTTTTAAACAGAAGGTAAAGCTTGTGACTTTTTTAACTGGCCAGGGTAGCGTAGAATCCTAATGCTGTGGGCCAGCAGAATGAATTGGAAGGCCTAATGCTTTATGCTGTAACGCAAATAGGCTTAGCTGAATATTTGCTTTGGCTTGAACTTTGTCCATCATCAGTTTAAAGGAAAATAAAAATTAAACTATGAGTCTTTCCCTTGAAAATCTCACATTGGAAGTGACTGCTTGGCTCTTTTATGGTAGCACTTAGAGAATAATTTATTGCAAAATGCCCAGAGGTTTTCTGTCTTAACTTTTATCTTCCAGTTTCTGTTGTGTAAGAAGAGAATCCTCAACAAATTCTCAGATTGTAATGTAAATAAAAATAACACCTACGTGTGCTGAATGGCCTCATCTTAGCACTGTGGAAATTGTTCTGTTTTATTCTCTTACCATTGCTCCACCTGTGGTTGCTGTAGGTACTGGGAAGCCAAAGTGATGAGGAAGTCTTTTAAAGTTGTTGGAAAGGTGTATGTTCCAGATGCATGCTGCACAAAAACGCTATGTATGTTCTATAAAGAAATGATTTTTCCCTGCACCTTTGAAAGCTGAAAGCTTTCTTCCTGGAATGGTGTTTCTTTCTTTCTTCAATGTCATCATTTGTTGTGATTTAGTGAGTTTTCTCAAGATGCCATGTTTTGTTGAACGCTAAGAATGCTAAGAAAGAGAAGAAAGGCAGTAAACCTCTGTTATTAATAACATGAAATAAAATATATATATATATACTGAGTTTGATACAGTAGGAAAGCATAGAGCAGTACAGGACAGCATAAGAATAGCTTTGTTAAGAGATTTATTTTCACATGTCTTTTTTGAACATAGGGGAGGGCAGCAATAAAGAGCTGAGAATATGTATAGATGTAGAATGCAGTAATAGAGAAGTATAAATAGCAGAGATGGGAACATGTTACTCTTATTGAAGCAAGAAGCTGAAACCAAACTGATCACATGTGGTTCCATGTGCATTAAGTATGTTTCTTGATATTGAGCGCAGCATTGTTATCTGCAGCTTCCCAAGTTTTGGGTTGGTTTCCAAAAGATGTGTGATGGGGATCCTCGTGGGTGTGTGATGGGGATCCTCGTGGGTGTGTGATGGGGATCCGCGTGGGTGCGTGATGGGGCTCCTCGTCGGTGTGTGATGGGATCCTCGTGGGTGTGTGATGAGGATCTTCGTGGGTGTGTGATGGGGATTCTCGAGGGTGTGTGATGGGGATCCTCGTCAGTGCGTGATGGGGATCCTCGTGGGTGCGTGATGGGGATCCTCGTGGGTGCGTGATGAGGATCCTCGTGGGTGTTTGATGGGGATCCGCGTGGGTGCGTGATGGGGATCCTCGTGGGTGTGTGATGGGGATCCTCGTGGGTGTGTGATGGGGATCCGCGTGGGTGCGTGATGAGGATCCTCGTGGGTGTTTGATGGGGATCCTCGTGGATGCGTGATGGGGCTCCTCGTGGGTGTGTGAGGGGGATCCTCGTGGGAGCGTGATGGGGATCCTCGTGGGTGTGTGATGAGGATTCTCGTGGCTGTGTGATGAGGATCTTCGTGGGTGTGTGATGGGGATCCTCGTGGCTGTGTGATGGGGATCCTCGTGAGTGCGTGATGGGGATCCTCCTGTGTGTGTGATGGGGAAACTCGTGGGTGCGTGATGGGGATCCTCGTGGCTGTGTGATGGGGATCCTCTTGGGTGAGATGGGGATCCTCGTGGGTGCGTGATGGGGATCCTCGTGGGTGCGTGATGGGGATCCTCGTGGCTGTGTGATGGGGATCCACGTGGCTGTGTGATGGGGATCCTCGTGGGTGTGTGATGGGGATCCTCGTGGGTGCGTGATGGGGATACTCGTCAGTGCGTGATGGGGATCCTCGTGGGTGCGTGATGGGGATACTCGTCAGTGCGTGATGGGGATCCTCGTGGGTGTGTGATGGGGATCCTCGTGGGTGCGTGATGAGGATCCTCGTGGGTGTTTGATGGGGATCCTCGTGGGTGTGTGATGGGGATTCTCGTGGGTGTGTGATGGGGATCCTCGTGGGTGTGTGATGGGGATCCTCGTGTGTGCGTGATGGGGATACTCGTGGGTGTGTGATGGGGATCCTCGTGGGTGTGTGATGGGGATCCTCGTGGGTGCGTGATGCGGATCCTCGTCAGTGCGTGATGGGGATCCTCGTGGGTGCGTGATGAGGATCCTCGTGGGTGTGTGATGGGGATCCGCGTGGGTGCATGATGGGGATCCTCGTGGGTGTGTGGTGCGGAACCTCGTGTGTGAAGGGGATCCTCGTGGGTGTGATGGGGTCCTCGTGGGTGCGTGATGGGGTCCTCGTGGGTGTGTGATGGGGATCCTCCTGTGTGTGTGATGGGGATACTCGTGGCTGTGTGATGGGGATCCTCGTGGGTGCGTGATGGGGATCCTCGTGGGTTTGTGAAGAGGATCCTCGTGGCTGTTTGATGGGGATCCTCGTGGGTGCGTGATGGGGATCCTCGAGGGTGTGTGATGGGGATCCTCGTCGGTGTGTGATGGGGATCCTCGTGGCTGTTTGATGGGGAACCTCGTGGGTTTGTGAAGAGGATCCTCGTGGCTGTTTGATGGGGATCTTCGTGGGTGTGTGATGGGGATTCTCGTGGGTGTGTGATGGGGATCCTCGTGGGTGTGTGATGGGGATCCTCGTGTGTGCGTGATGGGGATACTCGTGGGTGTGTGATGGGGATCCTCGTGGGTGTGTGATGGGGATCCTCGTGGGTGCGTGATGCGGATCCTCGTCAGTGCGTGATGGGGATCCTCGTGGGTGCGTGATGAGGATCCTCGTGGGTGTGTGATGGGGATCCGCGTGGGTGCATGATGGGGATCCTCGTGGGTGTGTGGTGCGGAACCTCGTGTGTGAAGGGGATCCTCGTGGGTGTGATGGGGTCCTCGTGGGTGCGTGATGGGGTCCTCGTGGGTGTGTGATGGGGATCCTCCTGTGTGTGTGATGGGGATACTCGTGGCTGTGTGATGGGGATCCTCGTGGGTGCGTGATGGGGATCCTCGTGGGTTTGTGAAGAGGATCCTCGTGGCTGTTTGATGGGGATCCTCGTCGGTGCGTGATGGGGATCCTCGAGGGTGTGTGATGGGGATCCTCGTCGGTGTGTGATGGGGATCGTCGAGGGTGTGTGATGGAAACCCTCGTCGGTGCGTGATGGGGATCCCCGTGGGTGTGTGACGGGGATCCTCGTGGGTGTGTGATGGGGATCCTCGTTGGTGCGTGATGGGGATCCTCGTGGGTGCGAGATGGGGATCCACGTGGGTGTGTGATGGGGATCCTCGTGGGTTTGTGATGGGGATCCTCGTGGCTGTGTGATGGGGATCCCCGTGGTTGCGTGATGGGGATACTCGTGGATGTCTGATGGGGATCCTCGTGGGTGCGTGATGGGGATCCTCGTGGGTGTGTGATGGGGATCCTCGTGGGTGTGTGATGGGATCCTCGTGGCTGTGTGATGAGGATCCTCGTGTCTGTGTGATGGGGATCCACGTGGGTGTGTGATGTGGATCCTCGTGGCTGTGTGATGGGATCCTCGTGGGTGTGTGATGGGGATCCTCGTGTGTGCGTGATGGGGATCCTCGAGGGTGTGTGATGGGGATCCTCGCGGGTGTGTGATGGGGATCCTCGTGGGTGCGAGATGGGGATCCTCGCGGGTGTGTGATGGGGACTCTCGTCGGTGCGTGATGGGGATCCTTGAGGGTGTGTGGTGGGGATCCTCGTGGCTGTGTGATGGGGATCCTCGTGGGTGTGTGATGGGGATCCTCGTGGGTGTGTGATGGGGCTCCACTTGGGTGCGTGATGGGGATCCTCGTGGGTGTGTGATGGGGATCCTCGTTGGTGTGTGATGGGGATCCTCGTGGGTGTGTGATGGGGATCCTCGTTGGTGCGTGATGGGGACACTCGTGGGTGTGTGATGGGGATCCTCGTGGGTGCGTGATGGGGCTCCTCGTCGGTGTGTGATGGGGATCCTCGTGGGAGTGTGGCGGGGATCCTCGTGAGTGTGTGATGGGGATCCTCGTGGCTGTGTGATGGGGATCCACGTGGGTGTGTGATGGGGATCCTCGTGGGTGCGTGACGGGGATCCTCGTGGGTGCGTGATGGGGATCCTCGTGGCTGTTTGATGGGGAACCTCGTGGGTGCGTGATGGGGATCCTCGTGGGTGCGTGATGGAGATCCTCGTGTGTGATGCGGATCCTCGTGGGTGTGTGATGGGGATCCTCGTGGGTGTGTGATGGGGATCCTCGTGGGTGCGTGATGGGGATCCTCGTGGGTGCGTGATGGAGATCCTCGTGAGTGTGTGATGCGGATCCTCGTGGGTGTGTGATGGGGATCCTCTTGGGTGTGTGATGGGGAAACTCGTGGGTGCGTGATGGGGATCCTCGTAGCTGTGTGATGGGGATTCTCATGGGTGTGTGAAGGGGATCCTCGTGGCTGCGTGATGGGGATACTCGTGGGAGTGTGATGGGACTCCTCGTGGGTGCGTGATGGGGATCCTTGTGGCTGTGTGATGGGGATCCTCTTGGGTGAGATGGGGATCCTCGTGGGTGCGTGATGGGGATCCTCGTGGGTGCGTGATGGGGATCTTCGTGGGTGTGTGATGGGGATACTCGTGGGTGTGTGATGGGGATCCTCGTGAGTGCGTGATAGGGATCCTCGTGGCTGTGTGATGGGGATCCTCCTGTGTGTGTGATGGGGAAACTCGTGGGTGCGTGATGGGGATCCTCGTGGCTGTGTGATGGGGATTCTCATGGGTGTGTGATGGGGATCCTCGTGCCTGCGTGATGGGGATCCTCGTGGGAGTGTGATGGGGATCCTTGTGGCTGTGTGATGGGATCCTCTTGGGTGAGATGGGGATCCTCGTGGGTGCGTGATGGGGATCCTCGTGGGTGCGAAATGGGGATCCAAGTGGGTGTGTGATGGGGATCCTCGTGGGTGCGTGATGGGGATCCTCGTGGGTGCGAGATGGGGATCCTCGTGGGTGTGTGATGGGGATCCTCGTGGGTGTGTGATGGGGATCCACGTGGGTGTGTGATTGGGATCCTCGTGGGTGCGTGATGGGGCTCCTCGTCAGTGTGTGATGGGGATCCTCGTGGGTGTGTGATGAGGATCCTCGTGGCTGTGTGATGAGGATCTTCGTGGGTGTGTGATGGGGATTCTCGAGGGTGTGTGATGGGGATCCTCGTCAGTGCGTGATGGGGATCCTCGTGGGTGCGTGATGGGGATCCTCGTGCCTGTTTGATGGGGATCCTCGTGGGTGTGTGATGGAGATCCTCGTGGGTTTGTGATGGGGAACCGCGTGGGTGCGTGATGGGGATCCTCGTTGCTGTGTGATGGGATCCTCGTGGCTGTGTGATGGGGATCCTCGTGGGTGTGTGATTGGGATCCTCGTGGGTTTGTGATGGGATTCTCGTGGCTGTGTGATGGGGATCCCCGTGGTTGCGTGATGGGGATACTCGTGGATGTCTGATGGGGATCCTCGTGGGTGCGTGATGGGGATCCTCGTGGCTGTGTGATGGGATCCTCGTGGCTGTGTGATGGGATCCTCGTGGGTGTGTGATGGGGATCCTCGTGTGTACGTGATGGGGATCCTCGAGGGTGTGTGATGGGGATCCTCGTGGGTGTGTGATGGGGATCCTCGTGGGTGCGTGATGGGGATCCTCGCGGGTGTGTGATGGGGACCCTCGTCGCTGCGTGATGGGGATCCTCTAGTGTGTGATGGGGACACTCGTCGGTGCGTGATGGGGATCCTCGTGGCTGTGTGATGGGGATCCTCGTGGCTGTGTGATGGGGATCCTCGTGGGTGTTTGATGGGGCTCCACTTGGGTGCGTGATGGGGATCCTCGTGGGTGTGTGATGGGGTTACCCTGGGTGTGTGATTGGGATCCTCGTCGGTGTGTGATGGGGATCCTCGTGGGAGTGTGACGGGAATCCTCGTGGGTGTGTGATGGGGATCCTCGTTGGTGCGTGATGGGGATCCTCGTGGGTGTGTGATGGGGATCCTCGTGGCTGTGTGATGGGATCCTCGTGGCTGTGTGATGGGGATCCTCGTGGGTGTGTGATTGGGATCCTCGTGGGTTTGTGATGGGGATCCTCGTGGATGTCTGATGGGGATCCTCGTGGGTGCGTGATGGGGATTCTCGTGGGTGTGTGATGGGGATCCTCGTGTGTGTGTGATGGGGATCCTCGTTGGTGCGTGATGGGGATCCTCGTTGCTGTGTGATGGGGCTCCATTTGGGTGTGTGATGGGGATTCTCGTGGGTGCGTGATGCGGATCCTCGTGGGTGTGTGATGGGGATCCTCGTGGGTGTGTGATGGGGATCCTCGTGGGTTTGTGATGGGGATTCTCGTGGGTGCGTGATGGGGATCCTCGTGTGTGTGTGTTGGGGATTCTCGTGGGTGTGTGATGAGGATCCTCGTGGGTTTGTGGTGGGGATTCTCGTGGGTGTGTGATAAGGATCCTCGTGGGTGTGTGATAAGGATCTTCGTGGGTTTGTGATGGGGATCCTCGTGGGTGCGTGATGGGGATCCTCGTGGGTTTGTGATGGGGAATCTCGTGGGTGTGTGATGAGGATCCTCGTGGGATTATGATGGGGATCCTCGTGTCTGTGTGATGGGGATCCCCGTGGGTGTGTGATGTGGATCCTCGTGGGTGTGTGATGGGGATACTTGTGGGTGTGTGATGGGGATCCTCGTGGGTGCGTGATGGAGATCCTCGTGGGTTTGTGATGGGGATCCGCGTGGGTGCGTGATGGGGATCCTCGTTGCTGTGTGATGGGATCCTCGTGGCTGTGTGATGGGGATCCTCGTGGGTGTGTGATTGGGATCCTCGTGGGTTTGTGATGGGGATCCTCGTGGGTGTGTGATGGGGATCCCCGTGGTTGCGTGATGGGGATACTCGTGGATGTCTGATGGGGATCCTCGTGGGTGCGTGATGGGGATCCTCGTGGGTGTGTGATGGGGATCCTCGTGGCTGTGTGATGGGATCCTCGTGGCTGTGTGATGGGATCCTCGTGGGTGTGTGATGGGGATCCTCGTGTGTACGTGATGGGGATCCTCGAGGGTGTGTGATGGGGATCCTCGTGGGTGTGTGATGGGGATCCTCGTGGGTGCGTGATGGGGATCCTCGCGGGTGTGTGATGGGGACCCTCGTCGCTGCGTGATGGGGATCCTCTAGTGTGTGATGGGGACACTCGTCGGTGCGTGATGGGGATCCTCGTCAGTGCGTGATGGGGATCCTCGTGGGTGCGTGATGGGGATCCTCGTGGGTGTGTGATGGGGTTACCCTGGGTGTGTGATTGGGATCCTCGTGGGTGTGTGGTGGGGTGCCTTGTGGGTGTGTGATGGGGATCCTCGTTGGTGTTTGATGGGGATACTCGTGGCAGCGTGATGGGGATCCTCGTTAGTGCGTGATGGGGATCCTCGTGGGTGCGTGATGGGGATCCTCGTGGCTGTGTGATGAGGATCTTCGTGGGTGCGTGATGGGGCTCCTCGTGGGTGTGTGATGGGGATCCTAGTGAGTGTGTGATGAGGATCCTCCTGTGTGTGTGATGGGGAAACTCGTGGGTCTGTGATGGGGATACTCGTGGCTGTGTGATGGGGATTCTCATGGGTGTGTGATGGGGATCCTCGTGGCTGAGTGATGCGGATCCTCGTGGGTGCGAGATGGGGATCCTCGTGGGTGCGTGATGGAGGTCCTCGTGAGTGTGTGATGCGGATCCTCGTGGGTCTGCGATGGGAATCCTCGTGGGTGTGTGATGGGGATCCTCGTGGGTGCGTGACGGGGATCTTCGTGGGTGCGTGATGGGGATCCTCGTGGCTGTTTGATGCGGATCCTCGTGGGTGTGTGATGGGGATCCTCGTGGGTGTGTGATGGGGATCCTCGTGGGTGCGTAATGGGGATCCTCGTGGGTGTGTGATGGGGATCCTCGTGGGTGTGTGATGGGGATCCTCGTGGGTGCGTGATGAGGATCCTCGTGGGTGTTTGATTGGGATCCTCGTGGGTGTGTGATGGGGGTCCTCGTGGGTGCGTGATGGGGATACTCGTGGGTGTGTGATGGGGATCCTCGTGGGTGCGTGATGGGGAACCTCGTGGGTGTGTGATGAGGATTCTCGTGGCTGTGTGATGAGGATCCTCGTGGGTGTGTGATGGGGATCCTCGTGGGTGTGTGATGGGGATCCTCGTGAGTGCGTGATAAGGATCCTCGTGGGTGCGTGATGGGGATCCTCCTGTGTGTGTGATGGGGAAACTCGTTGGTGCGTGATGGGGATTCTCGTGGCTGTGTGATGGGGATCCTCGTGGGAGTGTGATGGGGATCCTCGTGGGTGTGTAATGGGGATCCACGTGGGTGTGTGATGGGGATCCTCGTGAGTGTGTGATGGGGATCCTCGTTGGTGCGTGATGGGGATACTCGTGGCTGCGTGATAGGGATCCTCGTGGGAGTGTGAAGGGACTCCTCGTGGGTGCGTGATGGGGATCCTTGTGGCTGTGTGATGGGGATACTCTTGGGTGAGATGGGGATCCTCGTGGGTGTTTGATGGGGCTCCACTTGGGTGCGTGATGGGGATCCTCGTGGGTGTGTAATGGGGTTACCCTGGGTGTGTGATTGGGATCCTCGTCGGTGTGTGATGGGGATCCTCGTGGGAGTGTGACGGGAATCCTCGTGGGTGTGTGATGGGGATCCTCGTTGGTGCGTGATGGGGATCCTCGTGGGTGTGTGATGGGGATCCTCGTGGCTGTGTGATGGGATCCTCGTGGGTTTGTGATGGGGATCCTCGTGGATGTCTGATGGGGATCCTCGTGGGTGCGTGATGGGGCTCCTCGTCGGTGTGTGATGGGGATCCTCGTGGGTGTGTGATGGGGATTCTCGAGGGTGTGTGATGGGGATCCTCGTGGATGCGTGATGGGGCTCCTCGTGGGTGTGTGATGGGGATCCTCGTGGGTGCGTGATGAGGATCCTCGTGGGTGTTTGATGGGGATCCTCGTGGGTGTGTGATGGGGATTCTCGTGGGTGTGTGATGGGGATCCTCGTGGGTGTGTGATGGGGATCCGCGTGGGTGCGTGATGGTGTTACTCTGGCTGTGTGATGGGGACCCTCGTGGGTGTGTGGTGGGGAGCCTTGTGGGTGTGTGATGGGGATCCTCGTTGGTGTGTGATGGGGATACTCGTGGGTGCGTGATGGGGATCCTCGTCAGTGCGTGATGGGGATCCTCGTGGGTGCGTGATGGGGATCCTCGTGGCTGTTTGATGGGGATCCTCGTGGGTGCGTGATGGGGACACTCGTCGGTGCGTGATGGGGATCCTCGTGGGTGTGTGATGGGGTTACCCTGGGTGTGTGATTGGGATCCTCGTGGGTGTGTGGTGGGGTGCCTTGTGGGTGTGTGATGGGGATCCTCGTTGGTGTTTGATGGGGATACTCGTGGCAGCGTGATGGGGATCCTCGTTAGTGCGTGATGGGGATCCTCGTGGGTGCGTGATGGGGATCCTCGTGGCTGTGTGATGAGGATCTTCGTGGGTGCGTGATGGGGCTCCTCGTGGGTGTGTGATGGGGATCCTAGTGAGTGTGTGATGAGGATCCTCCTGTGTGTGTGATGGGGAAACTCGTGGGTCTGTGATGGGGATACTCGTGGCTGTGTGATGGGGATTCTCATGGGTGTGTGATGGGGATCCTCGTGGCTGAGTGATGCGGATCCTCGTGGGTGCGAGATGGGGATCCTCGTGGGTGCGTGATGGAGGTCCTCGTGAGTGTGTGATGCGGATCCTCGTGGGTCTGCGATGGGAATCCTCGTGGGTGTGTGATGGGGATCCTCGTGGGTGCGTGACGGGGATCTTCGTGGGTGCGTGATGGGGATCCTCGTGGCTGTTTGATGCGGATCCTCGTGGGTGTGTGATGGGGATCCTCGTGGGTGTGTGATGGGGATCCTCGTGGGTGCGTAATGGGGATCCTCGTGGGTGTGTGATGGGGATCCTCGTGGGTGTGTGATGGGGATCCTCGTGGGTGCGTGATGAGGATCCTCGTGGGTGTTTGATTGGGATCCTCGTGGGTGTGTGATGGGGGTCCTCGTGGGTGCGTGATGGGGATACTCGTGGGTGTGTGATGGGGATCCTCGTGGGTGCGTGATGGGGATCCTCGTGGGTGTGTGATGAGGATTCTCGTGGCTGTGTGATGAGGATCCTCGTGGGTGTGTGATGGGGATCCTCGTGGGTGTGTGATGGGGATCCTCGTGAGTGCGTGATAAGGATCCTCGTGGGTGCGTGATGGGGATCCTCCTGTGTGTGTGATGGGGAAACTCGTTGGTGCGTGATGGGGATTCTCGTGGCTGTGTGATGGGGATCCTCGTGGGAGTGTGATGGGACTCCTCGTGGGTGCGTGATGGGGATCCTTGTGGCTGTGTGATGGGGATCCTCTTGGGTGAGATGGGGATCCTCGTGGGTGCGTGATGGGGATCCTCGTGGGTGCGTGATGGGGATCCTCGTGGGTGTGTAATGGGGATCCACGTGGGTGTGTGATGGGGATCCTCGTGAGTGTGTGATGGGGATCCTCGTTGGTGCGTGATGGGGATACTCGTGGGTGCGTGATAGGGATCCTCGTGGGAGTGTGAAGGGACTCCTCGTGGGTGCGTGATGGGGATCCTTGTGGCTGTGTGATGGGGATACTCTTGGGTGAGATGGGGATCCTCGTGGGTGCGTGATGGGGATCCTCGTGGGTGCGTGATGGGGATCTTCGTGGGTGTGTGATGGGGATACTCGTGGGTGTGTGATGGGGATCCTCGTGAGTGCGTGATAGGGATCCTCGTGGCTGTGTGATGGGGATCCTCCTGTGTGTGTGATGGGGAAACTCGTGGGTGCGTGATGGGGATCCTCGTGGCTGTGTGATGGGGATTCTCATGGGTGTGTGATGGGGATCCTCGTGCCTGCGTGATGGGGATCCTCGTGGGAGTGTGATGGGGATCCTTGTGGCTGTGTGATGGGGATCCTCTTGGGTGAGATGGGGATCCTCGTGGGTGCGTGATGGGGATCCTCGTGGGTGCGAGATGGGGATCCTCGTGGGTGTCTGATGGGGATCCTCGGGGGTGCGTGATGGGGATCCTCGTGGCTGTTTGATGGGGATCCTCGTCGGTGCGTGATGGGGATCCTCGTTGGTGTGTGATGGGGATCCTCGTGGGTGTGCGATGGGGATCCTCGTGGGTGTGTGATGGGGATCCTCGTGGGTGCGTGACGGGGATCCTCGTGGGTGTGTGATGGGGATCCTCGTGGGTTTGTGATGGGGATCCTCGTGGGTGTGTGATGGGGATCCTCGTGGGTGTTTGATGGGGCTCCACTTGGGTGCGTGATGGGGATCCTCGTGGGTGTGCGATGGGGATCCTCTTGGGTGTGTGATGGGGATCCTCGTGGGTGCGTGATGGGGATCCTCGTGGGTGCGTGTATGGGGATCCTCGTGGTTGCGTGATGGGGATCCTCGTGGGTGTGTGATGGGGATCCTCGTGCCTGCGTGATGGGGATCCTCGTGGGAGTGTGATGGGGATCCTCGTGGCTGTGTGATGGGGATCCTCTTGGGTGAGATGGGGATCCTCGTGGGTGCGTGATGGGGATCCTCGTGGGTGCGAGATGGGGATCCTCGTGGGTGTCTGATGGGGATCCTCGGGGGTGCGTGATGGGGATCCTCGTGGCTGTTTGATGGGGATCCTCGTCGGTGCGTGATGGGGATCCTCGTTGGTGTGTGATGGGGATCCTCGTGGGTGTGCGATGGGGATCCTCGTGGGTGTGTGATGGGGATCCTCGTGGGTGCGTGACGGGGATCCTCGTGGGTGTGTGATGGGGATCCTCGTGGGTTTGTGATGGGGATCCTCGTGGGTGTGTGATGGGGATCCTCGTGGGTGTGTGATGGGATCCTCTTGGTTGTGTGATGGGGATCCTCGTGGGTGTGCGATGGGGATCCTCTTGGGTGTGTGATGGGGATCCTCGTGGGTGCGTGATGGGGATCCTCGTGGGTGCGTGTATGGGGATCCTCGTGGTTGCGTGATGGGGTTCCTCGTGGGTGTGCGATGGGGATCCTCTTGGGTGTGTGATGGGGATCCTCGTGGGTGCGTGTATGGGGATCCTCGTGGTTGCGTGATGGGGTTCCTCGTGGGTGTGTGATGGGGATCCTCGTGGGTGCGTGATGCGGACCCTCGTGGGTGCGTGATGGGGATCCTCGTGGGTGTGTGATGGGATCCTCGTGGGTTTGTGATGGGGATTCTCGTGGGTGCGTGATAGGGATCCTCGTGTGTGTGTGTTGGGGATTCTTGTGGCTGTGTGATGAGGATACTCGTGGGTTTGTGATGGGGATCCTCGTGGCTGTGTGATGAGGATCCTCGTGGGTGTGTGATGAGGATCTTCGTGGGTTTGTGATGGGGATCCTCGTGGCTGTGTGATGGGGATCCCCGTGGTTGCGTGATGGGGATACTCGTGGATGTCTGATGGGGATCCTCGTGGGTGCGTGATGGGGATCCTCGTGGGTGTGTGATGGGGATCCTCGTGGGTGTGTGATGGGATCCTCGTGGCTGTGTGATGAGGATCCTCGTGTCTGTGTGATGGGGATCCCCGTGGCTGTTTGATGGGGATCCTCGTGGGTGCGTGATGGGGATCCTCGAGGGTGTGTGATGGGCAGCCTTGTGGGTGTGTGATGGGGATCCTCGCGGGTGTGTGATGAGGATCCTCGTGGGTGTGTGATGGGAATCCTCGTGGGTGTGTGATGGGGATCCTCGTGGGTGCGTGACGGGGATCTTCGTGGGTGCTTGATGGGGATCCTGGTGGCTGTTTGATGGGGATCCTCGTGGGTGCGTGATGGGGATCCTCGAGTGTGTGTGATGGAAACCCTCGTCGGTGCGTGATGGGGATCCTCGAGGGTGTGTGATGGGGATCCTCTTCGGTGCGTGATGGGGATCCTCGTGGGTGTGTGATGGGGATCCTCGTGGGTGCGTGACGGGGATCCTCGTGGGTGTGTGATGGGGATCCCCGTGGGTGCGTGATGGGGATCCTCGTGGGTGCGTGATGTGGATCTACGTGGGTGTGTGATGGGGATCCTCGTGGCTGTGTGATGGGGATCCCTGTGGGTGCGTGATGGGGATCCTCGGGGGTGTGTGATGGGGATCCTCGTGGCTGTGTGATGGGGCTCCACTTGGGTGCGTGATGGGGATCCTCGTGGGTGTGTGGTGGGGTTACCCTGGGTGTGTGATTGGGATCCTCGTGGGTGTGTGATGGGGATCCTCGTGGGTGTGTGATGGGGATCCTCGCGGGTGTGTGATGGGGATCCTCGTGGATTTGTGATGGGGATCCTCGTTGGTGTGTGATGGGGATCCTCGTGGGTTCGTGATGGGGATCCTCGTGGGTGCGTGATGGGGATCCTCGGGGGTGCGTGATGGGGATCCTCGGGGGTGCGTGATGGGGATCCTCGTGGCTGTTTGATGGGGATCCTCGTCGGTGCGTGATGGGGATCCTCGTTGGTGTGTGATGGGGATCCTCGTGGGTGTGTGATGGGGATTCTCGCGGTTGTGTGATGGGGATCCTCGTGGGTGCGTAATGGGGATCCTCGAGTGTGTGTGATGGAAACCCTCGTCGGTGCGTGATGGGGATCCTCTTGGGTGTGTGATGGGGATCCTCGTGGGTGCGTGATGAGGATCCTCCTGCGTGTGTGATGGGGATCCTCGAGTGTGTGTGATGGGGATCCTCGTGAGTGCGTGATGGGGCTCCTCGTGGGTGTGTGATGGGGATTTTCGAGGGTGTGTGATGGGGACCCTCGTCAGTGCGTGATGGGAATCCTCGTGGGTCTGTGGTGGGGATCCTCGTTTGTGATCGGGATCCTCGTGGGTGTGATGGGGCTCCTCGTGGGTGTCTGGTGGGGATCCTCGTTTGTGATCGGGATCCTCGTGGGTGTGTGATGCGGATCCTCGTGGGTGTGCGATGGGGATCCTCGTGGGTGTGTGATGGGGACACTCGTGGGTGCGTGACGGGGATCCTCGTGGGTGTGTGATGGGGATCCCCGTGTTGCGTGATGGGGATCCTCGTGGGTGCGTGATGTGGATCCACGTGGGTGTGTGATGGGGATCCTCGTGGCTGTGTGATGGGGATCCCCGTGGGTGCGTGATGGGGATCCTCGTGGGTGTGTGATGGGGATCCTCGTGGCTGTGTGATGGGGCTCCACTTGGGTGCGTGATGGGGATCCTCGTGGGTGTGTGGTGGGGTTACCCTGGGTGTGTGATTGGGATCCTCGTGGGTGTGTGATGGGGATCCTCGTGGGTGTCTGATGGGGATCCTCGTGGGTGTGTGATGGGGATCCTCGTGGGTGTCTGATGGGGATCCTCGGGGGTGCGTGATGGGGATCCTCGTGGCTGTTTGATGGGGATCCTCGTCGGTGCGTGATGGGGATCCTCGTTGGTGTTTGATGGGGATCCTCGTGGGTGCGTGACGGGGATCCTCGTGGGTGTGTGATGGGGATCCTCGTGGGTTTGTGATGGGGATCCTCGTGGCTGCGTGATGGGGATCCTCGTGGGTGTGTGATGGGATCCTCTTGGTTGTGTGATGGGGATCCTCGTGGGTGTGCGATGGGGATCCTCGTGGGTGTGTGATGGGGATCCTCGTGGGTGCGTGATGGGGATCCTCGTGGTTGCGTGATGGGGTTCCTCGTGGGTGTGTGATGGGGATCCTCGTGGGTGCGAGATGAGGATCCTCGTGGATGTGTGATGGGGATCCTCGTGGGTGTGTGATGGGGATCCTCGTGGGTGCCAGATGGGAATCCTCGTGGTTGCGTGACGAGGATCCTCATGGCTGTGTGATGGGGATCCTCGTGGCTGTGTTGGGGATCCTCGTGTGTGCGTGATGGGGATTCGTGGGGATCCTCGTGGGTGTGTGATGGGGATCCTTGTGGGTGCGTGATGGGGATCCTCGTGGGTGCGTGATGGGGATCCTCGTGTCTGTGTGACGGTGATCCTCTTGGCTGTGTGATGGGGATCCTCGTGGGTGCTTCAGCTCCTTCAAGGCAGCTAACAGTATTGTTTGCAGGGAACAACAGATGGGTGCTCCAAATCTGGCATGTTCTTGTGCAGCAGTAGAGGAACGTGTTTGTCAGTGTTCAGGTAACACTGCAGTTACCTCTGAGGAAACCTAACTTTGGTATACCTGGTGGCTTTTTTTTTTTCTTTTTTTTTTCCCCATTTTATTCATAGTAGTAATTTTATTTTATTTTTTTAAAGTTACTACTTCTATTAGTATTACAGTAGAAAGTGAATGAGGTAGAGACAAGTTCAGTATATCTGCAGCATGGCCAGGGTTAGAACTGTGTGGTCTACACTCTTCTATGTGCATGTATGATGTGTAAGTTGCAGCTAAGGACCAAGCTTTTGCAAGCAGTTTGTAGTGTCTTCTGTACAAGCTTTCAAAGCAAAGTAGACACAAATTTTCCTTTCTTCACACCCACCTTCCCCTTTCATCACCTGTACAGGCACAGACTTCAGTGAGGTTTGGGAATAATTGCATGTTTTTCAGAGAAGTGTCTATCCTAGAGTTGTGTAGAGAGGTAAATCTTACAAATTTGGCCAATTCGTGTTTCTGATGAGCTTTCAGGTTTTTTAAATCATAGTTTAAAATGGTTTCCACAGAAGTAGCATCAAGTTCAAGGCAGCAAATGACTCCCAGTCTGTGTTGAAACGATTTGTTCCTGGAAGCCAAAAAGCTAAAATGTCGTTGAAAGAGGCAAAGAGAGGTAACATGATATGCAAGTGGCTTTTATACATTACATTTGTGTAGTGATAAACACAAAGTTTGTGACAGTCTGCCAATCAGTTACATGGTCCAAGAAAAGGCATTCAAATACACTCCAAAGTACACACCCAAATGTGGATGATGAATACTTACCCGCATTTTCAGTTCTTTTGCACTTCTGTAATATTTCAAACTGAAATAATGAAAATGCCTCTTCAATTTTCATTTTTACTTGTCTCAGAATTATGTTAGGATCTCTGTTCAATAACCTAAGTTCAGTGCCACCTTATTTCTCATTTTTTATTAGTCTGCTCTGAACGCTGCAGTAATCTTTTCAGTAACTTCATTAAGGTTAAAGAACAAAGCCAAATGACGTCCGGCGCACCAAATGACGGAGAACGCCCCAAATGATGTAAAAAACCCCATATGACCTCATCCAGACGTCATATGACGTCATACCGACCAAATGAAGTCACCCGGACCAAATGACGTCCGGTGCAATAAATGACCGAGAACGCCCCAAATGATGTAAAAAACCCCATATGACCTCATCCAGAAGTCACATGACGTCAGACCGACCAAATGAAGTCACCCGGACCAAATGACGTCCGGCGCACCAAATGACGGAGAACGCCCCAAATGATGTAAAAAACCCCATATGACCTCATCCAGACGTCATATGACATCATACCGACCAAATGAAGTCACCCGGACCAAATGACGTCCGGCGCACCAAATGACGGAGAACGCCCCAAATGATGTAAAAAACCCCATATGACCTCATCCAGACGTCATATGACGTCATACCGACCAAATGAAGTCACCCGGACCAAATGACGTCCGGCGCACCAAATGACCGAGAACGCCCCAACTGATGTAAAAAACCCCATATGACCTCATCCAGACGTCATATGACGTCATACCGACCAAATGAAGTCACCCGGACCAAATGACGTCCGGCGCACCAAATGACGGAGAACGCCCCAAATGATGTAAAAAACCCCATATGACCTCATCCAGACGTCATATGACGTCATACCGACCAAATGAAGTCACCCGGACCAAATGACGTCCGGCGCACCAAATGACGGAGAACGCCCCAACTGATGTAAAAAACCCCATATGACCTCATCCAGACGTCATATGACGTCATACCGACCAAATGAAGTCACCCGGACCAAATGACGTCCGGCGCACCAAATGACGGAGAACGCCCCAAATGATGTAAAAAACCCCATATGACCTCATCCAGACGTCATATGACGTCATACCGACCAAATGAAGTCACCCGGACCAAATGACGTCCGGCGCACCAAATGACGGAGAACGCCCCAACTGATGTAAAAAACCCCATATGACCTCATCCAGACGTCATATGACGTCATACCGACCAAATGAAGTCACCCGGACCAAATGACGTCCGGCACACCAAATGACGGAGAACGCCCCAAATGATGTAAAAAACCCCATATGACCTCATCCAGACGTCAGATGACGTCATACCGACCAAATGAAGTCACCCGGACCAAATGACGTCCGGCGCACCAAATGACGGAGAACGCCCCAAATGATGTAAAAAACCCCATATGACCTCGTCCAGACGTCATAAGACGTCATACCGACCAAATGAAGTCACCCGGACCAAATGACGTCCGGTCGCACCAAATGACGGAGAACGCCCCAAATGATGTAAAAAACCCCATATGACCTCATCCAGACGTCATATGACGTCATACCGACCAAATGAAGTCACCCGGACCAAATGACGTCCGGCGCACCAAATGACCGAGAACGCCCCAAATGATGTAAAAAACCCCATATGACCTCATCCAGACGTCATATGACGTCATACCGACCAAATGAAGTCACCCGGACCAAATGACGTCCGGCGCACCAAATGACCGAGAACGCCCCAACTGATGTAAAAAACCCCATATGACCTCATCCAGACGTCATATGACGTCATACCGACCAAATGAAGTCACCCGGACCAAATGACGTCCGGCGCACCAAATGACGGAGAACGCCCCAAATGATGTAAAAAACCCCATATGACCTCATCCAGACGTCATATGACGTCATACCGACCAAATGAAGTCACCCGGACCAAATGACGTCCGGCGCACCAAATGATGGAGAACGCCCCAACTGATGTAAAAAACCCCATATGACCTCATCCAGACGTCATATGACGTCATACCGACCAAATGAAGTCACCCGGACCAAATGACGTCCGGCGCACCAAATGACGGAGAACGCCCCAAATGATGTAAAAAACCCCATATGACCTCATCCAGACGTCATATGACGTCATACCGACCAAATGAAGTCACCCGGACCAAATGACGTCCGGCGCACCAAATGACGGAGAACGCCCCAACTGATGTAAAAAACCCCATATGACCTCATCCAGACGTCATATGACATCATACCGACCAAATGAAGTCACCCGGACCAAATGACGTCCGGCGCACCAAATGACGGAGAACGCCCCAAATGATGTAAAAAACCCCATATGACCTCATCCAGACGTCATATGACGTCATACCGACCAAATGAAGTCACCCGGACCAAATGACGTCCGGCGCACCAAATGACCGAGAACGCCCCAAATGATGTAAAAAACCCCATATGACCTCATCCAGACGTCATATGACGTCATACCGACCAAATGAAGTCACCCGGACCAAATGACGTCCGGCGCACCAAATGACGGAGAACGCCCCAAATGATGTAAAAAACCCCATATGACCTCATCCAGACGTCATATGACGTCATACCGACCAAATGAAGTCACCCGGACCAAATGACGTCCGTCACACCAAATGACGGAGAACGCCCCAACTGATGTAAAAAACCCCATATGACCTCATCCAGACGTCATATGACGTCATACCGACCAAATGAAGTCACCCGGACCAAATGACGTCCGGCGCACCAAATGACGGAGAACGCCCCAAATGATGTAAAAAACCCCATATGACCTCATCCAGACGTCATATGACGTCATACCGACCAAATGAAGTCACCCGGACCAAATGACGTCCGGCGCACCAAATGACGGAGAACGCCCCAAATGATGTAAAAAACCCCATATGACCTCATCCAGACGTCATATGACGTCATACCGACCAAATGAAGTCACCCGGACCAAATGACGTCCGGCGCACCAAATGACGGAGAACGCCCCAACTGATGTAAAAAACCCCATATGACCTCATCCAGACGTCATATGACATCATACCGACCAAATGAAGTCACCCGGACCAAATGACGTCCGGCGCACCAAATGACGGAGAACGCCCCAACTGATGTAAAAAACCCCATATGACCTCATCCAGACGTCATATGACGTCATACCGACCAAATGAAGTCACCCGGACCAAATGACGTCCGTCGCACCAAATGACCGAGAACGCCCCAAATGATGTAAAAAACCCCATATGACCTCATCCAGACGTCATATGACGTCATACCGACCAAATGAAGTCACCCGGACCAAATGACGTCCGGCGCACCAAATGACCGAGAACGCCCCAAATGATGTAAAAAACCCCATATGACCTCATCCAGACGTCATATGACGTCATACCGACCAAATGAAGTCACCCGGACCAAATGACGTCCGGCGCACCAAATGACGGAGAACGCCCCAAATGATGTAAAAAACCCCATATGACCTCATCCAGACGTCATATGACGTCATACCGACCAAATGAAGTCACCCGGACCAAATGACGTCCGGCGCACCAAATGACGGAGAACGCCCCAAATGATGTAAAAAACCCCATATGACCTCATCCAGACGTCATATGACGTCATACCGACCAAATGAAGTCACCCGGACCAAATGACGTCCGGCGCACCAAATGACGGAGAACGCCCCAACTGATGTAAAAAACCCCATATGACCTCATCCAGACGTCATATGACGTCATACCGACCAAATGAAGTCACCCGGACCAAATGACGTCCGGCGCACCAAATGACGGAGAACGCCCCAAATGATGTAAAAAACCCCATATGACCTCATCCAGACGTCATATGACGTCATACCGACCAAATGAAGTCACCCGGAC
This sequence comes from Tympanuchus pallidicinctus, assembly GCF_026119805.1. Lineage (NCBI taxonomy): Eukaryota > Metazoa > Chordata > Aves > Galliformes > Phasianidae > Tympanuchus > Tympanuchus pallidicinctus. Next base: position 1,280,736 of record NW_026294762.1, read on the forward strand.
CAAATGACGTCCGGCGCACCAAATGACGGAGAACGCCCCAACTGATGTAAAAAACCCCATATGACCTCATCCAGACGTCATATGACATCATACCGACCAAATGAAGTCACCCGGACCAAATGACGTCCGGCGCACCAAATGACGGAGAACGCCCCAAATGATGTAAAAAACCCCATATGACCTCATCCAGACGTCATATGACGTCATACCGACCAAATGAAGTCACCCGGACCAAATGACGTCCGGCGCACCAAATGACGGAGAACGCCCCAACTGATGTAAAAAACCCCATATGACCTCATCCAGACGTCATATGACGTCATACCGACCAAATGAAGTCACCCGGACCAAATGACGTCCGGCGCACCAAATGACCGAGAACGCCCCAACTGATGTAAAAAACCCCATATGACCTCATCCAGACGTCATATGACATCATACCGACCAAATGAAGTCACCCGGACCAAATGACGTCCGGCGCACCAAATGACCGAGAACGCCCCAACTGATGTAAAAAACCCCATATGACCTCATCCAGACGTCATATGACGTCATACCGACCAAATGAAGTCACCCGGACCAAATGACGTCCGGCGCACCAAATGACGGAGAACGCCCCAAATGATGTAAAAAACCCCATATGACCTCATCCAGACGTCATATGACGTCATACCGACCAAATGAAGTCACCCGGACCAAATGACGTCCGGCGCACCAAATGACGGAGAACGCCCCAAATGATGTAAAAAACCCCATATGACCTCATCCAGACGTCATATGACGTCATACCGACCAAATGAAGTCACCCGGACCAAATGACGTCCGGCGCACCAAATGACGGAGAACGCCCCAACTGATGTAAAAAACCCCATATGACCTCATCCAGACGTCATATGACGTCATACCGACCAAATGAAGTCACCCGGACCAAATGACGTCCGGCGCACCAAATGACGGAGAACGCCCCAACTGATGTAAAAAACCCCATATGACCTCATCCAGACGTCATATGACGTCATACCGACCAAATGAAGTCACCCGGACCAAATGACGTCCGGCGCACCAAATGACCGAGAACGCCCCAAATGATGTAAAAAACCCCATATGACCTCATCCAGACGTCATATGACGTCATACCGACCAAATGAAGTCACCCGGACCAAATGACGTCCGGCGCACCAAATGACGGAGAACGCCCCAAATGATGTAAAAAACCCCATATGACCTCATCCAGACGTCATATGACGTCATACCGACCAAATGAAGTCACCCGGACCAAATGACGTCCGGCGCACCAAATGACGGAGAACGCCCCAACTGATGTAAAAAACCCCATATGACCTCATCCAGACGTCATATGACATCATACCGACCAAATGAAGTCACCCGGACCAAATGACGTCCGGCGCACCAAATGACGGAGAACGCCCCAAATGATGTAAAAAACCCCATATGACCTCATCCAGACGTCATATGACGTCATACCGACCAAATGAAGTCACCCGGACCAAATGACGTCCGGCGCACCAAATGACGGAGAACGCCCCAAATGATGTAAAAAACCCCATATGACCTCATCCAGACGTCATATGACGTCATACCGACCAAATGAAGTCACCCGGACCAAATGACGTCCGGCGCACCAAATGACCGAGAACGCCCCAAATGATGTAAAAAACCCCATATGACCTCATCCAGACGTCATATGACGTCATACCGACCAAATGAAGTCACCCGGACCAAATGACGTCCGGCGCACCAAATGACGGAGAACGCCCCAAATGATGTAAAAAACCCCATATGACCTCATCCAGACGTCATATGACGTCATACCGACCAAATGAAGTCACCCGGACCAAATGACGTCCGGCGCACCAAATGACGGAGAACGCCCCAAATGATGTAAAAAACCCCATATGACCTCATCCAGACGTCATATGACGTCATACCGACCAAATGAAGTCACCCGGACCAAATGACGTCCGGCGCACCAAATGACGGAGAACGCCCCAAATGATGTAAAAAACCCCATATGACCTCATCCAGACGTCATATGACGTCATACCGACCAAATGAAGTCACCCGGACCAAATGACGTCCGGCGCACCAAATGACGGAGAACGCCCCAACTGATGTAAAAAACCCCATATGACCTCATCCAGACGTCATATGACGTCATACCGACCAAATGAAGTCACCCGGACCAAATGACGTCCGGCGCACCAAATGACGGAGAACGCCCCAAATGATGTAAAAAACCCCATATGACCTCATCCAGACGTCATATGACGTCATACCGACCAAATGAAGTCACCCGGACCAAATGACGTCCGGCGCACCAAATGACGGAGAACGCCCCAACTGATGTAAAAAACCCCATATGACCTCATCCAGACGTCATATGACGTCATACCGACCAAATGAAGTCACCCGGACCAAATGACGTCCGGCGCACCAAATGACGGAGAACGCCCCAACTGATGTAAAAAACCCCATATGACCTCATCCAGACGTCATATGACGTCATACCGACCAAATGAAGTCACCCGGACCAAATGACGTCCGGCGCACCAAATGACGGAGAACGCCCCAACTGATGTAAAAAACCCCATATGACCTCATCCAGACGTCATATGACGTCATACCGACCAAATGAAGTCACCCGGACCAAATGACGTCCGGCGCACCAAATGACCGAGAACGCCCCAACTGATGTAAAAAACCCCATATGACCTCATCCAGACGTCATATGACGTCATACCGACCAAATGAAGTCACCCGGACCAAATGACGTCCGGCGCACCAAATGACCGAGAACGCCCCAAATGATGTAAAAAACCCCATATGACCTCATCCAGACGTCATATGACGTCATACCGACCAAATGAAGTCACCCGGACCAAATGACGTCCGGCGCACCAAATGACCGAGAACGCCCCAAATGATGTAAAAAACCCCATATGACCTCATCCAGACGTCATATGACGTCATACCGACCAAATGAAGTCACCCGGACCAAATGACGTCCGGCGCACCAAATGACGGAGAACGCCCCAACTGATGTAAAAAACCCCATATGACCTCATCCAGACGTCATATGACGTCATACCGACCAAATGAAGTCACCCGGACCAAATGACGTCCGGCGCACCAAATGACGGAGAACGCCCCAACTGATGTAAAAAACCCCATATGACCTCATCCAGACGTCATATGACGTCATACCGACCAAATGAAGTCACCCGGACCAAATGACGTCCGGCGCACCAAATGACCGAGAACGCCCCAAATGATGTAAAAAACCCCATATGACCTCATCCAGACGTCATATGACGTCATACCGACCAAATGAAGTCACCCGGACCAAATGACGTCCGGCGCACCAAATGACGGAGAACGCCCCAAATGATGTAAAAAACCCCATATGACCTCATCCAGACGTCATATGACGTCATACCGACCAAATGAAGTCACCCGGACCAAATGACGTCCGGCGCACCAAATGACGGAGAACGCCCCAAATGATGTAAAAAACCCCATATGACCTCATCCAGACGTCATATGACGTCATACCGACCAAATGAAGTCACCCGGACCAAATGACGTCCGGCGCACCAAATGACGGAGAACGCCCCAAATGATGTAAAAAACCCCATATGACCTCATCCAGACGTCATATGACATCATACCGACCAAATGAAGTCACCCGGACCAAATGACGTCCGGCGCACCAAATGACGGAGAACGCCCCAACTGATGTAAAAAACCCCATATGACCTCATCCAGACGTCATATGACGTCATACCGACCAAATGAAGTCACCCGGACCAAATGACGTCCGGCGCACCAAATGACGGAGAACGCCCCAAATGATGTAAAAAACCCCATATGACCTCATCCAGACGTCATATGACGTCATACCGACCAAATGAAGTCACCCGGACCAAATGACGTCCGGCGCACCAAATGACCGAGAACGCCCCAAATGATGTAAAAAACCCCATATGACCTCATCCAGACGTCATATGACGTCATACCGACCAAATGAAGTCACCCGGACCAAATGACGTCCGGCGCACCAAATGACGGAGAACGCCCCAACTGATGTAAAAAACCCCATATGACCTCATCCAGACGTCATATGACGTCATACCGACCAAATGAAGTCACCCGGACCAAATGACGTCCGGCGCACCAAATGACGGAGAACGCCCCAACTGATGTAAAAAACCCCATATGACCTCATCCAGACGTCATATGACGTCATACCGACCAAATGAAGTCACCCGGACCAAATGACGTCCGGCGCACCAAATGACGGAGAACGCCCCAACTGATGTAAAAAACCCCATATGACCTCATCCAGACGTCATATGACGTCATACCGACCAAATGAAGTCACCCGGACCAAATGACGTCCGGCGCACCAAATGACCGAGAACGCCCCAACTGATGTAAAAAACCCCATATGACCTCATCCAGACGTCATATGACGTCATACCGACCAAATGAAGTCACCCGGACCAAATGACGTCCGGCGCACCAAATGACCGAGAACGCCCCAAATGATGTAAAAAACCCCATATGACCTCATCCAGACGTCATATGACGTCATACCGACCAAATGAAGTCACCCGGACCAAATGACGTCCGGCGCACCAAATGACCGAGAACGCCCCAAATGATGTAAAAAACCCCATATGACCTCATCCAGACGTCATATGACGTCATACCGACCAAATGAAGTCACCCGGACCAAATGACGTCCGGCGCACCAAATGACCGAGAACGCCCCAAATGATGTAAAAAACCCCATATGACCTCATCCAGACGTCATATGACGTCATACCGACCAAATGAAGTCACCCGGACCAAATGACGTCCGGCGCACCAAATGACCGAGAACGCCCCAAATGATGTAAAAAACCCCATATGACCTCATCCAGACGTCATATGACGTCATACCGACCAAATGAAGTCACCCGGACCAAATGACGTCCGGCGCACCAAATGACGGAGAACGCCCCAACTGATGTAAAAAACCCCATATGACCTCATCCAGACGTCATATGACGTCATACCGACCAAATGAAGTCACCCGGACCAAATGACGTCCGGCGCACCAAATGACCGAGAACGCCCCAAATGATGTAAAAAACCCCATATGACCTCATCCAGACGTCATATGACGTCATACCGACCAAATGAAGTCACCCGGACCAAATGACGTCCGGCGCACCAAATGACGGAGAACGCCCCAACTGATGTAAAAAACCCCATATGACCTCATCCAGACGTCATATGACGTCATACCGACCAAATGAAGTCACCCGGACCAAATGACGTCCGGCGCACCAAATGACGGAGAACGCCCCAACTGATGTAAAAAACCCCATATGACCTCATCCAGACGTCATATGACGTCATACCGACCAAATGAAGTCACCCGGACCAAATGACGTCCGGCGCACCAAATGACGGAGAACGCCCCAAATGATGTAAAAAACCCCATATGACCTCATCCAGACGTCATATGACGTCATACCGACCAAATGAAGTCACCCGGACCAAATGACGTCCGGCGCACCAAATGACGGAGAACGCCCCAAATGATGTAAAAAACCCCATATGACCTCATCCAGACGTCATATGACGTCATACCGACCAAATGAAGTCACCCGGACCAAATGACGTCCGGCGCACCAAATGACGGAGAACGCCCCAAATGATGTAAAAAACCCCATATGACCTCATCCAGACGTCATATGACGTCATACCGACCAAATGAAGTCACCCGGACCAAATGACGTCCGGCGCACCAAATGACGGAGAACGCCCCAAATGATGTAAAAAACCCCATATGACCTCATCCAGACGTCATATGACGTCATACCGACCAAATGAAGTCACCCGGACCAAATGACGTCCGGCGCACCAAATGACGGAGAACGCCCCAACTGATGTAAAAAACCCCATATGACCTCATCCAGACGTCATATGACGTCATACCGACCAAATGAAGTCACCCGGACCAAATGACGTCCGGCGCACCAAATGACGGAGAACGCCCCAACTGATGTAAAAAACCCCATATGACCTCATCCAGACGTCATATGACGTCATACCGACCAAATGAAGTCACCCGGACCAAATGACGTCCGGCGCACCAAATGACGGAGAACGCCCCAAATGATGTAAAAAACCCCATATGACCTCATCCAGACGTCATATGACGTCATACCGACCAAATGAAGTCACCCGGACCAAATGACGTCCGGCGCACCAAATGACCGAGAACGCCCCAAATGATGTAAAAAACCCCATATGACCTCATCCAGACGTCATATGACGTCATACCGACCAAATGAAGTCACCCGGACCAAATGACGTCCGGCGCACCAAATGACGGAGAACGCCCCAACTGATGTAAAAAACCCCATATGACCTCATCCAGACGTCATATGACGTCATACCGACCAAATGAAGTCACCCGGACCAAATGACGTCCGGCGCACCAAATGACGGAGAACGCCCCAAATGATGTAAAAAACCCCATATGACCTCATCCAGACGTCATATGACGTCATACCGACCAAATGAAGTCACCCGGACCAAATGACGTCCGGCGCACCAAATGACCGAGAACGCCCCAAATGATGTAAAAAACCCCATATGACCTCATCCAGACGTCATATGACGTCATCCTCATCCAGACGTCATATGACGTCATACCGACCAAATGAAGTCACCCGGACCAAATGACGTCCGGCGCACCAAATGACGGAGAACGCCCCAACTGATGTAAAAAACCCCATATGACCTCATCCAGACGTCATATGACGTCATACCGACCAAATGAAGTCACCCGGACCAAATGACGTCCGGCGCACCAAATGACGGAGAACGCCCCAAATGATGTAAAAAACCCCATATGACCTCATCCAGACGTCATATGACGTCATACCGACCAAATGAAGTCACCCGGACCAAATGACGTCCGGCGCACCAAATGACGGAGAACGCCCCAACTGATGTAAAAAACCCCATATGACCTCATCCAGACGTCATATGACGTCATACCGACCAAATGAAGTCACCCGGACCAAATGACGTCCGGCGCACCAAATGACGGAGAACGCCCCAAATGATGTAAAAAACCCCATATGACCTCATCCAGACGTCATATGACGTCATACCGACCAAATGAAGTCACCCGGACCAAATGACGTCCGGCGCACCAAATGACGGAGAACGCCCCAACTGATGTAAAAAACCCCATATGACCTCATCCAGACGTCATATGACGTCATACCGACCAAATGAAGTCACCCGGACCAAATGACGTCCGGCGCACCAAATGACCGAGAACGCCCCAAACTGATGTAAAAAACCCCATATGACCTCATCCAGACGTCATATGACGTCATACCGACCAAATGAAGTCACCCGGACCAAATGACGTCCGGCGCACCAAATGACCGAGAACGCCCCAAATGATGTAAAAAACCCCATATGACCTCATCCAGACGTCATATGACGTCATACCGACCAAATGAAGTCACCCGGACCAAATGACGTCCGGCGCACCAAATGACCGAGAACGCCCCAAATGATGTAAAAAACCCCATATGACCTCATCCAGACGTCATATGACGTCATACCGACCAAATGAAGTCACCCGGACCAAATGACGTCCGGCGCACCAAATGACGGAGAACGCCCCAACTGATGTAAAAAACCCCATATGACCTCATCCAGACGTCATATGACGTCATACCGACCAAATGAAGTCACCCGGACCAAATGACGTCCGGCGCACCAAATGACGGAGAACGCCCCAAATGATGTAAAAAACCCCATATGACCTCATCCAGACGTCATATGACGTCATACCGACCAAATGAAGTCACCCGGACCAAATGACGTCCGGCGCACCAAATGACCGAGAACGCCCCAACTGATGTAAAAAACCCCATATGACCTCATCCAGACGTCATATGACGTCATACCGACCAAATGAAGTCACCCGGACCAAATGACGTCCGGCGCACCAAATGACGAGAACGCCCCAAATGATGTAAAAAACCCCATATGACCTCATCCAGACGTCATATGACGTCATACCGACCAAATGAAGTCACCCGGACCAAATGACGTCCGGCGCACCAAATGACGGAGAACGCCCCAACTGATGTAAAAAACCCCATATGACCTGACCTCATCCAGACGTCATATGACGTCATACCGACCAAATGAAGTCACCCGGACCAAATGACGTCCGGCGCACCAAATGACGGAGAACGCCCCAAATGATGTAAAAAACCCCATATGACCTCATCCAGACGTCATATGACGTCATACCGACCAAATGAAGTCACCCGGACCAAATGACGTCCGGCGCACCAAATGACGGAGAACGCCCCAAATGATGTAAAAAACCCCATATGACCTCATCCAGACGTCATATGACGTCATACCGACCAAATGAAGTCACCCGGACCAAATGACGTCCGGCGCACCAAATGACGGAGAACGCCCCAAATGATGTAAAAAACCCCATATGACCTCATCCAGACGTCATATGACGTCATACCGACCAAATGAAGTCACCCGGACCAAATGACGTCCGGCGCACCAAATGACCGAGAACGCCCCAACTGATGTAAAAAACCCCATATGACCTCATCCAGACGTCATATGACGTCATACCGACCAAATGAAGTCACCCGGACCAAATGACGTCCGGCGCACCAAATGACGAGAACGCCCCAAATGATGTAAAAAACCCCATATGACCTCATCCAGACGTCATATGACGTCATACCGACCAAATGAAGTCACCCGGACCAAATGACGTCCGGCGCACCAAATGACGGAGAACGCCCCAATGATGTAAAAAACCCCATATGACCTCATCCAGACGTCATATGACGTCATACCGACCAAATGAAGTCACCCGGACCAAATGACGTCCGGCGCACCAAATGACGGAGAACGCCCCAAACTGATGTAAAAAACCCCATATGACCTCATCCAGACGTCATATGACGTCATACCGACCAAATGAAGTCACCCGGACCAAATGACGTCCGGCGCACCAAATGACCGAGAACGCCCCAAATGATGTAAAAAACCCCATATGACCTCATCCAGACGTCATATGACGTCATACCGACCAAATGAAGTCACCCGGACCAAATGACGTCCGGCGCACCAAATGACGGAGAACGCCCCAAATGATGTAAAAAACCCCATATGACCTCATCCAGACGTCATATGACGTCATACCGACCAAATGAAGTCACCCGGACCAAATGACGTCCGGCGCACCAAATGACGGAGAACGCCCCAACTGATGTAAAAAACCCCATATGACCTCATCCAGACGTCATATGACGTCATACCGACCAAATGAAGTCACCCGGACCAAATGACGTCCGGCGCACCAAATGACCGAGAACGCCCCAAATGATGTAAAAAACCCCATATGACCTCATCCAGACGTCATATGACGTCATACCGACCAAATGAAGTCACCCGGACCAAATGACGTCCGGCGCACCAAATGACCGAGAACGCCCCAAACTGATGTAAAAAACCCCATATGACCTCATCCAGACGTCATATGACGTCATACCGACCAAATGAAGTCACCCGGACCAAATGACGTCCGGCGCACCAAATGACGGAGAACGCCCCAAATGATGTAAAAAACCCCATATGACCTCATCCAGACGTCATATGACGTCATACCGACCAAATGAAGTCACCCGGACCAAATGACGTCCGGCGCACCAAATGACCGAGAACGCCCCAACTGATGTAAAAAACCCCATATGACCTCATCCAGACGTCATATGACGTCATACCGACCAAATGAAGTCACCCGGACCAAATGACGTCCGGCGCACCAAATGACGGAGAACGCCCCAAATGATGTAAAAAACCCCATATGACCTCATCCAGACGTCATATGACGTCATACCGACCAAATGAAGTCACCCGGACCAAATGACGTCCGGCGCACCAAATGACGAGAACGCCCCAAATGATGTAAAAAACTACATATGACCTCATCCAGACGTCATATGACGTCATACCGACCAAATGAAGTCACCCGGACCAAATGACGTCCGGCGCACCAAATGACGGAGAACGCCCCAACTGATGTAAAAAACCCCATATGACCTCATCCAGACGTCATATGACGTCATACCGACCAAATGAAGTCACCCGGACCAAATGACGTCCGGCGCACCAAATGACGGAGAACGCCCCAAATGATGTAAAAAACCCCATATGACCTCATCCAGACGTCATATGACGTCATACCGACCAAATGAAGTCACCCGGACCAAATGACGTCCGGCGCACCAAATGACGGAGAACGCCCCAACTGATGTAAAAAACCCCATATGACCTCATCCAGACGTCATATGACGTCATACCGACCAAATGAAGTCACCCGGACCAAATGACGTCCGGCGCACCAAATGACGGAGAACGCCCCAACTGATGTAAAAAACCCCATATGACCTCATCCAGACGTCATATGACGTCATACCGACCAAATGAAGTCACCCGGACCAAATGACGTCCGGCGCACCAAATGACGGAGAACGCCCCAAATGATGTAAAAAACCCCATATGACCTCATCCAGACGTCATATGACGTCATACCGACCAAATGAAGTCACCCGGACCAAATGACGTCCGGCGCACCAAATGACGGAGAACGCCCCAAATGATGTAAAAAACCCCATATGACCTCATCCAGACGTCATATGACGTCATACCGACCAAATGAAGTCACCCGGACCAAATGACGTCCGGCGCACCAAATGACGGAGAACGCCCCAACTGATGTAAAAAACCCCATATGACCTCATCCAGACGTCATATGACGTCATACCGACCAAATGAAGTCACCCGGACCAAATGACGTCCGGCGCACCAAATGACGGAGAACGCCCCAACTGATGTAAAAAACCCCATATGACCTCATCCAGACGTCATATGACGTCATACCGACCAAATGAAGTCACCCGGACCAAATGACGTCCGGCGCACCAAATGACGGAGAACGCCCCAAATGATGTAAAAAACCCCATATGACCTCATCCAGACGTCATATGACGTCATACCGACCAAATGAAGTCACCCGGACCAAATGACCCATATGACCTCATCCAGACGTCATATGACGTCATACCGACCAAATGAAGTCACCCGGACCAAATGACGTCCGGCGCACCAAATGACGGAGAACGCCCCAAATGATGTAAAAAACCCCATATGACCTCATCCAGACGTCATATGACGTCATACCGACCAAATGAAGTCACCCGGACCAAATGACGTCCGGCGCACCAAATGACGGAGAACGCCCCAACTGATGTAAAAAACCCCATATGACCTCATCCAGACGTCATATGACGTCATACCGACCAAATGAAGTCACCCGGACCAAATGACGTCCGGCGCACCAAATGACGGAGAACGCCCCAACTGATGTAAAAAACCCCATATGACCTCATCCAGACGTCATATGACGTCATACCGACCAAATGAAGTCACCCGGACCAAATGACGTCCGGCGCACCAAATGACCGGAGAACGCCCCAACTGATGTAAAAAACCCCATATGACCTCATCCAGACGTCATATGACGTCATACCGACCAAATGAAGTCACCCGGACCAAATGACGTCCGGCGCACCAAATGACCGAGAACGCCCCAAATGATGTAAAAAACCCCATATGACCTCATCCAGACGTCATATGACGTCATACCGACCAAATGAAGTCACCCGGACCAAATGACGTCCGGCGCACCAAATGACCGAGAACGCCCCAAATGATGTAAAAAACCCCATATGACCTCATCCAGACGTCATATGACGTCATACCGACCAAATGAAGTCACCCGGACCAAATGACGTCCGGCGCACCAAATGACGGAGAACGCCCCAAATGATGTAAAAAACCCCATATGACCTCATCCAGACGTCATATGACGTCATACCGACCAAATGAAGTCACCCGGACCAAATGACGTCCGGCGCACCAAATGACGGAGAACGCCCCAACTGATGTAAAAAACCCCATATGACCTCATCCAGACGTCATATGACGTCATACCGACCAAATGAAGTCACCCGGACCAAATGACGTCCGGCGCACCAAATGACGGAGAACGCCCCAAATGATGTAAAAAACCCCATATGACCTCCATATGACCTCATCCAGACGTCATATGACGTCATACCGACCAAATGAAGTCACCCGGACCAAATGACGTCCGGCGCACCAAATGACCGAGAACGCCCCAACTGATGTAAAAAACCCCATATGACCTCATCCAGACGTCATATGACGTCATACCGACCAAATGAAGTCACCCGGACCAAATGACGTCCGGCGCACCAAATGACGAGAACGCCCCAAATGATGTAAAAAACCCCATATGACCTCATCCAGACGTCATATGACGTCATACCGACCAAATGAAGTCACCCGGACCAAATGACGTCCGGCGCACCAAATGACCGAGAACGCCCCAAATGATGTAAAAAACCCCATATGACCTCATCCAGACGTCATATGACGTCATACCGACCAAATGAAGTCACCCGGACCAAATGACGTCCGGCGCACCAAATGACCGAGAACGCCCCAAATGATGTAAAAAACCCCATATGACCTCATCCAGACGTCATATGACGTCATACCGACCAAATGAAGTCACCCGGACCAAATGACGTCCGGCGCACCAAATGACGGAGAACGCCCCAAATGATGTAAAAAACCCCATATGACCTCATCCAGACGTCATATGACGTCATACCGACCAAATGAAGTCACCCGGACCAAATGACGTCCGGCGCACCAAATGACGGAGAACGCCCCAACTGATGTAAAAAACCCCATATGACCTCATCCAGACGTCATATGACGTCATACCGACCAAATGAAGTCACCCGGACCAAATGACGTCCGGCGCACCAAATGACCGAGAACGCCCCAACTGATGTAAAAAACCCCATATGACCTCATCCAGACGTCATATGACGTCATACCGACCAAATGAAGTCACCCGGACCAAATGACGTCCGGCGCACCAAATGACCGAGAACGCCCCAAATGATGTAAAAAACCCCATATGACCTCATCCAGACGTCATATGACGTCATACCGACCAAATGAAGTCACCCGGACCAAATGACGTCCGGCGCACCAAATGACGAGAACGCCCCAAATGATGTAAAAAACCCCATATGACCTCATCCAGACGTCATATGACGTCATACCGACCAAATGAAGTCACCCGGACCAAATGACGTCCGGCGCACCAAATGACGGAGAACGCCCCAAATGATGTAAAAAACCCCATATGACCTCATCCAGACGTCATATGACGTCATACCGACCAAATGAAGTCACCCGGACCAAATGACGTCCGGCGCACCAAATGACCGAGAACGCCCCAAATGATGTAAAAAACCCCATATGACCCCCATATGACCTCATCCAGACGTCATATGACGTCATACCGACCAAATGAAGTCACCCGGACCAAATGACGTCCGGCGCACCAAATGACGGAGAACGCCCCAAATGATGTAAAAAACCCCATATGACCTCATCCAGACGTCATATGACGTCATACCGACCAAATGAAGTCACCCGGACCAAATGACGTCCGGCGCACCAAATGACCGAGAACGCCCCAACTGATGTAAAAAACCCCATATGACCTGAAGTCACCCGGACCAAATGACGTCCGGCGCACCAAATGACGGAGAACGCCCCAAATGATGTAAAAAACCCCATATGACCTCATCCAGACGTCATATGACGTCATACCGACCAAATGAAGTCACCCGGACCAAATGACGTCCGGCGCACCAAATGACGGAGAACGCCCCAAATGATGTAAAAAACCCCATATGACCTCATCCAGACGTCATATGACGTCATACCGACCAAATGAAGTCACCCGGACCAAATGACGTCCGGCGCACCAAATGACCGAGAACGCCCCAAATGATGTAAAAAACCCCATATGACCTCATCCAGACGTCATATGACGTCATACCGACCAAATGAAGTCACCCGGACCAAATGACGTCCGGCGCACCAAATGACCGAGAACGCCCCAAATGATGTAAAAAACCCCATATGACCGAAGTCACCCGGACCAAATGACGTCCGGCGCACCAAATGACCGAGAACGCCCCAACTGATGTAAAAAACCCCATATGACCTCATCCAGACGTCATATGACGTCATACCGACCAAATGAAGTCACCCGGACCAAATGACGTCCGGCGCACCAAATGACGGAGAACGCCCCAACTGATGTAAAAAACCCCATATGACCTCATCCAGACGTCATATGACGTCATACCGACCAAATGAAGTCACCCGGACCAAATGACGTCCGGCGCACCAAATGACGGAGAACGCCCCAAATGATGTAAAAAACCCCATATGACCTCATCCAGACGTCATATGACGTCATACCGACCAAATGAAGTCACCCGGACCAAATGACGTCCGGCGCACCAAATGACGGAGAACGCCCCAAATGATGTAAAAAACCCCATATGACCTCATCCAGACGTCATATGACGTCATACCGACCAAATGAAGTCACCCGGACCAAATGACGTCCGGCGCACCAAATGACCGAGAACGCCCCAAATGATGTAAAAAACCCCATATGACCTCATCCAGACGTCATATGACGTCATACCGACCAAATGAAGTCACCCGGGCCAAATGACGTCCGGCGCACCAAATGACGGAGAACGCCCCAAATGATGTAAAAAACCCCATATGACCTCATCCAGACGTCATATGACGTCATACCGACCAAATGAAGTCACCCGGACCAAATGACGTCCGGCGCACCAAATGACGGAGAACGCCCCAACTGATGTAAAAAACCCCATATGACCTCATCCAGACGTCATATGACGTCATACCGACCAAATGAAGTCACCCGGACCAAATGACGTCCGGCGCACCAAATGACCGAGAACGCCCCAAATGATGTAAAAAACCCCATATGACCTCATCCAGACGTCATATGACGTCATACCGACCAAATGAAGTCACCCGGACCAAATGACGTCCGGCGAAGTCACCCGGACCAAATGACGTCCGGCGCACCAAATGACGGAGAACGCCCCAAATGATGTAAAAAACCCCATATGACCTCATCCAGACGTCATATGACGTCATACCGACCAAATGAAGTCACCCGGACCAAATGACGTCCGGCGCACCAAATGACGGAGAACGCCCCAACTGATGTAAAAAACCCCATATGACCTCATCCAGACGTCATATGACGTCATACCGACCAAATGAAGTCACCCGGACCAAATGACGTCCGGCGCACCAAATGACGGAGAACGCCCCAAATGATGTAAAAAACCCCATATGACCTCACCAGACGTCATATGACGTCATACCGACCAAATGAAGTCACCCGGACCAAATGACGTCCGGCGCACCAAATGACGAGAACGCCCCAAATGATGTAAAAAACCCCATATGACCTCATCCAGACGTCATATGACGTCATACCGACCAAATGAAGTCACCCGGACCAAATGACGTCCGGCGCACCAAATGACGGAGAACGCCCCAAATGATGTAAAAAACCCCATATGACCTCATCCAGACGTCATATGACGTCATACCGACCAAATGAAGTCACCCGGACCAAATGACGTCCGGCGCACCAAATGACGGAGAACGCCCCAACTGATGTAAAAAACCCCATATGACCTCATCCAGACGTCATATGACGTCATACCGACCAAATGAAGTCACCCGGACCAAATGACGTCCGGCGCACCAAATGACGGAGAACGCCCCAAATGATGTAAAAAACCCCATATGACCTCATCCAGACGTCATATGACGTCATACCGACCAAATGAAGTCACCCGGACCAAATGACGTCCGGCGCACCAAATGACGGAGAACGCCCCAAATGATGTAAAAAACCCCATATGACCTCATCCAGACGTCATATGACGTCATACCGACCAAATGAAGTCACCCGGACCAAATGACGTCCGGCGCACCAAATGACGGAGAACGCCCCAAATGATGTAAAAAACCCCATATGACCTCATCCAGACGTCATATGACGTCATACCGACCAAATGAAGTCACCCGGACCAAATGACGTCCGGCGCACCAAATGACGGAGAACGCCCCAAATGATGTAAAAAACCCCATATGACCTCATCCAGACGTCATATGACGTCATACCGACCAAATGAAGTCACCCGGACCAAATGACGTCCGGCGCACCAAATGACCGAGAACGCCCCAACTGATGTAAAAAACCCCATATGACCTCATCCAGACGTCATATGACGTCATACCGACCAAATGAAGTCACCCGGACCAAATGACGTCCGGCGCACCAAATGACGGAGAACGCCCCAAATGATGTAAAAAACCCCATATGACCTCATCCAGACGTCATATGACGTCATACCGACCAAATGAAGTCACCCGGACCAAATGACGTCCGGCGCACCAAATGACCGAGAACGCCCCAAATGATGTAAAAAACCCCATATGACCTCATCCAGACGTCATATGACGTCATACCGACCAAATGAAGTCACCCGGACCAAATGACGTCCGGCGCACCAAATGACGAGAACGCCCCAAATGATGTAAAAAACCCATATGACCTCATCCAGACGTCATATGACGTCATACCGACCAAATGAAGTCACCCGGACCAAATGACGTCCGGCGCACCAAATGACGGAGAACGCCCCAAATGATGTAAAAAACCCCATATGACCTCATCCAGACGTCATATGACGTCATACCGACCAAATGAAGTCACCCGGACCAAATGACGTCCGGCGCACCAAATGACGGAGAACGCCCCAAATGATGTAAAAAACCCCATATGACCTCATCCAGACGTCATATGACGTCATACCGACCAAATGAAGTCACCCGGACCAAATGACGTCCGGCGCACCAAATGACGGAGAACGCCCCAAATGATGTAAAAAACCCCATATGACCTCATCCAGACGTCATATGACGTCATACCGACCAAATGAAGTCACCCGGACCAAATGACGTCCGGCGCACCAAATGACCGAGAACGCCCCAACTGATGTAAAAAACCCCATATGACCTCATCCAGACGTCATATGACGTCATACCGACCAAATGAAGTCACCCGGACCAAATGACGTCCGGCGCACCAAATGACCGAGAACGCCCCAAATGATGTAAAAAACCCCATATGACCTCAGAAGTCACCCGGACCAAATGACGTCCGGCGCACCAAATGACGGAGAACGCCCCAACTGATGTAAAAAACCCCATATGACCTCATCCAGACGTCATATGACGTCATACCGACCAAATGAAGTCACCCGGACCAAATGACGTCCGGCGCACCAAATGACGGAGAACGCCCCAACTGATGTAAAAAACCCCATATGACCTCATCCAGACGTCATATGACGTCATACCGACCAAATGAAGTCACCCGGACCAAATGACGTCCGGCGCACCAAATGACCGAGAACGCCCCAACTGATGTAAAAAACCCCATATGACCTCATCCAGACGTCATATGACGTCATACCGACCAAATGAAGTCACCCGGACCAAATGACGTCCGGCGCACCAAATGACCGAGAACGCCCCAAATGATGTAAAAAACCCCATATGACCTCATCCAGACGTCATATGACGTCATACCGACCAAATGAAGTCACCCGGACCAAATGACGTCCGGCGCACCAAATGACGGAGAACGCCCCAAATGATGTAAAAAACCCCATATGACCTCATCCAGACGTCATATGACGTCATACCGACCAAATGAAGTCACCCGGACCAAATGACGTCCGGCGCACCAAATGACGGAGAACGCCCCAAATGATGTAAAAAACCCCATATGACCTCATCCAGACGTCATATGACGTCATACCGACCAAATGAAGTCACCCGGACCAAATGACGTCCGGCGCACCAAATGACGGAGAACGCCCCAAATGATGTAAAAAACCCCATATGACCTCATCCAGACGTCATATGACGTCATACCGACCAAATGAAGTCACCCGGACCAAATGACGTCCGGCGCACCAAATGACGGAGAACGCCCCAACTGATGTAAAAAACCCCATATGACCTCATCCAGACGTCATATGACGTCATACCGACCAAATGAAGTCACCCGGACCAAATGACGTCCGGCGCACCAAATGACGGAGAACGCCCCAAATGATGTAAAAAACCCCATATGACCTCATCCAGACGTCATATGACGTCATACCGACCAAATGAAGTCACCCGGACCAAATGACGTCCGGCGCACCAAATGACCGAGAACGCCCCAACTGATGTAAAAAACCCCATATGACCTCATCCAGACGTCATATGACGTCATACCGACCAAATGAAGTCACCCGGACCAAATGACGTCCGGCGCACCAAATGACGGAGAACGCCCCAAATGATGTAAAAAACCCCATATGACCTCATCCAGACGTCATATGACGTCATACCGACCAAATGAAGTCACCCGGACCAAATGACGTCCGGCGCACCAAATGACGGAGAACGCCCCAAATGATGTAAAAAACCCCATATGACCTCATCCAGACGTCATATGACGTCATACCGACCAAATGAAGTCACCCGGACCAAATGACGTCCGGCGCACCAAATGACCGAGAACGCCCCAAATGATGTAAAAAACCCCATATGACCTCATCCAGACGTCATATGACGTCATACCGACCAAATGAAGTCACCCGGACCAAATGACGTCCGGCGCACCAAATGACCGAGAACGCCCCAAATGATGTAAAAAACCCCATATGACCTCATCCAGACGTCATATGACGTCATACCGACCAAATGAAGTCACCCGGACCAAATGACGTCCGGCGCACCAAATGACGGAGAACGCCCCAAATGATGTAAAAAACCCCATATGACCTCATCCAGACGTCATATGACGTCATACCGACCAAATGAAGTCACCCGGACCAAATGACGTCCGGCGCACCAAATGACCGGAGAACGCCCCAACTGATGTAAAAAACCCCATATGACCTCATCCAGACGTCATATGACGTCATACCGACCAAATGAAGTCACCCGGACCAAATGACGTCCGGCGCACCAAATGACCGAGAACGCCCCAACTGATGTAAAAAACCCCATATGACCTCATCCAGACGTCATATGACGTCATACCGACCAAATGAAGTCACCCGGACCAAATGACGTCCGGCGCACCAAATGACCGAGAACGCCCCAAATGATGTAAAAAACCCCATATGACCTCATCCAGACGTCATATGACGTCATACCGACCAAATGAAGTCACCCGGACCAAATGACGTCCGGCGCACCAAATGACCGAGAACGCCCCAACTGATGTAAAAAACCCCATATGACCTCATCCAGACGTCATATGACGTCATACCGACCAAATGAAGTCACCCGGACCAAATGACGTCCGGCGCACCAAATGACGGAGAACGCCCCAAATGATGTAAAAAACCCCATATGACCTCATCCAGACGTCATATGACGTCATACCGACCAAATGAAGTCACCCGGACCAAATGACGTCCGGCGCACCAAATGACGGAGAACGCCCCAACTGATGTAAAAAACCCCATATGACCTCATCCAGACGTCATATGACGTCATACCGACCAAATGAAGTCACCCGGACCAAATGACGTCCGGCGCACCAAATGACCGAGAACGCCCCAAATGATGTAAAAAACCCCATATGACCTCATCCAGACGTCATATGACGTCATACCGACCAAATGAAGTCACCCGGACCAAATGACGTCCGGCGCACCAAATGACCGGAGAACGCCCCAAATGATGTAAAAAACCCCATATGACCTCATCCAGACGTCATATGACGTCATACCGACCAAATGAAGTCACCCGGACCAAATGACGTCCGGCGCACCAAATGACCGAGAACGCCCCAAATGATGTAAAAAACCCCATATGACCTCATCCAGACGTCATATGACGTCATACCGACCAAATGAAGTCACCCGGACCAAATGACGTCCGGCGCACCAAATGACGGAGAACGCCCCAAATGATGTAAAAAACCCCATATGACCTCATCCAGACGTCATATGACGTCATACCGACCAAATGAAGTCACCCGGACCAAATGACGTCCGGCGCACCAAATGACGGAGAACGCCCCAAATGATGTAAAAAACCCCATATGACCTCATCCAGACGTCATATGACGTCATACCGACCAAATGAAGTCACCCGGACCAAATGACGTCCGGCGCACCAAATGACGGAGAACGCCCCAAATGATGTAAAAAACCCCATATGACCTCATCCAGACGTCATATGACGTCATACCGACCAAATGAAGTCACCCGGACCAAATGACGTCCGGCGCACCAAATGACCGAGAACGCCCCAAATGATGTAAAAAACCCCATATGACCTCATCCAGACGTCATATGACGTCATACCGACCAAATGAAGTCACCCGGACCAAATGACGTCCGGCGCACCAAATGACGGAGAACGCCCCAAATGATGTAAAAAACCCCATATGACCTCATCCAGACGTCATATGACGTCATACCGACCAAATGAAGTCACCCGGACCAAATGACGTCCGGCGCACCAAATGACGGAGAACGCCCCAAATGATGTAAAAAACCCCATATGACCTCATCCAGACGTCATATGACGTCATACCGACCAAATGAAGTCACCCGGACCAAATGACGTCCGGCGCACCAAATGACCGAGAACGCCCCAACTGATGTAAAAAACCCCATATGACCTCATCCAGACGTCATATGACGTCATACCGACCAAATGAAGTCACCCGGACCAAATGACGTCCGGCGCACCAAATGACGGAGAACGCCCCAAATGATGTAAAAAACCCCATATGACCTCATCCAGACGTCATATGACGTCATACCGACCAAATGAAGTCACCCGGACCAAATGACGTCCGGCGCACCAAATGACGGAGAACGCCCCAACTGATGTAAAAAACCCCATATGACCTCATCCAGACGTCATATGACGTCATACCGACCAAATGAAGTCACCCGGACCAAATGACGTCCGGCGCACCAAATGACGGAGAACGCCCCAACTGATGTAAAAAACCCCATATGACCTCATCCAGACGTCATATGACGTCATACCGACCAAATGAAGTCACCCGGACCAAATGACGTCCGGCGCACCAAATGACCGAGAACGCCCCAAATGATGTAAAAAACCCTATATGA